>NW_027203381.1:9026250-10402500 GCF_024711535.1 Dipodomys merriami
ATCCTTGAATATCAGAGGCTGGAAGCACACCTGGTGTCCCCAGATAGCTTTTATACCAAACTATGCCCCTCTGTAGACAAACCGGAGAGGGGTTCCCATTCTTCCCCTCTTCCTGTCACCAATGTCACTCTACCACGCTGTCCCCAGGAAGGGGATATTTTCCCACTTCTTGAATCTGTGCTGCCTGGCAACCCAATGGAAGGTGGTAAGTCAAGTGTATCAGGAAGAGTCTAGGACTCCAGAAACCTGGTATATTTCCACTTGCTCTGGCAAGGCCCTGATACCACATAAGAACTAGCCCAGCTCAGTAGCTAGAAGTATAAGGCACCAGATAGAAGATCGCAGGCTAGCCCAGCCTAACCAGCCAACTAGCCTGCCCACTACAAATGAGGGAGCAAGCCAGGCCCAGCTGGACAGGGCATTGAAACCCCAAGTCAATCCATCCATATAAAAACTGTGAGCAAATAAGTAATAGGGTTTTTTAAGCCCCTCTTCTGGGGTAGTTTGTTATAAAGCAGGAATCCCCCTTCCCCTGACACAACAAGAAGATTCCTCATAGCACATTCACACAAGAGAGAAATTCCCAGGTACAGAGAAAGACACCCTCCCTTCTTCTGGTAGCTGAGTTAAATGTAGGTAGGAAATGTTACACTCTATTTCCCTTTAACTAGACAACCAGACTGTATTTTAAATAATTATTTTATGAGATCAACAGTAGACACACATCCTTGAAGAAGTAATTTGTTAATTCTCACAATTCTGTTGTAATCAATCAATACAACAATAAAACAAATGTTGGACCACACAGTATACCATTGTGATTAGGAATAATTTAGACCATGATTGGATCCTGAACCCTGTTTTAACAAGCTATGAAAAAAATAATGTTTTCTGGTCAAATATGTTTAATAATTTCTTCATCATGTCCCCAAGCACTTTATTATTGCTCTCATTCATTCAGCTTACATTTGTCATATATAGCTGTATAACATAAAGACACAGACCTAGATTTGCTATTCTTTCCCCATCATTTAATTGACTTTAGAACAAGGCAGAATTTGTAGAGATCAGTGTGGGAAACATCATTAACCCTTCTGCAAGCAGATTCTTAACGTGTTCGTGTAGCACCTTTCATTGAAGTAGCCAAGGTGCTCGAACTTTGCTGCCATATCCTTTTGCTGTCTCTGTTTAGGGAGACTATGATAAATTATCATTGCAGCCTCTTTATAGAAAGAGAAGTGAAAGTTAAGAAAAAGTGAAAAGCAGAGTGGTCTCAGTCACTGAACTGAAGATTGTCACAGAAGAAGGTAACATATTAGCTCCACATCTGATTTTGTAAACTCTAATTTCATCTGTTTAAATATTATTCCATTTCAAATGATAGAATGACTTCTATTTTGTAACATCTCTCTTCGGATGATGTTCAATAAAATCACAACAGGTGACCCTCGCCTTTAATTCTAGCTACTCAGGAGGCTGAGATCTGAGGATTGTGCTTCAAAGTCCAACTGAGCAGGAAAGTCTGTGAGACTCTTTAACTCAACATCAAAAAGCTGAAAGTGGGAGTGTGGTTCAAGTAGTAGAGCCCCAGCCTTGAGTGAAAAAAAAAAAAAACAAGCAAAAATGCTAGGCCCTGAGTTCAAACCCCCATGCACACACACACAAGAGCATAACAATTGATAACTTCCCACCAGTGGATCATCACAGCATTGCAATCACTTCCTGCCAAGTCACAGAAACTACAGAGCTGTCCTCTGTTCTTGTATTAAAAATCACAATCCGCTACAACCACCACCATTTCCAGGAAAAGTACAACCTGGCGCAAGAAACCAGTGAGGACTGGCCATTCACTCCAGCTGGGCATTGATGGCCTCTGAAGTTTGATCAATGGTCACTTTTAACACTCCCATACATGCCAGATGTGCAAAATTATGTGCGAAAAGTGTTTGAACTTTTCCCCCAGCACTTAACGAGAACTGGTGCTCACTGGACACAGTAGAGAATTCTGCCCAGGTGACTTCTTTCGGTCTGACTTATCTGTGTTTCCTGGCAAGATGATCAAGGCCAAGAGAAGGACACCTGTATCATGATAATTTTCTTATATCTGCAGTGTGAGGATTTAATTTGTAATTCAAATGCACTGGAAGCCAGGAGGATTGTCTTTTACTTCTATAAGGTTAAATGGCAGAATGCACAACTCATGCTTACGAAGAAAAGAGAGCTTGCTGCCTAGTCACATATATGACATTCTGATCTAGAAAACTTTATTCCTTCTTTTGTCAACTTCTCTGGCACCTTCTTTTCAGTCTGTATGTGGCCTGGTTACACATCCTGCTCTTTGTCCGCATCCTTTCTAGAGAAACATCAAGCAGTAAAATGCCCAACAGCAGAAATGTGCATTTTTAGTGATTTAGTTGGCAAGTGCCTACTGCCTCTGTCAGTGAGGACAAATAAACCAGGTAGGGGAGAAGGTCACTCACTGAACTTCATTTTCAAGAATCTATACATGCTTAGCTGGGCACTGATGGGTCACACCTGTGATCCTAGCTACTCAGGAGGCTGAGATCTGAAAATTGGGGTTAAAAGCCAACCCAGTCAGGAAAGTCTGTGAGACTCTTATCTCCAACTAACCACCAAAAAAGCTGGAAGTGGAACTGTCGCTCAAGTGGTAGTGTGTGTGCTTAGCATGGGTAAAGCCCTGTGTTCAACCCTCAGTACCACAAAAAAAGAAAAAATCAGAAGAAGGAAATTCCCTTTTTCTTTTATAAAAATGAATACACTGAATTTTTTCATAAAATGAAAGTCCCAAGCTAGGTATGGTGGTGCACACCTGTAATCCCAGCACTAAAGGAGGTGAAGGCAGGAAGTTCACGAATCCCAGGCCAGCCTGGGTTACACGATGAGCCCCTGTTTAAAAACAAAACAAAACAAAACAACAACAACAAAACCAACACCCAAAGAAGAAAGAAAAGAGAAGAAACTCAAAGCCCAATCGCCTTGAGAAGGGTCACAGAAGAAAATCTGTAAAAGAGACTGGCACCTTTGAGACAATTTTTTTTTCTAGAAAACTCCTTCAACAGTCCAGGAGGAAGAAGAGGAAGAGGTGGAGGAAGGCGAAGAAGTAACAAGACACAGAGTACAAAAAAAAGTGAACTATAAATATGGAGTGGATGCAGTTCTCCACCGAGCAAGATGGTCCCGAAACAAACGCCACCAAGTCACAAATCAGAACGGGAGGTGGCTGGGGAAGGGAGAGGGTCCGACCCGCGGCCGCCCGGCGTGCGGAGGGGACGCGAGGATCCCACCGCACAGCAGCTCAGGCAGAGTCCGGGGTCGGGTGAAGAGCAGGCGTGGAGAGAAGGTCGGGCGTTGTGCATTCAGGTACCGATCCTCGCTGGGGAGGGCAGGAGGGGGGGGGGGGCGGACACCGGCCAGCCCGGCCCCCACTTGTGCCTCTGGGTCCTGCTTGGGGCTCAGTCGGGTGCCTGGCCGGGGCTGGGGGGGGCTGCGTTCCCAGGCTGGACCGGGGTCCGGGGTGGCAGGGGCGCAGGGGCGCCGGGGCGCCGGGGCGCGCTCAGGCCTCGGCTGCGCCCTGCTCCTGCACCGGCCGCGACGCTTTCTCGGGCTCCGGCAGCAGCCCGGGGCCTGCGCAGGTGTCCAGGAAGCGCGGCCCGTTGCCCGCGAACGAGTCCGGGTGTCCGAGCGTCTCCTCCTGCACCGGGCAGGCCATGGGCTCCGGCTCCGGCTCGGCACCCGCCGCGCCGCTCCCCGCGCCCGCCGCGCCCTCCTGCGAGGTCTGGCTCACGTAGACCACGATGATGTCGCCCTTGAAGTTCATCACCTGCCCGCTGGAAATGAACGTGGAGTTGCTGTTTCCCGTCACGGTGCCTGCGGGGACGGGAGAGGTCGAGTCAGGTCGGGGACAGCCGCGGGACAACCGGGAGCGCAGGGCCGGCGGAGGCAGCGGGGGACAGAAGGGCGGAGGTGAAGGAGGGAGGGAAGCGGTGCCCGGGAGCCACTCTCCCGCGCCGGCGCGGGTCGTGGGCCTGGCGGGAGAGGGCGGCCGGGTCGCAGCATCATCACAGACCACAACCCGCATTATAAAGCAAGTGTGTGTTCCCTGTGTAACAAAGGCTCGGTTGTGGAAGGTCAGGGAGCCACCTGAGCTTCGTCGTGAGCACAGGCGTAACCGTTCTCTTAACATTCATTTAAAAAACAAAAGATGACTCGGGCCGGGCACCCTTAGCCCTCAGCTACTCGAGAACAGCTTTAAACAGGCACGTGCGAGGAGCTCAGTTCTAAAACCAGCGCTGCCAGGCAAGAAAGATCCATTACCGCCAATGGAACCAGCAAACAACCATCAACACAGCAGAGAACCAGCCTTGCGAGCAAAGGCTAAAGAAGAGTAATTGTTTAAAACAAGAGTAAATTGTTTTAAAACAAATTACTCTTGGGGAGGTGGCCGGGAGAAGATTCAGAAAACTATAAAGAGAGGAGCTGATAATTCACTGTTTCCTTCTAAACCCTAAAGGGTGTTCAACACCCTTGGGGTTCTGTCATTTCTTTGTGAGCGACTGGAAGTAACCAGTCGTTAATTATCAGACCATTTGGAGAAATAGAAAGTTCAACAAATGTTAGGAAACCTGTCACTTTTTATTATTCTGCTGTCTTAAAGACCAAGGTTCCAGAAACACTCCCTGGTGAAAATGACTGCTCCAACCCAACAAGTCCTAAACTCCCCCAACACTCAGTATCGCAAACAATGTGTCCACCGCCTAGAAGACACGGATATCAGAATGGCTCCTTGATTTTCCAACATGCTTAGCCTTTCTCTATTGTGACCCAGCTTCAATAATATTTTTCAGACATAAAGTTTCTGTCACTCCTCCATATGACATCATTTCCCCCCCTCCATGTTTGGCACCATCTGACTAAAACACCTAGAGGCATATAGAAAATTCCTGCGGGGAGACTTCTCCCGAATTACCAAAGCCAAGATGGAGGCACAGTGAAATGCCCATGGAAACCCAAGGATTTTTCTAGTCACAATCTTCTGGCATTTCTTCCATAGATTACTAAAGATGAGTGGCATAATAGATCTATTATCTAATAATTCCTCAACCAACATAATAGAGGCCACTAGTATTTCTATTTTCCAGGAGGTAGCACATTCTCCATTCCCCTAAAATACACTCAAAATATACAGAGTACTTTAAGCTAGGGGCTTCCTTTAAAGTATGTCTGTGCCTTTCTCCTCTTGCCAAATACAAAGTTGTTGTTGTTTTTAAATAAGATAAACACAGTAGGGAAGAGCGAGCAATTGGGGGGGGGGGAATAACAAGTACAGAATCAAGAATGGTAGTGTATACTTGCAGTCCCAGCTGTTTGGAGGATGTAGACAGGAGGATTGTGGTTCAAGGCTAACCAAGGCAAAAGTGAGCGAGAGGTTATCTGAAAAACAAGCCAGAGATGGTGGAAACATGCCTGTAATCCCACCTACTTAGAAGGCAAGGAGCTCACTCTAATGTCCGGCAAAGAGTGTGAGACTCTAGCTCGAAAAATAGCTTTAACAAAAGGGTTGGGCATGTGGTTCAAGTGGTAGAGTTCAAGCCTGGTGAGAAAGAAGCCCTGAACTCAAACTTCAGTATCCCCCTCCCCTCATACCCAGTCAAACACCATGTACATACCATAAACATTACATTCTGATTTAAACCCTATTGTATCTATTTAATCAAATCAGTAATTTTCTATTGCTCAGAAGTAATTTTCTTGGCATGGCTCTCCTATGGTTTTATTACAACATCATTAACTATTAGTTTTGCTATTCTTCAATCCATGAAACACACAGGGCGTTGACTGCTAGCTCCTGCATCACTCGCTACACCTCTTAATTAAACAGCTCTTCTGTATCCCCTTCCTACTTAGCTTTACATGGCTGTGACATGACTTATCCACCAGTTAACACTTTCTGGTATATCGTCATCATGAATTCACTGTTGCTTACTTCTTCCTTGTCAGAATCCTCAATTAGGATTGGAAATGTGGCTCAAGTGGTAGAGCACCTGCCCAGTAAGCCCAAAGTCCTGAGGTCAAATCCAGTGACAGAAAAAGAAGAACCCACACCCTTCAATTAGTCTGAATGTAAATCTGCTGATGGTATCAGCTGTTCCTTTAAGTAGAATGAGAATGCAGAGTCATTCTTTTAACAGCTCAAGTGCAGAATCCTTCTAGAATTTTATTCCCCAAATTTTCATAACTGTCTCATCCACCTCAATTTCAATGGTAAAAAGAGTTTCAATAACTCATTCTTTGAATCATCCCAAAGCATGTAGTTGTTTCATAGAAACAATCCTCATGTTTATCAAACTCTTTTTGTTGGCCAATGAATGTAACAGTTAAAGTTTTTTTTTTCATTTGGATAAATACTGATAGGAGGCACGGAGGTGTTGTGTCTGTGTGTTCTTCTTTAACATTTAAAGTTTTAAATGACCCCAAGATGAGCTCTCACCCACACCCTTAGGAACACCCATGAATTCCTACAGACACAGCATTCAGTGGGTAGAGTCAGAGGCACTGGGAGTCCAGGGTAGCCTATAATCAATGTGCTTCCTGCATGGAGGAAAGCACCCAGGCCCAGAGTTGAAGTCCCACAACAACAACAAAAAGAACTAAGGAGACCACAAGGAAGGAGCAGGTCCAAAACAATCTCTGTTCTTATCCTGTGCTTTCAATAGTGGGAAGAATTTGTTCCAAACTTCTTGCCACAGCTCTCTCTGTCCATTTATAACATAGGCATCAATTATCATCAGGTCATGCCAAGCTTGTCAGTGTGTAGCCACATAGAGCAGGTGCATTTGTTAAATGAATGAACAGAGGAGTTTGTGAATACCCAGCAGAATTCCCTAAGGGCCAAAAGGAGATGAGAGATTTGAAAATGCTTGGGCTATAGCAAAGAATTGATCACCAGTGCAACGATGACATTGATTCTTACAAGGCAACATTAGTGCCCACAGAATCCCAAGGATACAGAACTGTATGGAACAGACTGTGGAGCATGCCACCTTTCCATCTCTGTCTTGGAGGAGGATCTCAGTGTGTCTCAAACACTCAAAGCGTATTTTCCTCTGGAAATCTAACCAGCTTCTGAAATCATCCATCATCGTGATTGCCTCTGGTGAAAACACTCATCGATATCAATCTGCGCGAAGCCCCACAGTCTCATTTCTTGTCACGCTAGTCAGTTGTGAGTTGAATGTTGTGCTAGATTAGATCAAAAGGCTCAGAATGAATTGGTAATATTCTTATCTTTTAATATAGCTCAGTCCTGAAAACGTCCTTGCTGAAAGCAATAATTTCTTAAAATTTGAGTTCTATATTTTAGAAAAGAAAGAGTTCTTGTGGTTCTGTAAGCTGATCTGAGCGAGCCAAGTTCAGGGATAAAAACATAGGCAGGCCACCATGTTGGCTAGCTGTATAATCCAATGGTGCTTTGGGGTGTTGTTGTTGTTGTTGTTGTCATTATCATTTTGCAGTTGATCCACGCCCCTGAAGGGACATGGAACCAAGGGGTCCCCTCTAATATTCTTCTGGTCTAGTGAACCTCTCCTTTGCTGGAAGCTGGTTAGGATGTATGTAAAGAGAGAAGGATGGTTTGGATGAGGCTTGCTCAAGATAGCCTAAAAAGGCCCAAGGATTAAGAGAAGAAAAGGAGAAGTCACAGATTGGGAGAATGTATTTGCAAGTCTTATCTGAAGCCTGGTGCTTGCAATTCATGCTTATAATCCTAGCGACTCAGGAGGCTGAGATCTGAGGTTCAAAGCCAGCTGGGACAGGAAAGTCCATGAGACTCATATCTCCTAATTAACCACTAGAAAACTGTAAGTGAAGCTATGGCTCAAAGTGGTAGAGCGCTAGCCTTGAGCAAAAAGCTCAGGGACAGTGCCCAAGCCCTGAGTTCAAGCTCCATGACCCACCACAACAAAAGAAAGTAGAAAGTCATATCTGATAAAGACTATTACTCAAATTGTTCAGTGAAGTTTTCTAACTTAATAATAAGAAAGCAAACTACCCAATTAAAAAAAATGAGTCAATGACCTTAAAAGACCTTAATAGACCTTAATACCAAAGAGAAGACCTCACTAAACAAGATATTCAAATTACATTTAGGTATATGAAAAGATTCTCACTAGGCATCAGTGGCTCATGCCTATAATCCTCGCTACTCATGAGGCTAAGATCTGAGGATTGCAGCTTGAAGCCAGTTCAGGCAGAAAAGTCTGTGAGACTATTTCCAATTAATCACAGAAAAAGCCAGAAGTGGTGCGGTGGCTCAAGTGGTAGAGCACTAGCCTTGAGCACAAGGAGTCCAGGGAGAATGCCCAGGCCCAGACTTCCCAGGACTGGCAAAAAAAAAAAAATCTCTACATCATATTTCATGAAGTGAAAAACTGAAACAATTAGATATTATTACATGCCTTCCCAAATGGCCTAACTCCAGTGCATGGAAAATATCAAATGCTGGTGAGGAGGTGGAGCCATAAGTGGCTCCCTCTCATTCATGAACTCCCTCCCATTCATGGTGGTGGTAAAATCACACAGCTCCTTTGGAAGACAGTTTGGCAACCTCTGACAACACCAAACACAGGGTTACCATACAATTAACCAATAATAAATCTTTGGTATTGACTCAGTTAAAAGTTATGTCTACACAAAAATCTGCACATGGTGGTTTAGGGCAATTTTACTCATAATTGTCAGAACTTAGAAGTAAAGAGTCCATCAATAGGTGAACAGATAAATTGTGGACCATCCTAACAATGGCATTGTATTCAGTGCTCAAAAGAAATGATCAAGCCCTGAAAAGACATAGAAAGGCCTTAAATGTGTACTACTAAGTAAAAGAAACCGGTCTCAGAAAAGCTACTTACTACATAAGCCCAACAATATTTTCGATAAGTAAACTATGAAGACAGTAAAACAATCGATGAGTATCAGAAGATAAGAGGAGAGAAGGTAGGATGAAAAGTCAGAGCACAGCATCTAAGGACAGTGAGACCACCACCACCATGGTGGATGGACGTAAATCCTCCCACAGTTGCCAAAAGCCATAGACTCCTCAGCACCCAGTGTGGACCTTTATGTACACTGTTGTCACCAATCTTCCCACTCTGGTAGGGAATGCTGATAACAGGGAGGTGCGCGTATGAAGGTGGGAAATTGTGATGCCCCACCCCCACCAATTTGATACAATTAGGAACCCCAAACTGCTCGCTCTACACACTGAAGTGGTTATATAAGGAAAGGCATGAGTCGTTTATGGGTACTAGTAGTTCTGGAAGCTTCCAAGCATACACACAAAGCAGGAGCTTCTGCCCACTCCTGGCTGCTTTTCCCAGGCTGCGTTCAGGGCAGCTTTTTCCTTTAAATCTGCCCCCTTTGCATCTATTCTAAGCTTAACTCACTTGAGGAAAAGGGGAGAAAAGATGACGTCAGAGGTTTGTGGTAGGAAGGGCTTTTTCCATGTTTTCTACCAAAGAAACTTCCAGAGAGAGAGAGAGAGAGAGAGAGAGAGAGAGAGAGAGAGAGAGAGAGAGAGAGAGAGAGAGAGAGAGAGAGAGAGAGAGAGAGAGAGAGAGAGAGAAGCCTATTGTAGGCCACAGAACATTGCTTGCTGCACCTCTGCAGAAACGCCTAGGCCTGGCTTTGGCCTGCTGCTGCCCCTCACTGAGCTGAAACCGCCCAGGGCCCCAGGCAGCGATTCTCTTTATGCTATGGAGCATTAATGACTCTCCAAGGCACAGTGATCAAATGCAATCAACATCACTGGCAGGGATTTAAGAGGAGATGGCATGGTGGTTTAAGGCACCTGCTTCACTACCAGATATTTGAATCATGGCATTGTCGTTCCTGAGCTATGTGAGTTCCTAGCCCATAGGGTTTCTGCAAGTAACTAAGGAAATAATACACATTAAGCACGCAGTGCCCGGTAACTAATATCTACAATCTCCTTGATAAAACTATAAGCTGCAGGGTATCTGGATCTTCTTTCAGTCTCTGAATGCAATATACCGAGAGACTGCTGTATGAGAGCTACCTATATTTATGATGTGAACATCAGGACATGGACATTTTTATAAAATTAGCAAATTGGATTAGTTGGCTTACCATTAATATTTAATGACTGAGGTAGGAAAAAACTCCGATCATTTGAGAGTGTTAAAAATAGTGTCTAAATCAACAGAAACAGTGAACAAATGATGTGTCCCATATAATCAGAAAGATGTTTATACTTGGCTAAATCCTTGCTGTATATAGCAGGCTCCAGAGAATCTGTTTTTCTCAGGCAGAAAGAATGAGCTTAGCTCTAAGAACACAATCCCTGACAGAATTTACATTTCTAAGCAAGGTAATAAACACTTTTCTTCTCCCCCAAAAACATATTATGTTGTTAAAAGTGCATAGCATATAAATATTAAACGGCAAGAACTATGCCAGATAATACCACCAAATTGTCATGTAGATTTTCTTCCATGGAACAGAACTAAAAATATACACAAATACACTCATCTTGCCCAGGCTTCATGGGATTCTTCTGGAATTAAAACAAAGCAAAACAAAACAAAACACCACACTTATTTTATATTTAACCCATATGCTTTCCATGTGACTTTCCTTTTTATGGAAATGTAAGCTCCATTTCAGGCATTTGGAAGAAATGAGGTATGCGATGATAAGGGAAATAAGTATTTAATAGTTCCATCCTGAATCATGCTTACGAATGATTTTTTAAAAAGTCTAATGGACCAGACCCTTCCAAAAAGAGCACCATTGGCTTAGAAAAAAGAAATGTAAGCCTAAATTAAGCAAAAAAAAAATACAATGAAAACAAATTGCTCATATATTTTGAAATAATGCATGAGTTTTTAGTGCCAAGGAGTGTTTGTCTTTATTATCAAAAGGTGCTGAGTATTATTATCAAATAGCCAATTATAAATCAATTCTAACATAAAGCTTAAGGGTCAATAAGGCTAATTAATATCTACCTTATAATACTTAGCTAAAAGCAAAACACAAAGTAGTAGATGATATTCTTTCTAAGATATTGATATTGGAGGCAGAAGTCTCCTCTTGCTGTCATTAAAAAACTACTTGACTTAGAAGTTTAAACAAACCAAATGATATGTTAAAAGATGATGATGATGATGATGATGATGATGATGATGATGATAACAGGAAAAGATCATCTCCCTCAGATCCTGAGGGTATATACTTTTTAAAATGGGATTAGGCTCCTGCGTCACACTCAAGCACCATTCCCTAGCACACTCTAGAGAATAAGAATGTGTTCATTTGACCAGAAATCATAAGGCCTGATCATGAAGAAAGAATTGTGAAGAGAGTAGTGCAGCATCAAAAATCAATCTGGGCGCTGCATTCCCTCTGGCGAGAATGAATTTGGCTTGCTGGCTAGCGCGGGCTCCCGGCAGACACTCCCAGATGATGCTCACAGATATTTTTGCATGGCTAAGCACCAGACAAAGACCAAAAACAGCCTTGTAAACTTTTTGCAAATTAACACTACTCAGTTGGTGACACACGTTGAATTCTTTTTCTCTGTGCTTTACTGTGCAAGCTGGGGAAACAAAAGAGAATGGAAAACAGACTAGGCCACTTGTTTTAACTCTTTGATGGGAGAGCAAAAATGTGGCCTTTGGTTCTGTGACTATATATTTTTTTAAGCTGGCCAATTGTGTTCTTCCAAGAACCACTTACATTTTCCACACAGTGGCCCATCCCATCTCCCTAGTGTCATCACAAAAGTGGTGTCAGCCACTGGGCCCTCAGAGCTGCGAAGAGCCAGCTGCTGCTGGAGGCTGCGCTGAGACCTTCCTGATCATTTCCCACAGCCTCAGTTCCAGCTTGCTGCCTATCTCCAGACCCGAGGGGAGAACAGATTCTGCTAGCAGAGATGCAGAACAACGCAGATGAATAACAGAGCCTGACTTTTTTCTTTTTTAGGCATGGAAATTCCTTAGAACCTTAAAAATAAAATCCAACCTCTTGCGGAAGGAAACCATAGTGGTTCTGCACAAGCTACCCTAGAGCTCCTCATCTCCTTTCTCTTTGGCTAGTAATGGATAGGACAGAATTTGTACACTGGTGGATCCGAGGGTTTGCATCAGATCTCGGAATCTGGAGAAAATTAAGCCCTGATGTTAGAGCAAATAAGCCAGGAAGTTTTATTCCCTTGATGCCTAACAGCCTCTGTGCTTCAGGCCGGGGTCCGATGCTTGAAGATGCCTGCTAGCACCACTTGCTGTACAGATTCAGAGACAGGAAAGAAACACTCTGGAGGCTGCCCCATAAATGGGATATGTGTGTGTGTGTGTGTGTGTGTAAAGAGGGAAGGAGAAAGGGGAGAGGTAAAGAGAGAGAAAAATAAGGAAAGAAAGATTCTGTGAAATCTCTTAAACAGTATGCATACATGTATTAATTTTTCTGGAGAGAGTATCTATAGCTTTAAGATTCTCGAGAGGAGCGCGCTAGCCTTGAGCTGAAGAGCTGAGGGACAGCGCTCAGGCCCAGAGTTCAGGCCCTATGACTGGACTGAAAAAAAGAAAAAGATTCTTGAGAGGGCTGGAAGGTGGCTCAGTGGTAGAGGGCTTGCCTTGCATGCATGAGGCCCTGAGTTCGACTCCTCATCACCACATAAGCAGAAAAAGCCGGAAGTGGCACTGTGGCTCACATGATAGGATGCTAACCTTGAGCTGAAGAGCTGAGGGACAGTGCCCAGGCCCAGAGTTCAGGCCCATGACCAACAATAGATAGATAGATAGATAGATAGATAGATAGATAGATAGATAGATAGATAGATAGATAGATAGAAAGATGGATGATTGATAGATAGATAGATAGATAGATAGATAGATAGATAGATAGATAGATAGATAGATGAAAAGAAAGATTGACAAAGAGACCTCTGACCCCTGATACAGCTAGCATTACACAGAGCCAGAGGAAAGCTTCACATACATTGCAGTCTGTTATAACTACAATAACAGAACAAATGATGTTTCACCCTCAGGAAAAATAGTCATAATATTATCATTGGTGGGTTGTTTATACTTAAGCAATATTGTAGTAATATATCCCTATAATAATGCCAAATTGTAAATTATTCTCCTCGTCCTATAAACACATTATGCATAGTGGTTCTAAAAGGGGCTTTGCCTATAAAGCATTCAAAGACATTTTACTGCATCATTAATTTAGTACAGAAGCAAGATGCTACTCAAATATTAATAAAGAATCGTCCAAATAGTATTGTTCTTTAAATTTGTAAGGGCTTTTTTTTGGGGGGGGGGAGGAGGGAGCTTTAAAAGGCCTAAGTTTCACTTAAAACAAAACTTCAAGATCAGAAGTCTGAGGAACTGCTTTCCTGCAGTCAGGGTCGAGGTCCATGTTGACTTTATTTTTTAAGGACCAGTGAGTGCTAGGGTTCAAGGTCTCACCCGACCACGAAAAGCCTGACTGTGGAAGGACACAGGACACATGCATGCGCAGTAATATGCCCCAGGATCCGAAGCGAGGGCACACCACAATGGCTGCCAGCCACACTACCTGAGCACGCACCCCAACTCCCCCTGGTCTGGCTGTTACTTCCCTTCCTCCAAAGAGGGTGGTGCCACCTCCCCCCAGACATGAAGACATGGGGTCATACTGTAATACTCCTCTTCTTCAAAACAAACACAAGTGAAAGCAGTCATAGCTAAATCCTTTCTACACACACACACACACACACACACACACACACACACACACACACACACACACACACACACACACACACACACACACACACACACACACACACACACACACACACACACACACACACACACACACACACACACACACACACACACACACGGCTTCCACCGCCACGGGAGCCCGTCGCTCCACGCGAACCCACATGAAGATCTAAAACACAGGAAGCATACGCCCGGCCTACACCAAGGCCTGTGCGTTCTGCCCAAACTGCAGATCCCAAGAACACCCTCAGGTTAGGAGCCGGGGGCTTGTGTCTCTAATCCCAGCTATTATCTCCGGAGGCGGGGGTCTGAGGATCGCAGTTCGAAACCAGCCTGGGCAGACAAGTCCAAGACACTCTGATCTCCAGTTACCCAGCAAAAATCTGGAAGAGGAAGCGTGGCTCACATGACAGAACACCAGCCCTGAGTGAAAGCGCCAGGTGGAGCATGAGGCTTGGAGTTCAAGTCCCAGTGCAGGTGCACGCGGCCCCCCCTCCCTTCTTCCCAAAAGTGGGGGCTAGAGAAGAACTTACCAGATGCGGGTGCATGGTCCCCGGGGGCGCTGGCAGCCCCGGCGCCGCCCCTGGCTGAGCCGGCTAGTCCTTCCTGCGCTCCGGCCTCGGGCGGGGCACCCCCTTCTCCCCTTCCAGCCACGTCCTCAGTAGGAAGGCCCACGCCCTGGGCGCACTGGGGGGACGGTCCACATTTCGGGGAGCAGGCCGCGGGCTGGGCGTCCTCCCCGGGCTCGGCCGCCTCCGGGCTGTCCCCCCAGGGCGGGCCGCTGCTCCCCTCCACTTGTTTTCCGAGGTCCTTTTCGGGGGACCCCAGGATCCAGTCGGTCCGGCTCGGGGGTCCTGTGGAGAGGCAGCTCTCCGACTCGCCCAGGCTCTCCGTGCCCAGGAAGCACTGGCTGAACCGGTCGTTCTCCCCGACCTCCAGGGGCTCTGAGAAAGGGGGTGTGGATTTGCTTCCCGGCGGGCTGGGGTGCAGCGAGGAGTCTGGGGTCTGCGGGGGCCGGTCCACGTACTCGTCTTCCGTGGGGATCTGTCTGAAGGGGTCCCCCTCCATCTCCTCCTCGCTGACCAAGGAGAACACAACAGCATCTTCGCCCGGCGCGCGGGCCCGGCCTCCCGCACACGTGTGCCCCCAGGCCCCGGCCCCGTCCAGGGAGCATGCTTCTTCTAGAACCATCTTCTGCTCCAGAGTGAGTAGTAGCACGCCTTCGCACGCGTCGCGCTGGCTGGAGGCGGTGGGGTGCGCGCCCGGACGACTGTCCCCCGAGGCTTCCTGCGGGGACCAAGCCACAGGCGCAGGTGACCAGACTCAGTAGACAGAACGCTGCAGGACACTGCGCGGGTTCGAATCCATTCCCCCCAACTGCAACCATCCCAGTGACACCTCAACTGCGATTTACCATCTCAGGGCAGCCTGCACCCCGGGCTCACGCCTGTAACCCCAGCTACTAAGGAGGCTGAGATCTGAGGATGGCGGTTTGAAGCCAGCCCGGGGAAGAAAGTCCACGAGACTCCTGTCTCCAATTAAACACTCAAAAACCGAAGGTGCCCCTGTGGCTCAAAGTGGTAGAGCGCTAGCTTTGAACAGAAGAAGGCCAGAGACAGTGCCTAGGCCATGAGTTCAAACCTCATGGCTGACATAAATACATACATACATACATATATACATATACATGCATGCATACATACATACATACATACATAAAATTACAGAATGTGAGAAGAGCCTACAAAATCCAGCGACTCCTACTGCATTTCAAAGGAATAAAGTCTCGCACCTCAGCAAGCAAAGACCTTAACCCAACAATATCTGAAAAAGGTGCTTTGATGATCTAATCTCAGTTTAAGTAGATGAAAACAATAACAAAAAAAATGCAACCCAATTTTGAATCTTCAGGTGGCAATAGCTCTATTTGGATGCAGTATGGCTGGGTAATTCTGAAACAATTTCTGGGTACTCCAGACTTGAGCACGGGAGTAAAGATGCTGAGAATAAGAGGCTCTCGCGATCACAGTGCTTGAAGGGAAGAGCCTAGTGAGGAAGGGAAAGGGGAGAAGGAATCCTGCCCTGTGGTGAGACAGGAATTCAGGAAATCAGTGTAAAGCTGATAAGCTTTTATACGCAAGAGCATGGATCTAGAGGACAAAATGGAATAATCAATGGAATTTTAGTATTACATATAGACTGGAAAAATGTTATCTTTGTACTTTTGAGAAATATACTATCGTTATAAACAAGAAGACCTTTATTCTTAAGAAATATCCATTAAGGTATTGGAGGCGATAGGAACATGCCAGCTCCACTCAGCTCCGTTCATGCCTGGCTGCCGGTGACAGCACCCACGAGCCTATAGACTTGGGAGGCTGAGATTACTGGGGAACAAAAGAAAAACTGAGAGGTGTCCTCTCAATATGGATGTCCTTTTTTTGTTATGCTAGCTACTGGGAAGTCTAACAGGAGTGGATCTGAGTCAGTTATACCCCAGGGAGGAAGTGAGACCCTGTCTCAAAAATATAGCAAAAATAGGGCTAGAGGCATATCTCAGTGGGAAATGACCCCAGCTAGCCACACACAGGACCAGAGTTCAAAGTCAAATGCTGCCAAAAAGAAAAAAAAAATCAATCATGTATTTTCTTGTTCCCATATATAGGTTAGAAAAAGCAAAGAATATAGCAGTATGATAAAACCTGAACAATTTGGGGGAATATCAAAGTTTATTGTAATATTTTCACCGTTTTTCTAAAATTTTGAAGTTCTGTCTAAATCCAAGGGATAAAATAACTACAGTGTGAAGTTGTAGATGAGTCTCCCCAGGACTCTATACTAGGCACTCACAATGATACACACAAACAAACAAACAAAACACCTACACAGACAAGAGAGAAATAACCTGGGGGCTGTGTTGTGGCTCAGTGGTAGAGTGCTTAGCTAGCATGCTCAAGAACCTGGGTTCAATCCCCAGCACTGGAAAGCTGGGAGTGGGAAGATATGTAACATACATACAGCATAAGCATTGAGCCCTGCATTATTTTGCAGAGCTCAATCTTGGGGCTTCTGCTTTGATATTGTACAAGGAAGTAACTGTTAAGTAATAGGGTCAATAATTGACTAATTATAGTCCCATCTGCCTGATGGTTGGAAGTACTTAAAGAGGGTATTAAAAACTTTTAACTTTACCTTGTTTCCACTTAGGCTGCCGCAAGCATCATTGACCCAGTGCCACAAATTAGCTAGAAAAACAAAGCAAGGAGAAGGGCTTCATAGTATGATTTCCTATTGCTTTTTAAAATAACTTTCAGCTGGAATGTTTACCTTGATCCTACTGGATAAATATAGGTTATAAAATGGTTACTGTAGTCAAACAAATTAATGCATCTACCATGTCATGTAGCTGGAGGAACTAAAAGCTACCCATTTAGTGAAAGTCCTCCCCTATACTTGCTTATTCTGCAGGTCTGTGCCTTTGTGTCCTTTGACCTACTTCTCCCCATTTCCTTCCCTCCTGCAGCTGCTAACCACTCTAATTCTTTGCCTCTGTATATGTGTCTTTCACCTCTTTTTTGATTTCACACATGAACTCAAGTGATACTTTCTCAGAGCCAGGCTCAGTATTATTTGCAACAATGTCAGCTCAGTATTCTGCTACAAGTACCTCAGTGAGTGCTCCTGTGAGTAAAAAACATTTCAATAAAAATCACCTGGTGCTCAGTGGGGGTGGGGGGCCCTTGCTGGGCCACATGCCACACCCTAAATTCAATCCCTCCAACAACAAAGAAACAGGTAAGTAAATAAATAAAGTATCACCAGCAAACCGAATGAAGGCTTGAATCCATTCATTAAAAAAGATACTTCTTGCAGGTACTGGTTTCTTACTCCTGTAATTCTAGCTAATCAGGAGGCCGAAATCTAAGAATCACAGTTGAAACCCTGACTGGAGAGACACATCCACAAGACTCTTACCTCCAGTCAGCCAGCAAAAAGCTGGATGTGAACGTGTGGCTCAAGCAGTAGAGTGAAAAAGCTGAGCAAGTGTTTGAGGCCCTGAGTTCAAGCCCCAGTACCAGCACGCAAAAAAAGAAAAAGGAAGAAAAAGTACACTTCTTTGCGTCTTGTAGTATAAAAGTTAAATACAATGTAATAAAGACATTATCAAACAGTTTTTGTGGGAAAAAATATTGTCAAGAAAGTAACACTTGATTGTCAATTCTAAGAATGAGGGATTCTTTCAACACTGGAAATAAGATAGCTTATTTCATAATTTTAGACTTACATTTAAAAATAACACCCCAGTCCAAACCTCCTTTACATCACCCTTTATCTGGAAATTTTTATCTCTGCCTTAATAGGTACATTAAACAGTGGATATATATATATATCCTTATATATCTGATGCTGTGCAATCCATACAACTTTAACCTGCAGCTTATAAGATATTGGCTTCCCAAATGCTAGAATATTCTTTTTTGCCCATAAACAGATAGGCATACTGATGGCTTTTGTTGTTGTTGTTGTTCTGGTCCTCAGGTTTAAACTCAGCCTGAGCACTATCCCCTAGCTCTTACCCTCAAGGATAGCACTCTACCATTTGAGCCATAGCTCCATTTCCAGTGATTTGCTGGTTAATTGGAGATTAACCAAGTCTCCCAGACTTTCTTATGTACTAACTTGGAAATGTAATCCTCAGATCTCAGCCTCCTGAGTAGTTAGGATTACTGGCATGAACCACTGGCAGCTGGCTTGGTTTTCATTTTTATTTATTATTTATTTTGCTAGAGAACAATCAAACACAAAAGGCGTTTTACCTTAAAGTGTGGCCACCTCAAGGCAGATCCCTTAGACAGACAGTTGACAACATACTCGTATTCCAGAATGTTTACCAAGAAACGTATCTATTTCCTTTAAGATTGCTTATGAAGCACCACTGTGACACAGTACCTGTGAGTGCTTTCCCCTTCTTCCTATAGTAAACACCAAAGATGACAGCAACAAGTACCACCACAGACACGAAGAGCAGCACAATAATCAAACCAGGTAAGTACTGGGGTTCTATATTGGAGACAAATGCAAAAAATGATGGCTATTAAAGACTGTTTCATTTGACCTAGTTAATACAAAAAGCAACACTGTAAACCCTGCCCCCAAATAAGGATACGGTGTGTCTGGGTAACAGCAGCAGGAACTCTTCTAACCTAGACAGTGCAGTTGTCAGAGAGCACTCACAGTGTAGAGTGTGAACTGTACAACCTAGCCCAGTCTTGCTTTGTCAGCATCCCTTTATGTGAAGTCAGCCCAGGACTATCTACCTTAAAACTTCTCGAATCACATTCCTCAGGGCCATCCTACTTTGTCTCTGTTGCCCCCAGAACTCTCTCATCTCTCTCCAGGTAGATAGTCTCTGCAGGCAGAAGATGCTGTTGTCATGTCTCTGTCCAAAACCAACATGGCCCCAGGGTTTTGCTGACCACAAGAACAGAACCACAGCCATGCAAGTCTCCAGGGCCAGGATCTCTAGCTTTCTTCTCTTTCTTTCTCTTTTTCTTTTGTTAATATGGGGCTTGAACTCAGGGTACTGTCACTAAGCTTCTCTCATCAAAGCTAGTGTTCTTCCACTTTGAGCCATAGTCCCACTACTGGTTTTCTGGTGGTTCATTGGAGATAAGAGTTTCACGCTTTCCTACCTGGGCTGGTTTTTGAACCATGATCTCAGATCTCAGCCTCCTGAGTAGCTAAGATTACAGGCATGAGCCACCAACACCTGGCTCTTTGCTTTTTTTGAATATGAATATATTATTAGTTATTGTATTAGTCACTCCCAATCTAGTTAAAAAAATTATCAAGTAACAAGTACTAAGTTCAATCCCCAGCACTGTAAGAAAAAAACTAAATAAGCAGCATTATGGAATTAAAATACTAAGTAGTATATAACACTGTGCTGACTACATATGCAGAGGCCCAGATGAAAGCCTGAAGATACAGCCTGTAATTCTGGAGAGAAACACAAAGCTCACCACCTGCGACAGGCGCTACTTAGTCATACCCATCGGTGGTGATCCAGGTGGCAGAGAGCTGCAAACCACGTCTGATTTCTCTGTTCCATGTCGTGTTTCTGTCTTTCCAAGGATAGTACAGCTGTGGAAGGGAAAGTACTTAAGTGCTTAAATATTAAGTATTAAATGTAAGACTCTTGTTGAAAAACACAAACCAAGGCAAGGCTCTACTGGAGATTCCTACAAGAGGGGATTCTATGGGCATCTTGGACTTTTGGATTCCCAGGCCCTTCCATGGGGAGCAGCCCATCACATTAGTTCCTAGAGAATATTCTAAGAACTACTGAGAGTGTGCTCAGGAAGAGAATAAGCTTCAAGACAGAAGATTCTAAATGTTTTAGTTAGCATGGTTAGGTGATGATGCCCTTTGGAGGTGAAAGATTTTTTTCAACACAAAATTTGGGTTGAATGAGTCAGGAAATAATACCTAATAGAACATATTGGGAACTAGGTACCAATACTAGCTACTCAGGAAGCTGAGATCTGAGGATCATGGTTTGAAGCCAGCTCAGGCAGGAAAGAATGTGAAATACTTATTGCCAGTTAACCAGCAAAGTTGGAAGTGGAGATGTGACTCAAGTGGCAGAGTGCCAGCCTTAAACAGAAAAAGCCAGTGAGAGTATAAGAACCCAATTTATTGGCTTTTAGGCCAAATACAAGTATCAAATAAAAAAAGAAAAAAACATATTTGGAACTAAAAAACCCATTACATTAATCGTTATATTTAATAATAACTATGTAGTGAAAGGATTCAGGAATTCAACTCTAAATAGGCTCATATAAGTGAGCCATAGTATATAAAGTTTGAACATCCATAACTTGAAAATCTAACATCAAAAATACTTCAGTACTGAACTTTTTGAGCACAGACATAGAAAATCTTATGCCATGAAACTTGACTTCATTCACCAAATAGTCTAAAATATTGTAGAAATTACCTGCAGGTTATGTGTGTATCTAAAATGTAAGTGCATTTTATGGTTAGACTTGGGTTCTTTTTCCAAGGTATTTCATTGTGTGTATAAAAAATATTCCCCAAATTTGAAATTATCTGAATTCTAAAACACTTCTGGTTAACTGTCTATGAGATTATTCATTAAAAATGTATGTATTATTGCAAGAGACAGGGAACAAACTAAATACCTACCAATAAGACTTATTAAGTAAATTATATATTTCCACAATGAAATAGTACATGATTATAGAAAATTACAAAGATCCAGGTTAAAAAATATAGAAATATAAATGTCTAATGTAGAGTGTACAAATATTTAAATAGTCAAAAGTCTTCATGTACACACATATACAACACACACATACTACGGTTGGAAACCAGTCATGTTGGAAAGTTGGAAAGAGGAGGGGTATGGTAAATGAATGGTAGGAAATGTCATAAATTAGAGGTATGTGTGTGTATGTAGGCTTGAATTCAAGGCCTTACATTTCTGCTTGGCTTTTTTGCTCAAGGCTGGCATTCTACCATTTGAGTATTCACGGATACTTCCAGAAATGACATAAAAGAAGGGGTACTTCATATACTTGAGATCCTGGGTTCTGTCCCAAGCACTATACAAATAAAAAATGTCATAAGTAGTTTTCCTCTAAATACAGTTAGAAAAGGGAAAATAGAAGCTACACCTCTAAGTCATAGACTACTGATTCCAAGAAGTGACACAAAAGTCTTGTCACACATGATTGAGTAGACAGACTTTATCCAAGAGGAAGCTACTAGAAAGACTCAGCCTGTTCCCATGCGGATGTGAGAGTGGAGGTGTGGCTATTTAAAAGGCAATGACCTCTTTCGACATCTTCATTGTTACTTACTTGGTCCAGGGTTTGCATCTTCCCGTGGAAGAAAAGGTATCAGAGAACTCGCCGAGGGGACAGGGCTCGCACACCGTGTCCGTGTTGAGCTGCACTGTCCAAACACCGACAGACACAAAGGACAAACAGAAAGCAAACAACACTTAGAGATCAGCCAGGACGGTGTTTCCCAGGCCACACCCATCTCTGCTTCTCATTCTTCCTGACATTTGCTCCACAGCCTGTGTCAATGGCTTGAGCCTAGGAAGCAGTTCTAATTCCTGCAATGAGCTACAGAACTCTGTTCAGAAACGAATTGGTAGCCAGGCCCTGGTGGCTCACACCTGTAATCCTAGCTACTCCAAAGGCTGAGATCTGAGGTTTGATGCCAGCCCTGGCAGAAAAGTCCATGAAACTGTCATCTCAGGCAAAAAGCTGGATGCAGAGCTGTGGCTCAAGTGGTAAAGCATTAGCCTTGAACAGACAAGCTAAGGGACAGCTTTAAATTCGAGCCAAAACAAAACAAAAACAAGCAAACTGGTTCCAGGTGAGGTCAGTAATGCCTATGTGGTATGTCCACAGCTCTGGGCTTGATCTTTTGCTGTCTTGAGTCACTGACCTGGGCATTAACATGCTATTTTCTAGTCTGGGGGCCTGTGTTACTAGGTTTTGCTATCTGACCCTTTCCTTTCTGCTATTATGATTACAAAAGCCTTCATTTTCTGAGAATGGGCATTTCAGTACTGTCTTTAAGAGAAATACATTGTCTCTGGTCAGCTTAATTTCCAAGTATTGGAGTGGCAACAATGTTTTCTCAATTAAAAAAAAAAAAAAAACCAAAAACCTGTTAGGTCTCTTTCTCTTCAATCAAGGTTTAGTGTCAGCTTTTCTATATAGAGCCATGTACTAAGTATCTCAGGCAAAACACTTGTAGACAATGTTTAAAATAAATAGATGTGACCACATTCCAATAAAACTTTATTAACAAATCCGAGTGGTGGGATGGACCTTTGTCTTAACCCATAGTGCCCAAATCAGGAGTTGATTCTGGTTGGTAAACTTCAGTCCATTCTCATAAGCTCCATAAAAACAAACAAAAAAACCCTAAACTAAACTAAAAGCCAGGTACTAGGGGCTCACCCCTGTAATCTTAGCTACTGAGGAGGCTGAGAGCTGAGGATCACAGTTCAAAGCCAGCCTGAGCAGAAAAGTCCCCATGGGACTCCTACCTCATGTTAACCACTCAAAACCAGAAGTGGCACTGGGTATCAAAGTGATAGGGCACTAGCCTTGAACAAAAGAGTTGAGGGACAGTGCCCAGGCCAGACCCTGAGTTCATGTACCACAACTGACAAACAACAACAACAACAACAAAAACTAAAAGAAAACCCACCAAGAGCTGTCTCAGTTCCCTATGTCTAGTACTGTTCCTTGCTGAAACTGGCACATAACCCTTTGGTAGGTCCAATAAAGAATACTGGCTGCTATGTGAAATAACAATCAGGCAACTGGCCTAGGCCCAAACCACAAAGTACTCGTGGAATTATTAGCACTTCCGTGGTCTATTTTCATGAGCATAGTCTTAAAACAGGAATTAAAATTTACTTGCTTAAAGTCAGGCAGTACATTCTTAATTTCTTAGACTCACAGATAGATACTATCCTCTATATAAACTGAAATGAATGATATTAGAATTCTCCCAACTCTGTCCAACTATTTTGCCTTAAAGTGCCTGCAAGTGAAAGGTTAACAATAATCATTTGTTGCATCTTGGGAGAAAAAAAATCGTCTTTGTAATACTTCCTAGACATTGGGAAAGCAAATGACTCTAAGAAATACTTGTACATGCAGGGAAATGGAACTAGGGAACTCGAGGGGACAGAGGGGGTTGGGACAGATGGGAAGAGAGAATTAATGGGAAGGTGACACTGGTCAAGGTACAGAGCACACATGAATGGACATGTGAATTGAAACCTCTTTGTGCAACTATCTTATTAAAGATAATAAGAAATGAGAGAGATACTTGCATAAATCCAAAAATCTCTTTCTTTTCTTTCAACAAAACTGAAGATGAGCCAGGTGCCAGTGGCTCACACCTTTAATCCTAGCTACTTAAAGCCTGAGATCTGAGGATTGTGGTTTGAAGCTAGCCTGGGTTAAAAAAGAGTCTGTGACACACTTATCTTTAATTAACCATCCCCCCCCAAAAAAAACCCAAAAAGCCAGAGTGGAACTGTGGCACCAGTAATAGAGGACACACCCAGGTCCTGAGTTCAAGCACCAGGTTTTGCAAATAAGTAAATAAGTAAATAACTTTAGGCTTGGTACTGGTTGATCAAGCCTGTAAGCCAAGCTACTCAAGAGGCTGAGATCTAAAGATCAAAGTTTGAAGCTATGCAGATCAGTAAGTCCCACGAGATCATCTCTAATTACGCAGCAAAAACCTGGAAGTAGAGCTTTGGCTCAAGTGGTAGAGTACAAGTCTTCACTGTACACACACACACATGTAAAAATATAAAATAATAACTATAACATAATAAAATATAGAATAAAATCATAAAAATAACTTCTAATGTCCTGTCACTGTGTGATCATGCCCACACAATACAGAAGGCACAGAACAGTGAATATCAAACTGCTCTGGTGCTTAGAGTTCATTGATTGTGTGTGTGTGGTGTGTGTGTGTGTGTGTGCATGTACACATGCTGGTCCTGGGATTTGAACTCAGGGCCTGGGCATCGCCTGTGATCATCTTGTCTTTTTTGCTCAAGGCTGGCACTCTACCACTTGAGCCACAGCTCCCCTTGTGGCTTTTCGGTGGCTAATTGGAGATAAGAATCTCATGTACTTTGCTGCCGGGTCTGACTTCAGCCCATGATTCTCAGAGCTCAGACTCCTGAGTAAATAGGATTACAGGCGTGAGCCACCAGGACTCGACTGTTTTAAAGCGTTTGTTTCATTTATAATTCTCTGGTAACTAAATCCCAAGCAACTGTTTAAAATTTGTCATTAGAGGAAAGACTGTAGGTGTCAAAGCAGTGTCTGATGTGCGCAGGTTCCCAATTGTGTGTGTGTGTGTGTGTGTGTGTGTGTGTATGTGTGTGTGTGTGTGTGTGTAAGAGGATGCATCTTTTTTTTTTTAAGAAGAAAAGGAGGGGGGACCCTGCACCAGTCTTGGTTCCTAAGCGGGTTCTTGGCATTTCACTGGCCCCCAGGGCACAGGAGGCCGGGCCCCTGGGCTGGGATTCATTCCCAATCTGGCCTGAGCCTGTGTCTCTTGGGAAACCCAGGGGTCCCCCTTCCCCTCCACAGTTCCTAGGTGTCCCCTGCTCCCCAGAGCAGCAGTGACACGGGCTGGGAAGTGGCCTTGCTGGGGCGGCGCGGGGCGGCGGTGACCGTGCTTACAGGGCCGCGCGCCGGAGCCGGGCGCGCACTCGGTGTTCCGCCGGCAGCACTGGCAGTCCTGGCTCCAGTGGTACCCCGCCGTGCAGACGCAGCGCCGCGGGGCCGTGCGGTTGCCGGGGTCCAGGGCCACGAGGCCCTTGCCTGTGGGAGACAAAGAGCCCATGAGCGCCCGGACGGGTAGGTTACATGGAGAAAGTACAGAGGCAGCACGAAGGCGGCTTGGGGATCAGGCTCTGCCCCCAGACACTTCACTCTAATCAAAACACAGCTTCGTCTTCTCCCTCCACACTCCTGGCTCTGGCCAGTGTTTCTGGAATCAGTTCTGAACTGTGCGTGCAAACACGCGCGCGCGCGCGCACGCGTGCATACACGCACACAGTTAACCCTAACTATTCACACATTCACATTTATGAATCTGTGCGTTCACTCACACTTCATCATCACCTAAAGTCAATGACCTCGGTGTGTTTCTCCATCTCCTGTGCACACGCGCAGAGCTGTGCAAGCGCTGAGTAACACTGAGCCGCTCCACACTGATTTCCCCTCTGCTTTCTTGTTCCAGCCCTCACAGCCAAGTGACTGTCCCTCACACAGTCTAGCCAGCGCCATGTTTTCCTCCCTTACTGCTTTTTGTTGGTGATGATCCCCAAGGTCGAGGTGAAAGTGCTGAGTGGTGTTCCGCTGTGAGAAGGCGGCTGTGTGCCTTACAGAGAAAACCCGTGTGTGAGAATGACTTTGCATGCGCTGTGCAGCCCTGGCCATGAGCTCGCTGTCAAGGAGTCGACCATACATCAAGCAAAGAGTAACCCACATGCAACAAGGCGGGTGTGGATGGTTGGCGACAATGTCCTGACCTGGGCCTTGCAGGAACCTAGCCCTTAGGATCAGCGGTCTTGAATTTGCTGATTTATCGCAGTCATTCAATAGACCATAGCTACTATGAATAAAGAGAATGAACTGTATGTGCACACACATAGAACGAAACCCTAACCTTGTTTAAAACTGACCTGGAACCCGTGTAGGGCCCCAGCTCATCTGGATTGTCCCAGTGGTCCTTGTACCATTATATTTGTCTCTTTAAGGAGACACATTAACCAGAAACTGCTTCTTCCTTGTCTCAAGCTGCGGCTGCGCCAGTGGGGAGGCATCATTTCCTGTCCTTTTCAGGGCCAAGGGTGGTGAAATCCCATTACCCTCCCGTTCCCATTCTTCCGGCCCAGGTGAGCTCTACAGGACCAAGGCATGGGGCATACAAGGACAAATGCCACTTTTCTGGAGTATTCTAAATATTCTGGAAAGTTCAGTATGCCACTCAACTGTAAGTGAATATAAGGTGGTGAATAGTTTTGCCATCTTTTAAAATATTTTAGTGTATTTAGTTTTATTTGGGAGCAGACAGAATGAATCTTTATTTCCAAGAGACAGGAATGAGTCAAGGTCATTACTAAGCAATGGGAAATAAAGACTTGATCAAATACTTCTGCTCAGTAGAGTTTCCATGCTACCTTCTGGCCCCAAATCTGCCAGCTGCCTCTAACATATTAGAGACAATTACAATGTTAAAAAAAATTACTCAGTTCTTAGTTCTGCCCAGTGGGGGGAAATTTACAATGTTAAAACAACAACAAACTACTTAGTTCTTAGTTCTGCCATTGGAGGGGGGGGAGGGGGGTGGGAAGCAAAGCCTTCAATGGAAGATCAATCCAGTAGCAATGAGTCTCCCTACCACTTCAACTGAAATCACTGAACAAAATGATCTGCTAAAAGCAGCAAGGGATCCTTGAGGAAAGGAGGAAAGTGATTAGGGGAAATCTGGAAGCCAGGAGCCCTCCGAAATGCCTGGGGTTGAATCAGAAGACTTAGGCCACCTGCAAGAAGTGGCCCCCATCCTGGTGCTCAAATGGTCACTAACTTCACCAGATTGAAATGCCCCAGACTCATCTAAACTTATGAGTTCATGATATCAATAGGAATCCTTGGGTGCTGAGTTATTTTGGAGTCACAGGTGACGTTATAAGCATCTTTCCTAGAGGTGCTACTGCATGTGAGGAGAAACAAATCATGCTTGGGGGATGTCTGTCTATATGAAGCATCCCAGCAAATCAGTGAGGAGAGAATGGGGGTGGGGAGATGAAGATCTTACATCCTACATATCCCAATAAAAATAGATAGAATAAGCCAGTTTCCGCCACAGCCCCCAGAAACATAAAAAAATTGAGCTACACAGCTATTGTGCAATTCCAACACTGCACTAAATATAGAAATGATACAATGCATGAGGGTTGTTTTGTTGTTGTTGTTGTTGTTTTTAACCAAAACCAAATCAAGCCAGAATCTGATCAGCTTTCTACTTAGAGGAACCACAGGGTGGCAGAAGAATGTGTTCAAGATTTAGCTGATACATCCACAACCAGACATACAACCAGACAAACCCACACTCAAGTTCCACAAGGTCAATATTGTGGGGTCTTCAACATGTAAACAGAGTAGAAGAAAAAAAGAAAGAGAAAGGAACTTGTGAGAAGAAATTATAGTCGTTTTTTGTTTGTTTGGTTTTGTTTTTAATCTTTTTGAGATAGTCTTGTCTGTAGCCCACGCTGGCCTTAAACTCTATCTTCCTGCTTCACCCTCCTGAATGCTGGGATTACAGGAATGTTCAGACCAACAAACTATAATTTAGAAACATTGAAGACAACACAAGAAAATAAGGCAATCTGGTAAGAAGATCAAACTGTAAAGCTAGTAAAACTTTTACAGTTTAGGAAAAAGCTTTACATATCAGAAGAGTAGCTCTGAGTCTTATTTCTCTCATCTGTTAACCTTGGAGAAGTCATGCAACCCAAGTCTAACTCTACATCTTGAAGATGGGAAAAGTCCAGCTATCTTACAGGGATCTGGGAGGAGCAAATGACACAGCACTGCAGGAATGTGTGTCAACTGTAAGATGTGTTCATGATTAAACTGCAGCATAAGCATATTGTAGAACAAAAATTTCTAAGTGAGGAATTTTTTACGGCCAGGTCCAATGGTACATACATAGAATCCTAGCTACCTAGGAGGTAGAGATCAGAAACATCAAGATTAGTGGCCAGTCAAGACAAAAAATTACGAAGATTTCATCTCCACAAATAAACGAGGCATTCTGGTGTCTGTAATCCCAGCTAGTCAGGAGGTATAATTAAGAGGATCACAGTCTAAGGCCAGCCCTACAAAAGCATGAGACCCTGTCTGAAAAATAACTCCCCCCCAAAGAGCATTTTAACCCAGGGCTTCAAGGATCTAAAACTACGGTCACAATCCTTTATGGACTCTTCAAAAGAAATAACACTTGTATCTGAAAACATTTACAGAATGGGAGATTGTCAGGCAAAAGATGACCTCTGCTTTCCATTCTTCCCACCCACATGCTGACATGCCTAACTCACCTGTATCACAAACTTTATGCAGCAAGCATTTATCTTCTTCATTCCAGGTCTCCAGATATTCCTCTGGGCCACAGGGCAGACACACACTGTCAGAGGTAGTAGTGCATTTAGAAGACATGTACTTTCCTTAAATTGGAAGAGGGGAAAATGCACCAATCAAAACCAACACAACAACACAATAAAGACTGTACCAGTGATAAAAACAGGTCTAAAATGCATGGCTTGTATGTATGGCACCAGGGAAAAACACATGAGTAGCACTACCCGCCCTACAGGCTCATGGACAGTTTGGGAGTCACATACATGAGCACGAATGTTGTGTTCATGACAATCACTGGAGCTTGGTTTTGCACATCCAAGAAATATCTGCAGCTGAAACACCCAAAGGGTTTGGGAGTAGGAAGAGTGGTACTGGGGCTTGAATTCAGGAGCAGGGCACTGTGGCACTCTGCCACTTGAGCCACCCTTCTGGCTTTTTGATGGTTAATTAGAGATGAGAATGTCACAGACTTTCCTGCCCGAGATGGCTTTGAACTATCATCCTCAGCTCTCAACCTCCTAAGTAGCTAGGATTAAAGGTGTGAGCCACCAGTTCCCAACTCCCAAAGGCTCTTGTTATAAGGTGTCCTATCTTATACTAGAACAGGGAGAGCAGGGACCCTGTGGGCTGGGGGCCTGACAGTGGCCTTAGAAAGACTTGGCCACACTGCAACAGAACAGCCCTGGGAAAGAGGCAGCCAAGGGTGCGGCTCCCGGCAGGTAGGTGGGGAAGGCCTAGCAAAAGCCTAGCAGGCAGTTCCAGTGTGGTTATTCCCAAACAAGATTTCTGAGCCAACAAGAGCTGCATTCCACATTTTCCCAGAGTTTGAATCATAAAGGGGCTAAAATACAGGTCTGAAAACCATGCCTTCTTAAGTTAGTATTATGGGAAATATTGTCTCAGTGTCAAATGAAAACCCGGCCTTTGAAACTGCCTTTGATTTTTAGGTGGTTTTGTCTATTGATGGAACAATTTCTGTCTTCTGCGTGTCAGTCATTATTACTTGTCTCTACTATGAAAGGTCTAACCAATTTCTTCCTTCCTTCCTTCTTTTCTTCCTCTCTTTCTCTCCCTCCTTCCCTCCCTTCCTTTCCTTCTTTCTTACCTTCCTTCCTACCTTCCTTCCTTCTTTTCCTTCCTTCCCCCTTTCTCTCTCTCTTTTTCTTTCTTTTCTTTCTTTTTCTCTTTTTCTTTCTTTCTCTCTTTCTTTCTCTCTTTTTCTTTCTCTTTTTCTCTGTCTCTCTTTCTTTCTTTCTTTCTTTCTTTCTTTCTTTCTTTCTTTCTTTCTTTCTTTCTTTCTTTCTTTCTTTCTTTCTTTCTTTCTTTCTTTCTTTCTTTCTTTCTTTCCTATAGGACCAGAAGAAGAAGAAGAAGAAGAAGAAGAAGAAGAAGAAGAAGAAGAAGAAGAAGAAGAAAGAAGAAGAAGAAGAAGAAGAAGAAGAAGAAGAAGAAGAAGAAGAAGAAGAAGAAGAAGAAGAAGAAGAAGAAGAGGCAGCCAGAGGAAGCACCCTCCATTGCTGCATTGGCAGGTGCTGGACTGTTATGGGATGGACGTACCTGGTTCACATCTGCTACAGCACCTCCCGTGGAGCTCATACTGCCTGTCTCTGCTGCATGGAGGCGCGACCTGCACAGTCACCTGTGAAGAGGAGTGACATGGGGCAGATGTGCACACGTTCTTTACCTGAATGACGCAAAAAGCGAGCCACCAACGTACACTTCTAATAAGCATAAGAAAATGCTATTAATTGCTCACACTGTCATCTTAAAAAAATGTCACTTCCCTCTTCTAGATCATTTACCCTATGAATATCTAATCCCAATCTGTCATTTTAGCCCAGGGCTGGACATTTGTTTATACACTTAAACACATATTTTATATGGAAATGAACTCCAGAAAATAGAAACAAGGGGGGGGGGTTTCTTCGTTGTTGTTGTTTTCTTTTTATCTTGTTTATCTGTCTTTGGGAGAGTTAGGGGGAACACAGAAATGGAGGAACCAAGGGGAAGCAAAGGCAGCAGTGGTATGCACTAGACACTGTGTTAAAATTGAACTATACAACCTGTGGGTGGGAGGGGAGGGAAAAATTGGGAGAGAGACTGAGGGAAGGTGTGACATCATCCAAAAGGAAATGTGTTCATCACTTGACTTATGCAACTGAAGCCCCTCTGTACCACCACCTTTATAATAACAAGAAAAAAATGTTCATAGAGATAGGGTGGATGAATGGAAATTTGCAAACTGTCCTTAGAAAGTTGAAAATTGCTTTACGTGAGCCCACACCAAATGGGCTCCCTTCTCTGGGATCAAATGGCAGCCACTACGGTGGACTCCCTGTGGTCACAGAAGTGCAGGGAGTTTAAGAGGCCTCCTCTTATCATCCCAGCAGGGATGCCAAGTTTGGTCTTTCAAATTACCTTAGCACTTTAAAAGGTGTTTAACATTGCTTACCTTCTGAAATGTTAGGCATGCAGAGAACTTTCTTTTTTTAAAGGAATCTAGACACATTGCTTAAGCATCATGGGGTTCTGTGTCCTTGCTGGGCCAACAGCCTGAGTCTAATATAAAAATTAATCTCTCAACACACTCATCTCAGTAAAATCAACCAAAGCAAACAAAAGGCCCAACCCCTATAATGACCAGAGAGGTGAAGGAGCACTCGCTTCACATCCCAGCCTTTTCAGTGCAACAAAAACAACAACAAAAACCACTATCAAAGTAAACAACAAGTATCCACAGGACCGTGGACAAGTGCTCATGTCAGAAATGGGGCAGGGCAACAGAAGACTTGCTTGTAGCTGGATGGACCACCCTGTACTCCACCCACATGTCAAGCTCGCTGCCCGGTCCTCACGCCAGCTTACAGATCTTCCTCTCATGGAGCTGACAGGTGACTGGTGCACACACACTTGGGCAGGTGTTACCATGGAGGCAGACAGCCTAGGCCCCAGCAGGAGGCCAGGGACAGTCCCCTAAGGGGGCTGGTGAGTGACACAAAATGCTGGGTAGGGAGCTGGGGCTGGGGCTCCCTGGCCTCCTACTGGCTGGACAAGTGGGGTCAGAAACACAGTGACTGAGGTCCAGGAGATGGAAACTACATGCGCTGGGGTTGTATGTGGGTATCCTGGGCCGGGTGACCACTCTCTCTAGACACCTGACAACGTGTGTTGGGTGCTCCAGTGAACTCACTGGGTGACAGGGACAGCAGGGTGATGAGTCCGGTAGAAATGAGGAGGAATGACTTAGAAGAAATCACCAGTCCTCTCCCCCATGCACTACTGTTCCCTTGTTCTGAGAGGCCTTGCTTTTTTTCTGGAAGGAAACGAGGCCCTTTTCAGGGTCTAGCATAGTAAAACACCATCACAGAGGAAGATGGAGCAGAAGATAAAGGTGATCAATTGCTCTGACCCATTAAGAAAGTGGCAGAGGTGCTTGTCATGTAAGTGCACGCGTGGCCTGTGTGACACACACAGAAAGGTACTTTTTAGGGGAATTTCATAGAAGGTGTGAAGCAGTCACTTAGGGATGCTGTCCAGTGCCCTTGGCCGGGTCTTGGGCTCCAGGATCATCTGACTGACCACAAGGACAGTCGCTTCCACTTCCAGGACATGGCTCTGACTCATTTAAACCACCCAACATATAACCCACACATGGAATCACTGCTTTCCACAGAATCCTCTGTTCCAGTCTTAGATTCCTGGCCCCCTCCCCACCCCCATATACACACACACAATGTTCCTTAAAAACCTTTCCTTTCCAAGTGCTGGTGGCTCACACCCATAATCCTAGCTACTCAGGAGGCTGAGGTCTGAGGATCCTAGGTTTGAAGCCAGCCCAAGCAGAGAAGTCTGTGAGACTCTTATCTCTAACTAACCAGCAAAAAGCTGGAAGTGAAAGTGTGGCTCAAGTGACAGAGCCCCTGCCCTGAGTGATGAATCTAAAGGATAGTACCCAGGCCTTGAGTTCAAGCCCAAGTACCAACACCAAAAACCAAAATAAAAACCTTCTCTTTCTAAGCTTCTACCCTATTATGGCTTAACTTTTTCCTTTTCTTTTCCTCCACCAAAAAAAAAAAGTTGAGATGTAATTAATATACCATATATGTAACCTTTTAAAGTATAAGAACCAGTGGAGTTGGTATATTCCTACACTGGTATCTAAACATTCTAAAACTGACAGGTGCACTTGACAGAGATATAAGTTTACAGGTATTTTAGAGACCAGATATTTTGCTGTTGGAAATATTCACTAGAGTGAGGCACAATGAAGTTTTACGTTCAGTTAAGGAGATTTAAGTACAAACCACTGTGTTACCTCAGTCCAATTACACCCAGAGCAAGCCTCAATACACACAGGACTTAAAGGCAACACATATCCCCACCCATGTTTAAGGCATGTGAATTGGAAGTAAAGTTTTAAAAATTCTCCATTTCTAGCTGGGTGCTAATGGCTCATACCTATAAATATAGTTACTATAAACATAGCTACAGAGCTGAGCATCCTGGTTTGAAACAAGGCCAGGCAGAAAAGTTCATGAAACTCTTATCTCCAATTAATTAGCAAAAAGCTAGAGGTGAGCTGTGGCTCAAATGGTAGAGCACTAGCCTTGAGCAGAAAAATCCAAGTAAGAGAGAGGTCCTGAGTTCAAGCCTCAGTACAAGGAAGGAAGGAAGGAAGGAAGAAAGGAAAGGAGGGAGGGAGGGAGGGAGGGAGAGAGGGAGGGAAGGAGGGAGGAAGGGAGGAAGGAAGGAGGGCAGGAAGGCAGGAGGGCAGGAGGGGAGAGAGGGAAAGAGGGAGGAAGGAAATGGCCAATGTTTTTTTGGGAGAGGGGGGTCTTGACTCTAGGCCTGGGTGCTGTCCCTCAGCTCTTCAGCTGAAGGTGAGCACTCTACCACTTGAGCCACAGCGCCACTTCCGGTTTTCTGGTGGTTTATTGGAGATAAGAGTCTCATGGACATTTTCTGCCCAGCCTGGCTTTGAACCGCCATCCTCAGATCTCAGCCTCCTGAATAGCTAGTATTACAGGCGTGAGCCACCGATGCCCAGCCCAATGTCTTTTATACATACAAATTCCTAGGCAAGTCTAATAAAGAACCTGGCAAGATGCCCTAAAGTTGCCTCCTCCACCTTTCTTGTGCTTGTCACTTTGTGTCTTGTGTGTGTTTCAGGATAATGTTTCTTTTCACAGATGACAGAATCTACCAGAATAAGCATGTCTATAGTCAGTGTAAAGGAAGGAAAAAAGAGAACATAACTTGTAAAGAAAAGGGTGTGTGTGTGTGTGTGTGTGTGTGTGTGTGTGTGTGTGTGTGTGTGTGTGTGTGTGTGTGTGTGTGTGTGTGTGTGTGTGTGTGTGTGTGTGTGTGTGTGTGTGTGTGTGTGTGTGTGTGTGTGTGTGTGTGTGTGTGTGTGTGTGTGTGTGTAAGAAACGTGTATGGATTTATAGCCCCTTACAAGGCCAGGTTGGGTCTTAGTCTGAAAACCATAAACCAAAGAAACATACATTTCTGCCAGAGAGATTAGTGGATCTGTATATAGAATCCTGTGGGGAAGGTTGGCTTAAACATCTAGTTTCATGCTGCTAAATCAGCCCAGCTGTAAGGAAAGTCATTATGGTTTCTATAATTACTTTTTCGCTCCAGTGAAAATTCACCCTGACACAGAACAAAGCAGAGGTTTGGTCCCCTCTGTCAAGTTAAGAGGGAAAGACCTGCACTTGGAAGTTCAATGGGGGATTTTCCCATAGGCTTCTTTTGTAAAATGTTTTCCATGCGTCTATTTAAGAATGGGGCTATAATTTCTGAGACGATAGCATCAAATTTCTGAACCTTACAGAACTGAACAAAGTGCTTTTTGTTAAGAAAGGAGGTATCAAATGTGAAAATAACACTTAGTATAAGTCTTATTTTTTTTTAATGCATCCTTGCAGAAAGTCCCTCTGGGGGCTGTTGCTTTCCAGAAAGCAAGACAAAGAAATGACAAGAGACCAACGTGTGTTGAACGTTACAACTGATACCAGCCCTTACTATGCTGAGCTCACACTACGAAATGATTTCCCACTCAAGTACTTTGTCGTTACAAGTAAATAAACAGCAAACAAATGAAAGGCAGCCTGAATGATTAGAGTTGCCTGCAAACAGACACGCTTGCTTCTTTCATTGTCTATTTTCTTAATCAACTGAGAAGACACTCCAGAGAGCAGACAGAAGTCTCCCTCTCGCACACCTTTCGTCAATGTGTCAAAACACACATCCTGCACTGAAGGCATGACTCAAGCGTAGAGCACCTGCCCAGCAAGTAAAGGCCTTGAATTCAAACCTAGTATACCAAAACAACAAACAAACAAAAGCCAATAAAAACAACAAACAAAACAGGTCCTTCCAATTGTGATGTTCTGGGAGACCTTTTCAGGTTCCTTCTTCGCTGCTTTTCTCCAAAAAGAGAGCAGGTACTCTTTTCTATTTTATGTAGATCTTTCCTTTCCTTTCTTTCCCCTTCCTTTTCTCTTTCCTCTTCTCCTTCCTCTCTCCCTCCTTTCCTTCCTTCCTTCTTTTCTTGCTTTCTTTCTCCCTTCCTTCCTTTTCTTCCTTCCATCCTTCCTTTCTCTCTCTTTCCTTCCCTGCCCTCCTACTCCTCCCTCCCTCCTCTTTTCCCTTTCTTCCTAATTTGTTCTAGGAATGGTGGGAAATACATCAGGTAAACGCTTTGCCATGCACTCCACCCCAGCTGGTGTTCTGCTCGTGACTATCCACAGTCATACGCCTGTAGATGGAAGGACACCCAGCCACACACGCGGCCCACCTCCATCAAATACTTCATCCCACTGTGTTCATCCCACTATGTTGAGTTTCAGATTCGAAAATCCATGGAAATGATGCAGCATCAGCAGGTGGAGATTCTCCATAAATACTAGCATTGTGATTCCTCATTTGGAAGCTAAGGACCTTTCTAGTAGGTTGTGGGAGATATCAGTAATCTGCTACATCTGCGTCCCTCACCCAATCACCTGTACTCCATAGACTTCGTAAGAATAAATTACTAAGACCAATCGTTCCCTGAGAGGACAAAGGGAAAACATAGTCATCAGAAATGGGCAAAAGAAGCCCCTGAACATCTGAGAGTTTTCCTAACTATGCCACCTTTATTATTATTATTAATTATTTACATTACTAGGGTTTGAACTCAGGGACTTGTGCTTGCCAGAAACCATGGCTATAGCCCTTTTTTGCATTAGTTACTTTCAGATAAGTTCTCGTGATTTTGCCTAGGCTGGTCTCTGACCATGATCCTCTTACTTCTGCCTCCTCTGTAGCTGAGATTACAGGTGTGTGCCACTGCACTGGTCCCTTCTTTCCTTTTAACCTAGCCATGGCAAACAAGGGCTGCACGGTGGGGCATTCTGGCAGCACACATGGAGGAGGAGCTCAGCTTTTTGAAAAGCAAGCCCAGTTTCAACCAAGAGGTAGTGTCTTGTGGAACTGGGACAGTAACAAGTGCTTCTGCGATCCTTTCTTCCTAAGTGGTCCGAGTCATTCTGTGGTTTTCCATCTGGGCTTCAGCTGGTTAGATGAGCCACGCCTGGGTGTGGGCAGATAGGTTATTCACAATGTCTGCAGCTGAAGCAGCTCTAGATTGTATCTGTCAGTGACTTCTGTTAACTAGGCCGAATGCCCATCTAGACACTCTAATTTTAAACAAAATAAAGCCAGAATTGCAATTTTATAAAATTTAGAGGACATAGAAAACAAGGTTTTTGTACAAATCCAAACTCCATTTCATGCTTCAGAGCAACACTACATAGACACATGAGGAAATGTATGTTATAAATTAAAAATACAACCAGACATACTGGCTCATGCCTGAAATCCTAGTTACTAGGAGGCAGAGAATGGGAGAATCACAGTTCCAGGCCAGCCTCAGCCAAAAGTTCATGAGATGCCATCTCAATGGAAGAAACTGGGTACGGTGGTGTGTGGTGTCTCTCATTCCAGCTAGGAAGAGAAGTATAAATAGAGTGGTGTGGTCTAGGCTGACCTGGACAAGAAGTGAGACTCTATCTAAAAAACAATCAGAACAAAAAGAGCTAGGTTGTATGGCTAGGCACTGGTGGCTCATACCTGTAATCCTAGCTACTCAGGAGGCTGAGATCTGAGGATTCCAGTTTGAAGCCAGCCCAGGCAAGAAAGACTCCATGAGATTCTTATCTCCAATTAACCACTCAAAAACCAGAAGTGGAGCTGTGGCTCAAAGTGGTAGAGCACTAGTCAAGCAAAAGAGCTCAGAGATGGTACCCAGGCCCTGAGTTCAAGCCCCATGACTGAAAAACAAACAAACAAACAAGCAAACAAAAACCTAAGAGCTGGGTTGTGCTCAAGTGGTGGGATATCTATCTATCAAGTATAGAGGTCCTAAGTTTGAATCACAGCACCACAAGGGGGGAAAAATCTTAAAGCTAGAAATGGAAAATGGAATAAGGGAGAAAATCTGGGATGGCCTCAGCTCCCCAGTGTGCCACTTGGCACAGCCCTAGGGTAAGTTTATCCCACCTGGGAGACAGTGAGCTACAGAATTTGTGGGAAACCCAGAGAGCCAAGGTTATACAGAGCCAGGCACAGGGAATGAGCCACTGCAGAGAGAGGCTTACCATTCATTTTAAAAACACACTGTGATGCATATCCTGAACAAGAATCCCTCTGCCAGAATTGTGGTCCAAACACGGGCAAGTGGGAGGTCAGACATTCAAAAGCCCAGTACAGTCAAAGTGAAGCTCTAGTATTTATGGTGAATTCAACATGAAGAGAGATGTGTGTTTGCCGGAGGGGATTAGGAAGTTAGAGATCACATTGTGGTCAGCATGAAGTGGACATTCTGAAGAGAATTCTGGTCCTTAAAAACACTGTTACTAGCCTGCTACTAAAGGATTATGGGGGTTCTGAAATACCTTTTATGAACAAATTTCTGTCCAATGATAGATCATGCAAACCTTCAACTTGAAGGCACTCATTCCATATGGTCAACTCTACTAGGGCCATTGAAAATGACAAATACGAAGCAACTGTTCCCCACATATATATACATATATATACATATATATATATGTACATACAACATACACACACACACACACACACACACACACACACACACACACACACACACACACACATATGGTCTCTCCCCAAAGGGGATTGGGAGTCAGTTGACTTGACTGTAAAACATAGAGTAAGACCAGTCTTTCCTTCGCCCAAGTCAGTCACCCTTTTCTCAGAGAACATTTTTCCTCATAAGAGAGGTAGAAGACACAGTTTGGTCTAGTCTGAAGTTTACCACCAAAGATTGTCCACCTCTTTCAACAGCTCTGATGTCATCACGGCACCCAGGACATTTTCACCACACTCCCTTTCACCATTCTACTGGAAGTTTTGGCTGGGAGCAAGACTAAAAGCCAGACCTGTTCTTGTCATCTCTACGCTTTGACGAACAAGGGGCCATAGGCCTTGAACTGAGGAGGAAAGCAAGGTAGTGGATAGAGCTGTGTACAACAGTCCAAGCACTGGAAAGATCCAAGTTCCAGCAGGCACAGCACTGTGTGACTATAGTCCCAGTATTTGGAAGGCTGAACCAGGAAGGCTGTGAGTTTGAGGTCAGCCTGGAGTATGCAATGAGACCCTGTATTCAAAAGATGACAGGGAGGGAGGGTTTGAGGCATAGCTCAGGTTGTAGAGTGATTATCTGAATGAGGAGTCTCTGGTAAGCAGTGGGCCTGGGTTGGGGGCGAGGCGGGGAGCAGATTCCAAGTTCTACTAAATCCTTGGTTGAGTCTAGGTTGCCCTACACAGGACAAGGAGCTTAGCCCAGGCACCTGAGCCTAGTGTCCCAATCTTTCTCAGCTCAGATAGGCTGGGTCTGGGGAGGAAGGGCAGGCTGACAGGCACCACAGGGAGAAGTGGAAGGAAGAGCACTTGGGCAGCTCGAAGGGAGAAAGCAATGCGGAAAGCAACAGGAAGGTGCAGGGCCCAGAGTCAGGCCTGGAGCCAGGTGTGTGCTGATGGAGAGGCAGGATACTTCCGGCCTTCCAGGAAGGGCAGTGAGGTGGCTGTGGGAGAAAGGGAGAGTCTTTTCCTTTTCACAACCTACAATCTATATTGTAAAAGCGGATGGACAAGAACAGAGAGTCTCATGGGAGGAATGGAGAGCAAAGATGCTGTAGGAAATGTTGGTGCTGCAGCAATACTGATGGTGGAGAAATCTTCATTCCTCAGACATGTGGAATCACACAGCATTTGTCCTTTGGTGTCTGGCTTATTTCACTCAGCGTAACATCTTCAAGGTTCCTCCATATTGTAGCATAGGCCAGAATTCCATTCATCTTTATGACTGAATAGTATTCCACGGTGTCCATCTTCTGGCAGATACTCAGGTTATCTCCATGTTTTGGTTATAAAACAGGATTGTTTGACTCATACTATAATGGATACTGGCATAGGCATATTTCAGTTCCAACATGGTTTCCTATGGCATTTTTACCTCCAGCGCATGAAGGTTCTAGTTTCTTGACATCCTCAACGACAAGTGTTAGGTTCTGCCACTGTTGTTTTTCATGGTCACAATGGGTGTGAAGTCTGTCCACTATGGTTCTGACTCATGTTTCTGTCAAGACTCATGGTGTTTAGCAAGTTTTTGTACATATTGCCCTCTACGTGTTTTCTTTGCAGGAATATCTGTTGAAATCTTCACTTATTTTGTTTGGGAAGATTTCTTTCGGCCTGGACCTGCTCATGGGTCATAATTTAGGTACTGACAGTGCTGACTGGAGATATGGAACTTGAGCTCGCTTTCATCGTCTGCAAGGAGCCTGGGTGAGCTGGAACTGACCGGAATGGACTCCTCCCATGACAGCAAGCTACTAGGAGAGAGTGGTCCCTGCTCCCTCGTGGGTCTCGCGCTTCTTCCCTGGCTGTGGGCCCGCCCCAAAACTTACTAGATGCTTGCTTCTCTTGGGCACACTTTGGCTATGTGATACCATCGGTCATGTTGTGGTGCTAGCACCATGCTGTTTTCTGTCAAAGAAAACCTTTTTTTTTTTTTTTTTTTTTAAATAAAGCACCTACCTTTTCATATTTTGTTGTAGTAATATAAAATGGACTAAGGCAATTTTCTATGCTCTGTGTGTGTGTGTATAAAACAAATACACATAGAAATAGAATTTATCATCGCAATCACTTTGCAAAATAATTTTGGAGTAGATATACTTAAAAATACCTATTTAGGGCAAGTTTGATTCAAGGAAAACAAACTTCTAAACACTGAGTTAACAATGTCCTATTTGAAGTTGTACTATATTCTCCATGTCGATTTAGCAAACATTAAACAATTGGCGTTAGATACTGCCTTCAAAGTTGCTGTTTATTGAGCCCATCAGCATTTTCCCCCTGACCAATTCCACAGATGTCCTTTATAGAAAGAGAGTGCAGCCATCCCTCAGACAGGAGATTACCAAAGGCCTATTGATCTTTGCCCAATTTTACAACTCTCCCTGTTCCACAGTGCACTTATTACCTCTGCTCCTTGAAAAGAAAACAGCCCAGAGAAGAAGATGAGATGACTTTGTATTTCAAAACTTTGTTTCTTTGTCTCAAAGAGAAAAAGGATGATAAAAAGTGGGCAGCTGTGAGCTACTGGAAAAGAAAAAGTGCCAGGGCGCGTTGTTTGCTAAGCACGGTGATTCGGAAGGCCTTGGCTGGCTGGGCCCGGCTCCCTGCATTGCCCGGCCCCAGCCAGCGAGCCTTCCTTCTCCCAGTGCCAGCCAGCCTTCTTATTTCTAGCTATTCTTGGATTTATTTTCTTTAATTGCTCATTTATTTGACATAAGAATTGCTTTCTCTTCTTTTCTGTGGCATACATCAGTATCTTCCATGCTTGGCTTCCAAGAGCTTCTCAGTTACCTGGAGGGCAAGGACCCTTCCAGACTCTTCCCCCGTTCAGAGGATGCACCAAGTTGCTATGGTCATAAAGTGAATCCCCCAAAGTGGCCAAAGAAGGAACTGTCCCCACTCCTCTACCTCCCCTCATGGAGCTTTGCTGACATGAAGTTCTATAGGTCTGGGGGCCTAAGACTGTAATAAACACTCTCTCTCTCTCTCTCTCTCTCTCTCTCTCTCTCTCTCTCTCTCTCTCTCTCTCTCTCTCTCTCTCTCTCTCTCTCTCTCTCCCCCTCACTGGATCCAGACACCATTAACATTAGATGGAGCCACAGAAGAATCTACCGCTATGAGACACTTACTAAGTATCAGCAGTAGTGTGCTAGAGAGTAGAGTAGTGTGCATATGTGCACCCTCACGGGTCAGGGGGAGCAAGCTGCTCAGAAGCTAGGGAGCTGAGGACTGGAACTGGGCTGGGCTGGTAGTGAATGCCCAGGTCCTAAGTTCATGGTAAGCTCTCTGTTTTTTTCAAAGACCCATGGTGATTTTATAGCTTCCCTTTCTAGAAGACTTACAAGAGTTTCCTACTTGTACTCAATCAAAGGCACACCCTAAGCACCAAGGTGGAAAGATTTTACCAATCTGGGGCAAAATCAGAGACAGCCTGGAGATAAGCAACTGCAAAATGGAGATCAGTATTGTCTTTCTAGGCTTGAAGGTTCTTTTCCAGTGGGGACAAGAGAAGGAGGATGCTGGCCAGCACACATAACAGAGGCTTAGGTCTCTTTATGTCTACTAGAGAGGGGCTGTGTGACGGCTCATACACTTTTTTTTGTCATGGGGCTTGACCTCTGGGCCTGGGCGCTGTCCCTCAGCGCTTCAGCTCAAGGTGAGCGTTCTACCACTTGAGCCACAGCGCCACTTCTGGTTTTCTGAGTGGTTTATTGGAGACAAGAGTATCACAGGTTTTCCTGCCCAGGCTGGCTTTGAACCGTGATCCTCAGATCTCAGCCTCCTGATTAGCTAGAATTATAGGCATGAGCCACTGGCACCTGGCTTCACGTTTTCATTTTTAAACCTTTTGAACATTGGAAATCAATGGGTTTCGGGTTCATGTCTACATGTGGACAATTATATCCAGTGTGGACAATTATATCCAGTGTGGATATAATTTGTTCACTGATCCTTAGTGCAACTACTTGTCATTGTCACCCATCTTACTGCCAGCAAAGCTGCAGATGGATATGACCAGAAGCTTCTCTGTGTTCTGACTCCCTCCCTTACCTGACTTCCTCTCCAGCTGCTTAAGAGGGTGTCTTTCAAGGAATTGAAACTACTGTCAGTAATGGAAAGTGATTCTGATATGTATCACAATGATGACATCAACGGTATTAAGAGCAGCAGCTCCAGAACCGTGAACAGTGTCATTCACCTCACAAACTTGGGAGGCCACACATTTCAGCTTTGACAGAAGGTCAGGGCACACGTGCTCACCCCAGGCCGGTGCTGGGCAGGCAGGGGGAGTGGGAGGAGGGAATGCCACTCTCTGGGGGCGGCACTGTGTGCTTCTGATGGGGACAGGGCAGAGAGGAGTCGGAGGCGCTGCTGCCTCGGGAAATGGCAGGATGGTTCAGTAAGTCACATTCCTCCTGAGGCAGGGACGGATGGCATGCAGGTTCTAAAGGTGCTCTGGGTGCCTGCCTTTGATCTCTAGAGGCCTTTACAGTTCTACTAAACAATTCTTCTAGAAAGTTCTCAATGAACAAAAGAGGATGTCACAGACCCCACAAATACAGACTGGCTCAGGGTCTTCCAAAACACTACACAGCTTCCTTCCTTCCCAGCATTCCTGAAGACCTCTCTCTCTATGCCCTCTGCCCGTCACGGAGCAATTGGACCACAGTTGTTCATGATTAAAATCGAGGCCCCCACAACAGACGCCTGGGAGGCGATGCTAGGAAGGTCTGGGAGAATGTCTTAGCCTCTCCATGCCTCTGTTTCCTTAACTTCCCAAGGAGGGAGAAGAAGTACCTAACACATGCTGGACACACAGGAAAGATCTGAGCAACAATCCGTGCTTTCGATGTTAATTGTATCCAGTTGTTAACACAGAGCTGCTCAGAGCCTTGGGGTGGAATCCCAAGGGTCTTGACCTTCATCACAGTCACCTGGAAACCAGCACCGCTAGTTCAAAGCCAGCCCAGGAGTCAAATTAACCAGCAAAATTAACCAGTCTAATTAACCAGCAAAAAGCCGGAAGTAGAGATGTGACTTATGTGGTAGAGCACTATCCTTGAGTAGAAAAAGCCAACAGTAGAAGGTTCAAGCCCCAGTACTGGCACACACACACAAAGCTACTGAAAGTTTAAGGATGGTATGAACAACCTGCGGGGGGTGGAAGGGGGTTGGGGAGTAATGGATTGGCAATCTTCAATATGATAAAGATCAGAACTACAGACATTTAATGACCTGTCTTCACCCTTATTAAAGAACAACTTTGAGGAAGTGGGATCAAACTGACGTGTTAGATTTAGGTCTGCTTGCGAGCATGCATGAGTGTGTGTGTACGCACGCCAATACTGGAGCTTGATTTCAAGGCCTGGGCAATGTCCCTGAGCTTTTTTGCTCAAGGCTAGTGTTCTATTACTTGAGTCACAGTTCCACTTCCAGCTTTTTGGTGGTTACTCAAAGATAAGCGTTTCATAGACTTTCATGCTTGGGCTGGCTTCAAACCCCAGTCCTCAGATCTGAGCCTCCTGAGTAGCTTGGGAAGTAGCAGGATGTAGTTTCATAAAAATGCTACAGTCAACATCCTCATGCCTCTTCTTTCATGCACTAATATGTTAAAATTCTAGTAGTGGGCGGAAGTGGCTCTTGCATCCTCAACACTGAACAGGAAATGTAATCAGTTCTTATTACTCTGCTGAACTGAAGGGATATTTTGGGTAGTTGATTGGAGACCTGGTAGCTAGCCTTTGCTCGGGCCAGACACAGCTCCATATCACCTGCTGGTTTCGGATCTGGGGGGAATGGAAGGAGTAAGGGGGGGAGGGACTAAGAGAAAGGGAAATACTCCTGTTAGGCAATAATGACCTGCCAGGAAAACATGTCACACAAGTGAGTTTTGCCAGGATTTGTGTCCAATATAAACACTGCTTCTTTGGGGTCAGGTGACCTATCTGAGGCCAGTATGGGGAGACCAGGGGTCGGGTCACACCTGCTGTGATGCTGGACCCCTTGGGAATCCCTTGCTGTTGATCACTTCAGTGAGTTTCAGAGCTCTGCTTCCATGTGCAGTTCCAGGACAGCCCCAGTAAGGAAATGGCTCTCAAACATTCCAGAGCACACAAATATCCTGCCTGGGCCAGTGCCCTGGGGCTTTAGCTTGTTTACCTCTGAAGAACTGCATCTCTACCTCCTGAAAAGTAAGTCTGAAGATATTGGGGTTCAATCACATGAACTTCATATCCTCTTTCTCCCTCTCCCTTTCCTCTCTGTCTCTCTGTCTCTCTGTCTCTCTGTCTCTCTGTCTCTGTCTCTGTCTCTCTCTCTCTCTCTATTTTTTTTGGAGAAAATGCCATTCTTTATTTGAACAACACTGGTCGGACAAAAGATAGTAATTTCCTTAGTTATGTTGTGGGAAATAGAATCCTAATGGTCAGATGATAGACCTGTACCATAATAAAACTGACATGTTGAATTGAAACTCCTTCATACAACTAAAGATAATTTTTAAAATTTAAACAATAATAGTTACAGTATGAACTAATAGGTCTAACAGCAGTGTGTTTTTCACCTGTCTGTTGGCTACCTGATCTGCTTCTGAAACTGTCCCTGAAGTGAGCTTCTCTTCTTACTATTGCCTTGACCTGATTTGCGCCTTTTCTAGCTCTTCCCTGACCAATGCAGTGGCCTCCTTTAGTCCAGCTCCACCCTGGCCACGCCTCCTTTAACACACAAATCTGATCAGGTCCCTCAGTTCTCACCCAGCAGCGAGATCCTATCTGAACTATTTTGCTCACACCAAAAGCCTCGAGTGCTGGCTTCTGCCTTCCTCTCCTCCATATTAGAGGCCAAGCAAGCTCTCTAAGGAAGAGAACTGTATGAGGGCCCTCCCCCGAGGCCTACAACTGACCACTCCAGAAGCACCCCTCCCAGCTCACGTGTGCACGCATGCACACACACACACACACACACACACACACACACACACACACACACACACACACACACACACACACACACACACACACACACACACACACACACACACACACACACACACACACACACACACACACACACACCCTCTTGTCCCTCTGTAGTGCTCAACCTCCAATCTCCTGAGGACAGGGGCTGTGGCCCTGAGACTCTGTCTCCTGCCTATTGCTGTGTTGTGCAGTGTTGGACTTGTGACAATAAAGAACACATGTAACACAAATTTGGGTTTGTCGCTCCATATTGAATATCCTTTCCTGCATGATCAGACTGAAGGTTTGTAAGAGGCACCTTAAAAGGTTTGTAAGAGGCAACCTAGCTTTTGCTGGGGCCTGTACATGAAACTCAAAGTCTCCCCCAGCTTTGTGTCTGTGCTATGATCTGGCTCTTCTCTGCGCCATTGCTTTGTGATCACCTGGTTTGCAGGAGGTTCAAGTAAGCATCTTGTGTGGAAAGCAAACTGCCCCTCAAACAGGCTTTGATTTCTTCCTGTCAAACTTTCAAAAGCCACTGTGTTCCTGTCCTGTTGCAGTAACAAAGTGACCACGTCTCCAAAATTCTTCCCAGGACACATTGAGCTAATGGTCAACCAGGCGTCATACCCATGACATAGGGCTGATTTATCTCTGCACACCTTTCTCATCCACTATCCCCAATTTGCTCTGTTCAGCCTGAAGCCATTGTCTGCACCCTGAAGCTGGCTGGAGCTGTCCCAAGTGCTGTCTCCCCACGGCTGCCAAGGAATCATTCTCCTTTCTCTGCCCTTCCCCATGTCTCTTTATTGGCCTATAGGCAAGTGGCTGGGCCTCACTTGGGACTCCAAGACTTTGGGCCTGGGGTCTCAAAGCCTGTTTTAGGTCTATGGCAGTAGAAAAACACATACAGATATAAAGTTGTTAACACAGCCAGTAAGAAGGAGCTTCTGCCTGCTAACTTCTATCCCGTGGGGCATCTTGTGACAGTGTACCATTGGAACTCAGTGGCATGGGACAGCAATGCTGAGTGGGGGAGGGGAATCCCTGGCAGGAAAGAGTCTGAGCATCTTTCGGCATCAGGACAGAAGACACTAGCAGTATGTAGCCTCCCTCAATGCCCACAGGGCTCCCAGCTCAAAAGCTCACTAGGAACTTCAGAGGGACCCAGGCTGTTAGTGGAAGCCCATGGCTACTTCTTGCTTTTGGGAGGGCTCAGTGTTTGGGAACTGGGAAGATGAGCTGAACCCTTTCTAGGGGTAGAGTCTAGAGAAAGCCCATACGAAGCACCTGAGGGAAACACAGAAATGAAAGGTGCTTGGAGGAAAAATCACCTGCCAAGCCTGATGGGTGGTTTATGCCTGTCATCATATTTTTTTTTGGGGGGGGGGGTCCGGTCGTGGGGCCTGAACTCTGGGCCTGGGTGCTGTCCCTCAGCTCTTCAGCTCAAGGCTAGCCCTCTACCACTTGAGCCACAGCGCCACTTCCGGCTTTTTTGTTTTTGCTTATGTGGTGCAGAGGAATCGAACCCAGGGCCTCTGGCATGCAAGGCAAGCGCTCTACCACTGAGCCACCTTCCCAGCCCCTGTCGTCATATTTTATAAACATTTTTTTTGGTTCTGGTAGTGGGGCTTGAACTCAAGGCCTTGCTCTGTCACTTGGCTGTTTAGCTCAAGGATGGTGCTCCTATTTGAACCACATTTCTGCTTCCAGCTTTATGCTGGTCAGTTGGAGATAAGAATCACAGCTTTGTCTGCCCAGCATGAACTTCGTCCGTTCAAACACTACTCCATGTCAAAAGGTAGAATGGTTTCTTCCATTTTGCAATGGGTCTCTTTGGATGGATGTCAGATAAAAGAGCACAGCAGGCCAAGTGTTGCTGGTTCGTGCTGGTAATCCTAGCTAATCAGAAGGCTGAGATATGAGGGTCTCAGTTTAAAGCTGGCCCTGTCAGAAAAGTTGGTGAGACTCTTATCTCTGATTAACCACTGAAATATTCAAGAAGTGGAGCTGTGGCTCAGGTAGTTGAGTCTCAGCCAAAGAAGAGGGTGAAACCTTGAATTGAAGGCCTAATACCAGCACACACACACACAATCACCTGCCAGGCACAAGCCTTCCTCTTCCAGTACTGAAATACATGGAGATGGAGCCAGCAACCTGTGGGCTTAGAAGCAGGTCTACAGAGATAGGCCAACCGCTCTCCCGGGCAGCCACCTAGCCAGCCAAGAGACCTCAACAAAAGCATCAACCACGTAGACTGAGGACCATCAGGTGCAGAACACAGCTTTATATCAGCCCCAAACAACAACAAAAAAGTCCAGACAGCATTTCTAGAATCTATTCTATATCACATGGGAGAAACATGAATGTTTTTTTCCCCCATGAATTCCCAAAATAGGAAAATACAATGAGGGAAAATTTCAAATCCTGCCATGGCAGCTAAAGTTCACACTACCCCTTCTTAAAAACAACACCCTGTTTAAAGGAGCCACGTCTGTCTGGAACTCCCCTTTCCATGGCCCCATAAAATACTGATTTATCGACCTTCAGTCACACATCTTTATTGTTCCAGCTTTCCTGGTGTAAGAACCACTGGTAGATAACTGAAAAAGCAAATTCATAGTTCCTTATCAACATGGAGAATGTGTTCCTAGTACAGATTTGCCATGGGAGGGGAAGTGATAGATAGGAAACGAGAAGAGAGGCATCTGAAATGCTTATCAGCACACTGAACTCAAAGGCCACCTGTCTGTCTCTGGAATTAATCTAGATCCAAGCCTCCCCTGGAGGATGAGATGCTGTGGCAAGAAGAAAGATGCAGTGGGCATCCACCTACCCACAAGCTTGCGCCCCACCCTGGGGATTTCCTCTGAGGGGGTCTCCCCATAGGCCTTTCCAGGGTCCTGACACCTACCTTTTTCTTACTAGTGTGCCTAGTAAGAAGCCATCTCAGTAAGGGTCATACTGGCATTATCTCACAACTATTAAAGTTTACTGCCCCATCTGTGTGGTGGAGTTTCCTGCATTTAGAACTTTACGCTCTCTGTAAGGTCATAAACATTATGTGGTTTCTTTCTGGCAAGATTCCTTTATGTCTGCACCACTCATACCATCCTCTTGACCTAGAAGGCTTTCTTCTTCACCCACCTCTTGGACCCTTGGTTTCATACTCATCTTTCAAAGACCTTTCAAGATACCTCTTCCTCCAAAGCCCAACTTTACTTGCTCCCTCCTTCCTCTGCTGTTCCTGTACTTTATTTTCCCTTGCTTCTTTATTATCAATCCTCTCCACTAGACGGTGGCCTATGACGACACATCTAGGTCCCCATCCTGTTTCTCACCAGCACAACGATTTACATACTGTAAATATACCTTGTCCTGAGAAGGAAAGCATCTGACCTTAGGTTGTAGAGTATGTCGATTACCTTGGTGAAGAGTGTACATCTGTATTTTTTTCCTTTGAATAACAAGTGGGATTATCAATATAAAAACACAAGACTTGGATTGAGAATGTGGCTTGGTGGTAGAGTGCTTGCCTAGAATGCATGTAGTCCTGAATTTGATTCCTCAGTACCAAATAAAGGCCGGAAGTGGTGCTGTGGCTCAAGTGATACAATGCTAGCCTTGAGCAAAAGATGCTCAGGGACAGTGCCCAGGCCCTGAGTCCAAGCCCCAGGACTGGCCAAAACAACAACAAAACAACAAATAGCAAACAAAACCCAAAAAACCCACACAAGAATTTGCTCAGTGCTAATGACTCATACCTGTAATCATAGTTACTCAGAAGGCTGACACCTGAGGATCCCAATTCAAATCTAGCTCTGGCAAGGAAAGTCTGTGAAGTCTTATTTTCAATTAACCATCAAAGAGCCTGAATGGAAGCTGTACCTCATATGACAGAACACTAGCCTTCAGCGTAAAAGCTAAGGGACTGAGGACCCAGGTTCTGAGTTCAAGCTCTAGTACCAAGACACACGTACATACATACACAACACATACACACACACACACACAGGACTTTCTTTTAGAGACAAATACCCTTATCATATCTGAAAATAAATTTAGTCATATTTAGAAGCATATCTAATCACAGAAGTGTTTAGAAGGACTAGACAACAATCTCCAAGGCAAGCTGAATCTATCTCATGTAACTCATCTATCTCAGATAACATTGTGTACACTTAAATCACTTCCTAGAAGCCAGTTTTGCCAACCACTTCGTACACTCAACTCTCAGTTAAGCAAAACCCCAAGCTTTCCCCAGAGTGGGTCCCTAATCACACACATGGATCCCTGAATTTTTTAAGTGATCACATGAATTGTCCAAAATAAGCAGCAACTGAACAGAAGGAACGGTGGTAACACTGTATAACATTGTATAACCGTGATTATTTCCACTGTAGCTTAGCCAAGTCTGCCACTCAGAGAATGTAGATTGGGTAGAAACTAAAATAAGCAGGAGACCACCCAGGATCCTTTGGTGAAATGACTGACAGAGCAGTATACAGGTGGATTAAAGGTACACACATTCTCCATGTGTATCCTCCTTGCTTTCCGTATCAATTTGAATTGCAATTTTCCTGTAGGAGCATGTGTTCCCAATGGAACATTTGCTCTGATGAACTGGATTGACAGCATTCCTGCACATATTTATATATGTGATTGTTGCATAACCAGTGGGAAGCACTTTTCTAGGTCCATCGTCAGACAGGTTCTTCTTAGTGACTAGCCCCTGACAGGATCCTTAATCCTTTCATTCAAACGGGGGGGGGGGGGATCCTGCTTGACCTGTTGAACGTTTCATTAAGCAATATCTAATTCCATTAGGTGTTTCCACCTTCTTTTCGCTCAATCATTCTGAGACCCATATAACTGGAATTGACGGAATGAACCTAGAATGTTCTCTTTTAACCTTCAGCACATTTATACCTCTCCCTCTCTCTCCTTCCTCTCTCCTCCCCCTCTCTCCCTCCCTCTCTCTCCCTCTCTCTTTCCCCTTCCCTCCCTTTCACACTCCCTCCCTTCTTTTTATTCTGGTCAAGGTTTTCGACTAAACCACCGGCCTTCCTCCCTCTAGCTCTAGTGGCCCCAAGCGCAGACTCCCCGGCACTTCCCCAGGTCGGCACAGGGCTCGGTGCCCTGTGCTGTTGGCCGAAGCCTAAGTTCATGTTCACAGAGAAGGAAAATCTGAAACAGCTGCAAAGCCGAAAAGCCACCAGCCCTCCCCCTCGCCCTCCCCCCCCCCCCCCCCCAGGAACTTTCAAGCCTAAGTGATGTTTTACAGTAGCGCGTTTTGGTGTGCGGGCCTCGGGCCTCGGCTGTGTCTAGCTGTCTCGTGTAGAGCTAAGCACATCATCAGTCTCCCGGGCGCCGAGCACGGGGCGGGGGGCAGTTCACGGCCCCACCGGAGTTCTGGGATCAAGGGAATGGGGAGTTTGCCTGAACGCCGACTGGCCTCCTCCGCTGACCTGCGGGGCTCGGGTGGGGGTCGGCGTCGGAGGCCCTGCGGCGCCCGCAGAGCCGCCGCTCCACCCCGGCCCCGGCCCCAGCGCGGGCCACCGGATCCGGGTTGTGTTCCTGGCACCGGCCCTGGCTCTCAGCACGTCACCTGCCTGACACTCCCACCATCAGCCGGACTCGGCCCAGCAGGGCCCGGGTTCCGGGAGCCCGTGGTTCTCGGTATTGAGGGACGTGGGAAGGAAGCGGGCCGCTTTCCCGCAGGAACTCTCCAGCTCCGCCCCGCCGGAGCCTCGCGCCTCCGCGGCTCTAGTCCTCATCAGAGAGGAAACTGAGGCAGGGAAGGGTGTGAAGGCCAACTTGGAGAACTGTGTTCCGGAGGGGGTCAGGCGGGCCTGACAGCCCCCAGGCTCTAGTCCAGGTTCCCCCACGGGGCGTCCTCCGCGCACCCCGGATCCCCCGATCTGCAGCGGCTGTGCCTAGTGGGCAAGCCGGGGGGGGGGCGGTGAGCGCGTAGTGTGCACAGGGAGGTGAGCGCGTAGTGTGCAAGCGGGGGTGGGGTGAGCGCGTAGTGTGCACGCGTAGTGTGCACGCGGGGGTGGGGTGGGGTGAGCGCGTAGTGTGCACGCGGAGGTGGGATGAGCTCGTAGTGAGCACGCGGGGGGGGGTGAGCGCGTAGTGGGCATGCGAGGGGGTAAGTGTAGTTTGCACGCGTAGTGTGCCCACGGGAGTTGAGTGCGTAGTGTGCACGCGGGGGGGAGGGGTTGGGGAATAAACGGTGCCATCCAAGGGGGAGAAAGGACTCGTGTGGCGCCCACAGATCCCTGCCGTACCCCGACGTTCTCCCCTGCCTTCCCCCCCCTCCACCCGACGCGGTCAGGAAGCCCCAGGTGTCGCGTCGGGAGGCGGAGGGGCCGGGACAGCGCGGCGCCCGCGCCCGTCCCCCGGGTGCCGGCCTGGCGGGGCGCGCTCCTTACCTGCAGCCGGGCGAGCAGCGCGCCGAGCGCCAGCAGCGCGGGCAGCCGGGGCCGCCGCCGGGCGCGCGGGGCCATGGCGCGGTGCGGGCGGGCGGGCAGGACGCCGCCTCCTCTGCGGCCCGGGTGGCCGGGTCGGAGCCGCCGCCCTCCGCTGCCCGTCCTGCCCCGCCCCTCCGGCCCGGCTCCGCCCCGCACCTGACGCCCGCTCGGCGCCCCCTGCGGCCGCGCCCGCCAGGCGGTGCCCGGCTGGGAGGGCGTCCCGGGCGCCGATCCCCCCGCGGGCGGGCGCGCGGGCCGCCACCCTCCCCCCCCCCCCCCCCGTCCGGCCGCTCTGCGCCGCAGGCCTGCGGGCTGGCTCCTGCCCCGGGCGCCCAGACCCTCCCGGACTTCTGCAAGTGGAGCCACGTGAGCGACCACATCCAAGGGATCCCATGGGATCCAATGGGACCCACACGACATCCCGACCCCCGCGACACAGCGCCGGGCTTCCCCTCCTGGTGGCCTACACACACACACACACACGCACGCACACGCACGCACGCACACCTGTCCGCCCGCCGAGGCTCGGGGAGCCTCCTTCCCGCGGCCTGCGGCCCAGCTTCCCGCGGCTTTCGGGGCTGGCGGCCCCGCGGGCTCGACCCGTGCGGACGCACTCGCGGCCCTGCTCCCCGGGGTACGCAGCCCCGTAGAGGAAGGTCGACAGCACTATTTTGTTTTGCATTTCTTTGAAAACCCCAACTGTCCGCTCGCCTTCTGTGTGTTCCAGTGAGAACAGAGGCTGGCCAGGCAGTCGGGGCAAAGGCCCCCCGTCCCCCCCAGTCCTCACCATGGCCTTGAGCAGAGTCCTGGCCTGACACCCCGCGAAGATGTGCGCGTGAACGGGGGACTGATTGGGTCGCAGAGGAGTGCGCGCCAGGGGCTCCCGTCTAGGGCCGAGCTTCGCCTCTCTCCTGACTGGATTTGGGACTTGCAGGGCCCCAGAGGCTAGGAGTTCGACAGAGTTGTCCAGTCCCCCCCAGCCACACCCAAAGGATCTGGTGCGGTGCTGCGGGTTTTCAGTAACACCTGCCCGTGGCCTGTCTTCCTAACCTTCTGCTTGTTGTGACACTTCTGACCATGGCTCCATTTGTTCTAGTTTTCCTTTCTACCGAGTTTTCTTTTTCATGCTTGCCAAACGGATGAAAGCAGGGGAATGTACAACTGTATCTTGATGATTTGACCTATTTTCTCAGCACTGAGCTGTTGATCTGTAGAATCTGAAGTCTTCTTCGTTGTTCATGGTAGAGCCAAGTCACCACGGTAGAGCCTGTGAATAGCACTTAGGTGATATAGCTGATTGCGTCTCCAGTTTATGTCTGTTGTAAAATGACAGTGTGTAATTGTGTCTTTCATTTTCATGTTATCATTTTGTAGATCACTCAGGTTTAATGGGATATAGGGACATTTAAAAAATCATTTTGTGCTTTTTTTTCCGATTAGTTTCTTTCTCCCTGCCCTTCTTTTTTTTTTATTTTTGGATTTTTAAAAGGATTCTAGCTTATTTTATACATCTCTTGTATGCTTTAAACTCATAATTTTCCTACTCAGCCTCCCAAATGCTGAGATGACAGGCTTGAGCCATCATGTTTATCTTGCCTACAGAACTTTAACCTCTCTATTGTGCAGCTTGATGGATGCATTTCCCAGCTGCTTTTTGGAAAGTAATTTGAGAGCACTGGCATAGAAAGTTAAAAATGTAAATATTCTTTAAGGAAGTAATTCCATATCTCAGAATTTTAACATATTAATACATAAGAGGCACGAGGAAGTTACTGTAGCACTTTTATAAACCCAGGAAAAGAAAAGTGTATGAATGATCATTTAAAAGAGAAATGGTTGAAACAGAATACACAGCAACTACTTAAGAAAATTATGACATTTTGGAATAATGTCCATAGATTAGAGAAGTTCCAGAGCAATATCGTCCATCCTATGTTAGTGAACAACCATAAATGTGCTTTTATTTATATAAAAAAGGAAGTTTCTGGAAAGAATAATAGCATGCTACACTTGACTCACATTTAATCATCACAAAAGCCTCGTGAGAAATACTATTAGTACTCTTACTTTACAGCTAAAGAAGACAGCGACACAGGGGTTAAGAATTTATCTGGAGTCACATAGAGCTCCCCTATGACCCAGCAATCCCACCTTTGGGCATTTACCCAAATGATCACAAACAAGACCACACTAAAGCTACCAGCATGACTATGTTTACTGCAGTATTATTCACCATAGCTAAGATATGGAACCAACCCAGATGCCCCTCAGTTGATGAATGGATCAAGAAAATGTGACACACACACATATGAATTCTATGCCTCCATCAGAAGAACGACATTGCTCCATTTGTTAGGAAATGGAAAGACTTAGAAAAAACAATATTAAGTGAAGTAATCCAGGCCCAAAGAAACATAGGCCCTATGGTTTCCCTTATTTTCAGTACTAGTATATGTTTGGGACAAGCAGAAAAAGTCAAAAGCTATGTACATATGACCAGATAAGATGATGTTAAGCGAAATGAACCTCAGGGACACAAGTGTTTTTGTTCTTTCTTTCTATAGTTTCTAATGTATTTATAATCTATGTGATTTTTTTTTTGTTTCTTTGTATGTTCCTCCCCCACAGTATAACCCCTGTTTTCACTGCATTTGATGTTGGTGTCCTGCATCTTGTATATACACTTCTCTAACTTGGGGAGGGGAAGGGAAAAAACAAAATGCTTAAAGAGGGATATACAGGTTGACCCATTGTAACAATGAGATGTGCAAGACACTATATTGAAAAACAAACTTTACAATTTAGGCAGGGAGGGAGAGGAGCGTGGCAGGGGGTAGTGCAGTTGTAGAGGTGGGAGGGAAGGGATGGTAGGGGAAAAACAAAGGAGGAGGTAACAATGCTTGATAGGAAATGTACTCATTACCTTGCTCATGTAACTGTAACCACTCTGTACAGTATTTTTACAATTAAAAACATATTTTAAAAAGAATTTATTTGGAGTCATTTGCCAATGAATTGCAGAGCTGGTATTCAAATCCTGGCTGCCTTTTGTTGGAATTCCAGTCCTGCTTCACTAAGCATTGAATTTTTTTAGCATCAGATGACTTGCAGAAGATAAATTATTATTTTATTTCTTGCTTTTAAATTGCAAGTATCTCCTGATTTACAGTGTGATCACATTACAATCACCCATCATAAGTCAAAATTGGATTTAATACTTCTAGTTTAACAGCATCACAGTGTTTTCCCTCTTGTCTCCTGGCTGAGGTGGCTCAGCTCCTGCACTGCATTGAGAAGATTGTGTCATGTCTTTCTAGCTGGAAAAAAGATCAAAGTTTAAGTATGGCTTCCATGGAGGCCTACTGATCACAATCGCACCAGGGTAAAGTTGAAATGTTGTCAGTCAGTTGGGTGCTGGTGGCCTCACACCTGTAATCATAGCTACCTGGGAAGCTGATTGAGGTTCCTTCCAGCCTAGGTCCCCCACTCCCCCCCCACCCCCCCAGCCAAGAAAGTTCAAGAGACTCCATCTTAATGGAAGAGCCTGGGCACGGTGGCACTGCTGCCCATCCCAGCTATAAAGAGAGTGTATAATAGGCAGGTTGTGGTTTAAACATATGATTGGCAAAAAGCAGGACCTGATCAGGGAGAGAAAGCAATAGAGGTTATTCTGACAAAACACAATATAGCTCATATGAAAAATAGTATAGTAAAACTCCTCGGTGCAATTAATACGCACTAAAAACAAAAATAAACATGAAATAAATGACAGGAAAGTAGAACACGCTTGGGTGGGGAGTGTGGCGGCTGGCGCAGGGAGCGCTAAGGGAGAATGTGGATGAGCATGGTCACTGTAGCTCATCTCCATGTATAAAGACAGAATGCTGAAACTGTTTCCAGAAGGGGGAGTAGGATGGAGGCATACAGGAGGGTTTGCTGACTGGGATGCACTGTATCCATGTGTAGAAATGGCATAAGGAAATCTCCCCAGCACAACTAATATATGCTAATTAAAAAAAAAACAGTGCAAAAAAGCACTGGAGGCATGGCTCTGAGGTAGAGCACTTGCCTAACTAGCAGGAGGCTCTGACTGAATTCAACCTCCAGCATGCCCACTCCAACTAAAAAACAAAAACAAAAAACCAAAAAAAGAGCTAGGCTAACCATTGTTAAGTGAGGGGCCATTGTATTTACACTGAGGAAAAGTACTTTTGCATTTCTAGCTAACAGAACTATAAATTTGGTAAGTAGCCAGGTGATGATGGTGGCTCACGCCTGTAATCCCACCTACTCAGGAGGCTGAATCTGAGGATCATGGTTCAAAGCCAGCCCGGGCAAGAAAGTCTATGAGACTCCAAAAAAACCCAACAGAAAACTGGAAGTGATGCTGTCACTCAAGTGGTAGACTGCCAGCCTTGCGTAGATGAGCTCAGAGGCAGTGCCCAGGCCCAGAGTTCAAGCCCCATGACCACCACCACCACCACCAAACTTGGTAAGCAGAGGTTAAGAATTCCAAGCGAAGAAAGCATTAGGATGGTCATGAGGATGGATGAGGTAAAATTCAGTTATTTGGCCTATGCTGCCTTGAATGGGGAGACAGGCTTTCTGGGAAGAGAAAAGCTGGATGAGATTGATTTGGTAAAAGGAACTGGTTTGTGGGAGAAGGTACTTTCACTGTGGCACTTCATGAGAAGTAGTAAGTTACTCCTGGCACATTTCCAACCTTACCCTTTTCTATTTTCAAAGAAGATTAGGGGGATTTAAAACTTCTGCTTGGAAAGCCCCAGAGGTGAGCGCATCGGTTCGGAAGCACTCTTGAACAGAAGACTCATGTCAGCACACTACACCCACCATTTAGCACATTTAAATATTAAGTTCCAAGGCTGTATTTCTATCTTCACAGAACTACCACTGAACTCAAATATTTTATAGACATGAATTTAGATGACCATTTTTGATGTTACTGGAATCAAAACTGCTTCCTAAAGTAGGCACTCTACCACTTGAGCTACACCCCAGCCCTCACCCCCCTTTTTTCATATAAGTTCTCATGTTTTTGCCCAGGCTGGCTTGACTGCCATCCTACCAATGCAATCCTGTGGAGCTGGGATTAAGTTACTGCACCCAGCCCGCGTTTGTTAATAAAATCTATTAAAATGAGCCAAGGGTGTTGTTTTCCTATTGATCGCAATTCAGAAAAATAACTGTCACTAATGTTTTTCTATATTAACCGAAGACGGCTTACAATGATAGCTAAAGTAGTTACGCATCATTTACAGAAGCTATTTGTGATGTTACGTGTGCTTTAAAAGGCATTTAAACAGGGTGGTGGGGACTCACGCCTGTACTCCTACCTCCTCAGGAGGCTGAGATCTGAGGATTGAGGTTTGAAGCCAGCCCAGTCAGGGAATACCATGAGATTCTTATCTACAATTAATCAACCAAAAAAGAATGAAAAAAAAAAAAAGCTGAAATGTGGAGCTGTGTCTAAAGTGGTAGAGTGCCAGCCTTGAGTGAAAAAGCTAAGGGATAGTGCCAAGGCCCTAAATTCAGGCCCTAGTGTTGGCACCCCCCTCAAGTACATAAATAAAAGACATTTATAAGTGCCTACACAAATTTTAGTTAAGTATAATAAGCATACAAGTGTATTTTAAACAACCAATGCTTAATATTTATTAAAGTTAAATGTTTTCTTTCTTTCTTTCTTTTTTTTTTTTTTTAAAGAAGTAATGAGCTGACAATGAATCCTCTTTCTGCTGGGATGAAATGAAGCATAGTACGCCCATTCAGCATCACAGGTTTATACTGAAAAGGATTTAGGGACAGTTCACCACACCCTGGAAATCCCCACTCTGTATAAACTCTAGCTTTCCAAATTAAAAAGGTAAAATAAGAATGTGGTTATCATTTTTGTTCCTGGTGGATGGCTTGCAAGTCTTGTATTCCATCTGAGCTGGTCTTAATTTAAGATCAAAATACAGGTGCAATCTTGTAAATGAAACGGTTATGAAAGTCTCAAGAATAAGAAGTGATCAGTTTATGAATGTTTTTCAGGTGGTGATATTAAAAATACCTGCTACCAGGTACAGAACTCAGAGAATATATAAAAGATGAATTTATTAAGTAAATGTAAGACTTTACAAATTGTTACAGTGAAGAGTTCTTAATTACTGACACTGTAATGTTTTGCTCTTCTTCATGTATCTACTATAAAACCCATTAAATAGAAGCCACCAGGAAACCAGTGTTGATGCAGAGTAAGTCAAATTCATTATCAGCTCATGATACCCCCAACACAGTAGGAAAACATTGTGGTTTCTATCTTTTGCTTTAGAGACAACATTTTTTCTTGGTTGTGTATTAAAATAAAGTTTGTGCATGATCCTTCTGTTAGTTGACCTTTTTCTTCCCTAGTAGTGTATAGTTAATTGATCTTCTCTCCAAAAGTGGTAATTCTCCAATTGATTGCAGATTTTAAGACAAAAACTTGGATTAAGGCTCGGATTATGATTTCTTTCCTTAAGGAAGACATTTTGTTTTTTTTTATAGGCAGTTGGGTTGAGAATAGATCACATTAACATTCTCAGGGACAAAGTAGATTGAGATGACTTAAAGGTTACTATGAGAACTCATGAGAGAAATTTCTCGTTGGCTTCAGTATCAGCAGAGCTTGCTAATAAGTGCTAACTTGCTATGAAAAACTACAAAAGGTAGTTAGCTTGCTTGCTAACAAGTTGGCCATGGCTGGTAGCATAAAGTACAGGCCTCTCTCTAAAACAGTGAAAAAGGAGTTGGTTATTCAAGAAAATAGCACTAACCAGCTTATTGTGAACATTTTCTTCAGTCTCCTCAATTCCTCTTCCCATGGAGTGATGCAGCAGGGGACACATGACTGGCACATGTCCTATGAAGGAACTCAATCTTAGCGATGGCTCACACTTTTGCTTGGCATTCTTGCTCAAGGATGGCACTCTATTACTTGAGCCACATCTTCACTTCTGGCTTTTTGCTGGGTAGTTGGGGATAAGAGTCGCATGGACTTTTCTACCCCTGCTGGCTTTGAACTGTGATCTTCAGATCTCAACCTCCCAAGTAGCTGGGATTACAGGCGTGAGCCACTGGCACTCGGCTTGCTCTTATTATTTTTTAAATTTTAGCTTGCTCTTTTATTAAGCTCATATGTTCAAACTGGAATATAATTAAGGATATTATAAGCAACAATCAAATACTTTGCTGAGGTCAAGATGCAAAATATTATACCATTCTCCTGTCAACACAGAATGGCATTATCAAGTCATTAGGTTTGACATGCAATCTTTCTTAGCAAATATACTGCTTTGGGGGACCTTTAATCTTGATTGTAAACCATTCCTTTTAACTGGTACTTTTGTACAGAAATGATATCAAGCTCAGCAATTCACTAATTCTCCAATTACTGAGAACCTACCAGGACAGACAAGAGAATGAAGGAAAGGTATGGTGCCCTCATGCCTGTCATCCCAGAGCAGAGGTAGGATTGTGGTTTGTAGCTAACCCAGGCACAAAATTAATGAGAACAAGCCAAGCATGAAGGTGTATACCTATAATTCCAGCTACTTGGGAGCTGTAGTCTGGGAGGGCTGCAATCTAAAATCAGCTCAGAGCAAAACTCCAGGTCCTTTCTGAAAAAATTAGTATAGCAATAAGAACTGGCATCATGAGAACTCAGTGGGAGAACATTTGCCTAGCAAGCACAAGGTCCTCAGTTCAAACCTAGTACCACCTGATACTGATAAAGCTACTCATGAGAAGGCAGGTGGTATGAAATAGTTATGGGGGGGGGTTACTTAGTTTGGTAAGAAAAGGCTAACTTAGTGAGAGGCATTGTTTAGACTGAAACTAAATCTGCATTCTGTAAAATCATGACATCTGCCATCTCAAGTCTGCTGTCATTTTCCCATGATTTCTTGACAATACTTACAATACTGGGAGGGTTTTAGTAGTATAGCAAACAAAACACCCTCCAAGTTTGGTATGTTTAGCATTTACTTTTGAAGATAGGGAGACATTATAGTTTCAGCAAGAAGCTTGAATTATGAATTCTAATTTTTCCAAGCTGATTACTGTACTTAATTCAAGTTTTTTTTTTTGTGTGTGTGTGTGTACGGATATGCGCCCATGTGCGGGGGTTGGTCCTGGTATGTGTGCACGTGCGGGGGTTGGTTCTGGGGCTTGAACTAGCTAGGGGTTGTCCCTTAGCTTTATTGCTCAAGGATAGCTCTCTACCACTCGAGTCACACCATCACTTCTGGTGTTTTTGGTGGCTAACTGGAGATAAGAGTCTCATGAACTTTCCTTCCTGGGTTGGCTTTGCTTGAACTAGCATTTCCAGACACAGACAAAGACATGCCAAAAAAAAAAAACTGCATAAAATGGATTAGTTTTTAAAATAAGGATGTTAGTAACAGTACTTTGTGTAGATAAACTTTGGACATAATTCTTCAGATTTCTTCTTCTCTGGAGAAAGGCAAATAATTTACATTCTTCACAATTCAAAATGGAAAGAAATACTATATATTATAAAAACATAATTAGGTTTTTTGTGTTAAGTTCACATTAACTATGATGTATGACTGGTGTGGTCTTATAGGAATTCTTATTTTAAGATTTTTTTCTTAAACATGCAAATAAAGCCAGCCAGGAAACAAGAATCTAAACAGTTTCCTGGCTTGAGGTAGTGGCACATGCTTATAATCACAGCTCTTGGAAGGCAAAGGCAGGAGAATTGCAAATTCAAGGCCAGCTCAGGGTATATAACAACCAACCAAGCAACCAACCAATTTCCTGTAGTTGGTCCTGAACAGGAAACATGAATGATGAAATATGCCACTCTAAAATTATAATCCAAATGCCAATTCAGCAACAAAATGCACAGAGAATATATCTGTATGTGGTATAAAAATGGACTAAAACAATTATTTTGCTAATATGCAGATACTTTCCAGATCTATTTATTATTTTTCAGTGGTACAGTATTGCCTGTTACTTCTAAATATACTGAGATAACATTGTAAGAAAACAAGTCTTCTGTAAAGTTATGCTGGAACTTTCAAACAAGTCTATTCAGATGAAAGGCTAAATTAACGGCATAATTTGTGTGTAAGAGATATCCAACATAGTTTTGTTACTTGGTCAATTTGGAGAATCAGAAACTAGAACTGTCATTTACAAAACTATTCAAACACACATTCTGTATCCAAACAACAGTAAATGGTAACCAGCACAAAATGTTAGCTGTAGTTAGTTACTGCAGTTTTAACACAAAGGTGGTATTTAATTATGCCCTTAAAGATCAAATTAGAGTCCAAATAGGTTGTCTGAAAAAATGGAGTCATAGAAAAGACAATAATAATGGCTGCACCTCCCCAAACTTTATCAGAGACTAATTTAAACCTGCATTGTTTTTGTAAGAAAAAAATATAGACTTGTGTCCTCCACTAGAATTATAGTAGAGATACTGGTGGAAAATTAGAACAAGAAAAGATCATGACTTGGCTTCAATGACTTGCAATTTCTTTCTTTTTTTTTTTTTTTGTCGGTCGTGGGTCTTGAATTCTGGGCCTGGGCGCTGTCCCTCAGCTCTTCAGCTCACGGCGAGAGCTCTACCACTTGAGCTACAGCGCCACTTCCGGTTTTCTGGTGATTTATTGGAGATAGGAGTCTCACGGTCTTTCCTGCCCGGGCTGGCTTTGAACCGCGATCCTCAGATCTCAGCCTCCTGAGTAGCTAGGATTACAGGCGTGAGCCACCAGCGCCCGGCTTGACTTGCAATTTCATTCAGGCTGAATGCTAATTTACTATTTAGCTAAAAACAAAAGAAAACAAACCTTATCTTTGAAAAGGGATGAAGGATAAAGGTCAGAAACCTATGTAAGAGAGGTAGAGTTGCTTCTACTCAAGCATTAAACTTGAGGGAATTCAGCTAAATTGATAATTAAAGCACCACTGGAATTCTGAAAAATTAATTGCTTTGAAAATACAGATATAATTTCAAATTAGCTTTTCATTAGGTTGAAAACTTGTAAATTACACTCAATTAAAAGGAATGACCATGGGAGTTTTATGCTGTTTCAGAAGAATGTACTTGGAAAAAATGATTGTCTTCTCTGTAAAGAGTTCACATTTTACTAAAAAATCATGTTAAATCATAATGATTATGTCAAAGTAAGCTATTTATTTGGATTGTATTTCTAAAATATTAGTATATCTTCATGAATATATGTTTTGTTACTTTTGATTGTGTTTCAAACCAAAACACATGACACAAACAAAACAAAAACAAGTATGCAAAAACATTTTATTTATAATAGATCAACATTTTTGACATGAAAGGTAGCCACTTTCAACTTCTCAGGAATGCCTAGAATCCAACAGTTTTCAGAAAGACCAGTTAGTCAACAATCATTTCACGGTAGGTAAAAGAAATAAGTTTCAGAATAAACTTTTAAAATGGCTTTGCCTATGGCAAATCATTTTCTAAGCTTGAATGTGTGGTAACCTAGCTTTCCCAGGAAGTGAATGTAATCCAACTATATTCCAAGTGTACTAAACCGGTTTATACAAGTAGGAGAATCCCTGTATGTATCAACTGTGCTCAAATGAGAATTCTCTTTATCAAAATATTCATTTTTCAAAAAGGCCTCACATTAATCCCTCAAACCAAGCACCCCAATGTCCAGCACTCCTTTCTACTTTAAGTTGTATTACTGTATGAAAGCCATCAAATCCCAGTGGAACTGTACATTAACTTTTGGCTACAGAAATATACCAAACACAAGAATAGTCACTGACTTTAAGGGATAAGGTAGCAACTAACCAATAATAATTTAGTTAATGTCGCTTTCAGTTCAGAGGGAAAAAAGCAGCCCCAAAATGTCCTTAACTTCGCAGTACTTCTCTGTAACACACAGGATGGAAAAGTAAAATTAAAATCACCAGAAAACCTCTTAAGTAAAATGTTTTGCATAAGTGTTAAATTTTAGATTTAAACCACATTTTCTTCTGCATTTCAATTTTGGGGGAAAACACAATTATTAGCTCTTCTTAGTTACATTTATTTTTGAGCAATTGAAACTACTAGAATTCACCTTGGATAACTACTCCCCGGTGCTTCAGTGCAGTCTTTCTTCAGCTAAGTCCATTATACGCATGTAAGTGTTGGGGAGGTTTAAATAGCACTTAAAGAATATTCATGAGAGCTCGGAAATGTTGGACGTTTCATTATCTAATTACTGTAGGATTTGGAATTCAAGTTCATCACAGCAGCCTAAGGAAATACTGTGTGAATGGAATGCACGCAATCCCTACAGAACTCACACGCTCAAGTCCAAAAGGCACAGAGTAATGCTGGTGGCTCTTTCTAGTCAGTTAAGAAACAATAAAAAGTCGACATTATTCTTCCATAATTTAAATACTTATGTAATCTCCACTTTTATTACTTTATAACAATGACTTCAATTTACATTATTTTAAGTACCATTGTAACAGCTTAGAGTATAATAGATATTTGCTAATATTCCATCCAAAAATAAAAGACAAAAAACAAAAACAAAAACCCTCTACTATGTATATATATGTACATATACATATATATACATAAAACAATTTTCAAATATAAGAACATAGAAGAGGGACTTGGTACAGACCATCAAATCAATCTTCTAATACCATAGTTGTAATCCCCAAATCAACAGATAATACAGCAATAATCAAAAGCAGTGCAAATATCTTTGGAGGTTAGGATAAAATTATAATGCAGTAACATAAAACTGAGAAATAAAAAAGGCAAGTACTTCAAGTACAAGGAACTGGTCTGCTCGAGGTCCATCTTAGTGTTTATCAGGGGCTTCTTTTCTTCTTCTACTTCTTTCTCTGAAACACGTTGGCCAACATGGCACCTGATGTTGTCAACTGGCCCATTTTGTTCAAAAATTTGGTCTTCGTGTCTTCGCTTACTAAGCTGGCAGCAATCGACATCGAGCTGGGAAAGAAATGTAAGTCATGAAAAGCAACCAAAAGCCAAAACCATTTTTTCATTTCTCCAGCAATACATCATTAATATTCTCAATGAGCATCACAAAAGGGAAACTAGTATTTACCAGGGGAGTTTTCACAGACCCTATGAGGCCATATACTTTCATATATATTGTATTAATCTGAAGGACACAAGAGTGCTTAAGACCTAGTCTGTGATAGGACAGGCTCTTGGCTTTGTTTACTAGCTGTGTGGCCTGGAGCCCTTCCCTATAGAGCTGGCAGGACTACACAAGTGGAAAGTGCTTAGCACAGTGCTACACACATTAGAGTAGGCTGCTAGGTTTAGTGTGTGATCTTTTAATGGCAGCACTTCATTTAGCTCCCACAGTCAATCTGTTTCTCCATTATGAGCATACTAAACCACCCAGGTTTGGACAGTGCTGACAGGAATCTCATTTTTTTTTTCTTTTCCCACTACTCCTAAAGCTTGAATTCAGGGCCTGAGCACTGTCCCTGAGTTTCTTTTGCTCAAGGCTAGGACTCTACCACTTGAGCCACAGTGCCACTTCAATTTTTTTCTGTGTATGTGGTACTGAGGAATTGAACCCAGGGCTTCATGCATGCTAGGCAAGCACTCTACCACTAAGCCACATTCCCAGCCCGAATCTCATCCTTTTGTGAAGTAAACATGTCCTCAATGACCAGTTCTATTCATTTTAATCAATAATTTTCAAATTTCCTGAGTTTTACCAACCTGGTGTACATGAAGTAAACAGAGCCAAAGGACACTAAACATGCAAATTTTATACACTACTGAACAGAAAAGAGAATACTGATCAAGCACGATTTCTTAGTGGTCTCACAACTGTCCTACAATAGACTCAGGAAACCCAGTTTACTGCCTTTGTGGTTTTGGTCAAGATGCTTCTGATCTCACTGGTTCAGTATGCTAACCTGTGAGCAAGCTTGCACTCTCCACTGGAGAGTAGCCCGAGGACCAATTAGATGTGTCTGAACAGACTAGGGGTGATGTCTGGCAAGCTGCTGGTGCACAAGCTCCAACTACAGCTTGCAGTGAACGCCCCACCGAGGGAATCTAGGTGGGATTCTTTCAAGGTGAGCACCACAGAACCACAACTCCCAACATGGAAATCTCTTCTAGTTATTTCTCTTCATGTCTTAGGTGACTCTGGTACTACAAAATAGGAGCTGTTTCTCTATCCATGAAGTAAACTCTCCATAATGTTTGGCTTTTGATTCTCCAATTACAAAACTAACTTTTGAACTTTTGAATTCTGACAACACTAAAATATGTACTGAAGCAGGCCTCTCTTCCTGGGGGCAAGTCCCACATCACTACTGTTGCTGAAGAAAGCCAAGAGCTCAGGCTTTTTTTTTTTTTCTTTTAAACATCCAACTTTAGAAATGCCATTTCCTCTCTTCCTAACAGTAATATAATAGTTCCTCATCTACTTCAAACCAGTCATCAAGTTCTGTGACCTGATTCTATGAAAACATCCCTTCTGCTGTTCTTTTTTTGTTTCCATCATGGATACTTTAAAACTGAGATCCTCCAATAGTTTTGCATCTGGCTTCCTTGCATTGTCTGATTAGTGTCTGAAATAGTCACTTTTGTGTGTCTGTGAAGTTGGAGGCGGAACTCAGAGCCTTGCACATGGTTAGGCACACATTCTACCATGTGAGCCATACCTCCAACCCCTTTATTTCTAAGAAAGTTTTGCATTTTGCTAGGGCTAGACTCAGGCTGAGATCCTCCTATCCATGCCTACCATGTAAACTGGGATTACAGGTGTGCAATACTGTATCCCAATTCTTTGTTGAAATGGGTCTGGCTAACCTTTTTTTTTGGTCATTATTGGGGCCTGAACTCTGAGCCTGGGCACTGTCCCTCAGCTCTCCACTTACCCACTGTTTTTTTTTTTTTTGGGTCCAGTTGTGGGGCCTGAACTCTGGGCCTGGGTGCTGTCCCTCAGCTCTTCAGCTCAAGGCTAGCGCTCTACCACTTGAGCCACAGCACCACTTCCGGCTTTTTTCTTTTTGCTTATGTGGTGCTGGGAAATCAAACTCAGGGCCTCATGCATTGCAAGGCAAGCACTCTACCACTGAGCCACCTTCCCAGCCCTCCACTTACCCACTGTTAAACTTCTATTCAAGACCAAGTATTTTTCCTTGATATCTGAGGTTTACAGCACAATTGTCCTTTTGTACAAAACTCAATGAAAAAGATATAAATGACATTCATTTACATTCATTTATATGTAGGAAAAGAGGATGTATGGGTCTGACCACATCTGAGATGTATGATCAAATTTTAATAATATTCTGGGAGGGCGGTGACAATGAAGGAAACATCTGGAAGCATGAATAGTAAAATTGAAGTGAGAACGGCTTGGCGAAGAGATTTATGTGATGCGTGAGAATCCCTCATCCAAGTGATGTCCACCATTTCCTTCATGCTAACTATTCTCATTACTAATCACATCCTAATGTCTTTAAATCTCAGTCATAGTATATTTATTATTTATTTATGTGTTTATTTTTTTTTGTCGGTCCTGGGGCTTGAACTCTCGGCCTGGGTGCTGTACTGAGCTCTTTAGCTCAAGGTGAGCGCTCTACCACTTGAGCCACAGTACCACTACCTAAGTCATATTTTAAATGCTCCTTTTCATAACAGTTGTTCTGATAGTTCTGTTTTGTTGTATTGAGCCACCATGCACTTACATTTTTCAAAGCAGAGATCTAGGATCCTAAGATTCTACTGTCCTTCACTCCTAATTTGTTGCCAAGATGAGGTCCTATCTGAAATAGTTCTAATCCATTAACGTCTCATAGCCACTGCTATTTATAGGCATTATGATACAGTTAAGATCTCAGTCTTAAAACCACAATGCCTAGATTTGAATTGTAGCTCCCTTTGCCTTGTGATCTTTGAGCAAGTTACCCACCTCCGTGTCAGCTGTAAAATGAAAGCAGGAATAGCTAATATATTTACAATGTATTGGGATTAAGCCAATTAAAAACAAGGCCTAAAATAAAGGCTCACAAGGGTATTTATTTCATCATGTACACCTCAAAAAACTTTCCAACATGCTCCACCTACTTTAAAAAGCAGTGCTCGTCAACCAGTGCTCCCCGCACCGGGGAACATCAGCGTTCTTTGGCAACTTCTCAATGCAACTGTTTAGACCCCAACCTACATCTGGTAAATCTCAATTTCAGTCTCTGGAAGTTTCCAGGTGAGTCTGATGGACCCTAAAACTGAAGAACCAAAGTTTCTAAGAGCTAGGAAACTGCAAGGGACAGGCCAAGTCCAACAAGCTGTGGAACACAGCCATGTGTATTCACTGTCAATGTGCTTTCTTATCACATAGCAAAGTTCAGTTGAGTATTTAGGGCAGACACTGTCGGGTCCACAAAGTTTAAGATAGTATGTAATGTCTTCTGATGTCTGCCAACTTCATCAGTTAAGAGGATGAACCAGTGTGGCATTCAAAGTTCTGCGCCTGCCCATCTTCACACAACTACTGCTGCTATTCTCTCTCAGGCTGCTCTAGCTGTACTGAGAGTTCCAAATACTCCCCTGTCTATGTTTCATTGTGCACAGTGCTGAGTCTTTTGCACTGCAATTCTCTGTCTTCCTTGAACATTTCTTCCTTGGAATTTACAAGCATTGTTTTAAACTTTTCTTCTATTTTTGGCTTTGGCTAGTGTCTTTTTGTTTAATTATACTTTTAAACACCTCCCATTCACCTTTCAGCTGTGAAGATCTTGAGAAAAGGCTCTATTCTAGGCTCAAGCTCATCTAGGAAGAGAGAGATAGCCCTTGATAATTGCTCAGTGAATTTTACTCTAAATGACTATAGGGTATCAAAACATTTAAGCACATATTTTCTGCCTGCAGATCAATACTTTAATCAAAACTTCTCAAACAAAAATCCCTGGAAAGAGACATTAAAAAAAATTTTTTTTTTGTTTATAGCACTAAGGAATTGAACCCAGGGCCTCATGCATGCTAGCCAAATTCCCAGCCCCACTAAAAGACATTTTACATTAACACAAAGAGCTGATATTAGGGAATTATTTATGTTTTCAAAAATAGTTAGCTTTTAGAAATAACTATATATAGCATATAGGAGGGACAAGATACAATTTAAAGTGGAATTAAATAGTGAGTTGAGTAAAGTTCATGCTCAGTGATAAAAACAAGGGAATTCATTTGATTTGAGATTTTAAAATCAGTAAAAAACTGAAGATTTGGTAACATGGAAAAACATGATTATACATATAAAGTGATTTTCTTTTGCATTTTAAAAGGGTCTATATATAACAAGAAATCTTAGAAAGTTGCAAACAACCCAGAAAATACTGCTTGAAAAGGCGAGATGTAGGGGAAGGATTAAGGGAGCAGGAAATAGGGGGATTATGGAATTATCATAATGAAACTCCTTATACTATTAATATATTATGACAAAAGATACTATTTTAAATTCCTATGTGTAAATTCACAAAATTTCATGTAATATGTACTTCCCTATATAAATTGTCTCTTTTTCTCTAAAATTTCATACATTTTCAAATAATATTCTGATGGCTAGAAGCATGGCTCAATGGTAGAGTGCTTGTCTAGCAAGAGCAAGAGGCAGGTCAAACTACAGCATAACTAGTTAACTGAGAGAAACAGTTAATATTCAAATTTAATGTATGGCAAATGAAAAGAACTTGTGGTTTTAGTGTTGGTTTTAGGGATTTTTGTGTTTAGGTAGGAAGCCTTTTATTTCTTCACTGTGCTTCTGTTGTGTTAACCAACTGTGGCTAAAATGGTGGGTATATATGGAATTGTCATCAGAAATGCTAAAAGTAAGGGTTCTCATATTTCAGAGAGGCACAAACATTTATTCCTGGTAATCAGCAGTAAAGAAAACACTTCTGAGTTTTTAATATCCGAGTCAATTTATAATTAATTGCTCTAGGTTAAGCAATTAAGAATTTAGGGCACACATAGTTCACTCAGAAATTACTCCCTTATTAATGAATAATATTCCTCTTCCACAGCTGTAATTCACATTTAATTTGAACTAAATTCACAATTCATTGAATGTCTGAATTCTAATTAGTTTGGCCAGAATACCACTAAATTTACAATCCTTTATAGAATAAATCTTTATTTTAAAACCTGTTGTAAATTTCTAGATACTGTTTTTTTTGTTTTGTTTTTTTTTTTGGGTCCGGTCGTGAGGCCTGAACTCTAGGTCTGGGCGCTGTCCCTCAGCTCTTCAGCTCAAGGCTAGCGCTCTACCACTTGAGCCACAGCGCCACTTCTGGCTTTTTTCTTTTTCTGCTTATGTGGTGCTGAGGAATCAAACCCAGGGCCTCATGCATGCAAGGAAAGCACTCTACCACTGAGCCACCTTCCCAGCCTGATACTGTTTTGACTAGTGAGTCGTTAATCCATTTGTGTCCGAATCTTTTTAGAAGTTTTTCACCTTTTTAAATGGGCATATATACAACTTTTATTAACATAGAACTTGAAAAGAATCTATCAGGAACTCAGAACCTGGGTGCTGTCCCTAAGCCTCTTTGTACTCAAGGCTAGTACTCTACCACTTGAGCCACAGCATCACATCTGGCTTTTTTGAGTAGTTTATTGGAGACAAGAGTCTCATGGTCACTTTTCTGCCCAGGTTGCCTTCGAATTGTGATCCTCAGATCTCAGCCTCCTGATTTTAAATTCCCAAGATACTTCTAGTGAAATGCTTTGGAGATCAGCATTTGAGAAAAGCTAACTTAAATAATTATGTCTTCCAGATAATAAATCAATGTAAAGTAACGCAATGAAACATTATACCAGAGACACCAAACTCAAAGAAATTAAGGTTCATATGAAGCCTTAAAGAAGAATAAAATGTCTTACCCTTGAGGCTCTTGGACAGTCTTGTTTTCTACTTTCTGTTCACATTCTTTTATCATGGAACTTAAAATAACCTGAAGAAAAAATGATAGTGAAATCTTTGATATTTTTACACATTTTGAGATAATTTTTTAATATATTCCCAAACCAATTTTTTAATCATGAATTCAATGTTTTGCTGGCTGCTTTGTGAAGAGTCCTACTAGACTGTTAGAGCAGGTACATAAGTAGCTTCCACATCTCTCAATCCACGGGCTGCAGGTGTGGCTCTGTGCTACCGTGTGTGCTTAGCATGCCTGAGGAGCTGGGTTTCATCTCTAGTACTTCCCTGCCAAACCTCAATTATGTAATTTTTAATTTATTTTGATCTTTCACTGGCCTTTCTTTTCTAAACCTGATTCCCATTCTCCCTTAGTTTTCTTTACCATCTAATGTTAAAAACAAGACTGTTTTTTTGTAGGTCGTGGGGCCTGAGCTCTTCAGCACAAGGCTAGCTAGCGCTCTACCACTTGAGCCATAGCACCACATCAGGCTTTTTCTGCTTATGTGGTGCTGAGGAATCAAACCCAGGGCCTTGTGCATGCACGGCAAGCATTCTACCACTGAACCACCTTCCAAGCCCTGCAAGACTGTTCTTAATCTGTACATTAAAACAATACTTATAGATCTATAGATCTTAGATATATAGATCTTATAGATCTATACATTCAACATATAGATACAGTATTGTCACACTTCGTGGACAGACACACACACACACACTTTCCCAGTCAGAACTGAGCTAGTTCATGTTCCTTTGACTTGCAAAAGGCAAATTACTCTATTTTAATGCCCACAGACTAAGTACAGCTCTGTGCCTACTAAATTGTAATTAGGGATAGTATAGACATTTAAGACATTCTTGGAGTGAGACTGGGTGAGCACTCAGGGCCTGAGTGATGTCCCTGAGCTGTTCAGCTCAAGGCTAGTGCTCTACCACTTGAGCCACAACACCACTTCTGGTTCTGGTGGTTAGTTGGAGATAAGAGTCTCACAGACTTTCCAGCTAAGGCTCTGGCTTTCATGATCCTTAGATCTCAGCCTCCTGCGTAGCTAGGATTACAGGTGTGAGCCACTAGAGCCTGGCTGAAGTGAGTACTCATTGCTAGCAGTCACACTCAAAGTGAATGGCCTCCTTGAATATCCTTTGTCCATATTTTGGGCATAGAAGTCATTGAAGAAATGTTTACTATTATCTTTCTACTATGTGCCAGGAATGTTTTTAGACACTAAGGATAGGGAAAATAACACAAACAATATCCCTTCTTTGTAGAGCTTGTTTTAATAATGGAAGTATAAAATAAACACATGAAATAGGTAACATATACCAGAAGGGGATAAGGACTTTGGATAAAATGCTAAACAGGGTTGCAGAAGGCCATGGTGGAGATGTGATTTACACAGGCTGTTCCTAGTAGGCAAAAAGTGAAAGAGGATGATGGAGTGTTTCAGACATGTGAGCAAGCTGTGGTGCCAGTAGTGGAAATGTTGGCAAGGGGTGATGTGCTATGCATTGGGATGAAGTTTGTTTTATTTAAGAGAGAAGTCAAACACCGTATTAGGAAAGCTGGTAGAAAAATAGCTTAAAGATAAAGAACAAGAAATAAAGAGAGTGGGGAGGGAGGAATGGGACTAAGGCAGAGGAGGTAAATTTGTTAAAAATCCAAAGATTAAATATAAAACTATATTAATAAATATGCTAACTAAATAAAGTAGGAGGCAAATGAATGAAATTAGTTGTGAGGAAAGATGAAAAATAGAAACTAAATCCATAAACGTTGTCAGAGATAATTATCTTCTAAGTTCTGATTATATACAGTGAAGGAATGTGTTACCATAGAGAATTAAACTGACTCAAAAATGTCAAAAGTCACTCAGAATATTACTACTAGTAAATACATTGACAGAGGAAATTGAACTTGATCATTATAAACATTAAGCCTCGTACATCATAAACAAGCTTCACAGGAAGAACAGATGAGTGTATGAGACATAGGCGCGCGCGTGCGCGCGCGCACACACACACACACACGCACACACGGTGCTGATAATCCCAGTAACTCACCTCATGCACACACACACACACACACACACACACACACACACACAGTGCTGATAATCCCAGTAACTCACCACACACACACACACACACACATACTGCTAATAATCCCATTAACTCACCACACACACACACACACACACACACACACACACACACACACACACACACACACACACACACACACACACACACACACACACACACACACACACACACACACACACACACACACACACACACACACACACGGTGCTGATAATCCCAGTAACTCACCTCATGCTCTGGAGAGAGCTGTTCCATGTCAGTCCGTAAACACCTGAGGCCTGGTAAAAAGTGATTTACCATTAAATCTTCTGAAATGACTTGAGACAGGTTGTTAAGGAAATATAAAACAATGCAGAGTGGAGTGCAATGGAAAGGAAACAACATGTAAAGCAGAACCCTCTAAATGATAGTATGGCATGCTCATTACTCAGAGTAAATGTTGCCTTTATGCAGGCCTTCTCAAGAGTAAACCATGTTACTTCTCACAGATCTGTTCGTGTTGTAAATAGTATTTCATAATTTTTTTTTTGGGGGGGGGTCTGGTCATGGGACCTGAACTCTGGGCCTGGGCGCTGTCCCTCAGCTCTTCAGCTCAAGGCTAGGGCTCTACCACTTGAGCCACAGCGCCACTTCCGGCTTTTTTCGTTTTGCTTATGTGGTGCTTAGGAATCGAACCCTGGGCCTCAGGCATGCAAGGCAAGTGTCTACCACTGAGCCACCTTCCCAGCCCAGTATTTCATAATTATATGATATAAATGTGTATATATGAGTGGCCCCAGGACTGAATCCAGGGCCTCCCAAGCAGTCTACCACTTGAGTCACATCTTCAACCTTTTGTGCTTTCGTTACTTTCAGATAGGGTCTTGTGCTTTATACCTGGGCATAAAGGACTGTGCTCTTTTAACCTCTGGCTTTCCACAGAGTTGGGATTACAGATAGGAATGACTATGCTCAACTTAAGTTGTTGAGATAGGGATTTTGCTTAGGCTAACCTTGAATTGTGATCCTCTCCTGATTTCTGCCTACTTTATATCTGGGGTTAAATGAATGAGCCATTCTACTAGACCATGAACATGAAAATCAAATCATTGTCACAAATTTATGAAAGATAATAAAATGTTTCCATGACCTTTAAGTTATGAAAAAAACTGATAAAGACAAATTACCTAACACACTGCTATTTAATTAATACATATGTACAAGATTGGGAAAAGGGCTGGGAAGGTGGCTTAGTGGTGGAGCGCTTGCCTAGCGTGCATGAGGCTCTGGGTTTGATTCCTCAGTACCACATACCCAGAAAAAGCTGGAAGTGGTGCTGTGGCTCAAGTGGTAGAGTGCTAGCCTTGAGGAAAAGAAGCTCAGGGACAGTGCCCAGGCCCTGAGTTCAAGCCCCAGGACTGGCAAAAAAAAAAAGATTGGGAAAATATTAAAATGTAGAGATATTATATACCCTGCATCAGAAATGTTTCTGAATTCTTTTTCTGTGATAGCCACCCTTCACTATGGTTTATATAAGAGTTCTCTATCTAGAACCTGCTGATTCACAGGAAAGATACTCCATAGCTGAACACTGATTTTAAAACAGTTAAAGTTAAAACAAGTCATCTAAGATATACAACATTTTCCAGGTTTCTTGTTTTAGCTACCGTAAGTTTCTATTGGTCCTGATTCAATTAAGTAGCAGAGCTTCTACTGTAAGTTTACTATTATTTATAGCTCCTGGTCATCTTTGGGTTTGATTATGCAGTCAGGAAAACATACATATTTCTTTTTTTTGGTCGGTCATGGGCGTCCATGTGCTGTTCCTGGTGCTCAACCACTTTGAGTCATAGCACCACTTCTGGGTTTTCTGATAGCTAACTGGAAATAAGAGTCTCATGGACTTTCCTGCCCTGACTGGCTTTGAACTGTGATCCTCAGATCTCAGCCTTCTGTGCTGCTAGGATTACAGGTGTGAGTCACACTGGTGCCTGGCTAAACACACATTTCTCAAGAAAATAATTCCAGGGCTGGGAAGGTGGCTCAGTGGTAGAGCGCTTGCCTTGCATGCCTGAGGCCCTGGTTTTGATTCCTTAGCACCACATAAGCAAAAAGAAAAAAAGCCGAAAGTGGCGCTGTGGCTCAAGTGGTAGAGCACTAGCCTTGAACTGAAGAGCTGAGGGACAGCGCCCAGGCCCAGAGTTCAGGCCCCAGACCGGACCCCCCCCCAAAAAAAAGAAAAAAAAAAAAAAGAAAATACTTCCCTCAGTCACATCCATTCTGGCACCATATTCCCCTTGTTCTAGTTGTTACTCAGTTAAATATACAGTCATTTAAAATCATACCATATAAAAACTGAAATATGCCAGTTAATGAGTTTCCTCATAAAACTGGTTTAGTTAGCCCTTAAAAATTTCATAAGGAATTTCATTAAGAAAAACAGCTGGGTTATACATAACTACTGCCTTGAAAATACAGATATAAAAATTGCTCACAAAGCTCCTATAATGAGTAACTTATAAATTCACTTTATACATACAATATACAGGGCTACTACCTATGATACAGTTTGTTTTCTAGATATGGGGAAAGTACCACCAAAATATAATTGTGAATGACCTTTGGATCAGCAAAGAATCTGATCTAATGAAACATGGGCATGTACAAGAGAGGGAATTTACTCTTTCTATTCACAGCTGGGGTCCTTGCCCCATGAAATCATTTAGTCCTACTTGATACTGGAGAATGTTTCCAATATTCTGATCAGGGTGGGATGGTCAGAAGACCTTTAACTGCTAACAAGGAGAGTTTTTTTTTTTTTTTTAGTAAGCTAGCCCCATCCTCTGCTTGTATTTGCTCTTTATCATAGCCAGTGTGTAACCTTACTTCTAACTTCTACATAACTGCCTTTCAGTTACTTGTCCAACTTCTTCTCCAAATGAAACCTCTCTAAGTTCTTTAAATTTGTTTTCAACATGACTTCTTGAATTACTATAATGTCAAATGTTATACATTTAAACTTCTGTCACTATTAAAATATGATGTCAGTGCTGAAAGGAGCTCACGTTCTGGCTGCTCAGACTGAAACGGGACATAGCAACAAACTTGGGTAATGCTGTTTTATTAATGACTATGATGACTCTAGTACAAGGTCTGCCTCATGTGAAACTAAGAAATGCAGTGTCTGAACAAAGACTACAGTTAAGGAGGCCTTCCCTTTTGTCCTACTGATGACCTTTTATTATACTAATTTCAGTAAGAGCCTGTGCATATCAAAATCTGATATCTTCTATATATAGTTCTTCTATGTTCTTCAGGAACCACTTGTCTTTCTCATTCCTATTTTTCCTTGAGGTATAATCCTTCAGAAACTTTCTAATATGCAAAAAAGGTTATATGTGAGTTCTTGCTTAAGTCTTAAACACAAAAGTTTGCAGGATCTAATAAAAACACTTATAAACCCTGACATGCCTTTACTACTTTCGTGCACTTTACTACTTTCTTGTCACTTCTCCATTGAAGAATTCTTCCTTGCCAATTCAGAATATCAGTTCCTCTTTCTGCTTCCTCTTAATTTCTCTGAGTTGAAAAAGCCAACAAGATAAATCAGGAATGATAGTAACTTCTGCTTTTAGTGGAGTTAAACTTATGCAGGACACGGAGAATGGCATTATAAAATCATTAGAATATAGTATCTGTCCATTTTATAAAAAAAAGTACCTTCTATCATCAACATGAGTGGATCATTTGTAGTAGATTCCAAAGATAAAATGCATTCAATAATGCACCTTATTTTCTGACTGCCTAATTCCAAAATGACAAACTGCTCCCTAACAGACAGACATTTAAGTTTTCCTGAACAAAAACAATCTTTCCATTGGTACATTTCATAGGGAAAAAAAATAAGTGGCAACAAATGTCAGTGGTATTTCGCATTTACTAATCTCATTTAAAATTCTTTGTTCACTTGCTTATGAGTATAAGCTGGTACAATCCCAAAAATTAATCTTGAAAATGCCTTTTCTCTCTATTTTACTGAGAACCTCTATTATCTTTTCTGCCATAATTCTCCCGTGATGCTGTCTAGCATGGACTTTAGGAGTTCTAGTTGAGTATTTGTTGGCCCTCCATTCTTTTTTCAACCTTTTCTTTCCTTTTCCTTGAGCTCTTTTGCCTTTTAATAAGAAGCACAAATTGGAGTTTCACTTTGTCCATCCTACTTCCTTCTTTTTTTTTTTTTTTTTTTTTTTTTTTTACTATGCACAGGATAACTTGTTTCTTTGCTCCAGTCAATTTTTAACTTTTTAAAAACAGAAATCATCACTAATGCCTTCAAGACTTAGATTAATCATTTACAATATAGAGGCTGATATGAGCCTAGATGATCTTTAAGTTTTCTATCTATACAATAATCCCTGTAGATGATTAGCCATATTGGCTCAGTACTTTTCTATTGAGTTGTAGTTCTTAAAGAGAAATTTTCTCAGTATCCCAACTGATACTGAATTACACAATCATCAAAAACCCAATGCCAGGATATATACATGGCTTTAGAATTTGATTAGCAGAAGACTCAGCTATAATTCATTCTGCCCTTCATTCCTCATTCAGTTTTACCTGACTAATATAAATAAAATCAGGTTAAGAAACTCATCTATGTTTTAAAAGCTGTAGAACACAGAGGACTTAAAGTTATCTTTTAAAATTAAAGTTATCTTTTAAAATTATGAGACAGTGAGCACAGGAATGGGGCAAGTCAAATCAAATTTCTACAGTACTATGTTGGTCCTATTTTTCAAACTTTCACAAGTGTAAGTTCATTGTAAAGGCAGACACACTGTAACAAAGCAAGGATACAACAACAGGAAAGTGCACTGTAGGCTTCAAATAGATGGGTAGCAATATCCAGTCTTTTAGAATCCACAATTTGTAAGTTGTTCACTAAGGCTAACTTATGCAAATGTGGTATAACAACTGAAAACAAAAAAAAAGGAATTGTTACATTTTATCTCAAACATGCAACTCAAAACTCACTTATTTTACCAAAAACGATTTGCCATGTTAATTTGTAAAATTTCCTTTTGAGCCTGGATGCTTTCAAAAGATTATTCCCATCCTAGGCTTGTATCTTCTCACTAGGAAAGGAAGTATAACAAAATAAAAAGTGATTTAGGATTTGGGAAAAACAGTCACATTGCAATGAATAATAAAACTAAATCTAGTTTGGAAAATGTACATCTGATGTCACTTTATGTAATCCAATTTCCCAATTTTAAAAGTCAAAAACAAATGAACAAATATAAACAATCTTTATCTTGTGTTATAGTTCTTACATGTAAATTTCTTTATAAAAATGTAACTGCCTCTAAAAGCTGTAATAATTGGGACTACTGGAGAATAAAATTTTTTACTAGAAACCAAACTGAGTTCACAGGTTAAACCTACAGTCTTCTCCACAACATGTGAAATTGCATGTTGAAGAATAACAGTGACAACAAAGATGCTTTTTAAAAATTTTTTTTCTGTTGGTCGTGGGGCTGGAACTCAAGGCCTGGATGCTGTTTCTGAGCTTTTTCGCTCAAGGCTAGAGCTTTATCACTTTGAGTCACAGCACCATTTCTGGTTTTCTGGTGGTTAACTGGAGTTAAGAGTCTCAGGACTTTTCTGCCCTGGCTGGCTTTGAACCACGATTGTCAGATCTCAGCCTGCTAGACAGCTAGGATACAGGTGTGAGCAACTGGAACCTGGTTTATGAATATGCTTTGTAAGTAACAATTCTAGATATTCTGACGATACCCAAAGAACTAGTTGTCATAAGGTTGAGGCTTATATAAAAGTAATGCTTTTGCAGATAATCATGAAGGTCCTTTAGCTTGACAAGCTGACAATGACAACAAAGTAGTATATGAATGAGATGAATGACATGCTTAGAGGGAAAAATGAGTATTTTTCCATAAGAATGTCTAGAAACATGCAAAAATTTCTAGATACAGAGTATTTTGAAGAAATGCCTCTAAAATAATTTTAAGTCTAGATTTACTTTTATATGATTTACAGCAATTGGTAGCTAGTATAAGAAACTTAACTCAAACCAATACTGATCACCTCACAAAGAATAACTTCAACTCAGTTTTTTTTTTTACATGAAAGATAAAAGGACAGAAAAGCTTTAACACATGACAAATTCTGAGAAGCTTCTGGCTTTGAAAGCACAATTTAGGAAAAAAGGTAGAAACAGGGAACTTACACTCATCTCGGAACCTAGGTTCTGCGTTAGGCCCAACTCTACCAAACGTTTTTATGATCTCCGTGTGCAGAGAGTGCTGATCTTGATACTGAGGATCTTCCAGGAAAGAAGCCAGCTGCATTTTTACTCTTTCCAGCAACTGAAAATTGGATATTGAACTGTCATTTTTATGGAATATGAAAGTAGGTTCAAAATCTCATAATAGAAATTTGGGGATAATCAAGTAATGATGTAGCCTTTTAACTCAGAAAAGATTTCTCATTTTTGCTTATGCTTGTTAATTTTTCATTTTTTTCCAAATGTAAATATTCCCTGACAAACTATCCCCTCCACAATATTTAAGTTGGCAAGCTTATGTAGATTTTACATGTAAGTTATAATTCATAAAACAAATCACAGCACCTATTACTCAATTACTCAGCTTCTGAAAGCAATGAGTCACTAATGACTTACAGCTTACTCATATTTCCCTAACAGACATTTTTATTTTAGGATTTAAGAACATGTTGAAATTCTGTCAAGACTGCAAACACTGCAAAATAGTATATTGCCTTTTTCTGGGTTGCTTTACTAGTGAAATATATAAGAAAAAAAAGGAAATTTTTTTTTCTATAACAAAAATTTTTATTATAAAATCATAAATTATTATGGTAAATGAATTTTATAGAAATTATTTGGGGGGGTAATAATTTCACAAACGAATTTTCTAATCTGCATGGATGTTCATGAAGACATGTTTAACATGATATTGGAATAAAACCTAAAAAACTGGAAATAAAGCCAGTTTCAAAGTACACCTTTAGGGAGGAAGCGCTTGGTAATTGTCTGAAGTCGACAAGACAAAGTTTTGCTTAATGATATATGCTGTAATAAAAGCTATGTAATTAATCTATTACGTGATATTACAGTTTAGTGCCAATGATGTAATTATTAGAATACAAATAACCTCTCAATTTGAAAAACCGGAAGAGGAATTTGTGTTCCTAATATTTTCTGTTGAAAGTTTTCCCATCTGTGGAAACTGGCAATCAAGAGAAATGAGGGAAGGAGTAACAAGTTAGATAAGAAATATAATCACTACCTTACTTATGTAACTGACACACCTCTGTGCATTACCTTGACAATAAAATAAAAAATAATTTAAAAATAAAAAAATATTAAAATTTAAAAAAATTAATGTGGATTGACCAAAATCTATCTTATCATAATAGAAAGCTTTGAAACAAAACTTAATATTCAAAACTGTAATATTCAGATATGCTTAAAATAAAACATCTAGTCAGGCACCGGTGGCTCATGCTTATAATCCTAGTTACTCAGGAGACTGAGATCTGAGGATCACGGTTCAAAGCCAGCCCGGACAGAAAAGTCCGTGAGACTCTTATCTCCAATAAACCACTAGAAAACTGGAAGTGGCGCTGTGGCTCAAGTGGTAGAGCGCTTACCTTGAGCTGAAGAGTGCAGGGACAGCACCCAAGCCCAGAGTTCAAGCCCCAGGACTGACCAAAAATAAATAAATAAATAAATAAAATCTATGTAGACCTACACTTAAGTTTTTATTGAGAATATTTAACATATGGTATATGGAACAGTGAATTAGGAAAAGGAAACATATCTATATTAGGGTAGTTAATCATGCTTTAAAATACCAATACCTTCCACTAGTCTAAAAGAAATAACACAAAAAGGTTCTGATATGCCTTGCTTCAATTATTTCTTACCTCTCTTTGAATTACTGTTTCCATAATAGTGCCAAAGGCAGGAATTGTAGCAATCCTGACAGAGCTGTTAGAAATTAAAAAAATAAACAAACTGAAACTTTCTTTGCCATTATTAAAAAGGGAGTATTATTAAAATGTGTATGAAAGTAAGTATAAGGTAAAAATACTGTATTAGTCTCTAGCAATGACAAATTAAAAATTTTAAACAGCAGACCAACAAGAATGCTCAAAAAGACAGGCAGGATAACTTAAGGTCGCAGTCTGTGAAACTCACAATTCAGGATCACTGGACAAGGTAACAAGGGCCGGAGCAACCCGCTTGTCAACTAACGCTTCACTCATGCCTCGAAGAGTCAGCTGTAAACCAGTCAACATGCAATAAAAAATGGTTTGGTAAACTGGAATGAGAACTGGGTTAGCTGTGACTGAGGATGGGCAGGCAGATTCACTGGCCTTTCTTGCTTTAGTCACCCACACGAGACATTAAAAATGTTAAGCCTTTGGTTCATGCCACTACACTTACTGATAACAACTGTTAGTGAGATTAGCAGAGCACCCTTTCGTGGCTTGGAAGAAATAGTCCATCAGCACCGTTTAGTGTTTGAAAATGTTTAGTGATTACTAACAGTTCTAATATAGATTGCTTTTATCATATGGCCTCCAAATTAGGCTCCTTGTTGAAGGCTGACTTAAAAAAGATTGCAAGCTTATATGTGAATAGTAACATGATAGATAAGGTTTAAGGCAAGTATAATCAATCTAGGATTATTATTTTAAAGAGATTCTTCAGTGAATTAACAAGCTGATGGTTATTTCCTGGCAGGCACATTTTGAAAGGGATGCTGAATGTAAAAGGCAGCAAGAACACTTACATTTCAGGGTCACTGGAGAGAGTAATGAGAGCAGGAACAACCCTCTGAGCTACCAGAGTTTCATTCACCCCCTTCACCAACAGCTGATTGGTCAGCACAGGGGGTATTCACAGGTGATGCACGGAAAGAGCAAACACAGCGTGCCATGGGAAATAGAAAGGAACAACCAAGAGAAAGAGAGAAAACACAAAAGCAAAACCAAAATTAGAAGCTAAGCAAATATGGCTACTAGGGTGCTTTACAGAGGCAGAGAATGCTTTAGGAGGAAAATAAAAGCTTTAAATAGCCTAGCAGTCCTTGAAAAAAAGATTTTGTCAACAATTTGATGGTAGTTTGTCCTTTGTGGTCAAAAAGTCTTTGCCTTTCCTATGTTCAATACAATGCAAGAAAATTTTAGTTTTTGAAAAGCAGCTAAGGGGTTGAGGGTATGGCTCAACTGGTAGAGCTCTGGTCAATGAGCAGGGTATCAAGTACTGAGTTTGAGTGCCAGTCTTGCAACAACGTAAAGAAGCTAAAATGAGAATGCATATTAGTTGCTATGACTGAAATCTCAGAGAGTGGAATTTTATTATTACCAACAAGGTACAAAAACTGGATTGTTCTTAAACCAAACTTAAATGGTGAATAGCCACCACTAAGCTATCTATGATTATTCTAAGCAAGTAAATTTAAAAGCCATATAGGAAAATTCCAAATCTTTAAGTCACCTAGCTTTCTCCTTGAGGTACAAAGACGTAACATAGCGTAATATTCAAGTATTATACTTAGGAATCAGCTCTGGGTTCAGGTTCCAGTTCTTCACTTAATAGCGGTATGTTCTTAGATTATATCACAAAATCTCTTGAAACTCAGTTTTCTCATCTGAAGATGATACTAATATTTAACTCAAAGGATTCTTGTGTTATTAATGCTATGCAAAAATTTAAAAAGTATGTATTCAAGAAATGAGCTTAGTTATGACTACTCCAATATATGATTTGTGATAGTTGTAAACAAAAATTCATTAAAACTTTGGTAATAATCTGAGTTTTGAATTTTTCTCTAGAAGCTTAAGTAAAAAAAAAACCACACACACACAAAAAACTATGAACAGAATTAACCTGTCCCAATCATAAAACAATTTACCAGCCAATTATAATTTTCAAAATAAAAAGTGAGAGAAGTATTTTATTTTTATAAATAATACTAAATTCTGAGTTAATACAGAATACTCCACAATAGAAGCACAAATTAATTCTAAATCTTAATCTGTTCACCTACTCTTGGAACTTTCATCTTTCATAGAAGATGAAAGTATAGAATTTTTAGAAACAAAAATCTATCCTTATGTGCATATACTGTGCATATAACACAGAGATAGAATAGCCTACTTTGTAAGTGAATATACTAATTTTTGCAATAATCTCTACAATTTATAAACTGACTTGTTCTTAAGTAATTTTTATAAAATAACCGTAGGTAATTAGGCTAGAATCAAATGAGCTTTAGTCATTACCTTAAATGTTACAGATGTCAGGTAGACAGAAACGAGACAATGAAGTTCAAATATCACATAAAACTTCCTTCTCTGTATCACCTTATCATCTAGCTTATATTTGAATCTCATGCTCACCAAAAGCATTACAAAGAAGGTAGTATAGGCACAAGTTTTAACTTCCTTTTTTGTTTTTGGCTGATCCTGGGACTTGAACTAAGAGCCTGGGCTCTGTCCCTGAGCTACTGCCTTACCCCTTGAGCCACAGCGCCACTTCTGGTCTTGCAAACTTTCCTGCCTGAGCTGGCTTCCAACTGTGATGGAAAGTTCTCAGCCTCTGAGTAGCTAGGATTATAGGTGTGAGCCACTAGCACCTGGCTACAATTTAACTTTATTGCTCTTGGATCTCCCCCCCCCCTCCCCCCACACACACTTTGAATTGGTCATAGGGTTTAAACTCAGGGCCTGAGCACTGTCCCTGAGCATTTTCTCAATTCTATCACTTTGAGCCACAGTGCCACTTCTTTGCTCTTGGACTTTTAAGCTTAATATCTTTAGGCTAGAAAATTAGAAAGTAAATTTAAGAACTATCAACTATTTTCCATTCATCATTTGATCTTTATACGTGACGAGGCATACCAATACAAGAATCTTAGCAGATAAAGAAACTAAGGATTGAAGAAGTAATTTGTCCAGAGTTTTGAGCCAGTAAGTAAGTAGTAAAACTAGGAAATGGAGTCAGTCTTGTCTGACTTAATGTCCGTGGCATTTTCTGAGTTGTAGTCTAAAGTTACAGACTCAATTTCCTCATGATGGATACTAGAAAGAGTGACGTGAAGCTCTTTCCTACATCTTTTTGGAAGTCTATAATGCCCTACCTTATTTTGCTACTTAAAAAAGATAAACTATAACCTCTTGTTTATTTCTTTTTCTCTCCTTTCTTAGATCTGAAGCTGGGACTCTAACTCATTATCTGACACTTTTGCTCACTGGCTAGAGCGCTACCAACTGAGGCATGACTCCAACCCCACAGCCTCCTGCTTTATGATGTAAACAATATAACCAACTATGTTTCTTTCTGTCCAGAAACTAAAAACTAAAACTTGTTGTTCAATTTAAGTATTTCATATTAGGTTACTCGTATATCTATTTCTTACTTCTCAAAAAATTTTGGCCTCACATTTTAAATAATAAAGTTATTTTACGGGGCTGGGAAAATGGCTCAGAGGTAGAGTGCTTGCCTTGCATGAATGAGCCCTGGGCTCAATTCCTCAGCACCATATAAGCAAAAAGATAAAAGCCGGAAGTGGCGCTGTGGCTCAAGTGATAGAGCACTAGCCTTGAGCTAAAGAGCTGAGGGACAGTGCCCAGGCCCAGAGTTCAGGCCCCACAACCGGACCCACTCAAAAAAAAAAAAAGTTATTTTAAACATCCTAATTTTATGTTTTTATTTTAGAGTCACTCATCTTAAAGAGAAAGCAGGCGTAATTCTGAATTATATACCATGAATTAAAAATAAATCTATGAACCATATTTACTTTTTAGTATAATTTTGTTCAAAATATGATTAATGAAAAGATAGAAACTTTAATTTTTCCTACTGATAAAATAACTTTCCTAGATGTGACTTAGTGGTAGCATGCTTGCCTAGCTTACATGAAGCCCAGGGTTTGATTCCTCAGTACCACATAAACAAAAAAAGCTGAAAGTGGCCCTGGGGCTCAAATGCGAGAGTGCTAGCCTTAGGCACAGAGAGACTCAGGGACAAAACAAAAAATTTTCCTGAGCCTGTCAAAAAAGTTATCATAAGTAAAATGGCAAAGTAATGAAACAGTCTCAAACTAGACTTAAAACTTCATTATCACGGTGACAAGACACAGGTGTAGTTAGTTTGTAAACCAGCACTGACAGCAAACAGCAAACCCAAACCAGACAAGGATACATAGAGGAAACAAGACAGAAAACAAAAAACCAAACAAATACGAAGCAGGGCATTCTGTTATTAAATTTATGTAAATCATTTTCACTTATATGGTATGCCTCTCTTGTGCATATAATTCAGGGTTTAAGACAAAGAAATTGCTTTTAGGGTCTTAGAGTAAAATCCCACCAAAAAATTTAAAAAGATGCATTTTTTTCTTTTGAAGAAGAAGAGGATAATGAAAAAGGACGTTGTTCATGGTCAAGTCCTCTTTTTAGCATAATGAATAACCAAAATGATTTATACCCAGGAGGAACTTAAGTAAACAAAAAATATACACCAAACTTACTTTGGCATTCACCTTAACACAGAGCCCTATTTATATAATATTTATAATATTTGAGGGAGTAACATGGAAAGAGGATTTTTAACTTTCTGGTAACAACAGAATTTTCTTTAGATTCAATGAGCCAAATTTATATATTAAAAATCTTTAAAGTTAGGCGCTGGTGGCTCACACCTGTAATTCCAGCTACTCAGGAGGCTGAGTAGTTCAAAGCCAGCCTAGGCAGAAAAGTCCGTGAGACTCTGATCGCCAATAAACCACTAGAAAATTGGAAGTGGTGTTGTGGCTCAAGAGGTAGAGCGCTCACTTTGAGCTGAAGAGTGCAGGGACAGTGCCCAGGCCCAGAGTTCAAGCCCCACGACCGACAAAAAAAAAAAAAAAAAAATCTTTAAAAGGCAAATATTTATAAATGAGTGTTCTATTCTTCAATCACAACTTAAAATATTATGGGGAAATTCTGTAATTTACAAAGTATGAATTCATTCTTATGGGAATAAAGCACTTTAAGATGTTTTAAGATCACTTGCCTATCAGGGACAATTTAAGATAAGTGTATACTCCCTATTTGTATTATTTTGTGAACAAATAGTATGGAGTAAAAATGAGGTTAATGCTGTCATTTATTATAAGCTCTACATTTATTATAAGCTTCACACTGTTTTAAGAGATTTGCAAGCACGGATTCATCTAGTTAACAAAAATCTTCTGAGATGGAGACTTGTAGCTTCAATCTTCAATTTGCAGATGAGAAAACTGAGGTATGAAGCGTCACTAGGTGGCAGAGATGGAAACTGAACCCAGGCATTCTGACTGTGTGGTAAAACTTCAAAGCATCAACAAACAGCAAACCAACTGAATGCTCTAAGTGAAGTTTTAAAAACGTGTGCATTTGAAACTATACAAAGCTATGGCATATTTGCTGTTTGATGAGTACAAATGATATATATTTCAGTTTTTATAGTTAACTTGGGAAGACAACAGTTGAAGAAAAACTAGATGAATTGTATGAACACTCTCCTTGCTCTTAGAAGTCCAAGGGCAGTGAATGCAAAGAGATGTTATTCCAGATATCTGGAGATACGGTGGGGGAGGATAAATATCTGTAATTGCACATACTTGACTTTTAACACTATCGAGTCCAGCAACTTGAAGAATATCCTGCTGTTTTAGTTTAAGTAGTCACTTAGTAAATAGAAAAGCATAATCAGAAACATTTATATGATGAAATTAAAATAAGATTTAAAAGAAAATCTGAGAGACAGACAGAAAAATACTGACGGAACCAATCAGGCTAGAAAACATCCTCAAATGGGTCAAAACTAAAGTTCTGCTCCATCACACAGTACACAACTAGACAGTGTTCAATGCCATAGGCTACATATCAACATAATGTGGTACTGTAAAGCCTTACAAAAAAGGTTCACTGACCCTTTCCAGAGAAAGTCACTATAATAAAACCAACAGAAGTACATGATGACATACCTCAAACATTCTAGCAGCAGTGCATCTCACAAGTGCTGAAGTATGGACAACACCATACCACAGAACAGTTAGCAGTAACTCATGGTAGGCCGGATTTGCACTAGAAGAAATACCAATGTTGAAACTGAGAGCCACAGTGCCTTAATGGTGTACTGAAAAACACTAGATATGGGAAATCTTTACGGTAGAACATACGGAATGGTTTCTTATGTCACAGCTAGGATTCAGTTAAAAATGTAAGCTATTTTATAAAACTATAAACTATATCTAGAAACTACTTTAAACTTCTCTAAACATTTGCAACAGGGACAGAAATATAACTGTTTATAATGATAACTAGAATTATAAATAAGTCCTTGGTAGGACTTAGCTTTTGCATCTTAGAATGGGAAGCAATACATGTCTTATTTGTCACAAGGTTGCTGGATCAATGCATAGATGTTTATATGATATTTATATATTGGTTATGAAGCCTATCCAAATGAAAGATGGCATTATTAATAAATGCACGTTTGTTTTCAATGAAGCTGAAGATAAACTACATTCGCAGCCAGAGGATGTGATTCTGAGCAGGACTACATAAATCAAACACAACTGAATAAGGAGTCTATGGAACAGATTTTGAGTTACAGCTTCATCACTTCTGGGAAACCTAATGTTTGTACTTCATTTCATTTTTTTTTAAGAAAAAAAAGAAAAAAGAAAACGTGTCAGCTTTAAGGAAAACATGCCTGTACTCTATCCCCCTTAAAAATTACAATAGAGTGATTAAAAAATATCGAGAATATTACAATTTGGAATACAAATAATAAGTAAAACCAAGAAACAATCTCCAAAATCCCTCATGTCTGAAAAATATAATCATTGTGTAATTAGTCTTTTTTACCCCAGTTCCACAAAAGAAGCCTTCAGGCTATCAAGAGGAGCATGAGATAATGAGAGTAGGGTCATTACATCTTCTAAAAACCCAACCAGCAGTTTTCGGTCTTCTTCCTACAGAGTAAAAATAATGATAATGAATTTCCAACTAATCAAGTAGAACTAAATACCATAATTGCCTATAATTAGAAAATATTATCAAGCAAGGAAAAATATCCTAGTTAGAAAACTAATTTAATAGAAGATATTTATTAAACATATCAATGATCACAATGGTATGAGGAAAGATTTCCCATCTTTTTTGATTTGGATCTATTCTGTCCAATATGATGAGCATTAGCTATATGTGCTTATGTTTAAATTAAAACAAGTGAAGCAGAGTAAGAGTTCATTAGTCACAATAGCTATAATATTTTGTTAAAATTTTAGTTCCCATAAATTTTGGTTCTTCATAGTTAAGTATAAACTAGTAAACAAATATCTTCTTAATTCCCAAGAGATTATTTTTACACCATCCTACTGGCAAAAAAAACGATATACTTGCTGAACAGACTACTGGCATTTCTTGATTAAAAATAAACCTGCATTTTTCAAGCCTTCTTTTTTTTTGGGGGGGGGGTCCGGTTGTGGGGCCTGAACTCTGGGCCTGGGCACTGTCCCTCAACTCTTCAGCTCAAGGCAAGCGCTCTACCACTTGAGCCACAGTGCCAGTTCTGGCTTTTTTCTTTTTGCTTATGTGGTGCTTAGGAATCGAACCCAGGGCCTCATGCATGCAAGGCAAGCGCTCTACCACTTGAGCCACAGTGCCAGCCCTCAACCCTTCTTTAATGAACCATTATTACTTTTAAAATTAGAATTAAACCTTTATAATGGAAAAAGTTAGAAAAATTAGTTTATTTTTTACTTTATTGTGCCAGTCTTGGGGTTTGAACTTAGGGCCTAAGTGCAGTTCCTGAGTTGTTTTTTACTCAAAGCTAGCACTCTACCACTTGAGCCACAACTCCACTTCTGGCTTTTTGGTAGTTAATTGGAAATAAGTCACATGGATTTTTCTGCTTGGGCTGGCTTCCAATCACCATGCTCAGACTTCAGGGTCCTAAGTAACTAGGATTACTGGTATGAACCACTGGTACCCAACTAGGAGTTTTTTGTTTTTTTGCACTTTTAAAATCATGCTTAGTTATCCTGAATCTATAAGGAAAGGAAACTGGACATTATATCAGGAAAATAATACTAAGTTAAAATCAAGTTGTCAAAAGGCTATAAAACAATTAATATCCTTCTGAATTTATTAAAAGATCCCCTAGGACGATCTGATTACTGTCCCTTATTTTTTCTACCTTGGTCATTTATAAATGACATAAAGGAGTGACAAAATAATGAAGTTCAAAAGAAGAAGGATGCAGCAGATTTAAAACATGGCAGTCGACATAGTGAAAAGTCATACGCAGTGACCAGCCGGCTTCAAGGCCACGGTGGACACAGATGTCATCCTTTGTTACTGCCTAGTAAGCCAGATGGAATACACATAACTTTGGAAAGCAAATTTTGAGGCTGACAAAAGCTCTAAAGTAGATTTCTAAATGAGTAAGTATTCTTGGGTTTTGAAAACTTACTATAATCTTACTTCCCATTTTTAAAAATTTCGAAACAAGAGCTTATGTGATTTGAGTATTGAAGTCAGAACCTTGTATATTACTTTAGGAAGGTGCTCTTCCAATGAACTACATCCACAGACATCAAGATAATTTTTGCTTACCGACAGTGCTAAGATTTATCCTAACAAAAAATTATGTTTAGCATGAAAAATTCTTTTTTTTTTTTTTTGTGTCAGTCGTGGGCCTTGAACTCTGGGCCTGGGTGCTGTCCCTCAGTTCTTCAGCTCAAGAATAGCGCTTTACCACTTGAGCACAGCACCACTCCTATAGCATGAAAAATTCTTAATGTGCTCCCTAAAATAAATGACAGTGATAGCCTGTAATACTACTTCAATTTACTGCTTTGTAATCTGATAAGAAATTCTTATCTTTAAAAAAGACAAGTATACAGCGATAAGATACAAGTTCTTATCTCTTTAAAAACATATCCAATATTTGGACTTCATAGGACTCAAAAGATATGTCCTTAGTTATTTATTCTGCAAATCTATCCTGCGAATTGACTGTCTTGTACCTATACTTTCTCCTGCTTTAAAATGATATTTATGTTAAAATAAAAATGCAAAACCTCAAAGGGTTAAGAGGAGAGAATGCTTGAATCAGACTTAGCTAGAACAGCTGCCATAAAATTAGCAATAAGAGAATGGCATACATGCTTATATGTGCCTGGTCCTATAATAGGACTTTATATTATTGATCTCCATAACTCTAGGAATACCAGAGACAATATACAACTCTATGTACATAGTTTCTGTGTATATCTGTATTATGAGGTAGACTTTGAAACGCCTGTAGAAAAGTTTTATACTGTGTTACTTTAACAAAGATGAAATTTCCATTTGTTAATGTGATACTAGAACTGTACTTAAGTACTGTAAGATTACTCTTTTTTGGGAGGAAGATGTAGTAAATATGAATTGATGCATTTTGAATCCAAAGGATAAAAGAAGTTATGTTAAAAGAAGTGGGTAAAAATTCAAGAAATCCGTAGAAAATGAGTTCCTTCTTCATTCAAATAAAAAAAATGTTTTAGTAAGAGTCCATGATATTCAAATATCTGTTGGGAATGCTTCACACTTAAAACTGACTAATATGCCTTGTAATTTACTTAAAATGATGTTAAGTAGAGTAATGGTGCTATACTGGTGGTAACCAAAAATGAACCACACACTTCCTGGTACACATGTGTCTGAACCTTAACACACATAGTCTTACTTCTAGGCCTAACTCTTAAGTCTACCATTTAGGGAATAAAAAAAATCACCAGGTATTAAGTCTAGTTTTGCTGATGCATAGGCCTTCAGGAGAGAGGGCAGCCCAGTGACTACATGGACATAGATAAGAGTTTAGCCATGTGAAGCTAAAGCCCCATTTGCTGAACAGATTAGTGAAGCAGTATGACTGATCACTATCTAGGCTATCAGAAGAGAAGTCAGTTAAGCAAACCCTCACACATTGCACAACCATGAACAAACAAAATGGTTTATAGCTATTACAAGCTGGTTATGTTTGGAGGTAGTTCATTATTTGTACTATGTAGCTCATTACAAAGTAAGGTTTTGTAGTTTGCTTCATCTAATGTGTATTCTGTCATTTATTATGAAAAATTTTATCATAAAACACAAAGAAACTGTAAGTGTAACCTCAATAAAAAACATCTAAAAGCACGCAATCTCTAATTTATTTGTTCTGACATTTCACTCAGAACCTTAGTGTTCAAATGCTCCCCATTATAAATAATTTAGAGTAAAATGAACACATTAATTTTGTTTTTTCTTTTGTGCAACCATATTTTCACTTATGTCATCAGGACCTGGATCAACAGTGCTTGTCTAAATGGCAGATTACTTACCTAAGCATGACAGAGGCCATGGATCTGATCCTTGATATAAAAGGAAAAAAAAGAAGAAAAAAATACACAGTATTTTTCTAAATAGAAGGTGATTTTATTGGAGAATAAGAAAACTTCCCTTACCTGAATATAACACGTAAGGACTCCTGTTGCATAAATGGGGACTGTAGATTTAGTGAGGACCCCATTTCCTGCTGAGGAATCTAAAATTATTAAAATATTTTTAAAAGTCCAAATATGTTTTAAGTGTAAAAAAGAAACATGCAATTAAGATTATAAATATTCACATTATTTTGGAAAACTTTGTGACCAAACACACTTTCTGTATTTGGCTTGTTGGTTTTTTTTTTTTTTTTAATCGGTCATGGGGTTTGAACTCTGGGCCTGGACGCTGTCCCTCAGCTCGTCAGCCTAAGGCTAGCACTCTACCTCTTGAGCCACAGCGCCATTTCCAGTTTTCTGGTGGTTTACTGGAGCTAAGAGTCTCACAGACTTTCATGCCCTGGCTGGCTTTGAACCGTGATCCTAAGATTTCAGCCTCCTGACTAGCTAGGATTACAGGCATGAGCCACTGGTGCCTGGCCTGTATTTGGTTTTTGTTAAAATAAATTTTAATGCTTCCTAAAGGCATTAGCATCTGAAAGTCATTTCTCATCTAGAAGATGAGAAAGAAATTTAATAACCAAAATAGATATCAAATTCTTATTTCCATAACCAAAATTTGAGCTTTTTTGAGTCTCCCAAGTGCTTACATAGCCAGGTCTTCCTCAACTTTTACTCTTTCAATTTGTACCGTTTTATTAAATGCAAAGGAGCTGGATGGAAAGCAGGCACATAGCTACATTTTATTTAACCTGTTTTCAGATATAAGGTTCTCCCTAGTTTTCAGCAGTTTGCTAAACACAGAGTACCTACAACATCTGCAGTAATTTCAGTGACAAGAGAGCTGATTGATTGTTTTCAGGGAGGAAGGAATAATTGGGCTAAATAAAATGGGTCTGGGGGAAGAGATCTAACCGTCTATGTGTCTAGAGACTGGCTTGCTTCTATAGCATCATAGTTCCAAAGATAATGAGGTGACATTAATAGTATACCAAAACAATTCTTATTTCCTTGTCATTAGGCACTACTTTGAGTACCTTAGGTTTGCTTCTACATTATTATTTTTTGCTATTCCAGCTCTATTTCTGTATAGTTTTAAATTATAAAGAAATTGAGTTGAAAAGATATATTTAACTATCCCACAGGAATTTCAGCAAAAAAAGAAAGTTCTTTTTCACCTCCCTAAATTTAACTTTTTTGAGGTTTTAAATGGGGAATATTAATTGATGATGTTTATTTTACAATATTCAGTATCTTGAATATGTTACTTCAAAACTCCAAGGATCTAAGTACCTAGTTTGAGAAGCTCAACCTTGGATTAAATTGGTTACAACAAAGGATGATAGTTATAATCAAATTGATAGTGATACTTATCACTCCTACTACAAGTGAAAGATATTTGATGTAAACTAATTTGTAAAACTAATAACAGTAGCTAAGAGACAAAAGTAAATACAAAAAAATTAAAAAATAGCCAGGCGCTGGTGGCTCACGCCTGTAATCCTAGCTACTCAGGAGGCTGAGATCTGAGGACTGCGGTTCAAAGCCAGCCCGGGCAGGAGAGACCGTGAGACTCCTATCTCCAATAAACCACCAGAAAACCGGAAGTGACGCTGTAGCTCAAGTGGTAGAGCGCTCGCCTTGAGCTGAAGAGCTGAGGGACAGCGCCCAGGCCCAGAGTTCAAGCCCCACGACCGACAAAAAAAAAAAAAAATTCCCAAGCTGTAAAAACTATGTTTTACAGTGGTAAAACTAATAATACAATTTTTTGTTTTCAATTTACTATGTAATATAGCTATATTAAAAATATTATTTTCTCTGAATAAAGAGATAAAATTGTTTCTCAAAATAGTAATGGGCATACTTACCAATGTTTTCTTCAGACAGTCTTAAAATCTCCTGGAACTGAGGTTTTACCTAAGCAACCCAAAGAGAAACATTTAAAAGTCTCAAGTCTAAAGAATTAAGCCAATCAATGATTAAACAAAATATTTCCTACTGCTAATGCTATTTTATTATTTACTTTGCTTTACAGACTACTGAAATAGTCAGAAATGAATTAGTCCTTATGACTATTAGAATTAAAACAGATACAGAAAACAACACCTTTGAGGATAAAAGTCAATTCAGGTCAATAAGTATTTTCTGATTGCTGTTTGGTCTTTCCTAAATTAAAATTTCCAAGATGACTTAAAATGCTTAAAATTACTGTTTCTTAAAACTGAACTTGTTGATAAAATGTTATTTAGTTATTACATATTTATATACTATATATTTACATATACTATGTATTATATGCTATACATACTATATTATACATTAGCTATAAATACTATATTCTACAGTAGAATATATACTATATGTACACATTAAGTATGTAAATACTATTTATTATATTCATTATAACTATTATAGTATACATAATGTAATTATATACTTACATATATTTATGTATAATTTACATATATACTTTAGCAGTTAATATATCTAGCACTAGTTATATATAATTGAAAGGAAAAGGAAATTCTATTAACTTAGGGTTGCTTTTTTGGGGGGGGGGGTGCCAGTCGTGAAGCCTGAACTCTGGGCCTGGGTGTTGTCCCTCAGCTCTTCAGCTCAAGGCTAGCACTCTACCACTTGAGCCACAGTGCCACTTCCAGCTTTTTCTGCTTATGTGGTGCTGAGGAATCGAACCCAGGGCCTCATGCATGCAAGGCAAGCACTCTACCACTGAGCCACCTTCCCAGCCCTAACTTAGGGTTTATACAGCTACCATTCATCATGTGATATCCATCTCAATCATTTACTGTAATTTTTTAGAAATTCAAATAACAAATAAGAGAATGTTAATATTTTAAGCTAATGCTCATTTCAGTATTTTATCTTTAGCACTAATCACAGATTTCAGACCACAGAGGAAAAACAGTGTGACATGTTCAAAAGTGACCCTCCCACCCAAACTTGCTTTTGTAAAAAACAAAACAAACAAAAACCTAAGTTGTTTAAGACATCATGAAAATTTTTTGCCAATATTTGATAGGAGTAAAATCAAAGCATTTAAATTAGACATTAACGAAAAGTATACACTGGTTTTGCATTTCCTACAATAATACAAAGATTTAGCTTTTGCCTTCTTATCTATAGGCAGGCTTATTAATTTACATGTTTTAACTTAAGTTGAGAGGCAGCCCACTGTTAAAACATTAAATCTACTAATTTACAGAACCAAACAAGCTGAAGCAACTTTTCCCTCTTTCCTTTCTCTCCCTCTTCATCTTTTTTTTTTCCTTAAGCTGTCCTCATACTGGTTTTCCTCCTGTTCCAGCTCCCTGAGAGTGCTGGGGTTGCTGGTATGCACCATGATGCTGGCGCCAAGGCACTCAGATTATATAAGACTAAATACAGATTTTTTAAATCTTACTTATTAAGATCATAAATGTTAGCACTTAATAGGGCCATGGAGTCTCTAAATTTTTCTAGTTTATTTTTAGGTCTTTAAATATTTTAATAACTATACACTTAATGGTAAAGACAAGCACTAAGAGATGCTTACCTTTTCAATGTCTTAATATTTGATTGTAACTATCCCTTCTCCCTTCTCCCCTCACCTCTCTCCTCCTCCTTTCTTGAGTGAATACTGAGGCTTTAATTCAGGGCTTTATACTCTTAGCATTTCCTGTTCAAGGTTGGTGCTCTACCACTTGATACAAACCTTCACTTCCCAATTTTTTTTCCTGGTTAATTGGAGATAAAAGTCTCTCAAAATTTGCGTGCCCTGCCTGGCTTGGAATCTTGATCTTAGATCTCAGCCTCCATTGTAGTTATGATTACAGGCATGAATCACAGGCACCATGCTGTAATGTTTCTAGTAAATCTAGAGAACTAAAGAGTATGCTACAAATTAGAATTAAGAAATTGGAATCTAAGGGCATTCCAATTTTAATACCTAAACCTACTATATAACCTACATATAGGTCAACATGGCAAATTATATTTTTATATTTTTCCTGGTACTGTGGCTTGAAATCAGTGCCTTTCCTTTTCACTCAACTTTTGCTCATCACTTGTACTCTACAACTTGAGCCATACAGAGGTTTGGCTCAAAATTATACCTTTGGTAGTAATTGAAATATAAATTTATCTGTGTACATGCTATTCCTAAATTGGTATGCTTGCAGCAAGCTTTGTAAAGTTGCTATGGCTCTAAAACCACCTCAAGTTTCTACCAAATTTCTACGAAGTTTCTGCCAAGCAAATAGCTCCATGTAGAACCTGTTGCAAGTGAGGAAATATCAGAAGCACTGTTAAGGGAACAGATTTGAGTTCCCCAGCTGATACCATCCTATGGTAAAAACCTTGGTAAATCTTTTACTGAAGGCTAGGTACATATTACACTCAAAGTGAAATATCTTCTAAAACAATAAAGCTAAGAAGAATAACAACTAGAATATTCTTTAACCATCACAACATTCTACTAAGGATAAAGAGAGGGCTCAGGCTTTTTATTCTGTTATAGCATTTATGTCTAAGAAAATATGGAATACAAGTTGTTACCTTAGTGTTTGTAAAAATTTTGCCAAATGTCCGGCAAAGGCGCCAGAAAAATCTGGAGAATTCATGGACACAGGCAGTTGAAGTAACATTAATTTTGCCAACTATTTCTATAAGTTGTGGCAACCTGAATATGAAAAGAAAGAATAGGCACGTGATTCATATAAATTATTACATCCAGGATACTTTTTTTTTTTTGGGGGGGGGGTTCAGTCGTGAAGCCTGAACTCTGGGCCTGGGCGCTGTCCCTCAGCTCAAGAGCTCAAGGCTAGCACTCTACCACTTGAGCCACAGCACCACTTCTGGCTTTTTTCTTTTTGCTTATGTGGTGCTGAGGAATCAAACCCAGGGCCTCAGGCATGCAAGGCAAGTGCTCTACCACTGAGCCACCTTCCCAGCCCCTCATATAAATGATTACTTCCTTGCCAATTTTTGGAACAATGCAAATCCAACACCTTCTACTATTTTGTTCTTTGAAAGAAATTTTTTGAAATGCTTTGAAAGATTTTAAGATTACATTCTACTGTACATACAAGATACTTTTTAACTGCCATAAAATACATAAATTCGACTTCAAACTCACAGATTCGATATTTGACAACAGCTTGGCTACATGGCATCTATTTAGCCTCAAAAAGGAGAAATCTGGATGTAGTTTTAGAACTCATCACCACCACTGGACAAACAAGGCAGCAGACTAGTCCTTCTGACAAACAAAGAGGCAGCTTTTCCCTAGATCAGTAATTACATATTCAGTGGTAGATAACGTTTGCTAGTGATGATAATGAGAAGTTGTATATAAAAATTATTTAAAACAATTATTTTAATAAATAATTATGCCCTCAGTTCCAAGGCTATTAAGAATCACTTTCCATGACTTAGGTATATCAAATGAACATGGAGTAGAAACTTACAATTGATTGACAACCCATAGTAAGCTCTCCCAGCCTGTTGTGCCCTCATGTTCTAGCTGGTAATCATAAAGTTGTAGTAGCACCGCCAACTGCTCACGGCTTCCAATAATGGTAGACACATCTTGAAGAGGTGACATAGGCCGAGGGAACCTAGTCACTATAAAACAAACGAAATAAAGCACATGGAAAATGGCACTTTGGAAATTTAGGTAGTTTTGCCCAAGGAAAATAAGGTCTTCTGATATTGAATTGGCATATGACAAATTTTAAATATAGATGTAAAACATTTGTCAGGCCAAGCAAGGGGCAAAAGACCCAGAGTTCAAGTCTCAGTATCATCACACACATATACAAAAATAGAATAAAAATAAGAGTGCATGACATAAATATTAGTCAATGTTGTATAAACTAATTGCTAATAAAATCATTTGTGATTCATCATCATTTATGAAAACACAAATCTTCATTTATAATAAACTATATTCCAAACTACACACACACACACACACACACACACACACACACACACACACACACACACACACACACACACACACACAAAAGTACATAAACACAGATACAGGAATTTCTCTTAAGTGAGGTTATGATAATCTTTATTTTTAAAACATTTTAACCTAAATAAGGGCACATTAAGTAACATTTACAGTTACTGTTAAAAGTCAAAGAATAAACCCTGAAAACAAAATATTATTTTTGTTAAAATGAGTTAATCACAAGAAAAGGTAATATGTTTAGAAAGGTAAGAGTTCTTTTGAAACTGTTATCTGATCTCTAGTAGGTGCATGGCAACAACAGACATTCAACGATTATTTGTTAAATAAAGAAATGGTAACAAGTATAAGCAGAATTGAGTTTTCCTATCTTTCCAGAGCCTTAGGTTTGGAAATAAGATTTTGTCATACTGGGTTGAGTAGGGTAGACTCCTTATCTAATATGACAAAGGACACAGAAATAGGCACTATGAATGACATGTTAAGATAGAAAGAGGTGATGTGTTTGCAAGTCAAGGAATGCTACAGACTACCAGCAAACTGCCAGAAATTCAGGGAGAGGCATGGACATGCAACAGCTCTTCCCTCATAGCTATGAAGGAACCTATCCTGCTGAACCTCCATCTCAGACCTCTTGCTTCCAAAACTGGAAGCTAATTCATTTCTGTTGTTAAACTACTTAGTCTGTAAGCCCTAATTGAGACAGCTGTAACAAACTAATATAGCCAAACCTACAAAAAAAACAGGGAGAGAGAAGATCAGAAAGACAGGAGGAGCTTTTATGAATAAAGTGGGAGAATCAGAAGTGGACAGCTGTGAGTGCTTTATGAAGTTCTACCTTCAAATTATAAATCTTAAGAAGTTTGAATTTTTACTACACTCAATAATACCATTTTGTGTATGTGTGTGTGCATGCATGCATGCATGTGTGGATGAATGGGGCTTCAACTCGGGGCCTGGGCACTGTCATTAGCTTTTTCATTCAAGGCTGGCACTCTACCACTTGAGCCATAGCTCTACTTTTGGCTTTTTGCTGGTTAATTGGCGATATGATGCTCAGTCTTTCCTGCCTGAACTGACTTTTAATCACAATCCTCAATCTCAGCCTTCAGAGAAGCTAGGATCACAGGCGTGAGTCACTGCACCCAGTCAATAATATTTTAAAGCATTAAACTAACCCCATTTCACCCACTGTTTATTTTTCACATAAATATGACATTAAATAGCACATGATAATATATCCCATAGCTTCATGTCTCCTTGAACACTACTTCATAGCCCCAAGGATATAGTAAGACAAGTTTACTTGATATGAAAATTATACTTCTAAAAACATTGACTATTAGTGTTCTCAATGTCATACTTCTTTATCAGTAGACAGTAAAGACAGGTAATTTCACAAACCTGAAAACATCTACAAAGGTATTTTTATACGTGGCTGTAAGCTTATCTATAGCCCTTTATCCTGTTGTCTAGGGACAGTGGGGGTATCCATCATGTGCCACGTATCAAAGGTCACTTACTGGCTACCTGGAGAGATAACAAAGTACCTGCTTCTGTTAATAATTTCATGCTTCTGAAAGTAACATTCTTTCTATGAAAAAACAGAAAATTCTACTACATATAATTGTATTCCTTTCTTTTGAGGACAAAGCAGGAAAAGTATATTTACCTTACCCTATTTGTTTTCAATTGTAAATGCCAGGGAAGAAAACATGTAAAGAAAGTGAAATGACAATGATATATACTGTTATCTGAATCTTTTTATTGATTCAGATCTATTCATGAAAGGAACATTTATTCCAGACTCCTAAAGTTATAAAAAAAGGAATATAGAGTAAGAATGGAAAGTATAAATATTATACCATGAGGCACACCCATAAAGATGAAGCCACATAGTGAACCTTAGCTATTTCACATATAAAATACATTCTATTAATTGCACTGTTAGTTTTAGAATTTTTATAAAAAAAATTTGGTGGTAATAATATTCTACATCTTCCTTCTAGAACCTAAGTTCAGTACCTTCTATCTGTGGCACTTCACCATGAAGCTTGGCTTTGCTTGAGAAAGGTGCATTCTGTAGCACTAATGCAAAGAGAGATGGGATCAAGGACTGCAAGGCAGAAAGATACATGTGGAGCTTATGTTCATCCAGCCCGTGTTCTCCTTCCTGAAACATAAGGAGGTGGAAGCTAATTTTAGTCTTTTGAAATTACATTGCTAATTGGATTTGTGATGTTTTCCCTTTTTACGGCAAATGAAACATTTAAGGATTTGGATTCAAACACGGACACTTTGTTGGATTGAAAACATGACACTTAATGAAGATGGTCTATTCAAAATGAGAAACAGCAATAAGGCACTGTGGATGTAATAGATTCTTTTATATGAAAAAGTTTAGGGTGAATGCCAGTCATTTCCAATGTTAGGAACTATTTTTTTAATAGGTTCTCCTTTTATTAGAAACTGCCTCATAATTTGTAATTTTATAAGTTAGGGTAAAGAAACTGATGAACCACAGGAATCATATTAAATGCTCAACTGCTAATTCAGCAGAAGTACCTGCTATATCCCCTCTTCTGCTTCCTATTGCTTTTTACAGTTTTGGTGATAGCTATATTTGCAAGTACTGAAAACATTTTATATTGCTTCCACACGTAGATAAAATGTAGGAGAATTAATTTTAGAAGGAAACAAAGAAAGAATGACATAAAGAAAAAAAGGATTGGTATAGAGACAAAGTGTTTACTGCAGTATAAATCTATGGGAGATATCATTACTATATTAGAAATAACTGAAGAAATAACAGATAAATGAACTATTTACATAGTTTTAATTTCTACACAAGACAATTGTTATTGGCTGAATATTGCAGAAATTTTTAGTAGCATTGTGCAATTAATAAGATTAATGATATGAAAACAAAACAAAACAAATAAAACAGGTATGTGTAATTGTTTTTTTTTTTGTCGGTGGGGCTTGAACTCTGGGCCTAAGCGCTGTCCCTCAGCTCTTCAGCTCAAGGCTAGCGCTCTACCTCTTGAGCTACAGCGCCATTTCCGGTTTTCTGGTAGTTTACTGGAGATAAGAGTTTCACGGACTTTCTTGCCTGGGCTGGCTTTGAACCGCGATCCTCAGATCTTAGCCTCCTGAGAAGCTAGGATTACAGGCGTGAGCCACCGGTGCCCAGCCCAAGTATGTGTAATTCTAAGAAAGAATGCATACACTTAAAAATTTTCTTTAAAAATTCCCTAGGTTTTGTAGAACAGTTACTTCAGTCTAGTTGTCTGTTTTTATATCCATTTTGAAATTTACAGAGTAAATCAATATATGTGACATAGAATTCTGAAAATGGAATAGACTCTTTTATGTCCAGAGCACCCAATAGGTATTTAAAAAATGTTAATATTGTGTCCTCTAAAAAAACTTTTAGAACAAAACTTAGATCAGGAAGTTTCTATCATTTCTTTAACTTTTCTGCAAATCTTTTGCTTGAATAGAACGGAAAGTTCTTAAGTGTGCGGTAGAATACACAGTTAAAATAGGGCTGGAAGTTGGCTCAGTGGTAGAGTGCTTGCCTTGCATGCCTGAGGCCCTGGGTTCAATTCCTTAGCACCACATAAGCAAAAAGAAAAAAGCTGGAAGTGGTGCTGTGGCTCAAGTGGTAGAGTACTAGCCTTAAGCTGAAGAGCTGAGGGACAGCGCCCAGGCCCAGAGTTCAGGCCCCACGACCGAACCCCCCCACCAAAAAAAAATTCTGATTTATAGAAATAAAGCTACAGAGATTCTGTCTGTAGTTAGTTCTGCATTCTGCACTAGAGTTGGTAAATTTTATAAACTAGTTAAGTCTTCAGAGTCAAGGAATGGCTAGCTTTCTGAATAATACTTCAGTTATTTCCACAAAGGTAGATCATGCCACTTTCCCCTAGTGTTAGTAAGGCAAAATTTTCTTCATTTCTCTTGGCTCCAGACCAACAAGGAATATAATATTCAGCTAAGTGGCACTTTCCGTTACTCATTATGAGTTTAAGATAGCTTTAAGAACAGTTTATTGCTTATAAGTAAAAACTTACCCTGAGCAGCTTTTCAATTTTGTTCAGTAGTGTAGGTATAAGATGAGACTGTAAATTCCCAAGTTCTGTAGTCCAGGCAGCATAAGCTGGCAAAAATACTTGATGTGTTGCGCTAACTACTCTTTCTGAGGGATCACCCAAAGCTGACAGCAACAATTCAAAACCCTGCAAAAAAGAAGAGAGAATAAGGTTAAGAAGTTTAATCAAAAGCTGTATATATCCATTTCAAGAAATTTACAAAAATATTTTAAGTAAGACAAAAAGCCTACTGATCTCCTTTTCTTGCCATGCATTACTGACAGACAAACATGGCATATCGGCTACCAAATTCCTGTTGAGCTTTACAAATTAAAAGCAGTCAAACATCCCCAGTGGACCAATTGCTATACATACATCCCTACTATACATTAATCCCCAGTGGATCAGTTGCTATACCTACATCCCTACTACATATTATAAAGTATCTGAATCAAAGATGTGGAATTTTGTATTATCTGGAATTCTGTCAAGGTGTTAAAGAGGTTCATTTTGGAAAACATACCTGTTGATATTTGTCAGGATCATCAATGTATCCCATAATGATACCAAGGCTTTTGATCACAGCTTCTCTTACTAAATCAGCCTTATCTTCCATTAACATCTGTTGTAACATTGAAAGGACCAAGGAGCTACGAATTTCTTTCTGAAAATAATGGACATGATTTTACCATTTAGTTAGGGTAAAACATAAAAGTATAGATAGAAAATAGCACTAATATCCATGTTTTTCAAAATTCATATTAAATAAACACAAAATATTTTGCTGTATTTGCTTTCCAATCTTTGCTGTCTCCAAGTCCCTACTCTTACCTTTCCTCTCTTAGAGATAATAAGACCTACCTTGAATTCGGTGTTAATCATCTCTCAGCAAGTTTTTGTATTTTTGCTAAAAATGTGAAAATCCTCAACTCTTTACAGTGGCACACTCAAGCACATTTAGCTACTCAAAAAAAGATCAACATTCAGCTATAACTAGAGAATGATTTCTCCTAAGTACAGAACAGTGTTGAAGATTATAACAGGAAGGAATTACTCTGGCAATCAAAACAAATGCTAGGGTGGGATGAGAAATTATGAAGTTCTGATGCTCATTTAAAAAAAAATTTCTAAAGTGAGACTAGAAATTCAAGCAGGTTAATGAAAGAGAGCAAACTTCAAAAGAGCTTTTTAAATATGCAGCTAATTTATTATGGTACTATTTAATATAAAGTCAAACACCACAATATCTTGGTTCACAAAGATCTATTTTTTTTTTGTTTGTTGGGGGGACTATGCTAGGGGCAAACCCAAGGTTTCTCACACATGCTAGGCAAGCACTCTATAACTGAACTATAATCCCAGTACCCACACAAAATTGTTTCTAGCATTTTGTTCATCCTAGATTTTTTTTTTAACCAACAGTACAAATATCAATACAGTGAAAAAGACCAAAAAAAAAAGTATTATTATCAAAATAGCCTTTATATCACAGACCTTTCAGAAAGGATCTCAAGGAACCCAGACCATACTCTGGTAACAGTTTACTGTTATATTCAACAAAAACCAATGATACTGTTATATACAGAAAAGAAATAAAGGTAAGTAACACCTATGTAAGTAAAGATAGCACTAACATGAGCCTTTCCCCCCTTTTTTTTTACCAACTGATTTCTTTCCTTTAAGCTACACTGCTAGGAGAATTTGGAATAAAGTAGGTAAGACACCTGAAAAAAACATTTCTGTATAAAAACACAAATTTTTCAATGACAAAAGAATTCTTACAGGAAGGTAAGGTGCCAGTGCTCCGCAGGATTCCGCTACAAGCAGTCGTCTTTCTGGGTATTTGTGATTAATCTACAGCAAAAAAAAATTAAATAAATCAAGCACTAACACATCACTCTCTTCTTTCAACAGAGAATTACTTTCACCATCAATCCTGGGCTAAGTGCTATAAGGCATGCTCCTTTTCCATTTCTTGAAATCGCTTTGCAGCTATATCTGGATCAGGAATAAGGAAATTAAGAACAGCCTAAACATGAGGCCACAGGGGTCATTTGTTAAGAGAAAAAACAAAGTTAAAATTTGGTAAGGTGTCTATAGACATTATATGCTTAAAACTAAGTTTTCTTTAGCATCTCAGGAGAAGCCAGGACCCATACCTAATGAAATTAACTTAAAATTCAGTTTCTGGATCTTACATGATAGATATGGTCAGATGTGTGCCAGTCTCTTACCTAAGGTAATAGGAAATAATTTCTTTAATAAGTCAAGGCCAGCTTGAAGAAAGTATAGCTTTTGTGTGTGTGATGGTACTGGGTCTTGAACTCAGGAGCTGGGAGCTGTCACTTAACTCTTTGACTAGTAACTTGCACTGTACCACTGAGCCACAGCTCTACTTCTGTCTTTTGCTGGTTAACTGTAGATATGAGTCTCATAGACTTCCCTGCCTGGGCTGGCTTTGAACCTCAATTCTCAGATCTATGCCTCTTGAGTAATTAGGATTACAAACATGAACCACTGTACTTAGCTCTGGTTTTCTTCTTAAAAAAACTTTATTCCTGTGTGTATGCACAAAATGATGGGGCTTGCTACTGCATCTACTACACTGATTTTTAACAAAAAGTAACAACAACAAAAAGACACATACTGGGTTTTGTTCCCATATGCCTTCGTCATAGAATATAAATCTTTCATTGACTGGAAAAGAAGTATATTTGTTCTCATATTCCCATAGAAAAGGTAACATAATTCAATAATATATTGGATCCCTAAAATTAAGAAAAGAAATTATAGAGTAATCTACTGGGCAACAAACGGAGGTAAGGAAGCTAGGTAGATCTCTGAAATCTATGTTTATTCAGGTTATAAAGAAGAAGGTGGTTTATTACTGATACCCTGGAATTATATTTAATTCAGATGTAGTTACCTCTAAACCAGAATGGCCTGAATATCAATGGCTACTCATAAAAGATTTGTGCTGTTTTGCTTTTGTCTAGATCAGTTAGTTACAAAGTTAAATGTACATATGAGAGAAAAATCAATCATATTTATGTATATTAGCAATGAACAAAATGAAAATCAAATGAATTTTCTTTGCAACAGCAAAGAGTGGAAGTATTTTGATGTGATTAATACAAAAAAGATATAAAACTTATTTTGTGAAAAATATAAAATACTGTAGTATGATACTTTTTGACTCAACTGAATGTAAAACATTCTAAACTCATAGATTGAAAGGCTTAATAGAGTAGGATGGAAATAATCTCAGATTAATAGAATGATCCAATGAATTAATTGAAAAATCACAGCCAGCTTCTTTTCTTGTAGAAACTTACAAACTGATCCTAATAGTCATATGGAAACCAGACAGACCCATTAAGAGACAAAATAAGCTTGAAGTGTTAGAATAGTAATAATAATAATAAATAAGCTTGATGGGAGAAAATGTTTTAGAACTAGTTGTGGAAACTGCACACTATGACGATACTGAAACCAATGACTTGTACTTTTTAAATGGTAAGTTAAGATCTATATGAATAAAGAAAATGGAAAAAAACTATAAAGAACATGAATAATGTATTATAAAACTGTGAATTCAAAGCTGATAAATTGTATCCAAGTTAATTCCAACTTTAGACAATTAAAACCTTACTCTACATTAATATGTATGAATATGTAAAGATATATATGGCATAATCACAGGTAATTGCTACTATATACATTATTCATTTTATTCATACTAAATCTAGTGGTTCTATCATATTTCAAGAAAATATGAATGCCCATTGCCCATATTTTTCTTAGGAATATGAGACTGTGCTTTTACAAATATGCCATATAATTTGTCTCCATAGGTAAGAAAGTCTTTTTTAGGTGGAAAAACAAGGTGCTTAATGATTTAACCACCAAGTAGATAGTCAAGAATTCTGAATTCTGTAGAGGACTAGAATGTTCAATATAATCTGAAAGTACTAGTACTAAAACAAGTTAAATTATAACACAAAACCTCCCACATTCAAAGCTTACATTCCATATACTGTGTGCAACACAAGTATACAATATAGACAAGATAAATTGCTAAATGTACACATTCACAAGTATGTGTATCTTATTCCTCCTGGCACATTCCCACCTAAGTACTGGTTGTATCTCACTTTATTCAGATTCTTACTTAAATATCAGTTCCTTACAGATCCATTCTCTCATCATTTGTTCTCTGCCCTTTTCTAATCCCTTTGCCGCTTTATTTTTCTTCAAAAAGCATATTTTACTATAAGATAGCCTATTATTTCATTGTTTATTCTTTTCTCCCACTAGGATATCTTGATCTTTTGTTCACCATTGCATTCATGGATGACTAACTATACTAGCAACTGGAACTGAAATTTGTGTTTTCTATGTATTTGTTGAATAAAGGAATAAAGCAAAGTACCCTAAACCATTCTTCAACACAATTAACTCACAACTGCAATAACAGCATAATTTATATTCCATAAATTTACTAATCAGATTTAAAAGATATTAATTATTGTAAGAAATTGGAGTGAAATAGCAACAGAGTGAAATAGTCAGTTTACCTGTTCCCAACACTGTGGTAAAAGTTCAGCTTCCACACGTGTAGGTCCAACATGACGTGCAAATGCCACACAACCTGTCAATATCATCTGCCTAAAAAGGATTTAAAAAAAGATAGGAGAGATATGTATATCCATTCAAATGCAGAACTAGGTCTAAGTGTTGAGTTAAGCTACGCATTGTTCAGTGCTCTTGTTCAAAACTGTAAAATTGCAAAATGACCCAGTATGTCTTTGATGTTGTACAGCAACATATGACCCATGATAACCTTGTAAAATAACTTTGTAAAATAACTTTTTCCAGTGTTTGGGACCAAATCCAGTGCCACGTGCCACCAATGAGCTATATAAACCTGAGCCAGTGACTTTCCTTTATATGCATCTATTCTCTTTGTACCTCAGTCAAGATGGTTTAATCACTGATTATTTCCTAATGACTTAAAAACAAAGAGTGACATCTACCTGACTATAACCCTAAGATCCAGAAGCTAGATTGTCCTTTTCTTTTCTTTTCTTTTCTTTTTATTTTGTCGGTTGTGGGGCTTGAACTCTGGGCCTGGGTGCTGTCCTTCAGTCTTCAGCTCAAGGTTATTGCTCTAGCACTTGAGCCAAGCACCACCTCTGGTTTTCTGGTGGTTTATTGGAGATAAGAGTCTCATGGACTTTCCTGCCTGGGCTGGCTTTGGACTGTGATCTTCAGATCTCAGCCTCCTGAGTAGTTAGGATTACAGGCGTGAGCCACCAGCGCCTGACTTAGAAGCTAGATTTTCTAAGCTAATTTTTCCCTACTTTATTAGGGGAGAGTCTTGACTTCTCCTAATATCCCAAGCAAAGCCCAGTCTAAGGCTATTTAAGTGTCTATTTCTCAAATTTCCCTTTGATATTCTATTGCTTTTTCTATTCTACTTTTTGAAGACAGATAAATTTAAATGAAGCAAGAAATTCCCAAGCCACGTTAGCTGCCTTTTCCCTTATGAAAATTCCATATCTAGGTATTATTTTTGCCCCCACACCACACATACAAATGTGTATTCCACAAATGTCGATAATTATGATTAGAAAACATACTTGTATAGAACTTCAAATCCTGAGTCACCATTATTAATTGTATTAAAGATGTATAAACTTTAATAGAAAAAATTTTAGATCTCTTCAAACAGAGCTATTTAGTAGAGCTAAATAGAAAATATGATAGCTTTGAAATGCAGTTCAAAACTGAAAGGTTAGATAGCCTACAAAGTATTAACTGAATTGGAATTAGACTTAGTAGTTGACAGCAAGAAGAGTAAGATTGTTTGGTTAGTCAATGACTTAGGTTAAATATATGGTGTCAGTTAGAGTTGGTAACAAAGTACCAGAAAAAGCACCATTACTGAATATAAAGTTAAGTTTTTCTCAAGCAAGGAAAAATAACTGGTTTTATGATGAATCTCAATATCTTACTTTCATGAAGGCAAATAGATATTTTTGGCCACTAGGTGGCAGCTCCAAACTTTACATACAGAGTATAAAAACAATCTGAGTCTTTGGTTTTTGCCTTGCAAATCAAAAGATAAAAGTATAATTCATGGTATTTCATTATCAAATTACCAAGATAGATTACAGTAGTTTTCAGAGACGAAAACAAAGTCTCACCAAATTATGCTTAGGAAAATTTCAAATTGCAACAGCACTAACATAGTGGTGGGATGAGGGGAGGTGGACTAAATACTAGTTAGATTAAGATAATGTAGCTAAATGTGTTTATGGACTCATAAAACAGTATTTTTGTTTCTACATCATAAGACAATAGAATTGTACTGATAGACTACAATTGTATTGAATAAACTAGAATTAGAATTTGGTAGCTTTATATAATTTAAGTAATTGTTAGACTGTTTACATTTTTTGAGAAGGTTTGAAATCATAAGTAAATCATGAGACAAACTAGACTCACAATGCAAGGAATTTCTCAACTAAGAGTGTTCAAAAAAGTTTAGTAAGCTTTGAACTCTATAGTACATCTCTCCTTCCTGGTGTTGACCAAAATATACTGGAAAACAAGTGAAGAAACATATCCTTAGGATTCAGACAGGCTTAGGCAATACCAGAAGCTCTCACATGCTAGTCAAGCAATGCATATACTTGCATTTTGTTCATTATCATGTATTATAAAGTAGTAGTTAAGTTTGCAGAAATTCTTTTTTTTGTGTGTGTGTCCAGTTGTGGGGCCTGAACTCTGGGCCTGGGCGCTGTCCCTCAGCTCTTCAGCTCAAGGCTAGCGCTCTACCACTTGAGCCACAGCGCCACTTCCGGCTTTTTTCTTTTTGCTTATGTGGTGCTGAGGAATCAAACCCAGGGCCTCAGGCATGCAAGGCAAGCGCTCTACCACTGAGCCAACTTCCCTGCAAGTAGCCAGTGAATACAGTGGCAGATTCACATTTCAAATTCATTATTCATGACATGGACTCACTTTTCAGGATTGTCAAATCTGTTGCACGTTGTATGCCTTCAATGTACATTTGAGAATCTTGCATATTTTAACTTTCTTTTGGGTATTTTCTATTATTCTCTTGCCAATGTTGATGACAAAATAGAAAAATTAGCAAGTCAATATTGTATTGAGGTCCCGAAGAGGTAAATCATACTCACCTTTGCTCATCATCTGGTCTCTTGATCAAGTTGAAAAGAATATGGAGCAGCTGATCTCTTTCTTTAGGCTCAGGATGTAGGCACGCTGTACATAATATGAGGGGAATCAACTCCTACAGAAATATGAGGGTGAAAAAATTCAAACCAAAAATGCATGACAGTATTTTTAGATAGACATTTAAACTTCAACATACAAAGTAACAACTTCTAATGTAATACTGATAACTCAAAACATAGAAAACATTACAATACATTAATATATTGGTTATATAAAAAGTATAAGTCACAATGCATTAAAAGCCACTTAAGATTCAAGTAACTTTACTTTTAAATCAGTATTTCCCCAGGGAAATTTATTTTATAGTAAATAACATTCCATCACATGACAAAATAATATAACTTTAACTCTGAAAGTGCTTTTAAAAGAAAAGTTGAAGTTCACTATATTTTAAAACTTAAAATCATAAAAGCAACTTTTCCTGAGGCTAGAAGTTAGTTCAGTGGTAGAACACTTGCCTAATATTCTTTCTTTCTTTTTTATTTTTTGCCTAATATTCTTAAGGCCCTGAGTTTTGCCCCAAAGAAGAAAGAGGAGAAAAGGTAGGATGGAAAATGGAGAGAGAGAGAGAGAGAGAGAGAGAGACAGAGAAAGAGAGAGAGAGATAGAGACAGAGAAACTATTTCTATAAACAATGAATCTTCTCAATACTAATACAGAATGTGAGTAGAAATATTTGATGTTAAATTGCAAAATTTTAAACAGTATTTTGCCAAAAATAGCCAAAAGTTTATTCTTTATAGACATGTTTGAAATTAAACTTGTTCTACATTTTAACATTGAAATGTTTTGATATTTAAAACTAATGAAATTACAAGTCCAAAAAAAGAGAAAATATTTGTAGAGAGAAATCTGTCAAGCTATATGAAATAGTATTCTGCAGCTATCACAAAAAATTCTAATACAATAAAGAGAAAAATAATTATTCCCTTTTTTCCCATCTACCTCAGTGCCCACTAAAAAATTCTAACAGATTTAAAAGAATTATTATGTAATAATACATGAGTATTATCCATATGTAACTTGGAGAAAAGAACAATAAAGTTTTCACTGTATGAAATATATTTTCTCATATGGATATGATTCTTCAGAAACAGATTAGAGTTAGGAATTCTAAAATTTGTTAACTTACACTTTGTACTCTTCTTAATCACAGTGATAATTTCTATTGTCATTTCTTTCTTTCATGCTGGCAAAATTAACAATATATAGAAAGTCATTGCCAGTAAGATTTGGTTGATACTCCATACCAGAGAGAACTATGCATATCCTGGCATGCTAATTGCTATTTCAGATATAACACAGTATGGAAAAAATACCAGAACACTTTTCCTGTTATATGTTACACAGACTTGAGCAAAGGTCTATAAAGTGACAATGGAAAAATGTACTTTTATAAATTCAGCAAGGATTCTTGATAACAGTGTGTGTGTGTGTGTGTGTGTGTGTGTGTGTGTGTGCGCGCGCGCGCGTGCATGTGTGTTTATGTGTGTGTGTGTGTTGATCTGAGGGCCTGAAATCAAGGCCTGGGTGAGTCCTTGAGCTTTTTTGGTCAAGGCTAGTGCTCTACCGCTTGAGCCACACAGCTTTTTGCTGATTGATTAGAGATAAGAGTCTCAGGGACTTTCCTGCCCTTGTTGGCTTCCAACAGTAACCCTCAGATCTGCCTGTCCTAAGGATTATAGGTGTGGGTCTCCAGTATCTGGCTCCTAATAGCATTTTAACTGCTAAGCTGGAGCTAGCTCTAAATATACTAGTATTACCACTATTCAGTCATTAACAACCTCGGTATGCAATACTCTTCAATAATGAATTCTGCAGGTATCTGTTGTGCTATTTATTCACATTTATTGTGAATACATCTATTTATTTAAAGCACTAATATTTCTATACCCTAAAACTTATTAGGTTCATAGTTATAATTTTCACATGAATTATAGACAACAACTGGAATCAGTATTTTGTTTTTGGCGTTCTAATTGCAGAAATTTAGTCGTTGAAAAGGTACCTTATAATAATTTTGAATCCAGCATTTAAATATGATGGTATAAATTTTGTTCTGAATACAAAGTGATACTATTTAAAAGATGCCTTTGTGGGGGCTGGGAAGGTGGCTCAGTGGTAGAGCGCTTGCCTTGCATGCATGAGGCCCTGGGTTCCATTCCTCAGCACCACATAAGCAAAAAGAAAAAAGCCGGAAGTGGTGCTGTGGCTCAAGTGGTAGAGTGCTAGCCTTGAGCTGAAGAGCTGAGGGACAGCGCCCAGGCCCAGAGTTCAGGCCCCACGACCGGACCCCCCCCAAAATAAAATAAAATAAAAGATGCCTTTGTAAGATTAAACATTTCTTGAAAATATCAAAGTAATATAAAATATTATACCTGAAGTTTTCTATTAAAATAACTATTACGGTACTAATACACCAATGGTACTTACAACTCCAGTGGTAAACATTAGATTGAAAAGATCATTTCTGGAGAACTAGAGGTGTGATTCAAGTGACAGAATGCCTCCTAGAACATGCAAAGTCCTAAGTTCAAACACCAGTATAGTCACACACAAAAACAGGTGTTTCCCCCAACAGGGGAAAATATGTATTCCTATTTCCAGGCAACAAGGATCTTATATATTGCTTTAGCAACCTAGATTTGAGACTTTTTTTGTTTTTAGACTAGTAGAGGATTAACATTTTGCACTTCATTCAGGGAAGTATGTTAGTTTATTCTGACTTTTTCAATTTTAATGACAAAGATAGTTGTGAAAAATCTCCTACCTCTCGAGTGCTATGTTATCTGTGGAATTAAGTAGAAGAGATTTCTAGTATTTTAATCTTTATTTGGGTTTTACAAGTAAAGCAAGTAACTTCTAATGATAATACAGAAAGGTCTTTCTTTAAGAGACTGCAAATCTCTTTAGAAATATTTGCATATGCCTTCATATTGAATTCTCTTACTTTTAAAATTTAATTTTATTAATTTGCTTTATTATTATTATTTATTATACAAAGGGAATACAATTACGAGTCAGGTAATGAGTACATTTCCTTTCAGAGTGTCTTCTGTTCCCTCATTCTCTCCCAATCCCTCCTGTCTCCACCCACAAGTTGTATAGTTCACTTTCATCAATGTTGAGCAAGTTCTATTGCAGCACTTTTTCACCCTTTTCCTCACGAGTTCTATACCCCTACCCAACCCTTCTGAAGATGTACTCTCTTGAATATACCATAAATAAGGTAAAAGTGGCAGAATGATCAACAACTAAAAACTTATAAAAAGGAAAAAAAGGAGAAATCTTGTTTGTACATCTTTGAGTTCATTTCAGTATGCATATTATTTTATATAAATATGAAAAAGCACTCAGTCATTGAGCCTTTGTGTTTTTCTCCTAAGTTTCCTCTTTTGGTCTCACTGTGTGTGAATATCTAGAACCCTATATAATTTATTGTATCCTAGTGGATTTCAGATTTAATTTCTGTGTATCAGAGAGAACATGTGCCGTTAGCCTCTCTGAGCTTGGCTTACCTCAATATGATTTGTTCTAGTTCCATTCATTTACCTGCAAATGACATTATTCTAATAGCTCTGTAAAATTCCATATAGGTACCACATTTTTTGGATCCACTTATCTATTGTGGGGTGTTTGGGCTGTTTCCATATCTTGGCTATTGTGAATAGTGTGTAATGAACATATATGTGCAGGTGTCTTTATCACATCCTGGCTTATCATGTTCAGGGTAGATGCCCAGGAGTGGTATGGCTGGGTTATAGGAAAGATGTATGTTTAGGTTTTTGAGGGATCTCCAAGACTGCTGTGCAGAGTGGTTGTACTAGTTTACATTCCCACTAACAGCACAGTAGGGGTCCTTTATCCTAAATCCCTGCTAACATTTGTTGTTGCACAAGTTCACAATGTTAGCCAATCTTCCCGGGGTGAGATGGAATCTTAGAGTTCTTTGGATTTGCATTTCCTTTATGGCAAGAGATGATGAGCATTTCCTCACCTGTTTCTGCCATTCTTCTGAGAAATCTCACCTTGGCTCCTTTTTCCATTTAGTGATTGTTTTTTTAGATTTGGGAGGGGTTAGTTTCTTGAGCTCCTTGTATATAATGGCTATTATGCCTTTGTCTAATATATTACTGGTAAAGATCTTTTCCCAGTTTGTTGGCTGTCTTCCTAGTTTAGTAACTATGTCCTTAGCTGTGCAGAAACTTTTTATTTAGATGTAGTCTCACTTGTCAAGTCTCTCTTCCATCTGTTGTGCCCCTGGGAGTCTAGTCAACAAGTTTCTATTTATACCTGTAAATTCTAATGTTTCTTCTACTCTCTTGAAGTAGTTCAAAGTTTTGGCTCTGACATTGATGTTTTTGATCTACTTTGAATTGATATTAGTGCATGCTGACAAACAGAGATCCACTTTTAGTTTTCTGAATATGGCTGCCCAGTTTTCCAACACCATTTTTTTTCCCTCTGTATGTCTTTGGTTCCCTTACCAAATATCAGGGAACTGTAAGTATATGGCTTTATTCCTGGGTCTTCTAATCTATTCCATTGATCTTCTTTCTAGTCTATTTTTATGCCAATACCAAGCTGTTTCTGTTATTATGGCTATGTAGTAGGGTTTGAGGTCTGGTTTTGTGATACTACCTACATTACTTTTTTGACTAGAATTGCTTTGGCTATTCTATGTCTTTTGTTGTTCCATATGAATTTTTGGATTGTTTTCTCTATCTCAGTGAAGAACATCATTGGGATTTTGATGGAGGTTGCATTGCATTTGTCATTTTTGGCAGTATGGCCATTTTCACAATATTCATTCTACCTATTCTTGAACATGGAAGGTCTTTCCATTTCCTGATGTCTTCTTCATTTCTTCAGATTTTTCTAGTTTTTGCTATAAAAATCATTTACATCTTTGGTTAGGTTAATTCCTTGGTATTTTAACTTTTTTGAGGCTATTGCAAATAGAGTTTTCATTATTTTCCTTTTTGCTTATACATTGTTGGCATACAGAAAGGCTACTGAGTTTTGTTGGTTAATTTTGTATCCTGCTATTTTGTCAAAGTGGTTGATCAGCTCTAGGAGCTTGAGGATGGTTAACTCTTTTAAGAACAAACATAAATTATTTCCTATGTATAGTCTATTTTCTTAAGATTGTATGTGGGTATTTAAAAAATTGTTATACTCTCACTGGAGAATATAAGATCAGTGTGTTCATACTAGAAAAACGGGTACTAAAACAGTAAAAAGATAAAAAAAAAAATTGAATCAAAGCTTTTTCAACAAAGAGGAAGTCCCAAGCCAGATGGCTTCATTTATGACTGCTACAAATTAATTCAGGAATCAACAGCAATTCTATCCAAATTTGAATTTGAATAGAAGAGGGTAGTACTTACACATTTTAAGACACTCTTAGCCTGAAACCAAAACTAGACAAAAACTAAACAGTGGTTCAAAAGCTATGTACATATGAACCTATAAGATAATGCTAAGCGAAATGAACCCCAAGATAGGGACACAAGAGATGTTTTCTTTTTTGCTGTTGTTTTTTTCTGTACAATGTGATTTTTTTTTTTCTTTTGTATGTTCTTCCCCCATCGTACAACCCCTGTTGTCATTGTATTTGATTCTGGTGCCCTGTATCTTGTATATACATATACCTAATTTGGGGAGGGGAAGAGAAATAACAAAATTCTGTAACAAGGATTCAGGCTGACCCACTGTAACAATGAGATGTTGAAAACGAACTTTAAACTTGGGGGAGGGCAGAGAGAGGAGAGTTAGGAAAGTGGGGAGGAAAGGAAAAGTAGGGGAAAAACAAAGGAGGGGGTAACAGTGCTCCACAGGAAATGTACTCATTACCTTATTCATGTAACTATAAACCCTCTGTACAATCTTCACAATAAAAAGTTTTAAAACATGAACATAAAATCAGTAAGTCTAACATCACATTAACAGAGGAAACAAAAATCCATGTATCATATCAAGAGTTGTAGAAAAAGCATTCTGACAAAATTTCAATGCTATGTCACAAGTAACATTCGGTAAACTAAACATGGAAAGAAATTCCTTAACATGATGAGGGTTATTTATAAAAATTCTATAGCTAACATCAAACTTAAAGGCAAAAGTATCCCCCGAAGATCAGAAATAAGAAAAGGATATCTGTTTCCTCCTCTTCAACAGTGTCTTGGTAGTCCCAGTCATAGCAATTTAAGGAAGGGGGTGGGGGGCAGGGAAGGTGAGCTATCTAAAGTGTAAAGTATCTATTTGTAGACCCCACAATTCAATCAGCATAAATACAACTCATAAAATTAAAAACAAAAATGTCAAAAAAAAAACTAGCACTAAAAAACTGTTTCTGCAAAGATCAAAATACATGTATGTTATGCTTTTTATATATTTGCAATGAACAATTCTAAAAAAACACTTTCATTTATTGAGCCAACAAAAAGAATACCTAAAACTAAATATACTAAGGATCAAAAGACTGACACACTGAAAATTATAAATACTGTTCAAAAATAAAAGACCTGAGTAAACAGAAAGACATCACACAGTCAGGTAGTGGAAGTCTTAATGTTGGCAAGATGGAATACTCCCAAAGTAATGTACACATTCAATGGAATCCCTTTGAAAATTCTGAAGACCTAATTTGCAGAAATGGAAAGCTGAGCATTTATTCACATAGAACTACTCAAGATTCCCTGAATAACCCAACAACATTGAAAAACAAAAACAAAATAGGAGGATTTATACTTCTCAATTTCAAAACTTAACAATAGTAATTATAACAGTATGGAGGTGGCATTAGGACAGAATTGAGACCAGTGGAAGAGACCTCAAAGTCTACAACCAATTAAATTCTGAAAAAAAGTAGAAAGGTACTCAATCAGCAACATTTTGATTTGAACAACTAATCTAACTTTATAAAACTAATAGAAGAAACCACAGAAGTAGAAATTTTTGGCTCTGAATTTCATGATGGATTCTTAGATCTGATATCAAAAGCAGAAGCAACAAAAGAAAAAATATGTATCAAATATCATGCACAAACATATAAACACTTGTTCATCAATAGATGGAAAGAAAATATGTATAACCTACAGGATGAAAGAAAATATATTTATAAATAATTTATGCCATAAGGGTTAATAGTCACAATATAGGAAGAAGTTCATATAACTCAAAAACATGAAAACAATCCCAAGCAAAAACTGGTAAAAATAAATTAATATTAGCTGGGTGCAGGTGGCTCACATCTGTACACCTAGTTACTTAAGAGGCTGAGATCTGAGGTTTGTTGTTAGAAGCTAGCCCAGGAAGGAAAGTCCATGAAACTCTTATCTCCAATTAAACACACCTTGAGTTCAAGCCCCAGTAGATGCACGCACACAAACACACACAAACTATGTAAATGTATTTGTTAGTTAAAACATTAAACCTGGTTTCTAATGTTTTATGTACACCTAGGATATTATGACTTTCAGTTTACTCAAGAATGTTTTAACTATATTTATATGCCAATAAATACTTATGCTGACAGAAATGTATAAAACATGAGAAGTAAGAAAAAGTCCAAATATTAACCCTTCAATCACAAGTTTTTTAAAATATGGATTTGAGAAACCTTGGTGAAATAGTAACAAGTATTTCTATGTCAATGAATAAAATGAAATATAGCCTGTCCTTTTTTTTCTCATAGTGATAAGAATTGAATCTAGAGTCCCACAAGTGCTAAGCACATATTTAGAGGTTTTATCCTTTCATACCTAGGGACATGTTTAAAACTAAACTAAGGGCTAGGAAAGTGGCTCAGTGGTAGAGTTCTTGCCTTGCATGCATGAGGCCCTAGGTTCGACTCCTCAGCACCACATAAGCAGAAAAAGCCAGAAGTGGCGCTGTGGCTCAAGTGGTAGAGCTCTAGCCTTAAGCTGATGAGCTGCGGGACAATGCCCAGGCCCAGAGTTCAGGCCTCACAACTGGCAAAAAAAACAAGACATTTCATTATCTATTAATTTAATTTTGAGAGACTGTAACTTTGTTTTAGCAAATTTTCTAATAAAAAAGAACAAGGTGCAAGTAAATGAACAGAAAAGATTAATTCTTCATGATCCTTTCAATATATTTAATACTTTTGAAATAGAAAAAAATTGAAACCAGTGGGAAAGTAAACATATCACAAATTAGATATATGTGTGCTTGTAAATACATATATATCTATATTTAGAATGTATTTTATTACTGATGATGCAAACGTATAAATACTTCATGCAGGGCAATCAGATTTTATTGGTAGATTCTTATGATACTATGTACAACCACTGCATCTCATGAAAATTAGGTTTCTGTAACACTGAAAGTATAGTAAGGAAACAGAGAAGGGATGCAAACATCAGTGCATTACATGGATTATGGTACAAGCTGAAAGAGGACAGCAGCTCAAACATCATTCTGCCAGGCAGAACTGCAAAACAATCGGAAATTGGACACTGATCCTTCAAGACATAGAAAACGTCCATACTTTTTAATAGCTTATAACTATGGTTTAAGTCATTACATAAAAATAAAACTATTAGTAAGAATAGTGTTTTCAACCTTTTTTTAAAAATCAAAAAGTTCTAAAACTCTACATATACTTTCTCGAGGATCAGTACAAATTTCTTGTGCTTAACAGATATTAAGGATAAGCCTTAAATGGGTGTTGTCGATGCATTAAGTACCTATCATACTGTAGGTCCCATGAATTATGAATAAAACTAATGACATATTTTTAAATATTCTCAATGTCCTTTTTATTAAACTGAACAATTCAAATTAAGAACTTATTCGCAAAGCAATTTTCACTCATCTTTTACTGGTTAGCAATAACAATTTGATCATAACTTATAAATGTAATTAAAAAGGTAACTTCCCAGAGTGTTTATGGTTTACCACATAGGCTTTGCTAGCTAAAGCATTTGTTAACAAATTAACTATATCTAAAACTTAAGATGACCATTCTATGATTGTAAGTGCAATTCATTGCCAAACAAACATTATAAATCTAAATTACAGTAAATATTATAAATATAGTTGGAAAAGTGTTATATTATTCTTAGTTTTTTATCAATTTCAATACAGTCTTCACTTCTGCAGACTAATCAAGTAGATCATGACAAAAGTACAACCAGTAACACAAAACAGTGTACATGGCATAGAAATGGACCTACAGTAATAGTGTTGCAGAAGCTAATAATGCTTTAAGCCAAGTTGGAAAAACATGAATACCATGCAGTTTTACTCAACTCACCTGACAGAGGTGTAAAACCATTCTCTAGGAGCAGAGATGCATGCACAAAAGTAAGAATATGATTGCAAGTAACAGACTTTAACAAAATAAAAATATAACACTAAACTTCAAAAGGACAAAAAAAAAAAAAAAAAGGACAACATGATGTGATTCTTTGGAGGAAAATACTCTTATGCATCTTACCTCTCTCTTGGCCAACAGCACATTAGGAACAATGTGGGGCAGGCAGCGCCCCAGCATTAACATAACACTTTTTTCACTGTCTGCAATCCGAGACACCTAGAGAAACAAAGAATCAGCAAATGATTCAGTGGAAGACTTCTGTGCAGGATGGTAAAGTGGACATTTATGCTTTGGATTCTGTCACTTCTGCTCTAAGCACACACTCCTATAGTTTAACTTATGTAGAGGATAGCAATAAGAATAGTGTCCCCAAATAGCGTCAAGCTTTTCAGTGGGCCACAAGTGAGTTAAATACGCTACAGTAAAAGGGATAAGAGGAATAATTATTCATTGTTTTATAGTGCCAGAAAGCATACCCAGAGCCTCATTTGGACTAGCAAGTGTTCTAGAGACTATATCCCCAGCCCCTAGAATGACTTTTTGTGTTCTATATAGTACAGTAGGATAACTAGTGTGGACTAGAATTGAGTATTTCAAACAAGGTAGTAGATAGACTGAATTTTGAATATTTTCAACAGGAAGAAATAATATCCGAAATAATAGGTAAGCCAATGTAATGTGATAAGATCATAGATAGTACTTTGTTTTAATGTATAAAATGTCACAATGTATCCCGTAAACATATACAGGAACTATGTATCAGCAAAAAAAGAAAGATAAAATGAAATATCAGCTATGAAGTTCAATTAGTAGGCTTAAATTCTCTGAAGCTATAGGAATACCACAGATTTGGGCTAACTTCTCTGTTTCTTCTTTAAAATAATATGTCCACAAAAATCTGACCATAATGAAGTTGCATACAATGGATGGCTCAAGGAAGCTTCTTTGATATTATAATGAAGACTGCTAGACTGCAACTTAACTCATCAAGGGATCTGAAAGACCCAATAACATTTGGAAGCAGGGAGCCTATGAAAGGTCAAGTGGAACCAACAAAAAGTAACTAGAAAGAGGAGGGAATACAAAGTATAAAACTTGTACTTTGAAGATGGGCCTAAAACAATAGAAACGAGTTAATAAAGTCAGCTACCAAAGCGAACCAAACCACTTTTAATAAAATGAAAATAATGGAGTTACCCAAATAAACTGAATATAGATGGTGTACCCTTAAGTTGTTTTTCTGAATTATAGCTAAAAGATGTCATAGTTAGACACACTATATTTAAAAGAGATTAGGAGCTGGGCTCTGGTGGCTCATGTCTGTAATCCTAACTACTGAGGAGGCTGAAATCTGAGGATCATGGTTCAAAGCCAGTCTGCTCAGGGAAGGCTAAGAGACTCTTATCTCCAATTAACCACCAGAAAATCAGAAATGGAGTATGGCTCAAGTGGCAGAGTGCTAGTCTTGAGCACAAAAACTCAGGGATGGCACCCAGGCCCTGAGTTCAAGCCCCACCACTGACCAATAAACAGTGAGATTAGGAAGGGACACTTTAATATTAATAAATATAATAAAAAAACAGAATAATCAACTATTTTTTAAATAAATTTAAAGTCTTAAGTTCTATTTTTTAATTTTTTTATTATTATAAAGGTGATGTACAGGCGGGTTACTGGTATGTTCTATTTTTTTTGAGCATTACTTAAATTTTATAGATATTTATGGACTTTAAACAGACTTTCTATATCAGACTTCAATATGAGACACTAAGAAGAAAAATAATAGATACGTTTACAGAAACTATAAGAATATTTGGTGTTATTTACCTCTGATCCTAAACGACTATCTGCTGACATTCGACAAAAAGACAGTAATGCCTGGTGGAAAGCAGGAGACAATTTCCTAAACAAAAAGATGGGATGAAAAGGAACAGTATCAAAGAATCACCACTGACTGACATTGAAAAAGTAAATGGCATATTCTACCTCCCATTTCCGTATTAATCCTAACTCACAAATGTCAACTAGATATTTTAGCACCAGTGACTTAAAGAACACTTCACTAAGGAATTAATACAGGAGAAAAAACATCAGTTGATATTATGTAAAACAAACAGCTCTTGAAATATTAGTGAAAAAGTGGTATGGGGGGGGCCAATGATAATATATCTGTAAAATCTATAACTGTGACTTTGTCTACCACCCATTCTTATGGTCCCAGAAAGGCTAGCAAAGTCAGATATAAGCCTGATATAGTAGGATGAACTGAAGTTGCATTGATAAATACACTATGATAAACTCTAATGTTAGAAACCCACATAAAAGAAAAATTTTTTTAAGATAAATGAAGAGGAGATGCATTCAACATTCCTGATATAATTTAAAAAATAGTTGGGGAGGGCAAGAAAAATATTAACCTAATTATATTGAATAAATGGTAAAATTATCTTTATTTCTAAAATTAATAGACTCTATGAATTATATGCTATATGCTCAACCTGGAAAGAAAAGCTAACATTAAAAATTACAGAATAAAATTTCTTTAGAAGATACAAGGAACTGGAACCCATTGATTTTCCTGATTAGAGTGGCATGTTAAGGCTTGTATCTTTTTTTCTTCTCCTTTTTGCCCATCCCACAAGGAGGGGCCAAAAGCCATCCACTTATCCAAACCAGAAACCACAAATCAGCCTGCCTTTCTCCAAATAATCTCAACATGTAATTACCAGGCAAATCTGTTTCTTCAATTCATTCCCAATCCTCAATCATTTCTTATGTGGATTCCTCTAATATGTACTCTATCAATCAATTTTGTTACTTTCCAATTAACTCTACTTTGGAGGAACCTTTCAGAAAATGAGCTACCATCATATTCTAAATGAGATTTAATCTTCACTTAATTCTCCTTCAATTATCATTTATTTCACTTGTATTCTTTACATAAACCTTACTGATTCTTCTTTGTTTCACTCAACACAGAGTTCTCTTGACATACACTGTTTTCAATGGGAAGTGGGAACACTTCCTCTCATCCCTGCCTAGTTAACTTTTACTTGGGTCTTTAAATCTCAGAGTTGATGACAATTCTTCCATGAAACTATTCCTCCTTAGATAACTAGGTTAGGTGACTTGATTACATGTTCTCAGAACAACATTTATCCTGGCCTTAACTTTCTGAGAACCTCTCAACTAACTAGGATTAAATGTAAGATCTGGCTACAACATAGATATTTATAATTATATCTATGCACATTAGATTGAAAGGGCTAAACTGAATACATAAAGCACTAAACTGAAATTATATCTGACATGAAAAAACTCAATGAACATTCATTCCTTACAGTATCTTTTCAAACTGGGCTGGGAAGGTGGCTCTGGTAGAATGTTTGCCTTGCATACATGAGGTCCTGGGTTTGATTCTTCAGTACCACATAAGCAAAAAAAAGCCAGAAGTGGTGCTATAGCTCAAGTGGGAGAGCACTAGCCTTGAGCTGAAGAGCTGAGGGACAGTGCTCAGGCCCAGAGTTCAGGCCCCATGACCATAACAACAAAAACAACAACAAAGTATCTTTTCAAACTGTAATCTGAAGGATTTAAAAATGCTTTGTCTTCTAAAGTAGAAATATGATCATGTACAGGGAAAGCAGGGGTTATACCTTGGGGGAGGGACATACAAAGCAACAAAGAAATAATCTTACAATTGTGTTAGAAACAATTGCATGAAAGAAAAAAACATTTGAATACATATCTTAGGGTTCATTTCGCCTAACATCAACTTATCTGACCTTTCCTTCTTGCCTCAGACATATACTAGTTATTGCAAATAAAGGAAACCATGGGACCTATGTTTCTTTGGGCCTGGCTTACTTCACTTAATATAATTTTGTCCAAGTCTTTCCATTTCCTAACAAATGGGGCAATGTCATTCTTTCTGATGGAGGCATAGAATTCCATTGTGTATATATACCACATTTTCTTGATCCATTCATCTACTGAGGGGCATCTGGGTTGGTTCCATATCTTAGCTATGGTAAATAAGGCTACAATAAACATAGTCGTGCTGGTAGCTTTAGTGTGGTCTTGTTTGTGAACATTTGGGTAAATTGGTGGAGGGGAAGGGAAAAAAACAAATCGTTTAAATAGGGATACAGATGGAACCATTGCAACAATGAGACATACAAGTCCTTATGTCAAAAACAAACTTTACAACTTTGGTGGGGGGGGGGAGGATTTGGTGGGGGGACGGAGAGAGGATGGGATGGGAAGGGGAAACAAAGGAGGAGGCTATAATGCTTGATGAGAAATGTACTCATTGTCTTGCCCATGTAATTGTATCCCCTCTGTACAGTATTTTCACAATAAAAAAAAAGATAAAAAAGAAAATATGATCATGAAGGGCAGAGAAAATACATACATACATATACATGTATTTATATCTGTTCTATCTATCTATCTATCTATCTATCTATCTATCTATCTATCTATCTATCTATCTATCTATCTATCTTTCTGTATAAGCTCTGAGGTTCAAGCATTGTAACTCAATAAAAATTAAGGGAATATTGATGATATAAGATTAGTGATAAAAACAGGTAATAAGCAAAAGGTCTGGCAAAAAAACTATTTCCTTTCTTGGTTATGGCCAACTCTATAGCACTAAAATTTCTACTGAGTTTGATAATAATTGAATTAAAAAAAAAAAGCAAAAAGTAGTGAGTATCCAGCTATAAGGAGAAAAGCACAAGTAAAAGGATCACTATCAAGTGTGGCCCTGGTACAGAGAGCCTATCTTGAAATAATCAATGTAAAAAGGGGCTGACAGAGGTACTCAAATGACAGAGCCTACTGTCAAAGAAGCACAAGGCACTAAGTTCAAACTTCAGTTCCACAATAAACAAGAAAAAACAAAACACTGATTAGAAGTGCTAACAGTACATAGTATCACATATTATTTATGGGCTTGAGTACTTGGCCAATTAACACTTAAGCCCAATAATCTAGATAATTTATCATTTATTCTTCTAATATAATTTAATTTAGTAATTAAATTACTCATACTACATATACTTTGCTATACGTTGCGTTCCTGTCTGTGTAAAAGTTCATAATCTACAAAAGCAGTTCAAGAACTGAAATTTTTCCATTTTTTTTTTTTTTTTTTTTAAAAATATGGAACGCTTCACGAATTTGCGTGTCATCCTTGCGCAGGGGCCATGCTAACCTTCTCTGTATCGTTCCAACTGAAATTTTTCCATTTGACAATGGACTTAAGTAAAAGATGTATTTCAAAATATGGGAAACATACTAACCTATTGGGTTTATCAAAATGAACTGCACTTTTACTTGATGGAGAAGAAGATGGAATTCCTTCTCTTTCTCTCCTGGGAAAAGAATCTGAGGAATTTTCTTTAGGAATAGTGGAATCAACTTCATCTGATACTGACAGATGGGCTTTCTGCTTTTTACCCTGGTCAGAACTATTTACAAGTGTACTCTGTCCACTGTCTGTAGAGTCTTTGGAACAAGGCTGATCCAAGGATGATTGAACAGCATCACAAACTGCTGGTATGGCAAAGCGTTCATTTTTGAGGAAGTCCATTTCACTGCAAAATAAAAAGGAATTTTGAAAACCTTGACAACAGTATCAACTTCATAGAAAATATTTCATATTAACAGCAAACTATAGGACAAATGATAAATTTTTTTTGCACAGCCCACTGATGCTTCATTTACATAAAAGTATATCCATAAACAATTCAGCATTAAAAATGGCCATATAAACCTACTTTTAATCAGTACTTACCTTTCTTCATACACAAAATAGGGATAATATCACTAACTTCATAGATTATAAGAATTAAATAAAATAATGAATGGGGAATGTGTAATACTAATATAAAAGTAGTTATTTTACTCTGACATAATTCAAGGTAAGTCAAAATACCTTACACTTCTTACTTCAAAAAACTAATCGATTATCAAATCACTACATTAAATTTTACTATTTTAAATACAGAAAGCAGTTATCACACTTTCTATTAGAATTGTTACAATGTGAAAAATTATGCTTTACAATTTGCCAAGATTTTAGAAATGATAACCAAGGACTAACCTTTCAAGTCTTCTGATTTGCTCCATCAATGACCATTTCTCACTATTTAATAAGCTAATTTTATCTTCTAGTGTCTGTACTAGCAAGGAATTCTAAAATCAAAGTAAGAGAAAAACAGAAATTTAAGATCTCATTGTATGCTTCTGCATGAATATGTTTTGTGGACAATCAGTTCGCTGGTGTTTCTCACCTCATCAGACTGAGGGGTGTTCAGGGTTGGAGGAAGAAGGCTGCCTAGAACTGGAGTAAGAGCCTCTAGCTCATCTTCTTCTACTCCACTGGCCACATCAACAAGATCTTTCCCAGCCACTTGATGATTCCCAAAATCTCGATAAAGTTGTAATAAGTCTGGAGGTTTTGGAATATTTAATCCTACATCATCCCATAATTCAAAATCCTAAAAGATAAAAAATAATAACATAAAAATACCTTTATCTTGTATTTTTAAGTCATATTTTTATTGTTAACATAAAATGTTATGTTCTACTCCAGAAAATACAATAAAACCACAATTTTGTTGTAATGTCAAGTTATATAATTCCAATTACACATAATACTTAAGTTTATGCTAAATATTCTATTGTCTATTATTATTCGAGTTATATAATTCCAATTCCACATAATACTTAAGTTTATGCTAAATATTCTATTGTCTATTATTATTCATAAATTCTTTTTTACTGGGGCTGGGAAGGTGGCTCAGTGGTAGAGCGCTTGCCTTGCATGCTCAAGGCCCTGGGTTCGATTCCTCAGCACCACATAAGCAAAAAGAAAAAAGCCGGAAGTGGCGCTGTGGCTCAAGTGGTAGAGTACTAGCCTTGAGCTGAAGAGCTGAGGGACAGCGCCCAGGCCCAGAGTTCAGGTCCCACGACTGGGCCCCCCCCCAAAAAAAAAAACAAATTCTTTTTTACTTTCTAGTAAATAGGTTTATTGGCTTAGAGGTTAATGTGTTCTACTTACAACTTTTTAATTAAATCTATCAAAAATGTAAAAATCTTGGGCTGGGAATATAGCATCAGTGGTAGAGTTTTCATCTTGTTTGCATAAGGCCCTAGATGAAATTCCTAGCACTGAAAATAGGCGAAGAAGAAACTAAAGTACATTCTTAACTTTATAACCTGGGTTAATTTCAAAGCTAACAAACATGAAGACATAAAATATATCAAGATTAAAAAGGTCTTCATTCATAATTTTTTACCTATTATTTACAGGTTACAAGTAAACTTGCTAATGATATTTTGTTATTCATTGTAACAACCTACAAGTAATTTGTGTGGTCTCCTAGGGTTAGTAATCAGTTTAATCAATGTGTCTTCTCTCTGTTAATGTTTCCAATCTAATTTTCATGAGTGAAAATGCTTTTGGCCAAGTTTCAAAATCCAAATAGTGGCTTTTCTACTTTTAAAGCATTCTCTTTAATTCAATCTAACATAATTCATTAAAACTACAAAAAGATAAAGTATTCTGTGGACAAAGATTTTTACAAAAACCTTTTGAAGTTCCTAAGTAATCAACTGCACTCAGAATCAATTATTTATACTTATTTATACTTAAAGAAAGATACAGCTGGGTTAAAAATCTATCATCCTGTTCTTTTGTTAATGTGTCCTTCCTATTTTCCTCTTTCTGCAATCTTTCTGGATTCTCATATATTTTAAAGTTTTCCCTATTCATTACTTAATTGGCCACTTTCAAAACATGATTAATGTAAACTATCATGTTAGCAAAGTATAGTATTGTTAGGTAAATAGCAAACGATTTTGTCTTTTATGAAGAACATGTTTGGGACAGCTAATAATTAATAATTACTAGACATTTATTTATACCTATAAGCCACACAATGACATTTTAGTCAGTGGTCCCCCAAAATTACATAGCTAAATGTCATAGCCATGTGAGTCTGTGTAAGTACATTCTATGATGATGTCTGCATAATGATCAAATTGCCTTATGACACACTTCTCAGAAAATTGTTAAGCAACACACAGTTGTGTTATATTTAATTTTTGTCAAATACATGATAATAACTGAGGAGATGAAGTGCTATATCCTTTAGAGAATTTCAATTTTTGCCAAGAGATCGATCCATGGGAGATATACATCAATGAAATGACCTTCATTTAAAATCTCAAATATTAAAAACTGCTTTATGATTTCAAATATCCTGTTTTCTCTCCTATGGGGAATCTAGATTTTTTTTTTAATAAGAAAGGCACATGAACAACAAGAGATTTTATACTTTATGAGGGGGGAACCAGAGGAGGTGGAAGAGGGAAAAGAGGGCAAGGGTGGAATAGAATGATCAAAGTGTGTGTGTGTGTGTGCGTGCGTGCGTGTGTGTGTGTGAAGACAATGAAACCCATTTAAAAACATTTGTAAAAAAGTTAAAAAAAAATAGGTACCGCTTATCTAAAATCCATGCACTAGGGAAGTGAATGCAGGAGGATTACAAGTTGGAGACCAGCATGGTCTCCATAGCCAGTAGAAGGCTAGCATGGGCAACATACCAAGACTGTTTCAAATTAAAAAGGGGAAAAAAATTGGGAGGGAGGGAAGAGCTGGGGTATGGAGCCTAGGAGGCTAGAGGCTAACAAAGAATAATGAATGAAGCATGGAAGGAGCAAATGTAACCACCATACTTTATATAAACGGTGCAAATATAATAATAAACCCTTTTGCACTTTGTATAGGTCATATACTCTAATAAAACAATACTTTTAGAAAGAATAAATTAGAAATAAATGGAGTGATGGTCTCTTGGATCTGGGGGTGCAGCTTAGTAGTAAAGCACCTGCCCTGCCTAGTACATACAAGTCATGCGCAATACAAGCTCAATCTCTAGCATCACATAAAAAGTAAAATAAAAAGTGACTTCTTGATTTCCATACAATATATACTCTGGCATTATTCTTCAAAAGTGTAAGAATGAACTAGAACAGTAATTTACCAAAAATTTCTAGAATTGAGAGATGATATCAAAACTATTTCTTTGTGTACAAGATTTTTAACAGAATAATAATCTATTCCTTAATATTAAATAATATTTTTACTTATTACCTATTCAGAATGATTTATTGTGTTGTTTTCATTCAAAATATTTTCCAATTATTGTATCAACTTACAACATACATCTGTTATTGGTGGTACTGAGTTCTGAAGTCAGGGTTCTGAACTTGCTAGGCAGGTGCTCCTACTATATAAGTTCTACCTCTAGCCTCTTTCTGGTCTGGTTATTTCTGAGATAGGGTGTTGTTTTTTGGTCTAAGATGGCCTGGAATGTGATCCTCTTATTTATGCTTCCTGCTTTATCTGGAATGACCAGAAGAATGGTACTAAGTCCACCACCTATTGGTTGAGATGAGGGGTCCTGTAAACTTTTTGCCTAGGCTGGCTTTAATATTATAGATCCTCCCAATCTGTCTCCTCAGTAGCTGTGACTGTAGGCATGAAACTACTAGCACCCAAAGACTGAGTAAATATTTTACAGTTAAAAAAATGCAGACTCCATGAAAACATGCAAATGTGTTTTAACTAGGAAGTTGTAAACAGCTACCTGGAAAGAATAAAAAAGTTTTTATATGTAGAAAGCTTAAAAATCAGCAAAAGTCTATATGCCAGTGGAATATACTGAGTAAGCTGGGATTGTTTTGGTAACAAGCCTTATATAATTTTACTATAAGTACAACAAAAACAATGCACGGGGGGTGGGGGTGGAGGGGGGAGGCTGGGAAGGGAGGTGAAGGGTAAACAAAGGAGGAGGCTGCAATGCTTGGTAAGAAATGTATGCATTATCTTGCCCATGTAATTGTAACCCCTCTGTACAGTATGTTCACAAATAAAATAAAAAAAACAATGCAACGAAATAATAAAGTAAATGATAAGTTAGAAAGGAAATCAATCTTTTTTTAAAGTGACTTTACCTGGTCATCGTTTTCATCTGAAAATGTTATTGATGTAAGCTTGTAGTTATTCTTCAATAAAAATTCATTGACTAAGAAGTTTAGAGCTCTCTTCTCAAGAGGTTTGATTGGCTCCTGTAAGCAAAATAAAAGACAGATGAACAAGCTGTAAATTTCCTCATTCAATATTTGTGCTAAGGATCTATATGAAAGATACTTTTAGATCTATCACTGACCCACCTGAATTTCAGGACTTGATTTGTAATTTTTTCGTTCCTGTAAAGGAACTTCATGTTCTGGTGAAAGAAAATATAATGTTTTATTATTTTACCTTTAAAAATATCCTAGCTACTTCTACATAGTCAAAGTAAAAAAGTCTCAGAAAAGTTTTGTGTATACCACCTGCAGCCTTTGTCAGGTTGGCTCGGAGGGCCTGAATGGTCTCCTTGGCTTTCCGAAGTTCAAACTCCAGGACTGGACAGGGATTTGGAATAAACACACACAGGCATCCAACCAAGAAAAGGGAAACAAAAATAAAAAATAAAATAAAAAGCAAAGATGGGTATGAAAAAAAATACAATTTGTATTGAAAACAGAAAGCATGCAATCTTTATGAAACTTGTGAACGCATGCAGCAGAGTTGATTTGCAAGCAAACTGGTGAATGTTTTCCATAGTTTTAGCAGAATTAAGGGACTATTAGCAAATGTTCTAGCTGTCTGACAAGGAATAGCTCTATTTAAAAATAAAATGTACAGCATATTTTCATTTAGGTAATGGTAAAATCTTATAATCTCTAAGACTGTTTCACTCAGTCTAGGTAAAAAAAATGAAATGTTTTAAGGCAAAATAATTTTAGAGGAAAAATTAAAAATTTACTATCAACATGTAATAACATCAGTGAACAGATTCTTTTTGTTAAGATGTTAAAGAAATATAGACTAAATACTTGACTAACAGTAAGATGCCTATACATCTTCCTACAAACAAATATATTTTCTGCAAATAAGCATAGTTATGTTAAACACCTCAAAAATTCTAAGTATTTTGGTTGGCCTCTGGTGGCTCATGTCTACATAGGAGACTGAGATCTGAGGATCAGGGTCGGAAGCCAGCCTGGACAGGAAAAGTCCTTGAGACTCTTACCTTCAATTAATCACCAAGAGCTAGAGAGTTGTGGCTCAAGTGGTAGAACAAAAAAGCTAAAGGACAGCACCCAGATGCTGAGTTTAAGCCCCAGGATTGGCACCAAAAAATAAAAATAAAAATAGGGTTTTAATTAACTTTTTACTTAAATAAAAAGTAAAGTAGTATCTCTTTTAATTTCTAGCTGGGATAATTCCTAAAGCAAGTGATTATGTTCATTTAAACTCTAAAATGATTATGCATAGTTATCTAAGGATATCAAGTACAATTAAGGAATTCCAAAGATTCTCATAGGTCTTCAAATAGATTCATTCATGTTAGAATGGATTAATGAAACTGAAAGATTTCTATTACCATAATATGATAATAGAATAAAAAGGAACACAAGATTTTTCTTGTGTTCTTATAAGCTCTTTAAAATGTTTTGTTATGACTAAAGTTTCAATACATATGTTTGGGTTTTTTTTTTTTTAACTTTATAGTATTAGGCTAAAAAAGCAACTTAGATTTGAGGGAAAAAGCATTTAAGTAAATCTCTGGAAAAATGAAGTAAACTTTGTCACAATTGAATATTAAAAAGACAATACTTAATAGTTCTGTATTAAACTTAGGGGATTTAAGGTTTCATTTTAAAGATTGATTTTTTTTTTTTCCTGGTTGACTAGTAAAAAGAAAAAAGATTACATGAGATGTGGTCAGAGATGACAAACCTATAAAAATATATGGAAAAATCAGAATTCACTCAGTTTGCATATATTTGTTAAAAACTTGAGATGTAGTTACATCTAGTATAAGATGGCCAATTATTTGGATGCACAGAATTTAACTGCAGCAAAGATGGAAGCACAACAAAAAAATCAGATGACACTATGTTATTGTATGCTTTTTGGTAGTCAGCAATGCTGATCTGCAAACATTTCTGTGCAACAAAGGTAAGACGTTTCCCCTATAGCTTACATTTCTAGAAACTTAGTGCTAAGACTAAATACACATTAAAGTATGTTTGTTCACTTTCTAAATTTAGGTAACTGATTTTGGTTTAAAAATATCTAATGGTACTGTATCTTAAGTTAAAGCGTACATATTATGCTTTCAGTATCACTAAAAATTTACTTAGATGTATTACAGAACAATTGCAGATCAGAAATGCCCTATACCAGAATGACAGAAATGTGAAAAAACAAAAACAAAAACAAGGGGAAAATTTGGTTAAAACACAAATTGGTAAAAACTCAAATTAAATTAGTGAAAAGTTGTGACCAAGAGCAAAACACTGAAGATTAAGGCACAGAAAGCCAGAAAAACCCATGTCAGACGGCAAGAATATAGTATATTTTTATATACATCTCCACATATATAGCCAAATGTCATCAGGAACTACCAATGTTTTGAAGACAGTTTCAATCAAAATGAATTCACTCTGCTGCATGTTTCTTACAGTACAGTATACATTGTAGTTCTTAAAAGACAAGTATATATTTGAGGCTATGGCACATCTCTACAAAGGCACAGTATGATCAAGTAATTGCAGTTGTGTGAAAATTTAGTAAGAAAGGCTCTTCATAGCAATGCTAAATCTGTCTTTAGTAAAAGAATGAATTAGAGCTCAAATTTCCAAGTATTTTTAAATATCAGAATTCTTATTAAAAATTTGAGAATACATGTTTATAAAAAATACTGCAGAAACTAACAACTAACCTGCTCACTCTAGTTAGCCAAACCAGATGAATGTATTCTTACTGGAATTAAAGTAATAGCTACAAGCAATTAAAGTAATAGCTACAAGCATGTGGGTACATATTAATATTGTATGTTACAATTTTACCAAAACAATTAATGACTGAGCCGGTATAAGCATGTTTAAATTAGTTGAAATAATTATTTCTCACCCTAATACTAGTAGAAGACCAGAGGTTTTTTGTTTGTTTGTTTTTTGGTTAGTCATGGGGCTTGAACTCTGGGCCTGGGCGCTGTCCCTTAGCTCTTCAACTCAAGGCTAGCACTCTACCACTTGAGCCATAGCACCACTTCCAGTTTTCTGGTGGTTTATTGGCTATGAGTCTCATGGACTTTTCTGCCTGGATTGACTTTTCACTGTGATCCTCAGATCTCAGCCTCCTAAGTAGGTAGGATTACAAGTATGAGCCACTGGCACCTGGCAGGTTAGAGTTATTAAAGGTTATGATTTCTGTTGGTGTGGTAGTGCATTCCTGTAATCCCATTACTCAAGAGGCTGGGGCAGAACTTCAAATTCCAGGACAGGTTACATGGTGAGTTCTTGTTTCAAACAATAACAATATACCGATATTTATAACTATATGTATCTCTATCTTTATAATACAAAGGTCCTGCTTTCGTGACTTTGGAGGTGAACAAATGAAGTCAGAAATAATTTTTGATGGTCCTGACTATATTTAGTACTATATTTATCTTGAAATACTTGATAAAAGCAGTTCATTTTGACATGAAACACAAAAATACTTAGAAGATATTTTCCGTAACATTTGTCAATAAGTTTTTCATTCCCATTCAAAAGTTCAGATCAACAGTTCCAAGTTAGAACTTTGCATCTCACAGAAGTACAATTTGTCTTCTTTCAGCTGAGAATTTCCTGGATTTTTTTTTTTTTTTTTGTACTACAAGGTAATTTGAAGGAACAATTTTATACTTTCTTTTGGGGGGGGGTCAGGTCATGGGGCCTGGGTGCTGTCCCTCAGCTCTTCAGCTCAAGGCTAGCACTCTACCATTTGAGCTACAGCATCACTTCTGGCTTTTTTTCTTTTTGCTTATGTGGTGCTGAGGAATCGAACCCAGGGCCTCATGCATGCAAGGCAAGTGCTCTACCACTGAGCCACCTTCCCACCCCCCAATTTTATACTTTCAATACTTGTTTTACTTAATTATCCTAGGAATAGTTCTAGAACAAGGAAAAATTCTAAGTTTTCTTAAGACTCCAAGTTAGAATAAAAATTTGTTTCCAACATAAGGCAAGAATGTAGTACTTTACCTTGCAACTGGATTTACAAGGATCCTCTAAGTGGACTTTAGAAACACCTAGTTCTGTGAGGTATGACTTAGAGAATGGTAAGTGCATCAAAGCTATCCCATAATTAGTAGGCTGCATTTTCTTCATTCATTTCATGTAATATTGGGATAGGGAAGCATCCTCTACTCTATTCTCCCAGCCTTTAAAGAAACATTTCTTAGCTGGTGGCTCACGCTTGTAATCCTAGATGAGAACTGAGGATTGTGGTTCAAAGCCAGCCTGGGCAGGAAACTCCCTGAGACTCTTATCTACAATAAACTACTCAAAAAAGCCAGAAGTGGTGTTGTGGCTCAAGTGGTAGAGCGCTTGCCTTGAGCAAGAAGTTTGGGACAGCACCTAGGCCCAGAGTTCAAGCCTTAGGACTGACCAAAAAAAAAAAAAAAAAAAAAGGAAAGAAAAGAAAAGAAAAAAAAGCAAGCAAGCAAGCAAGCAAGCAAGCAAAAAGAAAAAACAAAGTTTCTTTCAATTACTGGTCTCCTGCTTAGGCTCCTCTGTCACTCATCTCAAACTTGGTGTTTCTCAGGGTATCATCTTTGGCCCTTTTCTCAGTCTACTTAACTACCTAGATAGATGATACTCCTCTGCTTTTAAATATTACAAGTACTCTGAAGGCTCAAATTTTTGTTTGTTTGTTTTTTTGGGGTCCAGTCATGGGGCCTGAACTCTGGGCCTGGGCGCTGTCCCTCAGCTCTTCAGCTCAAGGCTAGCGCTCTACCACTTGAGCCACAGCGCCACTTCTGGCTTTTTTCTTTTTGCTTATGTGGTGCTGAGGAATCGAACCCAGGGCCTCATGCATGCAAGGCAAGCGCTCTACCACTGAGCCACCTTCCCAGCCCCAGGCTCAAATTTTTAAATCCTCTTCTCCAAGACACAGATCTACCAGATTATTTCTTAGGCATATCCACTTAAATGTTTTTGAAATCCTGAATTTGATCTTATCTAAATAAATTTCATCATCTTCCTCTCTAATCTATTCTTTCCCTTGCAGTGTCTGTCCATTAAAGGTATTAGTATGTACGAAGCAGACAAACCAAGGAAACCTCAAGACTATTTCTTTCTTACCCTTCCTCCTATTAAATGTCTAAACCATATTGAATCTAAGCCTTTAATATCCTCAAGCAACTGTCTCTGTACTTGCTCATACTTTAGACTTTTATGTTATGGAATCATAAATTACTAAATAAACATATAATCATATTGAAGATTGAAAAATCCTACAGAAAAGCATGAATTTCTAAACTTATCTAACTATAAAATTCTTATTTTCCCCACTTTCATTGTTCCTTTATGCAACTTACATTGTTATGAACTTTAAGAAATATTAAAGAAAATGAGAAATCCACAAAAAATTAATGAATATAAACATCCACTACAATCATATATACCTCCTTCCCTTAACCCTATCTTAGTTTCATGGTAACAAATGCAGACAAATCTATCTGAAAATACTTCCTTTTATTCAGCCTTGTTGGAGCATCCTATTTTAATTGTGATACAAAATTATAAAATAGGATTTAGATAAGGCTTGATACAAGGAAATAAAAAGTTACTGCTAATAGGGAAAGGAATATGTATCTGTAACAGAGGAGGAATATATAAGAGATATAGTAGTAAAAAAAGAAATCCTAAGGTAGCTGGATCTGCATACTGCCAGGCCCTTACCTAAAGTATTTGACGGATACAGATGCTACTTCTTCCTCAGAGTATTGAGGCAGATTATCCTGCAGGTAAAAGTCTGAAGGCCATTTTAGAATGTTTACTGTATCATGTCAGCATCATAAAGGTTACATAGGGTTGTACTATTGACTGTTATTCCTAGAACATCATAAGACCCAGAATGTAGAGTAAATGTTCAACAATATTTACTTAGTGGGCAATGTTTCCAATACTTTGGAAACATCAACTGATCATGCCAGCATTTAAGAGTAGTAGATGAATAGATCAAGAAAATGTGGTATATATATATATATATATATACATCTATCTATCTATCTATCTATCTATCTATCTATCTATCTATCTATCTATCTATCTATGTATGAATTCTATGCTTCCATCAGAAAGAATGACACCACTCCATTTGTTAGGAAATGGAAAGACCTGGAAAAAAATCACATTTAGTGAAGTAAGCCAGATGCAAAGAAATATAGGTCCCATGATTTCCCTTATTTGCAATAATAATTAGTATATGTTTAGGATAATCTTATCAGATGAGCACAAAAGCTCAAAAGCTATGTACACATGACCATATAAGATGATGCTAAGCGAAATGAACTCCAACATATGGACACAAGAGGTTTTACTTTGTTGTTGTTGTTTTTAATGTACTATGTAATTTTTTTTGTTTCTTTTTTTTTGTTGTTGTTGGTCATGGGGCTTGAACTCTGGGCCTGAGAACTGTCCCTCAGCTCTTCAGCTCAAGGCTAGTGCTCTACCACTTGAGCTACAATACCATTCCCAGTTTTCTGGTGGTTTATTGGAGATAAGAGTTTCACGGATTTTCCTGCCCGGGCTGGCTTTGAACTGTGATCCTAAGATCTCAGCCTCCTGAGTAGTTAGGATTACAGGCATGAGCCACCGGTGCCCAGCTTTTTTTTTTGTTTGTTTGTTGCTTTTGTATTTTCTTCCTCCTACGGTATGTCCCTGTTGTCACTGTATTGATTTTGATACCTTGCATGTTGTATATATATTTATCTAATTTGGGGAGGGGAAGGGGAATAACAAAATGCTGAAACAAGGACAGAGAATGACCCATTGCAACAATGATACTCAGAAGACACTATGTTGGAAATGAACTTTACAACTTTGGGGAGGGGAGGAGTGGAGGAGATGGGGAGGTAAGGGATAGTAGGAGAAAAGCAAAGGAAGGGGTAACAATGCTCAACAAGAAATGTACTCATGACCTTACTGATATAACTGTAAGCTCTCTGTACAGCCATCTTTACAAGAAACTTAAAAAAGAAAGAAAAAAACCCAGTAGTTTTCCTTACAAGTTAGAAAGTACAATTGTTATGCTTCTCTAAATCTCAGCACAGAACTGTGTGATTTTAGAGAAGTTACACACAAGCAGAAGGTGATACTAGAATGTCAGTCAGGAATTCTGATGGTAAAAGATTGATCTTCTAAACCTGAAACAGGAGTATTGGTAACTCTAAAATTAACAAGGAGTCTGTCAGCATTTTCAAACCACTGGACATGTCTGTGTTATAATATACAGATAAGTTTCTGAACAAATTTCTTTAGGGCAAAAACTACTTCTATATCTACTAACATAGTACTTAATATATAGCAGACACTCAAAATGCACAAATTAAATTATAGTAATTCAAATGTTTGAAACATGGATGTCTTTTGATTCCTTTAAAAAATCTTGGGCTTTTTACTAACGAAAAATAAAATCCATTTAAGGTGTTTTGGGCATCTTAATTTCTACTTAAATCATTTATGTGAACATACATACTTCATAAGAAAAGTAAATTGAATGCAGAAAATACCAAGATACAAAACTTTTAAAATTTTTACTTTTTTGAGAAGAAAATGGGTAAGTTGAGGGTTTTTTTGCCCATACTAGGGTCTGAACTTAGGGCTTTATACTTGCTTGGCTGTTATGCTACCATTTGAACTTTGCCTACCATTGAACTACGCTGTAGCCTTCTAGATTTCAGTCTCCTGACTAGATATAATTACAGGCAAGAGTCATACCAGTGAGTAACTTAAGTTTTATTTGAGAAAGACAGGACTCTTCTCCCATGACTTTGCAGTGCTCAGGGGTACAACCTATTCCTAAAGGACATATTATGGGTTCTGAATTAAACAAAACAAAAAACCCAAAAGCAATACTAAGTAATAAAATAGTAGCACCAGAAAATCTCACTGCTCATGCTAGTGGCAAATTTCCCAGGTTTAGTAACTCTCATTTTTCTAAATTATTAAATAAGAATGATCTATTTTGTAGGACTGTTGACAAAATTTAAAATTTTATATAAAGCACAGAGCGAAGTGCCTGACATAGAGTAGGAACTCTCTACCTACATTATCCATAAACTTAGAGACGTTTATATATGATCCAATGGCAGATAACAAGACGCACTCAATTATCAGTCTTTTGATAAGGATTTTAATTACTTACTATGAATGGTTAACACATCTTTTGGGAAATGGGAGTTTCAGTAAATTGAAATTTTTGGTAAAGCCTCATCCATATTCACACATTTGATTAAAATAACAACACAAGAGCACCAAAAGATTGAAAGCTATTTTCTTAGTAAACTATATCTTTGTTTTCTAGGGAAGATATATTTATATATGAATACAGTGTAGTAATTAAAAGTCACAAAGTATTTTCAAATGTAGAGGTATGATATTTTCTTTAGATTCTCACATTAAAAATGTAAAGTAAAAATGATCACATTTAATACATTTCACTCTTAGCTGAATATATTTGTGAAGTATCCAGATAACTCAAAATAATAGAAAATTATACAGGGAATGAAAGCATTATATATATAGTATGAGTCAAAGGAACTATACTATTATTTCTACCTATGTGGCCATGAATAATTATTCTAATTAATGATTATGAATATTTTGCTCTTACATGCATAATACTAATTAGAATCATGAAAACAGCTAACTATGAAGAATAACAAGGAGCATTTCAATTTGACTCAACCTAAAATATGTTTCAAAAGATTAAACAAAATAATCATATGACCAATTTCTGGATAGGAGCAAAATGTATCAATATGTACAGAAAAAGAACATGTCAAACTTTATGTAAATATACATACATGCATATATATAGACTAAATACTATACATTTAACAAAAATAGCTACTATCTGATTACATATGCTACTTTACAGGTAATACAATTTTACAAGTGACATATAGGATAAATTAATCTTAACATTAAATACTTTTATACTTGATTTGCTTTTAGATATTTCTGATATGATTTACTATTTTGATGTACTTGTCAATAAATGATCTAATACAAGGAGCTTCATTAAGTTCTTTCAGTGATGTCTTTGTTAAATTGATATTACTGTTGTTTATATGCTGAATTCTCTCTAAGCTTCTGTGGAATTAATAATAGTTTTTGTTTTAACTCATGCAACACTGAGGTTTTAAATATTCAATCTCTAATCTCAAGGAAGGAATGAACATCATTTACAGGAATGTTATTTTTAATTAGGTCAAACCTAATCCTCATGCCAAGAGGTAGCATATGGTGCAGTCAACTGTGGACTCTGTTGCTAGGCTATCTTGATTTGAATCCTGGCTCTGCTACTGAAGTCTTATATAATCTCTGTGTGCCTCAGTTACCTGGGAAAGGAAAGATAATAGTAATTCTGTCATCAATGAGTTAATATACACTGTTAGGGGCAAGTGCTACATACAAATTTGTATATACTTTTATCCATAATGACCATAACAGGGAAGTATTTGGTAGGTTGTTTTTATGTCAGTCATGGGCCTGAACTCTGGGCCTGGGCACTGTCCCTCAGCTCTTCAGCTCAAGGCTAGCGTTCTACCACTTGAGCCACAGCACCACTTCCAGCTTTTTCTGCTTATGTGGTGATGAGGAATAGAACCCAGGGCCTCATGCATGCAAGGCAAGCACTCTACCACTGAGTCACTTTCCCAGCCTCCTTTGGTAGGTTTTTAACAAACTTGTAATAAATTTTAAAAAGTTCAATAGATTTAGTGAATAGATGAATCTTCACTAAGGGCACGCTCTGACCTTATACTACCCTCCCAGGCTCTATCTGTGGTCTATTGCAGGGTTCCTTTTGGTAACTTTTCTATTTCAGTGAAGTGTGCACAGTCCAATTAACTGTTTTATTTTTCCATCTCTCTCAGAGTCAAAGTCTTCCAAAAAGTAGTTTCTGCAATACAATCAACATTGTCTTTAATGGCAAAGAGCAATTGAGATAGTAGATATTCACACTAGAGAGCCAGTGCTTTTATACTGGCAAATTCCAGCATGAAAGCCCCAACTCCCTGCTTCAGCAGACTCCCAATGGGCTCATCTGGCATAGGCAGAATATAGAGTACAAATTGGTTCTCTGAAGTCCCTATAGATCCAATGATAACATCTACAAGGCAGGGCTGTGAAGGAAAGGGTGGAGTACAGAAGGGGAAAGAAGACTGGAATGAAAAACTAAACAATTAGAAAAGATTTCCTTGTTGGCATGGGCAGGTTCCTGGAAAGGCTTATTGTAACAGCACGATCCTTCTATTTTCTGAATCATAAGAAAGAAACTTTCTAGAAATCTGTGTACCTAGGGAGTACAGGGAACTCAAGGCTAACTTTTATTTACCAACCAAAATGTAGCTATTTAAACCAATTTTTAACAATCAGTAGTTACAGTGATACACAATATCACAATAAACCTGATTTGTAAGACTAAAGGATTAAGGCAAATGAGGCTAAGGTCCAATAACTGGACTACACAATGGCTAACTTAAGCCTGTTTTTCACCAGTTTTACAACTACTTGGTTGTAAATTGCTAGCTACAAGGAAAACTCAGCAAATTGGAGGTATATAAATACCAAAACTTTCAGCAAAAATCTCAGCACAACTTCTCAAACAGGAAACTGGAGAATCCTAAAGCCTAATTAGTAATTAGTAACAGGAAGTTAATAACACAACTTTGTATAATAATTATATACATTATAGTAACATACCATATTGTAGAAGGAAGAGAATTCTTCAAGCCTTTTTAATATTTCTGGAAAGTCAAAGAATCCAAGTCTATGTTTACAATCTTACTCACCTGCTACTCTCTCATCCGTTTCTCTGTTACCATCATCTGAATATCTTGCAAAGTCTAAAGAATCAAGAGTACTTATGCTTCCAGCTCGATCTATAATAAACAGAAAAGTAAAATGGTTAATGTATAGATTTTTACTTAGTTGTCAAGTAAGGGATAGAATTTAATATAAGCACCTGTGAATAAGAATATGACTTTTTTTTTTGGGGGGGGGGGTCCGGTTGTGGGGCCTGAACTCTGGGCTTGGGCACTGTCCCTCAGCTCTTCAGCTCAAGGCTAGCACTCTACCACTTGAGCCACTGTGCCACTTCCAGCTTTTTTCTTTTTGCTTATGTGGTGCTGAGGAATCCAGGGCCTCTGGCATACAAAGCAAGCGCTCTACCACTGAGCCACCTTCCCAGCCCCAGAACTTGACTTTTAAGTTCTAGGAATTCCACTAAACAAACATGGTAAAAATGCTCAAATCAATTTAAACTACTTTAAGGCAATCAAGTTTCCCTGCCCCTATCTTTGGCTAGCTTGTAAACAATATACACATAGGGTAGACTGCAAGAAATCCAGTCAAAAGTGGATTAGCTTATGGTTACCCAACTCCATAAATATTCTAAAAACCACTGAATTATCCACTTAAAATGGATAATCCTTTTTTTTTTTTTTGGCCAGTCATGGGGACTGAACTCTGGGCCTGTGCACTGTCCCTCAGGTCTTCAGCTCAAGGCTGAAGTGCTCTACCACTTCTGACTTTTTCTGCTTATGTGGTCCTGAGAAATTGAATCCAGGGTCTCAAGCATGCAAAGCAAGCACTCTACCATTGAGTCACCTTCCCAGCCCTGGGTAATACTTTTTTAAGATATTTAAATGCTATGTTAATCAAGCTATTCATGTAAGACATGGAATGTCTTAAATAAGAAGGCCTGATACAAAAATTCTATACACAGGATTAGGAAGGGGCATAAAGGATTTTCTGTAATAGGGTATGTGAAACCACAGGTGCATTCATTTGCCAAACTCATTAAATGGTATATTTAACTCTTATAGCCAGGTGCCAGTGCCTCGTGCCTGTATTTCTAGATACTCAGGAGGCTGAGATCACAGGATCAATGGTGTGCAGGGCAGAAAAGTCTATAAGACTCCATCTCCAATTAACCAGTAAAATACTGGACTGAAAGCGTAGCTCAAGCAGCAGGCTGCCAGCCAGGAGCAAGCAAGCTGAGCATGAGCATGAGATCAAGCCATAGTACTGATACCAAAAATCAGGCAAACAAAAAACAAAAACTAACCAAACAAAAAAAAACTATATATTTTCTTAATTTTAAATTTTAACTTAAAAAATTAAAGATCTCTAATGATATACACGTAGAAGTTTTTATGGAAAAAACTGATATGCAACTTCATTTTAAAAGCATAAAAATTAAAATCGTTAGATGAACACGGGGTTGGAGAGATTATAGAGGTAAATCAACATTATTCTGGTGTTGATACTAAACTCTGTTTTACTCCTAATGGAATGTTTAGTTAGCTGCTGATTTCAGATAAAGTATTTTTATGTTAAGAACTCATCTATCTACTGCTTTACTAAATCTCTTCTTTCTCCTAATTTTTATTGTATATGCCTAAATTACAATATCTTTAGGTAACATGCCTTATCCATTACACTGCAACTATTTTTCTTTGAAGTACTAAAGAACACATCTATACAATAGAAATGATCTTTGGGGAAGGCAAATACACAGACTAAATTTCAATGTGGTATTATTATGGATATATTTAAAATGTTACTTAATTTTTTTTTTGACAATGATGGGAATTGAACCAAAGGCCCCAAGCATTTAGGCAAGTGCTCTACAGGTAATACACCTCCAGCACCTATCATTTTTTAAGTTCCAAGTCAACGATGTTATATTCCATGAGCTTCTTTTTAATTAAAAGTTAAGTAATTTGCCCAATTTAATAAAACCTAGTCTATCTCATCAGAAAATATTTTTTTTTTTTTTTAAATTGTATTTTATTTTATTTGAGAACATACTGTACAGAGGGGCTACAATTACATGGGCAGAATAATGCATACATTTCTTACCAAGCATTGCAGCCTCCTCCTTTGTTTACCCTTCACTTCCCTTCCCTGCCTCCCCCCTCCCCCCACCCAATTTTACCCCCCTCCCCCCACCCAATTATACCCCCCTCCCCCCCCCACACCGAAATTGTAAAGCTGGTTTTGACATGACATTTTGTACTTCTCATTGTTGCAACAGGTCCACCTGAATCCTTAAACGATTTGTTTGTCCCCATCTCCTCCACATGATATACTCATCAGAAAATATTTATGGAAGAAAAAATTTTAACCTTGACCAAACTAAGCTCTACCAGATTTTGTAAGTTAACATACTTTTAAGTTTAAGACTACTAAGAGGCTCTATTATAGCTATATGAATTGTATGTTTGTTTGGATTCAGACACAATTCTTTTCTAGCACAAATAAATGTTCTAATATGAAAAGGGAAAAGTGTGACTAAGAAAGAAGTTATCAGCCAGGTGAGATGTCATATATCTGTATTCCTAACTACTTGGGAGGCTGAGTTGAGACAATCATTTGAACCCAAAAGTTTGAATAGTTGAGACAAGGTGGAAAAGGAGGAAGAAGAGGAAAGCAGAGAAGAGAAACCACCATGTTCTCATATGAAGCACTTTAACCACAAAGCATTTCTTCAAATGCCAGGATGCTTGTGTAACTTCTTAACACTTTGCTTTATAACTCAGAAGCTAATGATTAGGAACTTTCATCACAGTTCACAAACCAGTAAGACCTGTTCTTAAGTTTATCAAATCTGAGATCTAAATCTATTATACATGTTGTGATTACAAGATACACAGACTAAGCCCAATGCCTTTGGATCCGACTTTGAATCCTAGCTATTTAGGAGGCTGTCATCTGGAGGATTATGAAATCAGCCCAGTGGCTCAAGTCACTCGTCACTAGCCAACCAAGCAAATGGAACAAATGAAAGCCCTTGTTCAAACCTTAGTACCAGCTCAAAAAAAAGTATGCAAGATGATTTTATAAACCATCATATAAGTATTATTTTATTTACTATTTTAATATTGAGATATATTAATTTTCACAATATTAAGAAAAATAAGGTTGGGCACTGGTGCCTCACAATGGAAATCTTAGCCACTTGGAAAGCTGATTTAAGGATTGGTTCAAAGCCAATTAAAAGCAATTAAAGTCTTAAGACTCTCATCTCCAATTAACTATCAAAAATGACAGAAATGGAGCCGTGGCTCAAATAGTAGAGGGCTAGCCTTGAGCAAAAAATCTCCAGGACAGTACCCAAGCCTCCAGTTTTAGAGTTATGACTGGTGCATGTGTGTACAAACACTCATACAAAAATTCCAGATTCTTTAAAAGGTATCTTGTAGAAATTTTACAGTATACAATGCACAAAAAAAACTGACTGGGTGCTGACAGAATGTTTAATGCAATCATGGCCAAATTCAAACATTTATTGAACAGTTATTATAGGCCAACTCACTGACAAGAAATAAAGTGAACTACCAAAACATGACTTTTTAAAAGGACAGGGACATAGAAAGTACAGGTGGTATACACCTGTAATATAAGCAACGAGGCTGAGACAAGTGGATCCTGAATTCAGGGTCGGACTGGGCTAGAGATCTTGTATGAAAAATTTTTTAAAGGAGGAAAAGAAAAAACAAGTCCATAAATGTTGTCTGTTTGTATTTATACTGTATTAATATTAATATATTTATACTGTATTTACATTAGTATTAATAATTGTCTCATTGGAGTAGAATGTTGAACTATTTTCTCACAATATATTTGATTTTTTATTATGGAAGCTCTATCATTTTAAAATCCTGTAAATACTTAGCTGTCAATTAAATGGCAGGGAAAAAAATAACCAACTAGATTTAAATTATAATTTTATAGTAAAGGACATTAAATGCCTAAAAATCTGTTATGATAAATGATATAAAATACATACTACATTTATACAATAAAGACACTATTACTAAGGTAAATGGAGCTATGGCTCAAGTGGTAGCAGATTATCTGCCTATCTGTCTAGCAAGAACAAGACCCTGACTTCAAATTATTATTACCAAAAAAATAAAAAAATCATATTTAAGCTTAAGGTCATGTCTAAATATATTATGCACTTAAGGATGAATCTCAGAAATTAATATCCAAGAAAGACAAACTTATAAAGTTATTCTAAAATATGGATGCTGAAAGAAATATGACTAAATGTAATTTTTCTACTTTGGAAGCAATGTAAAATTATATTATTGAATGAACTTTCAATGAACATTTTCTTTTAGGTGGACAGAGTACTTATAAATATCCCAATAAAACCACAATGATACTCTATCTTCTACTTTTATAAGTCAATCTTGAAATATTTGATATGGCTACAAATAGTAGAAACAAGCTGGATGCTGGTGGCTCACGCCTATCATCCTAACTACTCAAGAAGCTGATATCAGAGGATCATGGTTCAAAGCCAGCCCACGCAGGTATGTCCATTAGACTCTTAGCCATCAGAAAGCAGGAAGTGGAGCTGTGGCTCAAAGTAGTAGAGCACTAGCTTTGAGCAAACAAGCTCAGGGACAGGCACCCAGGCCAGAGTTCAAGCCACATTACCAATTTTTAAAAAAATAGTTGTAACACTGGTAAAAGAAACAGGAAAGACTTGAAGCACTTAATATGCTTGAACTGAAATAAAAAGTTAATGTCTGCATATACTAGAATCTAGGCAAATAACAACAAACAACAACAAACTTCTGTCCATCGCAAACTCACATTTTTAATTTCTGGAATTTCAATTCTCTAATGCTGAGGCTCAGTGTCCAATGGCTAGTATTTTCAAAATATTTGAGAAGACATTTTAGAGACAGTCCAACTCCCTAATATTTTTTCTTTTTTTCTCTCTGTGTGCTAGGAAGAAGGGGGACTTACAAGAAGGGGATTACAAGTGTGACCCACGGGACACTCAGCTTTAATGCTCTAATTTTTAAAGCTGTGAAAACTGAAGGCTATGTATTTACTCATTAATGCTTAATAATCTACGTTGAACAGTATACAAGTAAAATTCTGAATTAGTAAAAATGTTGGAACAAATTAAAGCCACAGGGCAAGACTAAAATTTGTGGTCCAGAAATGTGCTAAAGGCTCAAAAAATAAGGCAGCACACAAGTACAGAACCAGGAAATGGTTAGAAACAATATGGAAAATTTCATGACATTACCTTGAGCAATTTTATACACCCACAACAGGACTAGCTGGTTCCAAGAACAAATGAACATCATTTTTGACTTCCTAGAACTGTTGAAATACTAGATGAGAAAAATCTGAAAGGCTACACCCTAGACTGCAACTGTGTTCTATTCTTTCCAAAGGTTAGCCATTCTTTTTTATTGTCGGTCGTGGGGCCTGAACTCTGGCCCTTAGCTCTTCAGCTTAAGGCTTGAGCCACAGCACCACTTCTAGCTTTGTTTATGTGGTGCCGAGGAACTGAACCCAGGACCTCATGCATGCAAGGCAAGCACTCTACCACTGATCCACCTTTCCAGCCCAAGCATTCTTCATTAGAACTGAAACTTAAATATAACTATACAGCAAAGCTTCAAGATGAAAAAGACAATGCAAGCTAATTTGGTTTTGTTAGATTATTTGATTCTGTATAGCTAATAGTATATTTGACTTTTAGTTGATGACTACTTGATCATAGTCTCATTTGAATATCCTACAATTATATATGCACAATATCATGATTTTGGTGAAGTTTAATGCTGTGCTGTGTAGTATGACCACTTTACAATGCTTCTGGCAGATTCTTTACCACTTCCTTAGTATGTGTTATATTTTGACATTTTTTTTTTTAATGACTGATTTTATATCACTTGGCTTGGCTTCAAAATAGATTGGGTATTTTGACAGTTCTACTAAGTTAAAATAGTTTGCATCATATTCTTCTGAAATAACCTAACTTTTGTAGAGCTATGTTTTAAAGCACACATATGTAGCATTTATGGTTTAGCAGAAAGTGCACAGTACAGTGGCTCACGCCTATAATTCTAGCTATTCAGGAGACTGAGATCTGAGGATCACGGTTATCTGGAATCTTAGTACTGTTACTTATAACCTGGTATGTAGTAAAAGACATAGAAAGTGGGCACCCTTATTTCCCAACCAGAATCTTTATCTGCAAGAATTTATTAGATTATTTTGTATGAATCTTTTTATAAGCATGTTGGCATATGCAATTTCTCTTTCCTTAATAGATAGAATCTAGGCATACGTATATTGGCTGTATTCTAATCTATCTGCTTAAATGTATCTTGTATTTGGTGATATTTTACATCAGCACACATATATTCCTGTTTTAACTAATCTATTGTTGGACATTCTGTTTGTTTTCAGCCTTTAATATTTTTACTTAAAAAGCTTTTTTATTTTATTTTTTTGCTAGTCATGGGGCTTGAACTCAGGGCCTGGGCATTGTCCCTGAACTTCGCTCAGAGCTAGTCCTCTACCACTTGAGCCATAGCAACACTTGCAGTCTTTGCTGTTTATGTGGTACTGAGCAACCAAACCCAGGGCTTCATACATGCTAGGCAAGCACTCTACTACTAAGCCACATTCCTAGCCCAGAGCTTTTATAAAATCTAGGTTTACTTGTTGTTGTAAAAATAAACATGTCTTAAAAATAAATATAAAAAATAAAAATAAGTGTCTTAAAGGTGCAGGGGGAGGGAGGAGTTGGGGAGGTGGGGCAGGAAGGCATGGTAGGGGAAAAATAAAGGAAGGAGTAACAATGCTTGATAGGAAATGTACTCATTACCTTACTCATGTAACTGTAACTCCTCTGTACAGTAACTTTACAATAAAAATATATTTAAAAAGGAGCAATGCCTCTTCATATTTATATAAAGTAATATACATACTGAAACAAACTCCAAGATATGAAAACAAAAGAGTTTTATTTTTCTTTTTAGTTTTTGATGACTCTTCTTTACCTTATAAACAGTATATTCACATGTACATCTTTGGGAGGTTGAGAGGGAGGGCACAAAACTTGATGGAAAAAGGGTAAAAAAGTGCAGCAGTGGAGTTCACTGGACATTGATGAAAGTGAACTATACAAATTGTGGGTGGAGACGGGAGAGAGGGACTAAGAGAGAATTAGAGAACAGATGACACTGTTCAAAAGGAAATATACTCATTACCTGACTCACATAAACGTAACCCTTCCCCCCCCCCCATACACCACCTCTATAATAACAATAAAAATGCATGTCTAAGCTGGGCGCTGGTGGCTCACAACTGTAATCTTAGCTACTCAAGAGGCTGGGATCTGAAGATCGGTTCAAAGCCAGCCTGGGCAGAAAAGTCTGTGAGACTCTTATCTCCAATAAACCACTAGACAACTGGAAGTGGCACTGTGGCTCAAGCGGTTGAGCACTCCCCTTGAGCTGAAGAGTTCAAGGGCAGCACCCAGGCCCAGAGTTCAAGCCCCATGACCAGGGGTGGGGTGGGAGGTGGAAGCATGTCTAAAATAGATCAGACATGGAATTGGAGGTTAGAGAACATACACTTTTAAAATGTGATTGATAATATCAAAGTCCTCTTTTTTCCCCCCCCTTTTTAGGTCTGAGACAGTCTTGAAACTTGCAGTTTTAGCTCATTGGCTAGCACTCTATCAACTGAGCCATACTCCAACCCAAAGGACTGGTGGTCATCTTATTTTTTTCTCCTTTTTTTTTTTTTTTGAAACAAATTACTCTTAAAAGAGTGTCCTACCAACAACATGTCAGTGTACAAGTTACCTTTCAGCTAGAGTATAACACAATTACATGCAGAAGAAAATATTACTTGTAGAAAAATCTCTGTTAGAGAGAATACAGTGAGGTAGCAGATTAAAACAAAAAACACACAGATCAAGCCAGGTGCAAGATTCATGACTGTAATCAAAAATCACTCAAGAGGCTGAGATCTGAGAATTGGGGTTTGAAGCCAGCCTTCAAAGACAAGTCTTATCATCACTTGATCTGTGAAAAGCTGGAATTGTTAGTGTGGCTCAAGTGGTAGAGCACTAGCTGTGAGCAGAAAATAGAGTGAGGTCCTGAGTTCAAGCCTCTTATTACCTCCCCCACCTCCCAAATCACATATCAATCAACAGCAAAGTAAAAGAGGGCAGGGAGAGGGGGGCTATATAAGAGGGTGAATGAGGAGTAAACTTGTTTTGATATAGTTTATTTGCATGTATGAAACAGAATGAAACCTGTTTAAATTGTTCTAAGAAAGGGGAGTGGGCTAGAGGAGAATAACAGAGAGGTTGATTGGGATACACTGTTTACAAGAGCAGTAATATCACACAAAACTCTTCTGCAGAACTACAGCTTTTTAAAAAGAGGTTGTAGAAGCCTTTGTAGGATGTTAAATTAAGGCTCTCAGAGGAACTGAGGGTGCTCACTGGCTCTGTGATGTGCCCAGGTATCTTAACACAAAATCAAAGATCCAGAGAACCTTCTACCCACAATTCAGAATCCACAAACATAAATTAGTAACTCTCAAAAACAATAACAAAAATCACCTATCAACTAACAAGTCTACCAGACTCTCTGAGCTTATTTCCATGGCTTTATTCTATGCTTTAACTCAATTTTTCTACCTCTACTCCTTTGCTTTTTACATATTTCTCTGTAAACGGCAATGTATATGGATTAAAAAATATTACTAAGTTCAAAATAAAAGTCATCTCCTTTTATGTCACATAGAAAATTGAGAGCTAATACCTAAGAAAAACTCAGTAAGACGCTAATTTAAAACATACATGGATGTAATTATCTCTATAATGTACAGTCAAATAGAAATGCTATCAAGTTTTTCAAGTGAATTTCAAGCACAGATGTCTATCCGTTTTCAAACTTTTTTTGTTTGTAGGAAGACCTGTCTTTGAAGCAGGGTGAAAAAATAGGGTGAAAATAATAAGGTGAAACTCATTGCTTTATTATTATTTAGTTAGGACAGCAAACACTCATTAGTCCAGCTTAATCCTATACTATTAGATACCTCCTAACTTTCTTATTTCTCACTATCAGCAAATCAGAGCTAGTGGCCTCTAGTATTTCACTTTTTCTCATAAAATAAATTACTGTAAAATGAGTTTTGAAATTATTTTACATACTATTCTCACATGAACTTTATTAATAACAAGGCTTAAAAGGTGATTCCTGAGCTAGGTGTCTGTGGCCCATGCCTACTGACTCAGGAGGCTGAGATTCAGGGAAAGACAGCTTTGGCTCAAGTGGTAGAGTGCCAGCCAAGCAAGCAAGCTGAGCAGACTTGAAGTCCTGAGTTCAAGCTGAGTATTGCCTAAGCCCCCAAAATCCAAACCAAACCAAAATAAATGAAAATAAAAGTGATTTACCCAAGGTAGCAAATCTTGAAGCAGGAGACCAAACTGAGAGTTAGATATTATTTCTATGAGTCCACTGGTCTTCAAATTGTAGGCCACGTGGAGAATTGCATTGATGGCACAGACCCGAGGTTGCTTTATCTTGCCACAGCAACTCAATTACACCCTTATTTCTCTATTTTGTTCAGGACAACATATGTCATGAATCTTGCTGTAATTCACACATCCCAGCCCTAAAACATTCTCCTTCATTCTATTATGGCTTAGTATTCACTTGTGCTGATTCCTGGGAAGCGTCATTGCTAGATTCAATTGTACAGTAGATTAATTTCTAAGAACTCTGTGACGAGTTTCTCAAAGAAAAGTAGCCAACCAACCCAAAGTACACTCAACTTGTTCACATCGTCCTTAGCTTAGAAAGTATTTATGTGGAATTGGAGAGTAGTACTGTCTCCTGTTTCAGTAAGATGGGGCCAGCTAATTGCAGCTGGGCATGGTGTCTCACCCGCTACCATTCCAGCCATTATAGAGGCAGAGATGCAGAAGGGCCTGGTTTGAAGACAAGTCAGTGAGACTCTCAATCAGTGGTGAGGGCTTGTATTCTTAGCTACCAGGGGAGGTTCATGGTTTTAGTGTAAATAATTTAAAAGTCACATGTAATTATCAAAGCTCATTGTACTTATTAGCAACTCAGTAAAAAAAAAAAAACTTGTGGAAAAAGCTGTTCGTATTTAAGACCTTTCTCTATTTTTCATTTAACAAAATTTGTCCAAATTAACTTTTAGCCTAAAAACAGAGAGCACAATGTTAATTTTTGAGATTAAAAAGGTCTATCTTCCCAGACTAATATATCCTGCTTCCCTATATATTGCCACAGAGTTTAAAAATGTCATACTGGATTTTTTTCAACTATCTAAATTGAATCATTTTATTATGTTGTGAGCCAGATAACAGTAAGCAAGGTAGCTTGATGTTCCCAGATAATGCGTTATGCAAGGAGAAACAAAAATAATTTTTATCTTTCTTTCCTTCTCTCATTCAGGATAATAACGTTACTAATTATTCAAAACCACTACTTATCTTTGAGAGTCAAACTTCTCCACAAGGGCTATTTCATTTCCGTAACTGACAAGCATTTTCGAATACATACCATTATGTATCTTTTACCACAGAAGGATATTCTCTAACTCTCATTTGGAGTTATTAGAGTTTGAACTCAGGGCTCTACCACTTGAGCCATGCACCCACAGTCTTCAACCCTCCCTCTCTATCAAGAAGGTAACCTCCATTATACTTTTGTTTCCATGTAACCCTAAGCGGCTCAAAGTTTCAAATGCATCAATGTAAAACTACTAAGTATCAAATATATTTATTATAAGCTGCAAGGAAAATAGGCTACATTTTTACAAGAATTATTATTAATCTTGAAACAACTGGAAAGCCATGGGAAGAAAAATGAGTTAGGCAATAGATATATTGAAATGTCAGTGGCCCAGACAACAGACAACCCCATTTATCTAAGAACAGCAAACTTAATAAATTTTACAAATATTCTGTCGATATTTTCTCTCTCAAAAAGCAAAAGCATCAGACCCTCTCTCAACTTAAGACAGGAAAGGAACCCTTGTGTAAAGCAGGAGGGAAGAGAACTGGGAAGAAAGGAACATGAAAGGGCAGCAATGGTGACACTTAGGAAGGACTATGGAACACAGGGAGATAAAAGTACCTTCCATAGGTGCTGGGGAAAAACAGCATGGTCAAAGGAGAGAGGAAATAGAGGAAGATGAATAATTCAAGAAACTGTCAAGCTCATGGTGAAATTACTGCAATCAAATAAAATCCAAAAGAGCTAAAGGCTCTATGATGGATGGAGGTTTGAAAGTGGCACAGTAGAAGAACCAAGCAATTAAATTAACTAAGCCAGGGAGTGTGTGAAACATTTACAAAGGTGACATTGGAGCTAGGCCTTGAGGAGAGAGGAAGCCTTTGCCAGGGAGAATCATGAAAGAATTCAGAAAATTGTTCTTTGTCATATTTTATGTGTTAAAGGTGAGCAATAAGAAAATCTCTTCTTGGAAAAGAAAACTGTCCTACAAACTATGGAAGTTATATCTACTGAGAAAATTCCTTATCCAAAAAAGAAATGTGGTTCTTTTGGGAGCAACACTGTTTTTTTTAACTCTGGGACTTAAGCTTGCTAAGCAGGTGCTCTACCACTTAAGCTCAGTGGGATTTTTGTGTGGGGCTAGTCTGGACAGGATTTCCAAGGTATACCTTCCAAGTAGCTAAATCACAGATGTGAAACACTAGGCTCGGCTTATTAGTTGAGATAGGGTCTTGCTACCCTCCCCCCTCCTTCCTCCCAACTGGCCTCCAACAAGATCCTCCAGGGCCCTGCCTCCTGGACATGTGGGATTACAGGCATAAGCCACCTTGGTTAGCCAGGATGTATCTTGATAAGAAAATGCACTCTTGGCAGTTCCACTACCTCTACGTTTAACAATTCGAATTGCTGGTGCCATTAAAGTGTAAAGACTTTTTAAACAAACTTTATGCAGCAGAAAATCCAGTCCCTTCTTTTTTCAATACTATATATTAATTGTACAAAAGAACTGAAACCCCATTTTCTGAATAAACGACAAAAAAAAAAAAGTCCCAAAGACAACAGGTTCTTCTTAGCTGCATCTGGCTTTAGGAGACAGAAGCAACATTTATTTCCTATACCTTTTCTCTTGATTGTGAACCAAAGAATGACTGAGGGCAGTTAGAAGAACACTGTTTCCTGGTAGTGTGATTCAGGAGACGGGGGGGGGGGGGGGGGGGGCGGGGAGGGGGACGCAAAAACGTTTAGAGCAAACGTTTAGGTCGCGTTCTCAAGTCCCGCAAGAACCTGTAAACTGCAAACTTGATCATTTATAGGAACCGACTCCTATGGGGGTGGGGATCCCAGGAGCAAGTGCAACACCCAACTGGAGGCCCGGAGGAACAACAGACACTGTTGGATTCCTTGGCGTCTAGCAAAATACACTACCTCCCAACCCAACATTCACTGGCCCCCAATGACATCCCCGCATATATAGAAAAACCCCTTCCCCAGAAGTCCCCCCCACCCCGACACCCCCACAGTAACTCCCCACCATCCCAAACAACCCTGCGGGCGTGACGGGCAGCACCGACTTACTGAGCTGTCCCCCGCCCGACGCCGTGCTCGGCTCCCGACCTGCAGCGCCTCCGATGCCCGCCGCTCCGGGGATCCCGGGAGCCCCGATCCCCGGCGGGGTACCGCTCTGCCTCTCGAAGTTGCCTGGATTGGAGAAGTAGTCGCGCAGCCGAGGCAGCTCGCGGCCGCTCTCCAACAGTTCCGTGTGCAGCTCCAGGGCAGTCAGCAGGTACTGATCGCGCAACAGCTGGGCGGCGATGGCATCGATCGACAAGCGAGCCGGGGTCTCCCCGGCGCCCCCCAGGGCCATCGCCGCCGCCGCCTCCGCCGGGACCCCCGGCCGCGCGCCGCTCCCCAAGGCCAGGGGATCCTGTGGCGACAGCGAGCCCGCAGAGCCGGGGTCCAGGCCCACGCCGGTACCCAGCCGAAGTCCTGCCCGCCGCTCCTCGGTCGCCGCTACCTCGTCGTCCTCCTCATCCGAGTCGCTGAGGAACGGATTCACGCCGCCGCCGCCGCCGCCGCCACCTCCGGGCGCCATCGCCGCCATCTTATCCTGACAGGAGAGTGGGCGCCTCCCTGGCAGGCGCCACCAGGCCGCAGCCTGAGTCTGAGCGTCGGTGGCCTCGCAGCACCTACACCGCCACGGCCCAACCACGTCCCGCCTCCCCACCTGGAGGCTAAGCCCTGGCTCGGAAGTAGGAGGTCCGGGTGCGGCAACACCCACTGCTCCAGCAGCCGCTGCACCAGCAGCCGGCTCTGCAGGCGTCTTCCTGGTCCCCAGTCTCGCGAGAACTGCGGTGTGTCCCGCCCTCTCCCCGCCTTAACCCCGCCCCAGCACGCCTCAGCCCCGCCTTATCTCAGCCCCAAAGCTCCAAGATTGAAGGACCCGCTCCCGGCTCAAAAGCAAAACCCCGCCCATCACTCCTCCTGATTGGCTGGGATGCCAGGGGATTGGCCCGGGAATTATCGTGAGAGTTGCCGCGGCTCGGGCAGTGTCGGGGGCGTCTGGTGGTTGAGGGTCAGGTGTGGAGGTGGTTTTAGGGACACCCTGGTGGTTGTCCGTTGCGTGGGCTGTGGGGAACCCTTCCGATAGCTCCATGGCCTTTGGTCCTGCCTTCACGCTGAGGAGGCCTCGTTTCCGAGATCAGGTCTGACCCAGGTAACGTCCCGGGACCATCGCGCTGGAGCGCGGCGGCCCCGGAGCCGCGGCCTCGCGGGAACCGTGGTCCCGCGGATCCGCTCCACTGTTTGCTCTCGGTGACGTCTCCTCAGCGCGGAGGCCGAGTGCCCCGCACACGCTGGCCAGAGCCGGGCTTCCTGCCCTTCCCGCCCCTGTGTTTTGTCCCCGTGGAGGCCTGGCGACAGCCCCGAGTGGCTTGGGTGTGGGCGAGGGCTCCCCCCGCCCGTGGGAAGCGCGGTGCGCCGTGGAGTTTGAATGGAAGATGCAATGCCCAGCGTCGGTCTGTGACCACAGTGTTAAGTACTCGCTCACGGAACACCTGGGACTCAGCACACAATTCTCACAGCAGGGACTTTTCTCTGGAGAGTAAGCTAAAGCCCAGAGATTTTCTAGGACCCGTCCCCAGGAGCTCCACCAATAAGTCTTCAAAGGAAGTCCCGTCGTTTGTGGCCCGTCCCAACCCATCCTTTTCCCACAATGCCCTGCACGCTCTCTGCCTGGTTGGTTGAAGCTAGGATGGAGGTTTTGCTTGTGGAACTTGATTTTAAAGGTGGAGCGCTGTACGCAGTATTGATTTCCTTTGTGGTGCGTTGACATTGAAGTCTTTAATTGGGAAGACGGGCGCTTATCTTTTCCATTACCTTTTGGCTACAAGCTGAAAAAAGCAATGTTTTCCAATGGACAGAACTAGCTATTGCTGATGGCTTATTTTCTCACACAACTTGCTACTTATGCAGGTTTTCAATTTCCTACTGTACAGCCCTCAGTAGGCACCAAAACAAATAGGCAGCTGTGATTATGACTATCAGGCAAGTTACATATTACACTGAAGCCGTAAAGTATCCTTTGTGGAAAAATAAAAGTAGAGCATTCTTATATAACCTTAGGTCAGGTTATTGGTTTACAGGTAACATATGCCAACAGTTGTAGGCTTCAGTTTCAGTTGAACCAGGTTCAGCAAACTGAAATGTTCATTTGAATGGAACTCTGAGCTATTTTTATTTTTATTTTGGCTGGTACTGGGCTTGATTGCTTGCTCGCTTAGCTGGCATGCCACCACTTGAGTTATGCTTCCAGCCTAACTTTTTGCTGGTTCTTTTGGAGATAGCGCATCACAAACGTTTCTGTCCAACATGGCCGTGTCCTGCCATCCTCCAGATCTTACCCTGCCCTTGCTTACTTTAGAATATAAATTTTTTATAGGACTACCTCATGATATTCTATGTTAAATATTTTTCAGTGCCACTAGTTGAAGAAAATACGAGAAATTCCAACGTTAGGGAATAATACCAATTATATCAATGATATTAAAATGACCAATACTCTATCTTCTACATATTTTTTTAAATCAAAAGGGATTGCCGATCCTTATTTCAGTTTGCCAAAGTGATTAAAAGTTAAACACTGGAATGGAGGATTAGTGAATGACACAGGAAAAGAATGGTTAGTTTGTACAATAGAATGGATTGTTTGTACAAAAGAATGGATTGTTTGTACAATATATCCATCTCTGTAATGCAAAATTTTAGAAATCTAAGCCTAAGCTAAAGTCCCAACTATACATATAAATTATGAGACCTTGAAAAAATTCAAGCCTAAATTCTGTCAAACTCTCTGGCATTCATCTGCTAAAGGGGATAATGAAAGGCATAAAATTGAGAATAGTCTTGTCACAGTGGTAAGCCATAAATGTTAGTATGGCCAGTTATTAATTAATGAAATAGTAGTTACTGAAACATTTTTAGAAACCAAATAGCTACTGTTTTAGCAGATAAAGCCTGAAAAAGTAATTAGGACAGCAGAGCTAAAAGGAAATACCCTTAATTTAGGATCTGAGTTCTAACACTCAGGTTGAAAATAGATTAAAAATGTTTCCTTGGAGAACTGTAAGAAGTTGGATGTAGAAGTTCTTTCTTGATGAACATAGAGAAACGCGTTTTTACTACATCTAATGCCTATCCTGTAAGCGCGGGCTTGTTTTGTGACCTTGCAAGCCCATAACAAATGAACTGGCCAGTCTTCCCAGTAGGTCCTGGGAAGTGCCTAGAGGGATACCTCTATATACCCCCATCAGAACACGTTGTTTTGTTGTTCCTGTACTGGGACTTGAACTCCGGGTCAGGATCTGACCTTTAGTTCTTTTGCTAAAGGTTGGTGCTCTACTACTTGAAGCACAATTCCACTTCTAGATTTGTGAAGGTTAATTGGAGATAAGAGTCTCACAGACTTTCCTGCCTGTGCTGGCTTTGAACCTCGATGCTTCAATCCCAACTTCCCGAGCAGCTAGGATTGTAAGCCTAAGCTGCTACCACCTGACTAGAGTAGATTTTTATTTATCAATAAAAATATGCAAGTGGCACAATATATAATAATTTCTGATCTCTGCCTATCAAAATTTATTACTAATATTATTGGGAAATTTCCTTTCTACTGAAGATTTAGCCTTTATAGCTAATGTTTTATCTGCATAATAATAGTTACTGAAGTTTGTATTTTAGAAATAAAAAGATAAAATTTATTTTCCAAGCACTTTAATCATTTAAGTGTTAAAGAATATTTTTGGAGTTGGGTACTGGTAGCTCAGGCCTGTAACCCTAGCTACTCAGGAAGCTGAGATCTGAGGATTGTGGTTCAAAGCCAGCCCAGGCAGGAAAGTCCATGAATCTCTTGTCTCCAATAAACTACCAGAAAAATGGAAGTGGAGCTGTGGCTCAAGACGTAGAGTACTCACCTTGAGCTGAAGAGTTAAGGGACAGAGCCCAGGCCCAGAGTTCAAGCTCAGGACCAGCAAGAAAATTAAAAAAAAAAAATTAACTACCAAAAAGCCAGAAATTGAGCTGTGGCTCAAAGTGTTAGAGTATTAGCCTTGAGAGACAGCACCCAGGCCCAGAGTTCAAGCCCCACCACCACCAAAAAAAAAAAAAAAAAAAAAGAGGAATATTTTTGGGAGGCTAACGTTCTAAAGTTTTAGTAATATCTAATAATTTTTTACTTTTCAGTGTGTGTTAAACATCCAACAGATGTAAGCCAGATAGATTTTATTGATGCATGAAGATTGGAAAGTTTCCAAACAATTGAACCATGGCAGGAGTTTCATTCTTAATAAATGGGAACAAGAAGTGATTGTCTTTAAAGAGAAATATCACATGATAGTATTGCTTAATATTCATGTGTTTGGCTATAATAAGTAATGTGTAAATACCAATACTTTAAATTTACTGAGCTTTTTATGTATCAGAGATTACTTACACATAAAATGTGGGTCTTTTTTTTTTTTTACAGGTAGTTCAGTCTTTACAGATCTGGTCTAGAATTAAAAAGGGAATCACAGCGACCTCTAGTGTCCATAGCGCATATTGTCTTTGATATGGTAAATAATTCAGAAAACCTCAGTCCTTATCAAGTGCATATAGGACTGTGATGGACATTAGTGATGTCCTATCCTCCTTCCCTAGAATTACAGTGACGTGGTGGAGAGAGACGTTAGTCCAAACAGTCAAAGACATTGTTAAGTACTCAATCCAAAGGTTTTGGTTTCAGATTTAGCCTGCACAGTCCCTAAGGAAGTGAGGTTGAAAGGAGACAGCGTGACAAGTGAGAGTGGAGGCTAGGTTGGAAGTACGTTCTATGGAGAGGACATTGTGTAGCAATGGGGCACATGGGATACTCGGAGAAATAAAGGAGAATGGTGAAATGAGCTAAACTGCGATAAAGGGTAGTATTATGGGATGAGGTTAGAAAAGGAAGCAGCGACCAGCGACCAGTCCATGTAAGACCTTGTAAGTCTTGACTAGGATGGAGAGCAGTACAGCAGGGTTTTATACAGCATCTAAGATGTGCATAACTGTCTTTTGTTTTTTTAAAAAAAGCATGAAAATAATACTATGACTGTGTGCCAAGACAATATTAGGAGTCAGCCTGCCTGGTGCAGTAGTTCAGGCAAGAGATGGCATACCTGGAGGACTACAGGAATGGGAGTAGAGTAAGAGCCAAGAAAATAAAGTAGACTCAATTCTTGGATGAAATATAAGGGAGAGTGTGGTAAAATGAATGATGGATAATTCTGTGACTTGCATACTTCAGGATAATATGGTATCATTTCCTCAGGTATGCAAATAAGGATATGATTAAATAAAGGCAGGATAGAAAGAACTGGGTGATAAGGTAGCCTAAGACCAATTTTGAGTAATTTCAAAATTCAGTAACCAAAGTGAGACAAGAATGTAAGTAGAAAATGAAAGGAGTAATATTTGCAGAAAGGATGACATCCTGTTAAAATAACAACAAAACCCAATACAAAACAGAGCTGAGCACCAATGGCTTGCTGTAATCCTGCCTACTCAGGAGGCTGAGATCTGTGCATTTAGGGTCAAAGCCAGCCTGGGCAGGAAAGTCCATGAAATAATTACCTCCAATTAACCAGCAAAAAGCTGGAAGTAGAGGTATGGCTTAAATGGTAGAATGCCAACCTGGAAAGAAAAAACTGGGTGACGGTGCTCTTAGAAAGTACCTAATGAAATACAATGTGTAGTTCATTGTTACTAATTGAAAGAAGGCATATATAGTGATATACAAGGGAAAATATTTTCCTAAAAAACTCCTATCAAGAGCAGTAATGCTCATAAGTATTCTTGAAGGTCTTTACATGTCTGTTTACATGTTAAGTGATACTTTGTTTCACTGAATAAAGCAAGCCAATTTTAATGTTTAATATTTCTAAGATATTGGTCTAAGATACTAGATTTAGTCAAATAGGCTTTTATTCTAACAGAGGTTAGTCAAATTTCACCCACATGAATATATTTACTTTTTTCAAGAGATATATTTAACAGTAAAATTTTGTTCTATTTTCTTTAAGTCTAGGAAAGTTTGTTTCCCATTTTAAAATAATTTTATCTGGTACTTCTTTTGCTTTATAAGTTTTCATGCTTACACTGGTAGGTTTCCTCTAAGGTTGTCCAAAAGAGTCTTAGACTATCTTGGTGTTGAACTTTGATAGCTCCTGATGGATATTGGGGCTTTCTTGAATTATCCTGAAGGCATAGTCAAGGAGGAGAATTTCAGTATATCTTAAAATATTTTAAAACAGGAGCTAAAGTTTATATATATATATGGTAATGGCCATGAAAATATTTGAAAATTTTCATGAAATAAAGTGAACACATTGAATAATAATAAAAGATATTAAAAATTCTGTTTGAAGTATTGCCTGAATATTATATACCACATCTCCTTTTCATTTATCCAATTTTCTTTGTTATGCTGTATCTATTGGAAATGGCAGCTTTTTCCTTAGGATGGCTTATGAAATAAGCAAAGGAGAGAAATATTTATTGCTGAGTTACTGAATTAATTTATTGTTAGGAGAATCAATGTTCAATTAAAAAAATTGTTTCTGTATACAGATGTCAAAAGCAGTAAAGGTGCCTATAGCTTGTGAATTAATGGTTGTACTTATGGCTTGTTTAAAACATAATATGAGATATATTTAAGAATATACAATTATATATAAATTTTAATTATTCACATTGAGTTTTGTATGTGTGTCAGTACTAATGCTTGAACTTAGGACCTTAAGTTCCTGCTTGGCCTTTTTATTTTTTTCTCTAGGTTGTAGAGCTTGAACTCAGGTCCTGAGCACTGTCCCTGAGCTTTTTTCACTCAAGGCTATGGCTCTACCACTTTAAGCAACATCTCCACTTCTGGTTTTCTGGTGTTAATAGAGATAAGAGTCTCAGACTTTGCTACCTGGACTGACATTGAATCTCTGTCCTCAGATCTCAGCCTTCTGAGTAGCTAGCTGAGCCACCAGCACATGCTCACTTGTCTTTTAGTTCAAGGCTGGCACTTTAGTACTTTTGCCAAACCTCCACTCACATACTTTGCTGCCCAGCTGGCTTCAAACATCCTCAGACCACAGCCTCCTGAGTAATTAGGATTAGAGGTGTGAGTCACCAACTCCCAGCCACAGTGATGCTTTTCATAGTGAAAAATTAGAAAAAATTTCAACCTTAGATTCATCAGGAAAATAAGACTCTGTAGAATAGAAAACAGTGTGGTAAGTGATATGTGGGAAAATGTTTAATTTTTGAAAAAGAAATGTTAATGTATGCAAAAGAAAAAATGAATAAGTGCTGGGAAGGTGGCTCAGTGGTAGAGCGCTTGCCTTGCGTGCCTGAGGCCCTGGGTTTGATTCCTCAGGACCACATAAGCAAAAAAAAAAAAAAAGAGAGAAAAAAGCCGGAAGTGGCGCTGTGGCTCAAGTGGTAGAGTGCTAGCCTTGAGCTGAAGAGCTGAGGGACAGCGCCCAGGCCCAGAGTTCAGGCCCCATGACAGGACCCCCCCCCAAAAAAAAAAAAAAAAAAAAGAAAAAATGAATAAGTAAAATTGTGTGCTTTTACAAAATGTAGATAGGATGAAAATTGTAAGAAACTATTAACAAAGACTTTATTCCAGGTGGTAGAAGCATAGGTAATTTTCCTATATTATTTATTAACAATTTTGTTATTTATACTTAGAATGCCATTATTAAGTTTCTGCTTATGGTCTCATTGAGCTCATGTAGATTAAAAAAGGAGCAAACATTTACACTGAGACCATTGCTTTTGATTATTACTGCTCACTAAGAAATTTTATGTTCTTTGGACTTTGATATTTAGTTTACTCTTGATTTTCTAAAAAAATTAGCATATGATTTGACCTTTTGGCGCTGACATATTTTCTTTGTTGTATGGGTTTTTTATTTACCTTTGATAAGCATTTTTTTCTAATATTTCTTTCATTTTTGCAGCCTATTTTGCCATCCTTTTATCCATGGTATGATGATTCTTCAGTCCTGGAAAAAGATGTGTCTATAATTCAAATGATTCTATCTTTGGTGTATTTCAACCCAGGGTCATTATATGTAGCCAATACTGATTCAAGTAAGATCAAGTTCAAGTGATTTTTTTTTCTTTCTTATTCTTTAGAAAGATCTGTTAACAAAAGCAAATTAGTAGACTGATGTGAAAAATCCTCCTATAGCAAGTTTGATGGCATACTGTTTAATGGCATACTGTCTTACAGTGTTATTGAAACCTTTCGCTTTACTGAGTTGTCTTTGGGATTTGTAAGCTTGTCATATCTGTGACTATATCTCCCTGGTACTTTTTTGCCTCACACTCATAATTATGCTGACATCATGTATAGAGAACATTTTTTCCAGGGCTGAGGACCGAACCCAGGGCCTTGAGCTCGCCAGGCAGGCACCCTTCTGCTGAGCTAAACCCCTAGCCCCGAGAATATTTTTATTGAATGAATAAATGTAGCCTTTTTTTTTTTATTGATTCAGGGACTAAAAATAGAGTGCAGAAAAATAGAGTGCAGATTTTCTGAAGCACAGATGAAATTTAACTTCCTATGTATAACTCACCTAAATGGATAGAATACGTGATTCCTTTCAATTTTGTAATAGGCAAGAGAGCCCCTTGGCTCTTTGAGCTGATTACTACACTAAAAGATAAAAACTAATGAAATTCAATCTACAAATATTTAAATAATTATAAATAATAGCAACAATTGTAATATGCACAAGCAAGATATATATGTTTTTTAACTGAACCTTAATTCATCTTAGAGGTGGTTTAATTCTTTTTTGTTTCCTTGAAAAATTTTTTTTTAATTTAATTTTATTTTATTTGTGAACATACTGTACAGAGGGGTTACAATTACATGGGCAGGATAATGCGTACATTTCTTACCAAGCATTGCAGCCTCTTCCTTTGTTTACCCTTCACATCCCTTCCCAGCCTCCCCCCTCCCCCCCAATCCCAATCCTTCTCCTTCCCCCCCCCTTACTCCCCCTTCCTTGAAAATTTTTATGTGCTTAGTAAGGACTTAAACTTATTAACAGTTGTTAGTCCTAATGAACATTTTTGAAATTTTTCCGTGGTGTAGTTTGCTGTTTTTTTTTTTTTTCCTGGCACAATCTCATTGTTAAATCATGTTTATTGTTACTATTGTAAGTGGAAGAGGAGGTGTGAACTATCTAATATTCTGTAATACATGTCCTATGGAAGGGGTGGCATTGATCAAGATGAGTTGTACTTATAAACTGATTTGTTAACTTGAAGCCCCTTTATACAACTACTTAAAATAAAATAAAATACCTGTTCAGTTTATATGTACTTATGAAAATATGTGAAAACACATATGTACTAAGAATTATTTCAGTTTAATTTTGTTCCCTGTTTCAGGTTTTCTTGAAGATCAATCAGTTACGGGATATGCTGTTATTTTTTGCTTTGGGATTGCTCATACATTTTGTGTTCTTTGCCTCCATCTTTGACATTTATTTTACATCTCCGTTGGTTCATGGAATGACTCCTCAGATTACAGCATTGCCTCCTCCAGCAAAAAGATTAGTGTTGATTGTTGCCGACGGCCTTCGAGCAGACACACTTTATGAACTGGATGAGAATGGAAACACTCGAGCACCATTTATTAGGTAAGCATGTCAACGGGTACAGAGTGTCTCTTAGAAATGTTATTCTGAGGTCAGGTAAACAGCAAAATACCTTACTGTTTGTCTCACAGGGGCGCAGGGGTGATGAGAAAGAGAAGAGACCCTGCCACGTTTGCATTTCTATATTAGCCCTAGATTGCCAGTTTGTTTTCTCTGAGATGTTATTTTTATTATGGTAGAAGCTGATACCAGGAGAATCAAAACATATAGCCCTATCTGATTTGGCCTACTCATTGTAATTTCTCAAACCTAGCTAACAATTTATTATATCTGCTATTTATTAATTTATTAAAATCTGCTGTTTTTTCATGTGATGAGAAGAAATAATATTAAATACTAAATGCATTGAAGTTTAACTAGAAAATACAGAGTTTAAGCCAAAATACAGCTTGAATAAAGCCTGCTATAAAGTCTATTACCACAGTTCAATGTAACTTTGGCTTTTACTAAGTGGCTTTGGAAAGAGATGTTTAATTATTTTGGCTTACAAAGTTACTATAAACAATATATCTTTTCTGATTAATATGAAGTCCCTCAAAAACCCTTCCTAATGATTTATGGAGAGGTTAACATCAGATTCCAAAGGAGATTTATCTAAATACTCATCTACTTATCTGTCCCCAACTGTCAGCATTACTTTCTGTCTAGTTTGTTTAATATTTTTTCTTTCTTTTTGTTAGTCATGAGTCTTGAACTCTGGGCCTGGGCACTATCCCTCAGCTTTTCAGCTCAAGGCTAGTGCCCTACCACTTGAGCCACAGCACCACTTCCAGCTTTTTCTGCTTATGTGGTGCTGAGGAATCGGACCCAGGGCCTCATGCATGGAAGACAAGCACTCTACCACTGAGCCACCTTCCCAGCCCTAATAATTTTTCTTTTATGTATTACTTACTGTTGTGTAAGTCCCATGAGGGCTGAGACTTATATAGACTATTTTATACCTCCCAATGGGAGGTATGACCAGGGCAGCCCAGGATGTGACCTCGGAGAGGGGGAGGTGACTGTTTCCAGGTGTGCTGGTTACCTAGGTAATGCAGGTACTGGGGGGTGAGGGTGGGGGAAGACATGCAGGTGTAGGGGAAAGTATCTGCACAGGGCCTACATGGCCCAGGGCGGACCTTACAGTTACTATGTATGTGTTTTACCCAAATTAGTTTTATAAGGTTAATCAGTATCAAAAGAATCTAAACCAGTAACTATAAACATTTTTTTTTTCAGAAAATACTGAAAGTCAAGTGTTTATGCTTGTGTTTCTTGTGTTTCTTCTTGCTCTGCTGGCTCTCTTTCTGTACTAGCATCACTAGTGATTTTTCTTTATTCCCTACATTTTGCTAATCACTGTGACACAACATAGTATTGATAAGTTTTAGCAAAATAAACATTTTTCTGCCTTAATATCAAATTTAGGAATATGATTAAATTTGTAATTAGGAATACAAGTTGTTTACCTGCTTGGGGACTCATCACTGTAATCCTAGCTACTTACTTGGGAGGCAGATATATTTGAGGCCACCCTAGGCAAAAGGTTTGCAAGACCTCTTCTCAAGTAATAACCTGGGCATAGTGTTGTGCATCTGTCATCCCAGCCAACTAAGAGGCTAACATCAGGAGGATTTTAATTCTAGGCCAGCTTGGGCTTTAAAAACAAGGGAAAAAAATGTTGACATGATTCTATCTAAGTAGAAAAGACTGAGTGTTTTGTTGCACATCTGTCAGCTACACTGAGAAGTGTAAACAGTAGAATAATGGTCCATGCTAGACCTAGCAAAAAAGATTATATCTAACAAATAACCAGAGGGGGGAAAAGACTATGACCTAAGCAGTAGAGTGCCTGTGTGCCTAGCAAGTGTGAATTTCTGAGCTTAAATACTAGCGCTGTCAAAAAAAGAGAAATTTTCAAAAATTGTTAAAAAAGTTTTTCAACAAAGGATTATATTGTGAATATCTATATGCATTTGTTTTCAGCTTTTAAAAGTCTCTCAACACACATACACAGCTCATACACGTGTATACATAACCCACACACACATATACCCACAAACACATGTACACATACAGGGCTGTGTGTATGCATATACTTGCTTTTAATTGTTTTATTCCTGGATTATTTAGAAGCAAGATATTGTGACATTTCACCCCTAACAAACATAAATCTCTTAAGAACAGGACTTGCTCTTAAATAACCACAATACGATCATCATACCAAATGAAGTTTGACATTGATGTAATGGTATTTTGTATATTAGCTACACATGCTTTAGTGTTTTGTGACTTACACCTTTAATGTTGTGTTTGTCTTGGGATTCTATGCAGTGGTTAAGTGGTAAATTGTGCCACTTGGGCTTCCTGTGCTTCTGCATTGAACTTGTGGCATGGGTACTACAGAGGAGTCAGCTAGATTTTGAAATATTCCTTACCATCTTGAATTTTAACTTTTCAGTCTTGATTTCTTCTGTAATAATGTTACTTTTCTAAAGCCTTATAAGAGCAGACTATGATAGTAGAGTCTACTCACTATTCATCTGTGTTATCATTTAGGAACATCATAATGCATGAAGGCAGCTGGGGGATATCTCATACACGGGTGCCAACAGAATCTCGGCCAGGTCATGTAGCCTTGATAGCTGGGTTTTATGAAGATGTCAGTGCAGTTGCCAAAGGTATTGTCTGCTTAAACTTTTTTAATTAAATGAAATTCTTACCATAAAAATGTATTTGCCACTGTATGAATAATTGTAAGTACAAATGTATTTGCTACTTCTTTACTACCGAATTACTCATAAGCTGAAAAGCATGTTTTGAGATACTTTTGTAAAGTGTTTTTTTTTAAATTTTAATTTTATTGCCAAGGTGATGTACAAAGGGGTTATAGTTACATAAGTAAGGTAGTGAGTACATATCTTGCCTAACTTGTTACCCCTTTCCACATTTTTCTGGTAAAGTGTTTTTGTATGCCTTGTTCCCATGACCACAAATTGATACTGATTTTGGAATTAAGCTTTAGTCTTTCCATTTTCCTGTGGTACTCAAAGAATATAGTTGGATGGATGTTTGACTTACCTACATACTACGCTCAAAAATTAAAAAGTGATTTTGTATTTTAGTAATGACTTTTATTACTCTTTAAAAATACTAACATAAAATGTATGGCAAAATCTATAATTTAAAAGCCAGTCTAAAGATTTTTCCTAAAATTAAGATTCATTACATTCATTAGTATTTCATCTCCAGGTACTGTTATTTGAAGAATATATCATTTAGAGATTATTTGCCATGGTTATTTATTGTTCTTATTGCTTTTTTTTTCATTACCGGAAGGATGGAAAGAAAACCCTGTAGAATTTGATTCTCTTTTTAATGAAAGCAAGTACACATGGAGCTGGGGAAGCCCAGATATCTTGCCTATGTTTGCCAAAGGTAAGAGTCATTCATTATATTACTCAGGTGCACTAGGTTGTAATAAATCAGTATTTTATCATTTTATCTGTTACTATATTTATTGATTTTAAGAGACATGTTTCCATCACACATCTTTGAGGATGTGTGTTACAGTGGATAGACATGCCAGTTTAATTGGAATCATTTTTTACTTCTTAATTATACTTAACAATACTAGCACATCACACTCTTAGGTAGTATTGTGTACTCAATAAAATAGTGTATGGCTCTGTCACTTAACTTTACAATCTTAATAGCTGGTTTTATAAAGTTTTCAGTTTTCCTTTTTGAAAAATGCAACAATAGTAATGTTTTTAGAGTTAAATTAGGGAATTCCTCTGAAACATGTATTAAAGTGCTTATCACTTACCTTCATTATGGTGATAATGTTGATGTGTGATTCATTGTACTTTACAACCAAGAAATTGTAGGTATTTATAAACAAATTAAATATTAAAACTTACAATTCCTATTTGAATATATTTACTATGCCATATATTTTACATTGATATCTACGGTATTAGTGGATTTTAATATATTGAAATGCCATTATATTCAATTATATTTGCTGCAATTGAGTATGATATTTAGATGTGCTAAATTTGTTCATTTCACAAACCTGAATGTATTAGATCATTTTTCAATGAAAAGTATATATAATAAATATATATATATATATATTAAATGCTTTTTACTGGTCAGAGTGACTGATCATTTCACTACATGGAAAGTTTTTGTAACATTATGCTTAACCTTGGATATAATTTGAATAATTAGAACCCTGAAGATCATTATATATCTATATTTAATGTATTTTCATCTACTATTCATAGAACAATATTATACTCAGTAGAACAAAAAAAATTCTGTTTACTTGGTGGTGAAGACTAGTTAAGTTGCTATATTTTAACAATTTCATCTTCCTACTTCTGCCTATAACTAATAGAACAGGATCATGCCTGAATCCCACACAGTCCAATCAGAATGTTGTAGTTCATCTTATAACCGACTGCTGCTTCTTAACTTTGGATGTTGGAAATAAAATGACTGAGCTGAGAAATAGGATCATTAGACTTGACCTTATATTACAGGGATCATATTACTTTATTATAACTTTTTTTTGTGACCAACAAAAGTTTTATCTACCCCAGAAGTTGGTCAGATTATTAACAGACCTTGCAAATCTCTAAGATTAGTGTGTCATTGACCACTTTAAACGTTTGGCATAGGCTTTTTTTGCCTTTTATTTAGTAAAATACATGGTCTGTATGACAGATGAAATATTTGAATTTTCTTCTAGTCTTAAGGTTTATATGTCTGATGTTTTCATCTAGTTTAGATTATATTACATCTTATATATTATATCGTGATACAGTTTTTAAATAGTTTATTAAAGGAGATAAAATTTAGTGCTTATTTTTGTTTAATTACATATTAGAATTTTTACTTTGCAAATTAGTTAACTTATATGTAACATAACTATGAAATGAGAATAAGCTCTTATGAGGGCAAAAATGATATGATAAGGTACATAGCACTATTTCTTGACACCTAACGTGTTAATTATTTCTCAACCTTTTTTAAGCTCTTATGAGGGCAAAAATGATATGATAAGGTACATAGCACTATTTCTTGACACCTAACGTGTTAATTATTTCTCAACCTTTTTTCCCCTATCAGAAATAAAGTGCTTTGTAAAAAGTTTTGGTTACTTTAGAAAAAATTTTAAATAATGCCAAATGTGGTGATATACACTTGTAATTCCAGCACTCTGGAAGCTGAGGCATGAGGTTTGATTGAGCCCTAAAGTTCAAGACTAGCCTGGGCAACAGCAAGAGAGTATTCCCAAAAAAATGTTTGTATGATTATTTCATACTTTATGATAGGTTAAAAGATTCTTTTAAAATGTATGCTTTCTAAATTTCCTTTGCAGGTGCTAGTGGAGACCATGTTTATACATACAGTTACAATGCTGAAAGAGAAGATTTTGGTTCCCAGGATGCAACAAAACTGGATTCCTGGGTTTTTGACAATGTTAAGGTGAATGGTAATCTCCAAAACACATAATTACTTAAAGTTCTGACAATGGATTTGTTAGTAAATACATCTTAGATATATTATTTTTACATATCTATGTAGTATCTTCTCCATTCAGTAGTCATTTTTTAATTTTTTAGTTTTCTTGTAAACATGCTCCTCAGTATGTACCTGCGTTTTTCTTTGTATTTACTTAGTAGAAATTAAGTACTTCATAAATTTTTTGCTGAAATATATTTCTTTTGTCAGGGATCTTTCTCTTTTAGTGTTCTTAACTTTTTTTCAGCCCAACATGCAATTTAGTCAATAGGAAAAACTTTCAAATTAAATAAAACCTCTTTAAGAAAATAATTAGCAAATTATTTTGCTAAAATCTTACTAAGATAATTTAGTTATATTAACAGCCTTAGGCTTCTAATTTTTTTTTTTTTTTTTTTTTTGCCAGTCATGGTGCCTGAACTCTGGGCCTGGGCGCTGTCCCTCAGCTCTTCAGCTCAAGGCTAGTGCTCTACCACTTGAGCCACAGCACTACTTCCAGCTTTTTTCGCTTATGTGGTGCTGAGGAATCGAACCCAGAGCCTCATGCATGCAAGGCAAGCACTCTACCACTGAGCCAACTTCCCAGCCCATTAGGCTTCTAATTTTTATGTTAACTGAAATACTCCAAAATCATGGTTTTGATTCCTTATGAATGGGCAGGCACTGACCATATGTGCATACCTTTCCTTTCTTCATTTCATCAGTGTTGGTGAGATATGATACCGAAAAGAGAAAAAGGATATGGCCATGATTGCTTCATACAATATGGCAAAGATATATATTTAATCAGTAACAATAATTCAGATCATCAACAGTTGTAAGAAGTGAGAAGCAACATACAGACTAAAAAAATTCTAATCTGGACCAGGCAGTTACCAGGATGTTTTCCTGAGAGTTATGAGATGATCTTTGAAGAGATAAAAGAAGGAAAGGATATAACTGGGGAGAACTGGTGTGAAATTGTTGATTTAAGGCTGACATCATTATGTAAGTGTTGAGTCTAAGGCACAAGCCAGCCTAATGGGTGTGAGGAACTGAGAAAAGAGAGGTTAATGTGACAGGATCTCTAAAGTGGGTCTAGAGAGGAAGTTGAGAGTCTTATCGGGACTTTATGGTCAAAAACGGATGCAAATTTAGGTTACATTCTGTTGCAAATCTGTGAAAAATTCCATTCACTTCTTTTTGGAAATGGTGTAAAATTCACATGAAATTCACCATCTTTACCATTTTAAATTTGTTATTTATTAGTGTCAAATATATTCTCACCATTGGATAACCAATCTTTAGAACATTTTTATCTTGCAAAACTGAGAATTTATTAACCACTTAATAATAACTCCTCTCTCCTCCTTCTCCTAGTCCCTGGCAATTTCCATTCTGCTTTCTTTTACTGTGCATTGTGATTGGCTCATTTTACTCAGAATAATGTGCTCAAAAGTTCCATGTCATATCTATTTACTTCTTAAAACTCAGTTTATTTCCTGCTCCCAGTTTGACTTAGATAAGCCTGTTTTGTGTTCTACAACTTCTGTTTTAGTACTTTATTATGCTTTAGTATGAGTTATTGATTCATTGGCCCATTCCCCTTTGATCATGTATCATACTATTTTTTTAACTCTAAGCTTCTATCAAGAAATTTGTTGGTGCGTAGATATGTGTATTAACTCAGACTAGGTGTAGTCTTGTGTGGTAGAAAACACAGGACTTAGGTATGTTTACATCTGACTCAGGAAAGGTAATGCTAGATATAGGGAACCAGGAATTGATTCAGTCTAGTATGCTAGGCAGTGTCATCAGGACCTAGTGTTCTAAAGTTCTTTTCTGTCCTCAGAGAATGATTTTTATTTTTAGGTCATCTTGTGGTCTCAGATGGTGCTTCATTTGTAGTCTTTTCAGTGTTCTAGGGCAACAGTCGAATGAATCCAAAGGACCTTCTTTCACAATGAGTTATATCTTTTTCAAATAACCAGTGGTTCCTATGGTTCACTTAGATTGTTGTTGTTGTTGTTTGTTTTTACTGGTGATTGAATTTAGGACCTCATGCTGTTTGGCAGGTACTCTACCATTGGAACCATGCCCTAGTCCTTTTTGCTTTTGTTATTTTTGTAATATGACCTTATGTTTATGCCTAGGCTGTCCTCATCCTCCAGTCTATGTCCTGACTGGCTGGCACTACTACAACCTATTAATTGGTTAAGATGAGGACTCACTGACTTTTTGCCTGGGTTGGTCTTGAATTTCCATCCTCCCGATTTTCTCCTCCTCCTGAGTGGCATGAGCCACCACTCCTGGCTCATTTACATATCAGTGATTGGAGTGCTTAAATCTCATTGGCCACATCCCTAAAGACATGTCTGGCTGGAAGAAAAGGTGGAAGGAACTGGAGATGTGGCTTAAGTGGTAGAACACCAATTGTGGATTTAAAAAAAAAAAAGCCAAGTGAAGTGTGAGGCCTGGAGCTCAAGCCCCAGTATTGAGACAAAGAAAGAAAGAAAGGGAGGGAGGGAGGGAAAGAGAGAAAAAAGAGAAAGAGTGAAAGGAAAGAGAAAAAAAGAGAAAGAGGAAAAAGAGCAAGAGAGAAGAAAGGAAAAACAATAGGAAAAATGGTGTGTTTCCCAAAATATGATGTCTTAAAAAAGACTTTATATTAGTAGATCTTGAGGACAAATTATTTTATTTGAGAGTAATGCATAAATTTAATTAATTTTAACTGATTTGTTACATATAGGACTTCTTTCATGCTGCCAGGAAGAACCAAACTTTATTTTCTAAAGTAAACGAAGAAAAAACAGTTTTTTTCTTACACTTATTAGGAATAGATACAAATGGACATGCTCACCGACCATCATCAAGGTAATTGTAATGCTATGTTTAATTTAATTTTTTTTAAGGAATGTAGCTTTTCTGTTTTAACTTTTAACATACTATATAATACTTTAAGTAACTGGGTAATATACAATCAGTTCTCAGTTATATACAATAGCATACCATAGAGTGGTTAAAATTACATGTACTGAAGCCACACTGAGATTGAAAATAAGTGAAACTCTTATTCTGTATTCCTCATTTATCAGGGTAGAGAAAATGTTTAATTGTATGTATATGTTTCAGAAATATTTTTCAGTACATTTTGAAGCATATTATTTTATGGCATTAATTTTTCTATTTTGTGCCAGTACTGGGGTTTGAACTCAGGATCTTGGGTTTTTTCTCAACTTTCTTGTTCAGGATAGTGCTCTGCCATTTGGACCATACATCCAGTCTAGCATTTTGCTGGATAATTGGACATAGAGTCTTTTGGGCTTTTCTGTCCAGGCTGGCTTTGAACTAAGATTCTCAAACTCAGTCTCCTGAGTATGAGTCATTCATGTCTGCCAATGTTTGCATCTCTGAAAAGATACATGGTTCACTGTATGTTCCATTTATTAATATTATATAAAAGAAATATAAAGTTTTTATAATCTGCATTTCCTAACATTCATTAAATATGAAGAACAGATATTATCCTCAGTTTTCAGACCATAAGAAAGAAGAGGAAACCAGATCGTGATTTTATTTTTTTATGTGGAATCTGTTTTATATTAGTTTTCTATAAAGTATACTGATTAACTGCTAGTAGTGAATGCTTCATATCCTCCTTGTTTAACATGTTGCACAATTTAAATGATGGAATATGTGCATATCATGCAGTCTTTATTCAACCATATGGAAAACCTAGTACAATTTACTCAAAATACAGAATTGTATTTTATATCACAGGCATTTTATAGGATGAAGAAGTGTCATTATTTCAATGATACTTGTGCTAAGTGATCAGACCCAGTGTATTTTGTTATGATAGACATGAACTTGAAAATCTTTTTATAAATCTCACTTAAGAGTTTAAAAAGAGTTAATTGAAATAGACTTTCTAATCAATACTCTCCTATTAAGCTACCTCTGAAATCTATTTCAGATTCCTTAGTCATTTTCAATAATCTAAAGAGTCTGACTTTAAAATACTAAAAATTAAATCTAAAAGCATTTCTTTGTTCCTGACTTTGAATGTAATGAGTCCGCCTTAAATAAATTTGATTTCTCTAAGTTAATTTAATTTGCTCTTCTGTTTTTTTATAAACAGAGAATATAAGGATAATATTAAAAAAGTTGATGATGGAGTGAAAGAAATTGTGTCTATGTTTAAACATTTTTATGGAAATGACGGAAAAACAGCATTTATCTTTACCTCTGACCATGGAATGACAGCCTGGGGTTAGTCTGCCTTTAAGTGATATCTACTTTTCAATGAAAGTATTGAGAAATGAAGTTTGAAATAATGAGACGTTGTACTATGTGCAAAGTGTCTAGCAAGTAGTAATTACAAGCTTAAAATGTTGTGTTGTTGTTGTTGTTGTTGTTGTTGTTTTTAAACCCACTGATATTTTGGGTGCTGGTGGCTCACGCCTGTAATCCTAGCTACTCTGGAGGCTGAGATCTGAAGATTGAGGTTCAGAGCCATCCTGGACAGAAAAGTCCCCATTAGACTCTTATCTCCAATTAACCACTCCAAAACTGGAAATGGTGTTGTGGCTCAAAGCTGTGGAGCACTGGCCTTGAGCAAAAAGAGCTCAGACAGCGTCCAGGCTCTGAGATCATTCCCCACACTAACAATAAACGAAAACAAAACTTTGATCTTATGTAAAAAATCATTTTCTTATAATTGTACAAAAATATATTGTCATTAGCAAATGAAAAGTAGAAGAAAATTAAAAGCCCCTGTTATTTTTCTACCCAGAACTCACTATACATTATGGCAAAGGGGTGTGAGGTTGAGACAGTATTATTAAGACTTAAGACAGCTGAAATCTATGTGGTGAATCATGCCTCCTGTGAGCTTCTCAGTGCAAATGTAGTTTGTACTCAGAGAACAATTTAATGTAGAAATGAGATTTGGGTCCCCAAATCACAAGATAGAATTCTAGTGGGCTGAGTTGCATTTTATAAAGGGCTTCTTTAGCCATACCAGCTAGAGTGACTTGGAAGAAAAGAGTCCATATACCTTACTGTCCTCTTCAGAGACTACTTGCTCCAAACCGAGGAAAGGTTATTTCAAAAAGAATTCTCCCTGTTTTGTCTTTAGTGTCTTTAGTTGTCTCCTTTATCATTTGTTATTTTGATTTTTCTTTGTTTACCTAGAGTAACTAAGAAGGCATTTTGGGTCCGTCCTTCCTTTGTTTCTTCCTTCCTTCCTTCCTTTTCTTTCTTTTGTCTATTATTGATGTTCTGAATTTGTTTAATGGGATAATTTTTCAAACATTATTTTAGAAAGTTGTATTTGGGATTTGTTGTGTAGACTTAGCTGTGTATGGATCAAATCTTTAGCTATATGTTAATTTTTTATGGTGCTGGGGATTGAACCCAGGGTCTTGGTATTGCTAGACAGGTGCTGTACCACTGAGCTGTATCCCTAAGTTAGTTATTACTTCTTATATGACTACTCTTGGTATCTTATTTATAGGTTCCCATGGAGCTGGTCATCCTTCAGAAACTTTAACTCCGTTAGTCACTTGGGGAGCTGGAATCAAGTATCCACAGAAAGTATCAGCTCAGCAATTTAATGATGAATTCTTGAAAGGTATGTCCATTTGTATTTATTGCTTTCAGAAATCACACATTAAGATGAAATAAGATTTTAGAATAATTGGGGCTTGAACTCATGGCCTGGGCACTGACCCTAAGCTTTTTTGCTCAAGGCTACTGCTCTACCACTTAGAGCCACAGCAACACTTCCAGTTTTTACTGCCCAGACTTTCTTGCCCAGCCTGGCTTCAAACTGTGATCCTTGGATTCCAGCCCCCTGAGTAGTTGGGAATTCAGACAAAGGGTAAACCAAAGCAACAGGTGAACTCATCAAATAATATGTCAGAAATGAACTTTACAACTTGTGGGGGGAGGCAAAGTGGAAGAAAAAAGAGGAAGGGGTTACAATGTCCAACAAGAAATGTACTCATTACCTTAATGTGTGCAACTGTAACCCCTCTGTACATCACCTTGACAATAAAATTAAAAAATAAAAATAAAAAAGGAATACAGGTGTGAGCCATCAGTTCCCAGTGCTTTTTCTCTTTTTGTAGAACCAATTGTTAAACATATACCAGCATTCCACTATTAATATTTATTTATACCTTTCTAAGTATCTACTAAACTAATTTTTGAATCTTGTTTATTAATTCAATTATGAGTATGAGGTTTCCTTGATAATGATTAAACAAATAAAAAAAATCCTAGAGTTTAAGGACAATTGTAAATTTGATTAGTTTTCTAACCCAAACGGAAAACACATCAGTTACAAAATCCCAGGATCTAGAGTATATATCCATTAGGAAAAAAAGTAGATGTATCATTGTATTTTGTGCCTAGATCCTGATAAAGATGGTAGGGCATAGTGATCAATGTAGTCAGCAACACATCTACAATAAATAGTCGAACATTTTTTTTCACAAATGCTATTTCTTACACATTCATCATTGCTGGTGGAGAACCTGGGGCATTTGACAACGAGCCAGAATAAGACAGTCAGTACATTTTGTCTTGATTTTTCCAGGCTTACGTATAAATGAAAAGAATCTAGAGGTCTTTTTTTTTCATCTACCATACATCTTTGGGATTGTCCTTGATTTTACTTAATCCTTTAGTAGGAGACTTAAAACAATTATAAATGTAAATTATAGATTATGATAATGATCATGAAGGAAATTAAGATGAAATGATAAAACAGATGGCTGGGATCCTGAATTTTTATTAAAATATTTAGTAAAGTAGGTTAGGTTCATTAATTATATAAATAGATATATAGCTTGATGAATTGCACTTGTGTGCAAACGCATGTAATCACTGCCAAGATTCATGTGGGCAGCATTTGCAGTACCCCAGAAGTTTCCCTTATAGAGTATGGGGCTTTTGGTAAACTGGGCTAATTGTAGGTTTGTCCACAGTAGGGATATGAGGGAGCCATTCATGTGAAAATGGGCATGAGAAGAGTATTCCAGAAAAAGAGAGAAGCAAATGCAAAGGTATAAAACAGAAAGAGCTTAACTTGTTTGATGACTGGAAGGATGGTGTTGCTTGAGATTGTCAGATCAGAAGATAGTACAATAAATTACAATTCAAGAGATAGGTTATTTGGCAAGTTAACAGCCCCACTAAAGGTGCATGGTGTGGTGTTAAATTTGTAGGGGCTTATTACTGGAGCATTGTCAAGATTTTAGTTTGTAAAGCAGTTTCCTGCCTGACTATACCGTGGTCAGTAAGCTTGGATCCAAATAGAAGCAAGGGTAAATGGTGTGTTGGTACTTAAAAGATTTGACTTTATTTTTAGCATTTGATTTCACAGTTAATTGATATTTGAGACTCACATGACTTCATGAGTTATTATAGAAAGAATGTATTTTTCTCATTTGCATATTAAATATCAGAAAGAGGTATACATTTTTTCTTTATTGGGCAACTAAATTTTTGGAAGCTGACTAATAGGAAAATATTTTTTGGATTACTGACTTAAAAGAAATTTCATCATTAAATTATCTTAGAACCCTTTTGGTGATTTATCCTAAAGTTATGAAATTAAGACATAATCATTTATTCTGATTATTATTTCATTAAAATGTCTGAATTTGTACATACAAAGAGAGGAGAATGAGGCTATCCTCAGAAGTAGTTTTACTAAGTAGACTATTGCAAATATTTGGGGTTGATTATAATAGGAGAAGAGCAGCTACAATTTAAAATATTTGGCAAACAGCCTATACAGAAAAACAGAGAAACCCGGATTGTCAATTGTCTTAGTTCTGAAACATGTGTATGTTGGGTAATGGTTATGCTGGTAGATGTTATCTCTATGCTTTTTTGCTTTCCTTCCTTAGCTTGTGATGTTTTGAAACTTGTCTCTAAGTGAACATGCAAAAAGCTTCATAAAACACAGAAAATACTAAATATTTACTCTGGTTATATTTCTAAAATTCTTTAAAGCAAATTCCTCTGCTTTTTAAATCACTATTTTATTCATCCTGGGCTAAAAAAGAGAAATATGTCCAAACTTCTGTTTCCCATGATGTATTGAACACTGCTAAAAATCAACTCTTAGCCAAGTGCCCGTGGCTCACAATCCTAGTTTCTTAGGAGGCTGAGATGAGAAGATCACAGTTGGAAGCCAGCCCAGGCAGAAAAGTCCATGAGGCTTTTAACTTCAGTTAACCACCAGAAAACCAGAAGTGGCACTGTGGCTCAAAGTGATAGAGTTTTAGCCTTGAGCAGAAGAGCTCAGGGAAGTGTCCAGGCCCTAAGTTCAAGCCCCATGACCAAGTTCAAGCCCCATACTCTTTTCAAAATCTTAACATCAGGTCTTATGTCTGTCTTTTAGAATGGAGATTGGAGAATTGGAAGAGACGGGATGTCAATCAGGTGACCATTTCAATTTAATTATGTTCAAATGTACTTTATAAGAAGTTTAGACAAAAATGTAGTAATAATAATCATGACAGAACACTAGATATATGTCAGTTATCAATAAGAGTAAGTACAAATGTTTTAGACTAACCAATCTCTTTGTGCCCACTTTTTTTTTGTACTAGGATTTGAACTCAGGGCCTTTTGTTTGGCACTCTACCATGTGAGCCATGCTTCCAGTCTGTTTTAGTCTTCTTACTAGTTTTGAAATAGGGCCTCACTTTTACCCAGAAACATATCTGGACCTTGATCCTTCTAGTTATATTTCCCATTGTGCCTAGAATGATATGTATAAGCCACCATGCCCATCCTTTTTTTATTGAGTTGAGGGATCATCTGTTTCTTTGTCCAGGTTGGTCTGGAACTACAGTCCTCCCAATTTCAGCCCCTTGAGTATTTTAGATGACAGATGCATATGACCATGACAAGCTATTGGTTGAGATGGGGGTCTTAAGAACTTTTCACTTGGGCTGGGAAGTGGCTCAGTAGTAGAGTGCTTGCCTTGCATGCATGAGGACCTGGGTTCGATTCCTCAGCACCATATAAGCAAAAAAAGCTGGAAGTGGTGCTGCTGTGTCTCAGGTGATAGAGTGTTATTAGCCTTGAGCTGAAGAGCTGAGGGACAGCTCCCAGGCCCAGAGTTCAGGCCCCACGACCACCACCACCACCAACAAAAGAGAACTTTTCACCTGGGCTGGCTTCAACCATGATCATCCTACTCTTTACCTACTAAGTAGGATCTAGGATTTCAGTGTGAGCCACTAGCCTCATATGGAAAATATTTTTTAAAGTCAAGTGAAATTAAGAGAAGACTTCCTCCAAATAATACTGAAAAATTGTTATACAAATTGAAATTTGCATGCTTGTCAAGTTTCTGTGAATTCTGTCATATCGATTTCTTTGTTGATACCTGTACACTTATTAGAATTAAACTTTTTCTATTTGTAGGCTGATATTGCACCATTGATGGCTTCCCTTATTGGAGTTCCCTTTCCTCTTAATTCAGTGGTGAGGAATAAAATTTATTATCAATACTCAATATAAAAATCATACAGTCAAATTTGCTTTTATGTTTCCTTATAATCTTTAACTGCATTTAAAACTATGTTCTTATATATTTATTTTAGGTTTGTTATACCTCATATATGAATATCTTATAATTTCTAACAAGTCCAGTATCATTTCCTTGATTTTTAAAATTTTTAAATATATATGGTTTTTTTATCTTTGTATTCCAATTATAAGTAATAAAAATGCTATAAGTACCTTTTTGATTATAGAGACAATCTTTTTGAAAGAGAAATTATTGAAACAGTATTGATGGTTTGTTGAATCATAGGTGATCAAAAAACCAGGCTTGGAGAAGAAAATCCATGAATCAAGAGTACTCACAAATCACCATAGTCCTGTGACAGGACCAGTATGTTCTGGGCACCACTGTGAGACTACAGTAGCATTATAACTGTTTTAGTTTCTATTCCTTGACTCTCAAGAACCAAATTCCAGATGTTCTGGCCTAAAGTACTTGCCTATCCTTCTCCGGGGAAAAATAGGGACCCTGATTACAACCCAACCATGCTATAGACAGTGCGTCTTGTTTCTTAATAGGCATCAGTTATGTTATTAGGAATGGGCCTGGGCTGAGTTGGGCAAGATGTAGTAATAATACTTAGAGCACTTTTCAACACACTGATAAATCCCCCCAAAAAATCAACTTAAAAAGAGGAAAGGTTTGTTCTGGTTCACAGTAGTAGGGCTCTCAGTCCATTCTGGAACAATATGGTGTGAGTATCTGGCAGAGCCAAACTGCACAAGAAAGTGAAAGAGAAAAAGAAAAAGACTGAGGTCCCACAGTCTCATTTGAAGATATTCTATTGCTCCAGACTCCTCCTCTAAGAGTTACTAAGGGTTACTCCCACTAGACTCTACCTCTAAAAATGTCCATCAACCAGTTGCAACAATGAGAAGTACAAAATGTCATGTCAAAACCAGCTTTACAATTTCGGTGTGGGGGGGGAGGGGGGTATAATTGGGTGGGGGGAGGGGGGTAAAATTGGGTGGGGGGAGGGGGGAGGCGGGGAAGGGAAGTGAAGGGTAAACAAAGGAGGAGGCTGCAATGCTTGGTAAGAAATGTATGCATTATCCTGCCCATGTAATTGTTGCCCCTCTGTACAGTATGTTCTCAAATAAAATAAAATACAATTAAAAAAAAAAAAAATGTCCATCAAATCCAAATAGCAGTGAGTAGGGCACAAGCCTTTAACACATGACCCTTTAGGGGACACTTAAGATCCAAGCCATAGGAACAATCTCAATGTTAGGTTTAAATTTTATTACATTTGTTTTATTTACTTTATTACAACAACTTTGTGAGAAAAATTATAGATCATCTCTGAATTAAAATGTTCAGAAGATTTTTTTTTCATTTAGTCTAATAATTCATTTACTGAGACATCATCTTTGCCTTTGTGTAAGTCTGTTGTTTTATTAGAATAGCCTGAGCGTTATTAATACAAGGCCATTGTTCTTTATTTTCAGGGAACCCTTCCTGTAGACTATCTTAACAACACTGATCTCTTCAAGGCAGAAAGCATGCTTACCAATGCACTACAGATTCTAGAACAGTTCAAGGTAATTTTTAAAAAGACACATGTACAACACTGTAATTTTGAAATTGAATATGTTAAGTGAAAATATTTGATTATGATGATAGTTTTGAACTCAAGGCTTTGTATTTGTCAGGCAGACAAATTAGTGAGTAATGCCTCCAGCTCTTTTTTGTGCTAGTTATTTTAGACATTGGGTCTTGCTTCTTGATGTGTGCATCCATGCATACACATACACTAAGGCTGTGATCTGCCTATTTTAGCCTTTCCTCCTGGCTAGGCTTTCAGACTCAAATCTGTATCCAGCTCTCTATTGAGAAGTAGTCTCTAGCATTTTCTACCCATGCTAGACTTGAACCATGACCCTACCAATCTTACCCTCCCAGGTAGCTATGATTACAGGTATGAGCCACTGGCACCTAGCTTTTGGTTTTATGGTTTAATAAGTTATTTTGTGTAATTTTCTCCCAGTTTTCCTTTTTTACCTAGTTTCATGTTTTGTAGTATAGATTGACTCAGTACCAAGAGTACAGGATTCTCTCTAATTATAAGATTATCAAGGATGTTTTAGAGATGCTAAGTCAAATATTTATTGCCCCATCGACAGTACTGTTAGAGCTTGCCATATCTCTTGTCATTACATGTACATTGTTGGATACATGAAGAACATCAAGAGATGACTCTGACTAAATCTTTGCCTTTTCTTTAAGAATTAAGGAGAATACTGTTTTAATTGATAGCTATATACGTTATTTTGCAAGATTATTTTGCTTAAGTCTCAGCTTATTGAGATTTTTTTCTTAAGTATTTATGAAACAATATATTAATGTAAAACTTCATTTATTTTCAAAGTAGTTAATCATTCCTGAAGAGCCATTTTAATGACTGTTTATATTTCAAAATGAAATGTATTAATTTTTTCTCATTTATAATGTAATAAAATAGTTTCACGCTTGGTTCCCAGGTGAAGATGACTCAGAAAAAAGAAGCTACTTTACCATTTTTGTTTACACCATTTAAGTAAGTCTCTTACATTTTTAAAATTAACTTGAAGTAATGAATTTTTGAAGCTTTTGGTACTAAGATAGATTACTTTGTTTCATGTACATTAGTGTAAACTCGAATTGAATTTCTATTGATTAGATTAACTAATGGATCATATGCAAGATACCCTTGAATGGTTAGAAGAAGGGATAGAGAGGTAGAAAGATAATCTGAGAAATATTGAGGAGATGGCTTCATCAGGGCTTACCTGACTGATGGGGAAAGTATGGGAGCAGAAGACTGTATGACTCCCTGGCTCTTGGCTTGCTTGATTAGGAAGATCCTGGTACCAGTATGGTTTATAAGAAATGAGCTAATTTTAGAAACAAGGGTGAATGTTACTAGCTCAACTTTTGTTTGAAGATATCAATTAATTCATTAGAAATGGGTCTTGCATTTCATGAGATATGAATGTGTTGCAAAAATTTTGAAGCTATTAGCATGAAGATGGTGGAAACTACCAAACATGTAGGAGACTCTAGGGGGAATGTAGAAAGTGAGTATTTCACTGTTGTTCATAGGAATATATTGTTTACTTAAATCCTCTTAAGTTTGGGAGAATTTGCTTTGGGATATGGTGAGCTCAAGGTGAGCGCTCTACCACTTGAGCCACAGCGCCACTTCTGGTTTTCTAGTGGTTTATTGGAGATAAGAGTCTCATGGACTTTCCTGCCCGGGCTGGCTTTGAACTGCGATCCTCAGATCTCAGCCTCCTGAGTAGCTAGGATTACAGGCATGAGCCACCGGCACCCAGCTTAATATTTTTAAACCATCCTTTTATTATGCTTTTAAATATTTTCTAGAGTATTATGAATAATTAGTGAAGAATAAAATAATTTCTAAGGTTATTAAATAGCAATTTTTTTGTTCCAGTACTGGGGCTTAACCTCAGAGTGTGGGCACTGTCAGTTTTCCCCTCAACTTTATCTGCTTAAGGCTGGCACTGTACCACTTGAGCCAGTTCTACTTGACCTATAAGTGGTTAATTGGAGATGAAAGTCTTGCATTCTTTCCTGCTTGTGTTGCCTTCAAATCTTAATCCTCAGATCTCAGCCTCCTGAGTAGATAGGGTTGCAAGTGTGAGCCACCAGCACCCAGTTTAGCAAATGTTTTAAAATACAGAAAAGTAAGATTGTTAAAATCCTACATATATCTTTAATTTGTAAAAAGGTCCAGTGGGTTCATTTTGGAAACTGCATATCACATTTTATCCTATTTTTTAAGATAAATAACTTTTCTCTTTGATATTTAAAATCTCAAGGAAGAATAAAAATCTTGCAGTATTCCTTTTGAGAAATATTTAAAATTGCTCAAAAAAGAAACTAAAAGTCCTGTGGGCTCTGGTGGTATGCCAAGGAGTGACCAGCAGGTGGAGCTATACGACCAAGAGAAGCAAAAAAGCTAGGTGTACATGTGATAGTACCTTAAAAATGACAGAGGAAAAAAACCCGCACACACTGTATTTCAGAGGTGCATAAATTGAGAGGAAAACTAAACAATGGGAAAACATTTTTTTTTAGCACCTGAATTTTGCCAGATGATATGGAAGGTGTATGTGTTTTCTCCAGCTGCTGTAACACACTGCTGCAACCTGGGAGGCTTACCATAACAAAAAATTATTTTTTCACAGTGCTGGTAGCTAGAGTTCAAAATAAAGATGGCATCAGGACCATGTTCCCTTCAAATTCTCTAGGGGGAAGTGGTGCTATAGCTCAAGTGGTAGAACACTTGCCTTGAGCTGAAGAGCTGAGAGACAGCGCTCAGGCCTAGAGTTCAAGCCCCATGACTGACCAAAAAAACAAAAGCAAAAAACAAATTCTCTAGGGAACTATTTTTCCTTGTCTCTGCATGACTGCTGGTGACTGGCTACCTGGTCTTTTACATTTGCCTTGTAGATGTATCATTTCAATCTTTATCAACATCTGACTTTTGTTCTTGTGTGTCTGTTTCTATGCTGTTCTCCTTTTAAGAACACTAGTCATTGGAATTGTGACACTCTAATCCTGTATTAATGTATCATAGCTTGACTGTAGCTATTAGTTGTATTTCCATTTCTTATTCCCCTTTTTATTACATCTGTAGGTTAATTGTACAGAAGAGTTGCCAATTAACAAAGCAGTTTATGAATACAATGTATCTTAATCTTGTCACCCCTTTCAACATTCTCACTCATTCCTCCCCCACCCACTACTTCCCTCATTCTTCTTAATTTTGTAGGATATACATTGGGATCCTTGACTGCACTCTTAACAAAATATGTAAGTCAGAAAAAGAGGGAAGGTTTACTTGGACAGGATTTGAGAGGTTTCAGTCCATTGCTGTGATTCTATGGTGAGGCCATAGACGAGATCAGGGAGAGGATGGTAGAGCAGTCTGCTCACCTCAGTCAGAACTATGTTCTCTAGGACTGTCTGTGCAGTAGTTCCTGACTTGTCCTTCTCTTCTCTGGTGATCTCCTATGAACCCTATATGTTCCAAAGTTCCTTGTTTAGATGTAAATACCCACTGAGGCCCAGTGTTCCTAATTATGTTTCTCGCTCAGTGACCTAATTACTTTGAAGTTTCTTTGTCATTTCTCCTGGCTGGCCTCAAGCCTTTTATATTTATTTCTTATACTTTTTTTTTTAAACCACAAGCTTATCCCACAATCTGCAAAGATGGATGCTTGGGAAGCCTTCAGTTGGCCACACATCAACAGATGTCTCCTAAAATAGAAGTTGAAGAAAAAAATCAAATACTGAAAAAGAATCCAGTTGTAATCAAAATTCTAAAAGAGTTTTTAAAAAAGAATCCAAAATCAAATTCTAAAAGAATCAAGTTATTTTTTACCTAGTCAAATTTTGAAATTCAGAAATGGTACATTTTCTTGTTGTGATATCATAAGTAGTAGTTTGTAGGAGGGATCAGGTGTCTGTTTCTAGAAGTACAATCTAGACAAGCTCTCTACTACTGTGTTCTACTCCTTGCTCTTGCATTTGAGAATTAGGTATGATTAGATGAAAACACTGATTTCAAGACAAATTAATACCGTACTAGTGTCTGAGGCATAGTTCAGTGGTAGAATGCTTGTCTTGCATTTATGAGGGCCTAGGTTCAATCCTTAGCATCTTAAAAAAACAAAAACAAAAAACCCACAAAAACCAAAAAAATTACACCTTCACAATAAAATTACTTTAAAAAAAAGAATCTTCTGAATGAGCATTTATAAGCATAACAAGTCCATTATTCTGTTATATAATTACATAAGGATGGAATTTATTAATCATTTTTTATTTATGGAGATTAAAAAAAGTATTATAAAGAATTATTCCACAGTGGTGGAATTTTAAGAATGGGAGTCATTATACTATAATTGAATTCAAAGAATCCAGATTATAACATTTATACTTCTTTAAGAAAGGCAAGTTTATCTAATTTAAAATAGGTAAATATTTTAATTCTACAGTTTATTAAAACATTCATTTTAAGGAAAGAAGCTTGCAAAACTATAGTGGAATAAATATAAATCATAACCTTTTTAGTCATCGAGGAAAAATTAATTCAAGTTGAAGCATTGTTTCCATTTTAGAATTAACTCCCCAATTTTTTTCCTATGATAATGTGGCTAAGTGAATATTCCCACAATTGCGGCCTAAATCTGTTTAATCTATCTTCTGGAGATTAAATTCCACACAGTGAAGAACCTTAAAAAGTGTTTATGATCTTTGACTGATGCCATCCAAGAGTCTTGGGTTCTTTCTTTTCTCCACCAAATAAAGAATAATGAAAGCAAGGGAAGAGGTGTAACATTTTCCAAAAGGAAATACACTCATTAACTGACTTATGTAACTGTATCCCCTCTGTACATCACTACTATAAAAACCAGTTTAAAAAAACTAAAAGAAAAAAATTATGAGGCAGACAAAATGGAAACAGAGGCAAACTTCATTTTCTTCAAAGTGAGAATAAGGAGCCAGGGAGATTAAGGAAAGCCTCTTAAGTACTGGTGAATTGCTACAAGCTCCAGCCAGGACTCCTTGCTGGGAGGAATGCCTTATGCTGTATGAGGTCCAGTCTACCTGCTACAGGCGAGGAGAAAGAAGAAGAGGGAGAGGAGAGGGAGGAGGAGGAGATTGTAGACTTCATGGTGCAAGCAAATTGGGACCAGAAATTGGTAGCCCGATGTAGTGCTCCCGAGGTCTCCCTTTATATCTCTTTTGGGAGTGTGTCAGTTGTCCTGGCATCTGGTCAGGTCACTGTCCTCTTGCCCCAAGGGGCGAGGTGAGGTGCCTGTCCTTTGCTCCAGGGTCATCAAAGGCTTTGCTTTCACCAGGGCTTCTTTCACTTTCCCAGGGTCTCCAGGAAGAAAAGGGGGCACTGTCTCCCTATCTGTCCCTTATTGCCTTGCCTCAATACCATTGTGTAATAACTATCTTCAGGAAACAAATGTGAAAAAGTCTCAGCCCCTAGATACTCATCACAGGATAGTTTCTAATCGAAAGGGTAGAAATCATGTCATTGAACAACAATATGTCTGTTAACTAGACTATAGAGTAATCCTTAAACATCCTGTTTTCAGATATTATGTCAGCATGTTTATAAGACAGTCATAAATAAAATGCAAGTTGTGAAGTTACATACATATTTAGTATTAAACCTACATTAAAAACGTGTGTGGGAAAAAAAGCTAATTTGTGCTTAAGTAACTTTTATATTTTACTTTTTTTGTATTTATCAATTATTTTAAAAAATCATGTCTTCATGGAAAATTATTTTAAGAGAAGCATTTCTGTTTATAACTTTCTGGAATATATACTATAAAAGAAAAGTAAAGTTTGTAACAAAAATAAACAAAATATAAAATAAATGGGTTTTACTTTGTCAGTTTGAACATAGGTTGTTTTTTTTTTTAATGGGACACAAGACTGAAAAAAATGAGAACAAAATTGTATTGGAAAAGGCGCTAAGGCAAATTATATCTGGCACTTGAAGACATATAGAAAGAGCAGAAGAGAGTATTGTCTTTGTAGACAGGTTAAGAATTTGTAGTTCCTTCAAAATAGTGGTTTTTTTTTTTTTTTTTTTTTTTTTTTTTTTTTTTTTATTGTAGAGATACTATACAGAGGGTTACAGTTACATGAGTGAGGTAATGAGTACACTTCCACTTCCTCTTGAACATTGTTACCCCCTCCATTGTTTTCCCCCTACCATCCCCTCCCTCCCTCCCTTCCCCAAGGTTCTTTTTTTTTTTTTTTTTTTTTTTGATCGTGATTAAGTGATTACTTAATTTCCGGAAATTCACGGTATTGTGGAATAATGATGCTCATTTAAAGTCACAAGTTCATTCTAACTTTCCTGGAGCAAATTGTCTATCACAGTCTGTAATATATAACGGTGCTCATATGTTATATACCATATATGTGATCAGCAGCATGGGGATATTTAGTAGTGGTTCAACCAGATGAGTGGGAGTTCTTTGTTTCTTAAGTCCTGTTAGTTTTGTCATATCACCTAACATTTTGGATTCATCATCCACTTATCAGGGAGACCATGTACTGTTTGTCTCTTCGTTCTTGGCTTACCTCGCTCAACATGATTCCTTCTAGCTCCATCCATTTCCCTGCAAATGCCATTATTTTGTCATTTCTAATGGCTGCATAATATTCCATTGTGTATAGATACCACAATTTTTGGATCCATTCATCTGTGGTGGGGCATCTAGGTTGTTTCCATATCCTAGCTATTGCGAACAGTGCTGCAATAAACATGGAGGTGCACGTGTCCTTGTATATTGGTTCCTGTTGTTCAGGGTAGATGCCTAGAAGTGGTATGACTGGGTCGTAAGGGAGGTCAATCTTTAGCTTTCTAAGGACCCTCCAGACTGCTTTCCAAAGTGGTTGTATGAGTGTACATTCCCACCAGCAGTGTAATAGCGTTCCTCGTTCTCCACATCCCCTCCAGCATTTGTCGTTGGCTGATTTGTGGATGTGGGACATTCTGACTGGGGTAAGGTGGTATCTCAGGGTTGTCTTTATTTGCATTTCCTTCACCACCAGGGATGATGAACATTTCCTCATGTGTTTCTTTGCCATTTTTATTTCTTCATTTGAGAAGTCCCTCTTTAGTTCCCTTGCCCATTTAGTAATTGGTGTGTTGGGTTTGGGAGGGATTAGTTTCTTGAGTTCCCTGTATATACAGGATGTTAACCCCTTGTCTGATATATTGCTGGTAAATATTTTTTCCCAATTAGTTGGTTGTCTTTTTAGCTTGGTTGCGATAGCTTTATCTGTGCAGAAGCTTTTTATTTTAAGGTAGTCCCATTTGTCGAGTCTCTCTCCAATTTGTTGTGACCCTGGGACTCTGTTCAGGAAGTTCCTTCCTGTGCCTATTAGTTCAAGTGTCTCTCCTACTCTGTCCTGCAGTAGTTTCAGAGATTCAGGTTTAATGTTAAGGTCTTTAATCCATTTTGAGTTGATGTTGGTGCATGGTGATAGGCTGGGGTCCACTTTTAGTTTTCTGCATGTGGCTGCCCAGTTTTCCCAGCACCAGCGGTTGAAGAGGCTGTGTTTCTTCCATTGTATGTCTTTGGCTCCTTTGTCGAATATCAGCTGGCTGTAGGCCTGTGGATTTATTTCTGGATCTTCTATTCTGTTCCATTGGTCTTCGGGTCTGTTTTTGTGCCAGTACCATGCTGTCTTTGTTATTATAGCTCTGTAGTAGAGTTTGAAGTTCGGCATGGATAGCCCTCCCATATTGTCTTTATCCCCTAGAATTGTTTTGGCTATTCTAGGTCTTTTGTTGTTCCATATGAATTTTTGGACTGTTTTCTGTATTTCAGTGATGTACGTCATTGGGATTTTAATAGGAATTGCGTTGAATTTGTATATTAGTTTTGGAAGTATTACCATCTTTACTATATTAAGTCGGCCTATCCAGGAGCATGGGAGGTCTTTCCATTTCCTAGTGTCTTCTGCAATTTCTTTCTTTAACTTTTTATAGTTCTCATTAAATAGTTCTTTTACATCTTTGGTTAGGTTAATTCCTAAATATTTTATTTTTCGGGAGGTTATTGTGAATGGGGTTGCTCCCTTTATTTCCCTCTCTTCCTGTACATTATCAGTGTATAGGAAGGCAACTGATTTTTGTGGGTTTATTTTGTATCCTGCTATTTTGCCAAAGTGATTTATGATTTCTAAGAGTTTGGGGATGGAGTTTTTGGGATCGTGGAGGTATAGTATCATGTCGTCTGCAAAAAGGGATAGTTTAACTTCTTCTTTTCCTATGAGGATCCCTTTAATATCTTTTTCTTGCCTTATTGCCCTGGCTAAGGGTTCTAGGACTATATTGAAGAGGAGTGGAGACAGTGGGCATCCTTGCCTTGTTCCTGATTTTAGGAGAATTGGTTGTAGCTTTTCCCCATTAAGTATAATATTGGCTATTGGTCTGTCATAAATGGCTTTTATTGTTTTTAGAAATGTTCCTTCTATTCCTATTTTCTCCAGAGCTTTTAGCATGAATGAATGTTGAATTTTGTCAAAGGCCTTTTCTGCATCTGTAGCGATAATCATGTGATTCTTGACCTTGGCTCTGTTGATATGTTGGATTACATTTATTGACTTACGTATGTTAAACCATCCCTGTGTCTCTGGGATGAAGCCTACCTGGTCATAGTGAATTATTTTTTTTATGTGTTTCTGGATTCTGTTAGCTAGAATCTTGTTAAGGATCTTTGCATCTGTGTTCATCAAGGAGATTGGCCTGTAATTCTCCTTTTTGGTTGGGTCTTTGCCTGGTTTGGGGATGAGTGTGATATTGGCTTCGTAGAATGAGTTTGGGATAGCTCCTTCCTTCTCTGTTTCTCTGAAGAGCTTGAGGAGTATGGGTATTAGTTCTTGTTTAAAGGTCTTATAGAATTCTGCTGTGAATCCATCTGGTCCTGGGCTTTTTTTTGTTGGAAGACTTTTGATAGCTTCCTGTATCTCATTATAGGATATTGGCTTATTTAATTGGTTAACTTCTTCTTTGCTCAGTTTGGGCAACTTGTATTTCTCTAAAAATGCATCCATTTCTGCCCGATTTTCTTCCTTTAGAGAGTATAGCTTTTGAAAGTAGTCTGTTAGAATTGTTTGGATATCTTGGGTACGTGTGGTGATGTTTCCCGTGGCATCCCTAATCCTATTAATATGGGTTTCCTCTCTTCTTTTTTTAATTAATCTAGCCAATGGGCCATCAATTTTGTTTATTTTTTCAAAGAACCAGCTTTTTGTTTGGTTTATTTTGGTTATGGTTTTCTGATTTTCTAATTGGTTAATCTCTGCTTTTAATTTGGTTATCTGGCTTCTTCTAGTAGCTTTAGGTCCCATTTTTTCCTGTTTTTCTAGCTGTTTTAATTGCAACATGAGGTTATTTACTTGGTCTGTCTCCATTCTCTTGATGTGGGCACTGAGGGCAATAAATTTGCCCCTCAGGACTGCTTTTGCTGTGTCCCACAAGTTTCTTTGTGAGGTGTTTTCATTTTCATTGAGTTGTAGGAAGTGCTTTATTTCTTCTCTGATCTCTTCTGTTATCCAGGCATTGTTAAGGAGTGTGCTGTTCAATTTCCATGTATTGGAGAAATTTCTGCGGTATGCTTTGTTATTGAGAGCTAGCTTGATTCCACTGTGGTCAGATAGGATACAGGGGATTATGTCGATCCCTTTGTATTTGCTTAAGTTCCTTGCATGAACTATGATATGGTCTATTTTGGAGAAAGTTCCGTGAGCTGCTGAGAAGAATGTGTACTGTGTTGTTTTAGGGTGAAATACTCGGTAGATGTCAGTTAATTCCGCTTGAAGTATGGCCTCTCTTAATTCGGTAGCTTCTTTGCCAATCCTCTGGTTGATAGACCTGTCCTTTGGTGAGAGTGGTGTGTTAAAGTCTCCTAGTATTATCGTATTGGGATCTATTTTATTCTGTAAGTTTGAGAGCATTTGTTTGACATATCTGGGTGCACCAATATTTGGGGCATATAAGTTGATGATGGTTATATCCTCCTCTTGGATTGTTCCCTTTATTAATATGTAGTGTCCGTCCTTGTCTTTCTGTACTGATTTTAATGAAAAGTTTATTTTGTCAGATATCAGGATAGCTACACCTGCTTTCTTACTGGGGGCGTTTGATTGGTAGATCCTTTTCCACCCCTTCACTCTGAGTTTGTTTGTATGTTTGGCTGAGAGGTGGGTCTCCTGAAGGCAACAGATGGATGGGTCTTGTTTTCTTATCCAGTCCTCAGTTCGTTTTCTTTTAATTGGCGAATTCAGCCCATTTATATTAAGAGAAAGTATAGAGAGATGCATTGTTGTCCCTGCCATTCCGTTTTCCTAAGTTTTTCTTTTTTCCTTTCCTCCTGTGCTTGCTCAGTTAGACTTTGAGTAACGCCTGTTTGGGGCAGGCCCCAGTTCCTGGCTGCTTTCTTCAGGTTGTGTCCCCCCTCTTAGAATTCTTTGTAATGCTGGCTTAATGTTTATGTATTCATTTAGTTTTTCTTTGCTATTAAAAGTTTTCAGTTCTCCATCAAATGTGAATGCTAGCTTTGCCGGGTAGATCAGTCTGGGTTGGCAGTTATTGGCTCTCAGGGCTCGTATGGTGCTTTCCCAGGCTTTTCTTGCATTCATTGTTTGTGTGGAGAGATCTGCAGTAATTCTTATTTTTTTCCCATTGTAGTATAGCTCCTTCTTCATTTTTGCTGCATGCAGGATTGTTTCCTTATTATTCAGATCTATCATTTTTACTATAATGTGTCTAGAAGTGTTTCTCCTGGGGTCTTGCTTGTTGGGTGTTCGATAAGCTTTTGTGATGTAGTTAAGATGGTCGTTTTTGAGGTGGGGAAAATTTTCATTGATTATCTTGTTAAATAGGTGTTGCATTCCCTTGCTCTGGAATTCCTCACCTTCGTCCACTCCAATTATGCGAAGGTTAAATTTTTTAGCATTATCTGCTTGCTCTTGAATATCCCTTTGGTTTAATTTGAGTAATTTTTCCATATCTGTCACTTTTTGGTCCAGTTGGTGTATTCTGTCTTCTGTATCTGACACTCGACCTTCCATTTCATTCACTCTGTTGACAGTGGCTTCTATTGTGGTTTGCATGGAGGAAATGGATCCCTTTATGGATTCAATGTTGGTTCTCAGAGTACTGATCTCACCTCTCAATGAGGTATGCATTACCTCTAATTTGGCGTTTATCTCACTTCTTATTGAGGTTTGTGCAGCTTCTATTTTTGCATGCATCTCTTGTTTGATACCCTGTATCTCTTTGGATAGTTCATCCTTGTGCTCTTTCAATTTCTGATAAATTTCTCGCTTTATTTCTTGAGTCATTGCCTCCAGCAACCCTTGGAAGTAGCCTTTGTCTTCCATTCCTGCTTTGCTCCCACTGGGGCTCTCCCCTGTGTGGCTGCTGGCTTTTGAGGTGAGCTTGCTGTCCTGGGTGGTAGTAAACCTTGTGATTTTTCTCTGTGATTTTCGCATGGAGGTTCAGGAGACTGCTCTTCAATTTTGTTTTGGTGTGTCTGTCTTTGCTTGGTTGCTGATTCTGTATTGGTAGAGAGAGTCTGTGCCTGATCTGGGTTCTGTTGGGAGCCTATTTCCAGCTGCTATTCTGACTTACTTAGGATTCTCAGCTCTCTGCTGTAGATTGCTGACAGTTCCCGCCTTTGGAAGGGTTGAGCAGCCTAGACTGCTTGTGTTTGCTCCTACGGGTGCTCTTGTGAAGAACAGATGCTCTGGATGCACTCTCCCAAATGCTGGAGTCTGCTATGGGCTCCTGATGTGTTTTTGTTTATTTGTTTTGGGCTGGTTGTGGGCTTGAACTCTAGGTTTGGGTGCTGTCCCTCAGCTTTTCAGCTCAAGGCTGGCACCCTACCGTTTGAGCCACAGCACCACTTCTGACCCTTTTTGCTTTTGTGATGCTGAGGAATCAGATCCAGGGCCTCATACATCCAAGACTATCACTCTATTGCTGAGCCGCCTTAACAGTCTGAGCTCCTGCTTACTATCAGGTGCTGGCAGCCTGTGTTGCCCAATTCCCAGTCTAGGGTATATGGGTGGAGTTTTGGTGGGGTTTGGGCTTCTCTTGTCCTGGGCCTCCAGGTCTTTTGTTGTCACAGGCGTGCTTCCCGGGGGAGTGTTGTTTCCTGGTTTTCTCCCCTCTGTTGAGGCGTATGCTCAGCTTTTTACTTCAATTGGGAGGAGTTGGTTGTGTTGTTCAGGCGCCGGATCCCCGGGCCTGGTTCCGGCCCCAGCCTGGAGCGCGCTTGTTAGGCCTGTGCTGATGTGTATACCACCTAGGTTATGTAGCCTGGAGCGCACTCGTTAGGCCTGTGCTGATGTGTATACCACCTAGGTTATACAGCCTGGGGGACACAGTTCAAATTTCTTCTACTGTTGGTAGTCTTGACCCAGGGGCGCTGTTCCTGGCTTGGGCATTTAAGCTCCCTTCCAGGGGTGCTCTGAGTGTGCTCCACGGGCTGGTGGAGCTCTCAAACAGTTCCCAGTTTTAGTGGGTCCTGTGGTCCGGGTGTTGGGGTAGGGAGTCTAGGTCAGGGTCTGGGGATTCCCTCCAGCTCTGGTCTCCCTTGAGGGATACACTTCCCCTGTGGGGTACTCACCCTGGAGCTGGTTGTTTCTGTGTGGTGTAGGTCGTCAGTTGTTGTTGCAATCCGGGCTGGGTTGGGCGGTGGTGGCTCTGTGTGATTCTTTTCTGTCTCTGCCTCTGTCGAAGCTGTCGGGTCAAGAGTGTCCCCGCTCAGACAGCTTCTTCGCGGTACCTCTGGGGCCCGAGTGGCCCCGCCGGGTCGTTGCGATCGTGATCGGGCGGGCGGGTGGGTGGTCTGCAGACAGTTCCCTTTGCGCGCTGCTGGCGGTTTTGGCGGGATGGAACCTCTCTGCTCGGGTGGAGAGTGCCGGGTCGTTGCGATCGCGATCGGGCGGGCGCGCTGCTGGTGCCGAGCGGCTTTGGCGGGATGGAGCCTCTCTGCTCAGGTGGAGAGTGAGGGGTGGGGGTGGGATCCTCGTGGAGACTCCCGGCTGGTAGGCTTCTCTGTTCCTGGCGATCCGCTGTTCTGTAAACCAGTACCTGGTGATCTGAAAGCGGCCCCCTGTGTCTCTGCTGTGTCGCTTGGGGCTCCCGCAGCCCCCGCCGGGCCGGCTGGCCGGCGGCTTGGCGCACTGCCGCGCGGCCAGTAAAGGTTGGGGGAGGGGTCTTCGCTTTTCTTCTGAAATTCTTCTTTTCCTCTGTTTCTTTTTTGTTATTCTCCGCCTCTGGTTTTTCTCTGAGTGTTCGTCTTTTTGTTGTTGTCGGTCTCTTGGGGAGATTAAGCGTTGGAGCTCGAACTCTCTTTTTGGTTGGAGAGAGCTGTGGCGTTTCCCTACTGCCCCGTCGCCATCTTGGTCCCCCCTCCAAAATAGTGGTTTTTAAGGCATAGTCAGTAACCAGTGAATTGAATGAAATGATGTTCTCTCCTTTTATGAGTAATAAAATTGAGACTTTCCAGTCTTCAGTCACTGCTAGTAAGATGCAGAGCTGAGACTTGACTCCAGATATTCTTTCTCCTGATCTGATGCTCACTCCTCATTCTTTCTATCTCAGATGCTATATTATTTCATACTTTTATTGTTTGAAAATAGCTACTATCAGACTTTTTCTTTGGGTTAATGTAGTGAAATGTGGTATTTTGTTAAGCAAGCATAGGTTTTATGTATGTCAGTAATATAGTACATAAAGTCAGCATTGTGGAATGCTTGATTTTAGAATATCTAATCTACCCCCATTGATGTTGCTGTGCGTTAGTCATTCATTTTTCTCAAAGCCTAATCTTAGCAGCAGTTCAAAATAATATAAACATAATAAATTTTCACTGTGAAGAAATTTTTCATGATGTAAGCCAACAACTTTTATACCATTACTTTGTGGAAAAAGTTACACTGTTTCATGCATGTTAAGCAAGTACTCTGTCATTAGGTTATACCCTGAGCCCTGTGTAAATGAATTTTTTTAAAAAAATATTTAAATCTTGCTGAGCGCTGCTGGCTCATGCCTGTGATCCTAGCTACTGAGGCTGATATCTGAGGATCATGGTTCTGAGCCAACCCAGGCAGGAAAATCCATGAGACTCTTATCTCCAATTAACTACCAGAAAACTGGAAGTGGTGCTGTGGCTCAAAGTGGTAGAGTACTAACCTTGAGCTCAGGGACAGCACCAGGCCCTTCAATGCCCATGACCTAAATAAATAAATAAATAAATAAATAAGAAGTAAAAATTAAATCTCTCTATGATGTTCCATGTGTTTTGATTCATGATTGACTCATAAAACTAGTATTTAAAAAAGACAATTATTTTCTCGACTCTTGTTTTTTCCCATTTTTTGTAGACACAAATATATGATTAATTTTATGATACAAGAAAACAGTAGGTTTCCTTTTTCCATGTCTTTCCAGGTTTTCTACTATGAACTAATCTTTCTTATTTGAAATTTTGCTGTTTCAACTAATTGTCCTAACATAGAAACTAAACATTCCATTAAAATTGTTTAGGTATTTCTTACTATACCAAACCCTGTCTAATATCTAAAATCAAAATACTGACATTGTCCACAGTGTCATATTCCTTGTTATACTAACTTGCTATCAAATTCTTATGTCTTACATCAGAAAGTAAAATGGAATTTGATGTATTGTGTGGTACCAGATTCTAAATAGCCACCAGTTTCCTTACTTTTATATTCACCCTGTTTTTAGCAACTCTATTTGGTTTATGAAATAAAGGATAATACTCTTTGAACATCCACATTAATGTATTATGGTAGGCTTTTCAGCCATTCACTTTGTAATGTGCTTTGGTTTTTTCTCTAGACATAGTGTGTTTTCTGTCATCAATAATAGTATCTCTTCATCAAGCAATATATTTTTATCATTTCAACCATTAAGATTTCAACTTTTTTTCTATTAGTCTTTCATGTTTGTTAGAATTGTGCATTCCATTACTGCCTTATTCTTTATAAGAGCATGAAAGCTATTTAATGATTCAAATATTCCAAAGACTTTATGTAGTATTTTACCTAAAGCTTGTATAATTTCATGAGAAATAGAAATATAGAGATAGAAGGGGACTAAACGTGTTGCTCAAGGGATAATGCAATGACCTAAAAAGCACAAGCCCTGGAGTTCAGTTCTCAGTACCACAAAATAAGAAAGAGATAGAAAAATCTGATGCAGTGTTTATTGTTGTCTAAACTCTTAAATGTCAATGCCTTAACTCTTTTCTTTAAATAAAATCCTAGTCTCTGGAAAAAAAAATTCTTGTAACAAGTAAATCATAAATGACTTTTTTCAGAAGTAAGAATAGCTGATTACAAGGTCTTCCTTATTAACATCTGAGAAATATTTTCCTTCCTGAAGCCTCCTCCTCTTTGCTATGTTAAATAAGGTCATTTCTTTAGCCTTGCTTGAAGGGAAATTAATTTTCAACCCTTTAATTGATCTTGCCACTATTATGAATCTTCTCAAAACTCCTTGTCACTTCTTTTATCATTTGAGAAGTAAGAAGTACTTAAACAGCTGCATTAAGAGGACAGTGTGGTAAAAATCTGTTAATAGATTTTGAGTATTATAAAAGAAAATTGGTTAAAGCGAAAATAATCTACACCACTAAGGAAGTTAAGTAGAATTTTGTTGTTGCTGATGATGGTGGTTATGGGCTTGAACTGAGGGCTAGGGACTATCCCTGAACTCGTTTTTCTTTTGCTCAAGGGTAGCGCTCTACCACATTGAGCCACAGCTCCACTTCTGGTTTTCTGGTGGTTAATTGGAGTCACATGGACTTTCCTATCCCGGCTAGCTTTGAACCATGATCTTTAGCTCTTAGCCTTCTGATTCACTAGGATTATAGGCATGAGCTATTGGCGCCCAGCTAGGTAATTTTTTTCTTTAACCCAGAGCAAAAGTGTACATTAAATTTTTTTTTTCTTTTAAGATCCTCAAATGTTGACTACATTGGCAGCTATAAACTGTAATTTTTATTTTTCTAAGATTGCCAAAGGCCCCATTAGATTCTCTATTCTCTGGCTGCCATAATATCTCCAAATTCTTTTGTCCTGTGTCAATAATGTCAGATGTCCTAAGAATTAAATTTGTAGAAAGTTTTACTGTTTCTCATTGGTTTCCTTTTCTCTAGGATTTTAGCTCTTCAATTCTTGATTGTCTTGGTGCTTTGAATTGATTTTTAATTTTATTTTCCCAGGCTTTCTTGTCCCTGGTGGCCATATTGATATCTCCGGATTTCTTGGTCATAGCTAGAAGTATGGTTAAACTTCAATGCCTTACTGTATTTTAAAAAACTGATTATTAAACTATTAATAAAGATGATGCATGTACACATTAAAAATTACACAAACAATCATAAAAAGTTTTTTCTCTGTTGATGTAGTCTTACAGTCTTTTACTCTGGAGACAAAAGTACAGTTTATTATTTCACTGTACATACTATGTTGTATATATGCATGTATGTATATATCCTACTTATTACCTTTTTAATTTTGAAATACTTTATATATTCTGAACAACATAGATTACAAAAATTCTTGTTTTAACCACTCAAGTTCATTTGATGATTCTGGGGTTTGAATTTAGGACCGTACGCTTGCTAGACTGATGTGATATTGAGCCAAGACTTTTTTCCACTGGTTGTTTTTTTTTTTTTTTTTTTTACAATTTTTTTTTTTTTATTGTAAAGATACTATACAGAGGGTTACAGTTACATGAGTGAGGCAATGAGTACACTTCCACTTCCTCTTGAACATTGTTACCCCCTCCATTGTTTTTCCCCTACCATCCCCTCCCTCCCTCCCTCCCCCAAGGTTCTTTTTTTTTTTGATTGTGATTAAGTGATTACTTAATTTCCGGAAATTCACAGTATTGTGGAATAATGATGCTCATTTAAAGTCACAAGTTCATTCTAACTTTCCTGGAGCAAATTGTCTATCACAGTCTGTAATATATAACGGTGCTCATATGTTATATACCATATATGTGATCAGCAGCATGGGGATATTTAGTAGTGGTTCAACCAGATGAGTGGGAGTTCTTTGTTTCTTAAGTCCTTTTAGTTTTGTCATATCACCTAACATTTTGGATTCATCATCCACTTATCAGGGAGACCATGTACTGTTTGTCTCTTCGTTCTTGGCTTACCTCGCTCAACATGATTCCTTCTAGCTCCATCCATTTCCCTGCAAATGCCATTATTTTGTCATTTCTAATGGCTGCATAGTATTCCATTGTGTATAGATACCACAATTTTTGGATCCATTCATCTGTGGTGGGGCATCTAGGTTGTTTCCATATCCTAGCTATTGCGAACAGTGCTGCAATAAACATGGAGGTGCACGTGTCCTTGTATATTGGTTCCTGTTGTTCAGGGTAGATGCCTAGAAGTGGTATGACTGGGTCGTAAGGGAGGTCAATCTTTAGCTTTCTAAGGACCCTCCAGACTGCTTTCCAAAGTGGTTGTATGAGTGTACATTCCCACCAGCAGTGTAATAGCGTTCCTCGTTCTCCACATCCCCTCCAGCATTTGTCGTTGGCTGATTTTCCACTGGTTGTTTTTACAATAGTCTTGCTTTGCTGCTCCAGCACATACTTGAACTGTGATCTGCCTATATTTAGGCTTCTCATCCTCACTGGGATCACATATGCACTACTATGTCTAGCTTCCTTTCTGTGAAGATGGAGTCTAGTGGACTTCTGTTTTCAAGCTGACCAAGGATCCTCCCAATCTCAGAATCTCATGTAACTTGGCAAGACAGGCACATGGCACTGTGCCCAGCCAGTGACTCATGAACTTTTCTACCATGATCTTCCCGTCCTAAGTAGCTAGGATTTTAGTTGTGAGCAAATAGGACCTAGCTGCATTATGTTAACTGGGCTGGAACTTATGTTTTAGACTAGAACTAGAACTCTATATATTCTGAGTGTGTTTGTGTGAAAAATATATATATATACATATGTATGTATATATGTGTGTGTCTATATATAAAATGAGAATATATATTCATATATGTACATATATTATGTTTGTATATAGTGTTATGTAATTTTGTGTGTGTGTCAGTCTTAGGGCTTGAATTAAGGATCTAGGCACTGTCTCTGAGCTCTTTTGCTACCACTTAAGTCACAGCTCCACTTCTGGCTTTTTGGTGGTTAATTAGGAAAAAGAATCTGACAGACTTTATCTCAGGCTGGTTTTGAACTACAGATCCTCAGATCTCAGCCTCCTCAGTAACCAATATTACAAGCATGAGCCACTGTTTGAAAAAGGGGTCATTTAATAAAATATAATAGAGGGAATGAACTTGTTTCAAAGTACACTGTATGCATTTATAGAATTAACACAAACCCCTCATCATATCACTGTATACTTATAAAAAATAAGTGAGCCAGACACCAGTGGTTCATGTCTGTAATCCTAACTACCCAGAAGGCTGAGATATGAGGATCGCAGTTCAAAGCCAGCTGGGGTAGGGATGACTGTGAGACTCTTATCTCCAATTAACCACCAGAAAACTAGAAGTGGTGCTGTGGCTCAAGTGGTAGAGCATTCACCTTGAGCTGAAGAGCTAAGAGACAGTGCCCAGGCTCAGAGTTCAAGCTCCACTGCCAAAAAAAGAAATAAAATTAAAATTTGAAAATGAAAGGAAATTTGGTTCAAGAAAAGTAAGTTTCTTAGAAGCGTTTGGATAGCCAGCAACAGTACAATTAGCTTAAGTTATAATTCTTTCACTTTAGTTTTCCTTCATTTTTCACTTAAATTGTTTTCCAAATAAGAATAAAACACAAGAACGATATAATTGAAATGAGTATACTCCATAAACCTATGTACTTTTTTCTTTTGTAGGTTACTCTCAGAGTCTGAACAACTGAACATTTTAAGAAAAGCAAGATTTTTTATGAACCAGGAGCAGTTTGCAGAAGTGGTAAGTGCATAGGCCTTATGGACATGAATTGCTGGTTATCTTTTTGGAGTGAGGGAAAGATAAGGTGTAGCAATAGGAATCTTGCTAGGCCTATTAGGGAGCTTTCTGGAGTTGCTGCTTAAGCGTGAACATAATACTTCTCTTTTTCATAATAGCATGGGTAGATTTTTCTGTGTTAGTATTAGACATGAACTTTCATAACTAAAAAAATGAATTTCAAGTTAGTCACCCTGTTATATATAATATTTTATTATTATTAATTATTTATTATTATTATTATTTTGTCGGTCATGGGACTTGAACTCTGGGCTTGAGTACCGTCCCTCAGCTCTTCAGCACAAGGTTAGCGCACTACCACTTGAGCTACAGCGCCACTTCTGGTTTTCTGGTGGTTTATTGGAGATAAGAGTTTCACGGACTTTCCTGCCCAGGCTGGCTTTGAACCACGATCCTCAGATCTCAGCTTCCTGAGTAGCTAGGATTATAGGCATGAGCCACTGGCGCCCGGCTATGTATAATATTTTAAAGTACTACATTTAATATTTATCCCACCTGAGTTAGCAATTTCTTAATATCTGTGAATATTTTGCTGGGGTACACTAGAGATAAGTACTGAAAAATTTTGTTCTTGGACTTTGTTTTTAAGACGTAATCTTTTCCTTTAAATAAACTAGTAGTAGAATCAGATTGCCCATTTCAAAATGTCCTTTCTCTGATCAGAAACTAAAAGTATTGTCAGTATCTCATGATGGTGGACACAAGGAGTTAATATTAGATTTTTTAAGATGTGTCTTAATCCAAGTTAATGAATGAAGCTATAGGCTAGTTTAAGTAAATAGATCATAACACTGTAAAAAAATTATCTCTTCAGAAGTCTAATTGCTCAGAACTTTGAGCCTTCCAACTGCCACCACATGTGTTTTTCATTTGTCATTTTTTTCAGTCATTCCTTCATTTCACAGTATGGGGGACCTCATATGGTAGGCTTATTTACCTACCTCTTAGCTTTATCCCCAGCCCCAGTCCTCTTCTATTTTTCCTTAGCCCTCTTTTCTCTTCTCCTTCTCCTCCTCCTCCTCCTCCTCCTCCTCCTCCTCCTATTTCTTCTCCTCTTTCTCTTGCTGCTCTTCCTCCTCCTCCTCCTTCTCTACCGCTCCCCCCCTCCTCTCCTTCTCCTCTCCCCTCCTCTCCCCTCCTCCTCCCTCCTGTCCTCTCTCCCCTCTCTCCTCTCTCCTCTCCCTTTCCCTCTCCTCTCCTCCCCTTCCCTCCCTCCTCTTCTTTTTCCTTCTACTTTGGTTCTGAAGATTGAATTCAGGTCTCCTGCACTTGCTAGTAGAAAAGCACTTTTTTGGTTTGGGTTTGTTTTTTAGATAGGGTGTTCTAACTTTTGCCTGACTGGCCTTGAACCGTGATCCTCTTGTCTCCATCTCCTGAATAACTGATTTGTTTTATTTTTGAGGAAGGGTCATGCTAAGTTGCCCATGCTGGCTTCAGCCTTCAGATCTTGCCTTCTTACTAGCTAGTATTCCAAGTGTGTTTTACCATGGTCACCTTAGAATTCTGCTTTCATTTTCCAAGATGCCAACTCATGTATTCCTAATATTGATTTTTTATTATGTTTTTAAAATACTAAATTAACCTTCTCTAAAGCATTAAGCTATTTTACTGATGTTCTAGAGTAGATGTAATTAAACTGAGAAAGTAAAACGTGCGCGCGCGCGCACGCGTGTGTGTGTGTGTGTGTGTGTGTGTGTGTGTGTGTGTGTGTGTGTGTGTGTGTGTAGTTATACCTACACACAAAGGAATTTCCATCATTTGGGATGTTGTATTAGAGAATATTAATATCTATTATGTATCATCTGAAAATCAATTTTTGAAAAATGAACTAATTTAAAATATCAGATATATCATAAGCACATTACATTAAAATGCCTTTTCTTGTGAAGATTAAAGAGGGTTTTTTTTTTGTTTAATCTTGGCATGAAGATCTTCATAGTATTAGAATCTATTCTTAGATCCCTGTGTAAAATCACTCTAATTTCTAATTCATTACAAGGGTTTGGCTTTTAGGAACTTTTACAATTTTCCTGCCTTTGAATTTTTTTGTGTGTGTATTTTCCATGTGCAACTTACATATTTTTCTTCATAGGTCTACCTTTGCAAGGAGCTGATTGATCGTGCGCTGAAAGGACTGTCATATTATCACACTTACGACAGATTCTTTTTGGGCATCAGTGTTGTCATTGGTTTTGTGGGATGGATATCATATGCTTCTTTGTTGATCATCAAGTCTCCTTCCAACTTTATAAGAGATGTTAGTAAACCAGTTAAGGTAGGTTCAGAGAATATAATGAAGATTTAGATAGTGATATAAAAATATGTAGTGAGTTCACAGAATGTACAACTCTATTAAGCTAACTATCTTTCATTTGCTTTTGATATATTGGATCCTTTTTCTATTACTTCAATTTATTTAGCAAATAAGAAGATAGGTTAATTAATTGACTTTGACACTTGACAGGACTAGGAAGATATGTAAATAATTTAAATTCTCCTATAAGCTTAATGATTTTTTTTTGTTCCTCTTTTTTGTCACTCGTGGGGCCTGAACTCTGGGCCTGGGTGCTGTCCCTCAGCTCTTGAGCTCAAAGCTAGCACTCTACCACTTGAGCCACAGTGCCACTTCCGGTTTTTTCTGCTTATGTGGTGCTAAGGAATTGAACCCAGGGCCTCCTGCATGCAAGGCAAGCACTCTAAAACTGAGCCACCCTCTCAGCCCCTTTTTGTTCTTTTTTTAAATAACTATTTAACATGATGTGAGTATTCCACATACTTATAGTACAGGTGATTATAAAAGCACATCAAAGCAATATATTTAACTTTATCTGATAAGAAGTTTAAAGCCTAGAAAAATGATAAAATCATTTGCTTAAAATGTTTCTCTTTACATAATATATGTACTTTTCTGGAATAATTATTCTTTCAACTTCAATTTCTCAAAATATAAACTTTCAGCACATTTGATTTATCCTTATTTTAAGAATGTATCTGTGCGTTCAATGAAAATAATTCAAAACTTATCTAAACAGGAAATAGAATAGTACATATGTGGGTTTACTTCATTAGAATACTACTCTTTTAGAAGATATTACTAAGCATCACTTACCAAGAAAAGTATGCTATTTCAATTTCCTTAGCTTCATTCTCACTAATGATTATCGCTAAATCCAAATCCTTTTAAAAGTAATATATTCTGGTGGTATACTTCTATAAAAATATCCACTAATTTTTCCAATTTTACATTTATTTTTCTAAACTGGAGGGGAGAACATTAGTGTTTAATTTTAATATTTTATAATGCTTTAATACATCTTAAATAATTCTCTCATGTAAGTTCAGTTATTTAAATGTAATTGAATTTGGCTATAATAGGAAATATTTTTATACATGGTAGAAAAAAACACAGAAATGACTGTTTTAGAAATAGATATATCTAGGCAATCTAATGAATACTTGAAATATACAGACTCATAAAGTGCTGGAAGTAAGCATTATAACTTTTGTTTATAAAAGTTGAAAGTAGCCAGGTACTGGTGGCTCATGCCTGTAATCCTAGCTACTCAGAATGCTGAGATCTGAGGGTCGTGGATTGAAGTCAACCTAAGCAGGAAAGCCTATGAGACTCTTATCTCAAATTAACCAACACAAAATCGGAAGTAGCACTGTGGCTCAAAGTAGTAGAACAGTAGCCTTGAGCACAAAAGCTCAGGCACAGCACCCAGGCCCTAAGTTCAAGTCCAACAACCAACAACAAAGTTGAAACTGAAGGTAAGGGTATTAATTCACTAAACCAATCAATGAGGATAGAGGAACTAACACTGAAATCTTTGACCAAAAATTGCATTTTCAAAATGTTTGTCCTTAGTTTATTGAGAAGGGTATTATGATGTTTTTATAGAGCATTAAGAGAACAAATCTTTTTTATCCATTAGTCTGATAATGTAGAAAATATTTGCATCAACAATACAATGCTGTATACTATACAGAGAAATAGGAAGTGGAGATTTTATCCTCAAGTACCTTAGAATTTAAATAAAGTAAGAGATGTACACACACAGCCACCTTTTTAGATATTGATCATTGTGTCTGTATTACAAACAATAATATGTAGGTTTTGGAGACTGTATAAAGATTATCATATTTTGCATAAAGTAGAAGTCAGCTGAGCATCATGGTACATGACTGTAATTCCAACTACTTGGGAACAGGCAGGAAGATCTCAAGTTCAAGGCCATTTATACCTTATCTCAAAAACCAACTACAATCAAAAGGTCTGGGAATGTAGCTCACACAATAGAATGATTACCTGACATCTGTGAGGCCCTGGCATCAATTCCCGATAACAAAAAATAGGATTTACTTTAGCTCAGACAATTACAGGCAAACGCAAGTCTTGATGAAAGTTTAGCAGTTGGATTGTAGGGTAAGGATAAGAACTAAAGTAGATTGAATGATACAGAGAGAACGTGACAAATATACTACCATGTTCAGAGGATAAGATACCTTAATTGAGACACACTGTTATGGGAGTGTCCTGTGACATTATCCTGTTAAGTTTAAAGTTAGCCAACCTTTAGTGATTACAGTTCTCATGATATGAATAGAATTTAGGCTTAGCGAGATTACAGGTCTTCTTCAAGAATGTACAGACTCAAAATGACAGAATTTATATTGGTTAACACAAATTCTTGCCTTTTCTATTTTATGCTGCCTTTAAGAGAAATTTGGGTGGAATGTAGAGAATTTGTTCAAGGAAGTGATAACATATAATACTGACAGTATAGACTAGAAAAAAGTAAACAAAGGCCTTAAATACTGGTATTTGTACTTCAGTGATAAATTGGTGTATCTGTTAGGGCTCAACCAGAGAAACAGAACTTGAAGTTAGGAGCTGAATCTGCACTTAATGGTCAAATTTCTTCAGGGAACTTCAATTCTACTTCTAAAGCTGATGGAATCAGTCCCACTCAGACTATCTAAGATTATCTTCGACATACTTAAAGTCAACTAAATAGGACTAGAACAGGATAAATGCAGGATATATGCATGTATGGAAATGTCACCGTGAAACCTATTAATGTTTACAATTAAGATGTTGATAATTATAAAATAGTGAAAAAACAGTTACCTAACTATGAACTTATTTGCATCTCTAAGATACTTTTGCAGTACTACCTAGATTAGTATTTGAAATTGGAGACAGTAGCACCAGACAACTTCACACATAAAACTGACCATTATAGTTGAGGTCATTTAAATTATTTTGGATCCTTTGGTCTGTCTATAAAAATATTCTGATTCCTTTTCAGTGAGAATTTTCAGTGGGAATTTACACAACTCACCAGTTTCTAGGAAAAACAATAGTCCATAGTCTACAGCATTAACTGAAGGGGTCTTAGAAAACAGTTAGATGATAGTAATACAGTTGCAATGCATATACTAGAATGTACAATGGTTACAACTGGTATGTGTGGACTATTCTCATAAGTTATTTCCACAATAGAATATTAAAGGTGGGTCAAGTAGCCCAATAGAAAAAAGAGAAAGAATAGTATGTGGATAGTGAGCAGAGAGGTAACAGGTCTCTGGGAAGAGCCATGGGAGTACTGAGGGCCTAATAAAGGAGGAAAAGATGAGATTGCAACAAATATTATTGTCTGTTCACCACATAAGGAAACAGCATCAGACCTGCTAACTGATTTAGTCCATTGACAAGCAAAAAGAATGACAGTGTCAGAATTTAGGTTTGATTCCAAGGCTTATGTCGCTCTATTGTCCTCTAAAATCTAGATGTCTTTTTTAATTTACTACTATTACAGGTATGTTCAATGACTAGTTCTTTCCTTGAAATGTAGTTTTCCATAGCTTCCCTTTTTTGAATTCTATTTAATTTTGGTATATGCATGGCTGCTGCTTTGTTCTTGCTAGTTCAGATGTCTTTTGCTTTGCAAGTCTCACTTGCTCCTTATTACGCTCCCTATTACTTAATAGAAATAAAAATATAAGCTATAAAATCCTCAAATCAAGTAGTGTGTGACTTAATAAATACATAGTTTGTTATCATCACTTGTTTTTGTTTTTTTGGGGGGGAGGAGGGAGAGAGAGAGAATTTAAGATTAAGTATGAAATGTTTCCTACTATTAAAATATTTTCTGTTTTATTGCCTTAGTAGGAATAGCTTAAACTACTGCATTTCTTTATGTTCTAGTTTCCTGTAAATAAGTGTCATTTCTAGTGTGGATTGTGACATGTATCAAAGATAAATGATTACACCATATTGCACTGACTCAAGAAAATCCAAGTGGCTTTTTTTCAGGTACTCTTACATCCTTCATTTCTTACCACTTCACTATTTTCAAAACAACATAAACTCTTACAATTAACATCTATCTACCTTACCTACCTTCCTCCAGAAAGAGGTTCTTAATTCTTACCTTGTTTACCTTGGCTACAAAGCAAGGAAAAACATAAACATGGAATGGAAGCAAAAGAGCTCCACATTGCCTTTTGGTTCCTCTCCCCCTCCCCCTCTCTCCCACTTTTCTTTTCAGGTATGCTTAACCTTTTCTAGAATACTATATACCTGTTTCTAGCTCCAATTTAATACCCTAGAACTCTTGTTCTTAATAGCACCACTTCTCTATAAATTTGTATTTTTCACAGTTGTTGGAATATCTATTCCTGACTCTTACAGTACCATTATACTTGGCCTAAAGCATCCATGAATCTAGTCTATGGAAGCTGTTACTCACCACTTACACTGAAGAATGCTCTTGGTTGGCAGGTTGTTGGGAAGAGTCGCCATGACTGAATAAACCTACTGTGGTTGGGCCATGGAGGAAAGACACTGTAGGCTGCATTCCAAATTGGAATTTAAACAGAAGCATTGCTCCAAATGAAGGTTAAATCCTAGAGTTTTATTATGGATTAAATAAACTTTTGTGTACTAGCCAGAGAACTCAGTTAAAAAAATTGCAGATAAGAGGAAATATATTCAGTGTTCTGAAAAACCACTTGCAAATAAACTTGAGGACTATCATCACTTTTAAGCCAAAATTGCCTAATTGTAACAATAATTCCAGTCTATCCAGCTTATTCTTCAGTAAGATGCTTCTCAAATGCTAGATTTTTCTTCTTAAATACAATTCTTTGATTAATCATCTAGTTGTAGAAACTTTGAAGGAAGTAATCTTTTCTACACTTTATAAAATCTCTTTGGAACATGTCAGTTCCCATGGTTTGAAAGTGTTTTTCAATGTTTCATTTGATTTTCAGAAACCAAACTACCTCCTGCCAAGTAGTTTTGTAGCTATTGGAGTTTTGGTGATATTTTTCCTGCTGATTCAAGCCTGTCCCTGGACTTACTACGTATATTGTTTATTGCCAGTGCCAATATGGTATGCAGTTCTAAGAGAGTAAGTAACACATCCTTTTTCCTTGTTTCTTACTTCATCAACAGTTAATTCTGTGTTTAAATTCATTACATTTTTGTACCATAAGTCATCAAAAATATAATCAAATTTCCAGGCCCCTCACTTCATTGCTAACTGATAAATGGTATATATTAATTTCCTTTTGCCGTTTTACTTTTCCCTTTTATCTTCATCTTTTATTATACTGAGGTAACAGTGCCCTTATTTTCTTCTTGGTGTATCTTTAATTAATAATATCTGGAATGAAAGTAACTTGATTAATACTGATTGTAATATGCCATGAGTACCTTATATTTGAATTTATTTTATCATGTCAGATCCAGACTGTCTCTTGTTTTATTTTGTCCTTATTAGCCATCATGTAAAGCTAGATAAATGAAACTGTAATTAAATCAAACACAGTAACGTATTCTGACAGAGATTAGTACATATTATTCAAGTACTACAAATGGTTCTTCTACCTTTAAGTACTTCCTCATAAATTTGTGTTAACATAAATTCTAGTCATTTTAGAAAGCCTCAAAAATAGGTGGACAAGCAAGTTTTAGGGATTTTTAAGGGCATCATCAAGATTGGTTCACAATATGGCTGTGTTGGACATGCCTGTAACCCCAGCAGTAATGCAGTAGGATCTAGAGTTCAGAGATAGCTTGTGTTATATAAAGAAAAAAGAAAAGAAAAGAAATATCCTCTCTACCTGATTTATGTAACTTAACCTTCTCTTTACATTGCCTTTATAATAACAGTAAAATTTTTAAAAAAGAAAAAAAGGGGATGGACTAACATTGTACATATCCTATTAAAAATGAAGGCTTAAAGTTATCAAAATGTTAAATACATCAAAAGACAAATGATACTAAAAATATTTAAAATCCTAGCTATTTTTATGTAAGGCAAAAAGACACTGACCAAAGAATATACTGTTACTTCTTCTTTGAAAGGAATAGAGTTGTTAGATATGCTTATTCAGATATTTTCCTAATATTATTTTCTAATATTATTAGCTTTACAACTTTTAAAAGGTTTATCCTTATAGAAAATCCCATTCTACTATAGAATTCCTCCATATTATTAAATATCCTAATTATGAAATAAATTTAAATTTTAGGGAAGATATAATTTTGAAAATATGTTGTATTCCATATTCACCTTTCTTGTAGAAAAATGTCCTCAAAGTGTTTGTGCAGAGTCCTCTCTTGTTCTTTGCCTCACTCACTCCTGAAAAATAAAGAAGCATTCTGCTTTTAACTAGTCTTAGCTTTTCTTTCCTACATGGCACCTTAATAATTATATGACATTCTGCAGCCACTGTTTTCAACCAGAAAATAAGGTCATAAACTAAATGATACTGACCTTTTATAATTGCCTACTTAATGCACTACAAATGCTAAACTTTTTCTTTCCAATGATGAAATGTAAAAAGTACTCAAGTATGTAATACATTTTTGATGGTTATAAATTTGCAATTACAATTAGTATACAATTAATGACATTCTAGATTGGGTTTGGAAAAGGTTATTTAGCTCAGTTAAAAAGTGAAATTGAGCCTGGCATGGTAGCTCATGCCCATAATCTTAGTGTGAAGCAGGTAGAGGCAGGAGGCTTGTGAATTTAAGGTCAGCCTGAGTAACTTAAGGAAATCCTGTTTCAAAATAAAATTTCATTAAGAAATGAAGTGTAAGGATGCAGGCCATTGGTAGAACACTTGCTTGGACATGCACAGAACCCTGGGTTCAATTTCCAGTACTGGAAAAGAAAAAGTGAAATTAAAATTTCTCTGCCTGAATTAGAAAAAGAAACTTTAGTTTCATTAAGATGGTTGAGATTTTAATATAAACTTACCCTAGGGATATTTACTTTTTTTTCTAGTTTGCATGTATTTGTATTGCTTATATTTTATTTCTGATTTTATATCTGTAATTTATGTACCTGTGTTTAAACTGAGATCAAATAAGAGTCACACATTGTCATTGATGTTTGTAAAAACTAAACTGTGTAATCATTTCTAATTAATTCAAATTACATTTTTTCCTCAAATATTTCTATATTCTGAACAAAATCAATAGTAGAGCCCTTCAAAGAAATCCATTAATTTATCTTAGTTTTAAAGTAACCTATGAATTAAACAATCCCTAATTTTAAGCTTTGTCAAAGTTTTTACTTTTTGCTCTTTTTAAATTCAATTCCTAGTATAGTGTTTTATGGATTATTTCTTATCACAGATTTCAAGTTATTCAAGACCTTGTTACATCACTGCTAACTTTTCCTCTGAGCCAGTTGGTTGGGTACTTGTTCATCTTTACCTTGGGAATCGAAGTGTTAGTAAGTAATTTACAAGATTAGAACATTGGAAGATGTCTTTCATGTATATGTAACATATTAAATGATCTCAATTCTCATTTTTTGGAACTCATTATTAGGTTCTCAGTTTTTTCCACCGCTATATGCTTACAGCAGGACTCACTGCATTTGCAAGTTGGCCATTTTTTACTCATCTGTGGACTCGAGCAAAGGTATGTGCTTATTTTGACATAGTATACTTTAGTAATTACTTTGTTCTGATATGTATTTAGCTCACAGGACAACCTGGTCCTTTTTAGTCAAGCACCAGCACATCTTGCTCTATTAAGGCCATTCTTATGTTTACATTTTGTTGGAGGTTTACGGGTTTTTTTTTTGTTTGTTTGTTTTGTTTTTGTTTTTGTCTGTCATGGGGCTTGAACTCTGGGCCTGGGCGCTGTCCATAAGCTCTTCAGCTCAAGGTGAGCACTCCACCACTTGAGCTACAGTGCCACTCCCAGTTTTCTGGTGGTTAATTGGACTTTCCTGCCCGGGCTGGCTTTGTACCATGATCCTCAGATCTCAGCTTCCTGAGTAACTAGGATTACAGGCCTGAGTCACTGGTGCCCGGCCATTTAGGTATTTTTTGATGGAAATATCTGGAAGATAAAAATGTCTTGTTTCTGTCCAAGAATTTACAAAAACTAGGCTGGATGTTGGTGATTGGTTCCTGCAATCCTAACTACTCAGGAGCCTGAGGTATGAGAATTTCAGTTTAAAGCCAGCTTAACAGAAAAGTCCATGAGACCCTTATCTCTAATTAACCACCAAAAAGCTGAAGTGGAGTTGTAGTTCAAGTAGTAGAGTGCCGGGCTTGAGTGATAAAGCTAAGGCACCTAAGCCCTGAGTTCAAGCTCCAGTACCAGCATAGAAAAAAGTATTTACAAAAAAACCAACTCCAGTACATAGATTACTGATCATTTTTGTCTTAACTAATTATAAAAAGATTTTACTTATTTTCCTTCTGGACTCATTCTAGTTTTCTTACAGCTGTCATCATCAATAAATGGTATAATTTGAACTGAATGATATTTTTTTTAATATTTTATTTTATTTTATTTGAGAACATACTGTACAGAGGGGTTACAATTACATGGGCAGGATAATGCATACATTTCTTACCAAGCATTGTAGCCTCCTCCTTTGTTTACCCTTCACCTCCCTTCTCAGCCTCCCCCCTCCCCCCCACCCAATCATACCCCCCTCCCCCCCCACCGTCATTGTAAAGCTGGTTTTGACATGACATTTTGTACTTCTCATTGTTGCAACAGGTCCACCTGAATCCTTAAACGACTTGTTTGTCCCCATCTCCTCCACATGTTATACTGACATCAAATATAGTGAAAGCGGGGGTTATACTGTGGGGGAGGGACATACAAAGCAACAAAGAAATAATCTTATAAATGCGTTAGAAACACATGCATGAAAGAAAACGAAAACATTAAAATACATATTTAAGGGTTTGTTTTCCTAACATCACATTATCTGACCTTTTCTGCTTGACTCATACCTATACTAGATATTGCAAATAAGGGAAACCATGGGACCTATGTTTCTTTGGGCCTGGCTTACTTCACTTAATATAATTTTTTCCAAGCCTTTCCATTTCCTAACAAATGGGGAAATGTCATTCTTTCTGATGGAGGCATAGAATTCCATTGTGTATATATACCACATTTTTCTTGATCCATTCATCTACTGAGGGGCATCTGGGTTGGTTCCATATCCTAGCTATGGTAAATAATGCTGCAATAAACATAGTTGTGCTGGTAGCTTTAGTGTGGTCTTTTTTGTAAACATTAGGGTAAATGCCCAAAAGTGGGATTGCTGGGTCATAGGGGAGTCTTTTGAGGAACCTCCATACTGCTTTCCAAAGTGGTTGAACAAGTTTACGTTCCCACCAACAATGAAGTAAGGTTCCTTTCTGTCCACATCCCCTCCAGCATCTGTTGTTGTTAGAGTTCTTGATTTTTGCTGTTCTAACTGGAGTGAGGTGATATCTCAATGTTGTTTTGATTTGCATTTCTTTTATGGCTAGGGATATTGAACATTTCTTCATGTGTCTATTGGCCATCCTTCTTTCTTCTTCAGAGAAGCTTCTCTTTAAGTCTTTCGCCCACTTATTTATTGGGCAGTTGTTTCTTTGAGGATTTGTTGTTGGGTGGTTTAATTTTTTGAGTTCCAAGTATATTTTAGATATGAGACCCTTGTCCGTTGTATGGCTAGTAAAGATCTTCTCCCAATCGGTGGGCTTTCTATTGATCTTGCTAGCTATGTCATTTGCCCTGCAGAAGCTCTGCAACCTTATGCAATCCCATTTGTCCAACCTTTCTTTGATTTGTTGTGTTTCCAGGTCTCTATTCAGAAAATTTCAGCCTGAACCAAGGAGACCTAGGGTTTCTCCTATTCCATCCTGTAATGTTTTCAGAGTGTCTGCTTTGAGTTCAAGGTCTTTGATCCATTTGGAGTTGATTCTGGTGCAGGGTGATATATACGGATCTAGCTTTAGTTTTCTACATGTAGTTAACCAGTTTTGCCAGCACCATTTACTGAAGAGGCTGTCTTTCTTCCATTCTATTGTTTTAGCTCCCTTGTCGAAGATTAGATGGCTATAGGTCTGTAGGTTCATTTCTGGGTTTTCAATTCTATTCCATCTGAATATTTTTATTTTGAAATATCAGCCCCATATTTATTTGTTCTATTTGCTACTTGTAGACCCAATACTACTTATGTTTTCACTTTTTTCAGCTCAGTTTTTTATTTGAAATAGGAATAGTAAGTCAAGGTAATTGAAAATTAAATGAGATAATGCTCCTGTTATACCTAGTACACCACCTAGTACAAAACAAGTCCTTCATAAATATTAACCATATTAGTTAAAAATAAACAGCTGTATGATTTTATATTTTTTTGTTAGTATCATAGTCGTATAGTCTATGTAACACTGAAAACATATATCTGTACTATATTTTTCTAAACATATTTTTCTCCTTGATTTTAGATCACCTCCTTTTGTTGGACTTTCTTCTCTTTGCTTCTGGCAGTGTTCCCGCTGATGCCTGTTGTAGGTCGAAAGCCGGATATATCTCTAGTGTATGTATAATCTTTTCTTTCCTTTACACTACAAATTTTTCTGAATCAATGCTATGAATTTAATCTGATGATAATTACAATTTTAAGATCATATGAACAGACAGTTAATGCTCTGAGAGTCAGATCCCCTTGGAGATGCTTCCAAGTCTCCACAATGAAATTATCTTTAAATTTCATATGAAAAATGTCCCATCATCCAAACAAAAAGGTCTCTTTTTTTGCCTTTGTGCACATCCACATCAACATATCTTCTAAAAACAATGGAAATTTTTCCCATTCTAATTATCATACAAAAATCTCCCTGGGAGGAAACCCTTTATCTTGATAAGTTTTCCATTTTTAATCATTGAAATTATGTGAAAATTCTTCTGTATACCTTTACTTAAATTTCCCCTCAACATGATCTACACAAATATGTAAAATAATTGGTTGTCTTTGCTTTTAACTATACTTTTTGGATTAGTGTTGAGTAATCTAATAGCTATGTGTGTGTTTGTGTATGTTTATGTATGTGTCTGTATACATTGCAAGCTAAATGGTTATTATTTTACTTAACATTTCCTTTCTTATTTTTTTAGTATGTAGTCATGTTTGTGACTTTTGGGGTTTGGGTACTGAGGCTTGAATTCAGAACCTTGTTCTTTCACTTGATTTTTTTTCACTCAAGGCTGGCACTCTACCACTTAAAACGTATCTCCACTTTTGAGTTTTTGCTGTTTAATTGGCTTCCTGAGTAGCTAGGATTATTATATGAACCACAGTACTCACCTTTGTTCCATGAGCATTTTAAAATCATAACCTTAACCTTTTGTAGATAAGAGCGTATCTTTTTTTTTTTTCCTTTTGGCTGATCCTGGAGCTTGAATTTAGGCCTGAGTGCTGTTCCTGAGCTTCTTTTGTTCAAGACAAGTGCTCTACCACTAGAGCCACAGCCACTTCTGGCTTTCTTGAGTAGTTTATTGGAGATAAGAATATCGCAGACTTTCTTGCCCAGCTGGCTTTGAACCACGATCCTCAGATCTCAGACGCCTGAGTAGCTAGGGATTACAGGGGTGACCCACCAGTGCCCACAGCACCATGCATATCTCTTTTTAAACAGGAATAGATGCTGAATATTTTTAGGTATTTGTTATTTTAAGAAGTCTTACGTATTTTCTCTCATTTGTTGAGGAAAACCAACATGCAATATATCAGAAATTATACAAAGAAGTCAACTTCTTATCAGAGCTCAATATTTGTTTAAATTCTAAGATTATCCTAGCTAAGTTGTACTTTCAGAGTGTTGGCAAGTCAAAGCCTTGTGAACCTATCATAAACATGAATAGTACGTGAGAAAATAAATTCAATTTTTTTCATTTATTTCTACAAATTGCTCTGTGAGCTCTTGTGTTGTTTCTGTAAAGCTGTTCTAGTTCCTTTTATCAGCCACTGCATATCAGTCCTTGTCAAGCAATATTCACCCTGTTGAGCAGAATTTATCATGTACTAAAAGAAAAGGAAATTGTATAGTCTCCATTGAAAGTTACTACTTGCATAATCTATTAAAGAGATGAAGGCAGGAAGCAGATAAACCAGTTAAAATATGACAAATCCAGTTCTTTCTTTCTCTTGATACTTAATTTAAATTGCTCCTTGACTAAATTTAGGTTGGTTTCCTACTATCTCTGTTTGTTAATTGATTTTGATTCCTGGCTTATGAAGAATTTGGTCATACATGACCATTTTTTCTAAGTTTTAATGTCACCCATATTCAATATATTCAATACTTTTTCCCCAATAACTCTTAGAATTTTGTGGGGGGAGTCAGGCACAGGGCTTGAGCTCTGGGCTTGGGTGCTGTCCCTGCACTCTTTAGTTCAAGGCGAGGGCTCTACTGCGTAAGCCACAGCGTCACTTCCAGTTTTCTAGTGGTTTATTGGTGATAAGAGTCTCACAGACTTTCATGCCCGGGCTGGCTTTGAAATGTGATCCTTGGATCTCAGCCTCCTGAGTAGCTAGGATTACAGGCATGAGCCACCGGTGCTCGGCTTTAGATTTTTTTTAATCATAGACAGGATTTTTAAAAATCATAGACAAAAAACATTTTCCTGGGGACTCCATCTTTGTATTGTCTTTAGATATTTAGTCCTACTTTTTCTCTTTTTGCTTTTATTTGCTTGTGGGGTTTTTGTTTTTTGACACAGTGTGTAACAGTATAGCTCAGGCTTGCCTTTAATTGATGATCCTCTTGCCTCAGGTTCTTGAGTGTACCACCATGCTTGGCTGTTTTGCTTTTTATTTCTATGAACCAACATCTTGCCTCTCAGTTGTGTTCTATTTACATTGTAGATTTGATCTTGAACATACTTTCATTTGTGTTATTCAGAGGTTTAGGAGATAGGCAATACTTCCAGCAGTAGTTGCCTTTGACTACAGGAACCATTGTATACTTGGGATTTTTGAAAAGCCCCATCTGCTAGTTCATTACAGCACGAAATGAATATATAATAATGAAATCACCTACATAACACCTTTGTGACCACTGTCCTTTAGTTAGGGCAGCTGATGAAAAGCACAAGGTCAGTAGCTATTGGTTCTAGTAGAAGTTAAATGTGTATAATTTTTTTATGAGTAGTCATAGAATGCAAATTATGCTGATACTGTATTTATTTAACTATCTTTATATTGTAGTATGTAAACTTACCCCTATTAGGCTAAGAAATATGGTAGCATATGTAAACATTTTTTAAATTTAAATAAGGAAATAAAGATGGTAAAATTTTGTGAAGAATGGTTACAAATAGTCCCTTTCCTGAAGTGTCTTTATCCTAAGATTCTTACTCATTATTATATTCCTATATCTATTTTGCTTCTTCATCTTGGTTAAAGAATTACTCAGAGGTTTAAATTAGATTAAAATATCTCATGTTTTCATGTTTACAGCATATATCAAGCAGATTTTTGAATTATGAATTATATTTTGCAACAGAATGAGTGCTGGCTTGCTGGTTCTTCTACTATCCCTATTTGTTGTAATATCTCTCATAAAAAGAAAAACTAATTTGGTAGAAGAAGAGCTCTTGGTGTATCTGTTACAGGTCAGTTGCATATTTTCAGTATTATATTGTACTAGTGATCTTGTAAAATGTATCTTACAGTTTATTTGTTTATTTGTTTGTTTGTTTATTTTGTGGGGTGGTACTTTGGGTTTGAACTCAGGGCCTCATAATTACAGATAGGGTTCTACCACTTGAGCCATACCACAGCCTTTAGTTATGTCCTTAAGGTGCCATGTGTTCATATCATTCAGTATCTGCTAGATGAGAAGAAATTTTTCTCTCTTTTTTTTTTCTTTCGAGTCAGAACAGCACCACGCTCATGGTATTCAGGTAAGGGGTAGGCTTATTCATCATTCCAGCTGGCACCAGGCCATCTTGGTCCTCCACGAGGTGGGGAAAGAGAGCTGGGAAAACAGGGAAAGAGAGAGAGCTGGGAAAGAGAGAGAAAATAGCTAGAAAAGAGAGAAAAGAGCTAGAAAAGAGAGCATCTGGAAAAGGTGGGAAAGAGAGAGCTAGGAAAGAGAAAGGAGCTGGGAAAGAGAAGAGAAGGAAAGCTGAGAAAGAGCTAGAAAAGAGCAGAGAGAGAGGAAATTTTTCTCTTTAAAATAGTACACAGAAATAAGTTCTTGGGCTGGGAATGTGGCTTAGTGGTCTAGTGCTTGCCTAGCATGCATGAAGCCCTAGGTTCTTTTCCTCAGTACCACATACACAGAAAAAGCCAGAAGTGATGCTGTAGTGCTAGTCTTGAGCAAAAAGTCCCAGGACTGTCAGAATGAAAGAGAGAGAGAGAAAGACAGAGAGAGAAAGAAAGAAAGAAGAAAGGAAAGAAAGAAAAGAGAAAGAAAGAAAAGAAAGAAAGGAAGAAAGAAAGAAAGAGAAAGAAAAGAAAGAAAGGAATTAAATAACAAAAAGGTCAAGAAGTAGCTGAAATATGCCCAGAGAATAGAGCTTTCCGATATGTAAGAGGCCTCTGTGTTCATCCAGGGGTGTTGAAAAGGGCTTCCTGTGACTGGGAATCTGTATTGTCCTCACTCAAAAGGCAAGCTTGTTTGAAGTGAAAGTGCTAGGTTGTGTTTATATGAAGAACAGCCAGTTAAGACTTCAAATGATCTCCTAGAAGAAGGTGAACTTGAATTTGGCTAATGGCTTAGGTGTAGTAAATAGTTCTCTGAACATGAAGTTTCACAATTTTCAATTATTCTGAAAATTGAATAAGTTTTAGTAATTTGACTTCAGTTTGTTTTTAATCTATGAGTAGAAATAATATTTAATGGGGTTGTAAGAAGTAGAGATTATATTATGTAATATTTTGTAAAGTACCATTGTTTTGTAGATAAGATGGGAAACCACTTTTTTCTTAGATGAATAAATAACCACATCTAAACCATTGACAAAGAAAAAAAATCTCGAGTCTTCTCAAATAATTTCCCCAGAACAAAGCTGTAATAATAACAATGTTTCCAAAACAGTTTGAAGCAATGAACATATTTAAAAGATGACATCATCTCTTAAATTGATTCTTGGAGAACAACAGAGAACTTATGAAAAGAAAAGGAGAACTTATGAAAAGAAAAGGAATACATTGTCAAATGTCCTGCCTCACACTTCATATTAAAGGGTACACTGACTGGCTTTACATTAAAGACAGTAGCTTTGACAGAATTCACCTCCAATAATGAGGACTTTGACAGAAGTGGATTTTCTGACTTTCACTCTAGAGGAACAAAGAATATGATACTAAAATTCTTGCATGCTTTGTTAGAAATACCCTTGAGTATTATATAACTCCATTATAAAGTATTTTTTCCTCCTTGGCTTTAGTAATTTACATTAATTTCTGTACTCCCTATCATTTTTATTGATTCTGATATACATTTTTCTCATTTTAATATCTATAATTAAATATTTCACAATTGAAAGAATTTTAGGATTGTATTATAGCTTTATTGTAGCATTTTTTATTTTTTAATTCATTGAAATACAGGAGAATAAAGTGTCTCTAAGATTTGGTAATAAGACTATTGATCTGAACTCAAGAGTTTAGTTCATTTATAATCATACTATAGTTCAAGTTTTTTAAAAATGTGACAATGCATAGTTTAGGGCTCAGGAAATATTTTTCTAAAGCCCCAGGTACATTCTCTTCCTTTTTCTTTCTTTTTTTTTTCAGTCACTAGCCCTGAGCTCCTTTTGCTCATGGCTAGCACTCTACCACTTTGAGCCACAGCTCCACGTGCCTATAAATACAAGTAAATCCAATGGATAGCAAAAGACAAATAATTACACTTGCACATGATGAATTAAACAGGTCTCTAAACATTCATATAGTGGTCTGGGGATGTGGCTTAGTTGTAGTGCTTGCCTAGCATGTATGAAGCCCTGGGTTTGATTCCTCAGTACCACATAAACAGAAAAAGCCAGAGTGGTGCTGTGGCTCAAGTGGTAGAGTGCTAGCCTTGAGCAAAAGAAGCTCAGGGCCAGTGCCCAGGCCCAGAGTTCAAGCCCCAGGACTGGCAAAAAAAAAAAAAAAAATCACACAGAACAAAGGACAATGTTCATAGGAAGAAATCACAGGGCAGGGCTCAATAGCTATGTGCATATGATCATATAAAATATCACTTACTGAAATGAACTTTAAGAAATGGAAACAAAAAGCTTTTTATTTTACTGTTTGCAGTTTTCCTCCCTTTAATTTATTCCCCTTTGTCACTGTTTTTGATTTCTGTTCCCTTTGTCATTTATATAAGTTTACCTGATTTGGGAAGGGAAAGGGGAAACAGAAACGCTGAGGTAAAGAGTGAACCAATTCAGCAGTGATATCACTACACACTATGCTGGAAATGAACTATATAAATTGGGGAAAAGGGAGGCAGGAGGGGAAAAACTGGGAGAAAATGAGGGAGGAGATGACACTGTTCAGAAAGAAATGTACTCATTTATGTAACTGTAATCCCTCTGTACATTACTTTTACAATAGAATTTAAATTACTAAAACAAAGCCCCAGGTGAGAAATATTAGTTGATTGGTTATAGGGAGTCTGTTACAGATTTTCTTGCTCTGTCATTTTAGTACAAAAGGCAGAATACATAAATTAGGATGAGTAACTGTGTTTCAGTTAAAACAGTATTCATGAAAACATACCACCAGCCTACAAGTTGTAGTTTGACAAAATCTACACAAATTTATAAATATTCTCTGAAACATAATTTTGCACTTTATATTTCCTGTGCAAGATAAAATATTCAGGCCACAAAAATATGTCAGATGAATAAATTATTGTGGGGTAGGCCAGAGGTGGAAGGTACTAATCTAAACCATTTATACTAAAGTATATACATTTTGTACTTTTGGTTTCCATAATTTAAGAAACATTAAACATTTATAACAAATAGTTCTAAATAGAAATAGTGTAATGATGTATGCCAAAACGTCTTTGAAAGTATAAAATGCTTTATATTATGCTTCTAAAGGACTTTTACATAGTACAGGAGTGATAACTCAGCCTAGGACACACAATTGGAACTGGTCCAATTTTAGTACAATTTCATTCAGATACTGGTTGTTCTCAGCACTTCCTATGCTAAGCTAACATAGTCTTTCACCACCTTCTCTCTTACTGTCCTGTTTTGTTTTTGTTTTCAGATGCTGAGCATAGTGCTTTCCATGTATGTTGTATACAGCACCCATAGTAGTCTATTCAAGAAACAAGGACTACCTCTTCCAAATCAGATTGTGAGTTGGGCAATATTAGGTAAGCAATCCCTTGAACTAAATGGGCTAACTTTATATCAAGCTAGTTATTAAATGATCCAGTTATGTCTGAATTCTTGTTATTGAAAGAAACAACTTTGTTGTAGAAAAACAGTAACCAACTATATTCCTATCTCATGTATTTGTGATCTGATAACATGGTTGTATACTTACTAACATCTGGCAAAAATCCAGCGTTCTGAAAGAGAATATTTAATGAAGACAATCTTAATTTTCATGTCAATTTATAAATTCTCAGAAATGGCTAAATTTCATGTTTCCTTTGCTGAAAATAACATTAACTAGTCAACATGACACATTCTAAAAAATTGTGTTCTATGTTGTAACACTGTTTTCTTCCCTATGATTAACAAGGGCAAACCAAATCTTTACTCTTCTAGAATTTATATTCTGCTCGGGCAGAGGGTAGGTATTCTATGCAGTGTTGTATGTGATGATGTCTCATGATATGTTTTAAAATCCACAGAAAACCTGAAAGTCAGGAATAGGAGATATAGTATTACAGGGAAGTCTTCTGCTATACCATGTAATTTCACAAATATACTATCATAGAACTCACATCAGCAGATAAACAATACATGTAGATAATAAATTAGGCTTCGGTAGGCAGCCAGCTTCGCTCACTACAGTGCAGCCTTACTCAATTTCTTGGCGTTCTTACCTATCTCGTAATAAGCCAAAAAGACAAAGGTTATACAGAATCAGACTTTGTCAGTATGTCATTATAATCTCATATTTAAACTTATAGAACAGCTGAAAACTAGAACATTATACTCCTTATGTTGTCCTTCATTGGTTTATTGTTAGATACATGTATTCAGTATATTTTATTTATTTTTTTAGTTAATCTAGTAATGACCTTTATAGCATTTTTTTCCTTCTCTTGTGTTTTATTTTTTATTTTTTGAGACAAGGTCTTACCATGTAACCTCAGTCTTCCAATGCTGGGATTACAGGCCTACACCACCACACCTGGCCTTTCTTTATCTTTTATGACATTGACATTTTTAAAATAAAGAGTACTTCTGCACATAGACTTACATAATTTGAATTTGTCTGATGTTTCCTTTCAATTAAATTGAGGTTTTGCCTTATTTGCTAGAATACTGTGTAAATATGTCCTTCTTAAGGTTAGATCTAGATGCATATAATCTCTTACTGATGATAAAATAAATTATTTTACAGAATAGATCTTATTTTAACTGACTCTTTTTTTTTTTTTTGATCCGGTCGTGGGGTCTGAACTCTGGGCCTGGGCGCTGTCCCTCAGTTCTTCAGCTCAAGGCTAGCACTCTACCACTTGAGCCACAGCACCACTTCCAGCTTTTTTCTTTTTGCTTATGTGGTGCTGAGGAATGGAACCCAGGGCCTCATGCATGCAAGCAAGCACTCTACCACTGAGCCACCTTCCCAGCCCTTAACTGACTCTTAAAATAAGCCCAGGCATACAAATCCTTGGGACTCTTATCTGTAATCTTTAAGAAGTAGATATGTGCCTCAGGTGGTAAAAGCAACAGCCTAGAGTGAAAAAGCTAAGTAACAGCTCAAGCCCTGAGTTCAAGCCCCTGTGCCTTGTACACATACACAGAAAAGTATTTGCCGGGTGCCAGTGGTTGATGCTAAGAAGGCTGAAATCTGTGTCCTGTAATTCGAAGCTAGCCCTAGGCAGGGAAGTTTGTGAGACTTTTCTCCAATTAATCCACAAAAACTGGAAGTAGAGCTTAGCTCAAGTGATAGAGTACTACTTGAGCATAAGAGCTCAAGGACAGCACCCAGGTCCTGGGTTCAAGCTCCATGAGTAGTGCATGTGTGCGCACACTCGCACACGCACAAGAACTATTAGAATGTTATTTCCACCAGTTAGAATACGTATCAGATGATGATACCATTATTATTGGAATTAATTCACATTTGAAAAAGCCAAAAGCTGCTCATCAAAGGATGTTAGAAATATAACTTGAATATAACTTGCAAGAACTTATCATTGAATGAAGTTATCTTTAGGTTTAACTTACGAGATATTGATTAATAATAAGCTAATAGTTACAGCAGCTAAGCATTGTGCTAAGGGAGCATTTTTTAGGTGAAATTGTTTAAAAACATACAGTAACTTTTTAATGTTATGCCAGATGGGTAATGGATAATCATCTGCTTCAGTGAGTTAACAAACTTATCCCACAATTAAAGCAGTGAGTTATTCAGCAGGATTTCATCCCAAGTCTCTGTCCTCTGGAGTCCTTGGGTAATTAGAAGTTCATTCTATACTTTGTCTTTCCCAAATAAAGTCAGGAGGAACTTATGTTTGCTGTCCTTTGCCCCTTTCATTTGTCTTGCTTCTATTAAGATGGTCACTTTTCTTACCTTGTCAAGAAACATTACTTCTCTCATTAAGGATGACTCTTTATATAAACTTTCATGCATGGGAAGTCGTTTTATTCTCTTTTCAATTTTCTCAGTGATATACTTCAAGTATACACACATGCTTTCTGATGGGAGACCTTGAAGAAGGAGAAAATTAAAAAAAATAGGTTTGCTAGGGAATAAATTGTCTTTGCACTGAGATATAAATGCCTAATTAAGAGACAAGTTGCTGAATCTTAAGTAATATATTTTATTTCATTAGAAAATAATAAATTATTCATTTGGGACAACATCAGTACAGTGATCTAGTCTGAATAATAATTGAGAAAATCAGAGTTACTTAAAGCAAAATATTGCCAAAACAAAATAATTAAACACAATGGGAAATTAAAAATGTGAAATTTCTACTTTCTTAGAGAAATCATTAGGTCACATATACATGTTAAAAGTCACACAAATGCCACAAATGACAACAGTATTTTGGGCTTCTGAACTAACATGGTATATGTCTCCTGAGGTGACAGATGATGTACTTTGCTTTATTACAGCCTCCTCCTTTGTTGTGCCTCTGCTGAGCTCCACAGCTCTCGTTCAGAGACTGTGTAGCATACTTCTTTCCTTGATGGCTACCTACCTACTTCTAAGCACAGGGTAAACTTTTTTTACTTTAATTTTATAGTAGCAAGTTTTAAATGCTATAATTTACATTTTTGCTATTAGTGTTTAAGCTCTGGAAATGACAAGCGTTTTATGAATATAGAAGGATAAATAATAAATATGGAAGGATAAGTTGTAAATTTTTTCTACTCTATGTGAACCCTATGTGACTTGCTTAATAATCTTCTGGGTTTTGTTCTCTTACCAATTGCAGACTATTTGCCTATTTGGTCTTTCTGTTTAATGAAGCTTCTAAATTTTCATTTTGAATGTTAGAAAGTTCTGATGGATTATGGAGGAATTTTAAGTCTCAAAGGATGACAGAAGGATTTTGATTTTTCTTGAGTTTTCCATTCCCTTTCTACTACCAACTAAACTTGAGGCCTCCTACTAACTATGTGGACACTGTTCACTTGAGTCATGCCTTCAGCCCTATTCATAGATTTTAAATTATGCTATAGGAACAGAGGTATAACTCAGTAATTACGAGTGCTTCCCTAACATGTATAAGGCCCTGGGTTCAGTCCCTAGTGTTGCAAAAAGAAAAAAAAAGTATGCTTCAATTTACTCATTCTTATTTAAATATAATATTTATTTATAGTTATATTTATATACTACATGTATTACAATCCAAATATTCCTTTGATTGAAGGCATTTGGAGAATATTTTCCCAAAAATTAATGAAATCATTTTACTTAGAATTAAAATTTTCTTATCAAATGAAAAAAAACAAAGGGGCCGGAGACATGACTCAGTGGTAGAGTGCCTGCCTAGCAAGTGCAAAGCCTGAGTTCAAACCCTAGTACCACAAAAACAGCAGCTAAACAAAGCAGTTTGATTTTGACATGGATTCTGAAGCATACTTTAGAATTGGTGAGGATAGTTATATACTCTCCCTATTTACTTGGGAAGAAAGAATTGTTCATTTGGTTCTAAATTTTACGTAATTCATTCTTAAATCCTTATAAGGATGAAAAATATTTACTTTATAACAAAAATAATGAACAGAAAAATAAACACTACTGGTAGTTCAAACTTTGGCCCACACTCAGTGTCTTGATCCAAATTAGATTACATGTAGTGATTCACTATGGTGCTATCACCATTGCACTTTACATGACCTTGTAAGGCCATCTGGGGCCCAAGACTTGGACTCATTCCTTGGGAAATTTATTTGTCCTGATTCAAGATATTCTTGCAGTCGTTTCATAGTAGACTCTAACATTTTCAGTGACCTAAACTCAAGAAGTTCTTCTAAACTCCAAAAAAGGAAATGCTCCCTTAGGGACTCTAAGACCTCTTCATACCAAATTTCCTCATATTCACTGTCTTCCCTTCTTCCTATCTAACCAGCCACAACTGTGATGATATAATATGAGCATCATGGACATTTTCACAGTTGCCTAATAGAAGATTTTAAGATAGCTTGATTTGAGATTTACAACTTTGAACTTTAAATAAAAGAGTTTGTGAGCATCCAGTTCTTACTCTGCAGTGATAAACACGTAAACTCTTCACGTTTCCTTCTTTATTGTTAAGACTATCAAGCATTCATGTTATATTAGCAACCATCAAAGCAAAAATAGATTAAGATATGTACAAGTTTTTAGTCTATATATGAGAGCAGAAGGCAAAATCACTTCTATTCCAACCCAACATCTGGGGTGACACATGAATTTTATTAAGACATCGCACCCAGAAAATAAATATATGCCAGGCACCAGTGGCTTATGGCTATAATCCTAGCTACTCAGGTGGCTGAGATCTGAGAATCAAGGTTCGAAGTTAGCCCAGGCTAACCCAGAAGTGCTACTGTGGCTTAAGTGATAGAGTGTCAACCTTGAGCAAAAAGGGTGAAATAGAGCTTCCAGGTCCTGAAACCATGCCCCGGTACTGACAAGAAAATAAGAGAGAAAGAGAGAGAAAAATATTTAAGAAAGTAGAGAAACGCATGCTAACTTCTACACAGTCACTTAATAATGAAAAAGCCCTTTTTTTTTACTCCTACATTTTAAAGCAATAAACAAATTCAAAGGAATGTCTAGTAGATTAAAAAATTTATATTAACACCAAAAATATTGTTTTATTATATACAGTGAGTTAATCCTGTAACTTACCTTGGGAATTAGTATTATAGTGTTTTAAACTGTCAGGTTAATGATCATGAGAAGACATATTATCATAAGCACATTTATCTTATTTTTAAGAAAATCTAAAAAGTGAAAGTTCATGTCTGAAATCAGAATAGTAATGCCAAGTGTGACCCTGTTAATGAATGCCTTAAAAGATATAATTATTCAACATCAGAGCCTATATTTAGTCTATATTTAGCTTTTAAAATAATATCTTGAAATAGCACTGTGTAATCAGTTACATTAGTACAGTTTCTGGTGTCATAACAGTTTCTAAAGCATTACTCACCTGTTATGGTTCAGCATAACTATTTTGTATAACTGAAGGTTTCTCTATGTAATTTAGTGAGTAGACAGACATATAAGATATTTACAATGAATGTAGCTACAAATATAGTAATTAGTAATCCTAAATTCTAACTATATGGCCTTGATTTAATGAATAAAAATTCATTTTTAATTAGCTTTCAACTATTTGTGTGCAAATGGAAGCTATTGTAGTACATGACAATAATTTGTCCTCTTAAGTTGTTAAGCATTTCCCTCTGGAATTACGTTTACATTATTTGTTTATTTAGCTGAATGCCATTCAAGCGCAAACAGGTTACACACAGAATAAACCAGTAGATCTTGATTCAGTAGGGTCATTACACACTCTTCAAGCTTATGATAGCTTATTGATATTTTAGGTCATTTAGATTTGCAAGTTTTATACAACATATAGATTCTTAAGAGATAAAGTCCCACAGGAAGATTTTTTTGATCTGATTTATCATTTATGTTTTGCAAAAAAGAAATGACAAGAGCATATGTTTTACATATATATATATATATATCGTAAAAATGTTATACAGAGGGGTTATAGTTACTTGAGTAGAGTAATGAGTACATTTCATTGCGAGCATTGTTACCTCCTTTGTTTTTCCTCCACCATTACTTCCCTCCCCAACTCCTCCTGCCCCCACCCCCACCCCAACATTGTAAAGTTCGTTTTCAACATAGTGTCCTGTACATCCTGTTGTCGCAGTGGGTCAGCCTGCATCCCCATTTAAGCGTTCTGCAATATCCCTTCCCCTCCCCAAATTACAAAAATGTATATACAAGATGCAGAACAGTGGCATCAAATCCAGTGAAACAGGGGTTATACCGTGGGAGAAAACATTCAAAAGAAAGAAAAGAATCACATAGTGCATTGTAAGTACATTAAAAACACTAGCAAGAAAGAAAAAAAACACTAGAAAGAACAGCGCTGGAGGAATATCAATTCCAAATTTGAAACGCTACTACAAAGCCATAGTAATAAAAACAGCTTGATACTGGCACAAGAGTAGATCTGAGGACGAATGGAATATGACTGAAGACCCAGAAATGAACCCACAGACCTATAGCCACCTAATCTTTGACAAGGGAGCTAAAGAAATAGAATGGAAGAAAAACACCTCTTCAGTAAATGGTGCTGGCAAAATTGGTTAAACACTTGTAGAAAACTAAAGCTAGATCCGTATATATCACCCTGCACCAGAATCAACTCCAAATGGATCAAAGACCTCGAAATACAAGCAGACTCCATGAAAACATTACAGGAAGGAATAAGAAAAACTCTAGTGCTCCTTGGCACAGACCGAAATTTTCTTAATAGAGACCCAGAAGCACAACAAATTAAAGAAAGATTGGACAGATGACATTGCATAAAGCTACAGATTCTGGAAGGCAAAGGACATAGCTAGCAAGATTAATAGAAAGCCCCTGGACTGGGAGAAAATCTTCACTAGCCATATAACAGACAAGGGTCTCATATCTAAAATATACTTAGAACTCAAAAAACTAACCCCCAACAACAAATCCTCAAAGAAATAACTGCCCGATTGATAAATGGGCTAAAGACTTAAAGAGGGACTTCTCTGAAGAGGAAATAAGAATGGCTAATAGACATATGAAGAAATGTTCAACTTCTCTAGCCATAAAAGAAATGCAAATCAAGACAAAGTTGAGATTACACCTCACCCCAGTTAGAATGTCTATAATCAAGAAATCTAGTAACAACAGATGCTGGAGGGGATGAGGCCAAAAGGGAGCCCTACTACATTGTTGTTGGGAGTGTAAACTTGTTCAATCACTCTGGAAAGCAGTATAGAGGTTCCTCAAAAGACTCCACATAGACCTCATGACCCAGCAATCCCACTTTTGGGCATTTACCCAAACGATCACAAACAAGATCATACCAAAGCTACCAGCACAACCATGTTTATTACAGCATTATTTACCATAGCTAAAATATGGAACCAACCCCGATACCCCTCAGTAGATGAATGGATCAAGAAAATGTGACACACACACACACACACACACACACACACACACACACACACACACACACACACACACACACACACACACAATTCTGTGCCTCCATCAAAAAGAATGACATTACCCCATTTGTTAGAAAATGGAAAGACTTGGAAAAAATTATATTAAGTGAAGTAAGCCAGGCCCAAAGAAACATAGGTCCCATGATTTCCCTTGTTTGCAATGACTAGTACATGTCTAGGACAAGCAGAGAAGGTCAAAGGCTATGTACATATGACCACATGAGATAATGTTGAGCATGTTTTAAAGGAGATAAATCTGTAGCACTAATTGTAGAACTATTAAGAATTTTTATTTTATGGGTTGTGAAAGAATAACTTCGTATATAACTGCAAATATTTTATAAAAATCATGTTTTCCTTTTACCTGGAGTATGTACCTTCTTCATTTTTGTAATTTCTAATTAGTTTTATTTTTAATTATTTTACCTACTACATAGACATATGGAAAGAATATGACCATAATGCTGGCATGCAAAAGAATTATAAACTGCTGTGAAATGATGACAATATTTTACAGTGTCAGACAATTGCAAAATGAAGCAATTAAGTTTTGTGGATTGTGAATTTTATGATATGAGAAATAACTAGCAACATGAGGCCATTACGTTCTTGTAGAAGTTGAACTGAACTTTAAAGAATAACCAAATTTTGTTTCTAATTTTTTAGAACACTATCACCAATTTTGGAAAGGAAGGATAAGAGAGAAAATTATGTATTATCTCTATCTTCTTGTTGATATTCTAGTATATTGTCTTCCAGTTAATTCTGTATTTGTTTTTTTAACATAGAATTGATCATCATAGGGGCTGGGAAGGTGGCTCAGTGGTAGAGTGTTTGCCTTGCATGCATGAGGCCCTGGGTTCGATTCCTCAGCACCACATAAGCAGAAAGAAAAAAGCCGGAAGTGGCGCTGTGGCTCAAGTGGTAGAGCGCTAGCCTTGAGCTGAAGAGCTGAGGGACAGCGCCCAGGCCCAGAGTTCAGGCCCCACGACTGGACCCAAAAAAAAAAAAAAAGAATTGATCATCATAGTACGTATACTAATTTGGATCTTTTTCTCTACCTAACATGATTTGGAGGCGTTTTCCCATGTGGGTCATTGGCTTCTAGCCATTATTTTATTCTTTTATTGTTGTCAAAACGTGATGTACAGAGGAGTTACAGTTACATAAGTCAGGTAAAGAGTACATTTCCTTTTGGACAATGTCATCCCTTCCCTTGCTGTCTCCAAGTTTTCCCCTCCTGTCATTCCCCCACAAGATGCATCACAGTTTATTTTCAACAGACTGTCTAGTGAGTACCACTGCTGCATTTGTTCACCATTTTCCCCTCCTTACCATTATAAAGACAGTTAAATGAACAAACAAGACAAAAAGAAAGAAAACAAAAAGACAGCAAAGAAAGAAACCTCTTGTTTCCGTTTCTTGGAGTTCATTTTGATAAATATTTTATATGATCAGAGGCACATAGGCATTGCATGTTTGTGTTCCTTCCCTAAGACTATCTTCCTTTGGTCTTACTGTATGTGGATTCCTAGAGTCCTGTATAATTTATCAAGTCCTTGTGTATTTTAGATCATCTAGCTTCTGCATATGAGAGAAAACATGCCTAGCCACCATTCTAGTAAACATTTTATATTTTGTCATACACACACCTCTACTCATTTCATTTATTTCTAATTTTGTTATCATAAATAGTACTGAGCCACATTGTAGTTTAGATATTTATTTTGTTTGCTTCTTGGTATAGCATAAGTAGTTCATTTGGTTTTAAAATTTTTTGGCAATATTGAACTCAGGGCCTTTGCTTGCTAGGCAGGTACTCTACTACTTGAGTCATGCCCCAGTCCTTTTTCCCTTGGACTTGATCTTGGCTCAATGATCTCAGCCTCCTAAGTAGCTGGGCTTAAAGGTGTGAACTACGACACTCACCTGAACTTTTTTGAAACTGTTATTTGTCTGAAGGACAGTACCATTTTATAATAATACCAACAGACTATAAAGGTTACTATTTCATCATTTCCTTAATACTATTAGTTTGGTGTTTTCATTTTTAAATAAAACTACCAAATTCTGCCTTAATAGGCCATAAATGGTCCCTGCTTGTACAGTTTTCTGTTCTTATTTTACTAATAATATTTTGTCATGTATATAATATCTATTCATGGCCTAGACATTCTAAATCAAGTATTTTGTGTGGGCTTTCTCAATCCCAGACTTTTCTGCTCAGTTTTTGTTTTATAATTGTGGTAGAATCTAAAGCATAAGTTTCTTTTGCTCTCTTCAGTTAGCAAATAGTGCTTGATGTATAGAGTTCAGTGGTGAAAAGTTAAAAGGGAAAAAGGTTTTGTTTGTCTTCTTTTGTTCTGGTGTTTCCAATTAGACTAGTAACTCACTTGAAAACCCTTTCTGTAAGCCAGGTCTGCAGTGAGGGACAGAGAGACTGAGTCAAAAAGTTTAGATACCAGTAGGAAATATATACAAGTAAACATTTTTGTTTGGGGTTTTGTTTGTTTGGGTTTTTTTTTTTTTTGGTGTGGGTACTGGGGCTTGAACTCAGGGCCAAGCTGCTGCTCCTGAGATCTTTTTGGGCAAAGCTAGCACTCTAGCCACTTTTGGCTTCTTGTGGTTAATTGGAGATAGTCTGCCTGGGATGACTTTGAACCATGATCTTTTTTTTTGAGTTCTTGATATATAGTTTTACAAGGGCTTCCAGTGAATACATACTTCTGTAAGAGAGCATGGGAATTTGTTTTCACTGTTCTCTTATCAATGCTATATTTTTATTATTGACAAACATGATAAATTCTATATTTCATAATTGCTTTGATTTCTATACCATATTAATAAGGTCAAACATTTTCATGTTTTTGGCCCATTTATGTATATTTGTATAGTTGTTATTTTTTATTTTTAGAATTTCATTGTAAAGGTGATGTACAAGGGGGTTATAGTTACATAAGTCAGATGAGTACATTTCCTTTTGAAATGTCAGCCCCTCCCTCATTCGCTCAGTTTTTCCCCTCCTGACTTCATCCTCCCCACCGCCAAGTTGTAAAGTTCATTTCCAACATAGTGTCTAGTGGCTTTCACTGCTGAATTGGCACCCTTTGTCCCATTGTTTCTGTGCTTCCCTTTCCCCTCCCCAAATGAGATAAACTTATTACAAGACTTTATTGTGTTACTGTGGTTGAACTTAGTGTTTCACATGAGCCATGTCCCCAGCCTTTTCTGCTTTAGTTTATTTTTCTGGTAGAGTTTCTTGATTTTTCCAGGCCAGCTTAGACTACAGTCCTCTACCTTCACCTCCCAAGTAGCTGGGATTACAGACATGCTCCACCATACCCTTTTTATTTTGGGGTTTGTCTTCCTATCATTGTACCTATAGTTTTTAAGAAATATGAAATGTTTGTCTTATTATCCTATATATATAAATAATCTTGATTTCAAAAGTATCTTTTTACCTTTATGTTAACATTTTCTTTCTCTTTGAGAAATATCTGCTATAATTTTATGAATTATTTTAAATATCTACTATTTTAAACTTACACATATCTCAAGGTTTAATAAATTTAAAATAAGGTAAGATTAGAGTTGAAACTTGTATGTTATTTTCTTTCCTACTATTCTTCTGGAAAGCCTAGAAGATTTAAATTTTGTGATTGTATGAAGACTTACAAATGCTATCAAGATTATTTTAAGAAAGATTTCTCAGTTTGAAATCACATTTTTCTTTGTTTACATTTTCTTTTCATTTCTGCCCTCCCTCCCCCAACTTTGTACCTCTTAGATATGAAGCTCTATTTCCACTGGTGTTGTCCTTTTTGATGTTTTTCTGGATACGTATGGAACAAGAAACCCTACAACAATCTGGTGTGTCCTGTAAACGGCAGGTAGCTCATCCAAGCCACGTGACATTTAAATGAAAACACAAACATACTGTTTGCTGTGAGGAAATTATCAGTGTTTCTTCCAAAATTCTTCATTCTTCAGATTGTAGCATTAAAATCACATTAGTTAATTACTCATGACAAATTTTATGTGTCATGAGTAATTAAATTAAACAATTAACTACATCAGGAAGAGTTTTATTTATCACAGAAAGGCACAGCTTTGCTGTTTTATCCATGTATATGTTGGACTTTTCTTTAGTGATTACTTGAAAGAACCACTACTATAATAACAGCAATTACTTGAGAGAACTACAGATACAATAACATCAATATATGTGAATGACTAGGAGAGAAATTATTTTACTTTATTTACTTTATTCTCTAGTTTTCCCATTGTTTAAGTCAGAAGAATTTTTACATTGTCCTAGGTTAGTATGTAAACTTGATCCTGTGATGACTTCTGAGCCCATTGCTGTGTGTCCAGTCACCCTAATCTAAGATGCTTTTGTCCTTTTTATAATTTTAGCTTCAGACAATCCTAGGCTACTTATACAACCCAGTAACCTTGGGATTGGCTAGCAGCCAACCAGAATTTATGTTCACCTTTATCATGCTGAAGGAAAGCATTAACTTGGTGTCTCCTGTCTTCTTTAGAACTGATGGTAATCCTAAAAAACTAGTGATATCGGGAGATGGGAAGGGATGGGAAGGGGGGAAAAAAAAACACAAAAAACTAGTGATAGAATAGCTCCACTTTTACAGAGTCAGATGGATGGATATTGTAAAGCACTTGGAGTGTTGATTCACTGAAAGGTTTCCTCTTGAGTATATACAGACGACTGATAGTTCAGAATATGTAACTTCAATACTGGAGAAACTGTTCAAGTATACTTAGTAATTCTGGTTCTTAACTTTCACTCTTGAATATGCAAATAATGAAAAACATGAAAAGAAATTTTTATCAGGTTGATGGGAAATGGTTAGAAATGGTCCTTTTTATTAAATATTTCAGCAGACTAACTGAGGATTGTGTACCACTTTTTAAATTATATATTTTTTAACTGAAAGCAAGCCTGTCTTTTTCTAAAAAAGAGTATCAAAGCACCACAGAAGTTTATGGGAAAATTTCATGGGCCTGATAGTGTCTGGCATGGGAAAATCTTCTTTTAAACTCACTAATCAATATCTTTTGGAAACATGATTAAGCAATATTCAGTTTATTATAGCTGAGTGACTTTCCATTTTACCCATGACAGGACTATTTTGTTTTGTTTTTTAAAAAATTCATGTCATTTTACTTTAATTATTTTATTTATTTTTGAACCACACTGAAACTTGAATTCAGGTCTCATGCTTTTTAGGCATGCACTCTACCACTTGAGCCTACTCCACAGCCCTTTAATAATTAATTAATTAATTAATTAAATTTAGATAATATCTCATTCTTTTGCGTTTGCTTGCCCTGAACCACAAATCTTCCTATCTCTACCTCCCAAAAAAACTGGGATTTCAGGATTTTACACTTGGCTCAATTTGTTTTTTGACATAGAGTTTTAGCAAATTTTTGCCCAGGCTGACTTTTAAACCATGAGCCTACTATCTCTGCATCCTAAGTAGCTGAGATTATAGGTATATGCCATCACTCCCAGATCTCTTTTGCTTTTGTGTAGAAAAAAGTAATATATTTGCAAATATAACAGGAAAATGAGAAACATTTACTTTAATATTATACAGTATCTGAGATTAAAACCAAAACAATGAGAAATCACATCTTTGAACAGAAATTTAAAAATGGAATCTTTAGGGATTGAGGATTTAGCTCAGTGCAAAGCCTTTGCCTAGCAAGTTTGGTTCTCATCTCTTAAAAAAAGAAGAAGAAGAAAGGAATGTTTACATAGAATAGGGAAGTGCTCCTTTTTCATATTAATTACATGCACAATAACACTGCAACTGTATTTAGTATGCTATTATTATTATAATTATTTTACCTGTCTATGGATTTTATTAAGGTGTAATTAAGCTATAGAAGATTTCTTGTTGGTTTTTGGTTAACATGAGACAAACTGACCATGGTAACTTAGCCATTGTTAGTTTGTCTTTGTGTGTAGATGTGAGCCAGATGTTTTTGTACATTGATACAACTTTTCTTGCCTTGTAGCTCAACAGTATCCAGTTCTCTTATAACACTGACATAGCTCAGTTTCGGCAGCTTCATCTGGATGACATCCGTAGAGCCTTTTTCCTTGTATCCTTTGCTAGGACTTTTTTTTTTTTTTTTTCCCCCAGAGCTGAGGCCTGAACTCAGGGCCTTGTGCTTGCCAGGTAGGTGCTCTTCCACTGGGCTAAACCCCCAGCCCCTGCTAGGACTTTTTGTCTTAAGGTCTGCTATTCTCAATTTCCCCTGCTCCGCTTAGAAGAACACAAAAGCTTGTAAGAAGTCATATGTAACTGCAGTTTATCTAAATCCCACCAGCCCCTTCTTTCTTCATTTCTACCATCACTTCACAACCCACACAATATACAAGGATCAAAGGAAATTGCTGTCTGATATGCCTTTTCTAAATGAGGAAGAAATTGTTCTACTTGTTTTGGCATTTCCTTAACTCTCTTTAGGTTTTCTTCCTAGTGACAGCATTTTTTGGAACTGGAAATATAGCTTCAATTAACAGGTAATTAAATGAAAACAGCATATATGTTTATATAACCCAAAAATATTGTAGGGCTGGGCTGTGTGGCATTCTCCCATAATCACAGCATTCAGGAAAGTGAAGCAGGAAGATGAGGACCAACCTGAGTGCCATAGTGAGATTCTGATTTTTTTTTTTAATGGTATAAATAGGTATTTTCTGTAATCTTGTTTTTTACATTTTGGAGATTGGTATATATCAGCACATATTTACTTTGTTAATGTTGACTTCAAAATATTCCTTGGTCCAGTGTATGCTTGTTTATTTAATAAGAATAGATTTGGGGGGATTAGTTTTAGCAATCAATTATTTTAAAGTTATAGTATGAATTCTAAATCCACTTTCTTTGTGTTATTTAGCTTTGATCTTGCCTCGGTGTATTGTTTTCTGACTGTGTTTAATCCTTTCATGATGGGAGCCCTGATGATGTGGAAGGTTGGTTTTCTAATTTTGTTATTTGTATTAAAGCACTGGTTGCTTAGGATTATGAATTAATTGGACCTTAAGGTTATATAAATTATGACAAAATTATGAGTTAAATAGCGTGGGAAAAAAATGTAATTTCAGGCAAGACACTGATACCACTAGATACTGTTCTTTTTTGCCCTACTCTTTGTTTTGTGTCCCTGTGCTGTACTAGGAATTAAATTAAGGATCTTTTATTCTTGTTCAGCTTTTTTGCTCAGGCTGGCTCCTCTAGCAGTTGAGCCACGCCTCCAGTGTAGCATTTTGCTACTCCTAGAATTTTTCTCCCTGGGCTGATCCTCAGATCACAGCCTCCTGAGTAGCTACTATTATAGGTATGAGTCACTAGCATCTGACTGACTCTTAAGGCTGTTTGATCCCAAGAGTAAGGATTGAATGTTAGTCCCAGAAAAACTTATCAGATAACTTAAGCCTTCAAAGAAGCTAAGATCAAAACCAAGGATGCTAAAGATTCTAAACCTCCCTAAATCCATGGTCCCCAACCACCAAGCAGCCACTATGTTATAATACCTATGCCATAACCTATACCTGGATTCAATCTGTTCCTTCAACAAATATATCTGTGAGTACTCTAGTTATTAATGCTAGTATAGATTTTTAAATCAATTTCATAAATGGTCTGTCTTATAATATTGTCTTTTAATTTCAGTGTTCAGTCTTCACTAGTATGTATAGAAGTTATTTGAGATTGAAAATGTATCTATAAGCAGAAATAGTATGTTTCAAAAAATATTTCAAATGCTTTACTGATAATGTATTATTTTAAACAGATTTTAATTCCTTTCCTCCTTGTGATGTGTGCATTTGAAGCAGTTCAATTAACTACACAGTTATCATCAAAAAGGTAAGGTTAATGTTTAGGAAGCATTGATTTGCCTGTTTGTGAGTCAGGCTCTTACTCTGTAGTTTAGAATGGTCATGAACTTGCTGTGTAACCTAGGCTGCCCTCCAGCTCACTGTCCTCCTGTGTGCTAGGATTACCAGTGTATGCCAGCATACCCATCTGACTTTTTGCCCCACTTAGTAAATGAGAATAAACATTTAAGGATGCTCATATGACTGCTAGTAAGACTCTGTAACATTAAATAGGATGGGATAGATAGATAAGGGAGAATAATGTTAGGGTTGACACCAATTGAGATGCATTATGCACAAAAATTTACATATTGAATTGAAACCCTTTTGTACAACTATTTAAAGATAATTTAAAAATAAGTAAAAATAAACTCCTCCAAAAAACACTCGTAATGTAAAAGTATAAATCTCACAAAAAATGAAGCTTCTTAGTAGTTTTGTTATTCTTAAATCAAGCTGACATATTCAATACTGAATGAAAAACAAGTATTAACATAAATTTTCATATTATTCTTGATGAGTTTATGGTAGGACTGGATTTAGCATACCATTAGGGCTATGCCATAGATTTTGTTTTTAAAGATTCTTTTACTATTTATGGGGTAAAAAAAATCTTGTTTCTAATTTGAAATAATGTTAGTTTACTTTTTCAGAGGATTTTCATGAATTTAATATTGAAAACATTCATGCCTTACCAGATATCACAGAAGACACTTAGATGCAGGGGAAAACAACAACAACAACAAAAAGCAATTGAATTTCCCTGTAACTCTTTCAGTGGATAGATTTTTAAAGGGTTAAATAGAACTAGAACATTTGGAATGAAAACTAGAAAACTTGTCGAAATGTAAATATCTGTATGTGTGCATATATTTGTGTTTATTTACCTAGTAATTCTATCCTGAGATTAATACAGTGAAAAACTATACACATAATCAAAAAGGAAGAGAACTGAGGCTTTATAAAAATTTTCTTTTTCACCTTTCAACCCTTGCAAGACATTGACATTTCCCTTTGGATATTACACAGACTCCTCAGATTTAATATAGCTCACAATGAACCCAGTGACTCTTTCTTTCTATTGACATGAAGCTTCTTATCCTGTTTTTCTTTATCTAGTGCATCACATTGGCCAAATCCATCTACCCCTCATTGCAAATTTAACTGCTTGTTAAATTGTTAAATATTGTTTATATCATCTTTCCTTCTTGACCACATTGCCACCTTCTTATTATTTATTTGCTAAATATCTGCTTACAACTCATAAAAGGCTAGAAATTAGAGTGGTTTTTACACTATTAGCTTGTTAATAGATCTGTATTACTGATGAGTTAATGTAACAAATCAGTGATTGGCACTGTGTTTCTTCCCACTTAGGAAAAAAGCTGTGATTGTATTGTTTTATTGTTGTTGTAACTTGTTATTAGATCTATACTACTAATGAGTTTAATATAACAAGCCAATGATTGAAACTTTCTTCCCACTTAGTGAAAAAGCTGTGATTGCATTATTTTATAAAGCTGTGATTGCATTATTTATTTTTCATGACTTAAAATTAACTTTTTAAATATCAGTAATTTGGAGCCAGGTGTTAGTGGCTCATGCTTGTAATCCTAACTACCCAGGAGGCTGAACTGGAAGAAAATCTGTGCAGAAAAGTTTGAGAGACTCTTACCTCTAGTTAACTAGCAAAAAGCTAGACGTGGAATTGTGGCTTAAGTATTAGAGCACCATCCTTGAGTGAAAAAGTGAAGCAGGAGTACAAAGTCTTCATTTCAAGTGCCAATACTAGAGTACATGTACACGTGTACACGCGCATGCATGTGCGAACACACACGCACTATATGTATATCAATCAGTCTTAATGACTGAATTCATTGCCAAGGCTTTGTATATTTGGATAAAGGCCATTAGGAGGGAATGTAAATGCTGTGGACCCTATGGATGAACCGTTAGGAATGCTTTGGGCTGTAAGTAAAATCTTAACTAGTGGTAGATTTGCCTCATATAACAAGAAGTTTAGAGGTTGGTAGCACAGAGTTGGTGAATGCCATCAGCAGTTCTATGTGGCCATTCTTCCATTCTTTTGGTGTTTCCTTGATCCTCATAGTTATCTAATTATTCCCATTTGGATTTTTAACATACTTGAAAAGTGTACCTGTTAAATGTAACTTTTCTTTTTTTTCCAGCCTTTTTCTCATTGTTCTCATCATATCAGACATTATGGCTTTGGTAAGCTATTATTGGGTATTCAATATACATAAAACACAAAAACTAAGTGCTGAGTTAATTTAATCAGAAGAAATGGAAATACTTCTCTGTGCATGAAATCTTTAGATATTGAGTTCTAAGTGCTGGCATAATTTATACAAATTACTTTTTTTATATTACATATGCATTAGAGCACCTGCTAATGTGTCAAAAGTCTCATTACCTGATTTACTCAAACCTGTCATTTTATACCTAACCTTCCATGTTGCATTGTGCCTGAAATGAGCCTTCTATAGGAAATGAACAGAAAAAGTAACTTTAGATTTGAAAGTGATCTTTAGCCATTTTATCAATAAAAAGTAAGAAAGAAATAAAAAGAGTGAGGGAAGGAAGAAAGAAAGAAATATTTTAGCTCTTATCAGGGTTGGAGATGTGGCTCAAATGATAGAGTACGAGCTGAACTCTTGAGTAAGCCAAGCAAACCCAAGCATGAGGCTCTGAGTTCAAACACCAGTACCAGGGGAGAAAATGTTATCAGATGATAGCTGCTATAACAAATGAATTCTTTGTGAGGACTATGTAGCTAGGCCTCTATTTATTAACAAAAAACAGTCTCAGAAGGTTCCCCAAATCACACTGAGGTTCAGTAATGCCCTAGAAAGATTCACAATACTTGCTGAACACTGTCATCTTCACAGTTATGATTTATAACATATGATGTAGATTTACCTCAGCGAAGGATAGAGATATATAGAGCAGCACTAGATCCAGATGTATAGAGGTCAATAGATGCAGAGCTTCTGAGTTCTATCTCTGGAATGGGGTTGTGAACCATGCCAATAATCCCAGAGTATTGTCAGCCGGGTTTGCCTTAGGAGAGTTTGATCACATACTGCCCACAGGGCTGATTGTTTTCTCCAATCCTTTAAGGTGTAGAACTGCTACAGTGTGGAACTAAAGCCTCACAACACAAATCATGTTATTGAACTGCCTACTGACCACTATCCTGGGCAAACCCTTCTACCATTACATTTAAAGGACCTAGAAATGACCTCTCAGTGGATGAGGACAAAGGCCACATCTCTTTTGGGATAAGATTAATACTTTACAGCGAGGTACCAGGTTCACATCTACAATCCTAGCTACCCAAGAGGCTGAGATCAGAGGATTAAGCTTCAAAGCCTGCCCTGGAAGACATATCAAAGAGTCTCTTATCTCCTATTAACCAGTAAAAAGCCAGAAGTGGAGATATGGCGCAAATGGTACAAGGCCAACCAAGAGCACAAAGCCCTGATTTCAAGCTCCAGTGCTGCCACAAAAAAACAAAACCACAAAAAAGCAAAAAACAAACAAACAAAAACTTTGCTGTATATCATCTCACATGAAGTGACTAGAAATACTGACTAGGGTAAATTCCCAGTCACTTGATTTAGATGAGAACATTTTTACAATGTATTGAAGTAAGTATTCAATATCTTTTTGAAATTGGCACACAATCAGAACAAAATCAGTTTTGTTCACAGAATTACAATAGGCAAATACATGTAAGTAGAACAGTATTAAAATTCCCTGGTTCATTTTGTATGAAGAGTCAGACTGCTTACTTAAACTTGCAAAGCCATTTATGATCTAGTTTCTGCTTACTTGACTGGCTTTCTCTCTTGCCTCTCCCATGTGTTCTCTTCGCCAGCCTCACTTTTAATATCTCAAACTTTGTCTGAACTTTTGGTATTTCTACAGGCTATTCCCTCTACTCAAAACACACTGCTACATTGTCTCTCCATCTCTTCTTTCATCTGTCTCTTAGCTTTTGGCTTAGATTTTTTACCTCCCTCTGTGCTTCCATAGTTGCTTGTATGCTCTGTGACCTGTCTTTCAGACATGTACAGGTATGTGCACTTGCACATCTGATATTCACTCATGAGCGGGAGTTTATCATTGTATATAGTATATTGCCTATTCATACGTAGTAGGCAGTATTAGTGCATATTTTTATGAGTGGGTGATATGACTTTATCTACCTGTTTGGTATATTTAATGGCTTTTATTAAAGTTGGCTGGGTCTTTATTTCTAGTTATTCACAGATGTCACTTTGTGTTCATTTGATTGAGTGGTAATTCTGCTATTGACATTTGAGACTATTGCTCATTTTAGTTGAAGCAAAAGTTCCATAAAGGTAGACAGTGGTTCTGAAGGATCAGAAATATGAAACATACAATCTAAAAGAGAAAAAAAACACCTCTTGCTTTTATATTAAATATAAATAGAATTTGTTTTTAGTGAAGCCATATTTTATTATAAAAATATAATAAATATTTTATATTTTATTTTATAGCATTTTTTCTTCTTGGTCAAGGATTATGGCAGCTGGCTTGATATTGGAACAAGGTATAGTATATATTCACATAGATGTTCTTGGGAGTACACTGGAAAAAAATTTAAAAATTGGTATCTTAGTACAGCAGGTGCTAATATAATTTTGAGGTAAGCATAGCAAGCATCAATTATTTTAAGCCTCTGGAGGCAACACTGCGTCTAATTTTTGGCTTTAACACATTAGCAAGTTTTTTCTTAGGATGCTCTGGGGAAGAGAATGAATGCTTAGTCTGGCGATAACTAATAGGCAACAGGAAGGTGCTTGAAATTGGGATTTCAAAGTAGACCAATCCAGTGCCTTTTGCATGTTCTCTTAATCTCACAATCTCTTTGGAACAATAAGGCTTTCAAGTTGTAGTGTGAATTTTATGTGATGGTTCATGTGATCATTATCGGCCTTTTAGAATATTTAATGTGAGAGCAGTTTAACATGGATCCCTATAACATTGTTATTTAAAATTTAATCTGAACAAAATCAGTGTCTTCATTATGGTGATTTGAATATACATTGTCATAATTATTAAATTTATTCCCTTTGAGAAGAAGAAAGCAAAGTTAATTTTTCCTCTGTTTTTCTTCCTAAATGCATTCTGGCTTATTTAGTCAATATTTATTCACACTTTTAGTTGCCAAGAATTGTGTAGGTTTGCTTGAGACATTGCATTAGACATTCTCTCCTCTTAGGCAGCTTACAGGTTATATTGCCATACTATAGTTTTTATATTTATATATATATGCCTCTCTCAATATACTTCAGATCCTCTCAGATCTGGGATTTGATTTGCATTTATTTATTTATTTATTTATTTATTTATTTATTTATTTATTTTAGTGGTATTGAACATTCAACATTGCACTTGGCAAGCAGGTACCTTGCCTTATGAGCCACATCCCCAACTCTTTTTGCCTTCATAATTTTTCAGATAGGGTCTTGCATTTATATGGAGCTGGCTTACACCTCTATCCTACTATTTATGATTCCCACTTAGCTGTGATGACAAGTGCATACCACCAGGACAAATTTCTTTATTGGTTGAGATGAGGTCTCATGAAATTTTGCCAGGGTTGGCCTCAAACTGCAAACCTCCTAACTTCTCACCCCTGAGTAGCAAGGATTACAGATTGGAGCCACTGTACCTGACTTAAATTGAATCCTTTGCATGCCACACATGCTGGGCACATAAAAGATAGTAAACAGGTTGTTAATTTTGTCTTCATTTGTCTCTTAGATATGAAAAAAATGGTTTTTATATTTAAAACTTCCCACTTACAACTTTGGTAATACCTTTTATTAAAATTGAGTTGTTTTTCTTTATTTCTAGTTATTCACAGATGTCACTCTGTTCATTTGATTGAATAGTAATTCCACTATTGGCATTTAGACTCTTGTTGATTTTAGTCCAATTTTTGCTTTCTATTTCTCACATGTCCTCTCCTCAGAGAGTATCCAGGCAGATAGTAGGCCAGAACACAGGCTTAGACCAGTCTGTGAGTTTGAATCCCTGTTCTGCCGCTTGTTAACTGTAAGACCCTGCATGACTCAGTGTCTTAAAGCCCACCTCCCTTCTCTTGTTGTCATTTTAAATTAAATAATCCATATAAAGCATTTCACATAGTACTTGGCATCTAGAGAGCATCAATGTATGTCTGCTATAATTACTGTTACTGTTACTCTGTAGTTCCATTTTTAACCTGAGTGGCATCATGCAGTGCTAATCTTTCAGTGACTAGATTATCTTCATTTACTGTGATGTCCTCAAGTTTCATCTATGTTGTAGCATGAGTTAGAATTTCCTTCCTTTTAGATGATGGACAATCAGAGAAAGGAAGTAGAAGCCCAGAAGGGAGGTGTGACCAGAACCCCAGAAGTCCCAGACTCAGTCAGACAGTCACGTGGAGAACAAGAGATTTAGCCAGCAGGGGATTAAACAGATGTCTGTATGATGAATGCTGAATGATAGTATCAGTGGGTCTCTCTGTAGTCCCTTCCCTTTAACTCCATGAAGAAAGCATTTTACTCCCAGAGCGAAACTGTAAACAGACTTAAGAAAGGGCTGGGAAGAATTTCACTGTTGTGCTGTATGTGCTTCCAACTCAGAGGAAAGCTATCTATCTGCTACTAGTCATCCCTCTCCCTACCCCGAGGGTAGAGACAGGCACTCCTCTCGCTCACCTCTAAAACCTGACAGCAATTTCTATCCACATGTATTGAACATCCGGCAGCCACCTTGTCCTATTGATGAGTAACTTGAGAGGGTAAAGACTTTCGTAAACAGAATCTCTCAGTGTAGATAAGGGTGACCTTAAACTTGAAATCTTCCTCTGTGAGCCTCCTAAGTGCTAAATTAGAGGCATGTGCTGCTGTGACCTGCAAGACTTTCTTAAAAAGTTAAATACCCTTGAAATAGCCACTTGATGCCTAGGTATCTACCTAAGAGAAGGAAAAATAATCCAAACCTTCATCACCACATGAATGGATAAACAAACTGTGCTACATCAACATAATGGAGTACTACTTACAATAGAGATGAACGATGAATTCAAGTTCTTGGATGAATCCCAAACTGCAGTGAGTGAAAGTTGCCAGATATGTAAGAGAGAATATTAATCAACTATATGAAATTCTAGAACACCAAACTAATCTGTAGTCATGGGAGGCTTTTCAGTATTTGCCTAAGGTTCAGGATGAAGGTAGGATTGACTGCACAAAGGCCTGTGGGAACGTTTTGTATCTTTACTGTGATGATGGTTGCAAAGGCCTAACTAACTAACCCTAGTCATGCTGCTAACTAGACACTTAAGATGGCTTTATATTCTTATGTGAATTAGACCTCAAAATTGAAAAATAGAAAACCAAGATCACTATCTAAAATTGAAATGAGTAGGCCCATAATATAAGTAAGTTATATATTCCTGTCTCCTAACAGTATAAAGGTACTAATTCATGTTAGGTAGATAACCACCAGAAGATCTAAAAAGAGAACTAGAGTGCTCCAGAAAGTAAGTTAGGGAAAACTAGATTGTGCTACTTTTTATTACAAATTTTCATACTTTTTTTTGCTTTTAAAGTACACATATTTGATAAAAAAATTTAATGAGAAGTGCATAAATGGAACTGGAGGTCAGGAAGTAGGGCTCTAGGTTTAGACTACTCTTTGACGTATAATTTGAGATATATAGGGTACTATTTTCATGGGAATACCTTGATACCTGTCTACGAGGGAGATTTTATTTAAGAACATGAGGAGGATTATAGTTGGAAGGAGTAAATGTCCCTAGTTTAATCAATTTTAATTACTCTCTGTCAGAATGGAGTTGTGGAGACAACATGGAGAGCCCACGCAAAGTCAGCTTCCTGTAGATTAGAGGCAGAGAACTACACACAAGAGAGCAATAGATTCCATTGTGCATTGCAACAGGTTCCATACACCCACCAGTGGGATATCTGAGAGACAGGTAATCCAGACACCAGAGGATCATTTAAGTAAAAACAAAGTAGGACAAAAATTCAAACTTAAATAGGAACTCCAGAATGTCAACCATTTACAGTATGTGCCATTTACAGTGTCTTCCAACACATTGTTTCTGACACTGTGGCCCTCAGGAGACTGTGACTTCCTTGCTTCACAGGTCTTATGCCACTACACCCAGCTTGGTATAGTCAATTCATTATTTTTCACTTTTGTTACCTGTGTATACTTAGGCATTTTAAAAAGCCATTGCAAAATTTGTATTTAAGATCTAGCATGCTCTTCTCCATGTTTCAGTACTGATTTTTGCATATATTAAATATTACATAATTAATAACATACAGGGTAAAATATGCTATAGAAGTATTTAATGGTAATTTCTGTTGTCATGGTTGTTGTTCTGTACATACAGGTGACCTTATGTCTTGCTCTAGCTGGGACAATCCTAACTTTAACATTGCCACTATGTATACCAGATTAAAAATTTAAGCAGATGGTTATCTAAAGATGATAAAGGCCTAACCTATTAAATATCTTAGCTTATCAGGGATCTAAATCCCATAGGCTAAATGAAGTACTATTCCAGAATAAACTGTTCTTTTTGGCTGATCCTAGAGCCTGAACTGAGGACCTTGGCATTGTTCCTAGGCTTCTTTTGCTCCAGGCTTGAGCGCTCTATCACTTGAGCCATCCCTCCTCTTCCAGCCTTTTGGTGGTTAATTGGATATTATATCCAATCTCATGGACTTCCCTGATCAGGCTGGCTTCAAACTGTGATCTTCAGATGTCAGCCTCCTGAATAGCTAGGAGCATAGATATGAGCCACCAACACCTAGCTAAAATACTCTTGACAGATTTAGTCAGGGACAGGTCATAGTCCTGTTAGGATAAGAACATTGGACTAATCCATATAAACTTCATGCATAGGTCATTCCTGCTGAAATATCTCTTTGGTGTTTGTTTTCTTGGTTTCTTACCATATCATTCAAAAGATGCCCACTCTTCAAAAGGAAGATCATTGGAAGGAGGGGAGTTGGGGAAGAGAGGTCAGAATGCAGCAACAACACAAAGGAAACCTAACTTTATGAAATCAGGTTTTCCTAATGGAATTTCCCCCGGTTGATATGACACTGTGAGGTTTTTTTTTTTTTTGTCATTTCTGCTTTTGGTGGTTAGAGTTCTACAGTTCTACAATGTTCTCTTTGTGTCCTCTAGCAGCGATGGTGTACACTGCTTCAGTGGACCATGTAGAACTGGGCTGATGGGCAGGAGCAGGTCATACCTTTATAGACAGCTGGTTTATTGCCAAGAAGAAGCCTAGGTGATTAGGGAGGAAGATAAACTTCAAGATTTAGAACTAAAGCACTGTACATACCAAAACCTAATTACCATGTTTTTTTTTCTGCATTTTACTTGTGAGAATGTTGATTTTAAGTTGGGGTTTCTAATTCCTCTGTGAAAGTTTATCAGAAAAACAGAGATGTTTTCTATCTAGGTTCCAGTATTATTGAACTTCCTGGCAGAATTACCTTACGGGGAACCAGGGTTATTTAAATTGCACTCCTGTGGTGGTTTTATTTTGTGACAAATTTTATTTCTGAACTCCTTGTTGTTAGTAATATAGTTGATACCATCAGCCATTCCAGGCCTGTTACTCACAGGAATAAAAGATGTTCTTTTATCCTCACTATTGTTTGCTTGTTTGTTTGTTGCTTGTGGGGCTTGAACTCTGGCTTGGGCGCTGTCCCTGTCCTCTTCAGCTCAAGGTTAACACTCTACTGCTTGAGCCACATTGCCACTTCCAGTTTTCTAGTGGTTTATTGGAGATAAGAGTCTCACGGACTTTTCTGCCCAGGCTGGCTTTGAATCTTGATTCTCAGATCTCAGCCTCTTGAGTAGTTAGGATTACAGGTGTGAGCCACCAGCGCACAGCTATCCTCACTCTTGTATTGCTTTCTGATACGGAAATGGTGCAAACCTAGCTGGAAATTTTAGAGACGAGGTCGAGCACATGAATGTAGTCTGCCTTGTTTGGGTAATGTAAGGTGACTGCAATGACTTACAGAATGCTTTGCAGAGATTCCTCAGCTGTTATTTTCGACTTATTGAATAAGGAAGAGTTTCTTCGACAATAAAGCTGAATTACTAGAATGTGGGACAACGTGTCTGTTTAGGGGTGTAGTAACTCTCTGTTTATAGTGCATCTTCAGAGAAGATTTTACCTAAATTTAATTGGGACTCTGAAAAGAATACAGCAGAGCCAGTGTGTTGAGCTGAAACTCCAGTGTAACCTCAGCCTTCCCCAGACCCTGTGGACATCAGGTGTTCTTTTAATAACTGTGTGAGAAAATACCCTGGCTAGGCTGTAAACCTGCTCAGTTGATAGAATTAATTTAGGATTTTCTTCCTGTGATCTTTACACTTCATCTTCATTTATTGCATATCATAAACATTACTGAGTATTGCCTTTTATATGGCAGAATGAAAATGCATTTTTTAAAACTAGGGAACAATTGTTAGGAGATAATTTTCATAGCTATAAAAACATATATTTAAATTTATGTTCTAAATATATTTTTAGTGAGGTGACTAGAGTCAGGATCATCAGTCTGATTGAGCTGCAGTTTGATTTGATGGGGGTGTTCATTTGGTCTTTGTTTCCCACATGCACTGCTGTTATACCTTATTAAAAAAATGATGATTAAAGTATTTATCATTTTTCTTTAGTTATAGTGGAAGCTTATGGTTCAATCATTTTGAATATTTTAGTAAGTACTATAAAGTATCTTACTCTTATGATGACTAACAAGCTTTGTCAGACAAGCTTTGTTTTGTTATAGTGCTGAGGGTGGAATCCAGGACCTTGCTAGAGATAGACACATACTCTTAATACTGAGCTACATCTCTGCCCTTTTACTTTGTTCAAATGACTCTTAGTCTTTTTCTGCCCATTTAATAGATAGAGCCTGCTTTTGAGAAGAAGGCAGTGACGTTTTAATGCCCCATTGTGAGGGTTAAAAAGGCCTGCCTGGTAATTCTGTGTGGTCCTCCATACATATAAATGGTCCCTCTCTCCCACTACATGTGTCCTCCTTGACAGTTGCAGACTTAAAATGTCAGCATAGAGATAGGCAGATAGTGGAATAGGTAAACTCATTTCACATTGACATTTCATCTTTTAACTTTAGTAATGTCTTCATGACAGAAAGACATGATTGATGCTAAATATAAGCTAGATGCCTGTTGTCTCAGTTACACAAGGATGATGAGCTCCACAGCTCTTTCTACTGATGATGTTTAGCAAGAGTCAGTAATTTCAGACCACTGTAATGAGATAAGTGATCTGTAGAATAAATGTGCTTATGGATAGACTTTTCATTAAATTTTGGAATGGGTCACTTAAGACATCAAGTTGGATTTAATATTTTTACTTAAAAGAACAAAATTTAACCTTCTCTCTCTTTTTCTCTCTTCTCTGTCTCTCAACATTTTTTTGGGGGGGGGGGGAGTCTGGTCATGGGGCCTGAACTCTGGGCCTGGGCACTGTCCCTCAGCTCTTCAGCTCAAGGCTAGCGCTCTACCACTTGAGCCACAGCGCCACTTCCGGCTTTTTTCTTTTTGCTTATGTGGTGCTAAGGAATTGAACCCAGGGCCTCAGGCATGCAAGGCAAGTTCTCTACCACTGAGCCACCTTCCCAGCCCCTCAACATTTTTTTGTAGAATAATTTACACCATAAAATTTATCTGTTTGAAGGTTTTACTTATTTTAAATTATTTCAAGGGGCTGGGAAGGTGGCTCAGTGGTAGAGCGCTTGCCTTGCATGCATGAGGCCCTGGGTTCGATTCCTCAGTACCACATAAGCAAAAAGAAAAAAAGCCAGAAGTGGCGCTGTGGCTCAAGTGGTAGACAGCACCCAGGCCCAGAGTTCAGGCCCCACGACCGGACCCAAAAATAAATAAATAACTAAATAAATAAATAATTTCAATTTTTTTAGTAAATTAATGGAGTTATGCAACCATCATCATATTTTGCTTTTTTGAGCATTTTATCAGCAAAAATTACCTGAGCCCAGATAGTCACTAATCTGTTTTCTGTCTAAACAGACTTTCTAATTCTGGACATTTCATACAAACACAATCATACAATATAGAGTTTTGTAACTGGCTTCTCTCTCTGTCGTACTTTTTGGGCACTCATCTATATTGTAGCTATAGCTGTGCTTTGTTCCTTTTCTCTGCTGAGGAGTGTTCAAGTATGCTGATATATTACACTCTGTCCTTCCTGTAATGTAGTATTTTTGTATTAGAGTCCTCATAGCTTCTCTCTATATCATGACCTCCAATCTCCTTGCCTGGGTTTCCCATGGAACCAAGTCAGATTGGGCTTCTGTGGCTTTGACCCAGCAAGCTATGTAGTGGACAGTTTGTACTCCCTCACTTACTCATCTCGCCTCTGCTACAAAGTTCAGTCCATGACTTATGGGTCAAACATTTTTACTGCATGGAGAAGCCGTGTCCATTATATTCAGCTGATTGGGTTGCAGATTTTGATTTTAAGAATTGCTACAGATTTTTAAATAGCCTATGAAAACTGAGAAACAACACTGTTGAAGATTTTGGTAATAATTATTAGCCTTAGTTCTGTGATTCATAATAGGCATACTTTTTAAGCATTATATTAATAGAAATGCATCACATGGTTATTCTAGAAAATACTAATAGCATGAATAAAAATAAATCACATATAATTTAATAATTCAGTGATAATCATGGTTCAGAATGAAGTTGTATATCCTTTTGGCTTACAGCTATGACTAACTAGATATATAGGGCTTTGTTTACAAAGTAAACTTTCAGTAAAGACTTTTTAATATATATTTTTATTGTAAAGATACTGTACAGAGGTGTTGTTACATGAGTAAGGTAATGAGCACATTTCTTATCAAGTATTGTTACCCCCTCCTTTGTTTTTTTCCTACCCTCCCTTCCCTTCCCACCTCCTCAACTCTTTCCTCCCTCCACCCAGAGTTGTAAAGTTCGTTTTCAACATAGTGTCTTGTACATCTCATTTTTTGTTACAATGGGTCAACCTGTATCCTTATTTCAAGTAAAAACTTTTTTTAAATCCCAAAAGTTAGTGTATCATGAATAGTTGAGGGAAACCACAGAAGCAAATTTGGAGATTAGACAGTCGATATCATTTATGGCCTTTGAAGGTCATTTTAAGGAGTTAGAAATGTATTTTAATTATAAGATGAAATATTAGAATGTTAAACATGGTAATAATTTGATTGTTCCAATATTTTTGAAACAATACTCTGGCCACAGTATGAAGAACATACTATAGGATGAAGAGGCAATTGCAATAGTCTAAGCTACATGGTGGCAGCTCCTACCAGTGTCACAATTCAAAATGAATGGGTCAAGTGTCTGGACCAAGAAAATATTTTAAAAGAGGTTCATAAAATCCTCTGATGTACAGAATGCACTGGAGGGAGACACTTATAGGGGAGGTCTTATAGGGGTCCTAAGTTATTTATCTCAAGTAACTAAGTGAATGGGAAAGCCATTACTAGGAAAATCAGTTTGGTAAAGAAAACTGTGGGTAGTAAGATCTGTTTGTTTGTTTGGTTTTTTTTTTATGTATCAAATTTAGGATGCTTGATATTAGGATGGTTCTAAAGAAAGTTATGATATCTTAGGTGCCTTTTTGTTTGAAGATGAGAAAAACTACATGTTTGTATAATGATGGATATGTTTACCATAGAGAAAAAAATGGTAATATTAGAAAGGAGGGTATTGTTGCAAAAATGAAGTATTTTCAGTAGGAAAGTAGGGATGGGATTTAAAATAGGATTGTGAGACCTTAAGGTGGTCAAGGTGGGACATACCTGTAATCCTAGCATTCAGGCAGCTACAGCAGGAGAATGAAAAGTTCAAGGCCAGCCTGGACTACATAGCAATACTCTATCTCAAAAATAAATAAATAAACTAAAAGGAGATTTAGTGAGTCACTGGTGGCACATACCTATAATCCCAGCAATTCAGGAGGATGAGATCCAGAAAATCACCATTCAAAGCCTGTCAGTAAAAATCTGTCAGTAAAACACCAAGCTAGAGGAATATCCATTATAGATTATTTTAAAACATAATAATACAAACTACCATTACGCTGAAATAGTGTTTAACATAATAGCTTGAGATTACGATACAGCTACAGTATGAAAATGCCTGCTATCTGTATTAATTTTAATTAGTACACTACCAAGGAAGTACTTATATTATTCATATTTATCTCTATATAATGAAGTGGGTTTTTCAAAACATTTCAGTACCTGTTTTGAAATCATTGGTATCATTTATAGTCTGTGTAATTTGCCTATCCATTTAAGATATCTGTATGGTGGCGCAAGCCTGTAATCCCAGGTATTCAGAGGCTAGAAAACAGAGGGTGCAAGCTTGCCTTGCATGCCTGAGGCTCTGGGTTTGATTCCTCAGCACCACATAAGCAAAAAGAAAAAAAGCCGGAAGTGGCGCTGTGGCTCAAGTGGTAGAGAGCTAGCCTTGAGCTGAAGAGCTGAGGGACAGCGCCCAGGCCCAGAGTTCAGGCCCCACGACCGAACCCAACAACAACAACAAAAAAGTTAATAAGACCCTATCTTAGAAACTAAACTGAAATAAAAACAGAAGGGTTTGGAAAATAGCTAAGTGTGGTAGCACACTTGCCTAATAAGCATGGGCCCTGAGTTCCGTTACCAGGGGAATAAAACTTGGAGGACTCAATGCTTTTCCACGTAAGTGTTCCCTGTCATTTAACATGGTTCGTTCTCTCTTTTTGCAGCATCAGCCACTATGTGATTGTTATGTCCATGACCATCTTTCTGGTGTTCCTCAATGGCTTGGCCCAGCTTCTCACAACAAAGAAACTTACATTATATGGCAAACCCAAAAGCCATCTTGTATGATGTTGTTGAAGCCATCCTTCAGTATCCAGATCCTGTTCCTCCTTCACCTTGGAAACTAAAGTCCCATCAAGGATTTTTGGATGGATTTTTGGATGGATTTTGATGCATCTTTTACTGCTTGTTGTAGGGAAAATTGTATTTTGAATTTTAAATGTGCAGGTTATCTGAGATAAAGGAGGCTCCTTTTCTCAGACATGAAGTCATGCTTCTATCTCTGGAAAAGCACAGTAAAGTACTCACTTTCATTGCTTTTCTTTTGGCTGGCAGCTCTTCTCTGTGATGCTTCAGAGCACTGCAGCAGTGTGATCCTCACAGTACAGCTTTCCCTAGGCCCCCCCACGTGCACCTCTGGGGCAGGGCCTATGGCATTCAAACTAATAGCTGTACTGGCTGAGCTTGAAGGGAATCACCAGGTGGCACCATAAATATCTGTCAGCTTGCAACACTGGTTTTTTATAGTTCTAACTATTTGGCAATATTACTACAATGACAGTAAGGGTGTGCTGTTTGAAGTTTACTAAAGCTTTGATAGCAAAACCTTTGGCAGATGTTTGTCAGTTTTCTTTGGCATGTAGTAATCGTATCTTTGCTTAAATGCTGCTCCTATGATTTTCATAGTCAACCAGCTAGATGCAGGTTTTAACCTTCATGTTTTCTGGATTACTATGGAATTTCTGGGAGTAGGAGAACAAAATGCTTGCTATTTGTGGCCTGTGTTCATGGGGAAAAAAATTTTAAAGAAATAGTTTGTATTTGTGGACTTAGTATCTGTTACTTCTATTACTTGCTTCAGGTATTGTTTCAACAGAATTCTCTAAATTAGTTGTTAAAAGTGTATGGCTGAAACTGGGCACTGGTGGCTCATATCCATAATCTTAGCTACTCAGGAGGCTGAGATCTGAAGATTGCGGTTGGAAGCCAGCCCAGGCAAGAAAGTCTATGAGACTCTTCTCTCCAATAAACTACTCAGGAAAAGCTGGAAGTCATACTGTGGCTCAAGTGGTAGAGTGCTAACCTTGAACAAAAAAGAAACTCAGGGACAGTGTCCAAGCCCAGAGTTCAAGCCCCAAGACTAGCAAAAACAAAAAACAAAACAAAAAGTGTGTGACGATAGCTGGGTGCTGATGACTCACATCTGTAATATTGGCTGCTTAGGAGGCTGAACCCTGAATATTGCTGCTTGAAGCCAGCCCAGGTAGGAAACTCTGTGAGAGTCGTTTCCAGTTAACCACCAAAAAGCTGGAAGTAGAACTCTGGCTTAAGTAATAGAATGGTTGCCTTGAGCTTTTGAAAAAGCTAAGGGGCAAACCCATGCCCTGAGTTCAAACCTCATTACTGGTGTGCATGCATGTGCGCGCGAGTGTGCGCACACACACACACACAGTTTTTGACAACATATAAATTTGTATTAAAATTGCTATTCATAAGTCATGTGATTATAGCTCAAAGTCTTGAAGTTTTCTTCTTAAATGCAGATTTCCACTTGTAAACTAATTCTAATGGACAAAATACTTTGAGGATAATCTTTATTTGGATTTTCTGTAAAGTGATCTTTACAAACCAGTGTAGAGTTGGTCTCTGTCCCATGATGTGCCAGAAGTGTGTGATGGACCCTATGCTTTGCTGATACATTTCCATTTTAAAAAATTAATTGGCTTTTGAATTAAATTGTGGCATCACTGATTTGCATTGTGACTAGGATGCTCCCTACAAATTACCAGCTTTTTCAGGCTGGTGGTTGACTGAACTAATACTATTTAGAAGACTCAGAATTCAGTTGAACAAGATGAACTTTCTTTTCTCTTCGTTGTATTATTATTTTTGTCATCATGGAGCTTGAACTCAGGGCCTAGGCACTGTCCCTGAGTTGTTTTGCTCGAGGCTAGCTGTCTAACACTCTAATCCACAGCTCCACTTCTGGTTTTTGGTGCATAATTGGAGATAGGAGTCTCACGGGCTTTTCTGCCCAGGCTGGCTTCAAACTGAGTCCTCAGATCTCAGCCCCCTGAGTAGCTAGGATGACAGGTATGAGCCACCCGTGCCTACCTAGAACTTTCTTAACGGTTTAGCAATGATAGCATTGTAGTATGCTAAAAAAGAAGTTCTAATGCTAACACAAGGCCTCGTGTAACAGTATCTAATAGAAAATCTAGTCAGACAAACAAGCTGCTGCAGCACAGTGACATCAACAGAAAGAGTCCACGAATTTTCATATATTCATGAAAGAGGTGTGTGTGTGTGTGTGTGTGTGTGTGTGTGTGTGTGTGTGTGTGTGTGTGTGTGTGTGTGTGTGTGTGTGTGTGTGTGTGTGTGTGTGTGTGTGTGTGTGTGTGTGTGTGTGTGTGCTCCACTAACATATTTTTGGTGGTTAAGTGGAGAGAAGTCTCAGAGGCTTTTTTGCTGAGGGTTGGCTTCAAACCACAATCCTAAAATCTCATCCTCCTGAGTAGCTAGGATAACAGGTGTGAGCCACTGGCTTTTAGCACAATGAAGGATTTTTTGATCAGTTAGTTTTCATGTTTGTTTACACATCACAAAAATACAGCATCTAATTTTTATAATGAGTTTTGCCCTACATCTTTTTCCAGAGCTTCATACAGAGGAATTAATGTAAAAGATGCTCAGTGCCTTATTTTTCTTTACATGTTCTTTGAAGCATATTTTGTTTTGTTTTCTTAAGACTTCTTTTCTGGGGCTGGGAAGGTGGCTCAGTGGTAGAGTGCTTGCCTTGCATGCCTGAGGCCCTGGGTTCGATTCCTCAGCACCACATAAGCAAAAAGAAAAAAGCCGGAAGTGGTGCTGTGGCTCAAGTGGTAGAGTGCTAGCCTAGAGCTGAAGAGCTAAGGGATAGAGCCCAGGCCCAGAGTTCAAGCCCCACGACTGGACCCCCCCCCCAAAAAAAAAAAAAGACTTTTTTTCTTCATATACAGAAGACGGTGCGTTTGCAGCCACAGGCTCACCTTGCAGTGCTCTGCTCTCCCGCAGACTCACCTGGAGCAAGTCTGTTCTATTGTAGTTTATCATACATCTTAACATATTTTAAGTGTATATTCTTATATTAGAGTGAGGAAATTAAGATTTATGTAAAATATTTCTTTTTAGGGAATTTAATTTTTTCATTATTATTCATCTATCCTAGATTTCCAAATCAAGATTCTGCTGATCAGTGTGGTTTAAATTAGGAATTGCAATAAGAAAGTGGGCATTATCAAGTTGAGAAAATACTGAAGGTCAAAAATGCCAAGATATGTCTCATGAACCATGAATAAATCTTGGAGGGAACTCTGAGGTTTCAGAAAACTAGGTATAGCTTGTCTATAATTCGCCAGTACATCAGTCCTCAGCTAAATGGGTGTGCTTATGAGTAATAAGGGAATTTAACATACATGCATTGGGAAGATAACGGTATGCCAAAACTTTCCACATACTAGACTACAGAACCTATTTTAGGTTTCCTTCCTGGTTAGTAAACATACATTAGAAATATCCTCATATAATTTTACATTAAAGCCTCAATTTATCACTCTTTTGAAAATGGGGTATTGTGTGCTTTTTTCCCCTGAAAACTGGAAAAACGTTTTTTATTGTAACCATTAATGTGGAAACACTTTAAAAGATATGCATGTTGCTTCCCCTTGCATAAATTATGCCTGTCATCATCTAGTCTTTCATGTGGAACCTCAGTACTATCCGGATGCATCCTGTTTATTGAAGCTCATTGCACATTCCTGGATGTTTCTTCTATTTTTACATCCCTGACCTGAAAAACAAATTCACTGTAAATATCAGCATGTTTTCTTTTGATTGAACACTGATGAAGGTGATGACTATACTCTTAATGATATTTGATATTTTAAAAACCTATAAATTGGAAATAACAATTGTCAAGATTTTTAGTCCTTAAACAGCCAGAATATAGTTTATTCCCTTTAGAAAAAAATCATAAGCAGATTAGTTCTTTTCACAGAAGATTAATTAGTACAATTTGCTTCAGCTGCTACTTGCTACAAATGTCAACAATTCTGTGAAACTTGGAATGTTGCTTTTTCTTTAATATATTTGGTGGACTTGACTAATATGATTGACAAGAAAAATCATTAGTAAAACACATTAACTTTTACCTGCAGTATCTTGAATATTCCTAGAATATTGAGGAATAGTTGGTGTTACAAAACTTGTTTGTTGACTAGAAGTATTGTATTTAGAGTTTGAAAACATAAAATTTCAATTTGTTTGGCATGTTTTTGTTTGCCTTGTGCGATCTCTAAAATTACTGTGATTGGCTTTAATTAAAAAAAAAAAATCATACCAGAACCAGAGGTGTGGCTCAAGTGGTAGAGTCTCAGCCATGAGCAAAAAAAGGTGACTGAGAGTAGACAGCCCTGAGTTCTAATCCCAGTACTGGCACACACACACAAAAAAGCACATCATACCATCTCAACTAGGTGATCAAGACTGACATAAACAATGATTGATTATTTTGATAGTATGTACCCTGGTATGATGTGGTGACAGTGGCATCTTACTTCTCTGATATTTATCCCCTCCAACCTCTAACACCAGTCCAATCACAAGAAAAATGGACAGAGCTCAATATAGGGACACTACAAAAAGAAAAAACACTAACGTTTACTATTGAAAACTGTCAAGACACCCAAAATAAAGGCTAAGAAACTATCATAGCGAAGAGTAGCCTAGGCATCATTAGTAAACAGTAAATGTAATGTGGCATCCTGGATGGGTGTGATCCTAAAACAGAAAAGGACTTTGGGGGCAAAATACAGTATGGAATTTGGTTAATAACAAACCAATATGGATTCATTAATTGTGAAAAAATGTACCTTACCAATGTATAATGTCACAAATAGGTTGAAACTGGGTAAGAGAATGTAGAGGAACTCTGAGCCACTTTTTTTTTTTGCAAATTTTCTATGGAACTATTCAGAAATGAAAAGATTATTTCATTCTAAATATTAATACAAGAATAATTTTACATAAATGAATAAATGTTAAAATGGACAAGCAAGGTCAGGGGAAATAGTTTGTTCATTCTTTGGTTTTTCTCTATTACTTATTTTGCTCTATACTTCTATACTTCTGCAACTCTTAACTCTTAACTATTGGCATATTAACCCATCATGAGTACTAATTTGTTTTCTTTCATGAATAACATGTTTGCCCTTTGTTGCTGTGACAAAATAACCTGAGGTTAAAAAACCCCCAACAACAACAACAAAACACTCTAGAGGGGAAAGACTTACTTTGGCTCTCGTTTTCAGAGGTCTCAGTCCATGGTTGGCTAACTCCATTGATTTTTAAGCACAAGGTGAGGCAGAATATCATGGCGGCAGCAGCAACATGTGGTGGAGGAAGCTGCTCACCTTACGGGAGACAAAACACAGACAGCAAGAGAGAGAGAAGCGAGCCATGGACAAGGTATACCTTTCAAAGACATCAGTCTTCCCTTATGACCCACTTCTCTCGTCAAACTACACCTAGTTTTCAACAATTCCCAATAACACAATCAATTGACTAATGAGTTATCAATTGATCTGTCAATTAGGTCAGAATCTAGTTACCTCCCAAATTATTAGATCTACTAGCAGAGGACCATGCTGGCGGGGAGGCAGCATTTCATGTCTAGACCATAACATATAGTTTCAGTTAGTATGCTCTGATAGATACACTGCGGGGGACAGCTGTGCCCTTGCTCAGCTTTGTCTTCTTGAAGCAACTGTGCCTCTATTGCCAACCTGTTTCCACCAGAAACATTTTGTTATGATTCTTCTCTCCCCGATAATCTTTCAATAAATAATCTGTTCCAAAAGATACTTTATCTTTCTACCTCAAAAAAGATGGGTTGATTTCTCTAATTTGCAAAATTCTAATGGATTATAATACAACCAAAGCATTATTTAAAATGTTTGTTTTTACATTGACTCTTACTCCATACGATGGACATGATGGAGCAGGATGAATCCATGAAAATAATTTCTGGGCTGCAACACCTTGATTCATAGTACTACTTTCATACCTAAGAGTATGAAGTACTTAAGTATCCTATTTTCATAATTCATAGTGAAAATAGTCATTTTAAACCTTAGCTTTTGCAGAATTGATGGCAGATGGCAGGTTAAAAAGAGCCAGCAGGGGGGTTGTAGGTATGACTCAGTAGAGAGCTAGCCAATGAGCAACAGTCCCTGTCTTAGACAAAAAGAAAAGAAAAGAAATACCAAACCTTTTAGCCAAGCGCCAGTAGCTCACACTTGTGATTCTAGTTATTCAAGAGGCAGAGATCTGAAGACTACAGTTCAGAGACATCTGGGGCAGGAAAGTCCATGAGACACTTCTCTCCATTAATCACCAAAAGAGGGAGGAAACAGCTGTGACATAAGAGCTAAAGCATTGGCCTGAGCCAAAAAAAGCTCAGTGACAGCACCCAGGCCCTGAATTCAACCCCAAGATAATAAATACATAAATAAATCCAACATTTTATGGTATCTCCACAAACCTGCAACAAAATGATCAGGCTTGTGGTTGAGGGAAAGAATGATTTTCAAATAAAAGGAAGTAACAGTAAGTAGATAGAATTTGGATGAAATCGAGTAATACTGGAGTTTGGATTAATAAAGGAAACAATGAATTGTAACATAGTTGAGCAAAACAAGAAGAGGGAGAATCCCCAGGAGGGGAGGGGAGTACAGGCAAAAGACAAAAGCAAGACTGAAAAACATACAAGCCTTCACCAGTAGGCATTCTACAAAAACCCAAGATGGGAGATATACTTTCTATGCATCATACAAGGATACATATGAAGAAACTCAGCATCTGTTAATAAATACATATATAAGAAGGGTCAAAGAAATTGGTGGGCAGCAGCTAATACTCAGAAATTTCTCATGATAAACCAACACAGCCAGAGACATCCAATTAGACAGAGGATCCTTTACTCAGGAATCAGGATCTGTTTGAGGGTGGGCCCTGTGTTTCCTTCCTCAGGAGCTCTGGTATAGGTAAACACTGTCCTGGATACGACCCAGCAGGGAAGGCAGGTCAAGGTTCACAACTGTAACTTAGGAAAACCAACAAAAAGCTGCCCTCCCACAAAGGAAACTGAAAAGACAGTTGGAAGTCAGATAGTCAGCCTCAAGACCAAAGCAAGGAAGAAATACTGGGTGGTGTACATATTCTTTAATTTTTTTAATATTTATAAATAGCAGGTGTGGTTCTTTTCTTCTCTTGGCATTTTTGTCTTTTGCTATACTCATGTTACCATTTTCTCTCACCATCATTCTAATTTTTTATGCCTCCTCCCCCCCATATTTTCTTGTTATTTCCTAGTTTGCCTCTTCTCTCTGCCTTTTCCCTTTTCTCTCCTTGTTTACTACTTAATTACTTTAGTACCTCTAAATGTAATCATTTTTACACTCCTAATGCATTTGATATATATTCTAGTTCCTTTCTTTTCTAACCTCGAGTGTAGTTGATGTTTCCAGTTGTTTTAAATAGCTCGTGTGTTTTTTAATTATTGTGATTGCTAATCCTGCCTGCTTTCTCTGCTTTGAGTAAAAGTAGGGACTGTGATACCAGGAGAATATTCTCCACTGAGAAGATTCCAACAAGAAATAACTGAGACAGCTGTCCTAACTACTGTGCAAACAACAAGGTAACAACCAAAGAAATAGGAAAAAAAGTCAAGGCAAAATGATTCCTCGAAAAGTTCATAACCCCAATAACTGAATTGAGAGATACTGAAATGGCTGAAATGAAAGACCTCAAAAAGAGTCAAAGAGCAGAACTGAATAAGGAAGCCAATTCAAGATCTGGATTTAGAAAAAAGAAACAGCCACATGAAAAGTTAAAGGATATTGAGGGGTTATTTTGAGTTGTTTTTTTTTGTTGTTGTTGTTTTTAATGGAAAAATCTCTCATGCTTATGGGTTAGAAGAATTAATAGATTAAAAATGGCTGAACTACCAAGAGTGCTCTACAAATCCAATGCAATTTTTATCAAAACCCCAATGTGCTTCATGGAAATAAAAAAATCAGTCCTAAAATTCGTGTAGAAGCACAAACTCCCAAGTTGCTAAAATCTTGATGAAGCAGTGCTGGAGGTATCAAAAAACCAGGCTTCAAATTATACTATATAGCATGGTATTGGCACATAAAGGACGATCAATAGAATATAGTAGAAGGCCAAGAAATAGATCCATATAGTTATCTGATTCATTTTACAGAGGGGTGTAGAACATATGCTGGAGAAAAGATCGCTTTTTCAACAACTAAAAACAAGATAACCACAAGCAGAAGACACAAACTAGATCCTTAGTTCTTGTCCTGTACTAATGTCAATTCAAGTAGATTGGGCATCTTAATGTAAATGTCTAGAAAGGTCCTTCAGAGATTCTTAAGCATGAAGGAGATTTCACAATGAATGGTAGAATGAACAGAATCCCTCCCTATCTAAGAATTAAAGTCCCGTTGCCTCAGGAACACAGCAGAAATAAGGAACAAAGCCTGTGGCTAGCATAGTACTTAACTTTCAGGACCTGCCTCCTGATCACTTATGTTAGCCCATAAATCATGTCATCTCCATAGACTGCCAAGCGTGAGACCTGAAAGCACTGTCTAGTATACTGAAGTGCCTTGGTTCTCTGTCTCTTTCAGCCAGTGCAGAACTCAGTGATCAATGGGGTGCCCTTTCTACTTGTTCTCCATTACGTTTACGTGATAACTCTAGGCTAGGATGATTGGTACCCCCTGGGGACACAAATTCAGGGGCTTGTGGTGAGAACTAGCTAACAGGCAACAAAGCCAAAGCTGCAGATGGTCAGCAATGGCACACAGTCCATGAAGGAAAAAAAAGCTTCTATAGAGAAAGCAGCTCCAAACTGGAGAACCCACCCTTCTTTCTACAAGAAACTAGCTAGTTTTTCTCTATCTGAACAGTGATGGGAACACATTAGATGTTCTCAGCATGAGAGTGAAAGCCTGGTTATTGAGCCATATAACCAGTACAACCTGAAATAGCTCCTCAACCCTGATACTACATAGTCCTACCTGAAAGATGAAAATATTTAAACTATGACTGAATACAAGTGATTAAAATCTCTAAGAAATAACTTCACCTCTCATGTAGAAAAATAAACAATATGAAAAACAAGGCAATATTACCATGCCAAAACTGTAATTGTAAAAAAAAAAATTGAAGTTAAAGAAGAAAATGACAAACATGGGCTGGAAAAGGTGGCTCAGTGGTAGAGTGCTTGCCTTGCATACATGAGGCCCTGGGTTCAATTCCTCAGCATCACATAAGCAGAAAAAGCTGGAGGTAGCATTGTGGCTCAAGTGGTAGAGCACTACTAGCCTTGAGCTGAAGAGCTGAGGGACAGTGCCCAGGCCCAAAGTACAGGCCCCATGACCGGCAAAAAAAAAAAAAAAGACAAATAAAGACAATGGAGAATATGAAAGAGCAATACAGTAGAGATAGAAATCTTGAAAAATTTAGAAATATAAACCTTAGTAAGTCAAATAACTACATTGAGCTGGGCTACAGTGGCTCACACCTATAATCATACTACTCAGGAAGCTGAGATCCAAAGGATTGTAGTTGGAAACAAGCACTGGGATAAAGGTCTTTAAGATTCTCCAAAATAATCAGAAAAGGCTAGGTTGGAGGCATGTCTCAAGTGGTAGAGTGCTTTCTCAGCTGAGAAAGCAAACTGAGCAAGACTAGGTCCTGAGTACAAACTGGTACTGGAAACAATAAAAGTTCAGTTGAAAGCCTCTCTATGAACTGAATCAAATTAAATCTATCAGTTTAAAGATAAAGTAGATGCACTAGATTATTCAAATCATTTTTCACAAGAACCTTTTTTAAAATTTTTATTGTAAAGAAGCTGTACAGAGGAGTTACAGTTGCCTGAGTAAGGGAATGAGTACATTTCTTGTCAAACCTTGTTACCCACTCCTTTGTTTTTCTCCCACTATCCCTTCTTCCCCATTCCCAAAAGTTGTAAAGTTCATTTCCAACATAGTGTCTTGTGAGTATCATTGTTGCAATTAGTCATCCTTTGTCCTTGTTTTAGCATTTTGTTATTTCTCTTTCCTTCCCCAAATCAGATAAATGTATATACAAGACACAGGCTACCAGAATCAAAGACAGTCAGTGATTGCCAGGGATAAACCAACGGGGGGGAAATGAAAAGAAGAAGAAAGAACTAGGTACAGTATATTGGCAACAAGGTCAACAATAAAAAAAAAAAAAAGGCCTGTTGTTTCCATGTCTTGGAGTTCATTTCAATTAGCATCATTTTGTATGGTCATATGTACATGGTTATTGAGCTGCTATGATTCTCTGCTAGGATTATCCTAGACACATTCTAATTATGACAAATGAGGGAAACTATGAAGTGAGGACCAATAGAACAAGACCTCAAGGACACTATTGAAAGACCAAAACAATGAGTCATGGGTATAGAATAGGTGTAAGTTAAGGCATAGAAAACATTAAATGAAGGTGGGGGAGTGTGGGGGAGTGTGCGCCACTTCCAGTTTTCTAGTGGTTAATTGGAGATAAAAGTCTCACAGATTTGCCTACCCTGGCTGGCTTTGAACCGTGATCCTCAGATCTCAGCCTCCTTAGTAGCTAGGATTACAGGCATGAGCTCCCAGTGCCCAGCTAAGAACAATGTACTTGAATGATCAGTGGGTCATTAAACAAATTAGGAAGTTCAAAAAGTCTTAGAAGTAATGAAAATGAAAACATAACAGAGCCTATTGGATACAGCAAATGCTGTTTTAGGAATTTTACTTCTAAGAAGTTCTATATTTAAATGTCAGAGATGGGCACTGGTGGCTCATATCTGCAATTCTAGCTACTTGGGAGAATGAGTTTGGATGGAATGTGGCTCAAAGCCAGCCAAGGGAGAAAAATCCAGGAGACTATCCAGTTAATCAGCATGATGTGGCTCAAGTGGTAAAGGAACAGCCATGAGTAAAACTTTCTGAGCTGGAGCATGAGGCCCTGAGTTCAAGTCCCAATACCAATACAAAATAAATTAATATGCTGAGCATGGTGACTCTAATCCCAACTACAGATGGATTTAGGAGGATTGTAATTTGAGCCCAACTAACATGTTAGGAAGAAAGACTTTATTTCAACTGATAGCTGGGCAGGGTATCACACTTCTATCAGAAAATATAGGATTTCTACTATCCCAATTTATCCTAAGCAAAATGTGAGATGTTATCCTCGCCCACCCCCCCCCACCACACACACAAAATAATAAGGACTAGGGGTATGGTTCAAGTGGTAGAATGTCTCCTTGGCAAGCATGAGACGCTTGAGTTCAACCTCAGTTATGACTGCAAAAAAGTATAAAATGAGAGCCAATTTTTTAAAAAGATCAATGAGATTGATAACCTTTAACCAAAATAACTAAAAGCAACAGAGATCTAAACTGATAAAATTAGAAATGTAAAGGAGGACATTACAATTAATGAAACCCAGAGGATCATTAAGGAATATTTTGAGGGGAAAATCGCAATAAATTGGAAAATCTAGACAAAATGGATAGATTTCTAGGCATATATGACTACCAAAATTCAACCAGAGGGATATAAATAAGTGAAACCAATCTGTAATGATCATATTGGACCAATTATAAAGTATTTCTGAAAGAAAATCATGATTGTTGGGACTGGGGAAGGTGGCTCAGTGGTAGAGAGCTTGCCTTGCATGCATGAGGCCCTGGGTTCGATTCCTCAGCACCACATAAGCAAAAAGAAAAAAAAATGGCAGTGGTGCTGTGGCTCAAGTGGTAGAGCGCTAGCCTTGAGCTGAAGAGCTGAGGGACAGCGCCCAGGCCCAGAGTTCAGGCCCCATGACCAGACCCAAAAAATTAAAAAAAGAAAGAAAATCATGGTTGGACTTTACAGACTTTTAAACAAAATTATCATGAATGCTGCTTAAACTATTCCATGATATAGAAAGAGAAAGATTTCTAATAAACTCATTGTATAAAGCCAGCAATATCATGATAGCAAGACTTAGTAAGAACATAATAATCACTATGGATCAGTTTCCTTGGTGGAAAATAGATACAAAAATTCTTAATAAAATACGAAATTAATTTAGCAACATATTAAAAAGATCATACACCATGATTCAGTTAGGTTCATTTCAGGGATGCAAGGATGGTTCAGTCTATGTAAATTGGTAAACAATACATATAGACAAATATAATTTGGGACAGAAATCTCTTGATCATTTCTATAAATGCAGAAACGGCCCTTGACAATGTTTGACAACCTTTGGTGATAAATAGCCCTGGAGAAACTTGGAATAGAAGGAAAATACCTCAATGAAAGTCTGTATATGATGTCATTAACATTGTCCTAAATGGGGGAAAACATTTTCCCTAAAATCAGAAATGACATCAGTATTTTAATCTCTGCACTCATTCAATATTGTTTCTAGACCAGTAAGGAAAGAAAAAGGAATAAGAATATGGAAGAAGTCAAACTATCCCAATGTACAGATAATATGATCCTATACTTTAACAGTCCCAAACACTTTCAGCAAAGTACAAGATCAGCACACAAAAATCAGTAGTTGTCCAATACACCAACATTGAACTTGTCTTAGAAAAAGAAATTGGCAGAATATTGTGCAAATGCCTGGACTATTGAAAGATATTACAGCAATCACCATTAAACTCCCAGTGAAATTCTTTGGCAAAATAGAAAAATTAATCCTGAAGTTTACATGGAAGCTCAAAATATTATCAAATAGCCAAAGCAATACTGAACAAAAAGAATAATTTTGAAGGTATCACAATACTTAACCTCAAATTATACTTCAAAACCATAATATTGATACAAAAGCACAAAATAATACCCAGAAATAAGATAATAAGATGATAGAACTACAGCCATCTGATTTTTGACAAAGATATCAAAAAACATAATTTGGGAGAGGGGTAACAAAGAGGATGAATATGGTCAACATAGTTTCTTTGCATGTGTGAAAGTAGAATAAGAATGATACCGGTTAAAATTTTTTAAGAAGAGGAAATGGGATACTGGAGAATGATAAAGGGGATGAGAATGATGGGTATACATTATATATGTGTGTAGAAATGACCCAATGAAACCATCTTTGTACAACTCATTTATGCTAATAGAAAGAAGAAGGAGGAGGAGGAGGAGAAGGTAGTAAAGGAGGAAGAAAAAAAAAGGTAGAGGAAAAGGAGGAAGAGGAAGAAGAAGCAGAGAGAAAGAGGGAAACATACATGGGAGAAAAGAGCCTCTTCAATAGTGAAGGGAAAACTAGTTATCCATAGTTGGAAGACTAAAACTAGAGCAAAAACTGACTAATGAGATTGCATGAAACTTAAAATCTTCTGTACATACATCAAAAGAAGCAATTAGAATGATGATAAGACAGCCATACAATGGGAGAAAATCTGTACTAGCCATTTATCTGACAAGAGATTAATATCCAAAATATAGAAAACTAAACAAAATTAAACAATATAAAAGAATAATCTACTGAGTTGTCAATATGGAGATTCTCTACCATCTCAAAACCTAACTACTATTTGCTCCTGCTTACTACTCCTGGGCATGTATCTGAAAGGATGTAAGATTATGTACAATAGAGATATTTGCATATTCAGGTTTATTGTCACAATAGTCTAGTTATAGAATCAGCCTAAGTGCCCAACCAATGACTCGATAAAGACAGCTAGTATAAAATACCCAATGGAGTATTATACAATCATACAGAAAAATGAAATTATGTCATGTTCAAGTAAATGAATAAGCAAAATGTTAAGCAAAATAGGAGAGACTCAAAAAGACAAAATGTGAGTGTGTTTTTTCATATGCAGCATCTATATCCAAAAACACAAACAAACAAACAGATATGAACCAAAATGGAGGATGACTTGGAAAGAAAGAACTAAGGGGTTGGGGAATAGAATGGTGATGAGGATGAATGAGATCCAAGTACACACATGCATGTGTGGCAATGTCCTAGTGAGATTCATGCTTTGGTTCAGAATTTTTTTCTCTTTCTCTCAGCTCTCTATAGTTTCATCCCCAGGAAGTGCAAGGAACTCATGCTCACCTTCCCAAAACAAGGCAACAGTTACCTCCCAGGTGCTGCTGGGTGAAGCATAAAAAGTCACAGTGTAGAGCTTACCACACTGCCAGGCTGTTGGTAGGTACTTCAAGTTCATTATGTCCTTTTATTGAATTGTAACCACTGTGCCAGGCCTGACCTTGGGAGCCAGATCTCAGTTCTAGGCTTCCAAGCATATCTTGGAACTTAGTTTAAGACCTTTATACATTAGCCAAAGTAACAAATACCCAAGAAATAATAAGAAAAAATAGCCAGGCACCTGTGGCTCACACCTGTAAGTAATCCTAGCTACTCTCAGGAGACTGAGATCTGAGGATCGTAGTTCCAAGCCAGCCCCAGGCAGGAAGGTCCTTGAGACTGGTATCTCCAATTAACCACCAGAAAACCAGAAGTGGTGTTGTGGCCCAAAGTGGTAGAATGCTAGCCTTGAGCGCAAAAGCTCAGGAACAGAGCCCAGGTCCCGATTTAAGCCCCAGAACCAACAAAAAGAAAGAAAAAAGAACATGTAGGTGTTTTCGACACCCTCTTCCACCAAGGTCATATCTTAGGCTTTCTGAACTCCTTGAAGATTTTAGGGTTCTTGGAAGTTCCAGTAGGATGGTACGTACAGTAGCACCAGTCTATGAGCAGCATTCCCACAGAATTAGGCCACCAAAAGAAGTAGGAGTGGCCAGCTTCCCCAGGTCCCTGTATCTCTGCCTCCCCGCATTCTGGAGGGTGGTGAGGAATGGAGCAGATCTGTTCCCACCCATGAATACCTGGAGGCTCTCTCTGTGCAGGCTTGGCCTGCAACATTACCTAAGGTACATTTTACTTTTATTGTCCAGAAAAAAGAGAAATGTGATGTTGGAAGAGAACAAGTGAATTTCCTGAAGCCCTACAACCAGCAAGTTAACACAGACTTAATTCAGTCTGACTCCAAAGCCCAGACTTTTAACCACTATGCCCTGTAGACTCCCTTGGGGAATCCAGGAAAATAGTCCACACAGAGGATGGTAATTGAAATTCTTAAACGCATTTAGCCTTCTCTCAAGTCACAATGGGATCACATTGATGATGACAGCAATTGCTTTAATCTATAGGTCAGTGACATGAATTAAAACAACCCATTTCATCAATCAGCAAATACTTCAGTATCCTCTCCTTGCCTGTCAGATTGGGAACACAAGGCATCAAACAGTAGTCCTGACTTGAAGAGCCTATGGTGGAACTGAGGAGATCATAATTATACTTGTATAGAACATTTAGTGGGTGTTCCCTGCTGTGCCAGTCCCTCACTGCATAAATCCTTCCTGTGTTCCAGCAAGAAAAGACATGGGGAGTTTAGTACTAACTAGTTAGATGCAAGCAGAAAATGTGCTCTGAGTGAAGGGTTAACATACCAATTAACATGAACTAAGAAAGGTAATAGCAGTATGTGGCAATAATATGCTTCATCTGAAATATTAGAATCCTAACTAGAAAAATAATATGAAAAAGAGTACAATATGACCAGCAAGGACCAGGAGAATGAAACTAAGCCTATGGACAGTTCTGTGACCTTTAGTTTAGATCTCTCCACTGTTTCCTCTTCCATAGCCTACGTCTATAAGCAGCTCACATACTCAGATGTCCAGAGGAAGAAGATCAATATATCCATTCTTCATTCTTCAGACTGACACTTCTACGTGAGCGGTGGTAAGCATTGCTGGTTACCTAACCCTTCTACTCCTCCATCATTCCTCCTCTTCCTTCTCCTCTTCTTTTTTTGCTGCTTTTCTTTTTTACAATCCAAACTCCAATTTGGTTTACAGCTGAAACATGTCCAGATTAAAAAAAAAATAGTCCCATCCTCCATTGCAATGAGACAAGTGAGAGGTAAATGTGCATGGAGTTTCTGGAAAGCTCTAAATTCAGCTGGTGTGCTCTTTTTGCCTGCTGCCTTTTGCCCTTTCCACATCTGAGCTGTAGGCATGCGGCTCGACATGGACCAGTTATCTTGCAACACTGCAACACATTTGGAAAGGAAATTGCCTGGAAAGGAAGGCCTACCTGGGTTCCATGATAGAATACCTTAGCCACTTACCATACATACCCAGGACAGCCCCCTCCAGCATCTTGATATGAGAAAAACAAAGCCTCTTTTCACTTAAGTATTCTAAGCTTGGTGATCCTTACGTTCTTGACATGTTTGTTGAAGTTAGAAATTTAGGTGCTTACTAACAATAAATTAAGCTGTCTATGGGCCTATCTGATTAAATTTGGTTTCCCAAATCCACAGCTAAGAGAATTTAAATATGATGAAAGTCACCTTACACTTTTATGAGCTAGCCAAAACAAAGGCCTTGTTTAAGAGGTTGAACTTTAAATAACTATATGAACTCAGCTGATTAATTTGCAAGTTGCTGCCTTTGAGGCCCATTTTCTCTTCAGTTTATATAGGATATATAACAAAATATACAGTCCTATTAACTACATTGCTTAACTATATTGGAAATTCAAACAACTTAGCATTGATTTCTTTTTCTATAGTGTATGACTATTTTGTTGATTGAACTGACAACCTAGTTGTACAAATAGTTGATAGACATTTATACTCTCATCTGGACACAAATTATTAGATTCATAAAACAAAACAAGACAAGATAACCTTAGCTTTTTGGCATTCACAAATGGACTCTAGGGTTTTAAAATGTTTTCCACAAAGCAGAGAACTTCCCCGGAGGGAATGTATCATGCCAATGGGGTAGACAAAACTCTATTCTTATGAGCATTTGCTCTCAAAATGCACAGAATTATCGGGGCTGTGCCTGTGTGTGTGTGTGTGTGTGTGTGTGTGTGTGTGTGTGTGTGTGTGTGTGTGTGTGTGTGTGTGTGTGTGTGTGTGTGTGTGTGTGTGTGTGTGTGTGTGTGTGTGACCTTCAGCAAGCCTCCATGAGTCTGAATGGACATATTTGTAGAGCAATGATAATACCTGCCAGGCCCATATCACCCAAGGTCACCTCACCTACAACAAACTAGATCAATACATTAAATGTATTAAATTATTAGTATATAAGCATTACATCTTCATAGGGATATTAGCTTTGGAGTTGATGCCTTGAATACTTAGTCGGAACACAGATTATGGTTGTTCAGTAAAGCAGTGTATAATATCTATCTTGTGAGTGATGCTTTTCATAAATGCTTAGAGACTCAGAGAGAAAGCTCAAGAAATGAGTACAGAGAGAAATACATCAACTGAGCCAGGCCTTAGGACAAAGTCAAATAAGCATGCTCCCTCAATGCAGTATTTGCAAATAATGGAGGAAACAGTCCCATAGATTTTTTTATAGTTCAATTTATATTCAGAAGTAAAGGATTTAATCCATTGATTGAACATTTACAGGAGTTTATGCTTAATGAGCCCTTCCTGTGTGCCAGACACTTTGCTAAGTGCTATAAAAGAATTAGCGATCTAACCTTTACTACTTCCAGTAGAGGAAGAAACACACTCAGGTTAACTCACCTGAACTCAACAGCCAAGAGGTGGTAGAGATCCTGATTTCAAACTGGTTAGTAGGCACCAGCCTTTTAAATTGTTCTCTTCCCTCAATCCAAATCCTCATAAATCAAATGATTTTATGCACACACGCCATAACATAGTGGTATTTTTTTACTCAGCATTCAACCTGTCACGGGGCTGCTCCCTTGGAATTGTTCTTGATTCCCTCTGTCTTTTGCCCCTTCCACTTTTGCATTTCAACTTCTGAAGAGAAGCCCCACTAAACAGTCCTAAGTGATAGTCTTTAGAGTTAAAGAACCCAAATCATCTGATGACCTTTGTAACCCTTTAGTTCTATAAATGTGTCTATCTAAGGAAAACCACAAGAACTAGCCATGTTCCTAAGAAAAAGACGAAAACAAGGAGACACACCCTGGATCACACACCCCACATACAACTCAGCACACATTCTCCTTGCCCAGCTCGCCTTTTCCCTCTATAAAAGTCTTTTGTGCTCCACCCCAAGATAGAGCTCTGAGGCAGTAGTCCACCTCTCCTCTCTTGCTTGCCTGCCTTTGAATAAACCTGCTTCCTTCCCATCAGATTTTGTCTCTTGTGTATTGGCCTTTGGGTGGCAGGCATCCCTGACTTATTCTCTTATTAGTGGGTACCTGGGATGCAAGGCATAAAAGTGGCCCTAAGTCATCCCCAGCAGTTCATCCGGGATGGATACTTGTAATGGCACCCACTCTACATCTGTGCTCTTTGATCTGAACCAATCCCTGTTGCAATCAGTTTACTCTCACCTTGAGCTTCAGGAAAGCAGGAGTCCCTGGCATGCATCTTGTGACAAAAGTCAAACTGCTTCTCAACCTGGCAGTGCGATCTTCTCATCTTGAAGAAAGCAACCAAAAGCTAGTGACAAACTGCCAGGCCACTCAAATCAAAGACTGAGTTAATGACCAACCTGTGAACTTGGGACTGTTTGTACTATGCCTCAGTTTCTCATCCCCGATCCCTAATTCTCTCTATTTAACCTGAGACCACTGTCTGTTCCCATGAAGATGTAGTGAAATGTTGTCTTCCCATGGCTACCATGGGATGACCTTTCTTTTCCTTCACCATGCTCTTTATTTGGCATGTGAGGGTGAGTGGGCAGACCCAATGTGAGCCTCCTGGACTTTGCTTCTGGTGACTGAAAATTATGTCTTACTTAAAATTATCTCCATTCCCAGCTACTCAGAAGGCTGAGAACTAGATGATTGAAGTTTGAAGCCAGAGTAGGCAGAAAAGTCTGTGAGACCTCATTTCCAAAATAACCAGCCAAGGGCATAGTTGGAGACATGGCTCAAGTGGTCGAGTGCCAGTTGAACAAGCAAGCCAAGCAAGCATGAAGGCCCAAAGTTCAGGACTGCCCATCCACACCCCAAGAAATCCTTTAAGGCACAGGTACTTATAGTGGTGCCACAGAGGTAGAGATCATTATCATTACTTGCAAGGATAATTGAAGCAATTGTCTAAGCCAGGGGTTTGAGTACTGCAGTTCACCATTGAATGTGATTATGAAGATAACAGCACAAAAACCTGAGGTGGAGTTAATTACTCTCTAATATCAAGATGGCTGATGGTTTGGCTTTTCTGGAACATTCTAGCCATATTTCTTTCTGGGAGTGATAAAGAGATTCTGAAGCATTCCTTTTTTCCTTTGATAATTTTGGTGTATGTATCTGAATCCAGTTGGAACTAGAAAGTTGAAAGCCTGGGATAAACCTGGTTGTGCTTTAAACTCTTGCCCTCAAAGGCGTACTTTAAGAGAGCCTCATTCTGTATAATTCTGTGGTATTCATGATGTAATCAAGGATTGTAGGAGGGAATTTACACCCCCCTGCCCCCCTAGCCCCAGCCCCCTGCCGCTGCTGCCACAGGAACTCTGAACACAAGTCTCCTTAGTGCTTATCCAGATTTGGTATAAGTTAGACATGCTACTACACACTCAGCTGGCACCCTAACAAGAACATCCTCTGAATCTCAGAGCGAAGACTTCGAGTGGCATTTCATTTGTTAAGCCCCAAGTCCTGTGTAATGCTAACTGACGTCCTGGTTTATAAGATCTTATCTCGTGTCAGTCTGATGGCTAGGGCTGCTGTGCGTAATGCTTCCAGAGCCTTGGAGGCTGATTGAACTCACTGGAGTCTGGGACTGGAGAATAATGAGGTGAGGACCTGTTATTCGTCCCCTGAGTCTGAGCATTTGAGAGCTTGTGTGGCCAGGGGCTCACTCATACTCTTCTTATTTTATCTGATAGACTTGTTCCTGCAGGTGAACAAAGCTGATGAGTCTGGATTTGGTGTTTTGAGCTCAGCCAGTGCAATGAATACTTAGATGTGAACTGTGGCTGTGTGTGAGTCCTGTGGCCATGTTAGATGCGGTTTAATGAAAGGTCAACACCTTCTCTCATTAGGAACTCTGTTCTGCTCACTCTTCTCATTCCTAGTTGTCTGTCCCAGTTTCACCACTCAGGTTTCTTGTTGCTTTGCTGGCTGGTGATTTGAAACGAAATATTTCTTGGAGAGTAGTAATCACCAGTAGTAAATCCTACTCATTGTCTCATTGAATTTACCTTTGCTAGATAGAGCCATCACCACTGAGCAAATGGGTTTCCTTCAAGAAAGGAGTTCCAAATTTTCATGCATGTATGTAACCCATCCTCTCTTCTGAATGTGTCTGTCTTCAAAAGGCTTTGCTGTGTGTCTGCTATGAGGTAATATCAGGGGTAACTTGGAATGCTTACAAACACTTCAGTCACATTTTCCTGAGTTTGCAGTTGGAAAGAAGGGTAACCAGGAGGAAGGAAAAAGAGAACAGGGAGAGATCCAAATGGTTTTGTCAATGAGTATATGCAAAAGAGCATGTTTTGGCAAGAGCCCCAATCTCAACACATTGTGTACATCTGAAACTCCGTAAACTGATTAGGCATTACTAGGTAACCTGGTTTCTTAGGGGAACTCAACATGAAATCCTTCAGATAAGGACCGCAGACAAACCCTTGTTCTTCTTCATTCCATCACCTGCATATGAAGCAGGAGCTGTTTCTCCTTCCTTCCTTATTCCTCCCTACTGTATCCTGTTTTGCTAAAAATAAATCATTGCTATCTTCTACCTTCTCTTCTTTGAGAAACTCTCTAAATGCTTTTTTAGGATGGATCTCAAGTTCCTGTGAATTGTGTTGTGCCGTCATGGCTGGCTCCTCGTGACCCCTTTAACTGCTGTTTTCATAGGGATGATGGTCTTGGTTGGACACTCTAGATTGTTTTCTGGGAACCAAGGCAGTGTTGCTGTTACCTGTGGGTAGTCACAGAGGTGAAGATCCTAGAATCTTAGCATCTTCAACAAGGAACTGAATGAAAACACACACAAAGTGAGAGAGTATACCATGAAGGGAAACAGTAAGCTTCAGCTAGATGGCTCAAAGGCTCAAAAGTAAACACGTGGTTAAGGTGATTTCAGCTTTCTAGGATTTGGAGAGTGTGGGAATTTTAGTATAAAGTAGAGAGAAAGAGAAACACTTCCTGCTCCTCATGCAGAAAATAGGAGTTAAATACTCAAAATGGCAATTGATGCCAGCTGCCTTTGTTTTTTGTGAACTGGGAAAATGCAGGTAATCAAGATGCCTAGCTCTGGGTAGCTAAGGTGAACACGACTTAGTATTTAAAATACGGAGATGCCTCTGCATCTGCCGTAAACCTAGAGACCAAAAGTGAGCTTCAGGGCTTCCTTCTCTCAGAGAAGTTTCTCATCTTTCTGTCTTTATCCTTTTACACAGGTTGCCAAGTTTTGAGCATTTCAAAGAAGAGGGAAATTTTAGATAGCCTCTTTTAGGTCTTGTAACTTAGCGTTTAAATAGAGCAAAGCTTAACTGATTTTTTACTTACTTCTGAGATATTTATCTATCTATCTGTCTATCCATCTATCTGTCTATCTACCTGTCTCTCTCTCTCTTCCTATATATATATATGTGTGTGTATGTATGTATGTATATATAGATAGAGAGAGAGAGGGAGAGAGAGAGCGCCAGTCCTGGGGCTTGAACTTAGGGGGTACTTAGGGGGTGGCTGCTGTCCCTGAGCAAGAAAGTTCAAGGCTAGCACTTTATGACTTGAGCCAAAGTTCACTTCCAGCTTGTTTTCTGGTTAATTGGAGAGAGAATCTCACAGGCTTTTCTACTCAGGCTGCCTTCAAGCTGAGATCATCAGACCCCAGCCTCCTGAGTAGCTCAGATTACAAACTTGAGCCTCCAGTGTTCAGCCCCTCATTATATTTATTAAAAATAGTATCATTTCCCTATCTCTTTACCTATCTCTCCTGTCCTATTTCCTACCCGCCTCATGACTTTGATCCCTTTTAATCTTAAAAGGGGGTAAAAGAACTCTAGTTCTGCCGGGTGCTGGTGGCTCATGCCTGTAATCCTAGCTACTCAGGAGGCTGAGATCTGAGGATTGCGGTTCAAAGCCAGCCCAGGCAGGAAAGTTTGTGAGACTCTTATCTCCAATAAGTGGAAGTGGTGCTATGGCTCAAGCGGTAGAGCACTCGCCTTGAGCTGAAGAGCACAAGGACAGTGCCCAAACCCAGAATTCAAGCCCCACGACTGACAAAAAAAAAAAAAAAGAACTCTAGTTCTAGGGCATGAATAGGAGAGGGAGTTAGTTTCTGGCATTTTTTTTTCACTATAGCTAATCTGCTATAGTGAAATCTTGCTACTGCTAACACTATTTCCTTATTGTTTCCTTAGTTTGAGGAACCAACCTCAAACCTGGGGCTTGTTAACTTTGTCTTCCAAAAGACGTGATAAAACAATTGCTATCAAAGGAACAGGTGATGTCTCTTATGCAGAGAACTCCAGCAACTTTGGAAGTGAAGCCTTTTAAATGTCACCTTTTTAGGATGTGATCATCCTTCCCAGCACACTGCTCTCCAGTTTGACTAATTAGAATCATAAAGGGGACAAGATAGAGTATAAATTTCTTGCTTCCAAAGCCTTCTAGAATAAAATTTCTTGGCAAGAAATGTCTATCAAGAAGCCTTACTTTTAGCCTGCTTCTCTGGCAAATAATGGCATTTCCCTTCAACTGAAGTATTTTTATAGCCTTCCTGTTTAAAGTTCTTCTTCAATTTCTGTTCAGAGCAGATGGTCTAAATGGCCCAAGCCTATGCCAGGACGGTTTGATTCATCCTGTCAGAGGAACTTCGGGAGGATAAACAACTGAATGTTTTGGGAGAATCAAGCCAGCGGAATCCCTCAGCTGTATTGAATGTGACCGTGGGTTTCTCTGACACAACTGGCAACGAGAAACCTCCTGGAAGAACCAGTGCAGAAAGGCTGACACACCTGAAAACTTTCAGGATGATTCATCCTCATCCTCACTGTCCATATTCACAGCAAGATGAGAATTGGAAGTGGACTTGTGCAGTATTGGATGAAAGATGGCCAGAGCCACGCTTTGGGACAGCACACTGCAATGGTGCGGGGAAGCCGTGGCTGCTGACATCTAAATAGAAACAAGTAAGTACCCTCCTACTGTCTTTTTAAAAGCTTGTGTGTGTGTGGGGGGGGGGGTGAGTGGGAAGGGGAAGGGAGGATCCTTCTCTGGCCACACTGATTCTCACATTTGCAGTTTTCTCCTGGATCACGTTACTCTGGTGACAACGATGGCACTTCCTTCTCTGGCGGTTTCTGATGGCCCTGTTAATCTTCAAAGTGAGAGTTATAGAATTCATTCTACTATAGAATTATAGAATTAATTCTACAAGTTTTTTGTTTGTTTTTATTGGGGCAGGAGCAGACCCAGAGCTACAAAGGCTGTTAGGATTCCCATGTGAGGAAAGAAAGCATCTTGGATGCATTTTTTTTGGGGGGGGGGGGGCGCTCGGTCGTGGGGCTTGATCTCTGGGCCTGGGCACTGTCCCCAGCTCAAAGCAAGCACTCTACCACTAAAACCACAATGCTACTTCTGGTTTTCTAGTGGTTTATTGGAGATCAGAGTCTCACGGACTTTCTTGCCCAGGCTGGCTTTGAACCATGATCCTCAGATCTTAGCCTCCGGAGTAGCTAGGATTACAGGCATGAGCCACTGGCACCCAGCTTTTGGATGCATTTTGAGCAATAGCAGACATCAAATTTTGTAGAACTATTTGTTACTCAACACACAATTATATTCTTTAACTGGAAAGGCATGGCTGTGTGTGTGTGTGTGTGTGTGTGTGTGTGTGTGTGTGTGTGTGTGTGTGTGTGTGTGCGTGTGTGTGTGTGCGTGCGCGCGCGCTACAGCTTGAACTCGGGGCCTTGAGAACTCACTCAGATTTTTCTGATCACACCTGTTGTTCTACTATTTAAGCCATACCTGCAGCTTCAGCTTTTGCTGGTTAATTGGAGATAAGAGTCTCAGATTAGTCTGCCCAGGCTGGCTTCAAACTGAGATTCTTAGATTTTATCTTCATGAGTAGCTAGGATTATAGGCACCAGTGTAAGGAGATCATGGTCCAGCCTGGCCCAGGCTTAAACACAAGACCCTGTTTGAAAACTAAAGCAAAAAGGGCTGGGAGTGTGGCTCAAGTGGTAGAGTACCTGCCTAGCAATTACAAGGTCTTGGGTTCAAACCTCAGTGCTAAAACTCAACAATTGTAGTACTGCAAATATATGAAATGTGATACATACATATATATATATATTCTGTTGTTGTTGTTGTTGTTGTTCAGTCATGGGGCTTGAACTTTGGGCTTGGGCGCTGTCTGTGCGCTCTTCAGCTTAAGGCGAGTGCTCTACCACCTGAGCCAGAGTGCCACTTCCAGTTTTCTAGTGGTTTATTGGATATAGGAGTCTCACGGACTTTCTTGCCCAGGCTGGCTTTGAACTGTGATCCTCAGATCTTTGCCTCCTAAGTAGCTAGGATTACAGGCATTAGCCACCAGCGCCTGGCATGCTATATATTTATTTTAAAATACCCAAATATCCTTTTTCTATAATTGGGAAAAACATGTATCAGAACCAAAAGGAAACACATGTTTCTCAGTAAGAAAATAGTAATTAAATGACCTACTCATGCAATGGCAAACATGCAGTAGTTGAAATGAATGGATTAGACGCACATTTCTGTGTGAATAATCACAGATGTCTAGTTAGTGTTGAGTTAAGTTAAATTGTATACATGCAGCATGGTACAATGGTCACATATATTACATGTATGTAGCAGATGTGTATCAAAGTGAAAGAATCAACTATTTAAATGTAACCTATGAACCATTTAGTCAGACCAATTTTCCTGTTCTTTGAGGGAGATCTAACAGTTTTTAGCTAAAAACCTTGTGTGAGATATTACTATGGTCTACTTGCAGTCTCTCTTTCCTCTCTACACTCATCTTGCAGACTCAGCTCAATGTTTCTTCCTTTGGGAAGACATCTCCCACAAGTGCACAAGCATGCATGAGTTTTCCTCTGCTGCACATACTTGCATAGCATCATTGAGAATTGGGACAATGACTTATTCATTGTGGCATTTCTAATACTCAGGCAGCTTCTGCCACTTAGAGCATAATTTACTATCTGATGACAAGCTTAAGGGGTAGAATGTGAACCATGAGAGTTAATGAGCTTTTCTAAGTAACATATAAGTGGATAGTAAGAATCATGGGTGAGTCACAATAAATATAAAATTGGGGGAGAAAGAACTGAGATGAGAATAATAACAGAAAAGAAAACAGTGAGAAAGACCTAGAAGAACTGTAAAAAAAAAAAAAAAAAAAAAAAGGAAGAGAAACAGAAAAGGAATGAGAGAATTTCTAAAAGATTGTGGTGAATAGTATTGGATGCCCAAAGAGGCCAAGGAAGATATGAACTGAGATTTCCACTTCTTAATCACCAGATTGTTGAGTGAGAGCTTTGGTTCCATGAGAGGAGCTAACTGGGAACAAAAGGATGCCACCATGTTTCTTTCCCTTGTCCCTTAGCGGTCTAGAAACCCAGAGGCTTTTCCTTGTGAGGGACCTGTTGGTGCTTTTTGTGTGTTCTTTGTGAAAGCTCACTCTTTCCTTGTCACTTTTGTTTATCATCTTGGTCCTTGCTACATCTTTTAATGAACTGTATTTAAACTGGCCATAGTGTGTGACAGCTTCTGCACATATATTAGTTGTTGGAAGCTACAAATTATGAATACTCAATAATTGAATGTATCAAATTCATTAGATTTTTTTTTACTAGAGTGTTGAATTTTGTTCTGTTTGGCAGTTTATTTCCTTACAAATAGACCTTGGCATTGGTTGATTTAAAACCTAAGTAGAATAGGTTTACAATGGGTTTTCTAATGGGGTCTACTGTGTACCAGGGTCACCTTTCTATTGTGTGTGGTCACTGACTGGACCTCTGCAGACTTCTTCTGTTTCTGGTAGCTCCTTTTTCAATTCCCAGAGTTCTTTGCCTAACTGTAGGCAGGCTTGCCCTAAAAAATGAACAGCTCATGAATCAGCCTAAGTTTCAAAGAGACCCTCTGTAGATCCTGGAAGAGCTCCTTTCCTCATGGAACTTCGCCCTGCACATTCCAACTGTCCTTGTGGTCCAGACATTCAATTTGTCTCCTCAGCTCAATGGGAACACTGCCCTGTTTGGCTTCCTCCCTGTGTTACAATCTGGAAAGTATCAGAAATCAGAAAAGGTATTGTGGGAGCTCTTAGGGATCACAGTCTTGCATGGCCTTTTGTTCATTGTCTGAAAACTGTACTTTCATCTATGTTGCCCAATGTCATGGCTGTTTACTTCAGGAGGGCTGGTCCAGTTCCAGCAAATCCATCACAGCCAGAAGCAGAATTCTACATGGGCTCCATCAGGGAGTCTGGTTTGGAGGAGAAGGTTCCCAGAGGAACAGGTGATGGTTTATATAAAGAGCCATGGGGTAGTGAGTCACCTGGCCTCCAGGAAGAGCCACATGTGGCTCATTGCTCTGAGATCGTTAGAGCAGAGACTATCAGAATGGATTTGGAGAACTTTTTGCCTTAATTTTGGTTTTCTGCTAAAATCAAAATTCAGAAAATCTGAAACTTGTCTACATTCTGGTGTTTCCTTAACTCTCTGAATATTAATCATAGCTTCAGGATGTGATTTAAAAATTATTTTCTTAGTCTAGAAAGAAATTAATATGATTATTGTTTTGTTTGGGGCTGGTCATGGGGCTTGAACCCTGGGCCTGGATGCTGTCCCTCAGCTCTTGAGCTCAAGGCTAGCTCTCTACCACTTGAACCACAGTGCCACTTCTGATTTTCTAGTGGTTTATTGGAGATAAGAGTCTCACAACTTTCCTGCCTGGGCTGGCTTTGAACTAGGATCCTCAGATCTCAGCCTCCTGAGTACCTAGGATTACAGGCGTGGGCCACTGGCGCCTAGCCTAATGTGATTATTAATGAAGTATCTCAAAGAGACATTAGTACTTGAAAATAATAACATCTCTGGCAAAAGTTGGAACCAAGACCCTCCAAAACAGCAAGGACAATAGTTACTTAGGCATTAAGTTTGTGTCAAAGAAACAGAATGAAGGGAGACGAGGTACAGTTTTCTGCTTATAGCTGTCAATATTGAGCAGGTCTCTGATACATTTTTCTTTGGTGATACTGAGGCTTGAACTGAGAGCCTTGTACTTGCTAGGTTGATGTGAGACCACTGAGCGGTATCTCCAGTCCTCTACTGTGCTGTGCTGTGTGTGTGTCCTCATGTTACAAACACACACACACACACACACACAAACAAACCAAAAAAACCCAAAGGATTTTAGATTAGCTCCTTTCTGACTTCAAGGCAAAAAAGTATAGAACTTTTTTGTTCATGTACATGGGTTCAGAATCAGACTCGAGCTTTGTATCGTGGGTTGGCTACTCGCTATTAGGGAACAATCAAGTGACAACAGGAGAGAAAGAAGGCCGACACCTCAGTAGACCAGAACAGCCTTTAATCATTGATGCGGAGGGACTCCATGCAACACTGAGCAGGGTTGGAGAAACAAGGAGCAGAGCGTGTGGGGGTTTGTAGGTTTTTATACATTCGAATGTGAGATCTTCTTTGTCCTGTCCTGTTGGGGATTTATGGTATGGTATCCTTCTGACAGTGACAGTCCTGCACTTTCAGATAAGTCTGGTTCTGTGTGTTCAGATAAGGCCAGTGGTGAAGGCCAGGGGTGGGGTCCTTGGGGGAGGGTGGTCAGTAGGCCAGGGGAGCAACACTGAGTTATGAGAACAAAACAGATTCCCACCACTCACCATCTGAGAAAAGGTACTACTTCCTAATGAATTTTTTTTTTTTGGTGGGTCATGGGGCTTGAACTCTGGGCCTGAGTGCTGTATTCAGCTCAAGGCTAGCGCTCTACCACTTGAGCTATAGCGCCACTTCCTTCCTAATGAATTATGTGGAGATCATAAGTAGTGCCCAGCCTAGAGCCTGGTACATATTAGAAGTATGTGACAGTGAAACTAATGGTAGAGACTCATCTCTAGGAAGCTGAGGTAGGAGTTAAGTCACATTAACACATGGTAGACACTGTGAAAGCACATTATGTTAATGATATGCCGTTAATGTAAGTACCACTTTTAATGTTTAACACTGCTAGATGCTTTGCTGGGGCCCTAGATACCTTGAGCCTAGACCCTCCAGCAAGGCACTGGGCTGTCTTTATGCCAGTGGCAGCTTCCTTGAATAACTTGAGGAAGTTGTGTGACAACCATGGTTTGCTTCCAATACAGAACTCTGGCTTTTTTTTTTTCCTTGCCAGCCCTGAGCTTGAACTCTGGGCCTGCGTGCTGCCCCTCAGCTTTTCATCTCAAGGCTAGCACTCTACCACTTGAGCCACAGCACCACTTATGGCTTTTTCTGCTTATGGGGTGCTGAGGAATCGAACTCAGGGCCTCACACATGCATGGCAAGCACTCTACCACTCAGCCACCTTCCCAGCTTCAACTCTGGCTTTTTGACCTATACCAGCCAGCCATTTGGCCGACTTCCTGGGTCAGCTGGGAGACAGCTTCCTGGGCTACCTTCCGGTGTTGCAACATTAGACCCAATACAAGGCTTCCCTTGAGTTGCCTTTTCATGTCTACTTTTCATTTTCATAATTAATAGAGTGACTGAGCTGACAGCATAAAAACAAAGGGAATATGCAGTGGCAGCAGTGGATAAGGGGTACATCCTGGCATCACTGAAGCTGACATTAGCAACCAATCAGAGCTGGAAGTGACGGGAACCAGCGTGGGCAGCCATGGTAATGAAGGCAGAGTGGTGGCGGGAGCAGCACTGGCACCGACAGTGGTGAATACTCAAAGCTGGCAGCAGTGGGAATGACAGTGGACCCAATACTGGTGTCCACACAAAAGGAGATAGCAGCGGTAGAAGCACTATCATAGCTGGCATCCGCAGCCAGCAAATATGGAAACAGCAGTGACAGGGGTGGCCCATGATAGCAGAGCTGGCAATGTCAGGAGTGGCAGAACAGCAGTGTCTGTGAAAGGCACGAAGGGTCTGACAGCTGAGCCAGGGCAGTTGTAATACTTGTTCTGTAATGCCAAGGGTCCTGGCCCTCAGAGCCTGAGCCAAAGCCACGGCATTAGAGGGTAGCACTTGGCTGCTTGCTGGGGATTATAAAAACCTACCAAGGACCCAGGAGAACTAGAAGAGCCTCTCCTACTCCAGTGGGACGGAAGGCTCCTAGATGGCTGATGGGTTAACTGTATTCCATCAAAAAATGAAACTCGCAGATATATGGGTGGCAGGTCTACACAAGATGTCCACCTGTGTGGCCATTTTACACATTAAGGCCGATTCACCCAGTGTTGCTCTACTGAATGTAAATCTTTTTTTGTGTGTGCTGGTCCTGTGGCTGGAACTCATGGCCCCAGTGCAATCACTGAGCTTTTTAGCTCATGGCTAGAGCCACAGCTCCATCTCTAGCTTTTTGGTATCTTAATTTGGAGATAAGAGCCTCACAGACCTTTCTTCCTGGGCTGGCTTGAAACCGTGATCTTCAGATCTCAGCCTCCTAAGTAGTTAGGATCATAAGTGTGAGCCACCAGTGCTGGGCTATGAATGTACATCCTTAATAGGAAAGGAATAACTCCAGGCTCTTAAAAAGTGAAGGAAAAAGTGATTTTTTACATGAGTATGGAACAGGTGGAATTGTTCCACATGTGTATAAATGATCCTTCACCCCCAAGACTGGCAAAGACAGGCAACATCTGCTTTCTGTTTAGGTTTCTAGCTTGATCCACCCTCACTCAGCCTCCCAACTCCAGCAGACCAGCTGGAGATGCTCTGGGATTCTGTTAAGCTTCCTTTCCCAGGGGCAGCAGGAGCTGGCTCTGCTGACTGTGTGTTCTCTGTCTTTCCCCTGGTTTTGACTTTATCTCCTACACCTATTATTTCCTAGACAGCTCAGAACTGGTCCATTGAGCTCTGAGCTCTTGCCTCATGATGGGAAGGAATATGAATACAGGAAAACAGAATATGCTTTTCTGGCACATACATACATACCAGACAAGGTCTGATTTTCCCACTTTCCAGTATGCCAATTGTTGAAACAGCCATGAGTTTTGCAAAAGAATTTATTCAGGATGTGCCAATTGTGTGGAGAAAAGAGACAAGTCTCAAATTTGCTTCTCAAAGGATAAGGCTTAGGGGGAGTATTTATGGGATAAACAAAGAGGGTGGTCTGAAGTGTGGGAAAGGTGATTGGCAGTAAATGGCATAATTGGCTGTCTCCACATGCATAATCAAATGTCATGGCTCTTCATGGGGTACATGGCTAGGAAATGACAGCCTAGAATGACCTGAGCATGGAGCTTTCAGTCCTCTAACAGAAAAATAAGTTCATGGCATGGACTCAAATGAAAAGAAGGCAGTTTTAATCCACTGAGTTTCTGGAGGGTGCAATGTAGGCAGTGGTTACCATTGTGACCCGCCCATCAAACAACATTATTATCTCTGGCAAAGGTACCCAAGACGGCTTATCTATATCTGAAAGTGGTAATGAAAGCATATACCTAAATGGCAAGTGAAACTAGAGGATGTCTTTCCTTGTTTTGTGTTGGCTTTACACACTATTGGTTGCTGACCCAAATCTATTACCTTTGTCTTTTTTGGTAGTAGAACTGCAATTTTTCTTAAGATGCCAATATGTCAGGTGAAACATTGACTTTGACCTTTGTGGCTGGAGGTAGACAAGGAAAATTGTCTGGCCTATGAGATTTAAGGGGAAGTGGGTGGATGGGGCTATTGGGAAAACTCTTCCTAACGGTGACTCAATGGGTCATAATTTTTATACCTATCCTATAATGGACAAAGTTAAGCATGGGCCTTGTGGGTTGCTACACCAACTCTGGATTGCTGACATCTGAACAAATTGTTTCATTAAAAACAAATGGAACCCTTGTTAAGTTAGTTTTTCTGTTATTTGCAGCATAATGCAACTCTAATTGATACTCCTTTATGAGTGAAGTGAGAACAGATTTCCCTGTCAATGGCAAACACAATCAGTTCATCAGCATGGGAGGAATGCAAGCAATGGGAAGGAGGCCATTACTCAGGGATGTTTAAGAGGATTACTGTGCTGGAAGAGAAACCAAAATTGATAGAAAGCAGAATATTACTTTATAAGAACAATTATTTGATATAAATGCTTATAAGCTGGATGTTGGTGCCTTATGCATGTAATCCTAGCTATTCAGGAGACTGAGATCTGAGGATTGAGGTTTGAAACCAGCCAGGGTAACAAATCAACAAGATTACCTCCAATTAGCCAAGAAAAAAAGCCAAGAGTGGAGCTATGGTTTAAGTAATATAACACCAACCTTGAGTAAAAAAGCCAAGGGAGAGGAGAGGTCCTGAGTTCAAGTTTACAATACCTCAAAGTAAAATTTCAATTGCTGTGCTTTAAAATTTATAACTGTGGCACTTAGGAAGCAACAATTCCTACTATATCCCCATCCCCCCCATCCCAAATCTATGGGGATCTTTTAAAAAATCATTAAAAACTTGCCAATTTAGGAAAGAGAATTTTCATTCTGTGTATCCAATTAACTTCAATTAAAAGTGGATCATTGGGGCTGGGAAGGTGGCTCAGTGGTAGAGCGCTTGCCTTGCATGCATGAGGCCCTGGGTTTGATTCCTCAGCACCACATAACCAAGAAAAAAGCCGGAAGTGGCTCTGTGGCTCAAGTGGTAGAGCGCTAGCCTTGAGCTGAAGAGCTGAGGGACAGCGCCCAGGCCCAGAGTTCAGGCCCCACGACCGGACCTCCGCCCCCCAAAAAAGTGGATCATTGAAAGAAATCCTATTACTTGTGACCACATGGATGGATATAGTATACTAAGTAAAATAAGCCCTGCACAAGAAGACAGATGCTGCATGGTTTCACTTAGGTAGATAATGTAAACGTTTCCATTGTTACATTCCATATGTAGGAAGGGCTACGGCATGTAATGAATTTGGAATAATATTTTATGAATAAGTAAATTATCCAAGAGTGCAAGATAATTTTTATATAACAAACATCTTGCTCCATTGAAAGGTCATGCATGGAGTTGTTATAAGCAGCAGAAAGTTGCCCAATTCATCCCTTGAGTTCATTAATTTTCTCTGGAGATGGAATGCTTCCAATTTTCAAAAGATCAGTCCAGTTACCAATTCAGCTGTATGTTGAGTTGAGTTGTGGGGTAAATAATGGGACATCATGCATTCCAGGAATGGAGATGTAATGCCTCCATTTCTCTGCTTTCCCTATTTCTCTTCTTTAAACTGGAAGGAAGGGATCAAATTAGGAACGTGCTGTTTCTTGGAAGGGCTTTTTCCAGTATAACAGTCTTTCATACCTTCTGTGTGTTTAGTAAACAACATACCTTCTCTATTACTCCCTCATTTCTGTGGTCCCTATTCTAATTCTTCCTCTCCCCAGATACTTCCTGTTATAGCTACAGTTTCAAAATTAAACTCCAATTCTAAAACAAATGAAGCACGGGCAGGAAGAGGGGAATGAATCACGAACATATGGGAATAGTTTTGTTTGAAAGCATGATCAACATTCTTTGCAAACAAGCTGTGGCCATATGTGGCAGGGTGGGTGTAGGAGGAGTTTTTCTAAAAAACATTAATGATAAACTATGACAAATGTCTGAGACAAGAAGAGAAAGCTCACTAAGGGACTGATTGCTAATAAAGATGAAGTCTCTGAGGAGACAGGTATTCTGTGTCATTTTTAAAATCAAAAAGTCTTTAAGGGGAAGTCTGACAAATAGAAAAATACTTGTCATATGTTATGCAAAGAAACTGAGGGTAATTGGTTGAGATTTGTTCCTTGATTAAGATCCCATGTCATTTAAATTCAAAAGTATTGACATAACAAAAGAAACTTAGGATGAACACATCGATTGCCTCAAGATACTCATCCATCTGGGTAGAGGGTAGGAGATAGGTACTTGTGTGGTTCATTACTGATTGATTCATTCAATAAGTGTTTATAGAGATGTGACCAAATGCTAGTGCTAAGCTCTGGTTGTTAAATCATAAGCAAAACTCATATTAAATGATAGGCAAAATTATCATAGATCCTAGGTTCCCGGAGCTATAATACAATAGGGACATAGTAATTAATCAATAATCACAAACCAACTGAAAAAATAACCAATATAGTTTTGCCAAAGAGAACAGTAGGTGATTCTGTCGTACAGGAACTCAATGGTGGAAAACAAAGAAGCCACATTTTGAGAGGTCGAATTGGTAGTCTTTATTGGAGTCTTTATTGGAGACAAGGTGGCTTCTTGTCATAAAGGCCTACAGCCCCTCGAATACACTTAACACTGTCAGAAAACTGAGCCATGAGAGCAGGAGAGGAAAGATAGAGCAGAAAAACAATACCAACCACCCAGATCAACTCCAATGGAGAGCTGAAGTGAGATGCTATGGTGACTGGAGGAGATGTAGGAGACACAAGGCATGGGCCATGGCATAATGGCCCCTAAACAGGTCTAGACCTAAATAGGGCCAGGGTCAGGGGGCAGGGTCACAGGAAACACGAGAGTGGTGAGTTCAAAGCACATGACTGATAGGTCCTTGTCCCTGCCCCTAGGATTTCAGGCATGCCCATCACCTAGGGGTAGAACTTCCCTTTCTACCATGAAGACAATATGGTGTCAGTTAAACCTAATCCCTATCATCCACCACATGGCCAAGATGGCAATGGTTAGATCCAGTATCTTTCTTTCAGTTTTTAGCAAGGCTTCGATGGGACATGTGACCTACTGGGGAGTCAGGAAAGGTTTCCCTCCCTGTGGTGGGGATTGAACTGCGGGTAGAAGATGAGCAATTTCAGTTCAAAGTGGGGATGTATACACGGTGTTCAGCAGAAGGGTCTGTGTGTGCAGTGGTTGGGGCCAGGGCATGCTGCCATGTGTTCAAGAACTATAAGAAGGGCATTCATATAACAGGGGTCTAACCTTGGGTTGGGGGGAGGGGGCTCCCAGAAGATTTCTACTGAAGTCTAGGTTGACCAAGAATTGTGATATAATTAGTAAAAAAACAAAAAAAAATTACTGGAAACTTGTATTCACCTTTCTTATTTTACCACCAATCTTCATTAGACTTTGAGGTTCAAGCTTTCTTCCTCTCTATAAGTGACAGGGAGTAGGTAGCAAGGAACGGATGTTTCTGGTAGAAAAGCAAAATCTCACTTATTCTGGAGGCGATGTCTGTGAGGCTTCACTTGTCTTGTGGCAAATGAAACAATAAACTATCAGATCATTGGGGAGCTCTGATTTTGTTCTCTCTCTATTAATCCACCAGGAGGGTAGCAGTATTGATATTTCTAAATTAACACCCTTTTCCTTACTAAACCAATTACTTCCAACATGCTACAGTTCATCACCTCCAACTAGTCTTTTTTTCCAATCAGTTGAAGACAGGAAATCCATAAGCAGTTTTTCAGTGTGTGATGCTGTTAGCATTTTAGTACTGCCGCAATTTGAATTTTCATCATTCTTTGTGCTCTCATCCCAGTCACTTCGCAAATTAGCATGTTTATCTGAAAATAAACAGCAATTTGTATTTATGTATGTTGCTTAGCAACGAGTCAGAGCCAATGTGGTAGATATGTAGGGTGTGATTGGTTTTTCCTGAAGTACAATATCAAGCAAGAATTGTTCTGAAGTGACCTAGCTCTTTCTTGAACACAAAACATTGCTATACCTATAGTGAAACTATACAAGATAATCAACAAAGAACTATTTCACTATGGTTTCGAACCCCTATAACTTATCTCAATCTCTTTACAATATATATCTTGGACAAATGCCTTAAATACTGTTTCCCTTTTTTTTCTTTGTCTGTTCCCTTTTTTCTTTTTTTCTTTCACATTTGCTCTCATTTTTTCCCCCCTATGGGAAAATCAAATGTAGTCAGATTATTGAGACCTACTTGTCCCTGAGCCACTAGAGCAGGAGTTAAGCATTAGTAGAATTGTTGATGTTAATGGTAAGATGATTCATTGAGGACCTCCCCACCCCCACCCAAATGTTTATTTTTTCTTTAATAAGCTAAGATTTTAGTGGCAATGTGCCCTTGACTCCCTAGTTGATAGATATTTAGTTCCTTCCTTGGTGCTTTAACTGCCTGGAGTAAGGGAACACCACCAAACAGCCAGAAGCACTGCCTCTTGTCCCCACCGGCCTTCTTGAGGAAGCTACACTGCACCTACTGCTACTTGCTGCTGAAGCACAACTCTGGCTCTTGAAGGCACTGGCCCAGCTATGACTATTTCAAATGGCTTACTGCAGATTTTTTATTTTTGTTTTGCCATTACAAGCCTTGATGAACTCTGCCCATTTGAGCCATATCAGGAATACTTCCTTGGTGAACTTTAGATGACCCTGCAGCTATTTCCACTCAGGTCAGAAGGAAGCACTTCCCCTGGTATTCAAGCAGGTCTCTGATTGGTGCAAATACAGTTGTTCATTTGCCTGAAGGACTGTTATAATTGGTGCAGATATTCCTTTCCCCACCCTTCTTCTGACTATGGAAGCAGACTGTTTGACTCATTTCCTGATCAAGCTGAGCTGCCCCCTGGTGTTGCAATCTTAGAACTAGTAAAAGGCTTTCTTTGGGTGGTCTTTTCTGGCTCTTTATCATTACTAGAAGGGGCTGAGCTGATAACACAGGACATTGGATACAGTGGCAGAGCAGTAGTGGTGATAATATAAGCAGTAGTGATGACAGAGAAACTGAAGGGTTTTTCTGAGAGTGGTAGGAGCAGAAATGATGGAGACAATGAGAAACTGAAGATGAGAAACTGAGCTCTGGTTTTGCTCATAGAGTTCCAGAGAGCTTCCAAGCCTTATAGACCAAGGTCTCAGACCCTGTAGGTCTGACACAAACCCCTGCCAAGGGCTGCAGATCCTAATACTTTAGACCTAAGAACTATAACACTTATTGCTATGAAGATTTAGGGATTGTGACACCCTAGGCCTAAGGGTTGTAACTCGTCACTGATTGGCTCGGGTATCAGCACCCAAAGCCTTTATAAGAACTGTAATATTACACAGTTCTGCCTATTGCTGCTGGCTCTAGCCAATGCCATCCATTGTTGCTAGAGGCCGTCAGAGCTGTGGGTGGTTAAAGACCAAAGTAATAAACCTCCAACTTGAGAGTGTAGAACCATAATTCTCTGGATTCTAAAGCCTGAGTCAATAGACTAATAGCTCTCAAAGCTTGTAGCTATAAGCTTCTGAGTTTGCCCCTAGGCCTTGGGCAATCAAGGGCCTGGTATTGCCAGAAGTAGAAAAGGCTTTCTTTGGTTACCCATACTCCTTATATGGGCACATCAAAAGAACATTAGCTAACTAAATGGTAACAAAGGACAAAATAATTTGAATATACCCTGTTAACTCTAAATCCACATTCATGTGTAGGATGTCATTATCACTACCATACAGGGTAGAATTAATTCCCCTAAATCAATTCTATATCCCTTCCTGTAATGATGCCCTTTGCTATATGACCTTGCAAGTCCTTTCCTAAAGAGGCAAGATGTATTTTCTTGCCTCTTGACTACAGTTTGAGTCTGCTGTTAGCTTCAGCCAAAAGGATGTGCCTTATAGAAGTAAGCACTGAGCAAGTCTTAGCTTTGGCCTGAAGTAGCCTGTTTCTACTTGCTCTTGCGTGCTCTGCCGAGTGTTACAAGAAGGACATGTCCAGACTCAGAAAAGGATGGGAGGCGTGTGAGGCAGAGCAGCTCCATTCAGCTTCCCTAGCGAGTCCAATCCACATCAACCACTTCAAAGCTAATTTGCATATATGTGACTAGGTCCAGCCAAAATGAGAAGAGCACCATCCAAACTGTGTGAAGAAAAGTGTGTTATTATGGGTGTACTGTGATTTTACTATTTGTTATGCAGCATTGTTATAGTAGCTGTTAACTAATATACTAACAGTTAACTAATCTATTCAACATTTCACTCATTCAGCCAATCCTAGATCTATTGATTCACTAAAACTATTATATCTTCCAGGGACCAAGTCAAGAGATTCAGTTTTGAATTAGCTCTTGCTTCTCTCCTTTTTCTCTACATGATCTGCCTAGCTCAGTTTTCAAAAGTAAATTATTCAGATGTTGCACAACACTCCAATTTATCTGAATATTCTATTTTCTGCTATTTGAGAAAAACTGATATTTTTGTTGTCTTTTTTTGTAATAATGGTGTTTGAACTCAGGCTTCATACTCATTAGGCAGGTTCTGTACCATTTGAGTCATATCCCTAGCCTGAAGTTATCTGAATGAAAGGTACAATAAAAATATAAGAAATTAATTTTTTAAATTTTTTTCCTGGTCCTAGTGCTTGTACTCTGTGCCTGGGCTCTGTCCCTGAACATCTCTTTTTGCTCAAGGCTAGAGGTCTATCACTTGAGCCACAGTGCCACTTCTAGCTTTTTCTGAGTAGTTATTGGACATTAGACTCTTACAGACTTTCCTGTGCAGGCTGGCTTCAAACCACCATCCTAAGATCTCAGCCCCCTGAGTAGCTAGTATTACAGCTTGAGACATTGGTACTTGGCTACAAATTACAATTTTAAAAATATTGACTCTGTCTAGGTGCTGGTGGCTTATACCTGTAATCATAGTCACTCAGGAGGCTGAGATCTGAGGATCACAGTTTGAAACCAGCCCAGACAGGAAAGTCCATGACACTCTTATCTCCAATTAACCATAGAAAACCAGAAATGGTGCTATGGCTCAAACTGTCAGAGCACTGGCCTTGAGAAAGGCTCAAGGACTGTGCCTAGACTCTGAGTTCAAGCCCTTTGACTGACAAAAATTTCTTCTGACAATTTCTTCTGCCTCTTCCTTCTTCTTTCCATTTTCTTCCTCCTCTTCCTCCCTTTTGGTGGCACTGGAGTTTGAAATTAGGTACTAATGCTTGCTTGGCTTTGCTTGCCGGGCTGGTGTTCTATGGCTTGAGGTGTGCCTCCAGCCCAGCTTCCTGAAGACTTTTCTGCCTGGTTGGTCTTAAGCAATTGTCCTCCAGATCTCAGCCTCTTGAGTGGCTAAGATTATAACTCTGAGCCACAGGTACTCCAGGGCCCAGAAAATCAGTGATTTTCTGATTGTTAGCACATCAGCTCCTCTGTGTTTTTGTATATTCAGTGGAAGTATAGGCTTGTGTGAAGGGTTGCCTCTGGAGGAAGAAGCAGCTTTAGGAGGTGTGGCCGGTTTGGGTGACAGTGGTTCATACTTAATCAGATTTAGTAGTTTCTTTCTTAAAATCCTATATGGGCATTGATAGCCCAGGGGACTTTCATAAACACTTCTCCTGCTCTTAATTTGCACCTCCTTATCTTTTTCTACTTGAGTGCCCTGGGACTAAAATCTGTGCTTTCCAGAAGTCTGTAAAGTCTAAGTCCTTCAAGTCAGAAAAAGTGGCAATCATAGAGTGGTGGTAGCAACTGAAGCCTGTAAATGACTTTGCTTAATCTGTTTCCCACAAATATAAGTATAGAGAAACTCTTCAAAGGAAATGAATCTCAAAGGTGAAAATTTCCCATGGGGCATATTTACTGTTGGGTTACTTAGGGCCACATAAATCTTGCAAAGTGTTCCATGACCACTATCATTGCAGAAAATAGTCTTTTCCTACCTGGAGAAATAGGATTTTTTACTTTCTTTTTACCCCAGCAAAATGACATCAGATGGAGATACTGTTGGTATATAGAAGATTTTTTAATAAAGAATAAATATATCTCCATTTCATCTCCAATCTAATTCCTCAGAGTCTTCCACTTCTAATGGTTCTCATTATCCATTTTTGTGGCCACTTGAATGTTTGTAAATAATAAACCATTTTGATCAATCAGTATGACTGTCAGCAAGATTCAGAGAAGCCACATTTTGAGAGGTTGAATTGGGAGTCTCTACTAGAAGACCAGTGACCACAGGTGAACTTTCGTCACAAAGACCTGCAGCCCCATGAATATACTTAACACTGTCAGAAAACTCAGCCATGTGAGCCAGAGAGGAAAGGAAGGGCAGCAAAACAATACTAACAAACCAGATCAGCTCTGCTGAAGAGCTGAAGCGGGATGCCATGGTGACTGGGAGAAGTGCCAGGAGACATGGAGACATGACACAGACAGGAATCATGGTCGTAACTGTGCCTAGGCTGGTTCCAGTCTAAGGGTCAGGTCAGGTCAGGTGGCAAGGTCATGGGGAACTTGATAGTTCACAACCCAAGACTGGCAGGTCCAGTAATCTATTGCCCAAGTCCCTGTCCCTGCCTCTAGGAAATTTAGGCACACCCATCACCTGGGAGGTGGGACTTCCCTGCCTCTACCATGAAAACAAGATGGCGCCAGTTAAACTCAATACCCTATCATCCACAAAATGGCCAAGATGGCACTGGTTAGAGTCAGCATCCCTACTTCATATTCACTCATCACTCTCTGATTTTGGTACTATTTTAGTTTCTCAGAGGATAACAAGTACACCTTAGGAAAGCAATGCAAGTTACAGTGCTAGTTGCTTCTCCGGTTTTGACTTCCAAAAGATTGACACGTACAAGGGCATTTCCTTTTTCTTTTTGTTTCTGCATATTACATAGATGACCTATTCCAGTTCTACCGCTTAAACTATCACATATACACTAATGGCTACTAAGTCTGTATTGCCAGCTCAGTCTTATACCTTGAATTCCAGGCGTAATTATCCTTATGTGTGCATTACCCACTAGGATATGAAATAAGCATCTCAACATGTCACGACCTGATGTGGTGTCCCAACATCACTCACCACTTGCTCCTCCCTCCCTCTACTTCTCCTTAGATAACGGCCACACTATCCTTATAGTTAGACCCCAAATCTTGCCATCATCTTTGAGTCCTCTATCTGAAACCAAGGCCTTTGAGGTCGACTTTTACATCTGTGTCTCACCTTCCTTTACCTCTCCCTCCAGATCTAGCTGCCATCATTTCCCCCTGGGATCATTGAGTTTCCTGCTTCATTCACCTTTGGATTACCTTCAATTCTTTCTCAACACAGTGTTCATAAGGACCCGTTAACACCTGAATTATCTCAGACCTTCCCTTATCTAAATTCCTCTATTTATATCCATACAGTTGCTTCTCTCTGCAAAATAAAAGCCAAATGTCCCGACCACCTCGACCAGCAAGGGAGACGCCACCCGGGATTCTTCTCAATGCGGTTTATTCAGGACCTTTTACAACATCTTCTCTCCCGCTTCTTCTGCCCGCTTCTTCCTGCTTCTCCCCGCTTCTTCCTGCTTCTCCCCCTGGATGGCCAATCCCCAAGCGCCACGTGGCATATACCGATAGGGTCGCAAACACGGAAGCAAACTAGGAGCCAAGTCATAGCCATATAAGGAGTTGTTTTTACAGAGAGCACTGGTCGCCGGGATGACGGAAGGCGGGAGCCAGTGCCATCTTACCAAGGAGCTACAATGTTGCTTTTGCGGCCCCGCCGTCTTTGGTCCCCGCAGCTCTCCACAGCCAAAATATTTGCTATGTTCTACAAGGTTTTACATAACCCAGACTTACATGGCCTGTTTCTTTGTCTGCAAGACTTGAGCTACTTGTACAGTTCATCTAAGATCACTCTTTGTGACATCATTTGAAAGTTCAGAATGTACCCTCAAACCACTCCATTTTGTTATACTCACAGCTATAGTTCGGTACAAGTTAAAAATACAGATTAAAAATCAGCCAAATAAAGAGATAAGTGGGGCAAAATCCAGGAGTATAGAAAACACAAAACTTGCATTGTCTTCTCCTAGCAGAGGCATGACAGCATTACCTTCCTGAGATGTGACAATGTGCACAGCACTGCCCACCACAGGTGCTCACTCAAAGCAGTCCTTGCTAGGACTCCACTAACATGGGCACAGTAGACCGACAATGCCATTTGTGTGTTTCCAGTCTTTCAAGAGATCAAGACCCCATACACATTGTTGCTGCCTGCTTGGTCCAACAATCTAGGCAAACAATGACATTACTATAAGGTATAATGTTTCAAGGGGGACATTTCCCTTCTTACTGGATATTATGGCTTTATTGCATATGATGGGGTTTCAAGTGTAGCAGGAGGTGTGGCAGAAAGGGGCAGAGGATGAATTCAGTTCTCAGTCTTGAATTGCCACTCACCCTTCCCCCCCCCAATATTGCTTGAGCTTTCATGTTAAATAAGAAGTTGAGAGAAAGGAGTTAATTAATGGGAGGCTTACGATGTGCTAGACACTATAGTAAATACTTCTCCCATACCAACTAAGTGTGTCCCTTAGTCCCTCATCCTTTATAGAGAAGTCAGATAGGAAATACAGGATTTGTGAATTGTAGATGAGGAAACCGAGGTTTATCTTCACAAATTAAGGAATTTGCCCAAGGTCTAGATGAAAGGAGGGAGCATTGAAGGGGCTTGAAAGTGTCCTCTCATCCCATTCATATCAAGTGACTCAGAATAGATAAGATGTAAGATTAATGCAGTTTCTGGACATTTGCTATGGAGACTACTCAAGGGGCAGCTTGGATCTTGCTTTAAGCCCCTGGGGCATTCATCAGTGCATAGCTGAGTGACAGTGGCTCACACCTGTAATCCTAGCTACTCAGGAGGCTGCAATCTGAGGGTCTAGGTTCAACAACCACCCAGGCGGGAAAATCTGCAAGACTCTTGAGCTGTGGCTCAAATTGTAGAATGCTAGCCTTGAGCACCAAAGTGCAGGGACAGTGCCCAGGCCCTGAGTTCAAGCCCTATAACCAACAACAACAAAAAAGGGTCATGAAGATTGGTAGACTTACCTATATACTTCCAAACCCCAATATTGTCTAAAATAATTACGTAACCTGATTAATATATAGGTATCTTTGTTTTGTGTGTGTGTGTGTGTGTGTGTGTGTGTGTGTGTGTGTGTGTGTGTGTCAGTACTGGGGCTTGAACACAAGGCATGGATGGTGTCTCTTAGCTTTTTTGCTCAAGGCTAGCACTCTAATACTTGAGCTCTTCTTCTGACTTTTTGGTGGTTAGTTGGAGATTAGACCTTCCTGCCCAGCCTGGCTTTGAACCATGTTCTTCAAATCTCAGTCTCTGGAAAACCCTAAAAATAAGGCTAGCATCTGTCAGAATATCTAATGATATTCTGAGAGCTCCTGAAGTTAGCTGTAATAAGGCTCAGGTATGTGGAGAAGGAGTTCTAGAACTTCCTGACTTCTCTCCAATAGGACAGGTTGAGATGGGAAAAGTCTTGCCTATACAACAGCTGGAAATGTAGGGATGGAACCAGGTGGATACAGAAAAAAACTTTGAGTTACTGCAAAATTATATTTTATAGCAAACACATTGAAGTAGCTTCCAATCCATGTGTTTACAGGGGAAATGAATTTCCTCTGTGCTGTCTTCAGATATTAAAATAAAGTTATTTTGTAAGGGGAAAAGAAGTTGCATAAATGTTAAGGTTGACTACTTCCTAATGAGTTTTATTACCAAGTAGACAGTGGATTGGAATTACCTTCGGAAGGTTGGTAGTTGGCTTTTCTATGTTTTGGTCTAAATGAACTCATAATATAAAAATGCTCCCAAGTTAGACCATGGAAATCTCCAATTTGTAAATGTACTGAATCACCCCAGATGGATTCTAATCTAGTTGTTTGGAAATAGGAATATGTTTTCCCAGTAAGACCATCTTACAAATGATACTAGAACTTCAGTCCAGCACACAAAACTCTTAACTCACAATGTTTTTTCTTAATACATAAACTGAGGGAGGGTGAACAAATGCAGCAGCGGTACTCGTTAAACACTATGTTGAAAATGAACTATACAACTTGTGAGTGGGATGGGAGGAAAAACCCTGGGAGAGAGCAAGGGAAGGGGTGACATCTTCCCCAAAAGAATGTACTCTTTACCTTTATGTAACTGTAACCCCCCTGTACATCACCTGTATAATAACAATTTAAAACTTTTTAAGATATATGCAAACTAGTATTTTTTTAAGCTAAGGCCACCATCAGTGAATGGGATTATTGCTATAGACTGAGTGCTTATCCCCCAGGAATTCAGATATTGAAACCTAATACCAGTATAACGCTTTTTGGAAGTATTGGTCTTTCAGAGGTGATTAGTGTCCTTAAAAAGAGACATCAGAGAGCTCTGTGCCTCTCCAGTCCTGTGACAATACAGCTAGAAGACTGTTGCCTGAGAACCAGAAGATGAGTCTTTACCAGACACTGGTTTCCACCCCACTGCTCAGGGACATCAGCCTCCACAACTGTGAGAAATAAATGCCTGTTGTTTATAAGCCATCTGGTAAATGATTTTCACTGTTATCCTGAGTGCACTAAGACAGTCGTTAAAGCAATTTAGTTGCCTGACACTGGTGGTTTATGCCTGTAATCCTACCTACTCAAGAGGCTGAGATCTAAGGATTGTGGTTTGATCTCCAGTTAACTACCAAAAAGTCAGAAATGGAGCTATGGCTCTAGTGCTACACCACTAATCTTGAGCAAAAAAAGGTTAGGGACAATACCCAGGCTCTGAGTTCAAGCCCTAGGACCAGCATGCACATGCACTGCCACACACACACACACACACACACACACACACACACACACACACACACACACACACACACACACACACACACACACCCCTCCATCCTACCCCAAAAAACCTATTTAGTGAGTGATGATTATTTAAAAAAAATAACAAATAAAACAGAATAAAATAGAAAGTATCAGTATATTGCATGAAGTAAGAGTAGGTACTATTTGGTGGAATTCTGTTTCAGATGTGTGTGTGTGTGTGTGTGTGTGTGTGTGAGAGAGAGAGAGAGAGAGAGAGAGAGAGAGAGAGAGAGAGAGAGAGAGAGAGAGGGAGGGAGAGAGAGAGAGGGAGAGGGGGGGAGATTGTGCTGAGTAAACATGTACCTACAGGTCTCCCTCAGAATGTATATCTAGGCACTGGAGTTATATTTCTGAACATATCCTGCATTTCAAGTGACTTAACTCCTGTCAAGCATCATGTGGCTGGTAAAATTGCAGAGATGGTGATGATGGTGGTGGTGGTGATGGTGGTGGTGGTGGTAGTGGTGGTGATATTAGTGGTAGAGATGGTGATGGTGATGGTGGTGGTGGTGGTGGTGGTGATGGTGGTGGTAGTGGTGGTGATATTAGTGGTAGAGATGGTGATGGTGATGGTGGTGGTGGTGGTGGTGGTGATGGTGGTATAGTGTATGTATGGTGAGTAAAAGGCTAGTTGAGTAGGAAAAAGACAGAGCACAGAACAGTGTATTTGCTCAAGACTAGAAAAAATGCCCAGATTTCTAGAGTGAAAATCAGTAGACCTTTTTATAACCTGTGAGCCATGAATGATTATCTGACAGACACAGTAGAACATAAACCATTTGCAAAAAAGGTGTGAAGATCTGTTTTCTAAAGGATCAAGGACTGACTAGAATGCTGCATGAAACAAAGCATGGTTTAAAGAGCAGTCCAAACGTCCAGCCAGAGGATAACATAAATCCTCATCCAGTAAAACCAGGGAGGCTCACGGATCAGGGTAAATCGTAAAAATGTTCAGCAAGAGAAGACTGAGAGTTAAGAGGACATGACTCCGGTTGACCCCTAACTTCTCACTGGCCACAGTGAGTGGCAGAAGCAAAGCACTGAGGAAAAATCCCCATGACTGGGGATTGTCTGCCAAATAAATTTCTTCTAAGAGCAAGGTGAAATAAAGACATTTTTTTCTGACATAAAAGTTTTACATAATTTCCTAACTATAATTCCTCAAAAAAATATTAAAAAATAAATTCTCAGTGAGAAGAAAAGAGAAACCACGGGGGAAGCTCAGATAAAGTGAACAATGGGAAGTTTAAAAATGGTTTAAATCAAAGTACTGTTTAGAATTAAGAAATTTAAAAGCAGATGGAAACTATAGGGCTAGGAAACAGTTATCTAATGAGAATGAGTACTGAATGATAAAGATTCTTGTGATACTTGAGGGGATGAGGAAACTAACTCTTGGCCTTGGTAGAAAAATCAAGTGGTTAAACATATAGGGATTTTAACAATTGAGAAATTAACTCATAATCTCTCACTTTAAACTTATTGAAGGTAACAAAGTAAAAATGCCTGAAGCCCAAGAACAGTGAGTGAGGCTAGGTTCAAAGATGGAAGTCAAGAATATTGACCCCTGGCCAGCTCTGTGTAGCAGTTTTAGGAGACAGGTATGGGAAGGAAATAGTTACAGAACACGTCAGAGGAAATGTGGTTTCCCTGCCTTTCTGTGTCGGCCTAATGGGGGGTCACAGAAGGTGCTGAGGACAGAGGCTGTCCTTGAGAGAGGAGAAATTGCCAAGCCTGAGAAGTGCCAGAATTTATTTATCTGTTTCATTTTGTCTTCAGATAGACCTAGATCCACATAATGCTGCTAGTATTCAGCAAACGTATGACTCAAGCTTGATGTAAAGATTCTGGGAACTGAAAATGGAAATTCTTGTTGGGTTATACTTATACAACTGCATAATCTCTCTCTCCCTTTCTCTTTCTTTCTCTAATATACTCCTCCACCCCGCACCCCTCTTCTATACTTCCAATTTTGCAATCTGCTACATCAGCTCCTAGGAGGATCTCGATCATTTTCATGCATATCATTTTAGGGGTTTTCCAACAGCAAGACCTTTCATGTGGCATAAAATTCAACAACAGGGAGGAAAGAAACTGAAAATCAAGTAGAGAAAAAATATCCATAAGCAGAAAAATCCAACAAAAAACAAAGATAATAGAAGAGTTTTAAAAACAGTTGGGAGTGGCAAAGGGGGGCGGGTTATGATTAGCTTCAAAGATGTAAACTAAAACAAGAAACATCTCATCAGAAATAAACAAAGCCAGGATAATGGAAGATGTAATTGTTGAAAGAAAATAATCTCTAGCCTCCTGTTTCATATTTTAGATGTATGATTGTCTTCATTGTTTCCATTTTAAGGGATATTTTTATACATCTGAAATAAAGACTGTCTTAAGTTTTTCTAGAAAATGGAAAAGTGGGAATATTTCCCCAATATATTTTGAGTCAAGTACAGCTTTGATATCAAAATTGTACAGAATCAATAAAAAAGGAAACTTACAGACCCATAGCACTTATAAGTACAAATTAAATCACCATAATTAAAATGCTAAGTCTAGCAACCTATGAAAAAATAAAATATTACAACCAAGTAGGTTTTATTTCTTGGTTATACGACAGTTTCCAAGCCAATGCTAATTGTAATTTTCCCATTAACAGAAGAACAGAGAAATATCCACTCACAGGAAAACCTCATGTTTGCATGTTGTCAAGAAATTATTATCCTTTTTTTTTTTTTTTTGCTTGTCCTTGGGCTTATTCTAGGCTCAGGCACTGTCCCCCAGCTTTTGTGCTCAAGTCTAGCACTCTACCACTGGAGCTACAGCTCCACTTCCAGCTTTTTACAGTTAATTGGAAATAAAGAATCTCATGTACTCTCCTTCCTGGGCTGACTTCTAACCGTGATCCTCAGATCTCAGCCTCCTGAGTAAGCTAGGTTTTTAGGCATGAGCCACTAGTGCCCAGATGGCATTTTTTTTTCAATGTATGTTTTATTGCCTCTCAGTTTCCCATATTTTCCTTGAGTTGGGTTAAACTGAATCCCTACTCTACTGCTCTTGCCATTAAGTTTATTTTTCTCTGAGAATAAATCCTTGGCTTAGTATTTTCTAAAGAACTCAATTTTGGGCTCTTGACCATGAATGCAAATGCATTAACATGGCTGCTTTTTTGCTTTTTATCCTTTAAAGAGTGCATTTCTCAGTTCTTTTCTAGCCTTTTTTTCCCCCTTCATCCTTCACAGGCTGGGGGAGGGGGGTGTCTATCAATTCTGTCTCTGCTGTTCTAGGAAGAAAACCATAGCTTATAGGCAACATGCTACTGAACAACTTCCCACTGAGAGCAACAGTTACCCCTTTCTCTGACATAAGAATTTTCTCTCCAGTCTGTGCTTTCCTCATAATTGCTGGGCCAGGGACAAAATGGCCATATTTAATATGCAGACGCTGCAGGTCACCCCACTACTGGCAGCTGTTTCCAGCAGAAAAGCCCTTTTTAGTCCCATTAAATGGTTTGGCTTCTTTCCTTCTGACTATGTGTGGATTGCTTTTGTGCTTCCAAAAAATCCTTAATGAAAACAGTCTTAGCCTAGGTAACAACAACAACAAAAGCCAACACAGTTGATCATCTTGGCAGGTTTTATAGGTCCGTTTTTGAAGTTCACATACTCTTGATGAGAGGAAGGTGCTTTTCTTGAGTAAATGCACAAATCATTAAGAACTTGGGTGTCAAAATGAGCTACATCTTCAGTTTTATATCAGTAATTCTCAAACTTCACTAAGTATCAGAATTATCTGGAAGGCTTGCTAAAGGCAATTTTTTTTTGGGGGGGGGGAGAACTTTGCTTCAATGTTTGTGAGTCTACAGGTGCTATGAACTGAATTGTGTTTTCCCAAATTAATATATTGAAGCCCTACTCCCTAATATGACAATGTGAAGAAGTAGATTTAGGGAGGTAGTTTAGCTTAAATGAGGCCATACGGGGTGGGGCTTCATCCTATAGGAACAAGAGAGACACCAAGGAGTTCTCTTTTCCAAAATGTACACAGAAGAAAGACCATGTGAGGACAAAGGTCAGTCATCTATAGGACAGAAGAGGCCTCTCAAGAAGCTATTCCTGATGGCTTATTGATCTTGGAATTTTAGCCTTCCATGATAAGAAAATACATACCTATTGTGTAGGCCACCCATTTTGTTATACTATGTTACGGCAGCTTAATAGTTGCTCTAGTGTAGGCGTGGGCACTGGCTTTTGGAACAGGTTCCCAGCTGATCCTGTTGGAGCTGCTGGGGCTGAGGCTGAGAGCCACTCTTTCAGATCTTACCAGCCCTCAGCCCATTGACAGCCTTTCTTTGTGATTTATAGATGTCTTTTTGAATTACCTCTTTTATTTTTGTCCCTTTGGAATTTAAATGCAGATCTTGGTCTTAAGAACCAACAGATCTTGCTGTTTTTCTCCTGTGCTCTGGACAATATGTTCTCCTATCTGTTGTGTCCTTCCCTAGGAAGTATGGGACATGAGCCCACAGGATTTTGGTATCATATTGTTGAGATATAGAGTCATCAGTGATAGCTGCAAAGGTTAGTACTATGTCTTTTTTTTCTTTCTTTCTAATAACAGCAGAGAGTTTAGGCTTCTTAGCTGGATATGGGCTGGAGGTATTTTAAAATTATATAAAATTACATTACATGCAGGCCATAGAAATGTTAAATGTCCCTCAGAGGTAGAATGGGTTATTAGCTCCTAATTCATGCCTGAATCTTGTGTCTGGCTTTATTTATGACTTGTATTTTGGATTCTGTGCTATCAAAGAAGCACCTGTTTAAACTTCACCCATCTCTGCTTGGCGACCAGCTTCACCCACAGCTTACTGCTTGATCTCCTGTTACTGTAAATAGAAGAAAAAAACCATGCCTTCAGTCAGAAACAGGAATTATGGGTATTATACTTCAATTTCAGCTTTTCTCTTTACATGGATTGGCAAGCTGAATTGCTTCACTATGGTGGCACAATGCAGTGACAATGCAAACATGACACCACCTTGGTGCACACCTGTAGTCCCAGCAGCTTGGGAATGGAGGCAGGAGGATCTTGAATGAGAGGCCAGCCAGGCAAAGTTAGTGAAATCTAGGAGAAGATATGGACAATGCAGTCAAGAATCCAATGTGTATCCTACAAAACTAAGAAGATGAAGAAGGGATGGGTAGGGGAACTAAGGGGTGAGAATGTTGAAAGGGGTGACATTGATTAAGATATATTATATTCATAAACTGTTCTGTCAAAGGGCAACTCCTTTGTACAACTACTTAAACATAATTTTAAAAATCTAAAAAGAGAAAAAAATGAAATGAAACAAGATCCTGTATATCAGTGACTCACGCCTGTAATCATAGCTACTCAGGGGCTGAAATCTGAGGATCCTAAATCCAAGAGACTCTTATCTCCAATTAACCATACACACACACAAAAACCCAGAAGTGTAGTTGTGGCTCAAGTGGAGAGTGCCAGCTTTGACCAAAAAAGCCAAGGGACAGCCTAGTCCCTGAGTTCAAGCCCCAGTACTGGAAGAGAGAAACAGAGACATAGAGACAGAGAGAAACAGAGACAGAGAGAGACAGAGAGACAGAGAGAGATAGAAACAAACAAGCAAACAAGAATTAAGTGGTAGACCTCTTGGGTTTAATATCACCAAAGTAGTGTTTTCACAGATATTTTAACAATTTGAGACCTGGGGTGGAGCTCAGTGGTAGATATATTACTGCAAAGAAAGAAAAATAGACAGTTTCCACATCTGGCCTTCCTGCACCTTGGCTCATCTCAAGTCATTGCTTACAGTATTACCAAGAAAACATGCACATTGCAGTCACAGAAATTACTCATTTCCTTATTTGCAGTGCACATCCTAATACTCGGGCTTGAACTCAGGACCTGAGAACTGTTCCTTAGCATTTTTGCTCAGGGCTAGGGCTCTACCACTTGAGTCACAGCTCTACTGCCAGCCTTTTGGTAATTAATTGGAGATCAGAGTTTCATGGACTTTCCTGCATAGGCTGGCTTTAAATCAAGGTCCTAAAATCTCAGCCTACTGAGTAACTGGGGTGTGAACTACCAGCTTCCTACAGAGGGTAGCTCTTTAGAGATCCTTTTCTTCCTTTTTTTTCAGTGATGAATGAATCAGAGCCATCCATTTTATGGTAGGAGTAGGTTGTCATTAACCTTTAACTCTAATGAAACAGTTCTGTTAACTGGGAAGGCTCAAAGGAAATAGATACTGATATTTTCTTCAAGAACTGATGATGAATTATTTTCTGTAATTCAGTGCTCCTACTAAAATATTCAGCAAATACTACACTAATATGTGGAAACTAAAAAAGTAAAAATTATGAAAACAAAGTAGAATAGTGGTTACCAGAGTTTGGGAGTGGAAGCGGAAAAGCAGAGATGTTGGTCAAATGGTGTGTCATTTCAGCTGGACTGGAGGAATGAGTTTTACTGATCCGTTGTGCAGAATTGCAATTAGAGCTAACAATAATGTGTGCAATAAAAATTATATGTGCAAATATGTGCATATGTAGGGAGAGTGTGTACATGTGTGTATCATACTATGATTTAGAGCTCAGAACCTTGTACTTTCAAGGCAGATACATTATCATGAGAGCTATACTCTCAACTCTTTTTGCTTTTGTTACTTGAGCCACAACCCCAGCTCTTTTTGCTTTGTTTTTGAGATAAAGCCTCACAATTTTGCCTGAACTGGCCTAGATTGTGATCCTCTTATATTTCCAGCATTGATAGGTGTGTACCGCCATACTAACCATTTGTTGTTTTTAAAAAGTTGAGATAGGGTCTCAAAATGTTTTGCCTGGGCTGATTTCAAAACATAGTACTTCCAATCTAGGATTGCAGGGATTATGGCTACAGCCAGCTCTAGGTATGAGTTTTACTTTGGAATATTGAGATATTTTGCAAGTAGACAAGAGGAGTACTTCTACAACATTTTAAATTTACCATATGGTTAAATTTATATTCTATGAATTTCACTAATTACAGTAAAAAAAAAACATTTTAAGAGGGAAAATGATGCATCAAAATCTCCAACTTTTGGGACTGAGAAGGTGGCTCAGTGGTAGAGTGCTTGCCTTGCATGCCTGAGGCTCTGGGTTTGATTCCTCAGCACCACATAAGCAAAAAGAAAACAAGCTGGAAGTGGCACTGTGGCTCAAGTGGTAGAGCGCTAGCCTTGAGCTGAAGAGCTGAGGGACAGTGCCCAGGCCCAGAGTTCAGGCCCCACGACCGGAACCCCCCCCCTCAAAAAAAAGAAAATCTCCAACTTTCCTTCTCTTGGATTTTATAACTTTTACATTTACCTTTTTTTTAATCTCAAAGAAAGTTTTACATTTAATATAGATACTAAAGCTCCAAAGAATGGTCCTGGATTGACCTCCAAATCTTGTTAAGTATTGTATCAGCCCTTTAATAAAACAGACCTAATAACAATAGGAATAATAAAGTCAGCCTATGAGTCAGTGATAGAACTGGGAATGGATCCCAATGAGCATCACCTTTTAGTCTCTTCTAAATTCTGTTGATATCTCTCCCTGTCCCTGAAACTCCTGACATAATTGAAGATGACTTGTCAAATGATGTCATCCATCCAACCAAGAGAAAGAGCCCAGAGGGGCCTTGAACTGGGTTAGAGATCGCCATGATACCCAGAGGTGGTTGTATCAGCTTCAAAATGGCAAAGTTGCATACAACAACATAAAATCTGTATGGAATGCTCTTCATTTCCCCTTCTCTGTGTCCTTTGACCCTCTTTGAGACGCCTCTCTCCATGATCTGGGTACCTAAAGAGGGCTTCCAATCCTGTATCCTTCCTGCTTTGCACCCATCAACACCAGTATTTTTTTCAAAGTTGCTATCATTTCTGTGAATATTTCCAAATGCTGTTATTGGAGATCTCTTCAATTTTCTTTGGCTCGGGACATTCTCAGAGTGGTTGGGTATTTGCAAGACTCGTTGTCTGTTTGGTACACTCTGCCTGTGGTGCTTTGGGAAGAGGCCCTGGAACCATCCACTGCTGGAGATCATTGTCAAAGCTGAGGTCTTAGCACCACAGAACAGTGCTTAAATATAACCAGGGTAGCCCAGCAAAGAAGCCAACTAAACAGACTAAAATGTAGAAAAATAGAACTCTAGGAGACTGGGAAGGTGGCTCAGTGGTAGAGCTCTTGCCTTGCATGCATGAGGCCCTGGGTTTGATTCCTCAGCACCACATAAGAAAAAGAAAAAAGCCAAAGTGGCGCTGTGGCTCAAGTGGTATAGCACTAGCCTTCAGCTGAAGAGCTGAGGGACAGCACCCAGGCCCAGAGTTCAGACCCCACGACTGGACCCAAAAACAAAAACAAAAAAAAAAAAGAAAAATAGAACTCTATAACAGTGGTTAAGATTCTAGCTTTAACTTTGCCTCAAGGAAAACCATTAGGCTCTGTACACAAAAGCATCAAAGAGAAAGTTGACTCCGTGGTCCAATTTGGATCACATCCATTTCAACTTAAAACAGCTCATTCTCATGAAGCTTATGAGTATTTACATATCTTCTTTCTCATGCTACATGATATTCTCCTAATAACAGGTACCTAGGTTTATCTTAGTTTATCAAAAATCTCAAAGATGGGGCACCAGGTGGTAGAGAGCTAAGCTATAACCAGAAAAGCACACTGCTGTGCCTGCAAATAATCCAGGATTAACACTTCACTTTGTAGGCCTAATATTTTTTTGCAACTTCCAAAGCATTATCATCTAGATTCAAGGAAGCATACTCCCGTTACAAGCTGTTCATTATTACTGTGCACCTATGGGAGTTTTCATTTTCTAAGGACACAAAGTGTTATCAGTGTCAAACCATCTAATTAATGAGTGAGTAATGGCTGGTCAGTTGAAGATAATCTTGGAGCTTTGTTAGCTGCTGTAGTTCATTTCTATGTATCAGGTTCCAACCATGCTCCAAAGAAAGAAATTTGAGCAAAATATCTAGGCCTCTATATTCTTTGTCTTCCTTCCTTCTTTCTTTCTTTCTCTCTTTCTTTCTTTCTTTCTCTCTCTCTTTCTTTCTCTCTCTCTCTCTTTCTTTCTTTCTTTCTTTCTTTCTTCCTTCCTTCCTTCCTTCCTTCCTTCCTTCCTTTCTCTCTCTCTCTTTCTTTCTTCCTTCCTTCCTTCCTTCCTTCCTTCCTTTCTTTCTTTCTTTCTTTCTTTCTTTCTTTCTTTCTTTCTTTCTTTCTTTCTTTCTTTCTTTCTTTCTTTCTTTCTTTCTTTCTTTCCTTCCTTCCCTCCTCCCTTCCTTCTCTCTTTTTCTCTTTTCCTTCCTTCTTTTATTCATTTTTTCTCCTTTTTCCTCCCTCTCTTCCTCCCTCCCTCCTTCCCTTTTTCCTTCCTTTCTACCTTCCTTCTTTCCCTCCTTCCTTCCCTCCTTCCATTTTTCCTTTCTCTTCCTTCTTTCCTTCCATTCTGGCAGTACAGGTGGTTAGACTTGCAAGGTAAGTGCTCTACCACTTATACCATACCTCTAGCCCCTTTGGGCATTGGGTATCTTTGAGGTTAGGTCTCAGTTTATGCCCAGACTGGCCTGAGCTTTGTTCTTCCTACTTGTGCTTTCCCCTGTTGCTGGCAATGACAGGCAGGTGCCACCATGCACAGCCATTGTGCTTCTCTTGTAGCTTGGATAACAAGTCATGTCACCCACATTCGGCTATTGAGTTAGATGATGTCTTGCAAACTTTCATCCACAGCTGGCCAAAAAACAAAAAACAAAAAAACTCGTCTCCTATCCATCCAAGTTGCTAGGATTACTGAGGCTCCTAGTCCTGGTTGGCTTGATTTTTAAATGCAGACTGGAAAATCCACAAGAAATGTTGACAAAGTAATTGACCAACATATCTGCCAGAGATATTTCCAGGATGCTATCCTTCCAATAAGACTTAGCATCCCTTCTTTATCTGGTTCCCTAGGCTTTCACTGAAGACTTGTTATCAACTTTTCAAAATCCTCTTTAAGGGCAGAAACTTCTTTTTCCCCCTCATCTCACTTTCAATATTTATTTTTCCATTTGAAGTTCAATCTTTTAGAGAAAGTTCCCCGGACTGTGTTGGGAAAATTACTTTTGGGGCTGATGCCAAAGCTCTGGGTGACTTTGAAGTCCAGACAGCACCAAGCTAAACATGGTCAGAGCCCCACAGCTGCTATTTGTGTGTCAGTCACATTCAGAGTCTCTGAGAAGCTCAGGGAATCTCTGGAAATTGTATTGATTCCAGAGAGTAATTAACTCAACAAGACTGAACAGATAAAACTCATATCACTTTGATGACTCTTAGATGAACATTTGTAAATATGCTCTTAAATTTCCAAAATGGCATACATTAAAAAGGTGAGGTGAGTCACTTTTAAATCTTTTATCAGCACCATTTGGGGACTTTTTAAAGGTCGAGTGATAATAGACTGAGTGGACAGCTTTTGTGGAATTGTTGGTAAGACTAGCCGTGGGACTGTAGTGGGGTTAATCTTTGAGAATGATTTGTTTGGGGGGACAGTTTAGCTTCTCTCAGCTTGCCAAGACATTTTTTTTTGACAATTCACTGAGGAAATTTATCTGTGATACTGGTAATGGGAAAAAGATCCATCTGCCATCTTTCCTCATTTGTTGAGCCATACCATCTATATGCCTTATTATGTTTCCTCTAGCCAAACCTTGTCCTGTAGATTGCTACCATCATCGTCTCACACTTCCAAATCTGTGACATAGTTCAATTCTAAGTGGATAAAATCCTCTCAGACTTAGTGGAATTAGTATGGTTACTGTCAGGCTTTTCAGAGAAAAGTCTAAATGTATAAAAGTCTCCCCATGTGTGTAAGCTGTGACCATAAGAGACTTATATTTAGCATGATAGCTGGTAGATTAGTGATCTGTCACTGCATACATGGCCAACAATGATTACCTCAGAGAGTTTGGAGATTGGGAGCCTGGTGGTTCTAGCTTAGGGTATCTTAGAAAGTTGTACTCAAGATGTTGGTCTGAGTTGCAGTCATCTAAAGATGACTGGGGCTGAAGTGCCTACTTACTCTCAGAGTGGCCAATTGATGTCAGTTGTTGACAGAAAGCCCCAAGTCCTTACTATGTGGATTTATCCACAGAGGAGCTCAAATGTCTTGCCTAACATGGCATCTGCGTCCTCCACAAATAAGTGACTCAAAAAACAAAACTGGAAATACAATTATGACATGAGGGTCACAGACCATCCCCCTTCTCTCCTCTTTCACTGCCCTGGGACCCCTTGTCTCTTGTGGAGATGGAGCATACACAAAGTATGAACAGGAGGAGGTGGGATCACTGGGCATCTCCAGATTGGCTAACACAGACAACTGGGTCTTTCTGGTCATTATTATCTTGGACCAAGTAAAATCTACAAGGAGAGTAACTGTTTCATGGATTGCTTGTGGACTACCTGTCTACTTCCTATGGCTTCTCCTAATGATGTCTTCCTGTCTGTTGGTTTGTTTCTAAGCCTTTGAAAAGTCCCACAGCTAGATTTCAATACTAAACCTCCAGCATCCGAATGTGGCAGAACTGAAAAGTCAACAGTGGCTTCATTTATTTTCCTCCTTTTGTATCAAGGATCTATCATTATTTTTAAATGTCAATTGAAGATAATTCTTAGGCAGGTTTCTTGTGATAACCTATAATGGATAAATAGAATAAGAGAACTTAAAACTTTTCCACTCATCACTTAAGCTACAAAGTTGTGCAAGATGGAAAGTTTTAAAGTAGGTTAGTTAGCTTTTTCTCACTGTGAACAAAATACTGTCATAAACAACCTAAGGGAATAAGGATGGAATTATTTCAGGTCATAGGTTCAGAAATTCCTGTTCATGGTCATCACTTGTCTCTATGTGTTTTGGGCAGGAAATCCTGGTAATGGAGCATATGGCAGTAATATGGTTCCTGTCACCTCATTATGAGGAAGAGAAAGATGCATACACAGAGTCACACAGACACAAACAATTTAACACAGAGAGGGAGGGAGAAAGAGAGAGACAGACAGACAGACAAGACTGGCTGACAGAGACAGAGACACAAAGTTGGAGGACTGATACTTCCTGAAACTTAAACCTTTTTTCTTCCCTCCCTCTCTCCCTCCCTCCCTTCCCTTCCTTTTCTTTTTCCCTTCTTTCTTGCTTGCTTGTGATTGAACTAGGGCCTTGCACATGCTACATGTATACTGAACCACCCAGCTATACCATCAACCTGAGATTTTTGTTCTGAGAACAGTATTTGACCGGTTTGGGGGCCCATTTTCTCAGTCTATACTTGGTAATTGCATATGTAAATACAGTACTGAATGCTGACACACTGATTAACTTGGAAAAACCTCAATTCTTGTCATCACAGCCCTGATCCACTGACTCATGGTACTACCTACGTACATCCTATTGGAGCCAATCCCAGAGAAGTTGAAGTCAGTGTTGTTTCAGAGGAAGAGCCATAAAATTGCTATTGTAGATGATTCATATTTGAAATCATTAAGCTTGTTTCCCCTCCGGTATTGAAACTATACAATATTTCCCACCATTTCCCCTATTCCCTTGGGGGCCAGAGATAGCCCCTCTCATACAGCACTCACAATATGGTTTGAAACAATGCACACTTCAATTCTTTTTTTTTTTCTTTCTGTTTAGCAAAGTAGCTTGAGAAATATGAGCACTTGAAGATTTCAAACTGTTGGCAATGAGAGAAGACCTTCTGTGTCCAGGAATATGGGTCAGGATTTAGGTCTTTTTGTTCTATTTACCCCCAACAACATTTCTGTGTATAGTTTCCTACAGTGAGATCTTTTAGTGTATGTGTCGATGACAGAAAGAAAGAGGGAGAGAAAAAAGATACAAAGACAGAGAAAGAAAGAGATGGAGACAGAGGGGCAGACCTAGAGAAGCAACTGATTATAACTTCTAAAGAAAATTCTTAGCCAGGCACCAGTGGCTTATGTCTATAATCTAGCTACTCAGGAGGCTGAGATCTGAGAATCATGGTTGAAAGCCAGCTTGGAGAGGAAAGTTCATGAGACTCTTATCTCCAGTTAACCACCAGAAAACCAGAAATGGTACTGTAGCTCAAGTGTTAGAGTGCTTGCCTTGAGCAAAAAATCTCAGAGACAGTGCCCAAGACCATAGTTCAAGTTCCATGACCCATAATAAAAAAAAAAGATAAGAAATTCTTTAAAAGCACTTAATACTATTTTTATTTCAGATCCTGCCTCAGATTTATTTATAGAAACAGCTTAAGATACCAACACCCTACAGGTGGCAGCCAGGGTGGAGGGGGGTCACACCGGCCCATCTGTCCTCATACTGGCAGACAGCCTCAACTCAGGTCTTCACAGAGACCTGGGCACCCTTGGGAGTCTGCACAGGAACATGAGCTGGAGCTGGTGTTGGAGCTGGAGTTCAAGCTGGGGTGAAAGCTGGAGTTGTGGTCTGGATCTTGGTGTGGGTGCTGGCCTTTAGCTAGTAGAGCCCACAACCCTTGGCAATGTAGGCACAAAGAAACATACTCCCCAAGCTTGGGGCAGGGGATGTAGGTCATTGGAACTTGTGGCTAACACCCATTTCGATCTTGTACTTACTGGCTTATTTTATGAAGGCCTTGGTAATCTTGTCACATACATCTATGGCCTTGGCATTGTTTGCCTCTGTGTGTGTGTGTGTGTGTGTGTGTGTGTGTGTGTGTGTGTGTGTGTGTGTGTGTGTGTGTGTGTGTGTGTGTGTGTGTGTGTGTGTGTGTGTGTGTCCCAGTATGGTGTTTGAACTCATGCTATTCTTTAGCTTTTCACTCAAGGTTGGTGCTCTAGCACTTGAGCTACAACTCTACTTCCAGACTTGTGTTGTTTAACCAGAGTAAGAGCCTTACAGACTCCCCCCCCCCCCCAGGTTGACTTGGAACTGCAGTCCTTAGATCTTAGCCTTCTAGATAGCTCAGATGACAGACATGCTCTACCAGTGCCTGGCTTTGTTGTACTTCTTAGCAAAGTATATGTTGCTTAGGAACTTGGGGTCTATCCCCTTAAGATATTTATATCTTTTTGATCAAGGTTTCTTGATGCCATTTCTTTGCACTTTTCAGTACTAGTTGTAGCTGTTGTGGTTCTTGGACTTGTCCAGACTACATTGTCACTCAAAGATCTTGAAGCACCTGAGACCAAAAAGGGTCAGTATTTTTTAATATTTACAGAGTAACTAAAAATGTAATAGAAGCCAGATGTGATACCATATGCCTGTTATCCCAGGACTAAGGAGGCTTAGGTAGAAGGATTGCAAGTTTGAAGCCAGCCTGGTCTACATAGTGAGTTCCAGATTGGCCTAGGTAACATAGCAAGACCTTGCCTTAAGAACTGGAGCAGAAATTAGGTGGGACTTGGTTGAAATATCAGAGAAAGTTGTAATAACAAAAAGCAGGTGTGACCTTCAGGAGGCCTGGTAATACTGTCAACGGATAATGGGAAGGAACAAATCCAACAGGTTTCTCAGGTAATCTGCTTAGTGTCAAACATTTCTGGAAAGCAGAGAACAAAGGATGGACATTCTTAAAGAAGAAGGTTCCATGGCCTGTCATGGAAGAGAACCTGCCAGTGGTCTCAAAGGACATGTCCTTATGCTATGATACCAGCCTCTTATGCTGGGAGAGAAGAGCTAAGGGATTTTCATTGTAACAGAGAGCCTGACATTCTCGTAGCACTTGGTAGCTGTTCACTAAACCTGGAATGAAAGGAAGCCCTGAGAAACTTAGATGAGCTTTGTAAGCTGGCCATATTTAACACAGGCTTGCAGAAAAATGAAAAAATCAAAAGCTAGACAAAAGGGAAAAGATCCCAGGAAAGAATGAATCAATAAAAGTTGAGGGGTATTGTCAAAATAGTCAAAGGTAAAGACAGTATTTGGCCTCTTTCCAGACTGGAAAAAGAAGCTGCATAAAAGGATGTAGACTGGGCTGGGAAGGTGGCGCAGTGGTAGAGTGCTTGCCTTGCATGCATGAGGCCCTGGGTTCGATTCCTCAGCACCACATAAGCAGAAAAAAAAAAGCCAGAAGTAGCGCTGTAGCTCAAGTGGTAGAGTGCTAGCCTTGAGCTGAAGAGCTGAGGAGCGCCCAGGCCCAGAGCTCAGGCCCCACGACCGATTCCCCCCAAAAAGGATGTAGACTTTGATACTATTATGTAACTACATGTAAGATGAGTTAAAATTTAACTTTTCATGGGATGTGAAGAACTTCATACACCTGCTGTCAAGTTGCCTTTCTCACTGTGGATGATGGCACTCGAAGACTCTGAACAGTTATCTTTCTGCTACTCACACACTGGGATTCCTGGGGGTACTGAATGACTAAGAAGTGGAAAAACTGGAACATTTCATAGACTGTGTGATTTAAAGGTAGGTAAGTGAAAACTTTCCAATAGGAAAAATAATTTAGAAGTCATTGCTAGGGTTGGACTGCTTTGTATGGTGGCTCTTTTGCCCCCAAATCTCTTCCCCTGCTGAGTCCTATGTATGTCAACATCCTGCGGACATGGCTCCGTTGTAGAGTACCACCCTGAAAAGCCTCAGGCCCTGAGTTCAAACTCCAGTGCTTAAAAAAAGGTAGAGGGGAAGATATTGGCGAAGGATCTGCTTGAGCTAGTGGGCTTCTTCCTTCTCTGCCCTTCATTACTTCATTTGGGCCCCTAAGGATAATGCTTTCCATGTTTGGACTAATTCTTCTCCCCTTATTTAATCCTGTCTGAAAAAGCCCTCACAGATATCCTGCAGGGAAAAGATTCATGTGTAACATTTGTGACATTTGGTGTCATGAACTGAGCTCCAACAAGTCTTTTAGCCCCTGTTCCTATGACCATATGCTTGTAGCTGACCGGTGTCTCAAGCTGACTCTGCTCACTGTCTGTAGTCTTCCTTGGAAGATGTTCCATGTTCCCAGCACCTCTACCTTCTAGGGAGCATCATCTTCGTAGAGTCACATGTCAGTAGGGATGCCTGCAGAGATCCTGACCTGCCATACATTACTTGATTTATTAAGTCTTCCTTTGAAATCTAGGAGAGGAAGCCTCCGTTATGTTATAACTCTTGTACTTTGCATGCCTGCAAACCCAGCATTACATGAACAACACCAGTATTTACACCCAAGGGAGCAGTTGCCTGGCCCTCTTAGACCACAGGTAATGGCCTCTGAGTACCTGGATGTGGGGAAATAGCGTTTCCAGGTGGCCCTCTGCCATCAGGGAGCTCTCAGCTCTTCTCAAAGCAAGGTCCTTTCCAAATGAGTTAGAATCTTGGTCCTGCAATGCGTGAGACCTTGCTTTTTCCTGAGATGCCTTCAAGGTGTCTTTCCTACTGTCCTAAAACAAAGTAGTTATTTTTTTCAATGCTCCCGTCTTTTCAACAATCATTTTCTTTGGTCCCAACTTTACATGTGGATGTATGTGTTTTTCTAGACAAACTTAAAAGAATTTCAAGTCTTCCTGCCCTGATCTTTTGCTCTCAATTCACTTTAAACTTAGTGACAAGCTACCAGCAAAACGCATACCATTGCCTGAATTCTGAGCTGCCTTAAAACGTCTTTCATCAAATTAATTAGGTACTTTTAACCTTGGCTTCCCACAAAGTCTTAGAACATGGACAAAATATGAACAAGTTTTTTTGCCACAATGTAACAGAAGTAATGTTCTCAATAGTGTGCACATTCCTATCTGAAAACTCAAGAACACAGGCCTTTCCTCTCTACATTTTTAACAGCATTTTGGTCTTCTGCATTAAGCTTTGCTTACAGCATTCTTGGTCCTCTCTAGCCTGCTTCATCACACTTCTCTTAAATTTATCCCCCAAATTAGTTACAGAGGTTCCTGACTGCAATGTCAGGTAGTGCCCACAACAACTCCATTCCTGGTAACAATTTTCTATTAGTTGGCTATTGGTTGCTGACAGATCAAATAACTGAGAAACTGAATTTGAGGGAAGACAGATTCATTTTCGCTCATGACTTCAGAACTTCCATTCCATCGCAGGGAAGGGGCGTGGGAGAGCAGACTAGCTTACATAATGATGGCCAGGAAGCAGAGGGGTAAAGTGCCCAAGTTTGCTGGCTTTCTCCCTTTTTTTTTTTTTCCATTTTATTCCATCTGGGCCCGCAACCTATACCATGGTCCACCCAAATTCAGGGTGAGTCTTTCCTCATTAGTTAATCCTCTCAGGAAACACTATCACAGACCTGCTCAGAAGTGTGTTTTATCCATCTTCTGAGTGCTGCTCTATCCATTCAAGTTGACCATCAAGAGTAACCAAGATAGAGGAGCTACCTTTTGTTTGTTCTAATTTTGGAATCTGTCATCCATGAGAAATGCAAGCAAGTGCCATGGAATGAAGAGACATTGGGCCATGTGAAGATGTAAAATGGCAGCAAAGGCAAAAAATACAGCCATTATGAAACCCTTACAATGATATTCTTACTCTAAAAGCAGGAAAGGGATACATTTCCTTGTACACATTCCTATTCTACTGGCTACACTTCTGGGTCCCACACCTCCATCTGCCCCATACTTTAGTTTCTCACTTTTCCTTTCCACTGAGAATGCTTAGACCTGCCCTTCATGCCTGCAGTTAGTTGAATCTGGCAGTCTTATTTACTATGGAGCTCTCAGATCTGTCCCTTACCTCCACATCTAATGTAGTGTTCTATTCCTGTTCTCCCATCTGTATCTCCTAGGTGGTCTTGCATGCCTCCTCCAACTCCAGCTGGTCAATTTTCTATACTGCACTCAGTTTAAAATACAAATCTGTGATACCACTACTTAGCACCACTTGAGCTACACCTCTAGCCTTACTTAAAAAATAAATACAAATAAAACCAGGTCTCATACTATGAAGCTCAGATTGGCCTTCAACTTTTGATCTTCCCGCCTCTGTCTCCTATGTGCTGAGATTACAGGAATGCACCACCATGCCTGTTTTTCATTCCTTTAAACACTTCAAGGCTCAAGGAACTCAAATGCATAGTTACCTTTTTTGGTCCTATAATGGCTCTCACTACAGTAGCAGTGGGGTAGTGCTATCTAGTTAAGAATAAGCATTTTTTGGATCCATGGCTGGTTGGGAAGGGGGCTGTTGGGAAATAGTCTGTATTTCTATCAGTGTTCTTAAATTGAACTTGCAAAAGTGGAGAACAGTAGTTTTGAGACAGCTCTGGGGTAGTGAAGGAGGCTGCTTCTGCTGAGAAAGTGCGGTGTGCATGATTTATGAGTCCTCTGATGACAGATCTTCCTCCTCCCCATCTCCAGTGAGCTCACTGGAGCGAGGCTCCAGGGAAATGGTGGGGACTTGCTCAGGCTCCTCCAGGAAGAAAGGGGAAATCCCAGAAGTCTGGGAGAACATGCAAATTGAGTTCTCTTACAGTGAACGGACTTAGCCCCAGGTTATAAGCAGCCCACACTCTGATTTTTAATAAGCTCGAGGGCTGGTACTTCTCAATACCCAGCTGGTTTTAAAGGAAATAAAACCAACTCAGGAGTTCTAGTTCCTTTGTTGTGTAGCAGAAATCCCTTCCCCGAATCAGAATGGTGGTTGGTAATGTCTTGGAACCAAGTGACAAGGTAAGAAAGAGGGAAAAAAAGGATTTGGGAATCAAACTAATTCTCTAGCCTACTTTTTAGTGGGTAGAAGTATGTGTGTGTGTGTGTGTGTGTGTGTGTGTGTGTGTGTGTGTGTGTGTGTGTGTGTGTGTGTGTTTGTGTGTGTGTGTGTTTGTGTGTGTGTGTGTGTGTGTGTGTGTGTGTGTGTGTGTGTGTGTGTGGTGTGCCAGTCCCAAGGCTTGAACTCAGAGCCAGGGTGCTGACCCTTAGTTTCTTTGGCTCAAGATTATTACTCTACCACTTGTGCCAGAGCTTTACTTCCAGCTTTTTGGTGTTCAGTTGGAGATGAGTCTCGTGGATTTTCCTGACCATGCTGGCTTCAAACCTTGATCCTCAGATCTCAGCCTCCTAAGTAGCTAAGATGATGAGTATGAGCCATCAGTGTCATTAGTGGGTGGGATTTTGATCTGTTTATGGAAGTGTGTGAGCTCATATATTATCAACAATAAGGTGATCGGCTATTTGAAGTAATGTCATTTCTAAGAAGTGTAAAAGAGTCAATTCCCCTTTGTTCTTTTATCATAGAGTCTGCCTTAGGTTCAAAACCATGAGAAGGGCTGGGAAGGTGGTTCAGTGGTAGAGTGCTTGCCTCGCATGTATGAGGCCCTGGGTTCAATTCCTCAGCACCACATAAACAGAAAAGGCTGGAAGTGGCACTGTGGCTCAAATGGTAGAGCACTAGCCTTGAGCTGAAGAGCTCAGGGACAGTGCTCAGGCTTAGGGTTCAAGCCCCATGATCGCCAAAAACAAAACAAAACAAAAACAGAACATGAATAATGTTATTGTCAACAAACCTAGAAGCTTTTTATAATTGTTTTGTTTTGAGACAGCATTTCTCTTATAATGCAGGCTTGAACTTGCTATATAACTTACACTGATTTTAAATTTGAGATCTTCCTGCATCTGCCTCCTGAATGTTGGGATTACAGGAATGCACCATGACTAGCTTTCTGGAATATACTTTCTGAACATTCATCACTAGAGATGTTTGGGAGAAATTCAGCAGATACCCTATAATTGAAATCAGTGCCCATGTGTCTTGGACCCAAGTTTCTGTGTCTGTCAGATTCAAACATATATGGAAAAACAGGAAGTAGCAAATGTCTTCACATTTTCTTGGGTAGCAGGAAAATGGCAACTAGAACTGGCTTGTGACATTGAAGGAGAACTTAAACCATGGATCTGTTAAGTCTTTGCTGAATGCAAGTCATCGTGTCCCTGAGATGCTGGCGGTGGGCTGTCTTATGGAGCAAGTCTAGCTGAAGCACCCCAGGCCCTTCTCTCCTGGAACCCGAGGCTTGTGTAGGATCACTGTCCCTTCAGGCATCCCGGGAGCCACAGTGAGTGGCTTTGCCAGCATTGACTCAGGGTGCCTGATGGGAAAGCAGTGGAGAAGCCAAAGGATTTGTAAAACTTGGAAATGATAACATGAATTGAGGACTAAAGCACCCCCCATTTTTTTTCTGGTTTTGATTTGTGTGTGTGTGTGTGTGTGTGTGTGTGTGTGTGTGTGTGTGTTGGTGATACTTGGGTTTGAACTCAGGACTACACTTTACCACTTAAGTGATGCCCCTAGCACCTTTTGCTTTAGTTTGTTTTTCAGATAAGGTTTTATGCCTTTGCCTAGGCCAGGCTTAGAGTAAAACCATCCTACCTCCACCACCTGAGTAGCTAGGATTGCAGGCAAGCCCTGGGTTCTTAAATGCTTTCTCAGACATGACCTTGGGTTTTCTTCTTTTGCCTGTGAAAAAGGAATACAATTCTCAACTCTCAAAATGCCATAAATAAATACTGACAAACTAAAATCATACCAGTCACTTTTACAAACATAAAACTCTGATATTAATAAAGAATGCTTGCTTGACCTGTGGACAGAATTAGTGTAGCTACCAAAGCTATTATATTGCATGGTGTGTGAGTGTAGGTGAGAGATAGAGGGTGGGGGCAGTGTTTTGGGCTTGAATTCAGGGCCTACACACTGTTCCTGAGCATTTTTTTTTTGCTGAAAACTAGCACTCTATCACTTGAGTCACAGCTCCACTTCCACTTTTTGCTGGTTAATTGGAAATAAGAACCTCATGGACTTTCTGGCCTGGGCTGGCTTTTGAACTGTGATATTCAGCTCTCAGCCTCCTAAATGCCTAGTGTCCAGATTCAGAAAGCACAGCCAGGTTTGGAGAAGTCTGCTTGGTCCAGGGAGGGCAGGCACTCAGCTTCCATGCTACTGACCTATATGAGAGGTGGACATGAACAGGAAACACTGGTGACTGCTGCCCTGTAAGGGATTCTTGCCAACAACAGAAAATCTATGGAAAAAACTTCATCTGCTCCCATTTAAAAATGTTGCCACTGAAGTGAACGTTTACAGTACCTCAGTACACCCTTGCATCTGAGCTTGCAGAGGACATCTTCAAGTCTCCTGTCTCTTCTGCTTAAGCACCTCAGTCCCAGTGTCTCCCATAGCTTTGTCCTCATCCTGTTATCTGTAACTCAGTAATGGGCAGCTCACATAGATTCCCACTCGTGCAAGAGTCACTTCCCCATCGGATGGGGTGATGGAGAGAAGGAAGCATAGGCAAGCATGGTGGCCAGCAATAACCTTGAGTCCAGACTCCAACCCATGTCCAGATTTTTGTTTTAGCTGAAGATATTTGTATTTCTATTCTGATTAAGATCCCATTACATTCCAAGACTCATGAACACAGCACACACACCACGTTGGGTGACCTTTGAACACAGCACAAATCAGCTCATGGATCGTGTGATACACCAAGGGAATGGCTAGGTATAAAGCCAACAGCAAGGTGAGTTGAGCTGGTTCCAGGGTGGCTGTGGAGTCAGAGTGCCAGGGTGTGCAGGCGACGGGACACGGAGTTGGTCCTGTGTTCCCAGATGGGGGTGGTGAGAGGGAAGGAGGGGGCAGGACATGCCAGGCTGGACTGCATTGATGTGGCAGATTGGCTGGCTGAGCAGAGGAGGATCTGTGCGCCCTGCCTGCACCTGGCACTTGCATAGCAAAGTGCTGGTGGGCAGATGAACCGTGGAACAGCCATAGCCTTGGAGGGCAGCAGCCTTCCACAGTCTCAGGCCTATTGGGCAAAGGGTGGCACCATGGAGAGGATTCTCTGTGTGGTTTGCTAAGCTTCAACTTTAAAGCCAATGTATGTCTATAGCAGGCTTTTAAAATCCTTTTAACTTATAGGCCGAAAAGCCCATAACATAAAACTACATGAATGTGTGTGCATGGGGTGGGGTGGGGGTACTAGGGCCTGAACTCAGGGTTTAGGTGCTGTCCCTTACCGTTTGTTGTAGTTGTTGTTCTAGTCCTGAGGCTTGAGTTCTGGGCCTGGGCACTGTTCCTGAGCTTCTTTTGCTCAAGCTAGTGCTCTACCACTTGAGCCACAGCTTCACTTCTGGCATTTTGGTAGTTTAGTGGAGATAAGTGTCTCATAGACTTTTCTACCCAGGCTGGCTTTGAACTACAATCCTCAGATCTCAGCCTTCTAGCTAGGATTACAGGTATGAGCCACAGGCACCCAGTTTATCCCTTAGCTTTTTATACTGAAGGGTGGTAACTCTACCACTTGAGCCATAGCTCCACTTCTGGACTTTTGCTAATTAATGGAGATAAGAGTCTCTCAGATTTGTCTGCCCAGGCTGGCTTGGGGTCATGATCTTCAGATCTTAGCCTCCTGAGATCTAGCTAGGATTATAGGCACAAACCACCTGCATCCAGCTACAAGTTGATACATGTTTGCATTTGCACATGCCCAATGGATATAACCATTTTGTTGAGTATATATTCCACCCCGCCCTCCCCCCCTCATTCTGGTCCTTAACAACACTCAGAGGCAGTGACTTCCTATTGTCTGTCATCACAGGATCTTTTTGGCTGCCTTTAGGCTAGGAAAATGAGAATCTTTAAAATACATATTTACTGTGCCTGCCCTTTTCACTCAGCATTATTTGAGACTTTTTCCACCTTGTTGATGCGTTAATAAGTAGCACACTTGTTTAAAGAACATGCTTTTCCCCTATTTTAGGGTTCATTTCATTTTGATGTTGTGTGTGAAGAGGACAGGTGTCATAAGATGCAAATGCTAAACAAAAGGTGAAGCTCTGTAGAACAGAGCTGGCAGCTTGCTCCCAGAGATATGACAACGCCATGTTGGGCCACAATAACTAAGCCAGCCTCTTTTGTTGTATAATTTTTACAGCATAAACCTCTCTGCTGTCAGCTGTGGTTTGTGCCTTTCCTTCTGACTTGTGGAGGTGGCCTTTTGTTCCCAAAGAGTCACGGAGCTGCTACTGGCAAAATCACAGGGTGGTTAAGGCTGTGATTGAAATTTAGGAGACAGCATTCAATGTCACCTTTGATGATCTAAAATTGCACACAAGGTAAACGGTTGCTGCTCTCATAATAGACAGCACACCGAGGCTCATTTTTGGATTGTGTCCTCTCAGGGTCTTGCTGTAGCTGACTGATGTCATTAAACTTTAAGGACCCCTCTCAGAAGGATATTTTGCTCTGAATAGCAGTGTTCTCAGGGAAACGGTGACCCCGGTGGCCTCACACAATTGAATCTCTTTCATTTTATATAGAATCTGAAGCTCCTCATCATTAAGCTGACCAAGAATAGCAATGCAGGCTTTTTTTCCTCTTCTACTTTGGCACATTCCGGGGAAGCAGGGGCTGTACATCCTGAGCAGAACCAGGGCATGAGCTTCTGGAGATGTAATGAGATAAAGGTTGCACAGAGAAAAATTTACCAATGCTGCGTGTCAGCATGCTGCGACCCTAAGCATCTTATACTGAGGGTCTCTTTACATCTGTTCCTGTAAAATAAGCAGATCTCCTTTTGCAGAGCCCCACCCTAGCAGACCAGAGGCCCCCGATTTCGAGTTCGCTCTCAACCCTGGTGGCACCTGTATGCTCCCTGTACTAGGAATGCTCACACAGGCCTGGGGCTTTGAGGCCCTGGGATAGGGCAAGATGACAGCCACTGGGTCACTCATTGTTTCCAAGGGGACATTACCACATCGGACTTGTGAAAAATGCCATGACTAAGTGAGCAACTCCTACCTCTGGGGAATGTCTGGTTATTCATGTGTGGTGATTTCCTGCACATTTTGATTGAAAAGAGAAGAAATTTAAAGAAGCTCATTTAAAAAGAGGTAGAACACATGAGCTTTCAGAAGGGCTGGCTCTGAATAAAAAGAACCTGGTAAAGGAAGAAAACGTCAAGATGGATCATATTACATTACTTTTTTCCTTGGTGGAAATGGTGACTTTGTCAAACCATCATTGAACCTAAACACAGAGGCTTTGTGAAAGTCAGGAAGAAAGCCGTCTTCTGTTTAGGAAGGGTTATGGAAATCATTTCAATTTTTATTATCTTGGGGAGTAGAGTGTAATTCTATACTTCTGGTTTATTTCAGGATACAAGTCCCTTTCCCCTATAGATGCACCTTTTTTTGTTTCTTTTTTGGACTCTGTTATGTTTTATCTTTAGTCATAATAGAATTAGAGTGAAGTATCGGGTTGGCTTCTGGGGCCCTTCCTAAGCCTAAATTTCTATCTTTATGGGTCAGATTGGATCATATAGCATCCTTGGCAATTTTCTGATTTCATATCATTAATTTGATGTTTTATTTGTTAAATTTTCTTTTAATAGGAGTAATGACGGTATAACATGCACATTTTATAAAGCTTGAGCAACATAATGTTAAAGCTAATGACTTAATATTATCCAGAGACCTCTTCAGCCCCAGGGACATAAGTGACCTTTGTATCAGAAATACTTTTTTTCCTTATCAGTTTGTTATTGATACCCTGAAACTGATTTCCTTTACCGTGTGTGTGTGGGGGGGGGGGTGGGGGTCTGGAACAGCCAGCCAATTTTATCCAAAACCAAGGAAAGTATACCAATGAACTTACATACATATCTGTCCCTATAATCAGTTACATGTTTACAAAAATTCTCAGAGAAGTAAATTTATGCAGCTGTGTTTAAAATCTACTCTGGAAGTGGCACTGAAGCTTAAGTAGTAAAGCACTAGCCTTCAGCAAAAGAGCTTAAGGACAGTACCTAGACCATGAGTTCAAGCCCCATGACCAACTAGCTAACTAACTAACTAAATCAAATAAATAAAACGTACTGATAGCAAGAAAATACATAGAGTGTTTCAGGAACATCCTATTATGTCAAAATCGTAAAGTTGATTCTGAAAATAACATTGGAATATATTATGGAGAAACAATGTTTGTCAGACAACCCTTTAAGTTGGGTTTTAAGCTTCCTCACATCCATCTTCTTTCTTCTTTTTGTCTATAGCCAAAGGCATTAATTTTTCTCTTAGCTAAACTTCTGATCCTTTGATGTATAGATTCAGCAAGCTCTTCAATTTTTTTTCTTAAAGAGCCATTATATTGAAAGCTTCAAGTTGGATTTTTCTACCTTGTTCTGTAATTACTTTGAAATTTATTTTAAGCTTCTAGAATTATTATTTCAAATTGATATATAGGCACATTTAATTTTTATGTCAATCAAGAGAAGTATTCTGCTTAATATAAGAATTTCTATAATGTAAGTTGCTCGTTTTTTTCTCTTTGATGTTAGTTCTGACTAAACTAGTTACCCATAGGGTGCATGCAAAAATGAAAGATCCTTATTACCCATTAAACTCTGAAAGTCTTTTGAGAGGTAAAAAAAGAGAGAGAGAGAGAAATATAAAAGTATAAAGGAAGAAATCCAGGAGGGGTAGCCTTAAAAGGTAATGTAATGAACTGTGTTAGGAAAGGTTAATTACCTTTGTTTTTCAAAAAGATAAAGAGGTCTGTTTTTCTGTGCTAATATGGAGTCTTGAACTCAGGGTATCATGCTTTTGCTTGTTTGTTTGTTTTTGTTTTTGCTTCAATGTTAGCACTTGAGCCACACCTCTGCTTCTGGCTTTTTGCTGGTTACTTGGAATTAGAGTCTCTCAGATTTGTTTGCTGAGGCTGGCTTGGGATTGCCATTTTCAACCCTCAGCCTCCTGTGCAGCTAGGATTAAAGATGTGGGACTCTTGTGTCCTAGCAAGGTGTTTTGTTTGGGTTTTGGTTTTTACACACATAGAAAATGACAGCTTTGATGTCATGACTCCAACTAGAGCTCAAAAAAAAAAAAAAAAAAAAAACCACAAGGGGCTGGGAATGTGATTTAGTGGTGGAAGCCCTGGGTTCGATTCCTCAATACCACATAAACAGAAAGAGTCTGAAGTGGTGCTGTGGCTCAAGTGGTAGAATGCTAGCCTGGAGCAAACGAAGCTCAGGGACAGTGCCCAGGCCCTGAGTTCAAGCCCCCAGGACTGGAAAAAAAATTTTAAAAACCAAACCAAACCAAAACATAAAACTCATGGATATAGCCATTGTATACTTGAAAAAGCCATTTGTCTTCCTTATAGTCCTAGGAATTTTCTAGAGTGGCCTGAACTCTCTGAAAACAGCCAGAAGCCCAGCGCCCCCAGGAATCAGGGAGAATTAGGGAGAGTGACAAGGCTGGGCTTTGTCCAGTCAATCTTCAGTTAGGACTCAAGAAAATCAACTCCTGCAAGTTAAGTACAGCCTTGGAACAGGCCTATTGGGTTTTGTTTGTTTTGTATATCCAATCTTATTGCTAGAGTGGCAACTGGTTGTTGCAGCTTGTAGCTAGAACTTGTAAGGTGGTATGTCCAATTCTGTGGATATATTGGACATCCCCAGTGAAGTTGAAAACACAAGAATGTAGCCCCAGGCCTCACCTCCAGAGAATCTGCCTGGTGAGACCGACACTTGGTTCTTTGTAAGCTCCTCAGATGATTTGTTATGTGGGGCGTTGACAACAGCACCTGCCCTCTAGCATTTACAGAGGCCATCCAAGCCCCAAAGCCAGTCTACCTGAGCTTCTGAGCAATGGCGGTGCTCTTCCAAACACATTCTGGTATTTCCCACATCCTGCTGAAGAAACAGGAAGCCAAGCTGAGTTCAAATTTGTAAATCTTAAGCAGGGATCATGAAGGGCAGTCAATAAAATTGTATAATGGGAGTTGACGGAAAATAGTTTGACATCACATATTTGAAACAGGAAGAAATTGTGTGTGTGTGTGTGTGTGTGTGTATGTGTGTGTGTGTGTGTGTGTGTGTGTGTGTGTGTGTGCTGGTGCTGGTGCTGGTGCTGGTGCTGGGGCTTGAATTCAGAGCCTCACACTCAAGGCTGGTACTCTATCATTTGAGCCATGCCTCCATTTCCAGTTTTTTGCTGGTTTATTGGAGCCTTGTTGATGTTCAGCCTGAGCTGAATTCAGCCTATATCCTCAGATCTCAGCCTTATAAGTAGCTAGGATTTCAGCCACCGATGCTGAACATCTACCAGCTATCATTTCATGAAATTTGAAATGGATTTCTACCCTTCTGCTAGACCTTCATATTTGACCACTGAGAGCCACAAACATATTTTGATTATCTATTCTGTGTCTTCCTCCTGGAAGAGGCTCTAGTAAAGGATTGAGCTGTGGAAAAGAAGGAAAGCAGAATTGTCAGAGCCTATACCTGGCAGACATGAATTGAAAATAGAAATCTGTGTTTAGCTAAGTCTGGGAGACATTGCATATTATACTTCCTGGTCATTCATGATCTACATTAACATTTTTATTTTATTTTATTTTTTGGGGGTCCAGTTGTGGGGTCTGAACTCTGGGCCTGGGCGCTGTCCCTCAGCTCTTCAGCTCAAAGCTAGCACTCTACCACTTGAGCCACAGCGCCACTTCCGGCTTTTTTTTTTTTCTGCTTATGTGATGCTGAGGAATTGAACCCAGGGCCTCAAGCATGCAAGACAAGCACTCTACCACTGAGCCATCTTCCCAGACCAATATTAACATTTTTAAGAGGTCTAAGAATTCTACCTGAGTTTGGTCAGCAGTTACCTGGAAATCTACCCCTTTTTTCTTATTTTCTCTATTCAGGAAATAGCTATGGTCATCTTGTAGAATTAGTGATTCATGGACTATATGTTGGACAATCAGGATTTTATTCCCAATTGGGGGTGGGGAAATATATCTCCAATTGATTTGGTAAATAAATCCTTCATGCTACTTGGTTATGGGGTATGGCTGGGGCTGAGGTCCTTTTGATTCTGCCTCTATTTTGGCACGTGTTCTGAAGCACTGTGACAGTCTGTGTCCATCTCGGCCACTGCTGTGGAATACTGACTGGCAGATGTACGGCTGGCATGTGACAGAGAGTAGACCTGGAGTGAATGCTTGTTTGAATTAATGCAAAACTGAATCTCATTTGTGCTGTGGTGGAACTCTTACAACAACACCACATTTTTTCCACCATCCTGAATTTCTATCCCCGCAAAACAAATACATTTCACTCTGTCTAACAGATTCTCCATAGCAAGAGTCTTGATTGAAAAGGAGTTAGTTATTCTTTACTGGGACTAGTCATAAAGCCAGTATCAACCGAAGAATCTGAGGGAGAGGTTTGACAGGGCTCTGTCCTCTGTGACCTTTAATTGGAACCCAAGAAAATTGACTCCTTGAAAATTAGGATTTTTCTTTGTTTAGGGACTGATGCTGCTTCTTTCTATGTCAAATCTTGTTGCCAGCTTAGAATATTTTAGAAACATGTATCTTCTCATTTTATGTTTGCATTATCAGTTTCAGTAGCATAACATTTTTAGTAAATTATCTTCCACACTGTTTTGGTGACAAATGGCTTACAAGATTATAAATCTCATGAAAAAATAATGTTAGGCCCACAGAAATATTATGCAAAATTTGTCAGTATTGTCTAGAAGAAGTTAGCTAGTAGAGATGAGGATTTAAAAATTCCATTTTTACTTGAGGGGAATGAGGTAAGTGTGGAGAGATGGAGAAGGATAGTATTGATCAAGGTGCATTATACTCAGCCAGGTACCAGTGGCTTACACCTGTAATCCTAGCTACTCAGGAGGCTGAGATCTGAGGGTTATAGTTTGATGCCAGCCTGGGCAGGAAAGTACATGAGATTCTTATCTCCAATTCACCACCAAAAGGTTGGAAGTAAAGGTGGAGCTCAAGTGGTAGAGTGTCAGCTTTGAGAACATAAGGCCAAGAATAAGAAAATAAGATCTGAGAATTGTGATTCGAAGGCAGCCTGGGCAGGAAAGTCTATGAGACTCCCATCTCCACTAAACTACCAAAAGAGCCAGAAGTAGAGCTGTGGCTCAAGTGGTAGAACACTATCTTTGAGCACAAAGAAGCTCAGGGACAGTGCCCAGGCCCTGAGTTCAAGTTCCAGGACTGGCAAAGAGAGAGAAAGAGAGAGACAGAGAGAGACAGAAAGACAGAGAGACAGAGAGAGAAAGAGAATAAGCTAAGGGACAAAGACCAGGCTGAGTTCAAACCCCAGTCTGGCACAAAAACAAAAAAAAGAAAAGAAGAAAAAGATACATTGTATTCATACCTTGACGTGTTGAATTGAAACCCTGTTGTACAATTACTTACAGGTAATCATATTATACTAATACTATTATGAATATTATTAGAGGTGATGTTTATTGGACCACCATCTTTTGGGGATTTATACTCAGGGCATCATACTAGGTAAGCAAGTGTTCTACCATTTGAGCCATCCCTCCAGTCCCTTAAACTTGTTTCTTTATACTTTTGACATCTGCATAGTTAATTGTGATGAGTTAACAAACCCTATGTATTTACTGAGTACCTCTTGAAGTACAAGCCCTGCCCTACACTAGAGGACAAAATAATAGATAAGGTAATTCTTATTCTTAAAGCTTTTAATCTAGTTAGCAAGTCTGTATGAACATAGACAATAGATGTGTGGAAAAGCAACTGAGGCTAAATGATTCATTTGCACTGAAGGCCTGTAGAATAGAAGAGAGCCGTGAGGAGATGAATAAATCAGGAAAATTGGGAAAGGTGAGTTTTCATGAATGAAATACACTATTTTCAGGGAGGAGGAAAAAAAAACCTCTAAAGAAAAGGGACTGAATTAATCAAGGAGCAGCAATTTATTAAGTAAATCATGTAGAAAGCATTTCTAATTAAATAGGTGTTATTTTTTCAAAGATTTGCCTGTGCTTTTGGGTTTGAAATGGGGACATAATGAGGAGCTCAGGAATGTTGATGTTCAATCAGGAAGGAATTAAAATCATTGAAGACTGTCATTGTTGCAGCATTATCTGAGAAGGATGGATAAAAGCACAAGGCTCCTTTCCAGCAATGTGTCCCGCAAACCTGCATCTCCCCCACTGCAGTTCACATAGGAGACAAATATTTTTTTTTCTCCAGGCCCACGATTTAATGCAGCAGAACTGGGAAGCAGTTTAAAGTCTATAAGGAGGAAATTGAATTGGAGCACTCCCTAACCCTTTTCAGGCCTTGATAACCTTCTAAATTTAGTCTGAAGAAGGTAAAGTTGTTAAAGGAGAGAGCAGCGCTTACTCTGCCCTGTGGCTACTGAGATATCTGCAGCCTAACAGTTCCAAAGGAAGTTTGATGTTGGAATGAAGTAAAACAGTGGCGATGGACACCAGTGGGTGAACCGGGCAGGGTAGGGGTGAGGTAGGAAGAATTAGGAGAAAGGAAGAAAAAGCCTGAAAAAGCCTTCCTACTTACGTCCTTATGTCCTCCTCACAATTGTGCAGAAATGTTAAGGATAAATTCAGGAAGAGATCATGAGCTCTGAATAGATTGTTTTTTCCCTAGTAGATTTGCTAGATTTCCCTAAGAGGTTGTTCATTTCTATCTAGTTCTTAGCATTTATGTACCAAGTTAGTGTTGTTTTTTTAAAGAAAAATTACTCATGTTGGACTCAGAACAAGGAAAAAATGATCAATCAGATAGAATTAGAGAATCATAGTGAAATAAGCCAAAGTTAAAAAGCAAATTATTGTATGTTTTCGCTTGTATGTGGAAGGTAGACGTAAAAGATAGACATATTCATGGATGTGTATATATGTCTATATACATCTATCTAACAGTCTAGCTCCCTATCTAAACTACCTATCATCTACAAGTAGAACATGATTGGAACTGAGACTGCCTTGGAGGATGAGGGAAAAAGATGGGCTAGTTGTTGGTAGCTCATGCCTTTAATCCTAGCTAATCAAGATGTTGACACGTGGAGAATCATGGTTCAAAACCAACCCAGTCCAGGCAGAAAAATCTGTGATACTTCATTTCCAATTAACCAGCAAAATGTCAAACTAGAGGCATGGCTCAAGTGGTAGAACAAGAGCTGTGAGCAAGAAAACCTACTGCAAGCATAAGACCCTGAGTACACACAGACACAGACACAGACCACACACACACACACACACACACACACACACACACACACACACACACAGAGGGTGGGGAGAAAGAAAGGAGAGAGAGAAAAAAATAAAAGAAAGAAGTGCTATTCAGCCAGATCACCTTTACAATATTTTTTAAAAAAAAAGAGTGGAGGGCCGGGCGCTGGTGGCTTATGCTTGTAATCCTAGCTACTCAGGAGGCTGAGATCTGAGGATCGCGGTTCAAAGCCAGTCTGGGCAGGAGAGACGGTGAGACTCCTATCTCCAATAAATCACCAGAAAACCGGAAGTGGCGCTGTAGCTCAAGTGGTAGAGCGCTTGCCTTGAACTGAAGTGCTGAGGGACAGCGCCCAGGCCCAGAGTTCAAGCCCCACGACCAACCAAAAAAAAAAAAAAAAAAAGAGTGCAGGGGCTGGGAAGGTGGCTTAGTGGTAGAGTGCTTGCCTTGCATGCCTGAGGCCCTGGGTTCGATTCCTCAGCACCATATAAGCAAAAAGAAGAAAGCCGAAGTGGCACTGTGGCTCGAAGAACTGAGGGACAGCGACTAGGCCCAGAGTTCAGGCCTCACAACTGGACCCCCCCCCCCAAAAAAAAGAGTGCAAAACAAAAAAATAAAGAACAAATGGATGAGAAAGAGGGGAGAGAAAGATGGAGGGTAAACAATTTCAAATAACAGTGAAACTATGTGTGAAGACAGCATCAGGAATTTCAATGAAACCTGTTGATCAAGCAAGGATTGGTGGATATGGGGGGAAGGCATTAGAGAGGGTTATTCTCAGCAAAACATAATGTATAGACATTTTAAATACAATAGTGCAATTAATACACACTTAAAAACAAGAAGAAGAAGAAGCCAAGAGCTGGTGGCTCACACCTGTAATCCTAGCTACTCAGGAGGCTGAGATCTGAGGACTGTCATTCAAAGAAAGTCCCCATAAGATTCTTATCTCCACCAAACTATTCACAAAAGCCAGAAGTGATGCTGTGGCTCAAGTGGTAGAGTGATAACCTTGAGCATGAAGAGGCCTAGGGACAGTGCCCAGGGCCCGAGTTCAAGCCCCAGGACTAGCAAAAAAAAAAAAAAATTTAAATGACAGGAAAGTAAAGCAGGCTTGGATAGGGAACAAGCAGGAGAAAGGAAGGCTGATGAAGGGGGTCAAAGAGGATGAATATGATTGACATCATTGATTTATATATATATGCAAAGAATAATAAAACATACTGAAATTATTCAGCAAGTAATATGGGAGGAGTGATTAAGGGGGTAAGGTTGGGGTATAGGGAGAGCGACAGAGGGGGTGAGTGGTTGGGATCCATAATTTACATGTGTAAAATGTCACAATGAAACCCCCTTTTAATGCAAGCTGATAAAAAGAAAGAAAAGAATTATCTTCCTCTCTTCCATTAAAATTGGGAAGGGAATGGACAGAACAAATTTCTAAGAGTTGGGTCTCTCTTTCTTTGAGGACAATCCCAAAAGTCAGAGACTACAAGACAGAATGATATTTAAAGAATCAATTTATAAGTCACTCTGAGACTCTTCTGTGTATCCTGGCTACTAAATCCTTCTTCAGGACTAAGGTTGGGACTACTTTAATCACTTAATCCACAGATCTTTCTTGGAACAAATTCCTCATAAAGCCAGTCTTCCTCCTTTGAAGGGTCAGTCTGAGGATTAAAGAGGATAATATGTCTAAAGTACTTTGTGCCATTCTGAGTCCTAAGTAGGTAGAAGGCAGCATGGGTGGGGTTCCTTCCTTCCTTCCTTCCTTCCTTCCTTCCTTCCTTCCTTCCTTCCTTCCTTCCTTCCTTCCTTCCTTCCTTCCTTCTTTCCTTCCTTCCTTCCTTCCTTCCTTCCCTCCTTCCTTCCTTCCTTCCTTCCCTCCCTTCCTTTCTTTTTTTTTTTTGTGACAATTAGTAGCATTAGACTTGAATTTTTACCAGCAGCCAAGGGCATTTTAGAGGAAGTCCAATGAACAGGATATGAGAATCAAGCCAAGACTTGGTCCTCAGAGTCCACTGGCTGGCACAGACGGAGGTGGTTTCATGTGGTTCCATGAGCTGAAAGTGAAAAGGTTGTATTTCACTAAATGCTCCTGGAAAAGAGAACATTCTGAGTGTATCTCCAGAGGACAGCTAGGCTCGCTTAAGATGACAAGCTTCATGTGCATGTGTACACTCCAGTGTGCTTTCTGCAGGGCTCCATGGGTATTAAAATGGGAATCGAGGAGCTGAAGGTAGAGCTCAGTGGTAGACTCTCGCCTAACATGTGGGAGACCCCTGGGTTTGACTCTGAGCATTGCAAATAATTTTTAAAAATTTTAAAAGGGGAATCCAGCTATGAGCTTTGTTAGTTGGGAGGCTGAGATCTGAGGATCAAGTTCAAAGTCATCTCAGTCAGACAAATCAGAGACGAGTGAGCTGAAGTGGAGATGTGAGGGTAGAAGGCCAGCCTTGAACAGAAAAAGCCAAGCAAGTATGTGAAGCCTCAAATTAATACCCCAATACACACACACACACACACACACACACACACACACAGAGAAAGAGAGAGAGAGAGAGAGAGAGAGAGAGAGAGAGAGAGAGAGAGAGAGAGAGAGAGAGAGAGAGAGAGAGAGAGAGAGAGAGAAGAAAAAGAAAACACATGGAATCCAGAAAGGTCAATAAAGTCTTGGTTTGAAGTCTCTGAAGATTTGGGATGGAAGTGAGGGTGAAAAGCCAAGAAAAATTACTGGAGGAGTTGCTGTTGAAGCAGTGGATGCCAGTACAGCAGTCACTTGCTTTTGAGAACAAGGAAGAATGATTTCTGTTATCTGTATGGATCAGGCCAGAGAGACAGTGTCCTGAGATAGCTTCTTTGCCTTTGTGGGGACCAAAGGTTTTAGAGTCAGACAGACCTAGATTTGAATTCTGGCTCCACTCTGTCCTAACAATTGGGCAAATTATTCCATTATCCTGTGTTAAGTTATCTTTTAAAAACTAGGGCAAATGAACACATCCTTCCAAGTACTTTCTAATTTTGTTTTCAATTCTTATTACAAAAATTTCAAACAATAATATCTACATAAAGAACCTGCACATATTTCACAACCTGTTTTAACAATTACTACCTGAAGCCAGTATTTCTTTCTCTCCTTTGCTCATTACCCCCACTGAAGGTTATTGTAAAGTAAATCTCAAGCATGTCATTTACCTCATGAATATTTCATTGTGAATTCTAAAAGACTGGTCTTTTCTTAAAGCTAGTACAATTTCATTATCATACTAAAAAAAGATCATCAATTTCATACTATTAGATATCAGCTCCTTATCAGGGTTTCATTTTCCCCAATGTCCTTATAATATTTTTTAACACTTGGTTCAGACTTTAGTCCGGGCATTGAAATTGGCTGATATATTTCTTCCGGCCTTTTTAGTCACAAATTCTCCCTCCCTTAATTCCTATTGATGCTCAAATTGTCCCATTCAACTCAAGTCATTTTGGTCTAACAAGAGTAGTCTTTTGGATGGAGAATGGTTCTAGTTTGTAGCCTATATCTCCACCCCAGACCTAGAGACAGCCATGTTCCCACGCCATAATCTCATTGCTTCAGTGCCCTTTGCTTATAGACTCTCTTCTAGAGATATGTATCCTCTATCCTTTGTTTTTTTCTTCTTTCTTCAGGTTTCTTCACCTTCCAAATTGGTAGTAAGAGTCTCTTCTAATATTTCTAACTCAGATTCCCAGGTGTTTTTCTCAGCTTTTTCCATAATATCTCTGCATTGCTATTTTTGATGCTGACAAATCGTGGTTTTTGCAACTGAACTAATTTATTTACTCATTTACTTTATCTCAAAATATACAGACAACAGTCTTAGAATATTAATTGCAGCACTACTGCCAACAAGGCGATAAGCAAAAACAGTTTAAATTTTTAATAGCTCTTTTTGTCCTTAGGTAATATTTCACTAAAAGCTGTTTGTTTAAATGTTGGATTGGAGCCACTAAAATAATCCCTCTCTGTGTAGTCATACAGCCAGCTTGATTCTCCACTAACTAGCTCATTCATTTACTTCTTTTTGCTTTAGATTTTGGGGATTACATATTTTTTTTGTTTTCAACTTATGGTTGATATATAGTCAGGGTATATTCTGAGAAGTCTAGCTTTGATCCTAGCCTTTTCTATCCTGTTCTCTACTCCTTCCTTCCTTCCTTCCTTCCTTCCTTCCTTCCTTCCTTCCTTCCTTCCTTCCTTCCTTCCTTCCTTCCTTCTTTTCCCTGACCCTTCTTTTAGTACAAGGGATTATTTTTAAATATAAACAAACATGTGGGAAATGATGAAAGGAATGATATCAGTCAAAATACACTGTATTTATAAACTGACATGTTGAATGGTAACCCCTTTGAACAACTACTTAAAGATCATAAAAATATAATTAAAAAACACAAAATACAAGAAAACATTCATTTTCCCTTTTCTAAGATAAAGGTATCCTTATACATGCTTTATTCCACCTTACTATTCGTACTTAATCTCTATGCTGATAAGTACTTTATGGGCTACTTAAAATATGAAATAAAACATAGTCATTGTCCCTTATAATTGTCAAATCTCCAAAGCTTTGAAAACCCAGAAATTTATCATAAGCTTGCAACAGACACATGTAAAAAAATCAGAACTTAATGCTTGAAATTATTTATTGTCTTTTTAAAACTTTTAAGTAGATATGGCTATCTTCACTGTGTTTTATTAAGATTTCTTTATTAGCATATATTAATTTTACAAGGAGGACTTCATTGTGACATTTCCATGCATATATTCATATGTTTCTAATGCTGAAATGTTATAGCTTTATACCTTGATGGAAATGTTAAATATTTTACAGTATATTCACTGTGTCACCTTTCCAGAACCTGGAAACAGTGAATTCAGAAACCTACCTATTTCCAAGAATTTCATATAAGACATTCTGACCTTCGTATATAAATCATTTATAGGTGACTTTTAGTCACCTTCTGTCTCCCAACACTTGCTCTCAATGTTTTTGAAAGAATTGTGACCATAATACTCAGCCTCTGTTTAAGGATAGCCCCATGAATAATATGAGCTTTGAAATACCGTTTGGAAAATGACCAGGAATCCATGGTTTTTCCTTGCTCAAACAATGTTGGGTGAGGTCCTTAGATTTCCTCCTAAGTAACATCAGGAACATATGTTTCTGGTTCCAAGTTTAGCAATATTAGTATTTTGAAACTTTGAAGCAGACAACATTTTAAAGATAAATTCTGGAAGTGGCGCTGTGGCTCAAAGTGGTAGAGCACTAGCCTTGAGCTGAAGAGCTCAGGGACAGTGCCCAGGCCCAGAGTTCAAGCCCCATGACCAACAAAAACCCAAAAACAAACAAACAAACAAACAAAAAACCTTTATTATCAGACTTAGTCAATGCTTTCTGGGTTTTAATACTATAGAATCTCAAGGTGATGAGAGAGCCAGTCACTGCTGGAAAGTGTTTTCCAGAAAATTTGAACTGATTGACCGTGACTTGAACAAGAATTCTTTCCTAACTGTGTCTAGAGCTTTTATGAGGAGCCATTGCATTTATGGGGCTTACAGCGGCCAGGTATGACCTGTAATTATAACACTGCTCTCCTTTATTGCCAAGTGGTTTTCAGAACCATTACATCATAAGGTTTATTGGAGAAGTAACTTACGCCAAACTTCTCACAAGGAAGAAAACTGGGTTTTCTTTGTCGTAGAGATTGGACACCGTCCCAACACTTGCTACTTCAGTGTCTGTGTCTCCTCAACAGAGCCATTGGACTTGCTCTAGACATGGCCTAGGAGTGAATACAAGCCACTTATAGGAAGAAGCTTAAAAAACAGCCTGTTATGTTAGTGTGTGTGTGTGTGTGTGTGTGTGTGTGTGTGTGTGTGTGTGTGTGTGTGTGTCCTTTCTGCCACAAAACTGGCCAGTGAAAGTAAGGATGATCAGGCTCAGATCACAGCTACCCTGTGAAGGATATATGCCATGAGTGAGAAACAAGCCAATGAATTTGGGGACTCTTTATTACCACCACATAACCTATTACTGACTGATACACTTGCTAGGGTCATGCAGTCAATCAATGGTAGATGTCATAAGAGCCCCCAAATCCACATGAATTCCCCAGGTTTTCCTAGCAGAGAGCAGTTATCCTTTTTGATTTCCTCAAATGTGCTTTCCTTATCTACTCCAATTTCTGAAATAGCATAAGAGTCTAATTAATATTAATGAAGTTTGAAAATCTATGTATATGGCAAGTATTGAGTACTAAAGCATTAAAAGTTAGATATAGCAAATCTGAAGTATTATAAATATTCTCACCATCATACAAGTGAAAACAAGGTGACTGAGTGATTAGTAATCTAGGAAGCAGAGGAGAGATGAGAAGAAGACAAGAGGCAAATGATGATGGATGAATTTGTTGGGCATTTTAATTTTCTTTGCTCTGATCTGACCGGGAAGACTTTTGAAAGAAAGGTGTTTTCATCAATTTTCTCATTTCCTCTCTAGAATAAGGAAATGGGAAAGATTCATCTTATGAAAAATAGTGGACCACTCCCAGACTGGAATTTTAAAATCTTCAGTTTGCATATGGCACCAATTTGTTCTGATATGCTTATATAAATATATTGAGTTTTGTGGCTAAAAGTCCCTCTCCCTCTTTTCTCTCTCTTCCCTTTGCTCTTTCCTCTTACTTAGAGAAGACTTCTAGGAGCAAACTATTATGCTAGTGTCCAAGTTCATATGAGAAAATGTGTTATAAAGGTTTTCATAGCTCAGGGACTAATGAATCTTGAATAGACTCCTGAATTCTGTATCCTTGCGGACTAAATAACTGTAAGGCATAGCTCATTTCTGCGGATCTCTGAGGAAATCAGTTAAGCATTGGAGATGGCACAAGAGCCAGGAATTCTATTTAGTGTCCTCTGTCATCAGAGAGATCTTGGATCAGTTTGCCACATGCCAGAAACATCTTGCTTCTATTCTGTATTGAGAAATTGCCTCAGTCAAAACCCATTGTGTATAGGGACCAGGTTCCCATAAACATTTGCTGAGAGCCTACTGTGTGCCAGGCCTTTCCAAAACTCACTGCCAAAATAAGCAATTTGGAATAACTTCAGGTTTGGCTCACAATTCCAAATCATCTTGGATCCAGCTCATAATTAGAGAACAACAGAAAATCTTAGAGTAAACTCTTGAAAAGCATCAATTTGGCTTGATTTTAAAGCTAGGAATCGAATTAAAAGTGTGAGTTAGGGAACAAGACAGATTCACAGGTAAGCATCCAAATGGAAGAGAATCAAACTGTGCATGGGGTGGGGGCGGGGGATGTTCTGGATTTTGGAAGGATTTGCATGGTTTATTTAATCAGTCTTTGAGCAGCTGAAAGGCCAGAATCCAGGGGAGATCTCCTGAACTCACTGACTCTCTGTGAGAAATTTTATTACCAGTAAAGCATGCATTTCTTTTGAAGGATGACTACTGGACAGTGATTATGATGAGTCACACTCTACTTGGTGTAGAAGCTCCAAAAATGCATAAAAAATCCTTATGAACATGGAGTTTGTACACACACACACACACAAACACACACACACACACACACACACACACACACACATACACAGCATTCTTTCTGTAGTTCTGACAGAACTGGAGGGAACAATTTTTTTTTCCTTGCCTTTATCCTGGTGTCAGTATGAATTCAATTCCTGAGTCACCTATAATTTGAGGACAGTGAAGTTATCCTTTCCCTTCCATCAGCTTTTTCTTAGCTTGTAGATGTTTGAACAAGTATGCGAGAAATAAGTTCTGGCAAGCAATAACTTGCAACTGCAGCTGTTTCCGTTGTTTGAGGATAAAAGGCAAGAGCGTAAGTTCAGTCCACCACAAGAAGAACACCATTGGCTGTTGTCAGGAAAGCAGGAGCAAGGAGCAAAGACAGGCTCCCCACCCAGCCCCATCTACTGTTTTATTACTTTCCTGCAGCCGTGCGGGACGGCTCTGACTATACTCCCAAGACTCTGAAGAAAAGAAAGCATGTTCATGGCTATAGCCACATCAGGTAGGTTGCACATATTGTTATTACAAGATCATTTGGGGAAGGAGCTGGGAAAAGAAAGATGAAAAATATCATTAATGAAGGGCTGGGAAGGTGGCTCAGTGGTAGAGTGCTTGCCTTGCATGCCTGAGGCCCTGGGTTCGATTCCTCAGCACCACATAAGCAAAAAGAAAAAAGCCGGAAGTGGCGCTGTGGCTCAAGTGGTAGAGCGCTAGCCTTGAGCTGAAGAGCTGAGGGACAGCGCCCAGGCCCAGAGTTCAGGCCCCACTACCGGACCCCCCCCCCAAAAAAAAAAGAAAGAAAGAAAAAGATCATTAATGAAGACAAAATACATTCTTACACTGAAACCCATTGCCTCTGCTACCCATTGAAAATCAGAGGTTTATTCTGCGGCTCCTAGGGCAAGGTGGCAGAGAGCAACCTGTTGCTGGAGATCCTGGTATTTACCTTGCCAAGATTTGGGGCATGGTGATAAAGGTCAAAATACATGTGTAATTCAAAAATCTGTAACAGAAAATCCTTGGTAAATAATGAAGTGTCTCATTAAGAACCATAGGAAAGGGGCTGGGAAGGTGGCTCAGTGGTAGAACGCTTGCCTTGCATGCCTGAGACCCTGGGTTCGATTCCTCAGCACCACATAAGCAAAAAAAAAAAAAAAAAAAAAGAACCATAGGTAAACAGGAAGGAAGGGTTCTTCCATTTTCAAGTAAAAAGTGGCTAAATGTTTTCTTTTCTTTTTTTTTATTGTGAAAATACCATATAGAGGGGTTACAATTACATGGTCAAGGTAATGAGTGCATTTCTTATCAAGCATTGTTGCCTCCTCCTTTGTTTCCCCTTCCCATCCCTTCCCATCTACCCCCCTCCATCCTCACTTCCCCCTCCCAGCCAAAGTTCTAAAGTTCATTTTTGACATAACATTTTGTACATCTCATTGGTGCAGTGGGTCCACCTGTATCCCTATTTAAACAGTTTGTCAAAAAGTGGCTAATTCTTGATAGTCTCATAATTGTATGCATTCCCCATGTATTAATTACCTATTACTTGGAGACCAATTACTGTATAACACAGTATCCTCAAAAACAACAAATAACAAAACCCTCAAAATCTGCTGTCTGTCATGGTTTCTGGGGTTTAAGAAACCAGATGTGATTATGTTGGTAGTTTTGAAGATGAGGAATCCAGATGTGGTTTCTTTTATTCCCAGACAAGGTATCTTGTGAAGTCACTGTCAGGATGCCAGCAGGGCCGCTATCCTCTGGAGGCCTGGGGTAGAGGACTTACTCTCAAGATCATTCAGTCACATTGCTCTGGGACAGGGGCTTTAGCTCTTGCCAAGTGGGCTTCTCAACAGGCTGCTGGATTGTCTTACAGGCTGGCACCAGTTCTGAGAGAGGGAGGGAGTGGTGCCATGGACCTTTTATGACCTGTTTTCAGAGTCTCATGTGCCTACTGCCAAAGTCCAATCCACACATACAGCAGAGAAACTAGGCTCCACCCTCTGAAGGGAGGAGTAGCAAAAAATGTGTGGACAATTTAAAATATCTACAGTAATGTATCACAGGAAAGCAATTCTGTCATGTTGTGGCAGAAAAGATATTTTTGATTATCTAATATGAATAAATTGTTTATTGTTCATAAGTCAGCCTTAGGTCAATCTCCCTTTGTTTATACACAAAGGTGTGGAAGAAAGACTTCTCCTGAGTCAAAAGGTGACTTAGAAATTGTGAACATATGTGGCAATTTAAAAGAAACTGGGGGCTGGGAAGGTGGCTCAGTGGTAGAGCGCTTGCCTTGCATGCCTGAGGCCCTGGGTTCGATTCCCCAGCACCACATAAGAAAAAAGAAAGAAAAAAGCCAGAAGTGGCGCTGTGGCTCAAGTGGTAGAGCGCTAGCCTTCAGCTGAAGAGCTGAGGGACAGCACCCAGGCCGAGTTCAGGCCCCATGACTGGACCCAAATAAAAGAAACTGGAAGCTGATAGCATTGGAAACTGGAAGCAGGTAGCCCTGTTGTGTAGGAGTTTAATAGGAGAAACAGAGAAGCCACATTCTGAGAGGTAGAATTGGGAGTCTTATTGGAGGGCTGGCGACTGCAGGTGGACTCCTATCGCAAAGACCTGCAGTCCCCTCTAATACACTTAACACTGTTAGAAAACTGAGCCATGAGAGTATGAGAGGAAAGAAAGAGCAACAAACCAGATCAACTCCAATGCCATGGTGACTGGGAGCAAGCCAAGAGACATGAGGCATGACGTAATGACACCTAAGCTGGTCCTGGTCAGGGGGGCGGGTCATAGGGAGCTTGAGAATTCATGATCCAAGACTGGTAAGCCCAGAAACCTATTGTCCAAACCCCTGTCCCACAGGAATTCAGGCATGCTCATCACCTGAGGGGTGGGACTTCACTTCCCTCAACATGAAAACAAAATGGCCCCAGTTAAACCCAATTCCCAGTCATCCACCATGTGGCCAAAATGGCACTGGTTAGACCCAGTATCCTAATTTCAGTCCATGCCTATAATCAGTGCCCAGACCTTGAGTTTAAGCCCCAGTGTCAGTTTACCCAGTACAGGAGAGAAGGAAGGAAGGAAGGAAGGAAGGAAGGAAGGAAGGAAGGAAGGAAGGAAGGAAGGAAGGAAGGAAGGAAGGAAGGAAGGAAGGAAGAAGGGAGGGAGGGAAGGGAGGGAGGGAGGGAGAAAGGGAGGGAGGAAGGAAGGAAGGGAGGGAGGGAGGGAGGGAGGAAGGAAGGGAGGGAGGAAAAAAAATTAGGATTTTTCAGTGGACATACTGAAGTATGGTTCCAGCAAAAGCCATGAGGGACCTCTCCATTCTAATTACATTCTAATGTAATGATACATTAGAATTGGGTAGAAAGAGGAATCCTCATGTTAAGTGAACTAAGCCAGTACCACTAAGACCAGTTTCATGCTTTCCTCTCATATATTGAATCTAAGGGGAAAACAAAAAAATAAATCAAAAAGGAATGCTAATTAGGATGTGTAAGGGACAAAGGAAAATGGAGATATAAGATTAAAAGGAGTAACTATGGGGGGGCGAATATGATTAAAGTTGTCCTAATAAGCTAAAGGCATGGCTCAAGTGGTAAAGCATCTGCCCACCAAACATGAGGCCCTGAGTTCAAATCCTAGTGTTCCAAATAAAAAAGAAAAGGAAAGACAAAAAGAAAAGAAAAGAAATGTTATAAAGAGCCAGGTGCCGGTGGCTCATGCCTATAATCCTAGCTACTCAGGAGCCTAAGAGCTGAGAATAGAGGTTCAAAGCCAGCCCAGGCAGCAAACTCTGTGAGACTCTTATCTCCAGTTAACCACCAGAAAACCAGAAGTGGCACTGTGGTTCAAGTGGTAGCCTTGAGCTGAACCGCTGATGGACTGCCCCCAGGCCCAGAGTTCAAGCCCCATGACTGACAAAAGAAAAGAAAAGAAAAGAAAACTCTTCACTTTGTACAATTAATACACACTAATAAAAATGGGCTCATCCTCAGTGGAGATAACTCACAGGTACATGTTTTCCTCTGGCTTCTCAGGATTTCCCAGTAGGATTTCACTCTAGTTGCCCATGGTAGTAATTGGGTTGACAACATATACTTTATTGGCTGCTTTCCCTTTTCTTTCAATTCCCTACTCCCTTACTGGTGTTTCTAGAACCATCCCTCAAACTGCTGCGAATAAATCCTTCAGACAGGGTCTGCTCTTTAGAGAACCCAAATTAAGACAGTGGGCAACATGGCTACCATCTTCCATGCTTGGATGACTGATTGCCTGTGGAAGCAGGATCAGGTTTATCATCAAGGAGACTTAGATAATAGTTATTTGGAAGTGGTTTTTGTTTAGCAGAAAGAATTCTGTAATAACTCAAGATGCCTAAAAATGGAAAGAATTGCCTTGAGACGAAATAAACTCAATGTCACAGGGAATGTTTACACAGAGGCTGGTTAACCTCGAGGGATATGTAATTGATACAGGCCTAAACTCAGTGACATCCCAGGTCAGAGGTGGGTTTACTGTTAAGGAAGCAGAAACTTTCAAATCCCTTCTAGCTTAAGATCCTTCCTATTAAGAGCTTAGCATTCTTTTACCTGGTCAGACATTTCTGTTATTTGCAGAACCTTGTATCACAATTGATTCAGAACATTGTCAGTTTCCACTCCTATTTAATTTTATTCTGTAACTCTTTTTTTGGGGGGGAGGGGGTCCGGTCATGGGGCCTGAACTCTGGGCCTGGGCGCTGTCCCTCAGCTCTTCAGCTCAAGGCTAGCACTCTACCACTTGAGCCACAGTGCCACTTCCAGCTTTTTTCTTTTTGCTTATGTGGTGCTGAGGAATCGAACCCAGGGCCGCATGCATGCAAGGCAAGCGCTCTACCATTGAGCCACCTTCCCAGCCCCTTCTGTAACTCTTTTAAAACACAACCTATTAGAAGTTAGTAGGCAGCATGTGTATAGAAGGGCTGGAAATAAACATAACATGGTGTGAAGTTACCTGGTTTTATGCACCCCGACATTTGGAATTGAATTTTAGCCTATCTGACACATCTTGTCTTGACAAAGCATGGTGGTTCTAGATGACACAGCATGCAAAAATGCCACTGACGCATCGTGATAGCCTGACATGAGCAAAAAAGACATTCCAGTGACAAAACATGGAGAAGACTTTGATCACACAGCTATGCCAGTCTCTATGGGCAACAGCAATTGTAAAAGTATTCTAATTTTCCTGTTAAAATTTTTAGATTAAATCCAAATAGTTCTGGTCATTATTTGAACTGACAAAACATTTAAATTTGATTAGGAAGGAAGTATGTTGGTGAAAAACCAAGATGTAATCTGAAGAAGCTTTTAAATTTTTGTCACCTGTTGAGATATCTCACTAGAAACAAATATTCATTTTTGCACCTAACTTCACATTCATAATTTATATCCATCATGTAGTTTATCTTTTTTATAGCTTTTTTCAACTAGAAGGATTTTTTGTATATTTTTTTTATTATTATGAAGGTGATATACAGAGAGATTTTCATGTCATAAGTCAGGTAATGACTCCATTTCTTTTTGAACAATGTCACTCTTTCCTTCTCTTTCTCTCCCAGTTTTTCCCTTCTGTCCCTGCCCACAAGTTGTATAGTGCATTTTCAACATAATGTCTAGTGAGTACCATTGCTGTATTTGTTCACTCTTTGTTCCTCCATTTCTGTGCCCTCTCCTACCTCCCCACAAAGGCAGACAAATAAACACACCAGAAAAAAACCCAAAAACCTCAAGAGGCTGGGAAGGTGGCTCAGAGGTAGAGTGCTTGCCTTGCATAGATGAGGCCCTGGATTCAATTCTTCAGCACCACATAAGCAGAAAAAGCCAGAAGTGGCTCAAATGGTAGAGTGCTAGCTTTGAGCTGAAGAGCTGAGTGACAGTGCCCAGGCCCAGAGTTCAGGCCCATGGCTGACAAAACAAAAAACAAAAAAACAAAAAATGAAAAAACAACCTCAAGAAGCAAACAAAAAACACCAAAAAGTAAAAACAAACAATACCATACCATCTTCATCAACCGCAACAGAATCTCCGTTTATCTTATTTAAAGAATTCATATATAATTGAGGCCCATCTCAGTCTATAGTTCTTGATGATTCCTGAGTCCTTTGAAAATGTAAATGGTAGCCAAGTTTCTTTATGGTTTTGATTTAGAATATGTGGTAGAGTGGGATATTTAAATGCATGGCCCTATAGCTCAGAAATGAAGAGAAGTTTTTCACTTATGCCTTTAATACAATCCTAATATTGAAGTCAAGGCTAGAGAGACCTCGATTATCTCTATTATGCCTTTGTTCCCTTTTCTCCCTAGAGGGACAACCATTTTAGATACCTACTCACATTTACTACAATGAATATTATAAGCCTGGCATGGTTATACCTGTAATCCTGGCTATTTGGGAGGCAGAGATTGGGAGATCGAGGCTTGCGGCCAACCCAGGCATAAAATGTTCCCCGAGATTCCATCTCAGTCAGTGTCTGAGGGTGATGGCACCCTCCTATTCTCCCAGCTACAGGGAAGCCAATGAGGAGGATTGTAACTCAGTCTTCTGGGCATAAAGTGAGACCCTTCCTTGAAAATAAACTGAGTAAAAAAAAGTATAGCTCAAGTGGTAGAGTGACCTGCCTCGCTAATGTGAGGCCATGAATGACATTCCCAGTATGGCCAAGAAAAGACACTAAGTGTGTTACCATTATAAAAGTAAGTGGTGAGCCCATTCTTTTGAATGCTTTCTAATCCATGTCATACTTTCTCAAGCACCCAAGACACTTGAGAATGATATAGACATATGTGATCATTTTAATCTGAATGATCAATATGAAGAGAAAACAAAACAGAAAGACAAAATTAAAATTGACCTGTAACAAAAATAGATTAAACAGTGGGCTGGGAAGGTGGCTCAGTGGTAGAGTGCTTGCCTTGTATGCATGAGGCTCTGGGTTCGATTCCTCAGCACCACATAAGCAGAAAAAGCTGGAAGTGTTGCTGCTCAAGTGGTAGAGTGCTAGCCTTGAGCTAAAGATCTGAGGAACAGTGCCCAGGCCCAGAGTTCAGGCCCCACGACCCCCCCCCCAAAAAAAAGAGCTCAGGGACAGAACCCAGGGTCCTGAGTTTAAAAAAAATGGATTAAACATTCCTTGACTACAAAGGGATAAAGCTAGATTAGTTTAGTAGAGAATAAAACAAATCACCAGTTCTACTTCTTCATTTTTTGGGGGGAGGGGGGGTCCGGTCTTGGGGTATGAACTCTGGGCCTGGGTGCTGTCCTTCAGCTCTTCAGCTCAAGGCAAGCGCTCTACCACTTGAGCCACAGCACCATTTCTGGCTTTTTTTCTTTTTGCTTATGTGGTGCTGAGGAATTGAACCCAGGGCCTCATGCATGCAAGGCAAGTGCTCTACCACTGAGCCACCTTCCCAGTCCTCTTCTTCATTTTTGTAAATAAAGTTTTATTAAAACAAAGCTGCGTTCATTTATTAATAGTGAACTGTAGCTGCCTTCATGATAATATGACACAGATTGTATGGCCTGCAAAGACTCAAATGTTTATTGTCTGACCCTTTATATAAAGGGTTTGCCAGCCACTCATCTAGAAGGACTAATTGGGCTGGATAGGTCTCTGTGGAAGTAACAAGGACATGTTGATGAAGAAAATCCTTTCTCTCTATTTAAAGGGACATCACGGGGACATTAATTCTGTATGGAACTCAATGGGATTCCCATTGCCCTAGTTAGAGGAATTTAAAAATAAGACAAATCCTTTTTTTTTTTTTTTTTTTTGGCTGTGGAAATTGTAAAGCTCCAGTGAGTTCAGGAAGATCTATTAGTGGCGACTACAGCAGGAGAGGAGAAAGAACAAAATATGGCTTTCATGTTCACTGAAAGTCTCTAAAATGGCAGTTCTGATAGAAAAAACAAAACTTACTCTCCCCAGGCAGGCTGGGGCTGTTGACGTGCAGGCCTGGTTATGGAGAGGGCCTCTCCCTGCCCCTGTCCACAAGCATATGCGCACAGTGTACATTGATGGCTCTGACCTCAGAGCTCACCACCTACCCCATGTGTGTCCAGGGCTCCCCTGTCTATGCTTTTGCTGTTCCTCTGTCTTTCCCACAGCCTTTGGAAGAACCACTCTTTTTTTAAAAAACATTTTATTTTTATCTTTAAGTAGTTGTACAAAGAAGCTTCCATTCTACAAAGCAGTATATGAATGACAATGATAGCATTGTCGCCCATGGTAGAAGCACCGTTCTTTTGCCCCAGGAAATCTGGTTGTAGAGAACATTAAATCAGATTCATTTTCTCTCCTTGGGAACATGCTGGGGAACTGTGCTCTTCTATTTCAGTCTCCTGTATCTGTGCTCTCATTCTCTCTGCTGTTGGGTGAATAAGAGAAAATTCAAGGCATCTAATGAGTAGATGACTAGCCGCTGGACCTTCTTTCCAAACTATATTTTTATAAGTAGAGGAAAATCCTAAATTTATTTAAGAGCAAGAGTCTGCAGTGGCAGGAAAATTTGTTGTCTCTTTTACAATCAAGAACTAAAGTTGTTTGTTTGTTTGTTTACTTTCTTCACTGTAAGCAAGACAAAGTTAGTGTTTTATTCTTTGACTGGCCCAGAGTCCCAAGGGAACTAGCTTGCATGTGTAGGCATGGTATCTGTGTGCATTGTAAGAAACAATATGGAAACCTGGATATCAAAGAATGTTACATTCACACAGCTACCTGACATTTTAGTGCCATATTAAAATAATTCTGAGCCAGGCACTGGAGAATTATGCCAATAGTTCTAGCAACTAAAGAAGCTGAGATCTGAGCAATGTAGTTCAAACTCAGGCTGGGCAGGAAAGTCCATAAGACTCTTATGTCCAATTAACCACCAAAAAGCTAGAAGTAGAGGTGTGACTCAAGTTGGAGAGCACCAGCCTTTAGTGAAAAATGTTAAGAGACAGTGCCTAAGCCCTGAGTTCTAGTGCGTACACGCGCGTGCGCGCACACACACACACACACACACACACACACACACTCATTTCATTGCTATATAGAGTACAGGACTACCACACTGCATTACTTGAGACCCTCCAGTGTCCCGGATGACATGTCACATGTAGCCACTCTGGGCAGGAGGTTAAAAGCATAGATTTTGAGCCGCAACATTTGGCTGCAACATTTGGCTCCATAGAAGTTCCTTCCTCATCTTTATCACGGGAGGAATTACTGATCACTATTAACGTGAGCATTAAATGAACAAACGTATGACGTTTAAGAAAATGACAAATGCTGGGGGGGAGGGGGGAGGCTGGGAAGGGAGGTGAAGGGTAAACAAAGGAGGAGGCTGCAATGCTTGGTAAGAAATGTATGCATTATTCTGCCCATGTAATTGTAACCCCTCTGTACAGTATGTTCTCAAATAAAATTAAATTAAATTAAAAAAAAAAAAGAAAATGACAAATGCTTACCAAGTAAGCTTTTTGGTGGCATGTGCCTGTGCTACCTGTGCACCTTCCCTGGGGGTTTATGTCACTGTAAAGTATCTTAGACTGGAATAAGGTTTGAGTGCAGCTGTGCGTGATGGCCATGTATTAGTTTCTTCTGGCTGCGATAACAAATGAGCACACGTTGAATGGCTTAGATGCCAGAAATCATATGCTGATGGCTCTGGATGCTGAGAAGTCTCAAGCCAAGGTGTTGGCTGGGCCATGCTCCCTTTGAAGTGTGGCTGGGAGAGGGAGAGAGGGTTCCTTCCCTGTCCCTTCCTAGCTCCTGGTGGCTGCTCACAGTCCTTAGCTTGTAGCTTCCTAACTCCAATCTCTGCCTTTGTCATCACTTGGTCTATTATTGGGTTATACACCATAATGTCATCATAATGTTATTTACATCTGCAGAGGACTTATTTCCAAATAAAGGCACGTTCTCTGGTATCTTGAGTATATTTATTTTGGAGACACATTTCAATCTGGAACAGAGACTGTGAACAGAGTGAGGAGAGGTGGCAGAGAGGAGAAGTCCTGTCCTTGGGCCTGATCCTTGATCTCAGACAAGTGATTGAAGGTCTTTTTTTGGGTACATTTTTTATAATAAAGATATTGTACAGAGAGGTTACAGTTACATGAGCAAGGTCACGAGTCCATTTCCTATGAGCATTGGATTGAAAGTCTTTTGCCTCCGTTTCCTCATCTATATCATCTATGAAATGAAACCACACCCTGTTCTTTACATTTGATGGTTTCATAAAGAATCTCAAATTCCCACTTGCTGAATGTGAATTCATGAGTCTCTTGTGTACACAGAGGTTGATAAAACCTCCCAGTGGGACGGTCAGGGTGGGCTTGCGGGCAGAGTTCCCTGGACTCATCCCGGAACAGCTCCCGGACAGAGGCCTTCATGTGGTGCCACCTCTTCTCAAACTTGTTCTCTTATTCTTTTTTTCATTTCAAATTGCTAGCTTTAAAATTTATTTCTATTTCTATAAAAACACATTTCTCTTCCAGTAGATGGTCTCAATCCAGTCACAACTGCTGACAACTTTTGAGCACTATTATGAGTCCAGATAAAATACACAGCTTTTCTGGCCTTAAATAGGACATCTTCCCCATGGGATGTGAGAGGGATTTACATTCATTTTAGGATTATAGAGACCCAACTCTTTCAATAGGCCACAGACGTCCATGGAGGTCATTAGCTAAGATTGGACTAGAGAGTTATACCTCATGTGAACCTTAAATAAAGGGGAAATTTTCCTGTAGTCCAGCAAATATTGGATAAATAAAAATATTTGTTTCATACCTAGGAAGCAATTGAGTACATTTTATTGCCTAGTAAGAACCTCTAGGTTCTCCCCAGGGTTTTTGTGTTAAATAACTTTTAAATCCCAATACTACTGGCATAGAAATTGAAGTTTTTGTTATGAATGATGTCATTACCTAGGAAATAACCACCAGAATCACATTGTTTGTGAGGACTCCAGTGAATGTACAGCCTAAGTATGGATTTTTCTGTATACATGCATTAAACACCCTGTACTTGCCCATTTGGTTAGACAGCTTTCAACAAAAATCAATTCAAAGAAATTTCTGAATAACATTTCTAAAATCTGTACTCTATATTCCATATCCTAAGGACTACATTTTGCCTTTCTATTAAGGTTGACAAGCATGGCTTAATATAACAGTAATAGTCAAAATGGAAATTCAGAATTTTAATTGAGTATAATAAAGTGCTCTGGAACTCAATAATGAATAAAACTGACAACTGTGTAATTAATTTCTTGATTTCTTAGGAAAGGGTTAGCAAAGGTAAAATTGAACATAGTTTCTATTAATTTCAAACCGACTATGAGTTAGTGGCATCTGAATTAATGAGGTTTTATTTTGGCTATAACTTTATTTTTAAGTAACTTAAGTATATTAATATTTTTTGTGGTTATGTTCGGGATGCCTCTGATAATTGAAAATGTTCATTCATAATAACCAAAAATACTACCGACGACGACGATGATTATAATATTAGAGCATGCCATTTTTAAGGTAATTCTGATTTTTATAACGTGGTAGGATTTAGTTTTGCTTTTGTGCTGATAGTGGTCTTGAACTCAGAGCCTTGAGCACTTGCTTAGTTTTTTTCATTCAAGGCTCTACTGTTTAAGCTATATCTCCACTTCTAGCTTTTTGCTGCTAAGTCAGAGATTTGAGACTCTTAGATTTGTTCAACACTGGCTTTGGACTTGGATCCTCAGATCTCAGTCTCCTTAGTAGCTACCCTTATAGTCATGAGCCACTGTCACCCAGCTGTGGTGGGTTATTTTGATCCTGAATCAGTAGTTTGTAGCAAAGCAATCCAATCCTGGAGAAGAGCCAGAAGGTAGAGCGGGTAAGATAAAGAATTCTTATAAATTTGAAGGGGAAAAAACAAATCCTTTAGATAGGGATACAGGTGGACCCATTGCAACAATGAGATGTACAAGTCATTATGTCAAAAACGAACTTTACAACTTAGGTGGGGGGTGGGGAGGAGGGTTGGGTGGGGGGTGGGGTGGGAGGAGGATGGGATGGGTAGGGGAAACAAAGGAGGAGGCTACAATGCTTGATAAGAAATGTACTCAGCCGGGCGCTGGTGGCTCACGCCTGTAATCCTAGCTACTCAGGAGGCTGAGATCTGAGGATCGCGGTTCAAAGCCAGCCCGGGCAGGAAAGACCGTGAGACTCCTATCTCCAATAAACCACCAGAAAACCGGAAGTGGCGCTGTAGCTCAAGTGGTAGAGCGCTCACCTTGAGCTGAAGAGCTGAGGGACAGCGCCCAGGCCCAGAGTTCAGGCCCCACGACCGACCAAAAAAAAAAAAAAAGAAATGTACTCATTATCTTGCCCATGTAATTGTAACCCCTTGTACAGTATTTTCACAATAATAATAATAATAATAAAAAGAATTCACACCCTAGAGATAGACTTGAGCTTCAGATTCTATTTCCACAACTTACTAGTACATAACCTTGGCCTCTTCAACTTTTCTAGGTCAAGTTTCTTATCTGTAACCTGAGTCCCACAGGGTTAATGAGTTTGAACAAGATAAAGTTGGGGCAGTGTTCAAAGTACTGTCAAAATATTTGTCAGTGAGATTAGCTCGCTCAAAGTCTCTCCTACCTTTCCCCAACCGTAGTGCCCAGAACTCATAATTGACTTACAGGAAATGTGTATGGAATAAAATTGAAATCACCATTATATGCATTGGGGCTTAAAGAAAGGAAATGGATGTCATTTCATCTTATTATGAGATAACTGGTCTGGATTAGATGATCTCAGAGAGGTGGTTTTTGTTTTGTTTTGGGGGATTTTTTTTTAGGCTTAATGCTAGATGAGCCTCTGGGGTATAATCATATGTATTTGGTCCCTGGCATAGGGCTTCTAAAACTCTTAGACTCTGCTGCTGATGGTGTGACAGGAACATCTTTGCCTATTTATAAGAAATCAGTCCACCCGTGCTTTTAGTAATTAGGTGACGCTTGGTCAGGTCCTGACAAACTTCAGGATGAGAGCTGGCGGCCTGAAATACCAAGCTTTGATTAGAAGATTGGATGTTTCGGCCCTATCTCCAGGCCTCCAAGAAAGGGAGAGAGGCTGCAGACTGAGGTCCATCACCAATGGCCAATGCTGTATTCAATAAGGCTTATGTAATGACACATCCATTCAAATCCTCAGACAACCGTGCTTCCAGGCTTCCAAGTTGGCAAACATATACTCATGTTTGGGATGGGCAACATACGCCAGTGTCACAGGGACAGAGGTGAATGTGCTAGGGACCCTCAGACCTCACCCTCTGTGCCCCTATCTGACTGTTCAATTGTGTCCATCATGATAAGCTAATATTAAGTGCAGTCTTTGTCCGAGTCCTCTGAGTCAGGCTGGAAAATTAATGTGTCTGAAAAGGGGAGACACAGAGGAATGCCCCTTATAGTTGTAGCTAAGCTAGACTTAAAAAAAAAATGTATAGCCCAGGTACCCCATTTGCCATTGGCATCTGAAACAAGGCAGTCCTTTAAGACAAAAGTCTTCAACTTGTAGAAGCTGATGCACAGAGGCAACTGAATTGTGGGGCGAGTGGAGAGTGCCATTTGCTTACCGTAGGTTTTGTAGCCCATTGCATGGAGGTTGGTGCCAGGAAGGGGTGGTGTGTTTCTTTGTGCCATGTCACTGATGTGAGGGAAGTAGATTGATGCCACTGGATGGACAACAATCACTGGTAAGAAAGTGGTGGCCTGGACGAGCAACCTTAAGGCCAAGAGTCAAGAACATAGAGAGGGTGGTTACCATTGCCAAGAGTATCCCGGAACCACCAAAGGCTAGCTGTGTGTAAAATTCCTCCACTCCTCCATGGGTACCGTACCTATGGTGCAAGAGTCTCTGATGTGTTCAAAGCCCCACTCAATCCAGACTGAAAATTTCCCTAGCTCGGGATTTCTCATTTGCTATGAGTCTTATAAAGTGGTCAAAGTACTACAAATACATACTTAAATACATATATGCATCTCCTCTTCATTATCTTATTATGTCATTCATAGTACCACTCCAAGGAACTCCCATGCCTCCAAGAACCACCATTTACTCCTGTGGTTCATATTTTCAATTTTGACAGTATTGGGATTTGAACTCAGGCCCTCATGTTTGCTAAGCAGGTACTCTTAGCACTTGAACCATAGCTCCAGTCATACTTTCAGTTCTGAAATGCCCATCTATGTACCACTTTCTTTCTGATACTATACCTATGAAGTGAAATTAATTTCCTTGCCTTTCTTCTGTGGTGTCTGCTCAGCCCCGTTAAGTTAGATGCCAGAGGACATGTGTTCCAACGCTGCAGGAGAACTAAAAATGTTTTCCAGCTTGTAAATGGCTTTTTGTTTATTTAATTGTATTTTTCACGGGCTATAGATTTAGCACATGCCTCTGGGGTCTTTTATACATTAACAATTTAAAAACCACTGACCTATAATCATATTAAAATTCCCATTTTATCTCCAGTTTAGCCACAATAGAATCTTGGGTGCAAGTCTGGTGAAAAGATAACCTTATCGCTACAATACTAGGCCTGCATGGAGTAACTAGGGATTATAAAATCAAATTGTGAGCCATTCAGTTATGGTTCATAGTGTTATTATCACATGATTGCAAAACATTCCAAGCTTAGCCATCTCCTTTGACGTTTTGGTTAGGATTATTACACTTCCGATAGATTTCCACCTTATCAGGAAAGAAATGACTTCCAAGCTCTGGGCAGGGGATGAGAAGATGCAGAGGATCTCTGTGATTTGAAGGCAGAGTCTCTCCAGAGTAACTCAAAGGTGGGAAATATGGCACTTCCCTGGCTTGTCTTTTCAAAAACATAGTTGCAGCAGAGCATGCCTATAATCCTAGCTACTTGGGAGGCTGTGATCCGAGGATCGAAGTTCAAAGCCAGTCCAGGCAGGAAAGTCCAGGAGACCCTTATCTCCAATTAATCACCAAAAGACAGAAGAGGAACTGTGATTCAAATAGTAGAATGCCAGCCTTGAGAAGAAAAAAAAAAAGCCTAGGAATAGTGCCTAGCCTGAGTTCAAGCCCCACAACTAATATATACAAAGAATAAAAAAGTAGTTTGAGCTTGGGACAAGTAGTTTGAGCTTGAAGTATTGGCTGAAATTTGTTTCTCCAAGTAGACTATGTCCTTATTAATCTTCAGGTTAGTCCCTTGGCCTGTTTCCCAGTGAAAAGCTGAAAGTGTTTGTTTAAAACAGTGATGCTGAATGTCTGCCAGGTTTTGATTATCCAAACAAGTGATAATGTCATGTTAATGACAGTGTGATCTAAATTTCATTATTGACTGCTATGGAGAGTTAGTCTGTGGGAAAGCAGGGAGCCATGTTCAAAGCTGCTGCTAGGCAACCTCTCGGCCCATTGCTGCGTGTGTAGACTTTCCCACAATAATTAGTTGAGTTTTTGAAACCATTATCTGGAGGATTACCATGAGGTGAAGTCAACTGAATCATAACCACTAACAGAATGGACTCTGTAGCACTGTATTTATTTTGGCCATGTTAAGACAAATGAGGCTAATTTTTTAAGGATTTATAAGCAATTCATTAGGTGGAAAGACCTTATGGATAGGAAGTAGACAGGGAATTATTTTTCCTTCCATTGCTGCATTCCTGTCCCTGACCTTTGCCAGCCCCGGGCAGGGGCAGGTCTCATTGCCTTCTGATAACTGTCACTTATCAGAACAATCTCACTAGAGGGTGGTGACTCACTTTCAGGAGTTAAAGTATCTCTGAGTCCAAATCAAAACCAGTCTCCCTTTCCATCTAGCACTTCTTTCCCACCCACTGGTCTCATCCAAAGCCTCAACAACATGTGACAAAGAACACATTCCTTCACTCTTCCTCCTTTTTATGCTTTTTCCACCATCTTCTTAAAGATATCCCAGACTCCAAGGGGGGAGGGGTCTCACAATGGCCACAGTCGCTCCTGCACTGAAGCTGTCTGGCTAATGACCTCGTAACTTTCTCCAATTACTCCTTCCCCCTTGCCAGTGTTTCTTAAATAAGCTGGAGGTGGACTCCGGGGAATTTCTCAATTGTTCTTGGCATTGAAGTTATACTGAAATCCTTTGCCAACAAGAAGTGTCTCATTAAACATCTTTCTACAGATACATAGATCACAGCAATGGTATCATTGTAGAGAATCAGAGTTCTTTGCAGACAAGAAGTGGTTTCTAGTTCTTTAATTTACTAAGCAAGAAGAGACCACAGAAAGTGAGTGGGACCAGACATTGGTAGTTAATACCTGTAATCCTAGCTACTCAAGAGGCTGAGATCTAAGGATCCTGGTTCAGAGCCAGCCTAAACAGGCAAAGTTGAGAAAGTCTTATCTCCAATTAATAAGCAAAAAAGCTGGAAGAGGAGTAGCTCAAGTAGAAGAATGCCAGCTCTGAGTAAAAAAAAAAAAAAGCTAACCAAGAGTGCAAGACCCTGAATTGAAGCCCCATTATTGGCATAAAAAAAGAGAAAAAGGAGGGACAAAGGGTGGGAGGGAGGGAGGGAAGAAGGAAGAAAGGAAGGAAAGGAAGGAAGGAAGGAAGGAAGGAAGGAAGGAAGGAAGGAAGGAAGGAAGGAAGGAAGGAAGGAAGGAAGGAAGGAAGGAAGGAAGGAAGGAAGGAAATGGGCAGTGTTTATGAGCACTGCTATTTCTCAGGACAGGGATGAAGGGTCAGAGTGTCTTCTGAGGTTGTCTCTTGTGCACACAGTGAGTGGTTTTGACACTGGTGTCCACATTGGCACAGGTGGAGACTCAACCGGGGCTGTCTCCTCTTCACAGCAGGCTTCGGGAGAGTGTTGTCTGACTGTATGGACAGGAGTCCTGAGCTTTGTATTGATTCTGCTTTAATTTGTTTACATTTTCATTTACCTACTCTGATGGGAATATATTAAATCAATGTGGCTGATTTTTGAAGAAAGCAATCTAGAAAATTCAATTATTTAGTGCCTGGAAGGGTTGTGAAGATTAAAACACTACATTAAAATGTGTAAGTGTTTGTTATTACAATCAAATCCATGTTTTCTTCATGCAATCAAATTGTATTGTCAAAAGACTTTGTACAGCTCCTCAAAACTCATTTTCTGTTCTTTTTTGTTGCCTCTTCCCCTAATTCCCCCAGGCACAATTAGAGACTGTTTTTCCTCTGTTACTCTGATAACTTTTTCCTCATACCTTCCTTTTAGCTAGATTCAGCTGGACTTGATTTAGTTTCCAATAACATTTACAAAGTGAACTATGTGGCAGGTGCTAGGCTAAGATCAGAGGAATGGAAAGGTTGAAACCTGTCTTCTTTCATGGAGCCAGAGTGTTAAGGTGAGAGTGTGTGTGTCTATGCCACCAGGTGTGTGTGTGTGTGTGTGCGTGTGTGTGTGTGCGTGTGTGTGTGTGTGTGTGTGTGTGTGTGTGTGATCTTTCATGCTGTGGTTCCATGACCAGTATAGAATTCAAAGATAGAAAAGGGAAGGCAACATCTATTATTGTTCTAGGTACAGGAAGAGTCCAAACAATGACCTCCGCTGTACGTTCTGCACCTGCACCATCAGGTCTTTTCCTTTTTTTGTAAGGATTCAAATGTTCCTGAAATCGATCTCCTCCCACTTCCAGGGAACAGCCTACACGGACCCCTTTGGCAGGAAAACTTGCCTTTTGCCATGTCTGCCCTGAACTTGGTGAGCACACTTCGGCACACTGGAAATATTGCTACAAGTTTCCAGCAAGGATGCCAAGTGGGAGGGCCAGCTCCTCCCAGTCAGGCGGCTTCCTCCCTGCTCAGAACTCTGACTCGTTCCTTGGCTAGTTGATCCTGAATGAAACTCCTGGTGTTTAGGGAAAAACAAATAGCAAGGAACACCACTTACCATTTATGTAGCTATTGCTAGTATAAGAATCAGAAAACGAAGATTTTGACTTGTGTTAGAGATATTAAAGGGGAAGAACATAAAACAAACCAATATAAAACAAACCAAATTTATGTCCCTCCAAAATGTACATTAACATGGAAATACCAAAAAAAGAAAGAAAGAAACCCAAGATAGTATAAAACATTTCTCTTTGTTAAATATGCAGGCTAAAAATGAGGGTAGGGGTAACAAGTTTGGTAAGAAATGCACTCATGGGGCTGGGAAGGTGGCTCAGTGGTAGAGCGCTTGCCTTGCATGCATGAGGCCCTGGGTTCGATTCCTCAGCACCACGTAAGCAAAAAGAGAAAAGCTGGAAGTGGCGCTGTGGCTCAAGTGGTAGAGCGCTAGCCTTGAGCTAAAGATCTGAGGGACAGTGCCCAGGCCCAGAGTTCAGGCTCCATAATCAGACCCCCCCCCAAAAAAAAAAAAAGAAAAGAAAAAAAAAAAAGAAATGCACTCATTACCTTATATATGTAACTGTAACCTCTCTGTACATCACCTTGATAATAAAAAAAAAAAAATGCAGGCTGCTACAGCCGGGCACTGGTGGTTCATCCCCGTAATCCTAGCTACTCAGGAGGCTGAGATCTGAGGTTCCCAGGTTGAAGCCAGTCAGAGCAGAAAAGGCCCTGCGACTCTTATCTCCAACTAACCACCAAAAAGCCACCAAAAAGCTAGAAGTAGAGCTCAAGTGATAGAGCACCAGCCTTGCGTGAGAAATCTCAAGGACAGTCCTGAGTTCAAGTCCCAGTACCAGTACAAAACAGAGAACCAAAAAGAATTGCATATGTAAATCTATGCTAATCTATTTAATGTCCCTCCATAAGGGTTGTTCCATACTTTACCATATATAAATTTGTATTGCTTTTATTAGTTTTCTTCATTCAAATATTCAGATCTGAAATATATATATACACACATATATACATGCATATATGCATCCACTGGAGAGAAATTTGTGTATCCATATATATATATATATATATATATATATATATATATATATATCATCCACACATATATACATTGTTAAGCATCTCATATTTTTGGCTATTCTCTTAACGCTACAGTTAACTTGGTCTCTTCAGTATACAAGCACATTTAGGTCTCCACTGGCCTTGAAGCTCTTCTCTCATGGCTGTTATTTCCTTAGGCTGTTATCACTCTCTCCTTATCTACACTAATTAAGTCCTTAGAAGTCACAATGCCAGGCATGGTGGTGCCACCTGTAGTCTCTGCGATCAGAAGGCTGAGGCTGGCACAGGGAGCGTTCACAGAGGCTCCGGTGTGGGGTAGGCAGTGGAGGCAGGACCAGGTGAGATATACTAGCTCTGAAGGAGTTGCGCTGGGGTTGAATTCCAGAGCTCACATCCGGGCTCTCTGTGTTGGGAGAAGACATCTTTTAGGCTGAAGCTGTGGTGACGAGTGAAGAACAGAGGCAGAGTACTGCGAATCCCTGCAGCAGCTTCATCCTGGTACCTTCTGCCTTCCCTGACCAAGAGGGTGAGAGCAGGAAGGGGAATGGGCAGCCTGACACGTTTGAGCATCTGTGGCCAGGAGAACTGCTGAGCAGAGAGCAATGGCCAGTCCACAGAGCTGCCCGGAAGCCGCCGGAACCTTTGTGTCTTTGGCTAAGACTGGTTGCAACAGGGAATTGTTTCTCTGTGCACTCTCTCTGTCCTCATATAACTCCCAATATTTGAAGCTACTTGATGCAATTCAAAAGGGTTTTCTACTTTAGAATCAGCACACGGGTGTGTCTATGGTCCACATGTACTCATCCTTTCCTTCTGAAACACAGATGGGTTATAAAATACTGTGGCTTCGCTAGGCAACCGTGGCTCACACCTGTAATCCTTGCTACTCAGGAGGCTGAGATTTGAGCATCAGGGTTTGAAGCCAGCCCGCGCAGGAAAGTCTCACACTGATCTCAAAGGAACTTTTAGCAAAGCAATATGACTAAATCCAGAAAGGCCCTGGCTTCAGAGAACAGGAGCGCAGGGACAGTCACTGACTGGGTCTCCCTCGGCTTCTACTTCCTTCCATGTGGATGTTCAGTCTCCCCATGGCTGATTGAGATGCCTACCGCCGTTCCCTGCAGGCTGACCTGTCAGTGAATCAGGAGAAAGCAGCTCCTTTATTTCCATGGAAAATGTCCTAGAAATGGCTCACAATGGCCTAGCCTGTCATATGTTTACCCTTGAGCCAAAGACACAGGTCAGGGCAACTCCTTTCCAAACAGCCAGAAAAGGGGCATCTGTGGGATGGGAAGGGGCAGAGGAAGTGCTGAGGTGCAGAGAAGTAACCAAGGAAGACACTACACCCCAACTGAGAGAGGATGAGGGAAGGGCGACACTGGCCAAGAGGAAGTGTACTCTTTACCTGACTTTTGTACCTGCAGCCCCTCTGTACATCACCTTTCTAATAACAATAAAACATTAAAAAACAAAACATTCCACCTGCAACCTTCCAATTCCCCTCATCTCTCTTCTCCCATTGCCCTTTCTGGGATTATCCATCCTCCAGCTTGAACTCAGGGCCTGGGCACTGTCCCTGAGCTTATGTTAACGCAAGGCTAGTGCTTTGAGCCAAGTTCTACTTCTTAGTTTTTTGGTGGTTGATTGGAGGTGAGAGTGGCACAGACGTTTTCCTGCCTGGGCTGGCTTTGAACCGTGATCCTGAGGTCTCAGCCTCCTGGATAGTTAGGGTTACAGGACGGAGCCACCAGAGCCTGGCTTCTCCTGTCGCACTGTCCTCGTTTCTCTACAGCGCTGGTGATTATTGCTTTGTGCGTTTGCTACTTGTGGACTGAAGTTCAGGTTGCCTGTCTTATTTTATGTCGCAGGGTGGTACACTGGTCAGGCCTCCAGGGAGGCTGGCCAACCAACAAGATGAATCAAAAGGGAAGACTTCCAATGAAGGGAGGCTATGGTAGGTGAACTTCTTTGATACTCTCCCCTGCATAAAGGCAGAGCCGGTTCTCCTAGTCTTATTGACACGCTTTTAACAAACTGAATAAAGAAGAAATAATGCCATGGAACTTTGGATACTAGGTCATAAAAAACATGTGACCTCCACTACCACTACCACCTCTTCCTCCTCCTCCTCCTCCTCCTCCTCCTCCTCCTCCTCCTCCTCCTCCTCCTCCTCCTCTTCTTCCTCCTCCTCCTCCTCCTCCTCCTCCTCCTCCTCCTCCTCCTCCTCCTCCTCCTCCTCCTCCTCCTCCTCTTCTTTCACCTCTGTGTCTGTCTGCCTGTGTCTGTCTGCCTCTCTCTCTCCTTCCCTCCCTCTCTGTCTCTCTAGACCCCTATCAAACCCTCAGCCAACATCTAGCTATTCCTTAGAGGCCCTGGTAACCCACCACCAGATCCCTAAACCTAGGAACTAAAAGTGATAATCTATGTTTGACTATTTTTTTTCTTGCAATGGTTAAATTCAAGGGTAATTTGCTACACAGCAATACACAGATCCATTCCTGTGAATAGGGCTTCACAAAGAAGTGAAGTGAGGGTTTAAGAAGAGAATGATGTCCACGTGGGAAGAAAGTAGGTCTATCTCCAAAGGAGACACTGGCATTGCAGGCACTGAGTGTTTCAGCGAACTAGGCAAACACATGAAGGTGACCAAGACAAGAAATATTGTAGAGAAAAGTACAAGGAGATGGAAGAGTGAAGACCGTGTTCAGGGATTTGTTTTCTGCAAAAAGTAGAACACCTTAAGAGCTTGAGCTTGCTCTTTCTCACCATTTGGTCCTTGAACTGTTGCCCTTTTTTTTTTTTTTTGTCAGTCATGGGGCTTGAACTCTGGGCCTGGGCGCTGTCCCTCAGCTCTTCAGCTTAAGGTAAGCACTCTACCACTTGAGCTACAGCTCTATTTCCACTTTTCTGGTGGTTAATTGGAGATAAGAGTCTCACAGACTTTCCTGCCCTGGCTGACTTTGAACCGAGATCCTCAGATCTCAGCCTCCTGATTAGCTAGGATTACAGGCATAAGCCACTGGCATACCGGCCTGCCTTTTCTTTCTTGAGCTGCTTTCTTGTGCTCTTTCACCTCTAGGATTTAAATCAAGTTGTGATAGGTTAAGATCCAACCCAGACAGAACTGCAGTGATTGTGTTCCGCATCTCTGATCTTTCCAGCCTGAACATGCTATCCTATACCAGCATTGTAGCTCCTAAGTTCATCTTCTCTCCTTCTGCTCTTCACTGAGTGTCCTAATTCTAAAGATAGACCTGATGCATTTGTCATCACTGGGGTGGCTTTCCCTGGAGCTATGAATCTTAGTATCCGTGTGGGAATCCCAGGAGGAAAACAATCTCATGAAGGATTTCTGACAGAACTTTACTCCACTAAATGGAAGTTTCTAGGACAATCCAGAGGAAGCCTTGTACATCTCACTAACTTTATAGTTACCTCACCCCCAGCCCCACCCCCATCAATGAATACATATTTGTGACACACATGTACAGGATTCCTTCTGTGGCATGACTAGTTTTCATGACACCCAAAGCAGCAATTATCCTTTTATTTTGATCCTGAATACAACTGTTCCCAAGCGTGTGCGTGGCTGCTCTGGACTGGTGAGCTATTACGGGGAAGGCAGGTGCCGCAGGCTTTTGGCATTTCTCTGCAGTGTGTTGTCAGGTCCCATCAGTTCTGTCTCCCCATTGTCTCCTGTCTTCAGGCTCTGCCTCTTGGCCAGACTATACTGCAGCCCAGAGGTGCTCCACCAGCCTCTGGTTAGCTCGGAAAGCTCCCTCACCTGGGCCTCACCCAAAGCCAATTAAATCCGGCCATTTGGGCGGATCCTATACACGTTGTTATAGAAACGTTCACCTGTCAACTCTGATGGGAATGTGGTCGGGGCGGAGGAGCAGCCCGCCTTCCTCCACCTGGCCAGACAGAATCCATTTGCAAGTCTATCAAAGGTGTTAACTTTCTGTAGGAGTTGCACAGTGAAGGGGGCAGAGGTGTGGAAAGGTAGGATCATCACGGAGAACTAGGTACTCTGTGACAAATGCTGTTTTGGTTGGATGGTTTTGATTCTTGAATTGCCAAAGAATAGATTTTTTTCTGTATATTTGATATAGGCCATTTACTTTTAAGTTTTTACTTTTTAGTATAGCCATTTACTCCCTATGTGTGTGTGTGTGTGTGTGTGTGTGCGTGCGCACGCATGTGCACGCGTGCACACACATGCATGTGAGCGTGCCAGGACTGGGGCTTGAACTCAGGGCCTAAAGCTCGTGCTGAGCTTTTCTGCTCGAGGCTGGCACTCTACCAGCCTACCACTCTACTTGAACCACATCTTCTCTTCCAGTTTTATGCTGATTAATTGTCAACATCTAGATTTTGTTTCTGAATATCTGATATAGGCCATTTACTAAAACCAGTTCTATAAGGATACAGGTGGACCTGTTGCAACAATGAGAAGCACAAGTTGTCATGTCCAAAACGAGCTTTACAATGTCGGTGCGGTGGGGGGGGGGAGGGGGGCGAAGGAATAGGATTGGGATGGGGGGGAGGGGGGAGGCTGGGAAGGGATGTGAAGGGTAAACAAAGGAGGAGGCTGCAATGCTTGGTAAGAAATGTACGCATTATCCTGCCCATGTAATTGTAACTCCTCTGTACAGTATGTTCACAAATAAAATTAAATTAAATTAAAAAAAAAGAAAAATACTTTAAAAAAAAAAGTATACTTTTATATTTAAATGGAACCACAGCTTCACTTCCACGTTTTTTGTTTTTTTGGTAGTTAATTAGAGCTAAAGAATCTTACTTTTCTGGGCAGACTGGCTTCCAACCATGATCCTGAGATCTCAGCTTCCTGAGTAACTAGGATTATTGGTGTGAGCCACCAGCACTCGGCTATGTTTGTACTTTTTATTTTTTTAATTTAACTTTTATTATAAAGGTGGCACACATAGGGGTCACATTACGTAAGTCAGGTAATGAGTGCATTTCTTTTTGAACAATGTCGCCCTCTCCCTCATTTTCTCCCAGTTTTTCCCCTCCCAACCCCCTAAGTTTTTATTTTTTTAATATAGGCCATTATGGGCTGATTTTGAGCTGTGATGCTCAGATCTCAGCTTCCGGAGTACTTCCCATTTACTTTTTACTTCTGCTCCTTATCCCCTCTTTTTTCCTCCCAAAGTGATATCTAAATCACAACACTTGCCTTTTACTATTTATTTTTAAATAGTATTTTATCCCTTTCTTTAGCTCTTCCCCATTTATACCTCCCTTCTATCTACAAACAAAACTGTTCTAGAGCTCATATTCTCTTCTACCCCTCTTCCCTCATTGCTAGACTTTCCTCATTACCTGTACTCTTACCTGGTATCTAGATTGCCTAAACATCATTTGTTTTATTGTTCTTTTAAATCGTTTTTGTTGTTTCTTTTGATTCACTTTTTTCTTCTATGTTAGTGTATCAAAGATAATTATATGCAATTCTCTTAATGTCAACTCCCAGTCCTTATCCCATACAACCTTAACTAGACTTTTTCTCACTTCATCCCACTTTCTTATTACCTCTCATATTAAGCTAAGCTTTCTCTCCTTCCCTTCCTATATAACCCAATACCCATTACTATTTGTTGGTATTAGCCACACCATCTCCTTCCTATTACCAGCCTTGAGCAAGAATGCCAAGTGAAAGCACGAGGCCCTGAGTTCAAGCCCCAGTGCCAGCACACACATCTACACACACGCCAGCACCCTCCCCAGCCCCTACAGCCACACAAAGCAATAAAATATATGATTATGCTAAACTACTGGGAATATTGTTAAAGATTTATGAAGAAACAGAAAAGAGAAAGGTTGAGAACTGGGTAGGGGTCTGTACTCCATCCCCTCTTGGGAAAGAGGAGACTAATAGCCGAGGGCAGACATGAAAGCAAGAAATGGGAGAACGTGTGTGGAGGCTGATTAAGATAAGGTCCTTCAAGGAGCTCTGCAAATCTGACCTCTGAGCCCTATCCAGAGCTTGCTACTTCTCCTCCTGACCACGAGAGGGCGCTCTGACTAGATCCTTTAGCAAGATTGGGGTGTCCACAGAACGATTCAGACAAAACCATTTGGTTGGTACGCGCCAGGACAGACACCTGTACTTCTAGCTTCTCATTGGCTGCCCCAGTGTCTGACTGTGTTGATAATTGTGTATGGCCCAAGAATCGATGTTTGAATATCCAAATGGTGGTTGGAAGTAAAAAGGTTCCCCACCCTTGCTGAAAACAGATGTTTGGGCAATTAGGAGAGTAACTAACTGCAGAAACAGTGAAGGTGAGGCTGAAGTCAGGTTTTGATCTGGAGCAGGCACAGGGTGCCAGCTCTGCTTTGGTAAGGTGGAGGCTGGAGAGGGGGGTACAAGAGCCTGGGGCCTACCCAGGATGTAGCCAGGAGGAGCCTAGCAAGCTACTGGATTCAGATTTGAGTCTTGAAAAATGGTGGTGGAACCTCCTGGCTCTCTTGTTTCCTTGTCTCCTGTCTTAAAGCACCAACCACCATTGCACTATCTGGCAGCTGGGGCAGCAGCCGGTTGAGGGAGGGGCAGAAGTCAGCAACCTGATAGCTGATGGGAAACAAACATCAGGAGGACCCTACAAACCACTGGCAGGAATAGAAGGTGGGGTGTACGGGAAGGGAAGAAGATTAGGACAGCAACGATTTATGGATGGAAGTAAAGATCTTACACTATGGCAGAGGGTATCCAGACGGCTTGCACATTAGAGTTGAAGCTGGCATTCAGCCAGGACACCATCATGGCCATAGTGATTGCCTGTGGGTGACATCCAAATGGATGGATAGATCTTTGATTTTGGTCACTTAATTCTGGCCAGCTGCTTCAGAATGGCATTGTGCATGTGGAAGATAAGGTGCGGTTACAGAAATGCTTCATTTAACTCAACACACTTGTTTTAGAAAACAGTCCTGAATATAATTCCCATCAAAATCCTTGGGTGTTTTCGCACTACTCTGGTATTTTGTTTCAGATAAGGTTTCATTGTCTTTGGGCAGCACTGGGTTTTAAATTGGCAATGTAATATGTCAAATAGAGGACCTGTCTCACTCAGAACACGGTACTAGAATAATAAATGTGTCGGGACTGGCTTATTCACTCTGAAAATGAAATCCGATTTTGAAATGTGTACTATCTTTAGCAGTCATCATTGGTTCATTGTATCAGAGGATGTATGATTTCAGACAACTTGTATTTTAAGGTGGCAAGTATCATATAAAGGCAAAGTAAAATTTTAGACCAATTCTGTTTAAATAGCTATTGCAAAGGGTGACAATAATTTTGGTTAAGGATATTTCCATGTTTTCATTGATAGCATGGAAAATGCTTAAATGTAGAGTCCAACTCTATTTTTTTTCTTAGTGTGTACTGGGGTTTGAACTCAGGCATTTTTTTCCCCACTCAAGTGGAGCCACAGCTCCATTTCTGGCATTTTTGCAGGTTAATTGGAGATAGGAATCTCGTGCCCCTTCTAGCTTCAAACCATGATCCTCAGATCTCAGCCTTTTCTGTAACTAGGATTACAGTAGGAGCCTGGCTTCCACTGTACTGTCCTTAAGCAACCTTATTGAGGTATAATTTATACACCATAAACCCACTTAAGTGTAGATATATTGGTTCTCAGTAGATGTACCAAACTGCGCAAATATCACTACCATTCAGTTATGAAATGAAGTTTTAACATAGAAAATTCGAACATTTGGCATGGTACCCAGTCCAGCTGCTTGTCACTGAAAGCCAAATACTCTAGAGACAAGGGTTGGTGGCAAGAGGTGACAAGGAGGAAGGTGGGGAGCTGTTGCCATAGAGCCCTATCTTAGGAAACTCGGGGTACAGAGCATTTCACTGGGGAGTAAAGGAGAAGCAAGGAGCAAAACAGAAAGGCTTCAAGCTGAGTGGTGTCTTGTCATGAAAATACGTATATTGTCTTCTCTTTTACTTTATTTTCCCTGGCCTGAACAATGCAATCACCCTTGATCTCTTGGGGCTAGTTACAAACATATTTTGTCTCTCTAAGTTAAACATCACAGCAGTTTATATGTGTTGTGTTCATTGATGCGCAGAATTAAAGAATAAGAAGAAGCAAATAAGGAGAGGCATTATACATTCAGATGTTTTCAGAAAGCAGCCAGATGTTCTAGGTTCTGTAAATGTAAAGGAAGACTATTTGGCAGCTAACAACGTGTTTGTTGTTTTCCTTTGTGGAGAAGGAGTTTGGATGTGGAGTTCAGGCTGGCCTCAAAACTTGTTTCCAGTTGATTCTTCCAGCATGCTAGGATTTACCAATCGGTTGAGCAGTTAACATCATAATAGTGTAGGTGTAGCTTCTCTCTAGATTTTAGCATATCAGGCAAAGGAAGAGGAAGTAACCTTGCAAAAGACAACAACAGGCTGGAGAATAGAAAGTCTGCCTTCCATATTGGGCTGGATTTGTATCTGAAGAAGTCCAAGCACTCACCAAGGTTGTTTTCTCCCAATCCTCTCTCTCGATCTTCCTTCTTCCTTCCCTGCCCTTCTCTCTCCTCGGTGTATTAGGTGCTGAGCACAGAGGTGAACAAACCCAGAAGACAGTGACAAAAGCTATCAAACAGATCCTCACATTCTTTTGTGAAAGTGTCATCCCCGATAGAAGGACGTCTCAGGCATTATGGGATTATATTTATCTCCCAGATCAGCCCCGTCAACAGCACTGGGCCTCAGTGCTTGTGCAGCAGGTACACAGATGAATAAGAACTCAGTCCTGCTTCAGTCTCCTCTGACTCAGCGTCCGTTCTTGTGGGATCCAGTTCCTGGGTCCTGACCTTTGCCCAAGGCCAAGGCTAGACCTCTTCTTGAACTGTTGCTGATAATGGGACTTTCCTTATTTCCTGGCCTTGTGCGCTGCCCTACCTTCGTTTAGCTCTCAGGTCCAAAGGCACCTGATTAGCCTTCCTGGCTAAAACGCTCTCCCTTCCCTGATTTTATTCCCTTCCTCTCTTTCCTTCTCCAACATTATTTATTTCTGAGGCTGCTTATCATCTCCATTGGAAGGCGAGTTCTATGAGTGCAGGAACTGCTGTGGTTTTTCTTCTCTGTCTTAACACTATGGGTATCTAGTCTGTACTCAATAAATGTTTATCGTATGAAGCCATGAATATTTGATTTTTTTTCTGGTCTTGGGGCTTGAACTCAGGGCCTGGGTGCTGTCCTTGAGCTTTTTTGCTCAAGGTTAGTGCTCTACCACTTGAGCCACAGCTTCATTTCTGGCTTTCTGGGTGGGTAACTGGAGATAAGAGTGTCAAGAACTTTCCTGCCCAGGCTGGCTTTGAACTGACATTCTCAGATTTCAATTTCCTGAGTAGCTAGGATTACAGGCATGAGCCACTGATGCCTGGCTTGAATATTCTGAAACTTCTCTCCAGTGCTGGGGCCCCGTCCTCACCAGCCTAGTTCATCCAGACCCGGGATCTGGTCTTGTGCAGGGCTTTGGTTCTGGCAGGATGGAAGAGCCTCTGATCATACCACTTCCAACTCCACATGGACTGGCCTCGCGGCTTTGTTCCTGGGGCTTTCTCACACAGGAATCTGTTACGGCATGTTCTTGCCCGCTCTTCCCCTGACTCTCACTTCTCCTGCCTGCCCGGGTGCTGGCCTCCAACTTGTCTTAAGAACTGGCTCATCTCAGACTGTCCCAGTTAATTAACCTTCTCTGTGTGACAGCTTTACAAGACTGGACAGAAGGCAGAACACCCATGATGCTCTGTGAATGAACCCAGCAGCCAGTGGGTATGAATGAGGTGGGAGCATTCACGCCACACACTTAATGCTCGCATCTTGAAAGTAAATGAAAAAGGAGTTGAAACACTTTGAAATCACTGCTGTGTCCTGACATTAGCTTCATAAAACCAATTTGGAAAGTCACTCTTGCATCATATTACTATGTCTAGACTAAACTTTTTAAGCTTTCCTGGTAAGACTGGTAAGACCTTGAGATGTTATAATAACTCACCTGTTGGGCTGAGAATGTGGCCTACAGGTAGAATGCTTGCCTAGCATGCATGAAGCCCTGGGTTTGATTCCTTAGTACCACATACACAAAAACAGCCAGAAATGGCGCTGTGATTCAAGTGGTAGAATACTGCCCTTGAGCAAAAGAAGCTCAGGGACAGTGCCCACGCCCTGAGTTCAAGAGCCAGGACTGGCCAATAACAAAACAAAACAAAACAACAAACCTCACCAGTGTTAGTCTAAGCTCTGGCCAGCTTCTGAGTTGTCAATATCCTCATTAGCATCTCATAATTTGTTTTTTTTTTGAGTCAGGTGCTGGTGGCTCAGGCCTAGCTTCTCAGGAGGCTGAGATGTAAGGATTGAGGTTTGAAACCAGCCCAGGCAGACACATCCTCAAGACACTTATTATATCAATGAATCAGCAGAAAGCTGGAAGTAGAGCTGTGGCTCAAAGATAAAGTGCCAGCCTTGAATGAAAAAGCTAAGCAATGGTGTCAGGCCTTGAGTTCAAGTCCCAGTACCAGGGCAATTTTTTTTTCTTCTGCCTACAAACTGAAGCGCAAGATAAGCCTCTGCAAAGTTACCTTAGGCTTCTAATACACAGGGACATCTTGGCATTCTTGCTTCTTTTTCTTGGTATACAACATAGATTATACCCTAGGGCATAGTGGAACCAGGCTCAGCCGGGTGGCTGTAGGATACCATGCTTGAAGTCGGATCCCAGAGATCTATTTTCTATAGTTGATCAATGTCAGATCACCGGGGAAACCCCATCAACAGGTTGTATTTGTGGAACAAGACAAGGCCAGCCAGCTGAAAGCATTATGAGCTTTAGATCTTCCTTTGCTTGTTGTTATCTTGACAGAAGCTACGTGGAGGAGGGAGGGGATGCAGCCTGGGGCATGAAGTCAGCTCAGCCTGAGCGGCTGGATGAGGCCCTCTGCTTCGCCAGTTCAGAGCCGCCTGAATTTTGTTACTCAGGACCCAAGAGAGTTGGAAGGTTCAGCTTTGTAAGTTATATTGTGTGGTGGTGGTGGTGGTGGTGGTGGTGTGTGTGTGTGTGTGTGTGTTGGTGCTTGCTTGCTGCCTCTTAGCGTTTGCCACTCAAGGTTGGCATTCTACCATTTAAGCCACCTCCACTTCTGGCTTAACCTGCACTGGTTAACTGAGATAAGAGTCTCTGGGACTTGCTGCTGGGGCTGGCTTGCATCTCTACCCTCCTTCTCAGCCTTCCGTGTAGCTAAGATGACGAGGGAGAGCCACCAGTGATCCTGCGTACAAGTTCCATTTTGTAGGTGTTTTTCCTTTCTGCAGACACTTTCTCCGTCCATTCCCCTCTGCAGCCGCCCGGGGACGCAGAGCCCTTTTGCCTTTAGATTTCACTGGAGGAAGGAGACATTCGAAGCAAGCCCCTAGGGTGGGTGTTAGATTTTTTTGTCTTGCTTTGGCGGTGCTGGCGAGGGACTCACGCTTGCTAGCCACGCCCTTGACCCCCTGCCCTTTAGCCTCAGGCCGAAGGCTGGGTTTTCAGGCGAGGAGCAGGGTGGACTCGGAGGTCCCCCACGGAAGCCCCAGCACCTGCGTCCCCATCCTCCCTGGGCGCGGGGCCTCTTCGGAGGCATTGTCCAGGCCTCTGGGGGAAAGTAGCATCTGCCTGGAGGGACCACAGGAACTTTTAAGGGCAGCCAGAAAGTGTCAGCCCGCGGGGCGGTGTCCCCCACTCCTCGTCGGCCCTCGGCCGCCTTCGCGCCGCCTCCTTTCACACCTGATTCAGCTCTGCTCTGACCACCGCGCGGGGGCAAACCAACCTCCAGGTGCGGGTCCAGGGTCGGCAACTGGGCTGGTGTGTGTGTTGGAGGAGGGGGCCGGCCCAAAGGTGCGCCCCGCATCCCGGGGGAGTTGGGCGAGTCGGGACGGACAGACTGACGTGCGGGACGGGCGGCGGGGAGGGGGGTGGAGCCGCCGGGGCGGGGCGGGGCCGCGAGCGGCGAGCCCGGCCTCCCGCCCCCGCCCCCCCTCGGTGCCTCGGTCTCGGCGGGCGGCGACGCCGAACGCTCACGCTCGGTGCCCAGCGCCCGGCGGGCCGCGTCCGATCCGGGGCCGGAGGGTGGCTCGGCAGGTGGGGGCGCCCCCGGAGCGCCAGGCGGGGAACGGGGTTGCAGGCGCACGCCGGCGCCGCCCCGCAGCCCGAGGCGGGAGGAGCGGGCGCCCCGGGACCCCGCGGCGATGCTGCCGCCCGCGTAGCGCGCCCGAGCCCGCGCGGAGGAAGGTCAGTGAGTTCGGGGCTGTCCCTCCAGCTTCGCGCCCTCCGGGATCCGGGGTGCGGGAAGGGGGTGTCCGCACCCCTGCGGCCACTGCAGCCAGGGAAGCGCGAGAGGGCAGTTGGCGCCCAGGGTTTGGGGGGCGCGTTCGCCCCGTGCTCGGAGTGGCGGGGTGCAGGGGCCTCTGGGTCTCCGAGGAAGGGAGGGCGCAATCCGGGGGGTCCCCAGAGTTGCGCCCGTCCCCCGGCGCTGGCGCAGTTGGGCGCGCGGCTGGAGGCGCCGCCGAGTCCTCGGATGCCCCCGGGGAGCTCGGGTCCCGGGGAGCCTGCCTCGGGCCCGCGCCACGCGCGCGCGCCTGCGCTCAGGGGGTGCACCGCGCGCGCGCCTGCGCCCCCAGCCCGCTTACGCCCTTGCCGGCCGCCTTGCCAGCCCCCTTTAGGGCGCTTTCTTCCACCCTTAGAAGTTGCCCGGGGGGGTGTCCTCTCCCTGCGAAAAGAGGGCGCAGGGGCGGGCCAGGTTGGGGGGGTCTTTGGTGCGGACGCGCGCGCCGGGGGAGGGGGGCGCTGGCTGTGGAAGGGCAGAGGCAGGACAAAGCAGCCTGGATTCGTGGGGTGCTGCCGGGGCGGCGGCGGCGCGCCCCGATCCCTTCTGGAGTAGGGGTGTGGTGGGAGGGGGTCCCCAAGTCCGGCGGCGCCGCGCCGTTTGCGGGAGGGGAAGAGTGGAGACGGAGACCGCGACTTGGTGAGGGGGCCGAGGGGGCGATCGCGAAGAAGGTGCGGGTGGCTGCGGCGCCGGGGCGCGTGTGTCTGGGCGGGTGGCGCCCCGCATTCCCTGAAGACCGGGTTCACCCAGTGTCGCGTTGCTGCCCCAAGATGGTCTTCTCCCTCCCGGGTTCCTAGCTTTCTGAGGGATGACGGTCGGTCGCCCGCTGTCGCCGCCTCCGGGGAACTTGGCGGGGGGGGGGGGGGAGGGAGAGGGGGAGACTGCGGAGGGGAGGGATCGGGGAGGTGGGTCGACATCCCAGGCCGACGATTTGCGGCGTTACGCCCCCTCCTCGTCCCGCCGTCCCCGCTCGTCCCGGTCGCTCCCCCCCCCATCTGGGGCACCCTCTCCGGCCTCGCCGGCGCGCCCCGCGGGGTTCTTGGGTTCCTTTGGGCGCTGCGCGCGTCTAACCCGACTGCGTGCGTTCCGCCGCAGGCTGAACAAAGCTCGGACTGAATTGTGCCTCCCGGACGCGGACCGCTTCCACCTGATGTCATCACGCAGAAGGGGGTGAGAAGGGACTCGTGACAGATTCAGGTAACGCTGGACCATCTGGGTAGCTGCTGGGGTGTCTCTGGGTCCCCCGGGCCCACAGGGCTGGCGCGGGGCTGCATCTTGGGAGCCTTCCTTCCCAAGTATCCGAAGGAGCCGGGACTGCTGAAACTCTTGATCCCGAGAGAGAAATGACGAATGGCTTCTTTTCTTCCCATTGGAGAGGTCGTTGGGGGCTCGGGTACCTCGGAGGTTGTATGAATTCCACCTGGCTGATGAGTATTTTGACCTAAACAGTCTGTAGGCAGGTGTTTTGGACCGGGGGAGTGGGGGGGGGGGGGGTTGGGTGGAAGGCAGCGTTCTAACCTACAGAAATATATTTTGGCTTCAGTCTGTAGTTGGGGTATTCCTTAGTGGTTGAAAAGGTCTCCTTGTAAGGCTGGATCATAAATCTGACGACACTCAGTGAGAGCATTGGCCAAATGCTGTGACCTTCTTATGAAATGGTCGTCTCCGTCCCTTACCCTTTCTCTGCTACAGTGTTTCAGCATCAGGAGAGTGGGGCTGGTAGCTCAGTGCCTTTGGGTGTCTGGGAAGGTTGTTGGGGGACCAGAAAGAGAACAGAGAATCTGGGGCCTTTAGTTATCTTGGATGTGGTCGTGAACCATTAGACTCTCATTTTGCATTGTTTTTTCCCCTCCAAAAAAACTCTGGCCAGTTCTTTTTCTTTCCAAGGATGGTTGTATTTGTTTATCCACCTAACCTGCCCAAGGGTAATCTTGATGTGAAGTTTGGCGGACTTAACCTTCAGACTTCACCTTGGCCTTGGACTTCTGTCCTAGAGAGCCAAGCCCTGAGCATCCCACCCAAATAGACTGAGGTATCAATTGTTGAGGAAATGGGCTCTTGGATTCTCCTCCTGGGAGACAGATTGCTGAGGGCCAAAGGCTACTAAAGCTGTACTCTGCTGCTGACTCAGGGCTTGGCAGATGTTCTTTAACCCTCTCTCTCCCCCCCCCCACCCAAAATCCCTTGAAAAATAAAGTTTAATGTGTGTCATTCACCTGTAAGGTAGCCTTGTTATGGAAGGGGACTTTAAAAAGAGCAAATGATACCTGCATTTATTTATTTATTTTACTAAAAGCATTCTATCTCTAGGGGAAGCAGTTATCTAGTCCCAGATGAAACAAAGGCCATTACTTTGCAAAGATGGAATTAGTAATCTGGTGCCAGGAGAAAGGTATTTTGACAAGTGCTTTTATGTCAGCAGTAATCCAGGGTGTGTACTGTTGTGTTGCTGTAGGAGGAAGACCCACCTGATGGGATAATAGACAATGTAAAAATGCACCAGAAACAAGGGTGTGGTTTAAAAAAACAGAACAAATAAATTCTTCACTTACAAAATTCCACACGGGACAACTACAGCTTGCACATGCAAATGCATGCCCTAGAACAAAGCTAGCTACTGTACTGGGCTAGTTTTCACTGTGATTTTAAGTTATGTACAGTGATAAATAAAGCACTGTATTGATGTCTAATTTCTTTTTTATTGGGAAGGCGGCTCCCTACCTCCAGCAATGTGTTTAGCTGTAGTTTGGAAGAGTCAAGCTTTGCTTCTAGCACCTTTCTCAATAGGTGTTTATGGGCAGCAGATAGAGACACGTCTGTGAGAAGTGTCAAGGGGTGTGGGTGAAGGCTAGACACAAAAGTGAATCACCTTCAGGAAGCTTACAAGAAGACGGAGAAATGGGGGCCTGATTGTCACTGGTTCCATAGAGCTTCTGAGGAGCAGGTGTATTGATCCATCCTCTGCTTGAATGCCTTTTCAGGGGGAGCTCTGGCTATCTGAGTGGCTGGGTCTGGGGTCAGCCTGTGATAGCTTTTTCTTCATAGTCCTTGAACTCTTCAGCGGAATCTTACAGGATCAGGGTGATCCTACCATGGTTGGGAGGTCATTCGGCGTTCACTTCTTCCAGTCTGTCCTGCTACTACCTTCTCCTTCTTAACTCAAGGTGTTTAGTCCCTGATGCCTTTCAATTTTGAGAAAAATTCTACTTTTTGGTATTACCTCCTTCAGAAAACAGATTAGGGGTGGAGAGACTTTTTGCAGGTCTCTCTCTTTTTAAGCAATGCTGTGTCTGCGGCAGGGGTTAGATTATGCTGTGGTAATAACGATCTCTGAATATCAGTGCTAAATTGAGGTTGTTTTTGTTTGAGGCTGGATATCTAGCATCTCTTGCCAGTGGACCCCGCTCTGAGCTTGGTCATAGATCATTGCAGGGCTGGAAAGGAAACATTACAAGCTGTCACTCTAGCAGCTGGTGCCCCCCACCTAGAAGAGCAACAAACACTCAGGTGTTTAGTATTTAGTATTTCTGAGTAGACACAGGTGAACTGGGTATGAGTGAGTGTCTCCGGTACTTTCCACACTGATCTGATCCAGAAAAGAGAGTTTCTACCTTGTGTCCCACAGGGTCTGACTGGGTGCTTCAAGGTATTTTGTGTCCCAAAGCATTGATTGAACAAGATCTTATACTGGTTATCAAATACAGTTGTAATAGTCATCCTTGTTTTGGTCTGTTTGGAATACTGGCTTAGGAATGAGGGGCCAGTAGCTGTTTCCCAGCCCTGTGCTTAGGAGGTTGTGTTATATAATACAGAGGTGTCTCATACTTACTCTCTCTTGCCATCTGCTGTTTTTCGGAGACTTCCTGAGCTTGCTTGGAACAGCCCAGGTCTAAAAAGAATATCAGGTGGGCCTGGACCTTCGGGCAGCAAATGCAACAGGTAGCCCTGGTGGAGGCAGGAATAATAGGCTTTAGGGTTGGCCAAACTGATTTGGTCACTTCGTAACTTGGATTTTGTTGTTGTTGTTCCAGTACTGGGGCTTGAACTCGGTGCCTGGACACTGATCCTCTTCCATTTGAGCTACAGCTCTACTTCCAGCTTTTTGGTGGTTAATTGGAGCTGTGTCTCATGGATTTGCTTTGAACTGTGATCCTCAGATCTCAGCCTCTTCAGTAGTTAGGATGACAGGTGTGAGCTTTATGGCCAAAAGGCTTTTTCACGCCACGTGGATCATCAAGCATGCAGAATTCTTGCACATTTATGTTGGTATGAGGGTGGTGAGTTTGAAAGCCTTCTCTGCTGTGGAATAGGCTTTGCCAGGGGTACAGATCAAGCAGTTGGCAGTTTGCAGAGAGATATGGCTTTGGGAAGAACTGGCCACTCACATATCCTCATCCACACTGCCACACTGGGAGAACTGCATACATACATTAGAATTTTTAAGAGTTAGAGTGGAATGGAATTTAAGAATGGAATTTCACAAAATGGTATTGCTTCTGGCTCAGTCACCTTGGAGAAGTTGTTTTTAAAGAACATTCTCTGAATAGGTGACACAGTAAAGTGGCCAAGTTACCCTCCAAGTCACAGTGACTGAGAGGACACTGGAGTGATGAAGTTCACCCAAAGAGGTTCTGAGCTGGAAGATGAGCAGCTGAGAGGACCAGTCATAGCCATAGACTATCCAAGAACCTAGTGTTGTACTACAGTGTTGTACTAGGTCTTGAATTCAGGGTCCAGGCCCTGTACCTTAACTTTTTTGGCTCAAGGCTAACATGCTACCATTTGAGCCACAGCTCTACTTCCAGCTGTTTTGCTGGTTAATGGGAAGTAAGTGTCCTGTAAGTTTTTCTGGCCCAGCTGCCTTCAAACTGTGATCTTCAGATCTCAGCTTCCCGAATAGTTAGACTTACAGTCAGGAGCCACTGGCCCCCACCTCAAAATACATTTCTTTGTTGTGTGTGGCCTTTGAGTCCCGCCCTCTTGAGTGCTGTTTTGAAGACAGCTGTTTAGGTGGGGGGTGGGGGGAATGAGTAAGGCCTGGTACCACCTGTAGAGGTCTCCACCACAGGAAAGGAGGAAGGTACTGGGCTTCCTGTTCCTTTCTGTACAAGGTAGGTCCTGCATCTGCCTCTAGGATGGAAATCCTAGTTGAGATATGTGCTTCCGACTTTTTCTGTTTCTAGTTGACTTCAACGGCCAACATAGGACTTAAAGAGAAGTCTCTAGCAGAATCTGTGGAACTCCCATTTTCTTTTGGTTCTTGAGGCCCTATGTAGTAGACCACATAGAGCTACAGAGGCTTAGCCCAGTTGGAGGGGTCCTTTGCCAGCTCCTGAGAGTAGAGGAGCTGACTGAGTAAAGTTACTTTTACCACTTGATGTGTTGATTCCTGTATCAATAAGTCCCAACAAGCCCCCTGGATGCTGTCAGTCAGTCACCTGGACCCCTGCGGTAGCTCAAGTCCACACAGCAGGGAAGGGGCTGATCAGATGGAGAGGTGCCGCCATCCAGGCAAAGCAAGGGTGCTCCTTTCCATGTCTAAATGTAGGTAGGCACACTGGCTGCCATTCTCACTCAGGTTGGCTTCGACAAGGACTGATGAGATTTTCATTAAAGCTTCAACAGACACGTGGGCATAGGGAGCTTTATTATTAATGCTGCTATTCTGCTTATTAATAGATTAACTGGCCCTCTTTGTAATAGTCTCTACATCTCCCTTAGGTTTATCCATGCCATGTCTGGCTGTGGCTATGAGAGTGTGCACCTGGTCTCTGCCTTGCTCCTCACAGGCACTCTTAAGACCGGGAGTCTGTTGATTGTATTTTAGTTTTTGTGGGTTTTTGGACTTGAGGCATGAACTCAGGGCCTAGTAGCTGTCTTTAGGCTTTTCCACTCAAGACTAGCACTCTTCCACAGCTCCACATCTGGCTTTTTGCTGGTTGATTGGAGATAAGAGTCGTTCTTGCCCAGGCTGGCTTTGAACCTCAGATCACCACCTCCTGAGTAGCTAGGATTAACAGGCATGAGTTGCTAACACCAGCCCAGGACGCTGTTTTTTAATGGTCATTTTTTTCCCTGATAACTTTTGGTGTCTGCTTTCTTTTTCTTTTTCTTCCTCCTCCCTTTTCCTCCCTATCTCTTGATTCTCCTTTTTCTCCTCCTCCTCCTTCATTTTTTTTTTTATTATCACAAGTTATACAAGGGGGTTTCCTTGACTTTTCCACACTTGTAAACAAAGTATCCTGATCAACTTCACTGCCTTCCTTTTCTTCCCCTGAAGGAGGGGAAGTACACATTGTTGCCTTTCCTTTAGAGTTCTCTGAAACTTGATTCTAAACTTCCTAATAACTTCTAGACAAGTTTGGCCTTTATTCCAACTTTAAAACTCCAAATTCACCAGAGTAGTTAATCCATAGTTGATGCAAAGTGCTTTTGCACCGTTCAAGCATGGTGTGACCGGAACTGCCTTAAAAAAAAGTTCGATTCAGTGCTTAGCCTCATCTCATTTCATGTGTTGACTGACTCATCAACCCATTTTTTATATTCATTCACATCCATTCATTCTAGGAGGAGCACTTGCATGGAAGGGCTTGTATTAAAGAGTCTGCTTAATTGCAAAGAACTGAGCCTCACTCAAGCCAGTTTACATAAGAGAAGGTACATTGGGGAGATGCCCTGGGCTTGCTTCTGTCACCAAGCCACATCCTAGAGTCTGCATGCCTAGGATCCTTCCAGCCATGGCTCATCCTGGCTCCCCACTTGTGTTGGACCCTGTTCAAGATATTTGTCACCATATCTAGGTATATGAACTGCTCAGTAAATTACCGGTGGTGATTTTGATGTATGGTGATGAAGAAATTATAAATGCTTTCAGCCTGTACTCTTCAAGGAAGTTAGAGAGAAGCTTATTTGTATGAGTTTCATCCATTTGCATTAATAATGATTACATGCTGAATCCAATTTGAATGACCAGGCTGCTGTGTGCATACCAATATGCCTGGAAGGTAGAGATCCTCACTGGGGGAGGGGGTCATTCTAGCAAAGTTAGTTCTAGTGATGTGTTTTTCAACTTCTGTTTGCCTGTGTAGGAGGGAAGGGAAGGGAAAAGGAGGGGAGGGGAAGGAGAGGGGAAGGGAAGAGAGGGAAGAGGGAGAAAAGATAACTCAGTGATATCTAGCAGGTAATGTTAGGGTTGTTCCTGCCCTAGGCCACCCCGCAATCGAATAGAATTGTCCTGTGTTGACTGTGTTTGACATGACTGAGTGTCAGGAAGCCAACTGACCACTTTACCACCTTGGGCCTAAATGTTTCTCCAGCACACATCTGTGTTACCTCACCTCTTGATTTTGGAATACTCATTCATATGGTACTCATTTTTGCCACTCAGTACTAGTAGAAAGCAGGACATAGTTTTCTCTGCTTGGAGACATTGGTGGGGAATACACAGTTGCCACAAACTTTCTCAGAGGGTTGTGAATGGATCTGAAAAGCTGTCTTGAAACCAGTCTTGGGTGTGATCATGCTTTGCAGTTGTCTCTCTGGGGTAGATTGGCAAATTACTTCCTTACAGGTGAATAGAGGAGATGGAAAGGGACTGGTGAGCTCAGGGGCAGTCCCCAAAATTTGGGGGATTTGCCCATTCATTGCATGAAGCTGGCTGTTGTGGTAGGTGAGTAGTACATTACTGAACCATGCTAAATGAGTGATGGGAAAAATAGCACTTGGAACACCGAGTCTCAATGAGTAAACCACATATTGGGTAAATTAGACAAAGATTGAGGGCCTTTGCATGCAAGGCACAATTCTGACAAAAATCTCCAAAGCTTAGTGTATGTGTAGTTACAATCATTTTTTTCTCCCTCCCTCCTTCCCTTCCTCCCTCCCTTCCTCCCTCTCTTCCTCCCTCCCTTCCTCCCTCTCTTCCTCCCTCCCTCCCTTCTTTCCTTCCTCCTTCCCTCCCTTCTTTCCTTCCTCCTTCCCTCCCTTCCTTCCTTCCTTCCTTCCTTCCTTCCTTCCTTCCTTCCTTCCTTCCTCTCTCTCTCTGTCTCTCCCTCCCTTTCCCTTTCCCTTTCCTTCCTTGATATAATTAAAAGGAGAGAAGAACAAATGTATCTGATACCTTTCTCTTAATTCCTTACATATTTTACTTAATTCAGTTGGAAAGTTGGAAGCATTATTGTTTTCTTTTAGTCCATTTTTAGCGGCACACAGATTGAACTCGGGGCCTTGCACTGGCTAAGCAGGTACGGCACCGCTGGAGCCCCAGCCCCGGCTCTGCTTTCTCTCTTCCTTTTTAAATTTTTTTTTGCTTTTGTTATTTCAGCTATTGTTCTTGCTATTATTATTTGGGAAAGTCTTACACTTTACAAGGGGCTAACTTTAGAATGGAATCTTCCTATCTTTGGTCTCTTCGGTAGCTTGGATTACAGAAGTGTACCATGATGACCAGCTTATTTGTCTTGCTAACTTTTTTTTCTCCATGTCTGCCTTAATCACTGTACCCAATGAAAAACATGGAATTTTGTGTGTGTGTGTGTGTGTGTGTGTGTGTGTGTGTGTATGTGTGTATACACACATTCACAGATCCTGGGACTTGAACACAGGGCCTGGGTACTGTCCCTTGAGCTTTTTTGCTCAAGGCCATTGTTCTACCACTTGAGCCACAGCTCTACTTTGATTTTTTTTTTTTTTTTGCTGGTGAATTAGAATAAGAATCTCAGGCCTTTCCTGTCCAGGTTGGCCTCAAACTGTGATCCTCAGATCTCAGCCTCCTGAGTAGCTAGGATGACAGGTGTGAGCCACCTGCACAGTAAGATGGCTGTGTGCTTGAATCTCAGCTCTGATGTAAGGCAGTGCCTGGACTGTTTGTATCTGCATCTCCAGCCTTCAGTCATTGGGCTCAGCTCTGAATAAATGGTCCTGGTCTAAACTGGGGAAAGGGCTGGGAAGGTGGCTCAGTGGTAGAGTGCTTGCCTTGCATTCATGAGGCCCTGGGTTTGATTCCTCAGTACCACAGAAACAGATAAAAGCAGGAAATGGTGCTGTGCTTCATATGGCAGAGCACTTGCTTTGAGCTGAAGAGCTGAGGGATGGCACCCAGGCCCAAAGTTCAAGCCCCACGACAAAAAAAAATAAAATAAACTGGGGAAGACATTAAGCTAACCACAGCGTTCAGTGTTTATATGAGGATTTCTTTTGTGTGTTGTTGTCATGGTTGCCTTATCATGGGTGAATCTCTCGTGCTGTGCTTACCTGGTTTGGAGTTGGAGAAGACAGGTCCTCTCTGGAGGAGGAACCAGTCTGAGGAGTGTGTCTGAGAAAGCAGGGAGCCCACCGAGGCTGCCTGGGCACCAGACGCCTTTCTTCTTTGGGCACTCTTCCCCTCGAGGGCAAGACATCCTGGACTTAATTCTCCTTCTGTGCTAAAGGTTTCTTGAGTATAGATGCTACTGGGGCTTGTGCCTTGGCTTTTCTCTTTCTCAAGGCTGGCACTCTACCATTTGAACCACACTTCACTGGTTAACTGGAGATGAGCCTCCTGAACTTCCAACTGGGATCTTCCAATCTCAGCCTACTGAGTAGTTAGGATTATAGCCATGAGCCCTATAGCACCCAGCAAAACTTTCCATTTTAAAACCAGACCAGTCTCAGGAAGATTATACCACACTTCCCTTCTATACGGAGTGCTGCTATTTTGTGATGGGGGTCTGGCTTTGTGGATGTAAGGCATTCAGGCTTCCATGGAGAGGCAGAAGATGGGATTGAGATAAGAAAAGGAGAGGTGGTGTGGCTTTGTGGAGCTCTTTATTTATGAACCTACAGTTTGGAATGAGATCTTTTTCATTTTAAACCATTAATACTTTTTTTTAAAAAATAGAGAACTCTTTTAATAAAGACTAGGAAACCTAACTATAGAGTAAATATAAATGTACAGTAGGAATATAAAGTTAATGAGCTATGTCAGAAGTTCCCCTCAAGGCCGGCCAGTTGCTGTGCCTGGCTGTCAGGGCTGTTGCTCGGGGCTTGGGGTGCAGCGGGCACTGGATGAAGACTTTCTGGGAGCAGTTTGCTCCTTAGAATAATAACATCAAGGCTGCACTGCAAAGTGGGAGGGGCCTCAGAGCCTTGAGGACAGGGCCAGGCTGGGTTGCGATGCCTGAGCCTTTAAACTCGGCCATCCCAGGCTGAGTTTTGAGGATGTCTGCAGGTCAGTAGGTCTGGGTGTTGTCTTACAGTGCTATCTGGGGTGCATGTATTTCTGTGGGGATTTGTGCTTTTTTTTTTTTGTCTTGGAGTGCTGAACAATGCTAGCAGACAATGGAATTGCCTCGTCTTTTTATTTGCAGCTAGGATGCTTCAGGAACCTTCCCATGTTGGAAATCAGCCAGTAGCGTGGACTGGACTGGGAGGCACTGTGTACACAGTACCTAGTGTTTTCTTCCAGAAGATTCCAGGGGGATTTTGTGATGTGGGGGGCAGGGAAAGAAATTACCACAGTGCAGGGACTGATGGGAAGAGATAAGACTCTGGGATAAGCCACACATTCTTCTAGTATTTAGCAGATGATAACTGTCCAAGTTCTCTTTCTCCTTGGAAGGTTATCTGGGGCTGTTAGGATGGTGCAAGCAGAACGTGCATCAAATTGCCAGCCAGGGTAATGAGTTCGGCTGTCAGGTCTGTTACATGTAGCATGTGAGGGTAGACGGGCAGAGGCTGTGTCATTACGTCCTGTGCATGCCTGTGCACACCCAGGATCCCTGTTCATCGTACCTCACTGCCTCTGGGAAATCACCAAGAGAAAGGTAACGAGCTTGTCTACCGAGGGGGAAATCTTCTGTGCAAACAGAAAGCACCAGACATTGCTTTTAGTTCTATACACTTAGGACTCAAGATGACTTCAGTGTTAAAGAGTTTCTGGGTAGTCTGTAGTTTCATTTTCTTTTGACCTTGGAGTCAGATTTATTAAAATTAATTGTTCACACATCCTTGGGCGTGTAACAAAGAAATCTGTAAAGTATTAGGGACTCGGATCTTAAGGCAGTCACACCAAACCACGAGGCATTCGCTAATTTAGGGAGAAACTGTCTTTCCTAGGAAGGTATAAAAGAATGTTAGGCTTCAGAACTTCACTTTATTGGTGGAATCTCTGTCCATGGTGATAGCAAATCCTCTCTTATTGTTCTCCTTACAATAACATCATTTGGTCAAATCCAATCTACAGCAGAAATGGACAGAGTCCATTAGAATTCCTGGTAAATTGGGAAGGCTGTCACTGGTATTTGAGCACAGGGCCTTGTGCTTGCTGGGCAGGCACTCTACCACTTGGAACACTTTCCTAGTTTTTTTTGCTTTAGTCATTTTGGGGCGAGAGTCTCAGTTTTTTTTCCCTGGGTTGTCCTCAAACCACAATCTTCCTGATCTCTGCCTTCTGAGTAGCTGGGATTATGGGCATGAACCAATAAGCTTGTTTAGTTCAGTGATAAATGTGTATGTGTGTGTGTGTGTGTGTGTGTGTGTGTATGTGTATGTATGTATATATGTATGCATGTATGCATGTGTATGTATGCATGTGCTGGTCCTACTGGTCCTAGGACTTTAACTCGACCTAGGCTCTGTCCCCTAGCATTTTACCACTTAACCCACAGCTCTACTTCCAGCTTTTTGTAGTTAATTAGAGATAAGTGTCTCAGGACTTTTCCTGCCTTTGAACCGTGATCCTAAGATCTCACCTTCTGAGTAGTGAGGATTGCAGGTGTGAGTCACCAAGAGTCTGGCTGTAAATGGGTAAATGTGATTCAGTTTAGCTGTGGTTGTTTAAGCTTTTGTTTGGTTCCATGCATGACTGATACACAGGGCAGTGCCCCTCCATCCTGTTACCACTTTATAAAAGTGGATGTGGTTTCATTTGGACCCAACCAAATCTTGGGAGCAGGTTGTCTGGTTGGAGTCCATGGAATTCTTCCTTCACCAGCACAAGGGAACAGGCATGTGACTAGACTCCAGCTTCCAGAATCCACAGCCCTCATTTTATTTCCTCCTTGAGATTCAGGCTTATAAAGTAACAAATTCTTCCCTTTCCTTTCCTTTCCTTTCCTTTCCTTTCCTTTCCTTTCCTTTCCTTTCCTTTCCTTTCCTTTCCTTTCCTTTCCTTTCCTTTCCTTTCCTTTCCTTTCCTTTCCTTTCCTTTCCTTTCCTTTCCTTTCCTTTCCTTTCCTTTCCTTTCCTTTCCTTTCCTTTCCTTTCCTTTCCTTTCCTTTCCTTTCCTTTCCTTTCCTTTCCTTTCCTTTCCTTTCCTTTCCCTTCCCTCCCTTCTCTCCCTCCTGTCCCTCCCCTCCTTCCCTCCCCTCCCTCCCTTCCCTCCCTTCCCTCCCTCCCTTTCCTCCCCTCCCTCCCTCCCTGGTATGCCAGAATAGTAGTCTTTCCTGTAATCCCAGACTTGGTGGGCTGAGTTTAAAGCTGGCCTGGACTACTTAGGCCCTTGAACTTTGTGAACAACACCTACCCCGTGATTTTTCCCTTTAGGTTGTTCTTCAGATGGAGAATCTCAGTTACAGCAAATGACTTTTGTTGTTGTTGTTGTTTTTGTGCCATTCCTGAGCTTGAGCTCAGTGGTCTCTGAGCTGCTGCTTCTCAAGGCTAGCAGTCTACCGCTTGAGTCACAGCACCACTTCTGGCTTTTTCTGAATAGTTTATTGGACATAAGAGTCTCAAAGAATTTCCTATCAGGGCTGGCTTTGAACCATGGACCTCAGATCTCAGCCTCTTGAGTAGCTGGGATTCTAGGCGTGAGCCCCCAGTGCCGAGCTTTACTTACGTTTCCTTTTCTTTTTCAATCCCTCACTGCAGTTGTGAGGATGGCCCACAGATGAGGGTAAGAGCATAGGCTAGACCGCATTGCTCAGTGACACGGTTCGCGCCAGCAAAACCGGCCATGGAACCGGCCAAGGCCCCTAGCCTTTCTAATACCAGTGTCACCCCGACTTTGCCACACAATACTAGCTTTCCATGAAGGCTGAGGGTGTGAACACGTCTGGATGGGTCACGTCACTGAAAGCTCATGTTTGTCCTGTGTGAGAGATGCTGGAAGCTCTGACTTTATTAAATACATTACTAAAAGCCTGTATTTAAACAAAACTTTTTTTCCCCTTTCTTAGTTGCCAGTCCTCCCGTCCCCACTCATACCAGCCGTAGAATAAGGCCAGCTTTTCTCCTCCTTTGGTCATGCAGTTCCATCCCTGGGACAGGCTTCTCCCTGCCCTTCCCTCCCTTCCCCAAAGCCAGACGCTCCAAGGGCAGAAGACCCATGGGTTACACCTCCTACACGCCTTCATTCCTGTTCCTCCTGCTCATGCCTCTTCTCCTATTTCCACAGGCAGAATTCCCTTCCTTCTGTTTGGTCTCTTGAATCCCACTTGGCCTGTGTGCGATGATTCTATCTATGGTTCCTCCTCTCCTCCACTGTGAATTCTTTGAGTGTTTACTTGTTAAGGATGAATGAGTAGAGGAGAGAACAAGAACAAGCAGATTAATGAGTAACTCCTAACGTGTGGCTTTGCTGGGGTTGATCTGCACGTACCTTAGTGGAAAGGGATGGTATACCTCAGTCTGGATGTCTTGTGTAATTGTGGCAGACACTGGCTAGGTGTTTACCCACATCTCAAGGCTTTACTATTTGGAGCTGGAGCGTTCTTTGTGGTTGGAGGCTGTCCTGTGGGCTGCTGTGTGATTACTGCATCCCTGGGCTCGCCCACCACTACATGCCAGTTGCTGGTACAGTAGGAACAATCAGAGAGGTCTCAGGACAAACACTGGGGGGACCACATGACTCAACGTGGATGTGTATGAACCTGAGACAGCTCACGCTGGACTGCCCTTTATTCCATGTGTGCTCCACAGAGGAGATTTTAGAAGTCCTAGGGTAGGATGGCGCCATGACAGAGAAGAAGCCTAAGGGACCATGTGGGGCAGAACCTTCTTTACACAGCTGCAGTGGATGCAAAGGGAAGAAGAGAGAAGCCAGGCATACATGAGGTCCTGAAGGCGAGCTGGGGAAGCTGAGGCCAGGCTGGGCTGAGAACCTGTCTCAGAAAACCACAAACAACAACAACAGAAACAAAGACTAGATACATTTATATTTTGGTTGCTTATTTGTTCTTGTAGAAAAATCTTTTTTTTTTTTTTTTTTTTTAGACCAGAGGACACAGCTTTATTGCCATAATTCTCAAGATGATACGTGAATTTGTTATTCCTACCACTAATAAGTTTGATGTGAATGATGAGCAGCTTTGAGCTATAATAAAACATCAAGGGTGTGGCTGTGTATGCATCTGTATGTGTAGCACCATAGCAAATGGAGATATTTGTGGCAATGCCTGTTTAATACCTTTTAACATTCTCTCTTTGTGGGGGAGGGGAGTTGATGACAGATGTGATGCCCTGCAGTCACAGCTGTTCCCCACACCATTAATGAATAAATCACTGCATGATACAACTACACTTGAAATGGATGCTCACGGGCTCAGCCCAGCAGAATGCAGGAGATTACTGCTCTTTACAAAGCTGAACCAAAAGGCTTGCTCTCTGTAAATTCAGTAAGAGAGTGCTAGATGCCTTTTACAGCAGTTCATTGTTTTCCTGGCTGAGTCTAGGCTGACCCACTGTCCAAAACACATAAGTCAAAGGCTTGCATTTCGTGCCCATGTGGCTGACAGCAGCAGGGTTGTTTGGGGGACACAATGGCTATTTGTGGACGAAGCCCTTTGGAGGGTGAACACGCTTTGTGATTGGCTCAGCTGCCTCGTGTGCCTGCTCTGTTTTGCAAGGGATTCAGTCCTCCCCTGAATGTCACCCTATCTGTCTGTCTATCTGTCTGTCTGAATCCCTACCAGGAAATAGAATAGAGTGCATTTGGTTTAATGGTGATAAGATGCTGATACTTCTTTCTAATAAAAAGTCTTGCAAGACATCTTTCCCACTTTATTTCTGGTGGCGTGCCCCTTCCCCATCTAAAACACTTTCACAATAGTAAAACTAAGAATTGCTCACACTGGTGACACCAATTACGTGTGCGGCCCTCGGGGTTCGGCATACAGTGCATACATCATCCTCACCTAGTGCCGCAAGGAAAGGCAGAGGTTACTATTAATATTTATTAGGCAGTTGAGGGCCCAGAGAGGCTCCATGCCTCTCCCAGCGTCACAAAGCAAGTCAAAACCAGGGCCGGGGTTAGAACCCAGCAACAAGGCCTCAGCGTGAATCCAGGCTGAAGGTCGTTGCGAGCTTGGCCTCATCTCATGCTGCTGAGGAGCACTGCGCTCTCCCAGGTTATCTTGTGTTTTCCTCCCTTCAGCTAACATCTGTATATGACAACTTCAAGGTCTTGGCATCACTGCTTTGTGTGTGTGTGTGTGTGTGTGTGTGTGTGTGTGTGTGTGTGTGTGTGTGTGTGTGTGTGTGTGTGTGTGTGTGTGTGTGTGTGTGTGTGTGAGTGATGTGTGTGTGTGTGTGTGTGTGCGCTCGCACGTGTGCACCTGTTCAGCATGATTTCCCAGGCTAGCTAGCTGCGGATGCTCCTGTGTCATCCTTGGCTCTTGCCATAATACTTCATGTCAGGAGACACTGAATTAGCTTGTTGATTTGGCTATTTTTCTATCGCGAAGTTACCTTGCGGGAGGAAGCACGGGTGCCTGGTGTACTGGAGTTCACAGGAGGGAAGATGGCTTGCTTCCTGCTTGATAGAGGCCCTTAGAGAAGAGTAGGCAGTGACTTGGGGCAGGTGGACGGCATTCCAGGTCGGGCAGCAGGTGGGCGTGGCAGGGGGCAGGGGAGGTGATGCTTTATGACTGGAGCATGGGACTGTGGACGGATGGAGTGTGAGGGGTCGGGGAAAGGGGCCTTGGGATTTGTTTGGCAGGAGGTGCTGTCTGGGGGCCTGGAGGAGGATATGCATACAAGCTCAATCCAGCAGCAGTGAGGCTGGACTGGAGAAGGAAGAGACAGCGATGGGAGACCATTGAGGTCAAGAAGACCTGAGCCTGGAGGATGGCAGTGAGAATCAGAGGGACCAGCGAACAGAAGAGACTCACAGACAAAATGAGAGTTTTAGAGGCTGCCTGGGCAAGAGGTAGGAGGTGGATGGGTTTTTAAGTGTGAAATTCTGAGTGGAAGATGTTCACAAATATTGTGGGGGAAAGTCAGGCTGAGGAGAAGTCCTGCGTTTAGTCTGGAAGGCACACTGATTATGTAGGGAGATCCATGCTCAAATGGTCCCTGAGAGTCTGAGCCTGAACCACATGCCAGCAGTCACCCGCAACCGTGCTGGTCTCAGAAAGACATAATGGGAAGGTTGGTAAAAACAAAGAAAAAAATTCTAGAACCTTCTAGAACAAATACTTTTTTTGTTGTTGTTGTTGTTGGTCATGGGGCTTGAACTCTGGGCCTGGGTGCTGTCCCTCATCTTTTCAGCTCAGGGCACTTACCACGTAAGCTCCAGTGCCAATGCTGGTTTTCTGGTGGATTATTGAAGGTAAGAGTCTCTTGGAGTTTCCTGCCCTGGCTTTGAACCACCATTCTCAGATCTCAGCCTCATGAGTAGCTGTGGCATGAGCCACAGGCGCCTGGCTAAACAAAGACTTTCTGTATGTACTGAAAATTAAGTGATATGTTATTTGAAATGATGCCGTTGCCTGATTTATATTTAGTCCCAAATGGGTCATGATTTCTGTTGGATTTAAAATGTCCTATAGACTGTATATAAGGGCTGTTTCTGTATGGAATCCTGCCTGGAATATAGGGACCTTGGTTGAAAGAGTTTCCAATCCACGCAGAGTGGTCAACTCACCAGCTCCCAGAGGGTGCCCAAGCCGGGGCCCATTTACAATACCCACCTTCTCCCTCTAGTGTCCTGTTGAAATCTAACTTCCTGCAGTCTTCCATTGAGAGTCAGCCCTGATTCCTGATGATTTCCAGCGGAAAGTGGTCTCTGCCTCCTCCATCATCTTTATGTTGCCTTGGGCACAGCCCACTGTTGATCAGCGACAGATGTGGGCTCTTTGAAGGCTGGGCACAGCCTTTGTGCATTCAGGCATCTGGCTTGTTCTTTTGAATGGTGCAGGGGTGGTGTGTGTTTACACACACATACATAACATTACATCACTGCAGTGTTATTATTTATATCCCTTGCACTCTTCAATAGTATTTGCTGGTTGAGGATTTATCAAGAGACATTTCTCTTTTTTTTTGGTCCGGTCGTGGGGCCTGAACTCTGAGCCTGGGTGCTGTCTCTCAGCTCTTCAGCTCAAGGCTAGTGCTCTACCACTTGAGCCATAGTGCCACTTCCGGCTTTTTTCTTTTTGCTTATGTGGTGCTGAGGAATCGAACCCAGGGCCTCAGGCATGCAAGGCAAGCGCTCTACCACTGAGCCATCTTCCCAGCCCCTCAAGAGACATTTCTACCTCTTCTTGTATACTAATTACATCCTAGTAATGGAGGACTCTGTCTGGAATCTTAGAAGTCTACTAACATGCTGGTTATCTCCATGGGCTTAGTTTATCTATACAACTAAAGAGACACATGGACTTGAGTGCATGTGCATGTGACGCTGCAGATTCTCTAGCATTCTAGTCAGGCACTCAGTTCTATGCCCAGCCCTGACTTTTGAAAAGTCAGAATTTGCTGTATTAGCAGAAAAAAATGGCAGTGGTATAGTCTCAACCAAGTTTTAAATATGAAGCGCATCTAAAGTATCTTTAGCATTTGCACTTTTATAAGTAAAAAAAATAATTCCTAACAGGCAATAACTAATTCCAAATATCTTTCCAACTTAATTCTCACCAGTGTTTAAGAGTAGGTTCTGTTTTTATCCTTGTTTGGATAAGCAGACAGAAGTCCAACGAAGTTTAGTAGATTGTTCAGGATTGTTCTAGTAAGAAGCAACACTAAGATGGAAACTACAGACTGGATTGGTAGTAGTGTTGAGGTGTGGTTCATGATAATATAATACAAGAGACTTTCACAATTTTGTAGTAGTAGTTATTCAAAAGTACCAGAAGATGCTCCCAGAAACAAGATAAGCCAATGATAATCTTCAGTAATTATTTGCTCTCTACAAAAATGAGCATGGCATTACAAACGAGATGCTAAAAATTTTGGTGTTCTAATTCAAGCCACTGTCTAGTAATAATAGAGTTGCAATTAATTATCTTATGGGGGCTACTTTGTTTCTACACCAGAAGTTCATTTGGAAATTATAGTGGAACAAATAGCTGCTAAGATCATGAGGCTGGTGATTATATCAGTGACATAATTGGGGAAGTAAAGAATAATGAGGTTATTCTGAAAGAAACCTGCTTTGTAGAATAGTGAATGCTGTTCACTACTATTCTATTCCTGTCTGGGCAAGCCAGACAGGAAAAGAGGTCTCATTATGGATTGTGATATGTCATGGGAATGCATGAGGTTTCAGGAGATTATAAAAATTGGACTGCCCAGGGTTAATTCAGAGTTTTAAACTAGACATTACCATGGTCATTAGCAATATTTTTTTGGCTTTGATAGATGGACAAAAGTCATGAGTTTCTAGCCTCTTCTAAGAGACTCCATGAAGGAGAAGGGACTTCAGCCATACCTCTGTTGCCACGATCACTTCCTGAGTGAGCTCTCTTCTCACAAGAGGTTAGTTTTTGCTATGACTACGGCAGGATGTCAGGAGCTCACCACCTCCCAAACTTATGGTTGGGAAAGCTCCACACTGAAAGAAGTCATTCGATAAGCCAGGGCCGCCTCTGCAGCTCCAAGATAGATCTTAATGTGTTTCGGAAATCCACCTTGACTTTCTGACATCAGAAACGCCTGTAATACAGGCATACCAGCTTGCAGAGCGCCTGTGATTGTGCCATGAGAGACAGACTCCTTGAGGCGTGGTGAAGAGGACATTGGTCTCTTGGCGGGCCGATGGTGATATGTCTGTCATGTTCTACTTCATATCAGCCTTGGGATCCTGAGCAATTCCTCAGCCTTGATGAGGGCAGCAGACGCTTCTTGGGGAAAGGTCATGGGAAGAGAAGTCAGCTCCAATAATGGAGCACAAAGAGGCTCAGGGATGGCACCCAGGCCCTGAGTTCAAGCTCCACAAACCAACCAAAAGAAAAAGAAAAAGCTTATATTTGTATAGGATGAAGAGACTGTATCTTAGGTGTGTGAGTGTTTAGGAGTTGGTTGTGGGTTTTCTTTTTCTATCCCAATATGAATCTTTCTTGTAGACCAATAGAACACATGCTTTTCTAGGAAGTACGACTAGAAGGTGGCCCCTGACATCTTTCAGCCTCAGATGGTACAAGCCTGGAGGGGGCAGAGTGTGGTGTGAATATGTTCCTGAGGGCTTGTGCTCTGCCTGCCATGGGCAGGTCTCTGGGCTGTGTTGCTCTTGTCCTGGTTCTGGTCTGTAATAAATAGACAGTGAAGTGCCTTCCCTGGAGGTGTCCTGAGGGGAAAGCGTTGCAGTAAAGCACCTGGCATGGAGCCGTGTTCCTCAGCGAGCTAGACAAGAGGATTACAGCAGGGGAAGCTTGGTGATGGGGAACCTGATTTGCAGAGATTTTTTTTTTTTTTGCCGGTCGTGGGGCCTGAACTCTGGGCCTGGGCGCTGTCCCTCAGCTCTTCAGCTCAAGGCTAGCGCTCTACCACTTTGAGCCACAGCGCCACTTCCAGCTTTTTCTGCTTATGGGGTGCTGAGGAATCAAACCCAGGGCCTCATGCATGCAAGGCAAACACTCTTACCACTGAGCCACCTTCCCAGCCCCGCAGAGATTTTTTAAAATTAATTAATTAAATTGTCAGTCATGGGGCTTGAACTATGGGACTGGGTGCTATCCCTCAGCTCTTCACCTCAAGGCAAACACTCTACCACTTGAGCCACAGCACCATTTCGGGGTTTTTGAGTGGCTTATTGGAGATAAGAGTCTTAGGGATTTTCCTGCCCGGGCTGGTTTTTAACCTCCATCCTCAGATCTCAGCCTCCTGAGTAGCTAGGATTACAGGCATGAGCCACAAGCACCAGATGAGATTTTTTTTCTGTTTTTTAATGGTGTGTTCTGGTCTTGGATCCAGAGCCTGGGTGCTGTCCCTTAGCTTTTTCCCTCAAGGCTGGCACTCTACCACTTGAGCCACATCATCACTTCTGGCTGGTTTAGTGATTTTTTTGGAGATAGGAGTCTCAAGGACTTTCCTATGCAGGCTGGCTTCACACTGTGATCCTCACATTGCAGCTGCCTGAGTAGCTAAGATTCCAGGCGTGAGCCTCCCATGCCTGGCTGAGGGGCTTTTGTGAGATGCAGGCAGAGTGCTCAGTGCGCAGCACCCTCCCTGCGCCGCACCAGCTGCTTAAGGCGGGATGGAGAGGTTCTGCCATCAAGAACATCCTCCCCCATCATCGGCTACAGACAGTGCAACCCCAGATGGGGTCAAATGGGAACAGACCTGAGAAATGTGTGAGGCAGAATAACCTAGGTTTGGTTATTTAGGAAGTTTAGGAAGCACTGGACCAGTGTTTGGAAGCCTGGTTACTCCAGTGACCATTGATCAGAGAGATGGATGATCGCATCCCCGCTGGTGAGTCTTCCTTGCAATGAGGAGGAAATGACCTTTTTGTTGCCCTTGAGTTTTAGCAAGGTTTTTCTTTGGGGATTAGAACTGATACTACTGCTTCTGCCTGAAAACACTGTTGCACTAAGTTCTGTTTTGAGAGAACTATTTTTTTTTCTTTTTTGGTCATGGGGCTTGAACTCAGGACCTGGGCACTGTCCCTGAGCTTTTGTGTTCAAGGCTAGTGCTCTACCACCGTGAGCCACTGAGCCACTTCTAGTTTTCTGGTGGTTAATTGGAGCTGGCTTTGAACTGTGATCCTTAGATCTCAACCATGAACCACTAATGCCCAGCAGAGAATTTTTATTTTTGAGGGACAGTGGCTGGGGAGGGGTGGGGAGGGGGGCGAGGGAATGGAAACTTGGGCTTGGACAATTTGCAAAACATTTCAGCAAAATATATAAAAGCAATGGGGCTAAGTCAGGCTCAGAGAGACAAGCAGGTTTTCTCTCATGTAAAAGTCAGATCTAAAATATGAGCATATGTGAACATGTACAGGATTAACTCATCTATTCACAAACAAATTGACTAAAGTATGGTGTACTCTTGGACAATGAATGGTTTAACGAAATGAATAACAGAAGACTGAAACATGTGTGGTTGGGGTTGGGATTAAGGAGGAGCAGACAAATGGGGAGAGATGGGTAGGCAAATACAGTCATTACATTTAGTGTACATGTGGAAATGGAACCATATACCTTGAGGGTATGGGTGGGATTGGGTTGAGTGGGGAGAACAATGGAAGAGGCATCACTGACCAAACTTACAAATTAATTTATTGAATGGAAACCCTTTTGTACATCTAATATTTAAAGATAATAAAAATTGGGCTGGGAAGGTGGCTCAGTGGTAGAGTACTTACCTTGCATGCATGAGGCCCTGGGTTCAATTCCTCAGCACCACATAAGCAAAAAGAAAAAAGCCAGAAGTGGCGCTGTGGCTCAAGTGGTAGAGCTCTAGCCTTGAACTGAAGAGTTGAGGGACAGCGCCCAGGCCCAGAGTTCAGGCCCCACAACTGGACCCCCCCCCCAAAAAAAAAAGATAATAAAAATTATTTAAAATAAAAAACAGAGCAATAGGGGAACTCACAATTCTTTTTCCTTTTTCTTTTTTATCTGCCAACCAGGTTTGTCAGATGGATTAGTAATTTAGGTAGGAGCAGGCATGAATCACTGCTTCGAATTTTGCATATAATTTTATCCTGGAAGTAATTTCCTTTCAGAGTTTTTGAGCTGTAGTTATCATTAATGAATTAAACATTATGAAACCCAGAGAACTCCTAATTCATTTTGAAACAAGTAGACATTTAAATTTGAAAAAGAAACCTTAAATTTCTTTCCAGTGGTGTTTAAGATTTTCAAGCTGACAGAATGTGGGGTGGTGTTCAGTAGAAGCAGCTTTCCAGAATGGTTTGTGGTAGCAATGGAGTAAGTGTGTTGGCAATTTGGCTGTAGGTTTTAGGTATGACATTGCAACATAGTAAGATACCTGCATTTATTTTTTTTTCTCTTGGCATTTTATTTATTTGTGTATTTGTTTTTGCCAGTCCTGGGGCTTGAACTCAGGGCCTGGGCACTGTGCCTGAGCTTCATTTGCTCAAAGCTAGCATTCTACCACTTGAGCCCACAGTGCTTTTTCTGCTTATATGGTACTGAGGAATCGAACCCAGGGCTTTGTGCATGCTAGGCAAGCACTAAGTCACATTCCCAGCCACTCTTCTAGAACTCTTTAAGGCTAGGATTCAGGTCACCTTTCTAAGAAAGCTCCTTGCTCTGCCTGCAGGATGGGAGGTTCCCAGCCATTGGTGGACAGCGTCTGCTCTACCTGAGCTTGCAAGGGTGATGATGATTTTGCCTTTGTCTCCCTGCCACAAGCACCCATTGTGAGGCTGAGTGAGGGTAAACACAGATTCTGCAGTTCCTGCCTCCTCTGAGCATGGCAGGGGCAGGGAGGGGTAAGAGGACCAGGGGGGTAAAGGCAGGACCCTGAATATACACAGCAGGGAAAGGAAAGAAACCTTCCTTTCTACTATTCCCTCCCCGGCCCTTCTCTTTTTTAGGACTGGTGCACAGCTTCCTGGAAGGAAGGTTCTTTGGAAAGGAGGCGGCCCTGCCTTCTGCTTTTTCAGTTCTACCAACCAGGTGACTCCTGCTGTGAAGGATGTTCTGAGTGACAAGGATTTTCTCTCCCCTATTTGTGCTGCCTCCCAAGCCCATCGTTTGATCCCTAGGTTTCTTCTCCTCAGCTAACCACATTGATTGGTTTCCTAGGGACAGAATAACCAGATACCACCCACTTAGTCTCCCCTGCTGTGGAAGTTGACTACAATCAGGGTATCATTGGGCTGTGCACCTTGACACCCGCAGGGGAGATGCCTTCTTGCCTCTAATTTCTAAGTGGTTGGCAGTCCTTGGAGGCCTTGGCATGGAGATACTCCACTTTCTGTCTGCATCTGGCATCACGTGGTCATCTCTCAAACGTGCCTTTTCTGTTTGTAAGGACAGATTAAGAGCCTACCCTAGTCAGATGCTGGAGGCTCACACCTGTAATCCTAGCTACTCAGGAGACTGAGATCTGACACTCTTACCTCTAGTAAACAAAAAGCCAGAGGTGAAGCTGTGGTTTAAGTTGTAGGGTGCTAGCCTTGTGCACAAAATCTCAGGGATAGTGCCCATGCTCTGAGTTCAAGCCCCAAGACCAGCAGGAAGGAAGGGACTGACCTTACTTGGATATGACCTTGATTAGTTCTTTTTGTTGTTGTTGTTGTTATTGTTGGTTGTGGGGCCTGAACTCTGGGCCTGGGTACTATCCCTCAGCTCAAGGCGAGTGCTCTAACACTTGAGCCACACACAACACCACTTCCAGCTTTTTCTGCTTATGTGGGGCTGAGGAATCAAACCCAGGGCTTCGTGTATGCGAGGCAAGCACTCTACCACTGAGCCACCTTTCCAGCCCGAACTTGATTAGTTCTGTCTGCAATGAGCTTAGTTCCAAATAAAGCTGTGTCCTCAGGTGCTGGGTTAGGATGCGCCCAATTGTCCTCACCCTCTGGTGGTGGTTTGTTGCTGTCCACTCCTAGGGGTCTGCGGCCTGGCTGCAGGAGCGGGGAATGCCACTGTGGGACTCTTCCCCAGGACTCTGATCCACGCCACTCTCGCGCCACCATGGGAGTGAAGCGTAGGAAGATGACACAGCATTTCTGAAGCAACTCAGTCTGAATTTGCTCAACAGTCTTCTCATGCTTGGGTGCCTGTTTTCACTTAAGTCAACTAAGGCAGCAACCAAGACGCTTAGATGGCACCAGGGGGAGGGACAGAAGCTCTTCCTGTTGTAGTGGAAACAATTGTGTTTATTTTTTTTAATCAAAAGTACTCAGGTGGGAGTTCAAGCAGAGGTGTCCTCTATCCCTGTGAATGGAACAAGGGCCTGGTGGCAGTGACTGGCAGGTACTGGGGGTGGGGATGGGGAAACGTCTGTAATATGGAGTCATGGCTGTAGGAAGTCACTAGGACCCCTAAGGGTTAGCGAATGCCTCTTGTAGCCTCCTGTACTTAGCAGCTACTCAGCAATCAACATTATGAGGAGCACAAGAAACAGGGAGTTGTGATTCATGCAGTAGGACTGAGGCCAAATTTTGTTCTATTGGTTTATACTTTTTTTTTTTTTTCAGGTACTGGTGCTTGAACTCAGGGCCTAGCACTTGCTCTTGGCTTTTTTTGCTCAAGATTGGTGTTCTACCACTTGTGCCAAACCCCCACTTCTGGATTTTTGCTGGTTAATTGGAGAGAAGAGTCTGCCCAGCCTGGGGCTCTCTTGAGCAGCCAGAATTACAGGCATGAGCCACTGCTGCCTGGCTCTGTTCTGGATTTGTTTGTTTGTTTTGGTTTTTCTTCCCCAATCTTGTCTATGGAACTTAGCACATATTTCTTATTAAAATAAGACTTCAGTTTTCCTCATCTCTGAAAATGGGGAAAACTGCTGCATCATGATGTCTGCAAGACAATTATTAGGTTGCTCTATGCAACTACTGGCAGACCTCAAGCAAATGCTGGGGTGATGGTGAGGACAGCCACAGGATTGAGAGGCTATAGGCTGACACCGAGGGACTTGATGAAAGCAAGACCTGTGGTCTATTGAGGAGGTATTGGTCTTGTTCTCTGGGCCTGGCTAGATCTAAGAAGGAGGACTGTAGCATGCTTGGTAGAAGAGAGTTGCGGGCATAGGTGTCCTTTTGAGTAATGGGTCAGTCACTATGGCAAGTCTAGGGAGATGGCCTGGGGATCCCTCCTTGAAATGGCTGATCCATGGTAGTATACAGGCTGCAAGGGAGTCAGGTCCATCAGATCTAGAGAGCGAAGGAGCCAGCAGGGAGGATTCAGTGCTGAGGAGCCCTGGGCAGAAAATCAGTCAAGCCAACAGTTGGACCAGGGGCTGTACCAGAAGTACCCAGATGTCTCCACTAAGTTAGAGCTGGCTCTGGAAACCAGGGATGCATGTGGCAGGTGTTTGAGGCTGCAGCAGGTATTTGTCTTTCTCAGCCCCTGACAGACATTGGCCAATTTTATTCCATAGATTTAGTAGTGGCAAAAAAGGTTTAAAAAAAATCTAGACTTAAAGACATGCCCATCACCTCAGCATGCTGTTAAATTGTCTTATTATTTATATAATCACATGGCAAATGCATTGTTTCGAAAAACACTGTTGAATGTAGATGTTTCTCTACTTCCGTGACAAATGTACTTTAAATGACTATTGATTAACAAGGCTCTGGCTGAAAGGTGTTTGTGACAGGCTGTCCTGTGAAAAGAGAGTGAACAAAGCCCAGAGGTATACTTTTGGTTCTGGCCAGAGTCTAGAAGACATTGAACTCCAGGGTGGGATTATTTGCTACTTTTGTGCCCTGTATGATCATAACATAGCCACAGAGCGGAAGGGCTAGTCATTGAAAAGAAGAAGCAAGAGTTCAGGGCAAACATCCCAGCTGGAACAACAGGCTGGGGAACATTCTCTTGACTTTTATTGCTTATAGAGAAAATGCTATTTTTTGTCCTCACCTATTGAAATTTTCTTCATTTTTCGGGCTTCAAGCCAGAATATGTTCAGAGGCCAGAAAGGTTCAGAAGCAAATCCCAGGCCAAAAAAAAAAAAAAGAGAGAGATGGCTTTTAATATAAAAATTATTTTAGTTTTACCATGAAAATAAAGTCATGTGGATCCAGTGTGTTGAGTTCTAGAGCAGGAACTGAAATAAGAAGTTAGATAACCTGACTTTGATTACTTAATAAGTCTCAGTTTTATCAGTGGCAAAGTAGAAAATTTTCTCTATTTTGTCCACTTAAAATGTTGGGGTGATCATGACAATGTTTGAAAAACTGGGGTCTCGTGCAACTCTGTAGTAAGAAATGTCAGCACAGGGGTAAGGAGCTAGGCATTCTCTTTTATCCCTGTTCTTATTTTAATTATATTCATTCTCGAGTTCTGATTGGAGAAATGTGGGTTTCTTCTTGTTTTACTACTTAATTAAAATAAAATGTTGTCCCGAGGAATGACACTGTATCTAGATGAGGATTATTAGGAGAGAAAGGATTGTGCATGAGGGTGTTTGTAAATAATGCTTAGGTGACACTATTGTGATAATTATGGCTATTTGAAGATGGGTTTTATAGCAAGTCTTCAATTTTCCTGTCACTTCTTCCCTGAGCTCTTCCACTTAAGCAAGCACATTTGTCACATGGAGCTAGCCATTCAGGGAGTTAAATCCCAAGAGCAGTCAGAAGCTCTGTGAATTCATTGTGTTTTTCTGCAGCTAACTCAAAGGTACCAAGACTGCTGTTAATGGAGCCAGTAAAGGCAGGCAGCAGGAGAAAGATGGTGCAAACCTAAACACTCAAAAGTTTCCAACCCCAAGAAATGGCTGCTTTGTGTTCATCAACGTTCCAGTCACTGTAACCACATACCTGTGACAGAAATAACTTAAAGAGAGGAAGGGTTTATTTTGTTCATGGTTTCCGAAGGTTCTGTGCATGGTTGCTCAGCTCCCAAGAGCTTGGTCAGAAGAGCATCATGACAGGAAGAGACATTGGTGGAGAATGTTCTTCATCTCAATGAGGACAGGAAGTTGAGAAGTAGAATATAGGAAATGACTAACCAGGGCAAGACAGAGCCTCAAGACCCATTTCTAACTACGTATCACCTCCTAAAGTTTCCAGAACCTCCTCAAAATAGCATCATCAGTTGGAAACCAACCGGTGATATATGGTATCATCCCTGGATCAGAGTCACATGACAGGCTCTGCCTGACCCTCTATGGCTGGAATGCTCCACTCACCCAGGCTCTGAGCCTGCCATTTGTGGGGATCTGGGTATGGAGGTGACATGCATGAAGAGACTCTCCTACAGACAAGTGTCCCCAGCCTCTTGGGAGTAAATGGTTATGGTCCTTGGGGCTCTCCCATGAGGGGGTCCTGTTGTACATCATTGTGCTGCCCAGCTTTGGGGTGTTCTCTGGCATTTCACTTTTAAGTCTTGTTGTTACATCCTCACTCATAGACTCAGAATCTAATTTTAGATAGAAATCCACCAGTGTGGATTTTGTTAATGGACCGTTGGGAGGATTTAGAATCAGAATTGAGAAAGACCACCTGGTGCTCTAGTGGCTCACGCCTGTAACCCTAGCTATCCAGGAGGCCTCATATTTGAGGATGCTGGTACAAAGCAAGCCTGGGCAGGAAAGTCTATGAGTCCACTCTAATGTCTAACCACCAAAAACTAGAAATGGAGGTGTGGCTCAAGTGGTAAAGCATCATCCTTGAGTGAAAAAGCTAAGGGACCATGCCCAGGCCTTGAGTTCAAGCCCCAGTAGCAACACACAGAAATACTGATAATTGAGAGGGCCTGGGATGTCTAGCTCTCTCCCCTCATGAATGCAAACCTTGACAGCCAGCGAGGGCGAGTGGCTGGCCCAGCATTGCACAATGAGTTACTGGCAGAGCCAGGACACGACCCCAGGGCTCTTCTAGTACCTGTACATAGGGGAACATTAATAAATGAGTAGGGAGTGATGAAGATTTAGCAGATTTTCTTCCTTTTACTTCAGCCTGTGTCATTTTGAGGCTGTGATACAGATCACGTAATGAATTACCAGGACTAGTTTTATTACCGTTTTATGATTGTCTCCTGTTATAGCAGAATTCCTGAGGCTGGCACCCTTATGGAAAAGCTTTCCAAAGGTGATTAGTTTACTTTGCTGAGTTTGTGACTGACCACAATTGTGGCTTCTTTAGACCTCAGAGAATCTTGACATCCTCTAGATTCATTCTCACACTACTTATAACTATATGTGATGGTGTCTTTACTGCATAGATTTGGTGTAAACACAAACCACGCAGTGTATACTAGTAATTCTCCACATCACCATCACTTATTTAACATCTTGTGGTTGTTGGAATTCTTCCGTGTGACCTTTAGAAGCCCTTTTTGTTGTTATTTGACAGTTTTTTTGACACACTGGATGAGTTATCTCTAGTCTGGAAAGTCGTGTAACTTGCTACTGTACCGACAGTTGCATTCTGATGAGCTATTGATCTATATGCCTCCTCCCCCACACCGCTGCTTTCACATTACATTGAACCCAGTCATAGGCAAAGCATCAGCTTGGCAATGAGAGCTGCTTGGTTCGTTTTACATTCTCCCATCGTTCAAGGGGCTATGATTCAGCACTGGGCTCCTTTCCTCCCATGAGGCATGAGTAAAAGGAGACAGATAAAACCCTAAGTAGGGGTAGAAGTATAACCATCCTAATAGGGTGTCCTTTATATAGAAAACCTTACTGCCTGTTCATTACCCTGGCTAAAATAATATCCAATTCCAGCTGAGACTCAGAATGTCATCCCTTCATGAGAAGAAGAGAGAAGCTGTAGAACATCATCAAGGGGAATGGGTTCTGGTGCAATTTAAAATTGCTTGTATCAAACATGGAGAATACAAATGTAGCCTATTAGCTTTTTTTTTTTCTTCCAGACATGCTGTGGACATATGTGTCCTAACAAGTTCAAGTTCTTTTACATTCTTAAAGTTGAGAATTTGCTATTTTCACCCTGGGCTTTCTTGCACGACCGAGTCTGTGTCAGGACTTGCTGCTCAGTTGAGTTGGCCTCTGGTTCTGTTGGGCCACAGGGTCTGGGTAGAGGAAGAACCTATCCACAGTCAGCCAGGGGGAATTGGTCATTTCCATTTGCCATGCTTTGCCTGTGAGAGAGAATAATTTAGAGTAAAAACACATCTTGGGTTGTTTATTTTTTGTGCTATTGGGGCTTGAGCTCAGGGGCTCATGCTTGTTTTTTTTCACTCAGCTGGGGTGCTGTATACCAAGCCACACCCACACTTCCACCTGTTCGCTGCTTCATTGGGGATTACAAAAATTCTTGGATTTGTGGACTGGCTTTGAACTATGATCCTCAGATCTCAGCTTCCTGAGTAGCTACTGAGTAACTAGGATTATAGACATAAGCCACCAGTGACTATCAAAACCACTTCTTGTTAACAATCTGGTGAAAATTTGTGAAGGACAATATCACAGATATCATCATTGCATAGCACTAATGCCTGACAAAATATGTCGTGGGGCCTAAACTCTGGGCCTGGGCGCTGTCACTCAGCTCTTCAGCTCAAGGCTAGCACTCTACCACTTGAGCCACAGTGCCACTTCTGGCTTTTTTTTTTCCTGCTTATGTGGTGCTGAGGAATGGAACCCAGGGCCTCAAGCATGCAAGGCAAGCGCTTTGCCACTGAGCCACCTTCCCAGACCCAATAATGCCCCTTAAAGATGCCTTGTCCTAATGCTTGGTGAAGGGAACTTTGTAAAAGTGATCGGCTAAGTATCTTAATAGTTGGCTTAAGACAGTCTTTGCAAGAGGGGCCCTTATGAAGAGGCCAAGGGAGTAATAGGAGATGACATAGAAGCAAGAGGTTGAAGTAATGAGGAAGAGCCCATGAGCCAGGGAGTGCAGGCAGCCACTAGAGCTAAAATGGGCAAGAGAACAGATTCTCTCTGTGGAGCTTCCTAGGAACCAGCGCTGTCAACCCCTTGATTTTAGCTTGAGGCAATGAATTGTAGATATCTGGCCTCTATAATCTAGAAGAATACATTCATGTTGCTTGAAAGTTTCGTGTAATTTGTTACTGTAGCAGTAGGACCTTAACACATTCACCAATTTCATACTTTTTACCATGGCCAAATGTGACATTGTATCTTCTGTGTTTATATAAATTTACCAAGCACTGTGGAGATGTTAGTACTTTTAAAATGGATATGTTCCATTCATCTAAAGTTGTGAGTTGAAGTGTTTAAGTAGTCAAGAAAACCAGGAGAACAGTACTGAGCTGCTTAATTTTGCCATGAACGGATTGTGTCTGAAGAATTTAAGCTCGTGTTACTGAGTGATTCTTAACTATGAAGTCACTCTTGGCCATTAGCACCTGTGGAGCCCTTGTTAGGGGAGCAGGCGGTATGCGTCCTATTTCTTCCTCTGTATCTGTGGGTACGTGCTCAGTCGTGTCACTGGGTGAGCTTTGAAAAGTCCTGACAGTTCAGGGCTGGGAAGGTGGCTCAGTGGTAGAGCACTTGCCTTGCATGCATGAGGCCCTGGGTTCTATTCCTCAGCACCACATAAGCAAAAAGAAAAAAGCCGGAAGTGGTGCTGTGGCTCAAGTGGTAGAGTGCTAGCCTTGAGCTGAAGAGCTGAGGGACAGCGCCCAGGCCCAGAGTTCAGGCCCCATGAGCGGACCCCCCCCCAAAAAAAAAAAAGAAAGAAAGAAAAGTCCTGACAGTTCAATGAGAGCCACTGGAAGGGGAAGCAAAGCCTGGGAGCTTTTTCTAAGGCTCTCCCGATGATCTTCTGTGCCCAGCTAACACAGAGACCCACTTTGGAGGCTCAGTTCTCTTTGGAGGTGGGCCTCCTAGAATAGCTTTTTTTTTGAGTTTGGGGGAAAAATGCTCAGTTTTGGACTGGGTTTCAGTGATCAGTTTTTGAGGTAGGGTGTAGTTCCAGCTAGAAAAGTATTCATTACTAAGGGTCCTGAACACATGTAACAAATCAGCATCACATGATTGTTTAACCAACAAACACTTGTTTCCTTTTACAAGGCCAGGAAGCTTGCTTCCTCCTCAGATAGGCATCTCTTATTTTTTAAAGTTATCTTTAAGTAGTGAGACAAAAGGGTTTCAATTCATCCTATCAATGCATGTGTACACTGCGGATTGATCCCCCTGAGCCCTTCCATAGTTCTCCCCAATCTCTCCACCCCTCCCAGCCCATTTTCACACATGGAAACGAATTATTCTGACTATTGAGAATCGGTGGATATTGCTTTTATTTATGAATCATGTCTTTGTGTCTCCAGGTTGGAGGAAGAAAAATAGATTTGAAATTTCTTTTTTCAGAAACACTTCACAGAAGCCATGGTCTTTGCTAGTTGTCCTCACTGCCTTCCCTGTCTGTGTTATGTCCCCGGGTGCTCGGAGTTGTGATGTAATGTGCTGCCGAGGCCAGCTCTGGGCTGCTGGACACAAGCACTATGGACTTGAACAGTAGGTGACAGAACAGCGAGGATCTTGTGGATACAGTTGTTTTCATAAATCACAAGGTGCTGGGCAGCTATTGCTGTTACATCTCCAACAGACCTTTAAATGCTGGGAAAATGGCAGAAGGCATGTGGAGAGCCTGTTGTCTTCTAACTATTAGAAGAACAGATGCACAGGGTTCCTTGGTGGCTCAAGTGGAACAGCACTTGTCAGATTTCTGAGTAGCTAGGATTACAGGCATGAGCCACTGGTCCCAGCTACCTCCCTGGTTTACAATAGCATTCACAAACAGATTATTGTGCTGTCATGAGTTTGTGTGTGTGTGTATGTAGATGTGCATATATACGTACATATACATCCTTTTCATAGAAAATGGTACACAATTTTTGAAGAATCTTTTAGTAGATTCTTTTGCATTTTTAAAAATTATTAATGTGTATTAGTTCTATAGAGGGGATTTCACTGTTACATTTCCACACATGTAGACAATGTAATCTATCACTTGCTCCCTATTGCTCGCTTCCTAAACCTTAGTGAATATTTTCTGTGCTCTAAGTAGACGTAGCCTTGAGTTTGCCTTTTAGTAACTTGAGTTTTATTAGTGGTTATAGCTATTCACAGAAATCTGGTGGTGATTATAATAGCCATTGGAGTTATTTTTAACTCTACTTTTCGAGAGTAGAAGGGAATTATTGTAAGGATGTAGAATAATTGTAGCAAATGCTCAAAGAAATTGTGTTCTTTCACCAGTGTCACTTAAAACCACTTTTGAAAAATGACGAGGATTATAATGATAATAATTGCGTTCGGCTTTTAAGGCTATTGTGTCCAGGACAATGCATGGTGGACTCTGAGTGTGTTTTCTCATTTCAGCACCAGGACCTGCCTATTTTCTTGGCTTTCACCTTTCACAAATGAGGGGCATGGAGCCATAGCAGGGTCAGAGAACTTGCCCAGGTTCCAATGGCATGGCACGTGGGTGGAAGGCCTGCCATTATTTGATTCCAGAAGGTTCTGACTCATGCCTACTTTCAACAACACTACTGTATTTTGCCTTGAGCAAAATCTGCTGCGAGGAGGTGGGGAGGAAAGAGATGGTGGGGAGGAAAGAGATGGGGAGACTATGTATTAGCTGATGCAACTCAGTGTATCCCTAAAGAGGCACCGTCCGTGTTTAGTACCTTAGCCGTAGATTGAGGACCTAGGATGATCTCAGTCCTGAAGCCGGTGTCCCACATTGACTGGCAGGCATTCCCTTCGGAGACAGCTCACACCTCCTTAGGGATGGCGCTCTCCAGTTCAGAGGCTGCCTGCTCTAGATCCCTTATTATGTTTGGAAGCAGTAGTGTTGCCTGTGAGTCTGTTCCTGATTTCCGGTGTTACCTGGCAAAAAAAGTGATTTGGTAGCCAAAGGCAATTGATTTTCTTCCCTCCATCCCTCCTACCCCTCTCCCCTCTCTCTTTCCTCCCTCCTTCCCTCCCTCTCTCTTCTCTCTTTGTCCTCCCTTCCTCCCCCTCTCTTTTCCTTTCTTTCTTTGTTTCTTTCTTGTTTCTTTCTCTCTTTCTTTCTCTCTTTCCCTCTTTCTCTTTCTCTCTTCCTTCCTCCCTCCCTCCCTCCCTCCCTCCCTCCCTCCCTCCCTCCCTTCCTCCCTTCCTTCCTTCCTTCCTTCCTTCCTTCCTTCCTTCCTTCCTTCCTTCTTTCCTTCCTTCCTTCCTTCCTTCGTTTCTTTCTTCTGTTGAAGACCAAAACCAGAACCTCCAGCATATTGAGCATGAAGCACCCTTCCACTGAGCTCTACCCTCAGCCCAGTTTTTTTTCCCTTGAAAATCTGTATTTGGCATGTAAGCTCTGAGCTTCTCTCTTAGGATATGGAGTCATTCCGACGTGTACTATCTTTGTTAGTGACTAGAAAAATTGTACAATCACTAATATCCTTTGCAAAAATATTGTACATCCTAGAAACGTTTAACTAGTGTAGAGCTCCAGTGGCGGGAGCCGTCTTCCCTCCACTTCACCAGGTTTCCTTGAGATGCAGTTTTTAATTTGAGGTCTACGGATTACCTGGCAGGGTTCTGAGACTAGAGTCACAGCACTGAACAAAATGCACATGAGGCTGGTATTCCAGGGAGACCTGATAGATGACTTTAAGCAACATGCCACAGGGCGATGACATAGGTGTTAGAAGATGGCACAGGTCTGGAGAAAAATATGCAAAGACGGGAAAAGGGCATGCTGGGAAATGTTGCTATTAAAAAAAAAAAAAGGCCACAAGGAAGACCTTTGTAAGAAAGCCAATTTTGACTGTAGACCTGCAGGATGTGTATATGTGAGAAAGAGAGGATGAGAAGGAGGGAGAGGGAACACCCGCAGAGATAAGTTAGTAGAGACCAGGCCTAGGGAGCCAGCAGGAAGAGGGAAGGCTGCAGTGAGGGGTGGTACTAAGTGGCACCGACTGATGTGTACTTCCTGTGGAGGGAGGGAGGGAGGGCTTCTAGCTCTGGTGACTGAACTTGCCAGGATATTGTAGGGGTCACACAGAGTGAAGAGGAAGCTGGACCAGGCAGCTGACCACCAGTGTTCTCAATGAGAGCATATGGCTTGGACCAAGACACATGGGCAGGGAGGAGGGAAAAATAGTGTGATTGCACATGTGTTTCATGTGGGCTTCTTGAATTAAGAGTCTTGAATAGATTCTGATGATGTGGGCCTGAGCCAGGAGGATAAGGCTGCCAGTAATTTAAGGGTAGGACTATGGGAAGAGCCAAGTTTAGAGGGTGAATTGGGGAGAAATAAAGAACTCTGTGTTGGACAGGTCAAGACCTTGGTGATCTCAAATGCTTGGCTATTGTCAATGCATGGATGGAAAGCTTAAGTCAAAAATGATCATCTTCCCAGGTGCCAGCAGCTCACAACTGACTACTCAGGAGGCTGAAATCGTGGTTCAAAGCCAACCTATGCAGGAAAATTTGTGATTATCTCATCTCCAGTTAACCAAAAAAGCCAGAAGCTATGGCTCAGTGGTAGAGTGCCAGCTTAGAGCAAAAAGCTAAAGGTAAAGGACAATGCCCAATCTCTGAGTTCAAGACCCCCCACCATGGAAGTACACACATGGTATGTCTCAGAGTGGCTTGCTTTCTCTGAGGTATGTTTTTTAAATTCTTACTATAAAGGTGATGTACACAGAGGGGTTACAATCGTAAGTCAGGGAACGAGTACATTTCTTTTTGCACACTGTCTCCCCTTCCTTTGCTTTCTCCCAGTTTTTCCCTCCCAACCTCACCCACAAGTTGTATAGTTCATTTTCAACATAGTTTCTCGTGAGTATCACTGTGAGGTATGGTGTTTTTGTGTGTGTGTGTGTGTGTGTGTTTTTAATATTTGTACTATGGTGGTAGTGTCGATTTTAAGAGTTAGCTTCAGGGTAAAATACACACCATCCTGTATTTCTGATTGATTCAAAACCACCTCTGCACAAGAAACACATTCCCGGACCTTTGGGGAATGGAGACGGAGCTAGGAGGCAGGCGGGAGGCCGGAGGCCAGAGCGGGTAGGAGGAAGGCGGGAGGCTTTTTCCCACTTCTCTGGCTTTGACTGGAACTACAGCAGACTTTTGTTTTTCAAGCAGAGTTGAGTGCTCAGCATTATGCAATGAAAGTTTCAAGTCGACTGCAAAAGCACACCCAGCAACGGAAATAGCACAGTCAGCAGAGCCCTAATTTGTCCCTGTGTTAAAGCTTCACCGCCCCTTTATAGGTGTATTCATTCATTTACTTATTTATGTATTTACTTATTGTAGTGTTGGGGATTGAAATGAGGGCCTGGCACATTCTCAAATCAGTAGGCTTTGTCTCTAGACCTATCTTGGCTTGCAGATGTTATTTTGATACTTTTTCCTTTTGCTGTTCTCTTCATTTTTCTTTTGTGTTTATTCTGATAGTTGTTTTCCTTTTGGCCATACCTCTGGCCCTCTCAACGATGAGGTTAAGCCAATTAAGTACAGAAAGAGCCAGTGTTTATTGAGTGCCTAGTGTATGCATCACCGGGTGGAACACACACACACACACACACACACACACACACACACACACACACACACACACACACACACACACACACACACACACACACACACACACACACACACACACACACACACACACACACACACACACACACACACACACACACACACACACACACACTGTAATACACACACACACACAAAATAAACATTGACCACAGGAGAGATTGAGGTCTTCTAGCCCGGAAGTTCCCAGATGGCCAAATTGGTGCAAGGGACAGCATGAATGGCTTACACTGAATGTCTAGCTCTCCTGGCATTGGCCTGTTAGCTTGCAGGAATTTTAGTGCTCTGAGCTGACCCCATTGCCTAGTGAGGGCGCGCGTACATGTGCGTGCGTGCGTGCGTGCGTGCGTGCGTGCGTGCGTGTGTGTGTGTGTGTGTGTGTGTGTGTGTGTACAGGTGCTGGTCCTGGGCCTTAAAATCAGGGCCTTGGCCCTGTTCCTGAGCTTCTTTTGCTCAAGGCTAGCTCTCTACCACTTGAGCCACAGCACCACTTTCTTTCCTTAGTGAGATTTTATCTGAGATACTTAGCATGTCTCTTCTTAGATAGCACCAGATGTCAGAACTGTCACCTCCACAAATGAACAAGAAAATCCTCTTAGCCCAGCCCCCCTACTACTGTAGAAATCCTGTAGTGTCAGATTGTGGGTCCCTTTTCTCCACTGACAGAGGAGTCAAGCAAGAGAAGCCGGCTTTATTCCTTCCCCTACAGAAGGTGTTCATCACTAAGGAGAGTCAAGGGAGTACACATTCCCCTCCCCCCACTCCTGCAAGGACAGTGTGAATATCTAAAGGTCATCAGAGCCTTCAGAAACCAGGTTGAAATGCATTTTGCATTTTCTCTTGAGGAATCATTCATTGCCTCATGGGAGGTAATGATTTTAAGCACATGTGACTTACATACCCGGTTAGTACTACTTTCCTTCTCAGAGTTAATCTGGGTGGAGAGATGGTGAATATTTTTTTGGGTGTGCTTGTGAAATCTTATCTTTTAGGTCAAAGATGTCCCTATCCTATGGTCTCTCAGAAAGGTAAGTTCATGGAACACCAGGACAGATGAAGCTATTCCACCAGATCAAAGTCCTTTTACCATGGTGAAGGGAAAAGGGGAACAACTGATCACTGTAATTTTTTTTTATGATTGGCTGATACTCCATAATTCCTCAGACTGTGCACAGTGCTATAGTTTGCTCATGAATCTTGAGGGTTCATGGAGAAAGGATAGCATCATTTCTGCTTTGTAAAGTTTTAAGCATGGTGTCTGGTAGGCAGAAGACCCCATCTTTCTTTACTTTTGTTGGGTTGATTTTGGTGATGCTGGGATTGAACTCAGGTTTGCTAGGCAGGTGCTCATGAGCTACTTTCAGCCATTTTTGCGCTATTTTGTGTTATTTTGTTCCATTTTCCCCCAGGCTGGCCTGGACAGTGAACCTCCCATTGAATGATGATGAGCACACACCATTCTATTCTGCATTTTCTGTTGAGCTGGATTCTGGTGAACTTTCTAACCTGGACTGGCCTGGAACTAATATCCTCCTGATCTCACCTTTCCTTGTAACTGGGATGACAGGTGTATACCACAGCACCCAATTATTGACTAAGATGAGATCTCTCAAACCTTTTGATTGGACTAGCCTCAATCACCGATCCTCCCAATTTCTTCCTCCTTAGTAGCTATTGACAGCTTATTTTTATATACTTGTTTATTTTTATTGTGTTAAAATACATGCAGTGGTTACCATTTCAACTCTAAATGTCTAGTCGTTGGAATTAAAACACTTGAGGTCTCCCATTTCCTAACATCCCAGTTCCTAGGCTCTGATGACCTTTATCGAGCTCATTCTCACTTCTCCTCCATCCCTGGCAGCCACTTCTACTTCCTATCTCTATGACTTTTCTTTTCTCCTTGGTGTTAGAGATTGAGCCCCAGGCCTTGCGCATGAGACGAAAGCTATGGTTTCTGACTAGACTAATTACTTTACTCTAGTAGGATCATAGAGCGTGAGCCCCTTTGTGACTTAACTACAGTCAGTGTAATGGCCTGAAGAGGTTCATTTCTATCATAGCATGTGTCCACATTCCCTTCCTTTGTAAGGCTGAAGAGTATTCCCTTGAATGGGCTTACCATTGTTGGCTTATTAATTTATCTATTTGTGATGCTTGGGTTTCTTCATGTTCAGTCTATTTCAGATAACAACTCTATGACTGTAAGTGTTTAAATATGCCTTTAGATACCTAGTCCTGCCTCTTTTGATTTTTTTTCTGGATGTGTGTCCCGAGGTGGACTTGCTAAATCATATGGTAATTCTATATTTAATTTTTTTCCAAAAGAAACAGTACTATTTTTTTTTAAATTTTTTTTGGTCCGGTCGTGGGGCCTGAACTCTGGGCCTGGGTGCTGTCCCTCAGCTCTTCAGCTCAAGGCTAGCGCTCTACCACTTGAGCCACAGCGCCACTTCCAGCTTTTTTCTTTTTGCTTATGTGGTGCTGAGGAATCGAACCCAGGGCTTCAGGCATGCAAGGCAAGCGCTCTACCACTGAGCCACCTTCCCAGCCCCCAAACAGTACTAGTTTTTAAAAACAACAGTCCAACAGTCCTGGACAACACTAATGTCTACTTTGGTGAGGCTAGAGCTGATGAGCTAGTGAAGAGGACAGGAAACATAGCAGAGACCCAAAGTGCTTTCTAATGAGATGGAGCTTTTCTGTAGGGCATTTGTGAATTGAAGTTCTCTCAGTCCCTCAATGACGTTTCATGAGATGTTCCAAAGTCCTCCTAAGGTCAGGGATATGCTAGAAAAATGCAGGACCCAAGCCACTGTGTGCCATCAGGATTACTGTGAATGAAGGAATGGCCAATTACTGTGAGTGAAGGAATGGCCAATCCGAGTTGAGAAGCAGGAAGAGACTCAGGGAAATGCACATGGGAATGAATGTGATTCACAAGTCTCTGACCCTTTCCATGGGCAAAGGGAGAGGCCAGGGAGAGCCTTGTGTGGATCCCAAGTTTAATGAAAAATCTCCAGAGAAACACAACCCTTGTCCTCACTGGCTTGATCTGAGTGACAGCTGCCGGGCTTGTCCAAGCGGTCACAGTGGCCTCCAGAAGAGAGGCCTCTGGGCACATGAAAGAATGCGTTCTGCTTTTCTCGTCAGGTTTGTGGTCAGCTGTCAATTAATATAGAACTGAGCAGTGCGTTAGAAAATGAGGCCACAAAGGGGCTTTCAGGAAATGTTGATAATGTGGGATTATTCTGATCCTCATTGTGTGGGTTAGAAAAATGGAACAATGGCTTGTTCCTGACAAAGTATACTAGGAAAAAAAGTAGTAAGTGGAATTTCTGGTTAAGAAAGTAATGAAGTAAATAGGATAAATTTGTGATGGAAATGAATGGCAACCTTTGGGGGAGGGGAGACGCCGAGCTGAGTTAAGTATTGTGATTTGCTGTTTGGTTTAGTTGTGCTAAGTTGGTTCTATTTTACAGTGCTGGGAAATGAGTCAAGGGTCTCACACATGCTAGGCAAATGTTCAGTCCTTAGCCCCTGGTACTAGATTTGAAGTGACACCATCAGGTTTGTCTTGGCAGCCGCTCTGGATTTTGAAATCAGGTTTTATTGGACTGTGCACATGTCCATTGGCATACATATTGTCTATAGGTGCTTTCAATTATGGTGGCAGAGTTGCGTAGTTGTTACAGAGATGGAGTGGCCCATAAAACCTAAAATATTATCATCTGTTCCTGTTAGAAAAAGTGTGTCAGCTCTTGTTTTGGAATCGTAGTTGCGCAAAGCAGCATTGGAAGATCATGGGCCTCTTAAAATGTTTAAAATGGGGGAGGAGCTTCATAAAGAGGCTTTAGAGATTGGACTGCAAGGAATTACGTGTGCAGTTCTGCTTTGTGTGCTAAGGGCTATATTATTTTTTAATTATTACTATAAAGATGATATACAGAGGGGTTATGGTTACATAAGTCAGGTAAAAAGTACGTTTCTTTTTAGACAATGTCAAATGGCTATATATTTTTATTTTGTACTCCTCTTTCAGAGGAAGAGGGCATCTGTACCTTTCATTGCTTTGGTGTCCCAAAGTTACAAATCGTTAGGCCAGCGGAGTACTGGTGGCTCACACCTATAATCCTAGCTACTCAGGAGGCTGAGATTTGAGGATGGAGGTTCAAAGCCAGCCCAGGCAGAAATGTCCTAAAGAATTAACCACCAAAAAGCCAGAAGTAGAGGTATGGCTCAAGTAGTAGAACATTAGTCTTGAACAGAAAAGCTAAGGAACAGCACCCAGACCCTGAGTTCAAGCCCCAGGACATGGAGACACACACACATTCTCTCTTTCTTTCTCTCTCGGTCAGAGGGAGGCCTTGACTCAGACTCAGAACTGATTTCTGCTGATAAGATGGTCACTTTGATCTTGCTACTTTACACCAGAAATAGTATGACTGGCTGCTGCTCATTTATTTATTATCCTTAAATAAAGCATCCAGATTTGCAGCATGGCACAGCAATGGAATGTGTCATCTTGTAACTATTATTAATGGGCCAGGGACTGTCTCTTGGATATTGGTTCCTTGGGCCTTAATAGCTAGTGTCATATCACTTTGCAGATCCAGAGATATTTATTACGTGTCTCTCCCACCTTAGAAAAAAAAAAAAAAAGCTCTGATGTCCCAAATCTTCGGGCTTTGTCATGACTTTTTATGGGTACCCACTGGAAATCACTGCTAGTTAGCCTGACAGTGTTATTGGACATCCATCATGATTGGAACCCTGCAGGAATTGCTAAAAAGCAGAAGAAAGAATCTTCAGTGGGCTGCGCCTGACCTGTAACCATCGCTTCCACGAGTGGCTCTTCCACAGCCCCATCGTTCTCCGCACACCCCTCCTGTGCTAGGCAGTGGGCATCTCACTCCTTTGCTACCAGCATGGACAGATGTATCTGGAGAAAGTTGGAGCTGGGCAGAACAGAAAAGGGAGCGAAAACAATGGTGCTTGTAACAAATGGTGCTTTCAGGGATAAAGGAGAGAGACTGAGAAATGCAGGGCTAGCAGAGGAGGCTGAATCCTGGGATCCAAACATTCCCTGAAAACCAGCCTTGCCTTGGCTTCACTCTGTGACTAGCTGTGGGAGGGGAGTATAGGGCCATCACTGCCACTGCTTTTTGGTTTTCCTATTCATTGGGAGAATTCTCCTCTGGAAGAAGTAGCTTCCTGCAGCGCTAGACTGGCACCAGACTGGGTACTTGATGCTAGCGAAGGTGGAATCTTGCAAAGAGCAGGACTGACTCTCAGGCTGTCTGGGACCCAGAGATTCTACAGGCATATTTAGGAAGCCAGTTAGAACCCAGTACCCAGATGACACAATACAGTACAGGTGACAGTCAGATGGATCTAGAAGCCTTCCAACCAACACATGGGTCTTAAGTAGAGCAAGAGGACCTTTTAAGAGCCAGAAAGAACAACAGCTCTGCTCTGTGGCCCGAACATAGCTAGCTCTGGGGGGTTGTGGATCACACACAAAAGGCAAAACAGATCCCTAGGAGTTTTTTGTTTTTTTTTAAACTGATGTTGGAGTTTGCCTGCATTATGGGATTTAAGTGTTTGGACATTGTCCTAAAGTACTTGTGATGCTGTAACCAAATGCCATAGGCTAGATGGCTTGTAAACAACAACAACAACAAAAACTATTTCTCATACTTCTGGAAGCTGGGAAACCTACGGATCAAGATGTGGGCAAATGCTGTGTCCAGTGAGGACTCTATTACCCATGTACCTGGAGAACCATTTCCCTTGAGTCTTATGTTATAAGTTAGAAGGGCATTACTCCTGCAAGTCCTCATGACCCCATCACCTGTCACCTCTAGACCCTCAGTGTTTGTGCTGTGGCTTTCTGGGATTTTCCACATGCACTGGGGGGAGGGGGCATTGAAACTATGCAGGCCACAGTTGGCATCTACAGAGTTGCTCACAAGACACATGTGTTTCCTACCTGTATCCGTAACAATCTTGGGAGCTGTGATCACCTGCATCCACCACATGGTTCTTGGTATCCAAGTGACATTTTTCATTGAAAGAGCTCCTTGGAGGAATGGCTGATTCTGGGCCTTAGGCAGGGGAACAAAGAATGATGAGGATGTGGCCAGGAACACAGGGACCTGCCTGTGGGACTTGACACTGGACAAACCTGCCACATAGTATCATCAAAATAAATGCAACAATAGTAGCTTAGAACTGTTGAATATTATGAAATCATGGCTCTGGACCATGATAAATAAATATGAAATAAATGAAACTGTTCTCTGTAATAGAATGCCAGCTATTCAATATATGAATGCCAAAATTAGTAGGCAAAAGTTTGATGAGGAATAGGATATTTATATCACCCAGGCCGTTCTTCCACAGAATGTTTATTAAATACAGTGGGTGGCTGGGTGCTCAAATACAGTGGTAGCCCAGTGCCTGTGGCTTATGCCTGTAATCTGAGGTAGTAGGAAGATGAGATCTGGATCAAAGCCAACTCAGGCAGATAGACAACTCTGTGAGATTCTTATCTCCAGTTAACTAGCATTGGAATTAGAGGTGTAGCTCAACTAGTAGCATGCCAACCTTGAGTAAAAGCCAAACAAGTGGGCATGGCCCTAAGTTCAAACCCCAGTACTACCAACACACACAGTATGAGAGAGAGAGACCAGAGTGACATGGGAAATTTAAGCTAATATAATACAACCACCTGCTAGGTTGGATGCAAGAACGCTATAATACATCCCTCTGCTCCCCTACAAAGTATAATCTGAATGTATTCATGGACTATTCCAGATTAGGGACTATTCTGTGAAATAATTGGTCATTTTCAAAACTGTCAAGGTTATAAAAGTCGAAGGCAGACCAAGTAACTGCTCCAGAATGAAGACCAAAGACACAGCAAACAATTGCTTGGATTATGATCCCTGCCACTGTTAGAAGAACATTAAGTGACATTTGAGTGGGAATGATGGTAGTGTATGCCAAGGCCAACTTCCTGACTGAGATGCTTGTGCTACTGTAGTGCGGGAGGTGTTGATGCATGCAGGGGTAATGGTACCTTAAGTCTGCAGCTTCCTTTCAGATGGTTCTGGCTAGGGGCACTGGGGAGTTTGTTTCTTGTAATGAAGTGGAATCGATGCATTTATGAAGTGGAAGATGATGGCAGAGTTGAGCTGGGATTGCAGGAGTGGGAGGCAGATGAGATTGGACTGGCAGGTTCTAATACCTTTTGCAGAGAAGCACATTCCAACAGGGATCAGGAAGATGAAGGAACAGATGGGAAGCAGTCAGGTAGGATGAAGGATGTCAGCCTATAGAAGGAGGAAAGAAATGGGAGCCAGGAAGTTGGGTCATGAGAAAGTCACGGGTTCTGGCTCTGTAGACATCAATATCGGAGCGGAATGCTGAGCTTCAGTGGGCTTGAATGAGAGTGGGCAGCTGCAGCCCTTTGTGGACCCCTCCGATACCATTCTGGTAATTTGCAGCCCCTCTTGTCTTCCCAGCCCATGTTAATGCCACCTGGGGACAGTCTGTGGATGTTTGGGGTCATGTTGGGATGGCATGAAGGGGTTCTTGAGGTTTTCGGAAAGGATTATGACAGGGTATTCTAGAAAGAAATATTTGGTTTGAACCACACTGGGGTCCGTTGCTCAGCTTCATTTCTGATCATGCTCATGAAAATCTGGTTGGCTAAAGACAAGTTCTACATATGAAAACAGAAGTACTATTCCTCCATCTTGGTTGGTAAATGAAACTGATCTTTTTGGCATCTTTTATGGTTGTTGCTCTGGGTCTTTGAACATGTCAAAGCAAATAACAAACCACGAGAGGAGCCTGGAGCTGAATTCAAGGATCACTGTTTCTCCCATTCACCAAATTCACCTATGATGTCTAGCATGTGCTTCTGCACTGTGATGAACAGATATGGAAAGCATGTGTGTTTCCTGATGTTAGAACATCCTGGAGTGCAGATATTGGAGGAGAATGAACAAGTCATACTTTTTTTTGGGGGTCGGTTGTGGGGCTTGAACTCTGGGCTTGGGTGCTGTCCCTCAGATCTTCAGCTCAAGGCGAGGGCTCTACTGCTTGAGCCACAGCGCCACTTTTGGTTTTCTAGTGATTTATTGGAGATAAGAGTCTCATGGACTTTCCTTGCCTGGGCTGGCTTTGAACCATGATCCTCAAATCTCAGCCTTCTGAGTAGTTAGGATTACAAGCGTGAGCCATTGGCGCCCAGCTTAAGTCATACTTTAATAAAGGCTGGGTAAAGTCGGGGGGGGGGGGTCCCAAGCTGTGTGATGTGGGAAAGCCTTTAAATTGGAGGATGGCATGGGTTTGGTTCTTCCAAGAAAGGCACAGAGGGGAAAAGCTAAGGGGTTAGCTGGTGTGCTAACGCCAGGGCCAGGCATAATGGTAGGAGATGGAGCTGGATCTCCAGAAATCTTACGTTTATTCCCTGAAGTCTAGAGGACAAAGTAGGTTTGGGTCTTGAAAGCCAGGAACCTGTGCTAAGACATTTTGCCTGCATAAAACATTCAGTCATGAAGAGCACCACATTGGGGGCCTTTGAGTTTATGAATCCTTATGTATGTTGGAAAGGGAGGGTTGCCATCCTGTGTCGAGGCTCAGACCCCAAATCGAGGCTGCCTTCTGCTTAGAATCTTGGAAGCAAGGAAGAACTGAGCAGATGGGATGAAGGCACTGTGGGAAGGAACTGCATCCGTGTGGATGCAGATGGATCAGTAGTAAATTTTTGTGAAAATCTAAATCTGTACATAAAAAGAGAAAGATACCAAGTCACTACTCTTTATTTCCACCCCCCCCCCCAGATTTGTAGGCAACACTTTGTCCCAGAATCCCTCAGGTTGTGTGTATCTGAGAATGAGAACACTCTCCTGCACAAATACAGCCCATTAGGACAACCAGGAACTCAGTAGTTAACGGCTAAGGCACAGCTCCTATTCACAAATGTCTTCTCACTGTAGGTTTTCTCTCTCCTGTGTTCAGATCTCTTTGTCATCTGTGCATTGTGTTGAGTGTCTTTGTCTCGGTGTCTTACAATCTAGGGCAATGTCCTTGATTTTTGCTTTTTCTTCTCTGACGCTGACAGTTCTCAGGAACCACTGCCAGGCCTCCTCCTCTCATTCCCTCCCGATTAAGTTCAAGATGAATATTTTAACATGGCCCTGTATAAGTTGGAGGTGAGCATTTGGACATGATTCTTCTTAAGGACATTGGGTTCTTCCACAAGGTCACATCAGGAAATGGGATATTTTTATTCTTGGAGAGTTAACTGATCTTGGATGAAGGTGCTACCTCTCAGATTGCCCCATTACAAAGATCATCTAGAGCTGATGCTCCATCATAAAGATTGGCTAGAGCCCACGCTGGTGGCTCACCTGTAATCCTAATTACTGGGGCAGCGGGGTGGGGGTGGGGGTTGAGACCCGAGGGCTGCCTTTTGAAGCCAGCCTGAGCAACAAACTCCATGAGGCTCACCTCTCCATTTCACTAGCAAAAGTCAGAAGGGGAGGTATGGCTCAAAGGGTAAAGCACCAGTCTCCAGAGAAAAACCTAGAGGATAGTGGCCAGGCCCAGTTCAAGCCCCAGGAGCAGTCACACACAAGTAAAGATGGAACAGATGAATTTTTGAGGGACATAGACATTCAGTCCCTAACGTCATTTTTCTTTCTTTCTTTCTTTTTTTCTTTTTTTCTTTTTTTTTTGCCGGTCGTGGGGCTTGAACTCTGGGCTTGGGTGCTGTCCCTCAGCTCTTCAGCTCAAGGCGAGCGCTCTGCCACTTGAGCCACATCACCACTTCCGGTTTTCTAGTGGTTTATTGGAGATAAGAGACTCATGGACTTTCCTGCCCGGGCTGGCTTTGAACCGTGATCCTCAGATCTCAGCCTCCTGAGTAGCTAGGATTACAGGCATGAGCCACCAGCACCCAGCTAAACGTCATTATTCTTTTCCACATTCAGGCTGCTAGACTTGGCCAGCATAGTGCTGACTGCCTCTTGTGGGTGTCATCATTCTTTGCTGGTGACATGGTAGGTCAGAGACTCACTGATTATTCTTCCTGTCCCATGTCCAGGAGAATCCTATTTTTTCCAGAGATTTCAAGTTCTTTTTATTTACTTACTTTTGTCCAAGACCAGGACTGTAACTCAATATCTGAGGCATGGTTTTGCACATTGTCTAGCACTCTACCACCTGAGCCACACTTCCAACCCCAGATTTTAGGTTTTTTTGTAGTGAAAAGTGCTATGTAGAAATAATGTCCTGAAATTCAGTGTGCTTAATATTTGTGGGCTGTTACTTCACTAGACTTTTTATTTAAATGAAGAGTATTAACTTCCATTTAAGCTGATAAGTATTATTGCCATCATTATTATTTTGTGCTGGTCCTAGGGCTTGAACTCAGAGCCTGAGTGCTGTTCCTGAACTTCTTTGGCTCAAGGCTAGCATTCTTCCACTTGAGCCACAGCACCATTTCTGGCCTTTTCTGAGTAGTTTACCAGAGATAAGAGTCTCACAGACTTTCCTTCCTGGGCTGGTTTCAAACCACAATCCTTAGCCTCCAGAGTAGTTAGGATTACAGGCATGAGTCACCAGCACCAGGCTTGAAAAGTATTATTGTTAAAGTCATGAGTTTAATGGTTGTATTTAAATCAATATGAGTAGTGGCAATCTTCCCTCATTTCAATAATTTTTTTTTTTGGGTCCGGTCGTGAGGCCTGAACTCTGGTCCTGGGCACTGTCCCTCAGCTCTTCAGCTCAAGGGTAGCACTCTACCACTTGAGCCACAGTGCCACTTCCGGCTTTTTTCTTTTTGCTTATGTGGTGCTGAGGAATCAAACCCAGGGCCTCAAGTATGCAAGGCAAGTGCTCTACCACTGAGCCACCTTCCCAGCCCTCATTTCAATAATTTTATATTGGAATGTTAGAAATATATTCCACAGTTTCCTGACATCAGTACAAAATGGTCTATGCAGTTTCTCTGGTGTATTGAACATGCAGATGTTTCAGAATCACTGGGCTAGCTAGCATCAGCCCCATTGCCAACAACCAGCCAAGTGGAGTTCAAGTTGCTTTGCAGTTTTTAATGCTGTCATAATTGAATGTATCCTGTCAGAGTTGCAGAATGTCTGTGTTCAAAAGTTGTTTACCTGAGTGGAGTCTCTGGTCAGATTGTATCAGTTTGCTTGTTTAATACCAGAGTTAGATTTTTCACTTACTATTTTTTGTATGGAAAACATCGACATGGCTCAAAAGTCACAAGTTCACACAAGGTAGACTAGAGAAATCTCACTCTTGTCCTTTGTCCCCAACCCAGCTTACCCTTGTATTCATGACCACTTACCTCATTTGATTTGTTCTTCCTGTTTGTCTTTGTAAGAACAAGTAAATAGTATTGAAGCTCTTTCTCCCTCTCCTCCTGCCCCAACACTTACCAGTATAAACTTGCTATCATTTTGAATCCATTCAAAGATGTAGTTTACATGTCAAACCTAGCACCCCTCCATCAGGTGGGTAGATATCATTTAATTCACTTTCTCAAGTAGAATTCAGCTTCCCCGCCCTCCCCAGCAGATTGCTGCTGTGGATAATGGGGAAGGGAATGCCTTTTGATGTGTGACTTCATCCCTGGATGTCTTTACACCTTGAGTACTGACAAGAGGAAAGACCCAGGCTAAGCACACCTTATAGCTTTATGCTTTCTCCTCCTGCCATTTGATTCCCTGCCAGCCACGTTTGAACAAGCCTGTTCAGGAGAATTATTATGTTGAAGAACATTGGTGATTCTCAACCCGATATTGATGTGGTGTTTCATCTAAGAACCTTTTGTTTTCGGAGATTTTAACCTGGTGTGGACCTCACCCCCAGATACTCCTGTGTTAGGGTTCTGTTGTTGTTGTTGTTGTTTATTGGTTTGCTATTTTTGTTTCCGTACTAGTACTGAGGGTTGAACTCCCAGCCTCTGCTTGGCTTTTTTGCTCAAGGCCAGCACTCTACCACTTGATCCACAACTCTGCTGCCAGATTTTTGCTCATTAATTGGAGATGAGTCATGAATATGTCTGCCAACATTGGCCTATAGGATTACAGGCAGGAGCCACCAGCCACCAGCATAGGTTCTTGCTCTTAAGGAACTCCCTTGTCCATGGAGATTGAAAAAAAAACAACAACAACTGAATGTGGCCATTATGGAAAGAGATCTCTTGGATGAGGCTCAGAATAGCATGCTAAGCTAAAAAGAGCAAAGCCTTAGAGATGAGAGGGGACCATGGAGCTGGGTGTGGAATTCCAGCTACAGCAGAACAAAAATGAGCCTGGACAACTAAACAAGGGCACATCTTTTGCTTTGGTTCCTGGCACAATAGTAAGTGCTCAATAAATCACTGGATGGTTGATTGAATGCAGGATGACTTGCTGATTTGTGGAATAAAAAGGATTACAGTAGCTTTTGCTCAGTATATCCAGAAATAGGGGAATTGCTATCCTTGATATCTTTGATATTTTATCTCACAGATAAACTGACTATATGTTCACACAATAACAATTGGATCATTAAAGTTGCCATAAATAAAAAAAAAAAAGATTGCCTCTTCTGCATACCAGAGCTGTGCCCAGGAACAAGAAAGTTCAGATTATTGTCATAATATTTTTGTCTCTTGATCTGCTTATTAAATAGTATCCAGCTTCCGGCACCAATGACATTTTTTTTTTAAAGCATAGTTTCTTGAGACCTGAAAAGCTCTGAAAATGTTTCTTACCAGCTAAAGAAAAACAGTACTCCCAAGCTAACCGTTCTTGGTTTGGTTATGTTAGCTCAAGCCTCATTTTTTGCTCAAAGCTAGTACTCTATCACTTGAGCCACAGCTCCATGGCTGGCTTTGTTGCAGATAAGAGTTTCATGAACTTTCCTGCTTAGGCTGGTCTCAAACAACAATCCTCAGGAAATGTGTGTGTGTGTGTGTGTGTGTGTGTGTGTGTGTGTGTGTGTAGGGGGGGCACATGTGCACACGCACGCATGCGTGTGGTCTCAGTGGTATTCTCTTCAGTGGAATAAGAGGAGTTGTGACAATTTCAGTGATCCTTGGAGAGCTGGAGTTTCTGGTGGAAGCTGGGATTGGATTTGAAATCCTAGCAGGGGGCATTGCGAATGACCTGAAATGCAAACATCTCTGAGACTTTGCTGTCTCCTCCATCCTCATTCACCCACAGGGGTTACCTATGACCTTGCTTTGTTTTAAGTTACTCAGTAACTTGAGAGCATTAGAGAATTATTTTCTGAAATATACTAGTTATCTCCATAAACCAATTTAATCTGATTCTTGTGACCTACATCAGCTAATGGTTTATGAGAAATCTGTTCATTTGCATTTGTCATCTAAGTCTGATTATTGCTACATCTCATGAAATCTCTTGGATTATGCATAACGTAAGAGAAGGGTTCTGTGTTGGTAAAGATAGATCTTAATAGAAGCAATAGAATTACCAGCAAAAAGAATGCTTGCAGCCACTGCTCGGTGGGCCCAGTGGGCTGCCATGGGCCCCTCATTTCTTCTGCTTTGATAATTGCCTTCACTGAAGCACATATGGATTTTTCCTGTTGTTTTAGGGACTCATAATGTGATAACAGACTGACAGCTGTGGCCGTGTCTCTTAAGTGGAGTAAAAGTCTTGATGTGCTGACTGGCAAAACGTATTGTCACCAAATTACTATTTGATGATTGCAAACACATTCTTTGTATTTGGCAAGGCCAAACACAGAGGGCTGTAAGGTCCTAGCAATCTCATTTGCTAGCCCAAAAAGATTGAATCTTTTTTCTGCTTTACAAGATGTATGCTTGTTTAAATCAGACCAGTTTACAAAAGAATAGGTAGAATTTTTTGAAACTATGAACTTAATGTTTTGAGATATACTTTGCAACTATCCCCAAAAGGAAACTTATTAAGGGATGAGTGGGGATGGAAGAGGAGGAAGGAAATGGAAGCTGGACATTACAGTTAGTAAGTTAATATTGGGTTAATTAAGATTAAATCAAGAAGGTATGTGTGGCTATTTGATCATGCTTTTGCCTCACTGAGTTAGAATCGCAATTTCCACCAAATAAGACTTACCAATTACTTAGCTCAATCTACTAGCTTAGCACAAGTAAATATTCTGTAATATTTTGTGGTTTTAGTTAATATATATTTAGTTGCATATATATATATACACACACACACTTGTGTACTTAAAGGAAAAAGGAAACTTCTACACATTTCAAATGACAATAGGCTCTACTAATGTAAAATCCAAAATGCTTAAATTGAATTGGCTTCAGTTGTAAAAAGGCTTTTTGCAAGCTGGGCACTGGTGGCTGACACTTATAACCCTAGCTAATTAAGAGGCTGAGATCTGAGGATTGCAGTTCAAAGCCAGCCTGGCAGGAAAGTCCATGAGACTCTTACCTTCAATAAACTACCAAAAATCTGGAGCTGTGGCTCAAGTGGTGAAAGACTAGCTTTGAGGAAAAGAAGCTCAGGAGCAGTGTACAGGTCCTGAGCTCCAAGATGGAGATGAAAAACAAATGAACAAAAATACCTTTCTGCATTGGTTACATTGTGTTAATCAATCCTTGCCAATTCAGATGCTTAATCTATAGATTTAAAATGATACTTGAATACATTTGTTTCCCCCAAATTGAATGCATTTGGTATTATGAAGGATAGTTACAGTGACTCCAGTTTAAGGTTTAGGAAGTGTGTGTGTGTGTGTGTGTGTGTGTGTGTGTGTGTGTGTGTGTGTGTGTGTGTGTGTGTGTGTGTGTGTGTGTGTGTGTGTGTGTGTGTGTGTGTGTGTGTGTGTGTGTGTGTAGTGTTACATGTGTTAGAGCTTAAATCCCTTCTGATCTTGATGGATAAACTGAAGTTATTCTGAATTATTCTGGGTATTCTGGAGATGAGTTTTAGTGGCATATGATTAGCATGTGTGACCCCCTCCCCCTAGTTTTAACTCCCAGGGCTGCCAGAAAAAAGTGTGGCATTATTATAACTTCATAGTTTAGTTTCTGGCTTCCAGAAAAGGGAATACTGTTCTGATGGAGACATGCTAACTAGTGAGCGAGCGTCAGACAAGCATGTTCATCTGGCTGTTACTTAACAAACAGCCCCCAGGACAGGCTGTCTCCTGTGTGGACAAGGTTCAGGGCTTCGTTTGCCCATAAAGCTGTGTGTTTAAGGAAGATGACGAACTCTCACTCAATGAACATTCAAGAGAAAGATGATGCAGCCCGGCATTTCCCGCCTTCCTGCTGTAATCACAGCCTGGGGAGCGGAGACGGTGGAATGTTTAAGAGCAGCAATGCTTCTGATTAGAGCCAGTCATTATTTGGCAATCTGAGGCTCTAATGGCCAGCTCCAGCTGGCACCGTAGAACCTCTTACAGGTATTTTCCTGTAGATTTTCAGAGATGAGCCAAATACAGCATTGATGTCAGGATTTGGGTAATTGGAAGATTTCAAGATTGAGAGCGTCTTAGCAGCGGCTCTCTGCCGTCATTGCCAGACCTCTCACCCCTCCCTGACTTTCATCATCTGAGCTGTGTCCCTCAAAAATATTCCCCCTATTAGTTGTTTCAACAAGAACCTGATGATCTCTCATTAAAAGAGAACTCATTCAGCGATTCTTGTTCATGCATGCTAAGGAAGGCTTCACTCAGGACTGGCACTATGGAGGCTTGCAGTTGGGAAGAGAGACTGGGCTCAACTCCAAATACTGTCCTGACAAATGGGGTTGACAGCCAAGGAGCCGGGTGGAGGCGATGGGTGGAAAGCTGCGAAGAGGAAACACCGGGGCAAGGTGAGGAGGACTCTGGCTCTAGTGGTAAGCCTCTTCCAGGAGAGAGAACAGAGGATCTGACATGGCCTGGGTGATGGGTATGGATGATGACAAGCCTGATCTGCCTCTGAAAGGGATCAGAGGTTAAAGCTGGGGAGTTCTTGCTAGAGCTGGATCGCACAAGGAAGTGCACTGGTGGGGCTGGGGGAAGATTCTGAAACCTGACTACAGTTTGGCTCGGCAGAGAATCTGTGTCATCCTGCGTGCCTCCTTCACCTTCCCACAAACCCCTTTGGCCTTGCTTCCCATCCTCCATCCTCACCCCTTCACTTCAGCCTGGCCCATCTCTCCCTGCCAGTCATCCCCTGCCACCAGGATGGCTTCAGAACAAGAATGCATAATTGAGTATTGACTCAGCTACACAAAAGGAAAGAAGACCCTAAAGACATGACAAATGAAATGAGCCCCAGGGACTTTAGAATAAGGTTAAAGGGTAAATAATTTTGTGGTTCTACTTATATGAGCTATGAAAAAACAAACGAAAACAAATAAGGGCTGGGAAGGTGGCTCAGTGGTAGAGTGCTGGCCTTGCATGCATGACGCCACATAAGCAGAAAAAGCTGGAAGTGGAGTTGTGGCTCAAGTGGTAGAGCACCAGCCTTGAGCTGAAGAACTGAAGGACAGCACCCAGCCTAGAGTTTAGGCCCCATGACCAACAACAACAACAACAACAAAAAGCAAACCCAAACTCATAGAACAAAGTGGAAAGAGGTCAGTCAGCATGCTCTGGGGAGAGTTAAATTAAGAAGTTAATGTTGAATCGGTGCAGAGTTCTGCTGGGATGGCAAAAAAAGAAAAATCTGAAAATAGTGGCAAGGGTTATAGACATTTACTGAACTGTAGACTTTAAGATGGTTGTGATGATGATATGAGGGTGCTGATGGCTCACACCTATGATACTATCTACTTCAGAGGCTGAGAATGGGAGGATCGTGGTTTGAGGCCTGCCCAGGAAGAAAAGCTCCTGAGACCACCCTTGCCCCGCTCCTTTGCATCCCATCACTGGGTCCAGTGGTCAGCACTTGACACCTTAAGCTATGTAGGAGCATGAGGTCCAGGATGATAATTCCAGTCCAGCCGGGGCAGCAAAGGTCTGTGAGATGCTGTCTCAATGGAGGAAAACTGGACGTCCTGCCCGCACCTGTGATTGCAGCAATGAGCCTCAAGTAGGCTGATCGCAGGCTCAGACCCATACCAGGGCAGCAAGACCCTGTCCTACAAAATGATCTGCACAACACAGCTGTGAAGACGTGACTCAGTGGCATCACATTGGTCTAGGAAGCCCTCCGTTCAAAAGTACTACCCAAAATTTGAAAGTACATCTGTGCTGGCAGTGGTGAAGGCAGTCAGCTGGTTGTGGCTGTTTTGTTGTGAGAAGAAATCCACACATGAGTAGGAAGTTGGGGACTGTCAGTTTTATCCCCTGGAGTTCTACCTCTCTTTCACTAGCCAAGAACCTGGGCCTCTGGCCTTCTCTCCCTGAGGCCTCTGCCTCTCTCCACTGCCCTTGTGTGGGGCGGGGAAGGAGAGGGAGGCCCTGCTTCCAATCCCATTCTTTCCTCTCTAAGGCCAGCCCTACTCTTTCCAGTCCTGCTCCCCGCTGCTCAGAGCTGTCCACTTCGGCCTTATTTGGGTGTTTACGCCTGCTGCTCACTTGTGACGTCACCCGCTCCCCTTCTGCAGGGAGAACTGTCTGGCACCAGACCTGTACCCCAATCCTGCCCTAAAGTAGTGTAGTCAGAGTCTTGCCTGAACCCCACCTCTTTGCCACTGTCCACCATGTGCTGTCCTAACTACCTCGCAAAGTAGACACACATTGCCGCCCTTGCACAAAGGTGGTTGGACCTGTGCCTTTGCATGTGCTGAGCCTCATCCTTGAGGTTAAAATCATACCGTGTGTGTGTGTGTGTGTGTGTGTGTGTGTGTGTGTGTGTGTGTGTGTGTGTGTGTGTGTGTGTGTGTGTGTGTGTGTGTGTGTGTGTGTGTGTGTGTGTGTGTGTGTGTGTGTGTGTGTGTGTGTGTGTGTGTGTGTGTGTGTGTGTCCTGCCTGGATTCCCAAACATGGCTACAGTTTACCTGTTTGAAGCCCCCCTTTTTTCCTTTAAGTTCTCCAATCTAAGAAGGCTGCTTTGTTAAAGTGTAATTTAAAAATGCTATTATAGTACAAAGTGGGAAGACAGTTCTTGTTTCTCTTGGGTTTTCTCTGAAGCGACAGTGTTTGTGTGAAAGTAGATCCCAGTATGACCCCTTGCCCCCAAGCCAATGCCTGTGGGTTGGGTTTTAATTGTACAGAAGCAACCGGGTATTGATGGCTCACTCCTGCAATCCTAGCTGCTCATAAAGGAGGCTGAGATCTGAGGATCCCCGTTCCTAGCCTGGGCAAAATCTTTTCTTCAATCAACCAATAGAAAGCTGGAAGTGGAAGTGTGGTTCAAATGGTAGAGTGCCAGCCTTGAGCCAAAATGCCAGAACAAGAGTGTGAGACCCTAAGTTCAAGCCTTGGTATGGTAATAAATTAAATAAACGCAAAAGCATAGAAGAAGCAGAGCAGCCACAGCGAATGGTGGCCAGGTGAGGGCCAGGAGGATGGATGGACCTGGCAAGATTGGGTACATTTTGTGGTGGTGAGAACCTTTTGATTGGCATAGCAGTTACATGGTGAATACAGTTGTCAAAACTCATCAAATGGTACACTTAAAATATGGGGTTTTCATTGTGGATATGCTTTGTTTCAAAGTTGATAAAAAAATACATTTAAGAGAAAGTAAGAGGAGAAATCTTGTGGGTTTATTGTTAGGTTAGGAAAGACAGATGAATGATGGATGGTGGTGTGTTTGCACCACTGTTCAATATGTGGTTTTGGGGTTTGTACTTTTTCTTCTTTCCTTGTTTCTTTGCCTAAATGGAAAATCAACCCTCATTGAATTACTGCAGCTGGAAGTAAGAAAAAGCAGAAGAAATGAACAAACTGACAGCTGACTCCCCTGGGGGCTTACTTTAGTACCCACGCCTTTAGGAATTCGTTGCAAGTTCAGCCTGAGTCCTAACTCGTGCAATGAATCATTAATGCTGAGGGTAGGTAAAAAGACTGAAGCAATAAATGCTCTGCTCAAAGAAAAATAATCATATGAATGGATTTTTTGTTTGGTTGTTTGTTTGTTTTTTTTAAGTGTGTGTATGGATACTTGAACACAGGGCCAGCGAGCTCTCTCTTAGCCTTTTTGCTTCAGGCTCGTATTCTACCACTTGAGCCACAACTCCACTTCCAGCTTTTGGCTGGCTGTTTGGAGATAAATGTCTCGTGGACTTCTCTGCCCAGATTGGCTTTGAATGGAGATCTTCAGATTTTAGCCCCCTGGGTAGCTAGGATTATAGGCACGGGCCAGCAGCACTCCAGCCTGTGAATTAAATCTAAATAAACTTAAAGATGTCTGTAAAAACCTGCTACATTTTCTATTTGCCATTCTTTTCAACTTTAATGTAGAATGTTCTTTGGGTAGGTTAAATGAATTGCACACTCTGTGTGTGTGTGTGTGTGTGTGTGTGTGTGTGTGTGTGTGTGTGTGTGTGTGTGTGTGTGTGTGTGTGTTGTGTGGAAGTCAATGAGTTAACAATTAGGTGAGATTTGGGTTTGTGTTGTTTTTCAGTTCAACCACACTTTTCCCTCCCTGTGTCTCCCCTAGCTGTAGGCCATTTCCAGTTAGTGAAGCTCTACTTGTGGTGAATCAAGATATGTTGTTTAGACCTTTAAAGGAAGGTGTGAAATTCACACAATTTCCCACTGTATTAGTCAGAGTTCACTGGAGGGACAGGTCTCAGATATGTAGATAGATGCATAAGAGGAGAGTGTTTATGGAGTTGGTGTACAGAATTACAACAGCTGAGAAGGTCAAGGTGAACCGCCCTACCTATGAATGAGTAGACTGGCGTCAGTGGTTCATTCCTGTAATCCTAGCTACTCTGGAAACTGAGATCTGAGAATCAAGGTTTAAGATCAGACCAGGCAGAAACGTCTGTAAGACTCCTATCTAACCAGCAAAAAACCCCAAACAAACCCTGAAAGTTGAACTGAGGCTCAAATGTTAAGAGTACCAGCCATGCAAAGCTAAGAGAGTGTTTGAAGTCTTTACTTCAAGCCTCTGTGCTAGTGGAAGACAACCAACCAACCAAACAAACAAAAGGTACTGATAGATAGAGCCAAGATGACCAAGGTCAAATCTGGATTGCCCAGACACCTTACTCCCAACAAACCCAGGATGAACAAAACCAGGACATGTCCATATCAGAAAGGATCGCCCATGTTTTTATGATGTTCCATCCAATGAGAAGTTGCCCTTTGCTGGAATTTCATGTTATGTGATAGTTTGGAGTTGTATTTCTGTGTTCTTACTCTTGGTATCAGTTGTTGCTGTTGGTGGTGTGATCTGTCAGCTTGACTGGATTAGAGAATTCCTACACATTGGGTTGAACAGTATTTTGGGTGTGTCTGGGCAGAAATTAAAAAACAAATATGTAAGGTAAATTGGTCTTGTCCCCTTTTCTACCCACGTGAAATACCCTGGCTTCCTGCCCAGTACACTGAAGTCTAGGCTATAGCCTTTGGACTCTAGACCTTGAACCAGCAGCCCCCTGGGTTCCCAGGCCTCTGAGCTGACTTCTGCCCTTGACTTCCCTGGATCTCAGGCCTCGGGGCTGGTATTGAGCCACACCTGGTCATCCCTGGGTGTCCAGCCTGCAGGCAGCCTGTTGTGGGACTTCTCAGCTGCCTTAATCTCATGAGCCAGTTCCTACCAACCCTTCTCACCTATCTGTGTGCAAATATCTTATTGTGTAAGACCACACATATCACAGTGGGTCAGGTGAATGCTGATCATTTTATTGTGTTCTTGGCTCATTTCTCTTTACTGTTAGTATATAGTCATTTAAAATTTCTTACAGTTAGGTGGGGGGTGGGGGTGAAGGGCAGTGGCTCACACCAATCCTTGCTACTCAGGAGGCTGAGATATGAGGATTGCAGTTCAAAACTCAGGGCTTGAAGCCTTGAGTTCAAGCTCTAGTGTTAGCTTGCGTGTACCCACACGCGCACGCGCGCGCACGCGCACACACACACACACACACACACACACACAGAGAGTTGCATTATAAAGCTATAATGTTTCATCTGTAAGCCTTATGATCTCCAAAAATAGAATGAAAATAATTACAGAAATGCTTTGATTTTTGTAGATAGGTACAAACTCAGGAAAGGTAGCCATTGTTAGGAGAATTTGTTCGTTTAATGATAGACAATATACCAGAGTAGTATACAGAAAGGAAGGAAGGGAGGAGGAGAGGGGGAGAGAGGGAGGGAGGGAAGGCTAATAGGAAATTACATAGAGATCTGGAATCAGATGTGAAGTGGCCTGTTTTCATAAATGCAAAGTGTTTTTCTTTATTGTTAGTGTATATTAAATGTACAAAAAGGTTTGTTTCCCTGTGGTATGCCCATACATGTATATACAGTTTTATTCAACTGTGAGGAAAACTAAAAACTTTGCCTCTACTGTTTCAGTGTCTGGAGCTGTAAATTAAATTGAAAAATAAAGTTGATTCTAGGAGGAAGTGTTCATTTAGACTTGTAATTCATGCCTAATAATGAGTGAGTGAAAGGGCTGGCCTGAGTAGGGTGTGTATACTGAGTTTACTAGGAAAGAAAGGGGGAGCAAAGGCTGTTTTAAGAAGAACAGCTAGGTATTATAATTAGGAAAGTTGGATAGCTTCTAGGAGTAAAAATGGGAAATGTATATGTATTTCTCTTCTTGATCATCTGAAGTCACTGGAGGGATTTATGACCCCTGACCTCTCTCCTGGGACTAGACCTACCCTGAAGTGGGAATTTATGACAGCGTTTAGTCAGACAGGGGAACTACAACCAATAGTCTTTGTACATGTATTGAACTTTACCTCTTCAGCTTCAAGTGTCTTTATACCAATGTTGAGGTTCTCTGTGAGAGCCCCCACCCCAGAACCTAACTCTCTGACTCCTTCATATTGTCCATGACTGCATGCATACATACTTGGGCAAAGGTGAGCACAGTTGCTCTTTGACGTATGATAGAGCCACATTCCAATACACCCATCATAAGATGAAGGTGCATTTCACAAACCTATCCTATGAACATCATGGCCTGGTATCATAGGACTCTGTTGTTCCCGCAGTTCAATAGGTAATGTTCAAAGAACACACATGAGGCAAAGGAAGGGGAATGGTTAGGTGGATAGGGGTAAAAAGCAGCAGATACAACCTGTGGCTGACAACACATGGCCCATCGCGGAGCTTTGTGTTCCTGTAGTGCCTCTTCGGGTGCTTGCTCAGTGTGGTCCTGCTTTCCATAATGTCCAGCTTCCCTCTAAAAATCCTGTCTTGGTAGTGAGTTGCGTGAGTGGGCACTAAGATGGGAACCAACAGCATTAGCAGAGCCTCTTGAGTGCAAGCCATCAGGCAATCAGCCCAGTGCTACAGCCATACTGTAGAACTCCATAACAGGCTCCTGGCTCCACACATCGTCCCCCCCAATGGCGAATCTGTGCTTGACTTTTGCTTTCAATAAATTTGCTACTTTATTACTACTCAATGCTTTACCTGTGGAGAATTGGATCCATACCCATACCCAGGATGGCATCAAATGGACAATAAGGTTTCATCTTTTCTGGAGCTTGCTGTTGGTGCAAAATTAAGTGTGGTCAGGTTTATTGGTACCCATTTCTGTAGTAACCTCAGCACTGGGGAAACTGAGGCAGTACTGAAATGTGATGTCCTTAATTTAAAAAAATATTTCATCCCAATATATTTTATTTTCCATATGAAATATCAAACTTTGGGTGGGTCAAATGTATTTACATTTACTAGCTTGACTTAAATGAAATGCACTGAAACCTAGTGAATTCCATCACTGGCAGTCATGGCGGTTGGGTTAGTTAGGTTTCTCAGCAACTGAACTGACATGCACCACACCAGTAGCTTTTGGCTCCATTGTTCCTACAAGCAGGTGACAGCACTTAAGCTGTGGCCAGGCCCTTGGTTATATATTGAGTCCTTGGAATGACCTTGACGTGGTAGCTGGTATGTTGTTTTCCTTCTGCGTGTTGAACTACTAATAATCTCTGCCTCACCTTGGTTTACCTCTTTGCCCCTTGGCCTCCAGCACTGTGTACATCCCCCTTTCCTCTGTCATCCCAGATACTGCAAGGACAGTTTCACTTCCAGATTCTTGGTTTCAGCAAACGCCTTCATGCCTTCCACTAGAGACTGGAGCTGATGGAGTGCCACTGGCTGATGGAATTCTAGTTGAGAATGATCTGCAGCCAGTACCCACTCCCCTGCTCCATAAAGCCATGACAATAGTTGGACCAAGTGAACTATACTGAGCATGTGGCAGTTATGTCCTTAGAAAGACTATTCTTTGCTGTCAGAGTGAGAAGTCAGTGACAGACCTGTCACCCAACCATTTCTGTTCTTACAACTAATTAGACTATTTACTAAGGTCCAGTGTAAGTGATCTTGCCAGCTAATCTACCAAGTGAAATGAGATTATAAATATTTGTTTAGTCTCATTTTAAGTACATTATCTATATCAGAAATACATGCTGTTTTAATAGAAAAACAAAAAGAATGCAGTGATGAGTTGGATGTTTTTCTCAACGTAATCATTATGGTTAAGGTTTTCATATAGACCATCGAATGGAACAATTCAAGGTCAGACATATAATCAGATAAGACCAGGCTTCTGTTCCCCAGCTCCGCTTCATAATTAATCCTGTAGCCAAAGAATGCATGAGGAGTCTAAGCAGAGTAAACCTGTCTAGGTTGTTTATTTCATTCCTTTTTTTAAATCCTCAGGCGCATATGCCTGGACTTTTAAAAGCAGCTGGGATTATACCAATTCAGTGTTGCAGGCTTTGCCATTTTACCACCCACTGAATTCCTGGAAGCACTTTGCCACACCCACACTGGGTAAAGATGCACAAAATTATAGTGGTCAAAAAATCTTATTTTGTAAAACTAGGTTGATATTATAAAGGAGATCCAGATCCTAATCATCCATAGTTCCTGAAGACAAGCCCCCCGCACTGTGGTACAAATGACATTATTTGTGAAGTAGTATTTTATGAAGATTTGCTTGAAAATAAGTTGCATCTTATAAGCCATAATTCCTTTTTAAAAAAATTCTTTCATATCCACTGTTTCTGATTTTGTGATCTTATTTTGTTTTGTTTTTTAGATTCTTAAAAAGATGAATTACAAGGACATTTAAATACTGGTCCAATATATTTCAGTATATAGTTGTTCTTATGCATTCTACCAAAGTACTCTTTCATTTTAAAATTTAATGAGTATTTTATTTGAGTATCACATCTTGCTCTCAGGAAGAAGCAATGCCAAGCACAGGTTCCTAAAGCAATTGCTAGTATGTGGTTTATATAACATAGTTGACAAGGAGCTCTGCGATTGTTTTCTAACCTACGTGGGCTTCTCTCCCCCCCTCCAACCTTTTTAATAGTTGACTTGCATCTTTTGAATTAATGATGAAAGAGGGAAAGAATGATTCATCATTAGCTTAGAGCCATAACCTCATAAATCTTCTTCTCTTTGCCTAACTAATCATCATCATTACTAATTATGATGCAAATAAACTGGAATGTAGTACAAGCTGGCTTACCATAGAACACATCGGAGTATAAATCAAAGAGGTTGCTGTCAAATTGGCTTTAGGGTTGAACACTGAAAAATAGAAACTGTTTTCCCTTTTCTGCTTCTGTGTTCAGCTCGTATTGTAAGGCCTAGAATTTATTTGGATAGAGTTGGAAATTGAATAGCCTAATCTCATTTTAAGGGAGCTTAACACAAAATTAAGTGAACATTACTTTGGACACAAATGGCTGGATAAAATTGCATGCTGGTTTTGTTGGGAGGGGGAGAAAAAAAGATGGTGTGGCAGGGCTTGGATCAGAGCCAGGAAGAATTCTTGCATTCTCTGGTCAAAATGGCAGCTCAGTGATAATCAGGAAGCGCGTCTGGGCACTCTGCCTGGGCAAATTATACTTTGCATGTTGTGAATAGTGAATGAATGCACTTGACCTTCAGTACAGCGCCACCATCCCTGCTGGGACCATGAGGCAGCAGGCTCCAACAAGTTAAGTGACTCGATTTGATGTCATAGCTAGTTAGTGAGTAGAGAGGCCACAGCTCTAGTGTTTCTCACTTGTGCTACATTGCTTCCCAGGCCCGTGTTTAGAAGATAAGGTCTATGGTATGGAAAGTAGGTGAATCAATAACTTGGTGGTCATTGTTTCGATACTGGTATCATTTTTGTCCCCAAGGTTGAGAGCTGTTGACTTGGGGGCCATTGGTAGGGAAAGTTCTCTTTTACAGTATCCTGTCATTGTTTTACTACTGCCCTCAAACTGATACTGTTACCACAACTCAATCTTCCTATATGATCAATCTTCCTAGATTCAGATTCACATCTCACTAGGATACTAGGACCTGATTTTCTGTGAGTTTAACACTAAGGACAGATAAGCGCAAGATAATGCCAACAAACTTCATGACCTCTCTCTCTCTGTGTCTCTCCCTCCCTCTCTCTCTCTCTCTCTCTCTCTCTCTTTCCCTCTCTCTTCCTCTCTCTTCCTCTCTCTACTTCTCTCTCCTTCCCTCCTCTTTAAGAAAACAAATTCATTATCATAGATACAGTTTGAAGAGTTGTTACCAACATTGATCTGGCTGCTTGCCATAAGAAAAGCCAATAATTGGTGGGCTGAAAGTCAGTTGTATTCAGGGGCAAGCATCCTGCAAAGATTTCAAGCTAGATCTTGGTAGCTGGATGAAGGACTTTCACAGAGTGCTAAAGGCGCACCCTGGCTGAGCAGTTTCATCCTCCAAGGCTTGTGTCTCCTTTTCTCTCCTTTGTCAGATGCCTCCATCTTCTGGGACCAGTATCTATGGTTCTTTAAACATTTTAGATACATTATTTTCCTCCAAATAAATAACAAATAACAGCAATGTATGTGCTTTGTGTTAGCTGATACCCAGAAGAACTAAAGAATAAGTGTCATATTTTGATATAATCTTTATGCCACTAGATGTTGTGGTTGCTGAAAATCTCAAGATATCCCAGTAGTTTTCATCTGCATCATTTACGTGTGGCTACCCTACAGAGTTCAGGATATTGAGCCTTGGAGGGGTCGTGGCCTTGCCAGGGACCACCCAGGAGCGGCCACTATAAGGTAATGGGTCTCCTTTCCACTTTGGTCCCTGCAGGCCACTCTCCTCTCCTTTCTGTCTGGCTCTGGCTGCTGCTTCTCCCCCATGGATGTCACCTTAATCATGTCCAGTGTTGACTTTTCAATGTCAGCCCCACATTTTCCAGCTTCTCTCGATTCTTCCTGTATAACTTAACTTTTTCCCAACACCTGCATGGAATATAGCCTAAGCAGGACTTTGTGGTCTCTGATCGCGATTTCTCTCAGTGATGCTGTGGTCTTATCAAGACTTAACTTGGATTCCAGCTACCTTATGACCTCATTCAATGCATTGCCTGGTCTGAGCTACTCTTATAAGAGAGTGTAACACTTCCTATCACTCCCATATGCCTGCCCCCAGCCACTCTTCATCTCTTATCTGATATTATAGTAGGCTGCAAACAGGTCTTTGTAACCTGCCCCAGATGAATCATTCTACATTTAATGTTTGATGTTTTCCCATTGCCAACTATAAATGCCAAGTTAACCAGACACTAGGTTTGGTACACAGTCCTAGTCTGTGGCTTGAGCCTGATGGAGCACATTTCTCTCTCCCTATGGGATCTGTTGTCCTTGTTGGGCCTAGAATGAGTGCATACAGATTCTGTAAGTGCCATCTATGTCAATGATAGAAGTTTAAGAGCTAAGGATATAAAATTCTTTAAATTCTTTTTTTTTTTATGTTTCAACATAAATTTATTTATTTTATTTTTTTTTTAAATTGTATTTTATTTTATTTGAGAACATACTGTACAGAGGGGCTACAATTACATGGGCAGGATAATGCATACATTTCTTACCAAGCATTGCAGCCTCCTCCTTTGTTTACCCTTCACTTCCCTTCCCCGCCTCCCCCCTCCCCCCACCCAATTTTACCCCCCTCCCCCCACCCAATTATACCCCCCTCCCCCCACCCAATTATACCCCCCTCCCCCCCCACACCGAAATTGTAAAGCTGGTTTTGACATGACATTTTGTACTTCTCATTGTTGCAACAGGTCCCCCTGAATCCTTAAACGACTTGTTTGTCCCCATCTCCTCCACATGTTATACTGACATCAAATATAGTGAAAGCGGGGGTTACACTGTGGGGGAGGGACATACAAAGCAACAAAGAAATAATCTTATAAATGCATTAGAAACACATGCATGAAAGAAACAAAAACATTAAAATACATATTTAAGGGTTCATTTTCCTAACATCACATTATCTGGCCTTTTCCGCTTGACTCATACCTATACTAGATATTGCAAATAAGGGAAACCATGGGACCTATGCTTCTTTGGGCCTGGCTTACTTCACTTAATATAATTTTTTCCAAACCTTTCCATTTCCTAACAAATGGGGAAATGTCATTCTTTCTGATGGAGGCATAGAATTCCATTGTGTATATATACCACATTTTCTCAGTTGCTGGTGGCTCACACATGTTATCCTAGCTACTCAGAAGGCTGAGATCTTAGGATCTCAGTTCAAAGCCAGCCTGGGCAGAAAGGTACACAAGATTCTTATCTAATTAATCACCAAAAAGAAAAGGTCAGAAGTGTAGTAGTGGCTCAAGTGGTAGAGTACTAGCCTTGAGCAAAAGAGTTCAAGGACAGTGCTTATGGACTTAGATTTCAAGCCCTAGGACTGGCACCAAATAAAAAATATCTATAAGCAGACATCTATAAGTCATTTTAGGATTAGGGGAAAAATTCTAGTTGATGTCTCATGTAGAAGAGAGAAATAATTAGAAATAATTTGATAATGGTTGACTTCCTTTTCTCTTCTCATACTGATTTCTTCACTGGAAAACAGCTTGACCTCTAATTCCTGTCTGTGGTCCAGAGCACTTGCCTAGCATGTGTGAGGCACTGAAATGGTTCTTGACACAAGCCTAAATAGTAATAATACAAGAACTGACTGAGAAATATTTGTGGTTTATGTGCCTTTGTTTGACCTTTACTGCCTTAAGGTACATTGCTTTTCCATTTTTCTGATTGCTTCTGATGAGGTGATGAGAATTAAACAGGTGGTGAGAATTATCAGATGGTTCAAATGCTTAATAAGCATTATCTTGGTTCAAATGATTTGGTGGCAAGGATTAAAAAGATGGGCTTCTTCCAGCAGAGTCATGTTAATAACCTTTGAGAAAGGAGCTTTCCTGGCCCATAGCAGCAGGCTGGTTACATGCTGCACTCGGAGATTGCCTGAATCTGGCAGCTATTATTTACAGGAGGGTGAGTAGGAACAGATCGAGAGAGCCAGAGGACCTCATAGGAAATACCACAGAGAATTTCTCTAGTGTGTTTTAGGACGCACCAGGTTCCAATGCAATACACAAAAGAGAAACGACAGACTATGAAATAAGGAGGCATTGTCTCTACCTGTGGATGGGATCCATTTCTTTAGAAAATTTTGTCGTGCTTCCTTAAGGAAGCTGGGAACATTACAGAAATCCCACAGCCTCATTTCTATGCTTTTGACCCAAGATCAATACTTTGGAACTAGGCTATAAATCCTTGAACTATACACACCTCACACCTTCTCTGAATGAGTTAAATCGTTCTGTTTGTGTCACTTGTCTCCCCAGAAATGAATGCATGCGTCAACGCCAAAGGCCTGCAAGCTCCGTGATTCCCCTTGGTGACCTGCGAAGGACAAGGTGGTGACCACTGAACACCAGCTCCTCCTCCTCCTTCCTGTGGGCCCCACCCTTCCTACTCACGGACCACGATGGAGACCCTCTCCCAGGATTCTTTGCTGGAATGTCAGATCTGTTTCAATTACTACAGTCCTCGGCGCAGGCCCAAGTTGCTGGATTGCAAACACACCTGCTGCTCCGTGTGCCTCCAGCAGATGAGGACCAGCCAGAAGGACGTGAGATGTCCCTGGTGCCGGGGCATCACCAAGCTGCCCCCGGGCTTCTCAGTGTCACAGCTCCCCGACGACCCCGAGGTCCTGGCCGTCATCGCCATCCCACACACTTCCGAGCACACCCCAGTCTTCATCAAACTTCCGAGCAATGGGTGCTACATGCTGCCTCTGCCCATCTCCAAGGAGCGCACTCTACTGCCGGGCGACATGGGCTGCCGTCTGCTGCCTGGGAGCCAGCAGAAGTCTGTCACAGTGGTGACCATCCCAGCCGAACAGCAGCCTCTGCAAGGTGGTCCCCCACAGGAGGCGGTGGAGGAGGAGCCAGACAGGCGGGGGGCTGTGAAAAGCTCCACCTGGTCCGGCGTGTGCACTGTGATCCTGGTGGCCTGTGTCTTGGTCTTCCTGCTGGGCATTGTACTGCACAACATGTCTTGTATCTCCAAGCGCTTCACTGTGATCTCCTGCGGCTGAACCCCAGGGCAGGGAAGGCTCTTGTGGGTGCCAACGTAGAGGTGGAGCAGGTGTTGGTGATGGGGATCCCAGTGAGATGGGGGAGGGGGTGACACTACTGATCGTTTGGTGCCAAGCGCTGGCCTCTGGGTTGCTACTTGATCCACCCGAAGGACAGACGCAGCGGGTGGAAGGCGAGGTCTGAGCGAGGTGGCAGGCGAATTGCTGTGCGTGGATGGAGACGGCTTTGAAGATGATTGCATGCTTCCTCATAATCATGTATGAAATGGGCCTGTAATTTATGATTTCTCAAGATCACATTATGAGATAGACATATTCTACTTAGACATTAAACTATACGCGTGCATACAACAATCTCTAAATACAGTAGGTTAAAACGAAGATGCTGTGTATATGAGTAGAATTAAACCTCGAGTCCACATAGAAATTCAGTAAAGACATCCAGTGCTGGCTTCTTGGCCTTTTCTTTCTTTCTTTTTTCTTCTATTTTATTTTCATGAAACCCAGTGTTCTTTTTGTTGCTAAGGCATTTTATACATTTTGAAGGACACCCAAATCAAAATAAGTAAAACGGATTGTGGTGATTTGAAGAAAACATTTGAACAAGTGTCTTGTCATGTACCTTGATTTCTCTTGCGATTAGAATTTGCTACTTGTTTATTCATCTGAAAGCAAACAAGGGAGCAATAAAGAAGAAATAATGAGAAATGTCTAATTCCACAAGAAACTTGTATGCCGATTTTCCTCAAGCCATCTCACAATTTAAAATGTAAATATTTGTGTATTTGTGTGTGTGTAGCGTGTGTGTAATTTGATTTACCTCAGGCTTTTGAGTCTTTTCAGAAGAACCCTGTGAGTCAGACATCACAGGCACGAATAAGTTGAAGCATCTGCAACATTGGCCACCTTGTGGACACCTGGATCTCTGCGTCCCTCCCCCGCCCCCCATGAGGGGCCTTGTTTGTCACCTCCAACACTCACCTTTGTTGTATGTTTTTATGTACTGTATTTCTAAGGCATAAATGGAGACTGTCAGAAGAGCTTGTCTTTTCTTCCAGTTGTGGGCTTTGTGAAGACTATGAATGGACGAGCATCTGAATTAGACAGATTGCTTTTGGAAAGATGTTGGCCCGTGAAAGTCAAACCTTTTAGAACTCCAATGTTCTCTTGAGATATAACCAAGAAAATCTTTTGTATTTCAAAATGTGGTGTTTTTTTTTTTTAATAGAGAAGAGTGGCAAAGTAAACAGCTCACGTTCCCATCAATGAGTCAGTTCCTTACAAATTGAAAATGTAACCGCTGAAAATGTATAGTGGTCTATGGGTGCTCATGAAGAAAGATCTGTTAAAGGATAAATTCCTGTGAGGGGGCATTCAGGTGGGAGCTTTATACTTCTTTTCTAGTCCCCTTCATTGATTTTAGGAAGCAAGCCTTCCACTTAAATATGATTTTAAGTTCTGTTGAATCCCAGAAAATGGCAGGAACGTTGGGGAGAAAGAAGAGAAAAATAAGAAGTGACGGATTTCAGAAAGTAAAGCTAGACAATATCCCTTTAAGATTGAGACAATTTAATTTACCTATTATATGCTAGCTGTTACCTTCAAGCAACATAAAAGTATATGCATACTAAACAGATGGAATTAATGTGAATAAATTGAAAAACTAATAACTAGACTACAAAGCTCACACTTAATTGGCATGAAAATTCAATGTAAAATTATGAACTCTGATTTCTCAAATCTTTCAAATTTGTCATAAAACCTTTAGAAAATGTATTTGAAAGCTCAAACTAGAAATTAGGTTACAATGCCATTTTATTGTGTAAGCTATTGGGCATTATACAACAAATAATCTAGGATTTATTTGGTATTAATAATTTAGGTATACTATTAACCACATACTATCCTGTATTATGTAACACAATATACTGTTGGGTTAGTGTCAGTTTCTCAAACTCCCAGGATGCTGTAATGCATGTCTGACCTAATTTCTATTTTTCTCGGAGGGAAAAAAAATACATAGAAATGTTGCATTGAAAATGCGACGTTTCAAATAGATTTTATCCTTACAGTTCTAAGCCATGGAATATTTAAATTAATTTGATGAGTGGAATCTGCATACATTTATGTACAGTATGAAATGACCAAGCCTCTAGCATAGTCTGTGATAGAGTTGTGCTTGTTCAGTAGGCTATGTAGCCCCCATGGACACTAATGTGTGTGGTGATGCGGTGTCCTGTGTTTCTTAGTCTAAAGCTGTAGAGTAAAAAAACAAATGTCCATAGAACTGTTCACTTAAAACCAGCCATGTGCTGGAGCTACAGTGACCAGTGCAAAATTAATTGGCTCTCTGGTAGATTCTGGACCTTAAAATGAATAGTACCTACCCAAATCAGAATGTGTGTGTGTGTGTGTGTGTGTGTGTGTGTGTGTGTGTGTGTGTGTGTGTATTTAAGAAAAATTATTTACATTCAAATCAGAATATGTGTGTGTGTGTGTGTGTGTATTTAAGAAAAATTATTTACATTGTTAAATGAACTGTACCAGCAACTTGCATACCTGCTTGTTAGGGTGTGTGTGTGAAAGACAGACCTACAAACCTTCCAGATAGAATTTTTATGTGTTTAACAATGTTTTAATGTTACCTGGTATCCATTGCCCTGGCCTCTTTGGAATTTCCCTGCAATGCTAACAACCTATATACTCCATACAATGCAGCTGCCAGAATTTGTACTTGCCTATCCGTGAAAGGCCACAAGTGGAAAGCAGAGAAAGTTAGAGCTGAAAGCAACCTCTGGTGGCAGACATCAGTTTGGAAGTGAGTCCATGGGGCCCGCAAAGGAGAGTGACAACTTGTAATTCTGCAACAAAAGAATGCTAAAGGCCATGCATTGTGATGCCCTCTTGCTTATTCCTGGATCTGTCACCATCCCTGCCTGATAAGTGATTCTTTTCAGGGTTGATGAATATATCCTTTTTCATTCAACTATTGCTTTCCTGTTTGTTTTTGTAGGTTTATTTTCATTTTGGTTAGGAACTTCTCTGGGAAACAAAAGGAGGGTTGATTTAAGGATGAGCATAGATGATTGAAGAAACTTTTCAAACCATGTGATTTGAAGTTCTAAAAATTGCTAAACATTGGTTGGGTCCTCCTTCCTATGTGTAAAGGACAATGAATGTTGTATAAATAGTAACCCATAAGAAGCATGAATTTTCATCTTTATTAGTGATCTTGACAAACAAGTGAATGCTTAAATACGTTAAGTAGAGCCAAGTATGCCACCAAAAAAAAAAAAAGCATTGTCTTTGGAAAATATCTGTATAGTTATCTGTGGTAAAAGTTATGATGAAAAGAGGCAAATTGATTCTGAGTTCTATTCACCTTTTATTATCAGAAAGCTCAAGGTATTCTCTTTACAAGTAAATTTAATCTTGTGCATGACTTACAGAGTGGGCCCACTGGAGGGTCAACTGTGTGCTAGTTACAGCCCTTGGGATTTTCTAGATCAATGAGATTTTTCTAGATCAATATGATTTTCTAGATCAGTATGCTTTCTAGATTGATGCTATTTGATAGAAACTTGAGAGATGATGAAAATGTTAAAAGTCAAATTGTCCCATGTGGCTAGTGACTACCATAGTGACCAGAGGCATCAAAATGTTCCTAAAATAGTGAAGTAGAGAGATTGTTTATGGGCTAGTAACACAGAGTTGGCAAAAAGAAAGCTCTTCCATTCTGGGCTTAAAAAGTGCGTCATCTTCAGTATGACAGTAAAAATGCATCTGCTGCCTTTGGAGTGGGCCAAGGAAGAGCAATAAAGCTTAAAGTGGGCTTTATTAAGCCCCTTTTCTGGAACCATAAGCTGCATGTGAATTTATTGACCAAAAATAGTTAGATTGTAGCTGTAAAATGTTTTAACTTGCAAGCTGTGCATGACCTGTGTTGTGAAATTGTGTTTAGGGTCTTGTGTCCAAAAAAGTGTTTCAGAAAAAAAAAAAAAAAGCCTATGACTCCCCCTTCACTTCCAATGTCTTTCCTGAACTCCATTGCCACATTAGTAAGGTGTGAAATCTAAGAGCAAGCATGTTTTGCAGAGTTCAGAGTGTTTTTGTATTCTTGGGAAGTCTGACAGCTTGTCATTATATTTGATGTAGGAATCTGTGAATGTCAGTTTTCAGATGCCAGACTAAAGTGTGGATGCTATTTTTAGAATGGGATTTGACATTTTTTATTTTAGTTTTCACTAGTTTGCACCAAAGCACTTTTTAAGATTATCATTAAGCAGTTGTACAAAGGGGTTACAATTCCATAAACAAAAGCACCTCCTACATTTTGTTTTCGACAATTGGATGCATTGACAAATGGAATTGAAAGACTGGAAGAGTATTGAAGTTACTAGAATAGTTTTTTTTTTTTTTAATTGAGTAAAGGAAAGCAGGCAATTCAGTTTGAGATGAATTTCCATATAAAACTCAGACTCTTCCGGATAAGCTGATATTTATTCCAGTCTAGATAATTATCTGAAGAGTTCCCATGCTTGTATTTAAAACTTTGTGTCTCAGAATTGGTTAATTTGCTTTTGGTTATTTTCCATGTGTAATATAAACCAAAGGCATTTGCTTTAATCTAGCAGACTTGGTTGTTTTTTGTTTTGTGTGTGTGTGTGTGTGTGTGTGTGTGTGTGTGTGTGTGTGTGTGTGTGTGTGTGTTTAATTCTAGAACTTGTGAGTGAACGCAACTGCTCCTCATTTTTGTCAAAGTGGCTGTTTTTCATTAGACTTAAGAAAATTTGAAAGCTCAAGGTTATTAGTGGACAGGAATGATGTGCAAAACACTGTATTATGTATCTTCCCTTGGAAAAATGAGGCTACCGGCCAGGCAGCATTTTGTTTAAAGGATCAATCAGGCCATTTGTCATCCTTGACCTAGATGAAGAATCTGTTCCTTGACAATTCCATCATTCCCAGCAAAATGTCACCCACAAGGTAATTCTTACCCAAACAGTTTCTACACCATACCAGAGCCAAGGAAATTTCATGACAGTTTTGAAGCTAAAAGTAGAATTTCAAATCAACAGTGATCAGTTGTGAATTTTGTGAAACCAGAAACATTCTTGAAACCTAAGTAGAGAACTAGGGGCATGGCTCAAGTGGTAGAGGATTTGCAAAATAAGTACAAAGAAGGCTCCAAATTTCAACTCCAGTGCCAAGAAAGTGGATAATCAAGCATTAATTTTTTTCCCCTGACCTACTGTGCATGCACACATATATACACAATTTAGCTGGGAAAGGAATGAGCTAGATGGTAAGAACCATCCTACTTTCTAACTTGCAGGGATTACACAATATTGAATATAGAGGTTGAATTCCTATCTGTTGCTATGAGCTCCATACATAATGTTAGACTTTGGTAGTAAATTTTGTAGGTAAGCTTTTTAGATTTTGCCAGTGTGTGAAGAGGTAGGTTCTGCTGTGTTCATTTCGAAAGCATCTGTCACCAAGGCACATGAGCAGATGAGGCATTCAGTTTCTTACTGCTCAAGGGATCAGGGTAGTATGCCATGATTCTCCAGCTCTTCCAGTGTGGCTCCCATTTTTCTGCACAAATTTCTTTGTTCTCTGTAGCCAGTAGTCTTTGATTCACTGCCTGGGGAAATCCCACTGTGTCTCTCTCACTCACGATGTAGTGGTGCTTGAAAACATTCATCTTACTAGCTGGATTTTACTCTAGCTTAAGGTTTTTGATACTAATCTTATGATACTTCTAGGGACAATCAGTAATTAGTACAAAATACTTAGGGGCCTCCTCAGATCCCTGACAGCATGCTATTTTGTGTTTTTGTTTTGTTTTGTTTTGCAGGGATGTTCATTTTTATCTTATTTCTAACCATACAGAATGCTGCTCTAGTTTGCAAGGCTAGTAATCCATGGCAAAGTCTCCTGTCATCTCCCTGAGGTGTAAGTTATTTTGGGGTTATCCTACAAAGAGTTTTCCAAAGGAATGGTTAATAAAAATGTCTGTAAGCCCTTGTACAGTGGGGGGTTCAGTTCCACAAATCAGTTTATAAGTACAATGCATCTCTTTTTAATGTTATGTTTTATTTCAGTAGTTGTACAAAGAGGTTGCAATTCCATAAGTCAGGTTATGAGTCCAATGCTTCTTGATAGCTGTCACCCCTTCCACTGTTGTCCATCTTTCCCAACCCCACCCATGCCCTTCAGTTATAAGGTTTCATGCTCATGTGTGTTCATTGAATATAAGGGTAATGTGCTCACCCACCCTTCTCTATTTCCCCTGTTCTCCATCCTCTTGACACCACCATGCCCCAATAAAACATGTTTCAGCCTTCCGATGTCCATTTTGCTAAACAGTTGGTTGTTTAGAAGTTACACCACAAGAGGAATCGTCCATTTTTAATTTGACATTTGCCTTTTGGGAATTCAGAAGTAGGTGATTGGATGTGATGGTGGAGAGGAAGTGTGGGCTGGAACAAGAAGAAGAGACAAATGTCGTCTATCAGGGGAACCGTTGATATCTCTAAATAGTACGCAAAGCTCAATTGCTTTATATTGTTCTGGCTGGACTGGCTAAGATTCCACTCAACTGTTAAGAGGACTTTGTATGGGAAAAGTAGAGAAAAGGCCATGGATGTCTGGACAGACAGGTAGACAAACCCAGAGCAGGATAAAATACTTAGAGAAAGAAAGTCTGTGGTAAGGATTGTAGCTGGAAAACAAAACAGGTACAAAAGGACATTGTGGACAGAAACCGGCTGAAGAAAGCAGCCGGGAGCAAGTGAGAGAGCTCAGTGAAGCGCAATCTGCCGCTCTGGCCGGATGACGCATGCCGAGGACGACTCTACAGAGTGCACTCAGTTGATGCGAAGAATCCCAAAGAGGCCCCCTGTTTCCTGTCATCTTCTAAACTCTTGAGTGGATCAGTATGCTAGACAATTCCAGAACCTTCTGTAGAGATGGTGGCTGAGTCAGTACAAAGGTCTGCGGTCCCCTTCGCGGTGGAATGCAGTGAGCTCTATGGGTCTGTCTAGGTTTGAATTCCCTACCATTGATCATAGTTTCTATTTATTTATCCCACCACTTGTTCGTGTTTGCCTCACTGGACGGTTGACATCGTGTGGAAGCCGGTTCCTGGTGGCTGCCACAGACTTAGGTTCCACCAGTGTGTTCCCACGCCCTGGCTAACAAACTCTGGTCAAATAGCAAGATGCTGCTCAGAGGCCGTTGACTCCAGTCCTTGACATGTTTCATTTACAGTTATGTGGGTTATTTATTTTTAGGAGCTTTTAAAGGGCCAAATTGCCCTACAGATAAATGAGCTGCTGGTCCATGTAGAAAAAAATACTGTCCAAATGTTGCCAAATATTGACTTTGTAAAGGGGATATCAAGCTGCTGTTTATTAATCTGAATGTCTTAAAAGCATTCTTGCTTGCTCTCTGTTATAGATGGTGTCTTAGCTAGTCCTGAGTTTTTCCAATGAACTCAATTTTAATATATGGTATTTTTGTATGCCAACTGGTGTCTTGTCCTTTGTATATGTGGTAATGTTAATTTTATGACTACTGTTAAAACACATTTGCTATGATTAAAATTCAAAATGATTTCAAGTAGACTCAGATGTTTTTCTTCCCTCCCCCTCCAACTGGCAAAGAAAAGAAAAGTTAGCCTGAGATTTGTCACCATCAGTTACTCAATTGTAGTAGACTTGGGTATTAACTCCATAAGGAATTCCTGAGCCAGGGATTTTAGTAGAGGTGACTCTCAAGTGACTCTGGAAAAGCTGAAGAGTGAATTCATAATGAATGAATAAGCCCAAAGTTGGCTTCTTATGGCTCCATCTTTGTCTTCCACTGTTCAGAAAAGACAAGTGTACCTCTGGCCCCAGATGGGATGTTGAATTGTATTGCAGCCCCTGCCCTGGTCAAATTGCTCCTTTGATAAGTGCTCTCATGCATAGCACAGAAGGTGTTTGGAGAACCCTTGCTGACAACATGCATGAACCACTGGAACCACTGGATCATGTGAATTTCAGTTCCACTTAGCATCTTAATTGAGGGGTAATCAATGCTCTGATCTATGTATGTGCTAGTGTAAGCTTGCTCTGGTTCTGTATGGAAAATGCATTTTTAGATAATCCTCCTATCTCTGGAATGATTGTGTCAGTACATCCTGAGGGAGGAGTCAAGATTATTGAGAGCATCATTTATTTTTACCTATTTTACAAATTCTAGTGTGCCTTTCCCTGGAAGCAGAGGTGGGAGTGGACAGCAATTCCTTCACTGGATTCACCTGCTCAGGCTCCAGCATGTCCAGCAGCCAGAGAAGCCAGCGGGCAGGAGGCAGGGGTTGTTTAGGACAGGAAGTGCCTTTCTTGGCTCCTTTATGAATTGGCTCCCCAGGGCAGGGAGAGATGGTATCTTTGTCTTATCTGGACCTTACCTGTATACTCTTGGAGACTGGAGGCGGGGCCATGGGGAGCCTTCATCTTGCCTAGGGACATCAGTGCTGGTGATCCCTTCCCATGACACACTGGGTAGCACAAGTTCTCTGCCTCTGATGTAGGGCTGGGAGGTTTGGAGGCTGTTAACATTGGAGGTACGTAGGTGCAGAGAGTGAGTGTCACCAGGTCTAACATTTGCTGCGCCATACTGTCAATACGCGGGCGTGAGCGCACACACACATGCACACACACCCCATTCAAAGCCCAGGAACATTTTTCTGAGACAAGTGCATTATTTTTCTTAACACTTTCACTTCCAATGCTAATTTCTGGAGAAGAAATCCCCTTTTCAATGTTAACTGTGTCCTGAAGAGGCTGGGTAAATGGCAGATAGGGAGAAAGGGAGCCAGTTCTAGAATTAAGGCTGAGCCTCTGCTTTTCTTTTTATAGGTCTGAAAACTTTTACACAATTCTACTTGACCCAGAAAATGGTACAGCTGTAATCAGTTTCAGCTTCTCTCTCTCTCATCTCTCTCTCCCCCCAAAATCACTGCTCTGTCTCCATCTCTCTTCATGCCTTAGTGCTGAGTACATGATTATTTGTTTTCATCACTGTTTATTTGAAAAAAAAAAACAAGTGTGTGTGTGTGTGTGTGTGTGTGTGTGTGTGTGTATGTTTGTGAGACTTACTTGGAAATCATGGCCTGCCCAAATTAACACAGGAACCTCATAGGGGACAGGGATTATAGCTCAGTGGTACAAAGCTAACCTGACCTTGACTTCTTCCAAATTTATTTGAGTGAAGAATGTCATTTTTGCATAATATCTGTCAATATCTAGTAGAACAGAGTTGGGGGAAGGAGGCTATTGGAATGTTGAAATTAAATATTGAATCACAAAATTGACTTACCCTAGTCATTTTTGCATTGAAGTCATCATGACAGCATTGTACTAAACAAGACAAAAAACATACATGAAATTCTTAATCTGTATTAAAAGAGCTGGTGAGATGCATGTCTGTAATTTTGGCACTGGAGAGATGGATGTATGAGGATTGTGAATTCAAGGCCAGCCTGGGATACACAGAGAAATCTTGTCTCAAAACAAACCAAAGGTACGAAAACAAAACCATGAGCTTGTGTTTGCCTTCTCATTTGAAAACAATGTCATGAAAACATGTAATAACCCAATTACGGTATGAGATTTGCCCTGGTAGGAGATTTGCATGTAAAATCATATACTACACACATTACCAGTGCTCCTCACAGGGACAGATTACAAGGCCAATATCTGCACACATTTGTTTAGCAATAAGGGTCGAGATGATTCACTCTGGAATGCATTGCATACATATCAGAGTGTAGTTTTGGAAAATTATAGTCTATCATTCATAAATATTCATTACTGCATCTTGTGGGGTTAAAAAACAACTCATAACAAACCAAATTGGTAATGATGAGGAAAATTAACAATAATTTGCTATTAAGAAGCAAGAAGAGCAGCAATTAGGTAACATGATCAATTCAAAGCAGTTCTGATAGTAATTATCTTTTTCCTGAAGTTGTAGGGATTTCAGCCATTTCCATGTGCACTTGTGCAACACAAGCTTGCAATGTGAGCAAAGCAATGAGTTAGAAAAATACTGAGTTGAGCCAGGTGCCTGTGGTTCAGGTCTAGAGTCCCAGCTACTCAGAAATTGAGAGCTGAGGATTGTGATTTGAAGCCAGCCTGGGAAGACAGAGCTGATTCTTATTCCCAATTAGCCAGTAAAAATGCAGAAGTGGAGCTGTGGCATAAGTGGCAGAGCACCAGCTTTGATCATAAAAGCCATCTCTAATCTCTGTGAACTGCAAAAAACACTGATTTTTAACTTTAAATGTCAAATATAGAAAAACCATAGGAAGAAGTTGTAGCTCTTTCCCTGCTTACTGCCCCACCCACCCTGCAGCAGAGGACCACATTTAATGGATTAGATGAACAAAGGAATCTTCAGACATGGACTAGACACAAACTAAAAATAAATTTTCTATTTCTTCTTAGTAGAAATAGAACATAATTTCAATGGAAATATGAATTGCACAGGATGAAATCAATAGTTGTGATATTTACTTTCATATATACTCAACCTGTGGGTCTATAAATTTCTATCTGTTTGAATTTACATTAAGCACGTGATCTCTAGCATCTATTGGTTACATTCCTTCTTAAATGACAGCCCTCAGCCCTAATATTTAGCAGAACCATCATTTCCTAGCTCTGTGTCCAGAAATAGTCCAAATTTTATTCCATGTTATTCTGACTCAACCCTCACCCTCATGAAGGTAAAATTTACTTCCAAGTAAACCTGAGGTTTCAGCCAGTTCCTCCAGTCTGTTAACACCAAAGATATTTGTAGTTTTGATTTGTATGGAGATGTGTGTGTGTGTGTGTGTGTCTGTGTCTGTCTGTTGTGTGCCTGTACTGGGGCTTGAATTCAGGGCCTGGGTGCTGTCCCCTGAGCTTTATTGCTCAAGGAAAGTGCTCTACCACTTGAACCAAAGTGCCACTTCTTGCTTTTTGCTGGTTAATTGGAGATAAGAGCCTCACAGACTTTGCCCAGGCTGGCTTTGAACCACAGTCCTCAGATATCAGCCTCCTGAAGATTATGGATGTGAGTCACCTGCACTTGGAATTGGCTGTCAGTTTTTGGAATGACTTCTGCCTATATAAAGTGGAAAATAATAATTGGCTTAAAAAATAGGACAGACTACATGTGTAAATTTTGAAGATAGGCAGTGTTAGTGGTGGTAAGGTGGCATGGGGGAAACTTCCTGCAAGAGACTGAACCAGGTATGGGGTACCATGGTCAGAGAGACACTGCCTCTATGCCTGGGGTCTGTCCCCAGAGACAGTCTATCCCTCCAGTGCACTGAGCACTGCATCCCCACAGCTCTACACTCTGTGAGCACTAAACCCAAATGAAAGCCTGCACATCACCTCATCTGCTGTGAAAATTAAGAAACTTAAAGCTGCAGGTGCACTGTCAGTCTGGAATATTTCAGGTGGTTGGGACTCAGTGCTGAGCTCACCATTTTCTGTACTTAGATCCTACTTTTGTTCACTTTTCTTTCCTGCCCATCAAACCCATTTTAATGAGCTGTTCCTGTTCAGCTATCTTCCTGCAATGAAGTCATATCCTCTTCCTGACAATGATGCCCAGGTCTGATGAGCTGATGAGCTTGTTAAAAAGAATGAACTAATGTCAAGATCCATGACTCAGCTGAGCATTGGTGGCTCACATCTGTAATCCTAGTTATTTCAGGAATCTAAGATCTGTGGATAACTGTTCAAAGCTAGTCCAGGCAGAAGAACACATGAGATGCCTATCTCCAATTAACCAGCAAAAAGTCAAAAGTGGAAGTGTCATTCAAGAGGTACAGTGGCAGCATGGAGTGCAAAAGCCAAGGGAACACATGAGGCCACAAGTTCAAGTACCAGTACATGTATACATCCACACAATTTATGACTTCTCACTTTCATTACCCACAAATGCCAAATCTTCCTGCAGTCCACGGATTTGAAGACCTCACACCTGATTCTGTCATTCTGTTGGGGTCTGTTATGGAATGTGTGGTGGGGGACAAAATGGAGGGTGCAGAGCCTGGGCTAGTCTGAGGCACCTAGGGCACTGAGATGGACATTTTCAGGGGATTTTCACCCCCTCCCTTTCCTCATCCTGGTTCTCACCCTAGCAGGGGGACAGGAGGACATGCTGGTCCCCTCAACAACTGCCAGCAGACTTCCATACCTTATAAGCACTCCATGTCTATGTGCCAAAGAATAAAATAATCCAAGTTGCAAGATGATAGATTAAATTCCCAGAGACCCAAAAGAGAAAAACATGACTTTGGCCAATTTGAAATGTATAAACTTACGTAGACAGATATGCCACATAAACACTTTAAATAGAATTCATTTGAATTGTTAACAACAGTTTGGATCATGTTATTTTCCCCTATTTCTGTCCTTTTGTGCTGGGACAGAGTCTCTAGCTGTTATCTCACTTCTGGTTTCTTGCTGGCTAATTGGAGGTAAGAGTCTCATGGACTTTCCTGCCTGGGCTGGATTGGAACTGTGATCCTCAAATCTCAGCCTCCTGATTAGGTAGAAGTATAGCTCTGATCCACTGGAGCCTGGCTTCCTGTTTACTTTCTACAAAAACAATGTTATCAGATCGCCTGTATAAGAATCTCAAATTAGCAATTGCTTCAGATTATATGGAACCTGATTTGTAGAGCAAGAAATGCAAATAAAGGATTTAGCACTGAAGACACCTATTGGCGACACCTATCTGCTTTCAGGATATATTTGCACCAAAGATCTTTTTCCATCCCTTCACTAGGAATTTGTGTCTATCTTTGATTGTGAAATGTGTATCTTTGATTGTGAAATGTGTTTCTTAGGCGAACCAAATGGTTGGATCTTGTTGTTTTGATCCAATCTGCTGCTTTGTCTTTTGATTGAGGAATTGAGCCCAGTCATGTTTGTGACTATAAAGAAATATATCATGTTTCCTGCCATTTTGTTGTTTTCCTATAGCTAGCTTACTTATTTCCTCTTTTTATTCAATGCTGTCTTTCCTAGACTTGGATTGTCTTCTTCAGATAGTATGGTTCCCTTGATTATTCTTTGTACTGCTGTTTCAGTGTTCATGAATCCTTTAGTTTTTGTTTGTCATGAGAGGTTTTAGTTTCTCCATCAATTGTGAATTATAGCCTCACCCGGTACACTAGTTTAGGTTGGCAATTGTTATTCAGGGATTGGAGTATACCACTCCAGTCTCTCTTTGTATTCAGAGTTTGTGTGGAGAAGTCTGCAGATTTTCTAATCTTCTGTCAATTGTAATAAAGTTTCCTCTTTGAGACCAGAGTTTTTTCTATCATATGTCTATAAGTATTTCTTATCTGATCCTGTCTTCTAGGAGTTCTGTATGCCTGTCAGGTAGGTGAGATTCTCTTTCTTGAGGTTGGGGACATTTTCTATTATTACTTTGTTAAATGGGTTTTCAGTAGCTTTAGTTTTGAAATGCTCTCCCTTGTTTATCCCAGTTATGTGTAGATTTGATTGTTTGGCTGAATCTGCCAATTCTTGAATGTTCCTTTTGTTCTGAGTATGTTTTCCATGCCTTTGACTTTTTTATTCTAATTCCTCTATTTTATCTTCAAATCCTGATACTCTGTTTTCATTTTTTCTCTTGCCTATACTTCCAACTGTACTTTGTAATAGGGAGGTAGAGCCTTTCATGTTTCCAGGCTTTGTGTTGTAGCGGATTCTCATGTCCTTTTTTGAAGTTCTTCTTGTCTATCTCCTTGTTAATTTTGTCTTTCATTTCCTTAATTGATGTGTGTAAAGATTCTGTCTCCTTGTTAATGTTGTCTTGGATGTCCTGCATATTCTTCATCTTTTCCTTGCCCTGAACTGTTCTAGTTGTTTGTGAGTCTGCTGTTTGCTTAGACTTTGATTTTTGATTCTTTTGTTCTTTATTGTTTCTTTACTCTCACTAGAGTCCTCCCTTTTGTTGTTGTTGGTTTTTGAGTGTGGCATGTTGTCTTGCTTGCTTGTGAGATTTGTGATCTTTTCCTGCGCTTTAGGTTCAGGGTTTCTGGAGGCTGTTAAAATTACGTATTAGATTCAGTGGTAATGGGCTGCAGTTGACTAGGTCTTTTGTGGGAGCTGTGCCAGTGGTGTCTCACACACGAGTCATGAGTGGGCTTCTGGGTCCAACTGGTCGCAAACTTAAGCACTGTGGGGGACTGGTGATGTGCTGTGTGTCCTGTGCAGGGATGCATGGGTGGGCTTCGGGGCCCAGTTGGCAGCATGGGTAGCTAATATTCTCCCAAAATGGGGAGGAAGAGGCTGGGAGGTAATCCTAGGGGACCAGTGTGCAGAGCAATGCCAGTGGTTTATTGGGGTTTGGTTGGCTACCCTTTGTGGTGGGGCTGTGCGGGTAGGGAGCATGCAGGCAAGCTGCTGGGGTTCACTTGAAAGTTGCCTTTGGCAGCCATCAGAATAGGGGAGGGGAGGAGTACTAGGCTAGACCCCTCAAGAATTCCCACCAAGTCCTATAGCAACCTCATAGAGATGCTGTCTCTGAGAATGGCAGCCAGGCCCAGTATGGTTGCATGAGGAGTTGGGGTTTTGGTTGAACACTCACTACTCCAGTGTTAAGGGACTGTCTGAGACTGCTTCTGGAGTTAGGGGTCCATCCAATTCTGCTTCCAGAGATAGGAGTCCTGCTGAGCTGTGTAGCAACCTCATGGAGTCACTGTGTCTCTGAAAATGGCATTCCCAGTGAATGCTGCTGTGCTGCTCTTCCCAATTCCAAGACTCAGCTTCTGGTTCCCAGGTACGTAGTTTCTGTCTGCCTGTGAGGCTGAGTCACTGGTGGGCAGTGAGGGGAAAATGGGAGAGGGAAGGCTAAGAAAAAAATCCAGCAAAGTTCTCCAACCAGAGCCCGTGTCTTCAGGAGAGTCATGCTGTGGGAGTCATCTGCTTAGGTTCCTCTGTGTTTTTTTTCCCCTCTTGTAGATGCTTAAATTTTAATCTTCATTGGTACCAAGCTCTGATTGTTTCTAGTTAGTGTGTTGTGCTTTCTGGAAGTGGAGTTCTGTGCTAGGGGCCCTATTGCTGTGTTTGATCAGCGGGAGCCCCCATCAGTCCCTGATCATGAAGCTTTTGTGAGTCATGGCATTTTAGGCTCACACCTTTCTTTGTGTGTGTATGTGATGGTACCAGAGCTTGACCTTAGAGCCTTGCACTCTTGCTTATCTTTTTGAGCTCATGACTGGTATTCTCATCACTGAGCGACATCTGCCTCCAGTTCTGGTTTTTAGTTGGTTCATTGGATGTAAGACTCTTATGGATTTGTCTGCCCCCACTGGCTCTGAGTGATTCTCAGAACTCAGACCCCTGAGTAGCTAGGATTACAGGCACGAGCCACCTGCGGCCCTGCTTTAGGCTCCTAGCTTTTGCTTTCCTTTTGACAAATATAACTAGGGAAGAGTTGCTAAACCCCAGGGTGAAGGTAGTGTGAACTGGGGGACTGTGCAGGATAGGGTGAGGGTGACAGAAATGGAGGGGTACCTGTCTCAAAGCTCTACACAGTCCTGGGCTCTTTCTGTGGCAGGCCGTTCATTTTATGATTCACAAAAGGATGACTCTGGGACTCACCAGCTGTCCTTAAAAAGTCTCTACGAGTTCAATCTAGATTCATGAGGGCAAAATGAGAGCTGCTAGTCCCCATTGGTGGGAGGCCCGGTAGGAACAATCCTAGAAAAGCCAGATCAGAGGCTCTTCTGCTGATTTGTCCTTCTGAGAAACGTACCAATACCCAACGTTCAAAGGACCAGGTGCTAGTGGCTCACACTTGTAATCCTAGCTACTGATGAGGCTGGGATCTGAGAATCATGGTTCAAAGCCAGCCCAGGCAGATAAATCTGAAAGTCTCTTATATTAAATTAACCATTAGAAAGCTAGAAGTGGAAGTGTGGCTCAGGTACAGAGTGCCAGCCTTGAGCAAAAAAAGCTAAGCAAGAGAGAGAGGCCCTGAGTTCAAGCCCCAGTACCAACACACACACACATACACACACACACACACACACACACACACACACACACATACACACACACACACACACACACACACACACACACACACACACACACACACACATCCTAAAGAACAAACAAACCCAAAGCAAAACAACAACAACAAAAAACCCAGAATGTTCTTTCTTTTAGGTCCCTCCCCAGATGAACCTAAGGTTTTGGAAGCCTCTCTCCTGGCAATTAAGGAAATGAATTACCAGCACAGCCTTCTTTCAAGCTGTTCCTCCTACCAGGTGGCTCCAGAGGCCATTCTTTGTCTTTACTGGCTGGGATAAAGTGGCTGATTTTTAAAACACTGAATCAAACCAACATAGCTTTTGAAAAGGCCTCTGAGCCCTAAGTGCTCTCCAAATGGAAAATATTATTACAGCAAGACTAATCTCTTTTTACGGCAGTAAAATGCAGACCCAGTCATGTAAGTACATTGGTTGAATCAGCCAGCTTTAACTCTAAATGGAAAATGGTTTTTGGACAAATAAGTCTGGGAGCAACCCATAGATGATGTACTTAGCAAGAAGTGGAAGATGTGACCTTGGCTGCTTACAAGGCCCTTATATTGAGGATACAGGAGAGCAAAGACACCAAATAACATTAGTGTACATCAGAGAGCTTCAGGGCAGGGTACCCCTCAGCTCCCACAGACGGCTGAAAAGCCTAAAAGCAAATTAAGCCTAAATAGGTCACCAAATGCTTTTTTTGGTCTTCTCGATGATGGAGACAGGTTGCCACAGCCTTTCCATCTGATGCAGAAATTTTACCCAGGGAGCAGGAGAGGGGCAGATGTATCCTGTCAGGCAGCCCATGATTCTCTTTCCCTGTACCACAGCCCTGTGTTGGTGTGCAAATGGATTCTCTGTCTTTTATAGATCAGACCAGTAACAGTCCTTCATTCCTTCCCACTTGCCAGACCACTGCCTCCCAGTCACTAACTCTGAAAATTCTACAACTGCTGGGTTTCTGCTGCCTTTGAAAAATTTCATTTCTCTACTGAGTGCCCTCGTGTTCCGCCAGCTTGCCTTTGGTGGAGAAGCATAGTTGGGAAGCTGCTGGAGTTGATGGGGTATAGAGGATACACTGGACTGAATAAGATGGCCGGGTTCTAGTTCAGGCTTTCAGCTAGCTGTCTGTATAACAACAGGGAAGTTCCTCTCTCGGTCTTATTGTCTTCTTCTTCTGTAAAATGGGGACAGTAGAACCTAGACTCCCTCTCATGTGGTTACTCTTGGGAGCAAGCAAAGTAATAAAGCTTGGAAAAATGCTTTACCAAATTTAAAAGTATAACACGTGTTAATGAGATTCTTTGGTAAACAGGAAATACCCATTTACTCTGTGTTAGATAAATGACTAAAAGAATGACTACATTTACTTTTTTTCTATCTTGTAGTCACTGCCCAGTTTTAGACAGCCATCAGAAAGTTGTGGTCATCTCCCAATCAGGAAAGAACCAGGACCTCTTGCTAGACAAGTGCTTTGCCACCGATCTATACCCCTAGCATCTCCCATCTACATTCAGTCTCAGGCAGTTTCAAAAGATTTTAAATATTCCTGGGTGTATTTGACCAAGAAGGATAGTCTGTCTTGACTGAGGAGCTCCTACTCAATCTTCAAAATCCATTTAAGTTGTACATCTATCAGGAAGCTTTGCTGCCCAGAAAGAGGGATCAGCCATCCCTCCCCTATAATACTCATAAGGATTTCTGGTCATCTTATTTGTCTCAGTCTCTACTATAGTGTGGTCTTAAAGGGATAGCTTCTCACATAAGTTTTGTTCTACTAACTTGTGCGCTGCTTGACTGTGGAAAAAGTGAATGTTCTCAAAGGTTTCTAGAAGCTATGTCAGGGTCTCTGTGTCTGTATTCAAGAGCTCCATAGTGTCCTGTCTGAGATGTTCCTTTGTTTACCCTCTTCCCATTGCTTTTTCCTTCTAGATCTATCAACTTCCTTACTGTGGGTTGTCACTGTGATCTGTTGTATGGTGTGTACTGGGCTTGAACTCTGGGCCTGGGCCACTGTCCCTGAGCTCTTCAGCTCAAGGTGAGAGCAATACTACTTGAGCCACAGTGCCACTTCCGATTTTCTGATGGCTAATGGAAATAAGAGTTTAACAGACTTTAGTCTGAGCTGGCTTTGAACTGTGATCCTTAGATCTCAGTCTCCTCAGTAGCAAGGATTACAGGTATGAGCCACTAGCACCCAGCTAAGAAAAGATTTTTAAATATCTTAGTGTTAATATGTTCACACCTATGCCTGTGATGTATGGCATGGCTGTTAGCATTATTCCCCCAAATTATTATCATTCTCTCTTTATTCAGGTGCAGATGCTAAGCTCTCAAAGGTGAATCACTTTTCTAGGGGCAAATAGGGAATCCGGGTTCAAATGAAGTTTGAAAATCACTGGTTTGGTAAAATGAAGATCCCTTCATTTTAAGACAACTGAGCCTTTGAGTGATGTAGAATTAGGCAGTTTTGGTGCTAAAAATATTATCCTTTTATATGTATATACAGTTAGATTAGAGGACTGGGGACAAGAACCATGGGGGAGAGGAAGAGCAGCAACTGAAGGAAGTGGGCTTGACCGCAGTAGGGATGTAGAAGGGCATGTTGTGATTTCACTGTGTAAGCTATCTAGAATAAGCAAATTCATAGAGATAGAGTCTTGAATCAGAGTTGAGTGCTGATGACTCATGCTCATCATCCTAACTAGTCAGAAGGATGAGGTTTGAAGCTACCCAGGCAGACCAATTCAAAAGACTCTTATCTCTAACTAGAAAAATAGTGGAAGTGGTGGTGTAGCTCAAGTAGTAGGGCACCAATCTTGAGTGTAAAAGCTAAACAAGAGGAGTCCTAAGTTCAAGCTCTGGTCCTGACCAAGGAAGGAAGGCAGGCAGGCAGGCAGGAAGGAAGGAAGGAAGGAAAGAAAGAAAAAAATAAAAAAAGAAAGAAGGAAGAAAAGGAAACAGAAAGAGAGGGTATAGTGGGGGAAGGAAAGAAAGAAGGGAAAAAAAAGGAAGAAAGGAAGGAAGGGAGTGAGGGGAGATAGGAACTGAAGAAAGAATTGAAGTTACCAGAGTCTAGAGGGAGGGGATGTGTAGAATTATTATATAATGGGTACCAAGTTTTTGTTTAGAGCAATGAGGAAGTTCTGGAAATATTAGTGATGGTTATAGAACGCTGGGAACATACTTAATGCCACTAACCTATATGCTCAAAAGTTAACATGAAAAATACGATCTATGTTGCTTCACAATAAAAATATGAAAAGTAAAAAGTTGGGGGGAATAAATTTCCATTAGAACAGAATTGCAGCCCAAGAACAGTTGCCTCCTTGGAGAGGCACGAAGAGTGATTGAGGGCCCTGCCATTTGCTCTCAGCAAACAGAGTTTAATTAATCAGGGCCAACTCCTGTTCGACAGTTCTTACAAGCATGCTAGAGGCTCAGAACAATTACTATTGACAGAGCAAAATCGTGTGGAGGGGGACAAATATCTGTAATTTCCTCTTCAAAATTAGGGAATTATGCAAAATAAGTGCATTGTATCTAATATCAATTTAACCAGGGCTTAAGTGTATTCTTCATAAAGTAAAACAATCATTTGAAATGCAAAAGGTTAGGTGAGAGAGGAAAGAACATCTCTTAAGCTGTTCACATGGAAGAATAAAGCCAGAGTTGCAAACAGATGATCCTCTCCAGCCAGCGATGGTTTTACATGACCTACAACAGGGTTTATTTTATTGGCTAGTATTTTGAAATCTGGGTGTTTCTTGTGGCTATTTGGATGTCCAACTTTTCTTGAAAAGTGAGGTTATTATTAGAGTGATATAAGCTCCTCACTTCTGCCCAGCGGACAGGCTAATGCTGGGCCATCGCCACTAAGCCTGTGGAATTAATTTACCAATCCTTCCATCAGTCTCTTCTACTGGTATTTTCTATAGGGGCCCTGTGGATATTTGAATTTTCTCTCCGCGCCCCCACCTCAGTCCTGGGGCTTGAACTCGGGGTCTGAGGACTGTTCCTGGGCTTCTTTTGCTCAAAGCTAGTGCTCTACTACTTGAGCCACGGCGCAAGCATGTCCTCAGTGTACCTTTTCCCAAGGCAAAATAGATGAGGAGTCAGGGAAATTAAAATTAATAAATATTAAAAAAAAAGGAAAGATACAGGCATTAGAACCAGGAAGTAAAACCTGAAAATTCAAAGCAGATAGTTCCTCCTTCATAGCACCTGCTTTTAGATGCCAAGTTACAAGAATACAACCCATAAGACTGGAAGCATGGATCAAGTGGTAGAGCACTTGTCTAGCAGATATGAGACCTCGGGTTCAGGTGCTTATGAAGCTACAAACCAACAAAACCCCAATATCTTAAGTCAGTGTTTCATATCTGCAATTCTCGCTACTGAGAGGCTGACTGTAGAAGAATTTTGGCTCAATAACCAGGGCTGGGAGTAGGGCTCAAGTGGTGGAATGCTAGCTCAGAAAGCACAAGGCCACCAGTTCAAACTCCAGTACCACCACTGAGAAAGAGACAGACAGAGACAGAGAGAGACAGAGACAGAGAGAGACAGAGACAGGAGAGACAGAGAGGAAGAGAACAGAAACTAAGAAGACTAAAGACTATCTGCTTTCTGGAGAAGATGTTAAAAGTTATAAATGCTTTATCTTTGGTTAAGAACAAGAAAAAATGAAAGACAATTGTCTGGCAAAGGAAATGCTATTGTCCCTGTGTTTCAGACCTGCCTAGATATAATCTCTATAAGTCTTATCTACCCAAAGCCATTGTCTAAGAATTAGGGTTTTTCCAGTCCAGAAAGTATAAAGGCGACTGGTAAAAGTCACCATGTTGGCTCTTTCACTTCCATTCTACTTTGAATTTTCTCTCCGCGCCCCCCACCCCCAGTCCTGGGGCTTGAACTCGGGGTCTGAGGACTGTTCCTGGGCTTCTTTTGCTCAAAGCTAGAGTAGAGAAGGAGGTGTTTTTCTTTTTCTCCTCTCATTATTCTGTTACATTAAAACAAACCCTAGCTAAAATGCCCAGCTTGTGAGACTTTCCCAGTGTGACCCATTGAAATCCTCGTCATAGGCTAGTCTCATCTGTGATTTTGATTTGTGTGTGTGTATGGAAATAAGAAAGCTGAGGGAACCCCCACACCCACCATTCAGTGACAGCTTGACCCTGTGTTCCAGCAGCTCTTCATTCCTGTAGCATTAATTGCGTTTTTGCCATGCTGGGTCCTTAATGTGCACCTCCTTTTAGAGTGTGGGGTTAGGTGTCACAGAAAGTTTCTGAGATACAAAATTTAATTATTTGTCCTATTTTCTTTTTTATAACTTCTGTTTCACAAGACACAACCTCTAAATAGATCTATCCTCTAACCCAAACTAGACCTTTACCTGTACAGACTGCCTTTTAAAAGATTTGGTTTTCTTAGATGGATGCACATGGCTCACGCCTGTAATCCTAGTTACTCAGGAGGCTGAGATCTGAGGACCATGGTTCAAAGCCAGCCTGGGCAGTTAAGTCTGTGATATTCTTATCTCCAATGAACCACCAGAAAATGGGAAGGGGTACTGTGGCTCAAGTGGTAGAGATGCTTGACTTGAGTTGAAGAGCTCAGGGACAGTGTTCAGGCCTGCCACGCCGACCCCAGTAGAGTCTGCTTAGCATGGGAAACCATCTATCAGACCATGATAGGGGCCTCGAGACCTATCTCTGAGTTTTGGGACTTCACCGAAGTCTACCTCAGAGAATGGGGCTTTACAGAAACCTATCTCCAAGTTTTGGGACTTCACCGAAGTCTACCTCGGAGAATAGGGCTTCTAAGAGGCCTACTCCTGGGAAAAGGCTGGCAAAAACCCCTGGAAAAGATGTGTTTCTGCCTATCTTTTCCTCATAAGAGTGCCTATTAATCTTTTACTGTTTCTACTGCTCATTGTACTTACTCATTGTCAACGTTCCCTTATTCAAAGCTCTTTAAGAGTGTTGACGACTCCAATATCTGATGAGTGTCTTAAAAATATGACTAACTCACCAGAGTTAAGTGCTACCCTGAAACCCCTCTTATGGAGGCTAGTAGACAAGTTATAAGTAAATATAAAAGTATTGGGGGTTTCACAAAGTCACTCCAGCAGAAGGAATTGTAAGAAATTTACAAAAAGTTGTAGGCGCGGCTAGAACAGAAAGAATGTATGGCAATTGCTGAGATAACTACTTAGGAGAAAGAACTTCCTCATTTACTAAGAGACTTGCTAAATCTAAGCCTCTGTGGTGCTTACTATTAAAGAAGGAACAGGAAAGATCTTAATGGGACAGTTAAGGCCTCTATAGAATAAAGTAGTGGTTAATTGGTGACAATCATCGAAACCAGTTGTATTTCTTAAAAATAGAGGTAAAGCCGGAAACAAGTGCCTATCAGGCGACCAGCTGGTGACCGCCCAAGAATGAAGCCCTGCAGCAAGATTATGTAACCTTTTGCCCTTTCTTATGGAGACTTTTTGCTATAAAAGTTTGTTATCCTCTGCATTAAATCGCACTCAGCACTCAGCACTCAGCATCCGCTCCTAATGTGTGTGAGTTGTCTGTTTGCCATCTCCCCATCCTATTCCAGGTTCCTCCCCTAGGTATCCTCCGTCGTCCCGACAGAACCTGGTCCGCGGCACAGGCCCAGAGTTCAAACCCCATGCTAAAAAAAAAAAAAAAAAAAAAAGATTTGGTTTTCTTAAACCAAGCATGGGTTGCATTGGTGTCAATAATGATTAATCTGCTTGGGAGGTCTTTAAGAACAAAGGTGACATGTTAATGCAGCCAAGGGACTTGATCCCTTAGAAAGTGAATCCTTTTTTTTTTGTTTGTTTGTTTTTTTTATTTTTTTTTTGTTTGTTTTTTTTAATCCGGTCGTGGGCCTGAACTCTAGGCCTGGGCACTGTCCTTCAGCTCTTCAGCTCAAGGCTAGTGCTCTACCATTTGAGCCACAGCGCCACTTCCGGCTTTTCTGCTTATGTGGTGCTGAGGAATCGAACCCAGGGCCTCATGCATGCAAGGCAAGCCCTCTACCACTGAGCCACCTTCCCAGCCCCTCGTCCTTGAATTTTTGATGATTTATTTGGAAACATTTTGACTCCCCTTGTCTTCTTTCTGGCTTTTCATACAATCCACCGCAATAGAGCATGTGTTCGTCAGGATGGCTAAGTTAGGTTGCTGTAATGAAAACCACTCATTTAAATGTCATAGCTACTACCACTATGCTTACTTCTCAAACTTGTTTGGGATCTAAGTGTACAAAGTCTAAGTCACCCGACCCTTGTGTAACATCTTAGGACACTACTTGAGCAGAAAACCCACATCCTGTATCACTTAGCACATGCAGGCCTCTTCAGTTGATGGGACTGAGGAAGTCTTGTCTCTTGTGGACTTTAAATGGTTTTGTCTGGAAAGCTCTGGTTCATGGCCCTAGCAGACTGCATGGAGACAGAGAACTGTTATCCGCACTCATGCCCCAAGGCAAGGCAGGCAAGCTGACAGTAAGCAGTAAAAGTAGCCACTGCTCACTTCCAATCAGAGTCTGAGTTTGTACAACTGATAATTGCAAAATTTCCAATTGTTCTCTATAAACCTAGCTTCAAGGAGCAGACAGTGATATAGTTTTATTTAGAGAGTTCAGTGGTCTAAATGTGTTCCTCCAAAATTAATATGTTGAAACTTAACTGCCAGTGTAATAGTCCTACAAGATGGAGCCTTTAGGGGTGACTGGGTGGAATTAATGTCTCGTAAGAGAGGCTTCATAGAGCCCTTTGGCCCTGTGGCTTTCTTCCATGTGAGGCTACAGCAATGATATGTCATTTCTGGAAGAACAGAATCAGCCCGCACCAGATATTCAATCAGCCAGTGCCTTAATCTTGGGCTCTATAGATTCCAGAACTGTAAAAGTAAATCTTTCTTATTTATAAACTTCACAGTATGTGGTAATCTTGTTACAATAATCTGAAAGAACTAAAGCAACTCTGGAAAACAAGAAGTGCCCAACTGTCTATCTACCCACCCATCCATCCATCTCCCTTCTATCCAATAATTCCCAAGTTCCTGCTGTATACAAAGCATCGATCTAAATGCTGGGATTCAGCAATAATCAAAACACATAAAAAGGTCATTGTCTTCTACACTGTGTATTTTAATAGAGAAGTTAAACAATGGGACAAATCACAAAATAATATTATATTGTAATTAAGTGCTGTAGAAAATCAGGCCCAAGTAAGAAACTTAGGGACCGCAGTAGGCTGGACCATTTTTAGATAGATTATTCAGGGAAGGGAATGAAGAATGCTTTTATTTTTGATTCAAAACATGTTTGAATGCTAGGGGGAAAAGTCATGGTAAGGATGCTACTAGAAGAAAGGATGATATAGATTTTATTCCTTAAAGGATTTCATAATGTAGAAAGGAGCTCAGAAATATATAAAGGGAATATAATAGCAGTTAAATTGTGATTTAAAAAAATAAGAGTTAATACCTACTGAATGTCAGCTACATGCCAGGCTTTGAGTTAAGTACCTTTTATGGTTTAGCTTATTTAACTTTCACCAATGAGTGAGTATAACAGGTACTTAGAAACTGCTTTTACTAAAAGCACTTGGCCTGCAAATGTCCAAAGGGTAATTAAAAGCAGGAAAAAAAATCTGGATCCTGGTGGCTTATGCTTGTAATTCTAGGTAGTACACAGGAGACTGAGATCTGAGGATCAAAGTAAGAAGCCAGCCAGGTAAAGAAAGTCCATGAGGCTCTTATCTCCAATTAATCACTAAAAAGCCAGAAGTGGTGTGACTGGTGTTAGAGCAGGAGTCTTGAGCACAAAAGCAAAGGGACAGTGCCCAGGCCCTGAGTTCAAGTCCCAAAACCTTCACACACTTCACACACACACACACACACACACACACACACACACACACACACAGGCTAGGCATTCCTGACTCCATTCTCCATCTGTAAAATACGATTCAGTCTCCAGTTACCTTGCAGCCCCCCTGGAAGGCAGGAGGGACAGGACTGATCAATAACGTCTTGTGACAAGAGTCAAAGCTAACCCTATAGGCAATAATGATTTTCCTATAGTGACCATGACCTGCCTGGCCAGGACAGAGCTGCAATGCAGCTGGACCACAGCCCTGGCCTATGATTATGATACCACACTGATGACAGGGATTGTTTCATAATTTGCATAACTTTTATTTCCTGCCCCAGTCCTATGACTATTTAAACCTAAAGCTCATGCCTGTCTATACCCTGAAGACGGGCCCGTGTGCTTCCTCTACCTCTTCCTACATCGTACCTGTGCCACATAGGAACTCACGTTGCTCTGCCCTTCAACCACTATTCATCATTCATCTCTGTTTGGCATGTTGGGGGAGAATAATTGGATCTGATATAAGGAATGCCTGGGATTGGGCCTCTGGCTGAGGACTGTAGTGATCTGGGCACCTCATTTTCTTTTTTCTCTTTCTTTTCCTCCCCCCCCCCCGTGTGTGTGTGTGTGTGTGTGTGTGTGTGTGTGTGTACACACATGTGCTGGTCCTGGGGCTTTGAACTCAGGGTCTGGGTGCTATCCCCAAGACTCATTTTTTTCTCAAGGCTACTACTCCATCACTTGAGCCACAGCTCCACTTCTGACTTTTTTAGTAGCTTTTTGCAGGTAAGAGTTTCATGAACTTTCCTTCTTGGGCTGGCCTAAAACAACAATCCTCAGATCTTAGCCTCCTGAGTAGCTAGGATTACAGGAGTGAGCCACCAATGCTTGGTGAGCAAAAAGAGCTCAGGTACAATGTTCAGGCCCTGAATTCAATCCTCCCCCCCACCCTGACAAAAAAAAAAAAGCTTGGAATTGGAAGGGGATGCACTCTTATAATCCCAGTAATTGGGAGGTTGGCACAAGGGAATCATGAGTTTGAAGCCAGCCTAAGATACCTAGAAGAGCTTGTAGAAAATCATTATCATTACCACCACCACCATCAGCATCATCACCATCAGCATGACTATCGGCATCTTCGCATGTATTTGGGCAGGACAAGGAATTTGTATTTGGCTAGAAATGGTGAAGGGAAGAGATAAGACTAAGCTTGGAAAAAAGACTGGAGGTCAGATCACAAGGAGGTCTTAAATGCCAGGCAGGAGTTTGAAGCTTGTTGAAAGAAGCAGTTGTGATTATTTCAACTCTTGAGCAGAATGAGGAAAAGCGTTGTGCTCCTATAAAGAAACCGGCTCACGGCGTGACGGGCGGATTGGATGGGGCTGGCCTGGTCAGAGAGAGCAATTAGGAGCACTGCAAAGGGCAGAGGCAGCGGGGTGGAAATACAAAATGAGCAGACATGTCGGTGGTAGGGCCAGTAGCATTTATAATGGACCTGGGAGGGAAGCAGGAGGGAGGGAGGAAAGATAAATCAAGCTGGTGAAATGTCTAGATCATTCTTTATTTTCTTACAATTCACACTTTGTTTCTGCTTTAACATTTATCTTTGATCCCCAGACAGGAGCCCAATGGGAATTTTACCGCAGACTCTTTGTGAGATTCCGTGAATGCCAATCGAACAAAGCTTCTTATATTATGAGCTGTAAAGCTTCGGATCTCTTCTCCCAATGAAAATCTCATTAGCCTAGCATTTGAAAAGCAGCACATTTAAAGCTGACTTTGTTTGGCATGTACAGTTTGATCTCTTTAAAGTGATAGTTTTTCAGGAGTGTGGCAGGAAGCCTGAAATTTCAATTAAATAAGCCAGAGGTTTACCTGTTGGAGGGGAGAAGGTATTATCTTCCTGTTGCTAGGTGATGGGTCTCTAAAGCTATAGGTCAGTCTGAAAGGATCAGAGCGCTTTCTAAATTCCTTTGCTTTTGAAAACAAACATCCGTTTAAAAGTAACCCTAACTACCCTGCTCTGGTTCAATAAGGACGAAGGCAGCCTGCTGCACAAATCCACCAGACCTTCTGCTCATCCCAAATTGCTGTGGATGAGCAGCCTCCACCTGGCCTGTGGGGATGGGGAACATGGTTGGTTCGGTCTAGGCCACACACTGTTGTGCACACAGCACCACATCATCATTCTACCTTGGAGTTCTTGGAGTTGGAAGTTGGGGTTGGAGGTGGGGGTGCATGCCTGTAGTCCCAGTACTTAAGAGGTGGAGGCAGGAGGACCAAGAGCTTAAAACCAAAGTCTTTTGGTGGCTCATGCCTGTAGTGCTAGCTACCTAGGAGCCTGAGATCTGAGGACTGCAGTGCGAAGCCAGTCTATGAGGCTCTTATCTCAAATTAACCACCCAAGAGCTGAAGTGCAGTTGTAGCTCAAGTGGAAGAACATTAGCTTTGAACAAAAAAAAAAACCCTCAAGAACAGTGCCTAGGTTTTGATTTTAAACCCCAAGAACAATACAAAAAAGAGAGAGAAAGTGAGAGAAGAGGGGGAAAGAGAGGAGGGAAGGTGGGAGGGGAAAAACGAAAAGAAAAGAAAACTGCTTTGTTCATCCCAGTCCCTGTGAATTCTATGATGCTCTACAGATTCTGCTAGTGACTCATTTAGACCTTTAGAAAGATGATACTCTGATTTGTGTCCAGAAAAAATGAGAAAGAGAGACAGAGAGAAAGGAGAGATAACTGAATCACAAATGTCTTTCTCTTTCTCTTCCCTTGAAGACAAAGACATAGAGACATAGGGACATGGTCCTTTGGGGGATACATACATACATATACACATATATATATATATATATATATATACATATATATGTATATATGTGTGTATATATATGTGTATATATGTGTATATATATATATATATATATATATATATATATATATATATATATATATGTCAGAGTTCAGTGCCTTCTAGAGAGAGCAGAGTATGAAGCAATGTCTGGGGCTGGGAGGGCAGGTGTGTTTGGGAGGAGGGTTGACCTGTACTTTTCTCTGCTTTGTTCTTACTGGAATCATTGGAGCCCAGGGCACACAGGACCTGGGAATACACTGGGGATTCCTTCTATAAAATCCTAGCTTGTGAGATATTCTGTCCCTAAATACCAATGGCTTAGGGATGGGGTACTGGGGTAGGTTGTCTGCACAGATGGTGATGGTGATTTCTCTATCTGCCCTTCTGTAATTCCCTTCCACATGGATGGTGGACTCTGCCATCAGAATTGCTTTGATCCACATGATAAATAAATAGCAAATGTGACACAATTTGAGATGTGAAATATATTTGACCCTCTGATTTTGAAACTCCCAGCTGACTTAGAGAATTGTCAACTAAATCAGTTAGCAAAAGCTAACTGATAGATACCAGAGCCTGTCTTCCCTCCACATACCATTGCTTCTCAACAAGTTTCTAAAATAGGTGTCTAGCAACTTAAACCCAGACCCAAGATATCACAGGCTGCTAACCTCACAGAAGCAGCTTTTGTTTACCTTCCTATGTTCTATATGATGTTTTATATGATTTTTTTATTTGAACATAAACAGACTGTTGTAGTTCACCAATATCAAAAGATACCTTTCCCCCAAATAAAAATTCAATAGTGGAGGATATTTCATAGTGAATTTTGGGGGTTCTTCTGCATCCTGATATTGATGTGATGCAGGTGAATTTACATAGTATTTTACATTTGCTAAAAATCTCAGCTGCGTTCAAACAATATCATTAGAAATTTAACTGAAAGAATTATAATGTGCTGCTGAAGTATAATCTTTGTAGACATGGCAGCCCTATTGCTTGTTTGGTTTCTTATGTTTTCACAGCCTCCAGAGTCTAGAACGTAGGTGGTCACCACGTATTTGCTTAATGAATACATGGAGGATCAAGGGCAGAAAAGACTTGAAAAGTACACTTTCTTTTTTAAGGTGCTATAATTTTTTGTTCAGATTTTCTCTTCTTCAGCAAATGGAGTACTATCTCCTATTTAATTATCCTCCCAGCCCAAGTCCTAGTGTTAAAAAAATTGGAATAACTCTTTTTTAGAAGTACTGTGGTAATTTCCCTTCAGTTTTGAGAGCCATCAGCCATTCTAAAAGAGCACTAGACTGCCACTGCTTATATTATCTCTATTTATATTCCCTTTAATCTAACAAGGAAGTGAGTCCTTCAAGACCTGTAATAACTGATAAGACCATTCATTATGCAGTCTGCCAGCGAGGTCTGCCTGGGACAGCACTGTGCTCTGTGAGTGAGTGCTGTCAGGTCTGCTGCATGGGCTGCAGCATTGAGAGAGCTATTGAGGAAAGCTAAGCATTTGGGCTGTGGTGTCCTCAGTAATTATTCTTCAATAGGCTCTTGGATTCTAGCTCTGTAGGGATTGTCTAACAGTTGTACTGAAGAGTGCTTAGCCTTTCTTACACATTTGAATCATTTAAGTCTTAAAAAAATCTTCTATATGGTATTTGGGTCTGGATCAATAAGGATACTGTACTCACCTGCTTAGTTTTTCTCTAAGCCTGAAACTGCTCTAAAGAACAAAGAGCTAGAAAGAGAAAAAGGAAGGGAGGAAGGAAGAACGGAAAGGAGGATGGAAGGAAGGGAGAAAGGAGGCAAGGAGACAGAAAGGAAGAAAGAAAAGAAGGAAGTAGCTCCTTGGTGGCAAATGAATAAAGGAGCTTGATTTTGTTTCTTTAAAAAAATCAATTAGACCCACATAGGGTGGTCATGCCTATAATCCTAGGTGCTGGGGAGGAAGAGACCCCTCAGGAGGCTCTCTGCTTGAGGCGATCCCTGGCCAAAACCACGTGACACTATCTGAAAATTAAGCAAAAAGCAAAATGGGCTGGAAGTGTGGCTCAAGAAGTAGAGTGCTTGCCTAGCCAGTGCAAGGCTCTGATTTCAAAACCCCAGCAGGACTAGAGAAAGACAAATCTATGAGATGTGAAGAGGCGTGAAGTATAGAGGGACTCCAGAATCATGCCAATGTCTGGACCTAGGGAAGCACTATTGAAGAAAGACACTACTCTTGCACATACACAGGGTCATCTAAGAAGAAAGCATCATGGAAATCAGCAGCTCTCTTTATTTTAGTAGAGATACAGCTCCCTGTCTGTGCAAGATAATAGGCTTGAATTTAGAAGTATGAGCACAATGGGGTTAAAGAGACTCCCCTCCCCCCATATGTTTACCGGGAGAGAATCTGGGGGTTGGCTCAGGGTCCTAATTACAGTCATAATGGAGCACGCTTCACAATAAACTGCAGGAAGCATCCTAATTAATGAGCTCAATTCATCTGAAGTACAAGTCCACCGACAGTGCAAACAGGAGACACATATCCATCAGGCCCAAGCAGACATGGGGCCTGCGGAATGAGTTCTATTAATGCCATTGAACATCTTTTATCAGTGTCTCTCTCGGAGCACTTTATAAACATTAGCTCTCACTGCACTCTTGGGAAAGTTTCTGTTAACACGCCGGCTGGCAGGCAAACAAGCCTTAGCCTTGCATCACCCCAGGAGAGCCAGCTTCCAGTGGACCTCAGAGCCTGAGGGCCGTGTGTAACATCTTGGGCTGGAGGCAGCCAAGGGAGGAATAAGCAGAAGTTAGTTGGGAATCTGACCCACACTGGAAGCAAATCACAGATTTCAGTGGCTTCCTTGAGAAACAGAAATGGTATCTTCCTCCCCCCACCCCAAGATTGTTTGTAGCCAGATGCTCTGACCCTTTTTGGGGGAGGGGGATGTTTTCCTTGCTCCTTGCTCCCTGAACTGTGGTTTCCTCCCAGGGCAATACAATAGTACTGTAAAGTTGAGTCGCCCAGCATTCTTCACTAGTGGAATGAGATTAGTGTAGATCACATTAATAATGTGTAATATTATTTACTTCCAATTCCAATTCCTTGTCTCACAAGTTATCATAAGCTCTTAGCTTCCCTGTGGCACGTTGTCAAAATTGCACTTCGATTGACACTGCCCCTCAAATGATAATGTAGAGTCCACCCATTCTAATCTGATTACCCACAAATAGGATGCTGCAAATTATACGTAGACCGTGATTCATGTCTAGAAATTGGGGTCATACAGTGACACTGACTATATTTTCCCATGAGAACTCTGCTATAATTGGGGGTTGTGTTTCTGATCCAGAATTCAATATCAAATAAATAGTAGATAAGTGAAATATGTGCTATAAAACCAAATTTACACAACTATTAACCTCTTTAGTTAATTAAAATAGGAAGGTCTGTACACTGGGTATAAATCTACTATGTACATTGCACACAGGATACCCACGGGTGATAAACTGCACAAACTGCACATAAAAATTATGAGTGGGTGAATCAAAGATGTGACCTAAAATAGAAGCTGAGGTCCACCTTAACTCACAGATTAACATATTTTTTAAACATGTGTTTTATTAGGCTATGCAAAATGTCCTTTTGGGTGGGTACTTGGACTACAGAGTCGGGAAGATATGGGTTGAATGAGTGGTGCTATTAGCAATGGGGCTCAAGGACTAGCCTGGGATTCTGACCTCTTGAATGAATCCCAGTTTGCACAGAGGTCTTTGCATTTGGTTTTCTTAGTTAGTGAATGAAATGTCCAGCTCTAAACCTCCATGATTCTAGAGCCTAGGAGGAAGTTATGAAAATGATTTGAACAGTTCAGTTTCTTGAGAAGCCATCTAAAGATATTTCTGCTAATATTTATGTTTTCCTAGATAAATTCAGCTTTTGCAAAGCAGAGGGATTCAAAGTCACTCCATGTCCCTTCTGTGTGGGATAGCCGTGAGAACAGGTCTGGGATCTTATTGAAAAATTTATCAACTTCCCACTTAGCTTTCCTGTTTCTTTGACTTAAGGCTACGCACATTGCTGCTTAGTTCAAACTATATATAAGCAACTGGAAAACAATAAGCCCTTTAAATTATTTTCTTGGACACATAGTTGAACCTTCTTAAATTAATTCACACTTGGTTAGAATTTGCAAGTAATAAAAAAGCCATTGTATTTCAGACAGAATGCTGACTTGATATCATATTGCCTCTGCAAGTCTTTAAAATTATTTTCACGTCCATTAATGAGCTAGGAAGAAGGGAGAAATACTGAGAAACCAAGAGCTAAGTAGGAGCTTTGATTTATAGAAGCAGGTAGAACTTTGAATCAATTTTTCCCCTCAAGTGTATTTATTGAAGTCTAGTAAACTAGAGATTGGTGCTCAGGTTTTATGAAGCTGGAGACGTTGGCAAAGCCAAATCTAAGCAGAGGTCTCACATAGAAAGTGAGAGTTCAAGGGCTGTGTCCTGAGGGTTATGACATTATTCTACTTCTGGATTGAAGAGGAAAGGGAGTCTACAAGAAATGCTTATCTTGAATCTTGGAGAGGACTACAGGAAGAATCAATTCTTCTTGAGAACTCAAAATTGTAATCCTGCCTTCACACATTCTTGCTGTCAAAGCTTATGATACCTAGTGATTCCTAAAACCTAAAGTTTAGGGTCCACTGGCGCTCCAGGTATCTGGAAAAAGAAATCGAGATCCTCTCTGAAGAAAACTACCTTCAACACAGGCTTATCTGAAGCAATTCTCAAAGATAACATTCCAAGAACTATGAGCCTACAGTCAAAAAAAAAATTACAAATAACAGAAATAAAACATCATAGAAGTAAAATAGCAGAAATAACAACACTGTTATTTATATAATTTATATAAATGATCAGATGCAGAAAATAAGTTTACTGATGGTTGAAGGAAATAAAAGAATACATTGAAAATACCCACAAAGAATAAGAAATTATGCTGGGCAACAGTGGTTCACGCCTGTCATCCTAGCTACTCAGGAGACTGAGATCTAAGGATCACCGTTCAAAGCCAGCCTAGGCAGGAAAGTCCATAAGACTCTTATCTCCAATTAACCACCAGAAAACCAGAAATGGTGTTGTGGCTCAAGTGGTAGAGCTCTTGCCTTGAGCTGAAGAGCTCAGGGACAGCCCCCAGGCCCAAAGTTAAAGCCCCATGGCCAATGGGGGGGCAAGGGGGGCGGTGGGGGGGGGAGAGAAATTATCCAGATGCTGGTAACTCATGCCTGTAATTACTAGCTACTCAGAAGGCCAAGTCAGCAGGATTGACATTTGAGGTCAGCCTGGGCAAAAAAATAAAATAAAAAAATTCACAAGACCCCATCTCAACCTCTCCCCGCCTCGCCCCTCCCCCCAAACCAAAACTATAGCTGCTTTCTCAACTACACTCAAAAGTACAAAAAAGAGGATCGTAGTCCAGGCTGCTGTAGGCAAAAAGAAAGTCTCTTTCTCAAACAAACAAACAAACAAAAAACAGAACAGAAAGGGCTAAGCAATAGAGCACCTGCTTAGCAAGTGTGAAGCCTTGAGTTTGAAACCCCAGTACCACAAATAAGAGAGGGAAGTAAAAAGAACAGAACTAAATACATTTGAAGACGGAGTTGTAAATTGGAAAGATGATTCACGGAAATTACCTGAAATGCACTAGAGAGCAATAGAGACTGAAAATGTGAGAAGGAAGTTAAGATAGCAGATGCTAACGTGAGATATTCCAGCATACATCTCACAAGTTTGAGAAAGGGAAGTGAAAACAAAAGGAACAGAGGAAATGTGTGAAACAAGTAAGTCTGAGTTTTCCGTGGTAGTTGATTTCAGCCAAGATGGAAGCGCATGTCCTTGTAACCTTGTTACTGAGGTGGTAACCCATCTCTCATGACACATCCAATTTATTAGACAGGAGTCATTAAGCCCAGCCCATAACACAAGGGCATGAATGACATGAGATTAAGGAAAAGAAAATTCAAATTAAAACCAAAATGAAGCTTGGGGGTGTAGCTCAGTGGTAGTGTTTGCCTAGCATTCACAAGACCCTGCATTTGATCCCCAGGTTCACAAAAAGAGAAACAAAACGAGGTACTACTCTACATCTATTACAATGTTTTTGTTTTTGTTTTTTAAAATAAATGACAGGGCTGGGAAGTTGCATCAGTGGTAGAGTGCTTGCCTCGCATGCACGAGGCCTTGGGTTCGATTCCTCAGCCCCACATAAACAGAAAAAGCCTGAAGTGGCGCTGTGGCTCAAGTGGTAGAGCACTAGCCTTGAGCTGAAGAGCTGACAAAAAAAAAAATGACAGTAACTATGGTGGTAAAAAATGAGACAAATAGAAGTTAGTGAGAATGTAAAATGGTAAAACATTTGGAAAACAGTTGGCAGGGTTTTTTTCATTAGCATACATTAATTGTACAATGGGATTCCACTGTAATATTTACACACATGCATATCAACCACACACCCTCTCTCTCCCTTCCCATTCTCACTCCCCCTCCCCAAAATACTTTCAATGGATTTCATTGTTGTACTTTATACATGCAGATAAATTATTTCAACCATATTTCTCTTCTCCTCCCACCCCCTCTCCCCCCTGCTTGGCAGTCTTCTTCCCACCCAGTGGGACCCAATCACCTCAATGGACAGTTTTAAAATAGTGCAGTATATATGTATTCTATCATTTCATCCATTTCATCTTTCATTTATGAAAGAAAAATGAAAATATGTATGTGTTCCACAGAGATTTGTGCAAGAATGGCCATAGTATATTTATAGAAACCAAGACAGCCCAGTGTCCATCAACAACTGAAGAGATACACAAATTATGACCTAGTTATACAACTGAATGTCACTCCATAATAGAAAGGGACAAACTGTTGATAGACACAATAATATGAATCAATCTCAAAATAATTAGACCAAGGGAAGAAAAACTGATGAAAAACACTGATGAATTATTCCACTTATGTAAAATCTACAAAAGGAAGCTAATCTAATTAATAGTAAAGTGATTTGAAGGCCAGGAAGCAATACCAGAAAAGCAAACATTGTATAGTGATGAAAAATTTACAAAAAAGAATAAACTACCAAATATAAAAATCAAAACTGATGTAATCATAAGAAAAGGATGAAAAATTTACTCTCATATTGGGCTATTATATCCTTTCAATAAACAGAAATTAGTAAAGCAATAGAAGACAGGAGAATATTTAGTAGATTTTGTATAATAGAAAGCACATATACACACACATTTGCATCCAACCAGTTAAGGACCACACCATTTTCATTCTTTTGTGTGTGTGTGTGTGTGTGTCGGTTGTAGGCCTGAACTCTGGGCCTGGGCACTGTCCCTCAGCTCTTCAGCTCAAGGCTAGTGCTCTACCATTTGAGCCACAGTTCCACTTCCAGCTTTTTCTGCTTATGTGGTGCCGAGGAATCGAACCCAGGGCCTCATGCATGCAAGGCAAGCACTCTACCACTGAGCTACCTTCCCAGCCCCAGGACCACACCATTTTCAAACCAAACAGAATATTTATAAAAACTGATCATAGATATCTTATATAAATTAAAGCTGACCACATTTCAAAGAGCTAATGTCTTGTATGCAATTTTCTCTGACAGCAATCGTTTTGTTATAATAAATAGCATAATAAAAGGACTTACAAATCTCACATGTTTGGAACATACTTTGACATAATGTTGCTATTTTGATGCTGGATTCTGAGTCTATGACAGTTTATTATACAAGTCTAGTTTTGATTGCATTTGAAAAATTTCAAAATGAAAAATTATAAAACAATCCAGATCAGGTAAGAAATCATAAAAAATATAGAAATAAGCCGGGCGCTGGTGGCTCACGCCTGTAATCCTAGCTACTCAGGAGGCTGAGATCTGAGGATCACGGTTCAAAGCCAGCCCGGGCAGGAGAGACTGTGAGACTCCTATCTCCAATAAATCACCAGAAAACCGGAAGTGGCGCTGTAGCTCAAGTGGTAGAGCGCTCGCCTTGAGCTGAAGAGCTGAGGGACAGCGCCCAGGCCCAGAGTTCAAGCCCCACGACCGACAAAAAAAAAAAAAAAAAAAAATATATATATATATATATATATATAGAAATAAATGATAATGAGACCACACATCCAAACTTGCAAGGATTTTAGCTTCATATAGTTATGTTAGACGAGAGCCACATGAACTTTAATGAGTTGAGTTGACTGAGAATTAGAAAAAGATCAACAGAATAACTCCAAAGAAAATAGAAATAAAAAGGCAAAGACAAAGAAGAGAAGCAATGGAGAGAAAAACAGGGCTCCACTGCAGTCCAAAACGTATGTATAGTATCAAGAACAAGAGACCTCATGGGGGAAAAAAAACAACCACAAAAAACAAATAGAATCTAGCATGATCTGTGAACCAGAAAGTGGTTGTTCCCAGAAGGATGGTGTAAAATTTCCAAGGTGAGTAATGGTGCCTGAGGCCGTTTCCAATGGTCCCTTGTAAGGCAGCAAGGGAGGCCTAGAAGAGGCCCAGCTGACTCTGCAAAAGGCACGACTACAAATTCCCCTGGCTGTCCTGAGAGGCTGCTCTCTGCAGATAAGGCTGTTCATCCAGGAAGGTGTCCCCTTGGCTTTCAGAGGAGACCAATTAACATTACTCACAGAGGAGAAACCTCTGTTCGAATTTCATCTCTCCACAGTGAGCTGGAGTGAAACAACTTAGCAGAGTTGATTTAGGGCTTCAGGATTCAGCAAGAAGCAGAGATTTCTGATCCACTCTGTTTACTGGAAATATTGAAAATGTTTTTTTTTTCTTTCTTTAGGCAGGCCTTCTATCTGAAATCTTGTCAGAAGTCTGCAATTTCTACTCTTTTTCCCTTTGTAGCCCATTTCACTTCTAATAACCACCTTTTCTAAACTTCCTGCTAAGAAGTGGAAGTGTGACATTTCACAAAAAATCATGGCCCGAACAACACTTAGGTTTCGAAATGAGACTTGTGAAATATTCACTGTTAAATCTTCCTGACTGCTGTTTTCCTACTTGAACTAGACAATAAAACCAAAACCAAAACCAAAAAAAAAAAAACAAAAAACCCTCAGGTTCTGTGGTTAGTTGAATGCCTTGATTTCCTTTCTATTGCTTGTGGAAATTTCCTTCTAATCAAACAACTCCTTCATCCCAAGAAAATAGTGGTCAGTGACATTCTTAGGTTTTTAGTCTGTGGGTCTTTCCATCTTCAGCTTAGATCTAAAAATCCATTACAAATCACACTCCCCCCGCCCCCTTCCATCTCTTCCTGATAGAAAACCTTGCTTCATATTGCTTCACGCTGTATAATTGACTTTCTGGATGAGAAGTTGCGCCTCAGACATTTAGCTGTTCCCCGCCCCCCCAGTCAATAAATGAATAAATTGAAAGCTTTGGAACAGCTGTGGTTTCTGAGGCTAAGAATCATTTTGCTTTGGTCACATGTCTTTGATTCTCACCCTACCCTTCTAAGGCTGGGGTAAACCTGGTGGCTAACTTTCAGCTTCCTTTTTTTTTTTTTTCTTCTATTAGAATTAGAAAATCAGTCATTACCAAAAACAATTTCATCATACAACAAAAATTGAGAGTAGAACCATAAAGCATTGCCCATTCTCAGCTCCTCATTATTTTCCCCCAATAGATTAAAAGATACTATATTTTTTTTAAAGATACTATTTTAACTGAGTTAAAAGGCACGCTTTGGTGACATTGAATATGCTTACGATGTTTTTTGTTGTGGTTTTCTTTTTGCAGTCACGATCACAATTTACTTCTAGAACTTTTTTTTTTGGCCGTGGGGCTTGAACTCTGGGCCTGGGCACTGTCCCTCAGCTCTTCAGCTCTAGGCTAGCGCTCTACCTCTTGAGCCACAGTGCCACTTCCAATTTTCTAGTGGTTTATTGGAGATAAGAGTCTCATGGACTTTCCTGCCCGGGCTGGCTTTGAACCATGATCCTCAGAGCTCAGCCTCTGAGTAGCTAGGATGACAGGTGTGAGCCACTGGCGCCCGACTCTAGAACTATTTTTTTTATCCTGAAAAGAAACCTTGTACCCACCAAAGAATACCTCCCCAGCTTCCCTCCTCCCAGCCTCTGGAAATGCCACACAACCAGCAATCCCAGGGCTGGCCAGGAACTGGCCTCCCCAGCTCTCCAGTGAGAGCACATAAGAGTCCCATTGGACCACGCTGCTACTTACTGCTTCCAATACAAGTTTTCTTTCTGTGATTTCCTCTGTTCCTGACTGTGCAATCCAGTGCTTCTAAACAGGTCATTGAGAAAATTGGATGACTATATCAATGAGAGAGGCTTTCTTATGTGTATTTCTTAAGGCTTCTTCCTCATATATGCCTAGCCTACATAAAACTGGTGAGACTTTGGTTTGAATTATCACAGGAGAGGTGGCCTCACTGAGTGTTCTGCTCTGCTGAATCATCATTGTGTAACCTTAAAAGTCATAGCTGTGATTGGAGAAGAGATAACACAAATTCTCGCTGAATGAAAACTGCCAGGCTGGGGCTGGGAAGGTGGCCCAGTGGTAGAGTGCTTGCCTTGCATGCATGAGGCCCTGGGTTCGATTCCTCAGCACCACATAAGCAAAAAGCCGGAAGTGGCGCTGTGGCTCAAGTGGTAGAGCGCTAGCCTTGAGCTGAAGAGCTGAGGGACAGCGCCCAGGCCCAGAGTTCAGGCCCAACAACTGGACCCAAAAAAAAAAAAAAAAAAAAGAAAGAAAACTGCCAGGCTGTGTGGGAATGTAGATGTGTACTCTACTGTAATGATTTCTGCTTTTTTTTTTTTCTTTCCAGTTCTAGGGCTTGAACTCTGGGCTTGGGCACTGCCTCTGAGCTTCTTTGGCTCAAGTTTAGTGCTCTACCACTTGAGCCATAGTGCCACTTGTAGCTTTTTTGTGAGTAGTTTATTGGAGCTATGTGTCTCATAGACTTTCTTGCCTGGGCTAGCTTCGAACTATGAACCTCAGATCTCAGCCTCCTGAGTAACTAGGATTACAGGCATGAGCCCCTGGTGTCCAGCTTGATCTCTACCTTTTAACACTCCTGGGCCAACATCTTCCCATTCATTCCAAATGTGTTACAGAATCTGTCAGCTGTCAGCCTCATAGCAACCAGAAGTTGCTAGAATATAGCACATATCCAATCATCTTTTTTTTTAAATTGAGAACCGTGGTGCCACAAACAATAATAGTTACTTCCTTAGACACAGAACCTGCACAGACTCTCGAGAGGGTTATCATTATCCTTATTTTCAGTTGAGGAAATGGAGTTTAAGGAGATAGTTACAGTTAGCAAATGGCTGATCAGTAAGACTGTTGAAAACACAGGTCCAGAATGGTTTAGCAATAAGACAAGTTCCTCCAAGAGGGTGAAGCAGATGTGACTTGAGCATAGAACATATATTTTTTTGTCAATTATTCCCCCTGCTTGAGTAGACCTCTGAGCTCCTTCTCCAGAGGAGATGATCACCTTTGGCAATGTTACTTAGATTTTCCTTTTCTTCCTTTTTTTTCCCCTTGGGGGAGATGGTAGTGGAGGGGCTTCTGGTTGTGTTTGTTGGTTTGGTTTACATTAAACAGAGAGAATTTCACTGTCACATTTACACACCTTGACAATATATTCCTAAATTATTTCATCCCTTTCTTACTATCATTCTTCCTGCAACTCCTGCATCGTGAAGTCAAATGAGAAGTACCAGCATCTAGACACATCCTTGAAGGTCCCTTACAAAGATTCCTTCAGCTACAGATTTAGTAGACACTTTCCCTCAGTAATGTCAGGGGACTTGTCCCAGGACCCATGAGGATAACCCCAATCTATGGATTCCCAGGTATATTCCAGAACATGGCATGTGCTTGCCTATCTACTCTCTACTTTAAATCTTCTGTACATAACTTCTCAAATCTCATAAAATGAAGAGACTACACAAGCAGCTCTTGTTCTGCATTATTTAAAGAATAGTGACAAGGGGAAAAAATCTGTATATGTCAGCACTGATGGACCGTTGTAAGCCTAACCACCTTTTTGAACTGCAGCTGGTTAACTGTGCAGATGTGAAATCCGTGGATAGGAAGAATTGGAATCATCAAGTGCTGCTGGCATCTCTCAGGACTACAGCTTCCAAAGTACTGTTTTTGACATCCCTGATTGCATTCTGGATGGCCAGAAAAACAAGAGGGTTCTTTTTTTTTTTTTTTTTTGCTGCATTGTATCGTGTTACTACTTTTTATTCATTCTAAACGGCCAGAAAAACAAAAGGGTTCTTTTTTTTTTGCTGCATTGTATCATGTTACTACTTTTTATTTCCAATACCAAAGCATCTTTCTAGGATACTTTCCATTCCTAATTGGCCACTGTGTGGTTGGTGCTGGATCATTCTTTCAGGGTGCTTCAAGAGGGTCTATGGTGCCACCATTCTTTGTGTTTGAGCAAGGAGATTCCAGAGATCCCAAAAGATTCCAAAACAAGCTTAGCTTTTATCCATAGCTTCGTCTATCATTTACATGTAATGCCCAGGGCTTTAAGCCACATAAATAGCAGCTTTGGATTCCTACAGGTGAAGACATTTTCCCTGTTGGTGCTTGGAAGTTGCCTCTGGCCGGTAACGTGTTTGTGAGTCAGGGGGAGCGCCAGCCCCTGGCATAGCTCCTCCCTTTCTCCTGCAGGGATCTCAGCTGTGGACTTTTGGACTCACTGGACACATGGGCACTAAGAAGATGATCAAGTACGACTTACTAGTCCAGTGATCTCCAGGCCCAATATTATCTACATACTGATGATGCTCTTTGACAGAGAAGTCATAAGCCATGGAGAATGTATTTTACCCTTTCTCCTTTCCAGAAGAGGAAAGAAGAAATGAAAATATGTGCTGCTAGCATAAATGCAGTTGGGCTACTCAGAACCAAAGTCAGGTTCTTGTCATTCTTTAATACCCTGATTTCTAGAAACAGTCCATCTTTGAGGTCCCCAGTGCCAGTGCTCAGGGTAGCTGATCAGGGGAGCAGACTGTGCCTCATTTTCTTTAGCTGCCATACAGCTGCTCTGGCGGGCATGCTTTTTTCTGGCTTTCTTTCATATAGAAGATTTCGTGATTAATGATATAATTTCTAGAAGGCTCCTGGGAGAAAGATCTTGTTTAAATGAATTACAACACAATTGAAGGTCTTAAAGGGCATGTCTTCCCAGTGTGTGGGCTGTTGTGTGTGTGTGTGTGTGTGTGTGTGTGTGTGTGCGCGCGCGTGCGCGTACGCAGGCACACCAGTTCTGGGGCTTGAACTCAGAGACTGGGTGCTATACCCTGAGCTGTTTTTGCTCAAGGCTAACACTTTACCACTTGAGCCACAGCTCCATTTCTGGCTTTTTAGTAGCTTACTGGGGATAAAAGTCTCATGGACTTTCTTGCCCAGCCTGTCTTTGAACTGAGACCCTCAGATCTCAGCCTCCTGAATAGCTAGGATTACAGGCGTGAGCTGCCACTAGTGCCTGGCCCTGGATATGTTTTCTTTACTAGGCCAACAATACACTCAAGGCATTTCAACAAAGGATAGAATTCATTCATTCAGTCAGTCAGACATTCAGCAAACATTTATTGAATAGTTGTTACATGCTAGCCACTGCCAGCCATGGGGATACCAAGAACTTAAAGGGATTCCTGGACACAAAAGTTCTTGCAGTAGAGTGTTTCAGTATAAAATGTTGCATCTGTTCTCACAGGAGGCAATGGATATCATTATTGGCTCTATTTTCATTGATGGGAAAATCAAGCTCAGAGAACCAATGCTGTGTAAGAGTTCCAAGGACTTACATGCAAAGCTGATGTCTCAATTCTATTTTATTTCTAAGGCTTCGTCTTGTATTATCACTTTGTATGAACTTTATTTACTAGTCTTTAATCAAAGTAGACAAACCAGCATAAGTATGTGAACTAGACCCTTGGCTTTTGTAGATTTAACTGTCTTGGCTTTAACCACTTGCTGTTCTTGGATACTATTAGCAAATGACCTGGAAGAGTCATGACTTAGGAATTTCACTCTCTGAGACATGACCTGAATCTCTTTCTGTAAGAGGCTAAGAGTGGGAGCTAACTAATCACATTCGGGAGCTTAGCAGGTTTCTGCCTCTTGGTATGATGTTTATGTATTTTACAGGAAAAAAATGCTATAAGGACTTTCCCATTCTCAAATGTTTATGAACATTGAGATTTCAAGAGAGATTTCCCTGAGTTGTTCATTGTGAATGCCAATATATGAGAAATTGTGACCACGCAATTTTAGTTCAGCTTGGGGATTTGGAGATGGGATTTGATCCTCTCTGGCTCTTTGTCTTCCTGGAGTCTCATTCACTGCTCTCTCTCTCTCTCTCTCTCTCAGTGGGACTGATGTGCTGGGCTCTGCTTTGACCTTGGTGGAAACTGGAGTGATGGTACCCACTGTGATCTTCCAACAGATTCCTCAAGGCCCGTAGACTGTACAGCTCCTCATCTAGAATAGCCAGCTGGGGAGGGCATTGCAGGGAATAGACGGTCTATGTGGCCTTGGAGACTTGCAGTGTTTTTCTGTATTCATCTCTATTTCGTGAGATGAGTGGAATGAGCAGAGCTGCCCTCCCATCTCCTCTGTGTTTCTTATCATGACGACGACGACGGAGCCTAATCCAGGCTGGAGTCCCTGACCCTAGAGGCTCCATTGCACATCAAGTGCTCCATGGGGAAGAATTTTGATGGGAATGAAACACTACCAACACGGAACTTCAAAAAACTTTCTTTTTTATTTGGAAGCGGCATTTGGTACATAAAAATACTCTATATCAGTTAAGGGCTATTTTAAAGGAGTAGGAAAAAAGAGAAACATGGTTGGCAGTATATCAGCTACAGAGTCATAAAGCAGAATATAGAGTATTGGATTTGGAACAGAGAGGCAATAGCTCGATAGCCAAAACAATGACTGTTTCAAAAAATGATTCTGATAAGTGGAACTCATGGCCCTTGTGATTCAACAGTACCATACGCTGAGCCAGAAAAAGAGGGGTGGTTTTTTTTTTTTAAAGGAGGAAATGATTTGTCACCTTGGTCCTACCACATCCTCAAGATTCTATGAAAATATATTTACTCCCCATATGCTAATATCCTTTTAACAGTACAGTTGTTTTGTTTGTTTATTTGTACCTTGAGACCTGAACTCAACCCACTTTACCCACATCCTGTAGTTGATCACTGGAGCCATGCCTCCAGTTCTGGCTTTTTGCTAGTTAATTGGAGGTATGTCTCATTGATTTATCTGTCCAGGCTGTCTCAAAGGAGATTTATCTCATCTTCCTGAGTAGCTGAGTTTACAGGTGGGAGCAACTGGTGCTCAGCTATAGAGCTTTAAAAAAAATCATATGTGAAAATGGAACTATTTTGGTTGCAAATGAAATGGCACTTTGATTTACTTACCTTAAAATACCACCTACTTTGCCATTCATTGCTACTGTACAGAAGAATTCAGACATGTATCTCAGGGGTCAAAAGCAGGTCTGTAATAGAGCCTAGTACAAATAACAAATGGAATCTTTCTGTTCAGTATCTTCTTTGCTAGAGATTCCCAAGAATCAAAACAAAATACATCTTGATTTTGTGTGGCAATGGGATAATTCTCAGCACATCAGGGTTTCAATACAAAATCTGAGTGTTATTAAAAATTCTCTTAAGTGCAAATAAAAATGCTGCTCCTTCCAAGGGAACACCTAAATATTAATCAAAGCTTTGCCGCAATCCTTCTTCAATGCGTAACGAGATTGCTTAGCTGTCAATCCTGGTAATTCTGACAGCTGGAATGAGATCCTGGCTTAATGTATGCTTCTCAATGACTTGAGGCCTGGAGCAGGAGTTGTCCACTTTAAAAGACAACTCTCTCACTGTCAACCAATTCCTTTCCATCTAGAAGGGGAAGCAGCCCCTGAGGGGGCCCAGTGTGTGCTGGGCTCAGGGACTAAGGCAAGGCAGGTGCTGAATTCATTTCTCCACCTCCATTCACTGTTTCTAGCGAATGATGAGTTCCAACTGTGATCAGCCTGAAGGAGTGACCGTTCACGACGAGACTGAGTAACAAGAAAAGGCAGTGTTTGAACTTAAAAGTGTTACTCAAATTCCAGTGGAAAGCCCATCAATAATAGAAACCCGCTAAGTGTCTGTTCTTGGTAATAGACCATATTTACTGCCTCCTCCTTGAGACAATGAAATGTCATTTAAATTACCTCTCTTTCTTGGTAAATTTGAGCAGAAAACCAACTCCTTCAGTTGCAGATGGTGTTCTTCGGAGCCTGAAACCATTTCTAGCCACCATTTCAAGACCTGGTAGGAAAGAACAGCAGGTAGGAGCGAGGCAGAATTTATAGCATCACTCACTTCTATAGGTAAAACCACAGTCATAAAAAAGCAGGAAGAAAGAGTTCTTAAGCCCTCAGGATAAGTTAAGGGCGATACTTTATTTTTTATTTATTTATTTATTTTATTGTGAAAATACTGAAGGGCTATACTTTAAAAACCTAATTTGTCTTCTAGACCAAATAAGACACATTAGCCTATTGCTAGAAAACTGAATCTGTGCCTTCCACTGAGGCTGCTGTTTGCTTCCACGGGGCTCAGAAAAGTTAGGGTCCCTTTCTCTTAGACTCAATTCCTCCTCCTCTGAAGTAGAGTAAGCAATGCCCATCAAGTTCTAGCACTGTGAAGAGGAGACTTTATGATGAAAGGTGTCATTGGAACTGGAGGCATGGCTTAAGTGGTAGAGCACCAGCCATGAGTGAAAGCTGTTATCTTGAGCTCTGAAGTTCTGTAATTAGCGGTGTGCTGGTGTTTTGCACTGGTAATCCTAGCTACTCAGGAGGCTGAGACTGAGGATCATGATCTGAAGCAGACAAATACACGATTCTTATCTCCAGTTAGCCAGCAAAAAGCCAGAAGTGGTGATATGGCTCAAGTGGTCCATCTCCAACCTCAAGTAGTGAAAGGTTATTAGTTCAAGCCCCAGTACTGGCATGAATAAAAAGAAATAAAATAAGGTTCTGTAACAATGACCACTCTGAAGGGAAAGAAACAAAAATTTCATATTTTTCCCTTAATTTTTATATCATATGTGTTTCAGATTATACCCCCTCTGTCACCACATCGTTCATCTTTTTCCTTTCTTTCATTTTCAAAAAAATATAATTTTATTGTTACTATTAAGGTGTTGTACTGAGGGGTGACTATTTCATAAGTCAGGTAATGAGTAAATTTTTTTCTTAGACAATGTCTTTCTCCTTTGGTAGGAAGACTTTGTGCTGTCAAAGGCTGGTAGAAAGAGGAAGAAAGGAATAGACCCAGACTTAGTAATATATCCTAGCCCTTCCTGGAAGTCTAGGCTGTGACTCAATAAAACACAAGCATACATTCCAGCTTTCTCCCATTAGAGAAAAGATCAGGCTTGGAAGTAGAGGTGTGGCTCAAGGGGTAGAGCACCAGCCTTCAGCAAAAAAAAGCCAAGTGAGAGGCAAGGCCTTGAGTTAAGGCCCCGGGACTGGCATAAAAAAATAAAGGTGGAAGGTCCAAGTTGAAGGCAGTTTCCCATTCCTTCCAAGAGGGGAAATATTGTAGTTCTTTACCTCTAGCCCATCCTTGCTCTGTATTCTAGGAAAGAGCACTGCTCTTGGTGTTGACCTTCATCTTGACCTTGAAGTCCTTCTTCATTTTGCTGCTAGCTCCTTGCCTTCCGGGCTTTCAGAAGGTATGCATGGCTCTCTGCTAATACAGAACCAACATTCTTTGATGAAACATGATGATAGCCAAAGTACTGTCTGTCCCCAGACTTCAGAAAGCCAAGCATGTCAAATAATGCGAGGAGGCTCAATCTTGCATTTCTCTTTAGTTGTGTATGCCTGGAAAGAGGATTCTTTCTTTCCTCAGCCAAAAGAACAATGGAGGCAATGAGAAAGGTACTTGAAAAAGTAATGAAGCAACAGCAAATCACATATTTGCGGGCTTAGCAAAGGCCCTGGAACACGAAAGAGCAAGGAGTTTTCCTTTTTCTTTTGGAATGCAGTTGGGCTCTGTGATTTCCCTCCCTGATTACTCACTTGTGTGTGTGTGTGTGTGTGTGAGAGAGAGTGCACATGTGCGCATGCAGAACACACACACACACACACACACACACACACACACACGCACGCAAGGCCTGGGCCTGTTGCCTAACTTTTTTGTTCAAAGCTGACGTTTTACCACAAAGCTCTACGTCTGGCTTTTTGCTGATTAATTGGGGATAAGAGTTTTTTGGGGGTCTGTGAAGGTAGTTCAGTGGTAGAGTGCTTGCCTTGCATGCATGAGGCTCTGGGTCCAATTCCTCAGTACCACATAAGCAGAAAAAGCAGAAGTGGTACTGTGGCTCAAGAGCGCTAGCCTTGAGCTGAAGCGCTGAGGGACAGCATCCAGGCTCAGAGTTCAGGCCCCACGACTGACAAAAAAAAAAAAAAGGAGTCTATTGGGTTTATCTAGCTGAGCTAGCTGAGCTATCTTCAAACTGCAATGTCCAGATCAAAGCCTCCTGAATGCAGCTAGGATTTCAGGTGTAAGCCCCTCGTGCCTGGCACTGCTGGCCCTGGAGGAACCTGCTGGTCCACATTGCCAAGGTCAGCCCTGTCTCTGTCTAGAAATTTTGCCTTTGCTAGTTTCTGTAACACAGCACCACCTACATGCAGCTGACAAAGCAGTTTGTAAACCTTCTTTTCAGATTAATAGTTAAAATAGCTAGCTAGTGACTCACCTCCAATGCAGGTAACTGGGTTTTATTTTGTAGGCAGATTTGGGGTTCGATCTCTAGAACTCTGAAAAACAATATTTTGGGGTCCCTCCTGAGTAGCTCTTCTTCCGGTGCTTAGGAAACATACTATGTAAATCAGAAACAAGCCCTGGTCTTCTCCTAGCAGCTGGAGGAACTGCACACGTGGTAAGGTTGTACCCATTTGGTTGGAGGTGAGTGGTTCAAACTTATGGCAGAGGCTAGAGCTAGTATCGCCTGCTAACTTGTTCATATACTGAGAACCTGTTAGTGCCATGGAGCTTCATCCCTTCATTATCCACAAGAGGAAATGAGGCATGAGGTACCGGGCTGTCACACCAGGCCTATAGCAGCACAGCATAGTATAAACACAAGCGTCCTTTCTCAGCTTGGAGCCCGCTCTCATCACCTGCAGCCCAGAGAATGGTTTGTCTGTAGACAAGATACCAAACTATGTATTCTGTATAAACAAAGGTGTTTGTGGGGAGAAAGGCAGAAAACAGAGTGCTCTGGCTGCCTGGCGGCTGAACAATGGGTGTAAAGATACAAGAAATCTGGTTGTATAGGAAAGGGATAAGAGAATGGGAAGTATAATCAGATGCACAAAGCAGGTCAGACCAGCAAGGGAAGGAATCTGCTGGAAGGAAGGTATATGATGGGTTGTCTATAAATGGCCAGGAAGGAGCCAAGGGGATTTGTATACACAAGAGACTGCTTATTATGTGGTCACACTAGGACCTGAAGGGAAGACTTGTACTATTGCACTATTACCTGTACTCCTAGACAAAGTCCTTCCCAGCTCTATGATCCATCAGCAGGACTGGGAAGAAGGAAGGAAGGAAGGGCAGGTGCTAGTTTCTGATTTAAAAAGGAAGCAGGGTAAACATCAGAGGAGAAAATAGATTCAAGGCCCATAGAACCTGGAAGAGATTGTCTTATCTAAGACCTTCTTTTCCTAAGCTGGAGTCAGAAGGGCAGATAGCACATTACTCTCATAAGGTAACATTAGATCTGAAAAACAAGGAAGAAGCAAACAAACAAAATCATGGACATAGATATGAAAGGGAGAATGGTGGGGGAGAACAGAGGGAGGATGAGGTTTATAGGGGTGGGTTACCAGGGGATAAATATGATTGAAGTGGGGGCTGGGAAAGTGGCTCAGTGGTAGAGTACTTGCCTTGCATGCAGGAGGCCCTGGGTTCGATTCCTCAGCACCACATAAACAGAAAAACTCGGAAGTGGGCACAGTGGCTCAAGTGGTAGAGTGCTAGCTTTGAGCTGAAGAGCTGAGGGACAGTGCCCAAGCCCAGAGTTCAGGCCCCACAACCAACCAAAAAAAAAAAAAAAGACTGAAGTACATTATATGCATATATGAAAACAGAACACTGAAACCCACTGGATTGTAAAAGAAAAGGGATAAGAAAGAGTACTCGAGGGTGAATTTGAGCAAAGCATAGTATGTGCAGGCATGAACATATCTCAGTGACGTTCACTTGTGCAGTTAGCATAGATTACCATGCTACTAAAAACAAGTCTTTTTGAATGAGGAAGCTGGGGGGGGGGCGGTGGGAAGATGTTGCAGGTCGGCATAAGAGGCGACTTCCAGCAACCAAGCATACCACATCCCTTTCTTGGTTCTCTACTCCCCAAGAAAAGGATAGATTCCGGGTCCCACCATGGGGGATGTGGACATGTGGCTTGCTTGGAAATAATCTGCAGCATTCTGCCGCAGACATGCTCAGTTGCAGGCCATGTTAAGACTGCCAGGAGGACAGCGATACTGAAACCTGGTCCGGGAAAGCAGGAAGTAGGAAACCAGCCACAGAGAGAGGTGCGAAGGGCTCTGTGCTTTGCTCTGGAAGGCCACGCCGGGAGGCTCACTGCCCACAGCTCCAGAGCCGCCTTCCTACGGTGGGAAGCTGGGGACAGCTGTTGCCTGTGGCCATCAGACATCACCTGCTCTGTGAAGAGAGGGAGAAAAGACACCAAGAAGGGCTGAAAATCCCAACTACCTCCCCATCCCCTGAGTGAACCCCAGCTTCCCAGCTGCAGAAGGGCTGATGCAGTGATGCATTCCAATTACTCTGGGCACACTTGCCTGGCCCTCTGCATGGCCGGCTGACTGTTATTCCTGCCCACCTGGGTCTAGACTGCCTGGAGAGTGGGGCACGTAATTGTGACTAGAGACCAGATCTGGAGCAGACACTGTAGGATGCTTCAGGATGCACAGCGATACCCTGCTCAGGTACTCCACGCTCCATCGAGAGCCTGGTCCTTCTGACAGGGGAGACGTGCAAATGACAGGAACATTTATCAGATGTCTGACCACAGGAGCGCCTCCCGTGCTCCTGGTTAAAGGAAATCCAACTGAAAGGGGAGCAGGACACCTCACATTCACATTACTTGTGTGTATGTGTGTGCGTGCGCACACACACACACTTGTGCATGCGTGCTTGTGTTCATGATAGTAATGGGCTTGAACTTCAGGCCCTGTCCCTTATGTCTCTCTTTCTCTCTCTCCCCCTCTCTCCCCCTCCTTCATTCTCTCTCCCCCTCTCCCTCCCTTTCTCCCTCCTTCCCTTCTCTATCCCTCCCTCTCTCTCTCTCTCTCTCTCTCTGTCTCTCTCTCTGTCTCTCTCTCTGTCTCTCTCTGTGTCTCTCTCTCTGTCTCTCTGTCTCTCTGTCTCTGTCTCTGTCTCTGTCTCTGTCTCTCTGTCTCTCTGTCTCTCTCTCTCTCTCTCTCTCTCTCTCTCTCTCTCTCTCTCTCTCTCTCTCTTGTCTGCAATGGGGTTTGAAACATGGGGTCTGGGTGTTGTCCCTGAGATTTTTCACTCAAGGCTAGTACTTTACCATTTTGAGCCACAGCTCCACTTCCGGTTTTCTGGTGGTTCATTGGAGATAAGAGTCTCATGGACTTTCCTGCCCCAGCTGGCTTTCAACCTCAATTCTCAGATCTCATCTTTCTCAGTACCTAGGATTACAACCATGAGCCACCAGCACCTGACTCCTAATCTTTTTCACTCAAGGCTGGCATTCAGTCATTCTAGCCACAACCCCACTTGCAGCTTTTTGCTGGTTAATTGGATAGAGATAAGAGTCTCAAGGACTTTTCTGTCCAGGTTGGCTTTCCAACCTCAATCCTCAGATTTCAGCCTTCAGAGTAGTTAGGATTACAGGCTTGAGCCACTGGTGCCTAGCTCACATTATGTGTGTGTGTGTGTGTGTGTGTGTGTGTGTGTGAGAGAGAGAGAGAGAGAGAGAGAGAGAGAGAGAGAGAGAGAGAGAGAGAGAGAGAGAGAGAGTCCTGGAGCTTGAATTTAGGGCCTTGGCACTCTCCCTGAGCTTTTTTGTTCAAGGCTAGTGCTCTATCACTTGAGCACAGCTCCACTTCCTGCCTTTTGGTAGTTTATTGGAGATAAGAGTCTCCTGCATGTGCTAGCTTTATACCATGATCTCAGATCTCAGCTTCCCCAGTAAGCTAAGATTACAAGCGTGAGCTACTGCTGTCTGGTTCTCACATTACTTTTAGTAATAGCTGCTTCACTTCTGGTCATTGTACTAAAATCTGAACTCTTGCCCAGCTTTATTTAGAAGTCTGCAAAGGGACTTGCTTGCTGGGTAAAAATGGACGTTTTGTTTTAATTAGACATATGTCTCACATATAACCTAGTGTTGACAGCAGTCTCTCGAGGTTTTCTTGGCTAAGATATGAGAATGTGAATTAGAAGCCATCTTTTGTCATTGTGATTGGCCTGTTGAGTAGCTTTGTAATCTCTAGGACATCTTTGCTCACTTAGTTGCAGAGAAGAGCAAAGAAGCCTAGTTATTAGAACGCAGACCTTCTAGTCAGAGTGGGTGTGAATCCTGGCTATGTCATTGGCTTTGTCATTTTGGCAGTTGATGAAACCTTTCTGTACCTCAGTTTCCTCACCAATAACATTTCTCTATTATAGGACTTATTCCATGGGGTTGTGGTGAAGGTTAACTGAATTAACAATATCTAGTGCTGAAGCTGTTCAGGGTACCGTGTAAGCACTGAAGACACAATGGATTTATTCCCATTCCCATTTTACAGGCATTTTTTCCATCTTTTCCTGCTCTGAAAGCTGCTATCAGCACATAGCAGGAGAAACCACCATTGTTAGCATGAAAGTCTGTAACATTTTTGTCTTCCTCCCAGGTACTTTCTGCTCCATTATAGATGTTCTAAGAATACCTTTCCTATCTATCCCACAAGGAGACTGCAATTTTGGATCCTCAGTCTTCATTCCCAGGTGTCCTTGAACTTGTTTCCTGGGGTTAGTGGGGCTGGGCTGAGGACGTGATGGCATCCCACTCAAGAATGCTTGCACCATTTGGAGTCCGTATCGACACATTCCAATTCTTTTCTTTTCCAACCTACGCCAGCGTGGACTGGCAGCACAGCCCTGGAAAGATTTCTCCTGCTCAGTCGCATAGTGGGTGATGACGTCACCAAGACCATGGTCTTGATCAACCCTGTCCATGAACAAGGAAGTAGGAAATCAATGCCCATGATATGACTTGACAACTAAAAGCAAACTGCTGAAGCTAATGTTTGATTTGTGTCCTGTGTTCCATAACTGTCTCTTTGCCAACTTTTGATGTAGGGATTGGCCATATTGGGTGGTACCTCTACAGGACAGGACACACTCTGGCTGGGTTTTGTTGTTGTTATTGTTGTTGTTTTTGTATCCTGTGGCTGCTCATTCCCAGGTCACTGCAGGAGACAAGATCTGCTCATTTTTACTCTTGCCTGTAGGAACTGGGTCCACATCAGAACCATCCCTGGCCAGGTCTGAAAAGTACACAGACAAACTTCCTCAAAGGGAATAGAAAGTCAAGTTCCCACTGGTTTCTGAGAATCCCAGGGTGCAGGAAAGAGGCGCTTCTTCTCCTCACTGCTCACGATTCTGGCTGTCAAAAAAGGTGATTCAAAGAATCTACAACTGTCACCTAAAGACTACAATGTCGCCTAATGCCATCTCTATAGCTGTGGATTCTACAGGGGCTAATTGCTGATATTCCAAAGCAATTATTTGAGGGCACCCTACCCTGGGGACCTCTCTTCTACAAAGCATTTTATTCCAAAGCTGTCCTTTCTGCCTCTTGCTTTTCCATGGAAATTTATTCTCTGCTTCCCCTACTGGGAAAACAGTTGTCCCTTTAAATATAGCTCATAACACCTCTCCATGGGCCAAGAATCATCCATTAAGGGAGCACACAATCAGGGAGCTCTTTATATAAACAGTGCAGTTCCCCTCCTGCAAGACAATGAGCAGATTTCCTACACCCTGACCTCGCATATCCTGGCTCTGTATGGGACAGCTGTGGCCCAACGTTCCGTCAAAGGGAGACTACTGAACGTGCTCACATTCCATCCTACTATAAGCTCCAACTTATTACCTGCCCCCCTATTGTTTTCCCTGGCAGGGGGAATGTCTTTGCATGAGGACTCTCCAACCAGAGTGACAATGACCCCAGGCATCCAAGCCAAGGAGCCCAAGAGGCACCAGATGGCCTTTCCCTGGTGCCAAAATGATGGTGGCTGTCTGCATGTGAAGATTTTCAGACAGATCTTAGAAAAGTATTACCCCAGCAAAGATTTTGGTTTCTCATTCAGGAAGAATGACTGGTATGGTTGTGATTTTTACAAACTACTCTTTGGTGGTGACTACATGGACCTAGAGAAAGACTATGTGATGATCTTTCCAGAAGGCTAAAGAGACATTGTGACTTCCAAGTAGGACCCCAGCACGTTCTTGGGTGGAGGAAAAATAGATAGTTCGTGTTCTATTGCCATCATGAAATAGCCGAGGCTGGGTATTTCCTAAAGACAATAGGTTTATTTTGTGCACAATCTTGGAAGTGGAAAATCCAAATGGCGTGGCGCTGGCTCTTGTTAAGGTCTCCTCTGGCCTTGTAACCTCATGGTGATGACGCCACAGGAAGGTGCATGTGCGAGGAAGAAATCGCAGGGTGGGGCTGGGGGAGGAGCCAGTCTTGTGATTTTGAAAATCAGGACTGGTCTCAGGAGAAGCCGTTCAATTCACTTGAGGCGCCCATTAGGCTCCACCCCCTTCTACTTCCTTCTACTTCCATCACCTCACTGAGGACAAAGCCTCCAACCGCAACGTGGGGGAGCAAACCCCACCCAAATGGTAGCAAGCATGCACCTTGAGCAGAAGGAGAGGCTGAGCTCTGAGCATCTTCTGTAGCTGCTTTATGCTTTCAGTGGCCGAAGAGGTATGACGTCTTTGAAAAGTTACATGACATGGATTTTTGTGTCTATGTCTACATTTACCTGTCATCCTGGTCCTTGATCATGGTCCCACAGGACAAGGCCCAGGAAGAACAAAACAAAAGCCTGATTTCAGGGCTGAGGCAAGGAGACATTCGTACTGCAGACACACAATCTCCACTGTCCCCGGAAGCCACAGGGGCCCCTGGTGGGGACAGTTGTCTTAGCTTGTGGAGAAACAGGAGTAGGGCAACTTGAGGACAAGGTTACAGTCTGTCAGGGAGGCCAGCGGTGGGAGGCAGGATGCAGATCTGAGGCTGGGGAAGGAGGCTTTGGTGCTAGGAGGGAAGGCTTCAGCCAGCTGAGCCAGTTGGTTGCAAACACAGGTAGGGCAGAGTTTGGGGTTAGGATGATCCTGTGAGACTCCATACAATGCACCAGGTGAGTGGCCTGCACCTGCCGTCTGTCTCAGGGTTTGGTTCAGGATTCTTTCCTCACTTAGCCTCACCAAGTAGCCGAGAAAAAGAAAATACTGGCCTCCAGGGTTTTCCTTTCCCTGCCACCTTGGCTCAGACACAACCAGGGGCCATTACCAACTGCCCCCTGCACCTAGTTTGAGATCAGAAGACAAGACAGTGGGAACTGCCAGGAAACTAGACGCCACATCCACTGTTTGCTTTGAATCCTTTCTCTCTCCCCATTTCTTTTTGGCACTGCAGCCATTTCTGCAGAAGGGAATTTTAATAGAGGAACATTCTTCTTGGGGAGGGGGATGGGGCCAACTCTTCTGCTTGGACTGAAGCCAAGTTCCTAGGCCAAAGCTTATAGGGTTAGGGTTGACAATGCTGACTTAGCCATGGCTGCCACTTTTCAAAGTCCTCTGAGCAGGCCTATGGTGGCAAAATAAGTGGCTACTACTGTGGTCCTCTCAGGCTGATGATCTAACTGAGATGACAGGAACTTAGGGACATGTGATGGTCAGGTGGGCCTGACCTGGGTATAAAGAAACCGGATCCATGCAAGGGTAAGGGCTCGCTCTGGAGATGCTCACGCACTTGCCAGGCTCCAAGGGGATGTTGTTGTTATTTCCTTGGAATTTTTCAGAGTAAGAGAGGTCAGGTTAGGGGAAGGTTGTTTTAAGCTCCCTAACAAAAGAGATCTTGTATGCTTTATTCCCCATTGAGTTCTCCCTGCCCCAAACACTGTGTGTGGAGGAACACACCCAGGGAGGGGCTGGTGTGGAGTGTGTGGGGGAAACAACTCATTTGATTAAGAAGAGGTTCATCATTTATCCAGGCAGTGGTTGGTCCAACAATCTATTTGGGAAATTCTTTTTCTGCTAAACTTAGTCTCTTGGTTCTATGGAGCACCCTTACTGTGTGTTTAGCCAGAGAAGGGAATATAGACTTACCTTTCAGGTGGGAAAATGAAACATGGATTCTGGTTCACAGACATCTCCAGCCGAACAGCGAGCCAGGCTGGCTTGAGCTTCAGGTCCAGCCCCATTCAATTGTTCCTAAGTTGTAACCAGATAGACCATGCTTTGATATTTATTAGTTGGAAGGACGTGGGTTCAAATTCTGGTTCTGTGCTTTCTGGTGGTGTGACCTCAGGCAAAGTATTTTAAGGATGTCAGCCTCAGGTTTTTAATCTGTTAAATGGGGGTGATAATAGAATCTCTCTCAGTGTATAGTTGAAATAGGGAGTTTAGGTCTGGCTGGTGCCATCTTGGTCATATGGTAGATGGTAGTGTCTGGCATCTTGTCTTCATAGGGGTGGGGAGGAAGGTGAAGCCCCTGCCTCCCAGGTAATGGACAGGTCTGAATCCCTGGAGGCAGGAGTGGGCACTTGGCTGATAGGTTACTAAAGCTGTCAGTCCAGTGCCTGGGACTGGGAGTTTCCTGTGACCTGCATCCTGACCTGGCATTATTTAGGCCTGCACCAGCTCAGGTGCCAGGAGGCCATACCACGTGTGTCCATGTTTGTGTTCTCCGTCTCCTGTCTCCTGCCTCCTGGCTGTTCTCCAGTCACCACTTCAGCTCTCTATGGGAGCTGGATTGGTTTGTTGGTATTGTTTTTGTTCTCTCTTTCCTCTCTGGCTTTCAGGCTCAGTTTCCTCACAGTGTTCAGTGCATTAATGGGCTGCTCGTTTTTGAGACAGTAATCAGCCTTTTATAAAGACTCCAACATTCAACCTTGCAAAATGTGGCTTCTCTGTTTTCTCCCCTTACAACATAGTTATGAGGAAGAAATAACATGGTGGACATGACTTCTGGCTCCATTTATCACAGTCTATGGCATTCCTAGAGAAGTCCTAGAACAGGGTTTGAGTCCATAGACTGTGGCTATTATTGATGGAGTTTTTATCTCTTCTTCTTACAGTGTTCTTTGTATCACAGCCTAACTCGTCACTCATATCCTACAGCTCAGCCCAGCTTTCTCAGGGCTGCTTTTCAGTGACACATCATAGAACCATTTTTCTGTTCAGGATTACCTCTGGTGTTTTCATTGTAACTCCTGCATATGTCTGTCCTTATATTATTGCCGGTTCCAATGTTGGCCTCTTTTCCAGAGAAAGAAAAAGAGCGAGAGAGAGCGAGAGAGAGAGAGAGAGAGCGAGAGAGAGAGAGACAGAGACAGAGACAAAGAGACAGAGAGAGAGACAGAGACAGAGAGACAGAGAGACAGAGACAGAGACGGAGACAGAGACAGAGACACAGAGAGACAGAAAGAGACAGAGAGACAGAGACAGAGACAGAGACAGAGAGAGACAGAGACAGAGACAGAGAGACAGAGACAGAGATACAGAGACAGACAGATACAGAGACAGACAGAGACAAGAGAGCTTTTTCAGGCTGGAAACCTGGTTCAAGTATAGAATGCCATTTGTGAACTAGCAAATTAAGTGAGCACAAGGCCCTGAGTTCAAGCCACAATATCAATCAGCCACTCACAAAATGAAAGAGCCCTAGAACCCAAGCAGTGTGTTGTTTCTCTCTCCTTTCCTCCCAGTTCACACAGCTTTTTGAATGTTAGGAGTTTACATACTTGCTGAATAAATGCCTGGAAAGGTGAGCAGGCATTACTGAAGGGAGAGATTGGTGTTAGAGATAGTGGTGCTTGCTTGAGGTCAGAGGAAGAAGAAGAATGCATCATGAAGGAGGAGGAAGGACACTTTGGCGAGGCAAGTCTGTATGCTATTCAACATAGTCTGAATATTTGTGTCCACTCAATAAGGATATGCCAAAACTCTACCCTGGGTGAAATAGGAGACCCCTAGAGAGCTAGTTTCCCCATCCTACCATGTGAAGACAGTGAGGTACCAGCCATAACTTAAGAAGTAGGCCCTTGCCAAACATTGGTACTCTGCTAGTGCTCTAAAAATTTTTGTTGTTTCTAAGGTACCTGGCTTCTGTTATTTGTCATAGGACTTCAAAGCAGCTCTAGTTAGTCCATGTGTTGACGATGTATTTTCTATAGTAACATTTGAAGCTTCCTAATCCCTAGGCATATTTAAGACTGTTTTGTTGTATTTCCAGAGTATGCGACAAATGCTTCAGCTATCTGTATTGCCTATGAACAACAGAAGGTTTATTCATTGCAACCTGGATAGAAGATTTTATTTTTTTGATGGTACAATGAGTAATGTTTGTTGCACTAATCAATAAAGTTTATAGGCCTTCTTGGCTTTGCCTGGGCAGGGTCTGAGTGGCTCGGGCCATCTAGAATGGTTCCCAGCACTTCCACTAAGATTCTGTGTCCATCTGTTGAAGGAGAATTCTGTCATCTGACCAATTAACTCAGTGTTTCTGATAGCTCCTTGTCACATCTGCTTCTAGTGAAGGGACAGCTGAGACAAACCAGGTGGTCTGATGTTTGCTGAGCTTACAAGCCAGGTGGTCTGATGTCTTAGATCCTGCTGGCTGATAAGCATCTCTATGTGTCAGAATTCAGTTACACCCTTGCTTTTATCTTACAGGCCAACGATTGCAAGGTAGGAGGAGATATGGTGGTCCTCACGCCTAACCATTGAAAACTTCCAGAAGGCTATGGACCTAATGCTCTAACAGTGACCATTGGTACAAGTCAACTGGAAGAGATTTTGAGGCCAGTACAATCAATATAGGAATGCAGGAATGTGTTGAGGGGACCCAAAGGAGATCAGATTTGGTGGTCTATTGCTTCTGCTAGTCAATGACAAGGTGTATAGGAAATAGGACCAAGTATGTTCACATAGCTGACTTGGCTCTCATAACACAGGAGGATGAATTGAGCAGTTACTAGAAATAGCAAGAGTCCAGATGTAGGTTTCCAGAGACTCCAGGTCAATGTCTTTTTCCCTTATGCCTCCTGCCCTTAAAGATTTGAAAGCCAGACTAGGAGATATAGTAAAAGATGGCAGTTAGTTCCTCAGCTGAATAGAAAAGGACTGCCTTCCAGCGGGCCCCGTGTGAGCCCTGGATACAATCTGCTCATGTGAGAGGCACAGCCTCTCTGTCCCCAGAGTGTCATTCTGGCCAGTCTCATCTCTAAATCTGAGGACAATTTTGTGGGATTCAAGGAGTCCCTATGGCTTCCTATCCAGATTGCCGATTTCCTTGAACTTTCTTTTCTGTTGTAGGAGCCCCTATTTTATCCCTAACCTTTCCCTACTGAGAGACAAAAAGGGCTTCCTGTCTTTAGAACTCAGCTTGGAAAAAGGGGATTTCTATGAGCTAAGGGAATGGAGGAAACCCAAAACCAGAGGATGTATTTTCATTGGATCTGTCACTGCTGACCCTTGGTGAGTCTTCAGATGCTTACTGGTCATTCTGAGCTGCCTTGTTGAGCAGTCTCCTATCTCAACATTCTCCTCCTGCCATTTCAACAAATAAGTCAATAAGTAAGATAGACAGGATAGACTCTATTAGTGATGTCTACAAGCCCATGAAACAAAAAGTAAGGCAAAGCATCTGACTTTGGATTATCATTTGCCATATTTGAGCTTTGGGTAGTGGTTTCCAGTACCCCTGGGGAATCTCTTAAGAATGCAGATTCCCTGAGCCTGGTCCCAGTCCCCTACTGGGTATGATTTTTCAGATATAAAAGAGAGGCTGTTTTCTCCAGAGACTTGGCTGTGTGTGTTTATGTTTAAGGAACCTTTGCTCCTTTGTTCTGGGGCAGGCTACAGGCTGGAGTGAAGACAGAACTTTCCTTGTACTGTTTGCCAATGTCCATGTGGTCTCATTCAGTTGGAGCCACCCATCGGATTAGAAATGAGTTGCCTTCAGGCCTAGGCTAGCTCTGTTCTCCATAACTTCCATTTGGCTTTAGCCTTCTATTTCTGAATTGGCCTTGACAGACTTTGATGGTGCCTTGAAGGTATTTCTGTGCCCATGAACAACTTATGGGGCTGGGATGGGAGGGCTGATGGGCGAGAGGATGGGCTGGTGCTCTGAAAACAGTACCTGATGAATTGAGGGAGAGTGTGATGAAGCCATTTCTAAGCTCGTTTGAGACGCTCAGTCACAATCTGATCAGAAGCCTTACCTGCTTCCAAGGCATTAAAAATAGTCTGAGACCCTGGAGAGACAAGGGGCGCATGTTCTTTTTCCTATGTCAAAGCCAGAACAAATTTATGTGTACATGGAAACACAGGTATGATATTTACAAGGGAGAACTCAAATGCTGTGATTCCTTAGAAAAACTAGCTCACAGTCAAACACAATGAATACCAGGAAACGTACTGGGCAGTCAAGAGGAGGGGGTAGAGCAAGGCAGAGAGGAAGGGGGAGAATGCTGTCATAATATTCGATGCATATCCTATGCAACCAAGAACACTGAAGGGAAAGGATGGGTTGAGAGGGATGGAGGAGAATGACAAAATGGGTGACATCCATCAAGATGCATTGTACTTATAAACTGATTTGCACCACTCCCTTGTCCACTACTGGTAGACAATAACAATACAATTTAAATACTAGCCTGAAGAAAAGAGTTGGAGGGGGTGCACACCCCCATCCCATTTCCATCTTTTAATTCCTTCTGTGTAATGCTCAGCTTCCAGATGAGAGGCTAGCGTCCTTGGTGGGCTTCATGAGTCTCCTTAGACTGTGATATCTGAATGTGAATGAGTATAGTAGATTCCCTCTTGAAGCCAGGAGAGAAAGATGTTTGGAAATGGAAACAGAAGGGGGGTGGCAGAGGCCAGGAGGCTGCATTCTGGCTGCTCAGCACTTTTGGGGACGGTGTCAGCCAGAGGCAGATGCACACACAGCAGGCTGAGGACACAGGGACTGGCTGACATGTTCCCTGGGCAATGTTTCACACGAACACCTTCAGTGGAATGGACACAGGCACATCTCCAATTCCTTGAAGTCTTTATCTTTTGGCATCCTTTGGAAAGGTTTTTTTTTTTTTTTTTTTTAATGAAGAGAAACCTTAGCAGTAGGCTATGTGTTCATATGAATTATGCAGGAAAAAATCTTGTCATCACTGACTAGAATTTGTTTTTATTTTTTTTTTTAAATTGTATTTTATTTTATTTGAGAACATACTGTACAGAGGGGTTACAATTACATGGGCAGGATAATGCATACATTTCTTACCAAGCATTGCAGCCTCCTCCTTTGTTTACCCTTCACTTCCCTTCCCTGCCTCCCCCCTCCCCCCACCCAATTTTACCCCCCTCCCCCCACCCAATTATACCCCCCTCCCCCCCCACACCGAAATTGTAAAGCTGGTTTTGACATGACATTTTGTACTTCTCATTGTTGCAACAGGTCCCCCTGAATCCTTAAACGACTTGTTTGTCCCCATCTCCTCCACATGTTATACTGACATCAAATATAGTGAAAGCGGGGGTTACACTGTGGGGGAGGGACATACAAAGCAACAAAGAAATAATCTTATAAATGCATTAGAAACACATGCATGAAAGAAACGAAAACATTAAAATACATATTTAAGGGTTCATTTTCCTAACATCACAATATCTGGCCTTTTCCGCTTGACTCATACCTATACTAGATATTGCAAATAAGGGAAACCATGGGACCTATGCTTCTTTGGGCCTGGCTTACTTCACTTAATATAATTTTTTCCAAACCTTTCCATTTCCTAACAAATGGGGAAATGTCATTCTTTCTGATGGAGGCATAGAATTCCATTGTGTATATATACCACATTTTCTTGATCCATTCATCTACTGAGGGGCATCTGGGTTGGTTCCATATCTTAGCTATGGTAAATAGTGCTGCAATAAACATAGTTGTGCTGGTAGCTTTAGTGTGGTCTTGTTTGTAAACATTTGGGTAAATGCCCAAAAGTGGGATTGCTGGATCATAGGGGAGATCTATGTGAAGTCTTTTGAGGAACCTCCATACTGCTTTCCAAAGTGGGTGAACAAGTTTACATTCCCACCAACAATGAAGTAAGGTTCCTTTCTGTCCACATCCCCTCCAGCATCTGTTGTTGTTAGAGTTCTTGATTTTTGCTGTTCTAACTGGAGTGAGGTGATATCTCAATGTTGTTTTGATTTGCATTTCTTTTATGGCTAGGGATGTTGAACATTTCTTCATGTGTCTATTGGCCATCCTTCTTTCTTCTTCAGAGAAGCTTCTCTTTAAGTCTTTTGCCCACTTATTTATTGGGCAGTTGTTTCTTTGAGGATTTGTTGTTGGGTGGTTTAATTTTTTGAGTTCCAAGTATATTTTAGATATGAGACCCTTGTCCGTTGTATGGCTAGTAAAGATCTTCTCCCAATCGGTGGGCTTTCTATTGATCTTGCCAGCTATGTCATTTGCCCTGCAGAAGCTCTGCAATCTTATGCAATCCCATTTGTCCAACCTTTCTTTGATTTGTTGTGCTTCCGGGTCTCTATTCAGAAAATTTCGACCTGAGCCAAGGAGACCTAGGGTTTCTCCTATTCCATCCTGTAATGTTTTCAGAGTGTCTGCTTTGAGTTCAAGGTCTTTGATCCATTTGGAGTTGATTCTGGTGCAGGGTGATATATAAGGATCTAGCTTTAGTTTTCTACATGTAGTTAACCAATTTTGCCAGCACCATTTACTGAAGAGGCTGTCTTTCTTCCATTCTATTGTTTTAGCTTCCTTATCGAAGATTAGATGGCTATAGGTCTGTAGGTTCATTTCTGGGTTTTCAATTCTATTCCATTGGTCCTGAGGTCTGTTCTTATGCCAATACCAAGCTGTTTTGATTAGTATGGCTTTATAGTAGAGTTTGAAATTTGGTATTGATATTCCTCCAGCAGTGTTCTTTCCGTTGAGGAGCGTTTTTGCTATTCGGGGTCTTTTATTGTTCCATATGAATTTTTGGATTGCCTCCTCTATTTCCTTGAAGAATGAGGGTGGAATTTTGATAGGTATCGCGTTGAATTTGTAGATAGCCTTGGGAAGTATTGCCATTTTCACGATGTTAATCTTGCCAATCCAGGAGCATGGGAGGTTTTGCCATTTTTTAAGTTCTGTGTTGATTTCCTTTTTCAAGATTTTAAAGTTTAGAATTTGTTTTTAATATGACAAAACACACATAAGGAGAAATTCATTGCAGACTTGAGGGGCACGAAGCACCTTCACATAGTCACACAATTATCATTACTATGCTCTCTGCCCTCAACTCCTGAGAATCCCTGGTCTCTGGTATTCTGTGAATTTTATAGTATGAATCTCCTCTAATGAGCCTCTCTTTTCTTGGATTCAATCAGTGACATTGATGTGTTCTAGTCATTTCTAACTCCAGCAGCCCTTTACTGATCATCTCTGTCATTCTTCCCAATCAAAAGCTTATGGAAGCAAAGAAAGGAAGAAAGAATTTCTCCCCAAAGAGCCTAGGAATATAAGAAATCCTGGAAAAGTTCCTCAAAGGTCCTTTTGGTCACTGGTGTCCCTAGACTATCCTATTCTTCTTCCCACAGAAACCCAAGACCAGCAAGCAACAGTAGCACTTGAAATTTCTATGCCCTACACCCATCCTGTCTCTGTTTCTGCCCTTCTTCGCATCCCCTTCCCCTCCACTTGCCACACCTATCATTTTTTCATCTGATGTGGGTATTCAAGACAAGGGTCCAGGGCTCATGGTTTGGAGAGAGTAAGGAGCCTTTTCTCCATTGCGGGCGAGCATCTTGGCAGGTGGCTGAGGCCTATGGTCTGCTGAGTTCTCCAAGTAGCTGTGATTGTTTAGCCACACACACAGGAGGCCCATGACCTAGCAGATTTTAAGACCACAACAAACATCAAGGCAGATTGTTCCTGCTCTGTTCAAATTGGCTCTCTCAACCCGCTCTCTGGCTTTTCAGGAGACAGGTTCAAGGTAGCTAATAAGTAACTTGACTGTAGCTTTTATTTAGCTACGTGAACCTAACAGGCAGCTTAATTGCAGTTGCATAAGTGAACCATGTCATCATAAATTGGGCATTATACATCTGTCACCTGCCACCCAGTGAAATGCTGAGTGCAGAGCCTTCTCTTCTACCAATGAGGTCGTTTTTTTTGTTGTTGTTGTTTAAGTAAAAATGATGAGAACTTCTTTTCTTTTTTTATATTCTGAGATCTTGAAGATCCAATCTTGCCTGAGTCAACTGACAATTCTCCTGTGCTTTCTGGGTTCCTGTGTTAGTTTACCAGTGTGCATCTAAATCCCAAGTACTGACTATTGATCAGCCTCTTTGTTTAATTACCCAGCAGAGTGTATGCTCAACCAATCAATTTTGCTCCCAAAATGCCACGAGTTGTGCTCCTAAGGGAGGCAGGGATCAATTAATCCTTGTTTGCTTTTTAATTCCTGTTCTGAACATAGTGCATTCACGCACCGGTTAATTTTTAAATCCACTCCCCTCTTACTTCACTGCCTTCTTAATTCACCCTGGAAACCTCGGTGACCCTAAAATCCTATCAACCTCTTCTGATTGCTTATGCAGCCTCGTTAAATCACTTAGCAAATACCTGACTTGGTTTTTTCCCAAGATTTCCGCTGGTAGCAGTGGTCCAAAGTCCTTTCATTTTTTTTTTTTCCTGCTCCCTCTGAAGTCTGTGTGGAGCAGAGGTGTGGAGGAATTGCTGACACCTCTCCATTTCTGCCACCAGTCGTGAAGGAGAGCTCCTTCCTCCCTCCCTCCCTCCCTTCCTCCCTCCCTTCCTTCCTTCCTTCCTTCCTTCCTTCCTTTTTATTGTGCTAGTACTCAACTTGAACTCAGGATTTGGATGCTTTCCCTTAGCTTTTCCAATCAAGGCTAATGCTTTGCCATTTGAGCCACAGCTCCACTTCTAGCATTTGGGTGATGAATTGGAGATAAGAGTTTCAAGAACTTCCCTGCCCAACCTGGCTTCAAACCAGTGTCTTTAGATCTCAGCACCCTGAGTAGCTGGTATTATAGGTGTGAGCCAGACCCTGGGTAAGAACTTCTTTCTAGAACTTCCCTAGGGCCAGCTCCAGGGCCACCCTCTCATTACCTGCAGAAAGTGTGTGTGTTCACGAAGTCCTTCCTTTAAAAATTATTTGAAAATGGGCTGGGAAGGTGGCTCAGTGGTAGAGCTCTTCCTTTGCATGCATGAGGCCCAGGGTTCAATTCCTCAGCACCACATAAGCAAAAAAGAAAAAAGCCGGAAGTGGCACTGTGGCTCAAGTGGTAGAGCGCTAGCCTTGAGCTGAACAGCTGAGGGACAGCGCCCAGGCCCAGAGTTCAGGCCCCATGACCAGACCCAAAAAAATTATTTGAAAATTATTATAAACATGATGTACAGTGGGGTTACTGTTTCGTAAGTCAGATAGGTCAGATAAAGCATACATTTCTTTTTAGACAATATCACCCCTTCCCTTGCTCTCTCCCAGTGTCTTCCTCCCCCATCCCATGTATAGTTCATTGTCAGCATCGTGTCCAGCGAGTGCCATGGTTGCATTTGTTCACCTGTTGTCCTTCCATGTCTGTGCCCCTCCCTTTCCCTCCCAAAGACAGAACAAACAAGACAAAAGAAAAGAAAACAAAAAACTAAGGAAAAAAGCTCTTGTTTCCATTTTCTGGAGTTCTGTTCGATAAATATTATTTTATATGATCAGAGGCACATAGGCATTGTGTCTTGTGTTCCTCCCCTAAAAGTTAACCAGGTCCTTCTGAATTTTAAGGGCTTGTGTTGGTTGGAGTATATTCTGAGTTTCAGTGGCCTGTCGATAAAGCTGTAAGATCAGGGCAATACATTTTTTTCCTATGGTAATCTAAAGGATGCTAATGGCTTTTCTAAGCATGTAGACAAATCCTCACACTTTGAATCTAATGACTTTTTAAATTGTGAAAATACCGTACAGAAGGGTTACAATTACTAATACTTTTTTAAACTTAAATTTCATCTCAAAATGTCAGGACTGGCAGTCAGCCATTCCTGCAATACATGCCTGTAATCCTAGCTGCTCAGGAGCATAGAGGATAAGATCTGAGAATGTGAGGGTAGAGGTGCAAAGCTAACCCAGGCAGAAAAGATTGTGAGACTCTCATCTCCAATTAATCAGCAAAAAGCCAGAAGAGATGTGGCTCAAGTGGTAGAGTACCAGCCTTTAGCAAAAAAGCCAAGGAGAGTATAAGGCTCTCACGAGTTCAAATCCCAGGACTGGCACAAGGGACAAAAAAAAGAAAAAAAGAATGGTAGTCAGCAGAGGGTATGTCCAGTCTGAGAAACAAGTCTCTTCTGTTCATGACAGACGGTCTCTTATCTGCCTGCCCATGAGCTGGTGGTTCAGACACTGCATCCAGGTACCTTCACCCACCTCTCAGCCTCCGAAAGGATCCTGTTGGTGCTGGGGAACCATTTTCCACCTTTGAACACAGCAGCTTCCAGAGTGGTTTCTTGAAGTTGAAGATCAGTCAGAAAATCATTAAGGGGCTCTGCTGAGCATGGTTCTCAGCCTCTGAGCATTCTGCCTCTATTTGGCTAATGTGTGTTTGCTTTAGCCTGATAGAGTGCAAAATGCCTTTAAACCCAGGGAAGGATCCCCGAGGGATGAGCGCACTCGGCTCTTTCCCAGGATATTAATGCCGTGGGACTTGGCTGCTTCCAGCTTCTAAGCAGTGCGACGCCAGCGAAGAAGCAGGCAGTCGACCTTTAGGGTCTTTGATCTTATATTTTTCTGCTGGGATATTTACTATGGTAGCTAAAAATAAACAGACTAATGGGGACTTTGTCATGAGGCCACTTATAAATATCAGAAAACGAGTAGGAACAAATAGTGTGTACTTCTTCTAGTATCTGGGAGAGAAAACCACAAGCCTTTGCTTTCCAGTCACACTGCCTGATTGGGTACAGCTGCCCCCCGGGTCCTGACATCTGTGACTAATGCAGATCTGGCCCTATACAAATTGTTCCAGAAGGTTCTGATAGCATGGCAGAGATGTGGAAAAGGTTGCATCATGTATGAAAATGCACATTAAACAGGAGGAGAGATTCAGGGCAGGAAGGCTCGGCTCAGAGGAGACAGCAGCTCCCAAGAGGACAGGCTTCTCACTTTCAGGTTTATGAGGCTCCTGTGGGGTTTCTTTACCTCCCAATCCTGGGTGAAAAGCCACCAGGATGGAACAAGAGCACAGGGGCCATTATAAACCAAAAAATTTACAAAGAAACATAAAATGCTAAGCCTCTAGGAATAGGGCTAAAGTCCTTCTGCCATTGATCAGAACACATGGCAATGTCAACAACAGACAATTGGAAATGGTATTATACATATAAGTGTTACAGGTTTTAACATTTTTGAAAACCCAGGCTGATGATCTAACAGTAATGGGATTTACACAATTCTGAGTTGTGGAAGGGAACATTTGCCTGGCTGGAGAGGTAACTGTTCAATTACTGGTGGTTGGGTGAGACCTAATGGATCAGTGTATTAATGACTCAACCCAAGAACTAGCCAGAGAAAAGCTCTTACACACACACACACACACACACACACACACACACACACACACACACACACACACACTTTATTTATTTGTCTCTTCTGTCTTAGCTCAAATTTCCCCAAATTCAAGCAAAGGCTTGCCAATAATTCATAAGGGGTGAACACTATATATACCCCAATAGCAGCAGTGAGGAACAAAGGAGGGAAAATGAAAGGAAAGGCCTGTTTGGACACTGCAACAAGCATCTGGTGCTCAGTCCTTTTAGAACCTTCTGACAAGCCTCATAATGTAGCCTCATAATGTACTCTCAGAGCTGGATGCCCAAGGAGCCACAGATGGAAATCTATATGGAAAAGTCCAGCTGTCATTGGTTAAAGGTGGACCTGCCCACTCTCCAAGAGTCTGGCTATCATTGGTTAATGGTGGCCCCTCCCATTCCCTAAACAACCAGCTGTCATTGGTTAAAGGCGGCCCTTCCTACTCCCCAATTTACTTCAATGACTCAAGAGGGTCTAGAGCAACTCCTTGGCAGAGAGGCTTGCAGGCTGGACACATGGGCTGAGAGGAGTACTTGGTATGAAGCATTCTCAGATTGTATCTATGGAAAGCTGGCAGAACCTAAGTGGCAATGGCCAGAGCAGGGGGTGAGGGCCAGAGGAACCTGAAGTGAGGCTGGCATGCTCAAGACAACCCTTTAATAGTGTATGTGGGGGAGGGGGGCTGAGGGTGGTGTGGGCTTTAGAAGGAACAGAACGCAATTCTGTGTGATACATATCTAACCAGACTCAGCGCAGGATTTGACAAGTATAAGTACATCTGAAGAAACAGAAGATTTATTTGATGACTGTTTTGTATTAAAAATTGAGACTCTCCTAAAAATTCCAAGAGACTTGTGCTTAGAACACAAAGCAATGTGCTGTTAGTTAATCAATTCTCTAGAGCTGGGGCTCAGTAAGGGAATGAATCCTAGAGCAGCTTTCAGAAAGATCTGGGATGCTAGCACATCGCAGTCACAAAGCAAGTGTGACCTGAGTTTGCTGTCACCAGAGATGCTGATCTGGGGGAAATTGTCTGAATTACTGAATTTGAATGATGACTTAGAATCGTGGGCCCTTCCTGCTAGAATGGTGTGAAGCATTTTGTGCTTTGTTTCCTTTTCTTATGAATCAGGCCAGCCAGGAGCCTGAGAAAGAAAGTGATTTGCCAGTTGCTCAGAGACTGGAAGTGGAGCCCAGGTCATGTGTTAGGGGTTGTAAACAACAGTAAGAAAGAGAACTGAAAAATACAATGTCTCAAGCAATTTCAGGGTGTTATTTTTCTTACACGACGTAGCTAGTTGCTAGTATTGGTGTGGTGATTAAGGAACCAGGCATGTTCTCTGTTTGACAGTTGCTGGCATTGGTTTGGTGATTAAGAGACCAGGCATATTCTCTGTTTGACAGTTGCTGGCATTGGCTTTAGTGGTTAAGGTGCTAGTCATGGTCTCTGTCAGTCTCCGGCCTTTTCCTCATTGTCTGCATAAGATCCACCACCGGCAGGGCTTCTTGTGCTAGGAAAGGCCTTCAGCTTACGTTATATTTGTTTGATCCATGTCACACAACCACCTTTATCTCTGAGAAAGTGGGGATATGTTTTCTCAGCTGAGAATGTTAAAATGCAGTAAGGAAAGATGGTTCAATGCATGCTGGATTGACATCTAGCTGCTCATTGGCAGTGGGCTACTAGAAAACCAGCCACATTTTCTCCCTGAAATTTTTTTAAAAGAGAGCTATAAATGAGGAGCTGGGATAAATGCCAATCTGTGGCCTATCTGTGATGCCTGCCTCCAAATGCCGCTGGCCCAATTCCACTAACCATGGGACCTTGCCTTTAGTTTCTCTTCTATGAGGACAGGGCTTTAATAGATCAATGATATCACAATGAACATTCAGATGGGAACATATTCTCTCTCTCTCTCTCTCTCTCTCTCTCTCTCTCTCTCTCTCTCTCTCTCTCTCTCTCTCTCTCTCTCTCTCTCTCTCCTCCCTCCCCTCTTTAACCTCCTCCAAAAAGACCCAAAAAGAAGTAAGAGGTTTCCAGACAAGGAAGTGGGGATAATTAAGATCAGTGTCTATGCATGTGGCTTTGTTGCCGTTGAATCCACATTGTAGGTGATTTGCTGAATGCAGAGAATTAGGGTACTTACTTCCATCAGGAGAGAACAAAAATAAATGTCTCATGTACATATGTCTGACTAAAAAGCTACAGGGAGAAAGAAAATAATCGAAATAAATAAAATGTTAGAAAATGAAGAGATGGAAGAGAAAGCAGAGAGCTAGCTTCTCTTGAGGCCAAATTATGGAAGTTCATGCTGTTTATTTCCTATCCTGTGTCTGGCAGCTGTGCTGCAGATGTTAATACACACGGTGCAATGCTTTCCATGTCCAGGGATTCTTAATTAGCAAATTCTTATTTGTTAAGGTGTAATGCCTTCTACATGTTGCAGACCAAGAGAAAATATTTACAAAACACATATGCCGCAACAGACTAAAACTCAGAGGATAGAAAGCAATAAACAAGTCAATTACAAAACAGAAGATATAAATACAGTCATCACCCTAAAAGATGAAAAGATGAATAAGTAAAAAAGATGCTCACCATTACTGATCATTAAGAATATGCAAATTAATGCTACAATGAGATGCTTTTACATACCCATGTGCAAAAGGCAACATTAGAGTGATTTAAAATGTCAGGTGCTTGTGAGAATGGTGGAGCTTCTGGAACTCTCCTGTATTGGTGGTAGGAACATCAAATGGTGTGGTCAAAAGTCTGGATGTTTTTTATTTTTGTTGGTCTTGGGGCCTGAACTCTGGGCCTGGGCGCTGTCCCTCAGCGCTTCAGCTCAAGGCTAGCGCTCTACCACTTGAGCCACCGTGTCACTTCCAGCTTTTTCTGCTTATGTGGTACTGAGGAATTGAACCCAGGGCCTCATGCATGCAAGGCAAGCACTCTACCACTGAGCTACCTTCCCAGCCACTCTGGATGTCTTTTTATAAGACTAAACATACATTTTCTATATGACCTAAAAATTCCACTATTACCCATAATAACCCAACACTAAAGACAGTTCAAGTATCTATCAAATAAACTATAATTAATCTATACCATGGACTATGGACATAATGAATGAGCCACTAATACATGCAATATGGGTGAATGCAAAAGCTTTATGCTAAATGAGATTAGCCAGACACAGAAACTAAATACTGTGTGAACCTATTTATTATAGGATACTATAATAATATACTGTAATTAATACAATAGACAATATAAGATGATTGATATAAAATTTAACAAAAATAGTATGGTATAGGAAGAATATAAAAGAATATATTATAGGAAGAATAGCAATTCTTTTCTTTAGTTCCCATAGGCTCTTAATTGATATGGGCCCAATATCCAAAACCATATTAGCAAAAGAACACCAAGAAGAAACAATATTAATGTGTAGTTTTCATATATACATTTATACCTAGGGAATGAGTCATTCTCCAAGAGTTGGTTTTAAATTCCAGTTTATAGAGTATCTTTAATGAAGAATGGTAACATTTTAGGAAAATGACAAAATTTCTAGGAGTCACAACTTGTGGGAAGGCAAATAAATGGTTAGTTAAATATTAAGTGACAAACCATAAGGTGGCTTGATCTGGTACCACCTCCAGACCATAAGCAACTTCACACTGGTTTCAATGATGAATCTCTCTTCTCCTTAGTAGAATGGTGGTCAAGAATGTGAACAAATGTCCTGCTTTTAGATGAATAAAAGGCACAGAGCATCCTGCATCTGCTTCTTAATTACATTGAACTGAATCATGCTTCAGACTTTGGTGGGGGGGGGGGGGGGGAAGGGCAGTGTATTCTGTTCTCCCATAGTAGAAAGTTGTAGGAAAGGCAAAATTATGGTGAAAGGAAAATCAGTCATTACCAGAAATTGCTTGTAGGGAGCAAGAATCTATTGCAATGGGGCACAAGAGAACTTTTGTTCTTTTAAAAATTATTATCCATCAGAAGCTGTACAAAGGAGTTTCGATTCAACTTTATCAGTTCGTGAGGACAATGCTTCTTGCTCAACCTTTTCATTGTTCTCCCCCATCTCTCCCAATCCTCACCCATCCCCTCAGTATTCTGAGTTCCATTTTCACCTGTAAATGTTGAATATTAGGGTATTTCCCCACAACTGTTTCATATGTAAACATGGAATATCATGACTGTATTGGTCTACAATCATGTATTGATGCATGCTAAACACTACTTAAAATTGGTGAACTGCAATATTACTTTAATAAATTTTATCATTCAGTAAATCTGTTCTAAAAGATAAAGCCTCTTTGGAAACCTCAGCTCTTGGCCGACCATCATGGGAGCCATTTGTTACCCGGCAAGTGTGGTGTGGGAACCTCAGGCTTGAAAGGCTGAGAGCGATCAGTGCCAACACAAGCACCATCCTCGGATGCTTGCAATCTGAGCCCTTTCACACTGTGAAGTTGAACTCAGAGCTGAGCCAAGGAAGAAGGTATTATATACTAAGAAATTTTGGTCATAATGCATTAAAAGATGATACTAAGAAAAAAAAGAAATTCACAACTCCTCCAAGAATATAGAAGTGAACTCATTTGACTTAACTCATAATGTGAGGAACAGACAGATGTTAAAGCTAGTAAGGGGTAAGGTAATGTATAAGATTGAAAAGAGTAAAAGGAATGTTAATAATTGAGCCAGGCACCTGTGCCTGTAATCCTAAATTGCTAGCTTTTCAGGAGGCTGAGAGTTGAGGATCACAGCTTGAAGCCAGCACAAGTAGACAAGTCTATTAACCAGCAAAAAGCCAGAAGTGGAGATTGGGCTCAAGTGGCAGAGCACCAGCCTTGAGTGAAAAGCTAAGGGAGAGAGTGAGGCTGCCAAGCTCCAGTGCTGTTACATCACTAAACAAACCTAACTAACTAAATAGAATGTTGAAAAGGATGAGCAAATGGATGCGGAATTGGTTTTCCTATAACCAGGGACAGAGTTTCCCTGCTTGAAAGAAATGATTTGCATATCTATAGACAAAAATACACTGTGTTGCTCTCAGCTACCTAGACTTTACAAAGTTGTAAAATAGTTCTCACAGGCTTAGAATTGGATCACTGTGTCTAGTTTGCCATAGAAACACAATTTTTTTTAGTCCACGTAGAGATTGTGGGAAGAATTTCTGGGTCCATATTGAAAGAGCAGTTACTCTTTTCTCTGTAGATTTTACCCCTGCCTTTTCCTATGTCTTCCAGGCTTTCTCTCTACTCTCAAATATCTCCCTCCTCTGCAGGATGTAGTCATGAAAGATCACCTCAGTATGAATCTGTCTTTTTCTGATCACCTTGAAAAACTTGGCTAACCCATGTAGCAGGTGGACTCTTTGTCTACTAATCATACCCTTTCTTTCTGGAATATCATCACCCTTGTGATGATGATTAGGTAGAATTGTCCCAAAGCAACAGCCCTTGCTCCAGGTAAGGTCCTTAATTCTCAAAAGCATTCCATTCTTCCACTCTCCAGGCTCCAAAAGTCAGAAGAAGGTAATAAATCACTCTAATGCCCACACGTTTACAGCTTCCCAACATAAATGCTCACTTGCAACACTTCCATATTTTCTTGGATTGATTTTTTTTATCACCAATTCTCCTCCTCATACTAATAATACTCTCCATAAAAAGACAGTTAAAATGAACTTCCTACATAACTTTTAGAATTATATAGAGGGCCCATAACCAAATATCTGAATAGAACATAAGCAATTTAAATGTGTGTCATTTTCTGCTCTTTTTTTAAAAACCACATTGTTATGCGTCCCTATTAGTTGTAAGATTTCATTTTGATATATCCAAATATGTAATATACCTTGATCAGACTCGCCTCCTTCATCACTCTTCCTCAGCCTCACTGTTCCCTTCCCAAACCAGCAGTCTCAACAAGCCTCATTGTTCCATTTTAACACCTCTACATAAAGTAGGATTGTTTCCAACTTTTTGTGTGTGTGTGTGTGTGTGTGTGTGTGTGTGTGTGTGTGTGTCTGTGTGTGTTTGACTGAGTGTGTATGAGCTTGAACTCAAGGCTTCATCCTCTTGCTTGGCTTTTCACCCAAGGCTGGTGCTCTACCACTTAGCCACACTTCTATTTCTGGTTTTTGGTTGGTAAATTGGAGATGAGTCCCTCAGCTTTGTCTGCTCTGGCTGGCTTTGAATAGATATCCTCATGTCTAAGCATCCTGCATATCTAAGATTATTAGGTTTGAATCACCACACCAGGCAAGTTATACTGTTTCTAAAGTGATTAAGAGCAGGAAGAAAAATCAGACAGGATTTGTATTAAGCCCTTGTTCTGCCACTATGTGACTTAGAGCAAATTATCTAGTCTTTATGAGTCGTCTTTTCCTTTGTACATTGGGTTATTATGAAGATTGAATTGAAATGTATATAAAGCACTTAGGCTTGTAACTGGCATACAGAGAGGAACTGTTGAAATAATCAGCTGTAAATTGCATGAAAGGGGTATGCATAGGGAAGGCAGAATTAATCTCTTTTGTTCACTGTGTGATCACAACACCTGTCTGATTTTTATATTAAAGCTTAAATAAGTACAGAAGGAATGCTCAATAAAAGTAGATATTATCTCAGTTTTATACATAGTCTATTTATGTAATGCATCTATCATCACATCTAATAGTAAATTATTCTCTAAATCAATTCTCAGTAAAAATTTCTCTCTGAGTCTATAGTCCTTTGTATTCTTATTTTTTGTTACTTATATTCTTAGGTGTTGACAGTTCTCCATCTTTGTTTATTCTGTTTATGTATCCAGTGACGTCTGCTTCAAGTACCAGGTTAACCTCTGCAGACAGATAGATGGACAAAGCGTGATTCTTTCCATAACTTTTCTCATAATCTAGTTGAGAAACAAGATCAAGCTAAACAACAATGCTTATTTTGAATGAATACTTCATAATATTGGCAAAGGACCCCTAGTGTGACCAATAAACCATAAAATGGTTTTCTACCTTATCCTAGAGGTGGTAAGAGGAAGGGCTTCCTGGAATAGGTGCTGTTGGAGCCAGGTTCTAGGAGATGGTAGCCATTGCCCAAGAGATTCTAGGTAGAGTGCATAACACAAGATGTAAGCATTCCATTTCATTTGCCTGGCATATAGGTTGATTGCAGGATGCTATGCTTTGAGACCAGAGAGGTAGTAAGGGTCAAATAATAAAGGTCTTGACAGTCACTCTAAGGTTTTGAACTGTTATTGAGACTCTGAAGATGTCAGTAACATTCACCAAAGCACAGTTTTAGAAACAAAATTCTAGTGGCAATATAAACTAGAAGAGCAAGCCTGCATGTGGAGAAAGAGATTTGTAAGTGATCACAGTCATGGGTGAGAGATGAAGGCTGGAGCTTAAGTAATCATGGACAGATGTGCTCATTGCTTTAAGAAATTGAAATTGGTAAACCAGCCAGTGTGGGAAAGAGATAGATCAAGATGGAGGAGAAAGAAAGACCACAAGGGTATGTCTTCACTGCTATTCCATAAATGAGAAAATGGAATACTGGGGGCAGAGACCTGTAATCCTTTCTACTTGAAAGGCAGATAGAAGGATTATAATTTAAGGCTAGCTTAGGAAAAGTTAAAGTGATACTCTATCTAAAAAAACCATATAAAAAGATCAAAGGACTGGGTTGTGGCAGAACACTTGCCTAGCAAGCAATCTCAAAGAAGAGGAAGAGGAAGGAAGAAGGAGGAGGAGGCGGAGAAAGAAGGCAGAAGGAGGAAGAAGAGGAGGAAGAGGAGGAGATCGTTCAGATCTGAATGAATTGTTTTTGTTGGATAAGTGCAATACTTAAGTGAAACCTCCTCTATCTAGATGCCTGGTTATAAAGTCTGATAGAGAAGACCGTAGATCATAAGTTGCCTGTTACTGGCAAATTTGTCTTGTGGTAGAGAAAACTTGTTTGAGAACAGTATTACCTAATTATATATGGTAACATGGGTAAGAAGACCATGGAGGAAACCTAAAGGAAATGCTAAAATGTGGGAGATGGGGAGAAGAAAGAGAATTAGCTAATGGAACAGAATGAGTGGCCAGAGGCAGAAGTAACAGTAAATATGAAACTTAAATGAAAAGAGGTTTCCAAAGTGAGGAGTCATGAGGAATCTGAACTGTTCCATAGAGGTGGGGCAGGGGGATGGTCAAGTCCTAGGAAGAACTCATGGTACTTCCTGGTGATTCTGAAGAGATGGTCATGTTATCCTGGGTAATTTGAGTGTAGGAGGAGGGACAATGAGACCTGAGGTCTAGAGAAAGAACTGGAAGTGAGGGAGTCAACGGAAAGTATTATACTATAAATCAGATACAAATCCAATCACAAGACAACAGAGAAGCCACATTGGAGTGTTTATAAAAAGGCCAGTTACTTAGAGCGCTAGCCTTGAGCTGAAGAGCTGAGGGACAGCGCCCAGGCCCAGAGTTCAGGCCCCACAACAGGACCCAAAAAAAAAAAAAAAAAAAGAAAGAAAAAGGCCAGTTACTGCAGATGGACTTTTGTCTCAAAGATCTGCAGCTAGCAAATACACTTAACATGGTTAGGAAACTGAGCCATAAGGGCCGAAGAGGAAAGAAAGAACAAGATCAATACCAACAAACCAAGTCAGCTCCCATGGAGATCAGAGAAGAGCCAGGAGACAGGACACAGGACACAAGCAGACAGGAGACACATGGCACAGAGTAATGGCTTCCCGAGCTGGTCTCAGCCTAAATAGGGTCAAAGGGCAGGGTCACAGGCACTGGACTGACGGGTTTAGTAACCTACCATCTAAGTCCCTGCCCCTGACTCTAGAGATTCAGGCACACTTCTCACCTGGGAGGAAGGGGCTTCACCTTCTCTCACTATGAAGACAAGATGCCAGATCATACCATCCACCATATGGCCAACATGGCGCCGACCACACCCGATCTTCCCACTTCAAAAGTACTGGCCACTATTTCAGAAACTTGACTCTGGAAACAGAGAAGAGAGACAAGTAAGGGCTTAATGAAGATATAGGTTCAAGAGAGGGCTGTTGGGAATTTCAGGAATAAAGATCTGAGAATGGGTGTCTGTTGGGAGGAATGAGCCATTATCTAAGAGTCTTTCTAGAAATGTACCTGGGGAAAGTAATGAAAGCTTGGGACAAAGAACAATACATTCTCCTCTTCCTTCTTCTAGTTTGTGGTTCAGGGCTTCGAGCCTGCTAGGCATGCACCTTGCCAGTTGAACCACACCCCAGTCAGTTTGCTTTTTCTATCCTTTGTTTTTCAGACAGAGCCTCATTAATACTTTCCCCCAAGCTGGTCTTGATAGGATCCTCCTATCCTCCTCTTAAGTGGCAGATAGAATGGCAAGCAATTCTCCTTACTGTAAGAATCAAGGAAGATGCTGACTCTGGAGACAAAACTGATGTATCTGGTGGAAAGGAAAAAAACTTGGAAAGTCTTCTGTCATTTAGGCCAGTGCTCAATGATGGAGCTGAGTAATTGGGTAATGTACAATCACTGCTCTGATTTTTACTCCAGCCCTTTGAAAAACCTGCTCCTACACAATGCTACATTTATCTAGACTGGAAGCCTCCTGGCTCTGCATGTGATGTAATCCTTCCTTCCTGATCCTAAGCATAATCTGCAGCACAATGAGTGCATTTTCCTCTCCTGGATGGGAAGTCTGGAACAGGCTAAGCCAGGGAAGGCAGGCAGGTGTGGAGAAGGATTGCTCAGTTGCATCTTTGCCATTGGGGAAAACATTTTTGGGTCTTCAGAGAGTGTTTTCTTATTATTTATAGGGGACATTGGCCATCAGAGCAGGGTCTGGGTTTAGCATGGGAAATTATTGATATTGACTGGTGTTTTGGGTTCTATTTCCAAAAATTTAAAATTTTATGTATTGTTTCTTTCATGCCAGTCATGGGGCTTGAACTTAGGGCCTGAGCGCTGTCCTTGATCTTTTTACTCAAGGCTAGTAACACTACCACTTGAGCCACAGCTCCACTTCTGGCCTTCTGATGGTTAATTGGAGATGAGATTCTCATGGACTTTCCTTCCCTGGGCTGACTTTCAGCTGTGATTTCTCAGATGTCAGCCTCCTAAGAAGCATGAGCCCCTGGTGCCTGAGTAATGTTCTTAATTGTCCATTGTACACAATTATTCCAGGTTATTGATTCTTTATATATAAAACTAAAATTTACCTGTATTCCTGGTAACATAAAAGCTGTCTTTGTTACCAAAGAAAGTACAAAACCAAGAGGTTCTCAGCTTCCCAGATTCTACAGAGTTTGCAGGAACTTTAGATCCATGATGGAAAACATTTTCCAGGTCAATAAAGGAGAGACTCAGAAGGTGGAAAGTTTTTAGCAAGGATTTATTTTAGCAAAGGAGGATACAGAAGAGAGAATTTGGAAGGGATGGAAGGAATCTTTCCTGTATTTTCCGCATAGGGAGTAGAAGACTAAGCAGTAGTTATTGGCTAGGTTATTTATATGGGGAAAGTTCATATTGGATTTCTCTCTAGGCACCTGGTTGAGTCACCTAGCAACCTTTATCCATTTGCTAAGTTTCTAAGTGTTGACACAATAGTTTGGGGTGGGTTTGTTGCCCACAACATAGCTAAGATGGGGCTTGTTGTTTTCCTAAAACATAGAGACAAGTGGCCTAAGCTTATCCAAAACACAGGGACTAGAGGCACCAGACCTGCCCTTAGTTATTTGTCTCTACCTATTCAGAGTGACAGCTTCTTAGCATGGCAAAGGAGGCAGACATGCGCCCTTTTGCTAGGTCTGTCTATTCTGTTGATTTCTGTTACATCTTAAAGGAGAAGGGAGGGGGAGGGGCTGCCTCTTCTCATCTTCCAGCTTTATTTTACTGCCTGGTTCTATTGCTGGTGGCTTCAAACTGCCTGGTTCTATTGCTGGTGGCTTCATCTATCTATCCCATCTCATCTTGACTAGCTGCAGTTGCTGTGGGTGATTATAAAAGACCCCAATCACATAGTCTTCTTTTTCCTTGTTTGTTTTGAGAAAACAAAACAAAACAAAACACCTCTCTATGCAGCCCAAGCTGGCTGGAAACTTGGTATGTAGCCCAGGCTCTCCTACGTATTCTTTTTTAGTTCTTCTTTTTCTTTTTTAATACATAGACTCAAGGCATTTCAACTTTGTTCTCAATCATTCTCATTTCTTTCACCCCTCCTCATACCTTCAATCATTGTCCACATCATTTGACCGCATCTGCCCAGGATTTCAAGTTGTGACCGTTTTCTCCTGTCACTTACCTGAGTCTGTGATCTGTGAGCACTTCCTAGTGAATTCCTCTGAGACAAATAGACACCACTAGTCAATTTCTTCACTCACTGATGTTGAGACAGGCACTGACACACAGCACACTCAAATGATAGCTTTTCACCTGCCCCACAGCTGGCCACCCTGGGCCATGGGAATCCATGGAGGTTGCCTACATGCTCTGGTCCTGTTGGAATAGGGAGCTAATTTTTGGTGCATTCAACCAAAAAGGCTAAAGGAGAGACAATGGATTAATTTTTCTCTTTTTTAAAAAAATTATTTTGTTGTAAAGGTGATGTACAGAGGGGTTACAGTTACTTAGTAAAGTTGTGAGTACATTTCTTGTCGAATAGCATTACCTACTCCCTTGTTTTCTCCTGCTTTCCCTCTCTTTTGAGTGAGGTCTAGCTAGTAAAACATCTTGGGAGGCCATTGGATAGAAAGGTTAGAAGCTGGCATGCACTGAACAGTCAGGCAAGTAGCTCGAATATTGCAATACTTCCTGTCATTATTCAATAGTCACTGGGGGCTTTAAACATTTTAAATTCTTGTTTGTTATGCCATGGGACAAGGTTTACACAGAAAGGAGACATGGTAGAGGTATTTAGAGATGGTGAGCAAGGGAGAATGGAAGGACTACAGACATGGAAAGCATATGGAGCACACAAAAGCTACCAAGACAGCAAGGGATTGGGTGAGATAAAACAGTGAGCAAAGTGCAGTGCTACTCCACAATAAACAGATTGAACAGTATGTTTATAAATCAGTATCTGCCAAGACAGTTTACAATGCAGTTTCCATTCCACACAGCTTTGCCTTAGAGTTCTGTATTTTTTTTAGTCTTTTTTTTTTTTTTTAGTAAGTACTGTGGCTTGAACTCAGGGCCTAGGAGATGTCCCTTAGATTTTTCTCTCAAGGCCAGTCCTCTACTACTTGAGCCACTGCTCTATTTTAGGTTTTTTGCTGTCAATTATTATTATTATTTTTATTTAATTTTTTAAATAAGTTTTTTTTATTGTGGAAATACCATACAGAGGGGTTACAATTACATGAGCAAGGTAATGAGTACATTTCTTACCAAGCATTGTTGCCTCCTCCTTTGTTTCCCCCTACCATCCTTTCCTATCTCCCCTCCTCCCTGCCCCCCTCCACCCCACCCCATTAGCTGTCAATTATAAGGAAGAGTCTCACAAACTTGGTCCCACTCAGGCTGTCTTTCAACTGCAATCCTCAGATCTCAGCTTCCCGAGTAGGTAGGCATGAACGATTAGTGTCCAGCTGTGTTCTGCATTTCTAGAAGCTGTAATTTTCATTCCTTCTCCAATCTTTGCTGTTTACAGTCATTATATCTTAAAACAATTATATTAAAGCAAAAATTCAAAAACACAGTCTACTTGTTAATATGAAAAATTAATTTATTCCTTTAAATAGAACTTAATTGCACTAATAATCAGATTTTCTGGTAGAAAGAGCATTTGGTATCTATCTCAAAGAACAAGTCTGCCTTTACAGATCTGGGGTGGTGCTATTTAATACGTTACCTGTTTAAGTGTGTATGGTACCTTCATTAAACTTTTACACACACATATATATATGTATATATAATATATATATATATATATATATATACATATATATGCAGTAGACAGGCACCAGTGGTTTATACCTATAATCCTAGCTACTTAGAAGCTCAGGAGGCTAAGATCTGAGGATCACAGTTCAAATCCAGCCCTGGCAGGAAAGTCTGTAAGACTCTGTCTTCAATTAATCACCAAAAAGCCCAAAATGGAGTTATGGCTAGAGTGCTGGTAGAGCTGTTGTAGACTGCTAGCATTGGCTCAGGGAGAGTACCTTGGCCCTGAGTTCAAGCCTATGACCAGCCTTAAAAAAGCAATTAACATCTCATGATATTGGTCATTGTAATGACATTAATAATTGTAAGCCTTGATAGTTGTGTGTTACTTCTTTCTATAGGCCAGGTTCAACTCTAAGTCCATTATTTTTTCAGTCTGTATAACAACCTATGAAGTTTTCATTGTTGTTATTCTTGTTCTAGAGGTAAGGAAATGGAAGGTGTATGCATTAGGTAGTCTGCTACAACCACAGATGAATGAATTATTGATGAGTTAATGAATGTAGCATTTGTTCTTACAATGGAAGGAAATTCTGACCTGTACTTGGTTGAAACTTGAGGACATTATGTGAAGGGAAATAAGGCAAAGGCAATAGGACAAATATTTTGAGATTCTATTTATATATGGAACCAGAAGTAGCAAAAAATCATACAGATAAACAATAGAACAGTGGATGTCATGGGCCAGGGGCCAGGAAATGGAGATTGTTATTTAAGAGGTTCTGAAGTCATTTGGGGCAGATGAATGGAACTGATGGCTGCTAACAATGTGAAAGTACTTAACACTACTGAGAGATAGTCATTAAAATACTATGTTGTGTATTTTACCAAAACTAAGACCCAAGAAGAGAAAGAGGAAGAGAGAGACAGAGACAGAGAGACAGAGACAGAGAGAGAGGAGAAACAGAGACAGAGGCAGAGCGGGAGAAGCATGGTCACACATCCTTATAATCTCAGCCCTCAGAAGGGAGAGGCACAAGAATCATGAGTTCAAGTTTGAAGCCAGCAGGGATACATGGCGAGATCCTGTCTCACCTTTTTGATTTTAATTTTAATGACTAAAATGTAGCATGTGTTCACTGAAACAAAATTTTAAACTCTGTCATGTTACAAGTATATTTTCCTAGTGACCATGTTTTCACCTCCACTGTCCCACAGATAAAACCGTTTTGTTTCTGGATGTGTATATTGAGAAAATTTCCCTGCATATACAAAGGAGTATGTGTTTGTGTGCATGGATGCATTTGAATTCTGCTCTGTGCTTTGAATTTTGCACTTTCTTTCCCCATATATGGATGTCTGGTCTGTCATTATACCTTAAATTCTTCGGTGCCGCATGGCAGACTTGTGCCTCTTTCCATTTTCCTTGCTATTGCTTTGCTATTATAAACATAAATACACATATATGTATCTTGTGCATATGTGTGTATAAACATCCTTCAAAAATAGAAACAAGCCATTTGGGATCCTTGCATTAGTATCTCTCCGACCTTGAATAAATGGAAATTAGCCAGCCGCACCAGTTTCCAAGGAGAAAGGAAATGGTGAAAGGGAGGGAAGCAGACCCTGGATAAGGTACGATGGATCAGAGGAGAGTGGCCTAGGAATATGTCAGATGGGAAGCATAGTAAACCCCCATCGTAACACAGGTTCCTTAGGTGACAGGACTGTGTTTGCTAAACTTTGTTTGAAGAAAGCCTTCAACATCGCTTGTGTTGCATGGACAAACACGAGGGAAGATAGAATCTGTGTTCTGTGAGGAGAGCTGTCTTTGGGGATGTAGAGTCTTTGGACAGCTGTCCTGAGGTTTCGCCCTGGATCCCCTGTTGTGCGTGTAACCCTCTTCCCAGCAGAACCTCTTGTGAAAAAAAGGCAAAAACCCCAGGAATCGGGCTTTGAGGTACCTTGAATTCATCCCTGAATGAATTAACTGATCAAATTCTGCGCTCACTTTCAGAACTTGTCACTTAGAGAATAACTGGAAAGAGCATACATTGGCTAGAGATAGAGCTGGGCCTGGTTGTGCTTGTTTGTAATCTCAGATCTTGGAAGGCTGAGGTCAGAGGATCGTGAGTTCCGCATCTGTATAGCCTCCATAGTCAGATTAGACTGCCTCAAAGTAGATCCTGCCTCAAACTGACTTATCACCAAGAAAAGACCAAAGGGTAAAACCAACAAGAAATCTACATCTACAAGCTCCAGTCTTCAATGACAGAGGTACAGGGGGAGTTAAGAACAGGGGCATTGGTTGAAAGTCTTCATGAAACACACTGCTGTCCTACTGTCTGTGCATTAGGCATCCTGCCCCTCACCCCACACAGCAGTTTATCATCTCTTCCCATTGGTTAATGGACAGCAGAAAATGGATTGCAGTGAACAGAGCTAAGCCAGGGAATATTCACCAAGAAGGTGTTGTTCCCAGTCCTTCCCCAAACCATGGTAAACTTCCACTGCCCAGGAAGGAAGCAAGAGAAACTATCTTCAATTCCCAGTACAGCAATAATACAATGAAAATAAGATGCAGCAATCAAATACCTTTAAACATGTAAATGACAAAGATCAAGTTCACCAGAAATTGTGCTATACCTATGTTGGAGAAGAGTAGAAGGAAGAGTGAATTTGTTGTTGGTGTTGGTGTTGGTGTTGGTTGGAGTGATGATGATGATGATGATGATGATGATGTGTGTGTGTGTGTGTGTGTGTGTGTGCATGAGACACGCATGCATGCATGCATACAAAGGTCGTGGTGATAGGAGTGCTCAATGCTCACGTTCAAGAAGAAGGAATGACTGTGCAGACACTAAGTAAGATTAAGCATATTAGCATAAGCCCCAACAATATAAGGCCACGCTTGTGGGTTAGTCTTAAGAAGCGTGCATGTGTACTGGGTGGGCAGCCGCCATGGGATGAGACATCCCCCCTTGAGATCGATGGAGGAAATTGCTGTGTGATGGAGGAGGGATGGGAAGCAGGAATTCTGGGGACAAATGGTGCAAGCTTCAGCCCCACGGGAAGAGTGTGTCAGGTTACCCCGGCGAGTCTTCCACACATCGCCAACACTGTCCACTACTCACCGTCCCCACGTGGCTCTCTACCTTCAGTCCATCACGCAACTCTGACGAAAAAATAAAGCCAAAAAGCTTTTGTTTGATCCTGTACACTTTTTTTTTGTTTGCTGTTTATCCCCCATCACCTTTCTTCTTGACAGACTTTACTTTCGCCTCTTCTCTCTGTCAGCTTCTTGACCTGTGGCAATTGATTTCTCTCTACCTTTCAAGCCAGCTGTGTCCTTGAAGTCTGGCAGCGGCCCTCTTCATTGTCATCAAATGGCCGCTGCCCATACTTCTTATCTTGAACAACTTCCATCCTGTAGGAAAGCTACAAGAACAACACAATGAATCCTCATGTATCTTTCACCTTAATTCACCAAACTGCTGACATTTTGCCTTGTTTGCTCCCTACCACCCCTTCCCTGTCTCCAGTCTGTGTGTGTGTGTGTGTGTGTGTGTGTGTGTGTGTGTGTGTGTGTGTGTGTGTGTGTGTGTGTGTGCTTACACATTTAGAAGGTGTTTTACCTGAATACTTCCAACTATTCTAAATATTTAATCCAATATCTCCTGAGGAAGAAATGCCATTCTCTAAAATATGTTAGTGTTGTTGAGGAATTTAACATTGCTTCAATAAGGTCATTTAATAAACAGGCCATTTTCAAAACTTCAGTTGTCCCTTCAAAGTCTTGAAGGTTAGTGGTTGAGGTTGTTTTTGTTCTTTTTCATTCTATGACCTAAATAAATTTCATACATAATCTTTGATTACTCTGTTTTTTTGTTGTCCCTTAGATTCTAGAATGTTCCGTGATCTTTTTCAGAGTTACCTAATGCTTGATATGTTTTGAAGAGTCTGGGTGAATTATCTCATAAAATGTGCCTCATTCTGGACTTCGTTGCTTTTCTTCTCATGTTTAGATAGCAGTTAAACATTGTTTTGTTTTGTTTTGAGTTTTGGCAAGAATTCTACATAAGTGATATGGTTTCTGACTGCATCACGACATGATGTCAATATTGTACCATTATTTGTGAGGCTAAGTTTGTTTACTATGCTGTCTGCCAAATTTCCCCAGTGTCAAAGGATCTTTTCCCCTCTGCGGTTAACAAGTAATATTTGGAGGCCATGCAAATACCCTGGTTCCAAAAGTTTTTCTCATGATTCTAACATGCACATTGTCCTTGCTCTAACCCCACAGTAAGGATTGCAAAGTAGAAATTGTCAAGTTCCTTCTATATTTATTGCTAGTGTTTATATAAGAGAGAGAGAGAAAAAAGAAGAAAGAATTGCTGAGAGAGAGAGAGACAGAGAGAGAGAGAGAGAAAGAAAGAGAGAAGGGGAGAGATACAAAGGATGAAAGACAGAGAAAGAATAAGAGAATGTTCCCAGATCTCTTTTGGTTCAGTAGACTCAGGATTTCTTTTCTTTTCCTTCTATTTCATAACTCAGAGTCACCAGTATTCTTTTGGAATACAAGGCAATGCCAATGTGTTCAGTAAATGTCCCTTCATGCCAGATCCGGTGTCATTTTCACGCAGGCTCACTGAGTTCTTTCAATGCTTTCTTGCTGTGACAAAACACCTGAGCAAATCAACTTACAGGAAGAAGAATTTATTCTGGCTCAGATTTCAATCCTTGGCCACTCTCTCCCTCTCTCCAGGTCTGGGGTGAGGAGGACCCACAGGAGCAGAGCTGCTCGCCTCATGCTGGCTAGGAAGCAGAGAAGTAGAGAAGAAGAGATCAGGAACAAAATATAGCCCTCAAAGGCATGTCTCCCAGTGGCCTTCTTTCTTTAACCTGGTCCTTGTCCCTAGTTTCCATCACCTTCCAAAAATGTCATCAAATTCTGTCAATGGATTGATCCATTGGTTAGAGTGCTCATGACTGACCCAACCATTCCCCAAAGTGCTACCAGTTGAGGATCAAGCTTTCTACACATGAGCCATTTGGGAGGACATTTCATATCTAAACCCTGCTGCTTGCTTTCTAGGCCCAAATGTTCCGGGCCTCCCACCTTGCCTGGCCTCACCTGGAGTTGTAGTCTGTATGAAACATGTGCATTTTGGTTCTTACACCATTCTTGGTTCCCCTATATCCCGGGCTCCTCCTTAAACTCTGTTTCCCTAAGGAATTATAATGCCTTTGATCACTTACTGACTTGATAACGATTCTGATTCCTTTGTTGGAGTCACTGTTTTGAAAGAAAAAAAAAAGGTGAAATGCTATGCAAAGAACCACAGGCTCTAACCTTAGGATGCTCACACTTTTTGATTTATCATTCAAATGGGAAACTTTACCACAAAGAAAAATCACACTGGACAGGAGACATAAATTGGAACTGGCTAAGGCTCACCAGGAATTACAGTCCCTATTCTTAACAAGAGCCTTGCCTCTTGTTTCTACTATCAAGTTTGCTTTCTTAAACATAGCTTTAAGTATGTAATCCTGTTTTTAAAACACTTGTGTTCTCTGTTTTTAAAGAAATATATCCACAGCAATGGTCAGATTTCTAAGATATTTTAAAATCTGGTCCTTCACTGTCAAACCATTTGCTTCTTTGTGCACTCCTATCTTACAGTCTGGTAGTGAGGTTCAGAAAGAAGAGAAGTATGTGTCTTAGTCATTGTCTCCATCGGCCAGGAGACCCACTATGTAGCAAGGGCTCACATATTAGCGTGTTCAGGAAGGGCTTTCATCTTTCTCTGGCTGGAACATGGAGGAGCAGTGTGTGCTTCAGCGCTCCCCCACCCAAGATGCCTTCCCTTCTCTCTCAGACTTATGTAATTCTTCCCAACTTACGATCAGGGTACCAGAGTGAGTGTGTGTATGTGCTCTTCCCCTTCCCCTTCAACTTCATGAGATGAACAGTGTCTTAATTAAAATAGAGAAAACCTTTTCTGAGCCTAAATGCAGATAAAACCCCAGGGGAGGTTGGGAGTTACAATCACATAGCCCAAGGGATTTATGGGTAGACAATGGAGATGAGCATTGGAATGTGTGTAGGGAGGATGTGCACACAAGAATCCCTGTGTGAAGGAGAGACTTGTGAAATAACAACTGGAAAGCCAAGAGGTAGGTGGAAGTTGGGCAAGGACACAGAGGTAGCCTTGCACAACAGGACCCCAAAGACCCACTTCCATCAAAAAGGGGGAGTATGTGAGGGTTATTTTATATGTGAGTGTGGCTAGTCAATGGCATACAGACACCAGTCAAATTTAAGTTTAGAAGTTTCTGGGAAGCTGTTTTCAAATGAGATTAACATTTAAATCAATAGACTTTGAGTAAAATAGGTTATTACTATCATGTAGGTAGAATCAGTAGAAAGTTTAATGTAAAGACTGGGGTCTCTGGAGAAGGAAGGGATTCTAACTTCAGATAGTGTTTGGACTTAAACTTCCCTAGGTCTCCAGCATGTTGGCTGACATCACAGGTATTACATTTACCACGTATCTGTTCACAATGTGAGCCAATAACTTAAAAGTCTCATTCTCAGTCTCTCTGTTTTTCTTCCCTAATTATGTTTGATAATGTTTGTCTAGAGAACTATGACTTACACAGTGTTAAAAAAAAAAACAGGATGTGGGAAATAGACTGAGAATGTTAGATGGAAAGGATTCATCACTCTGTGCTGAGCAGAGTATATTCAATAGTGACCACAAAACTGTACATCTACAGCCAGGCACCAGTGGCTCACACCTGAATCCTAGCTACTCAGGAGGCTGAGATCTGAGGATCATGGTTTGAGAAGCCAGCCAGGGCAGGAAAGTCTGTAAGGCTCTTATCTCCAATTAAGCGCGCGCGCGCGCTTGCGCACGCACACACACACACACACACACACACACACACACACACACACAAATCCACAAGTAGAACTATGACTTAAGTGGTAGAGCACTAGCCTTGCCCAATAAAGCTCAGGGACAGCTCACAGGCCATGAGTTCAGCCTCAGGACCAGCACTAAATGAATAAATGAATGAATGAATGAATAAATAAATAACTGCACATTTAGGAATCATAATTAATTTATCTGGAGCTATTGCTTACAAGGCACTCTTCTAGGGACTGGGATTCATTCACATATATATGACATACACATATCATAAACCCATACAGGTTTATATATAAATATGTGTGGATAAGGTCTCTGTAGGAAAAATAGAGTACAAAATAGAGTACAAAACTTTCAGAGGAACAATTTTAGATAAGATGGTGGAAAGGTCTTTCAGAGAAGATGATATTTAAGCAGAGACTGAAGGAAAGCAAGAGACAAGGGAAGGTATAATAAAGCAACTAAACAGGGAGAATAGAGAAAGCCCTTCCAAATAAGCACAGAGAAAGGAACGTGATTGTAGTCACAGGAGCATGAATGTAGATCCTCTGTCCCAAGCTGAATCTGCAGATGAGACTGAACCTCTGGTCCTCACATCCATCCATAAGGGATGCCATCGGACTGGCAGATGCCTTTTCTAGCACTGAAAGTAAATGCTAGGAAATTCTTTCCCCTGAAAGGCCAGGGACATTTGGTATTTGAGACCCTGCTGAAATCACTGCTAAATCCTCTAGGCTTCCTATGGGATGAAAGGAATTTGACAAGTATGGAGTGAATCAGCAACAGCGAACAAGAAAATGTTCAATGGATCGGTTGCTGAAAATAATTAGCTCTATTTTCTGTTCTTTAAAACTCTTGTACTCAGTATTCTACACAAATACTTGGGAGACAGGAAATGAGGGGAAATTTGGAGAGATTCGAAAGTGCTTAAGGTCTTCGTGTTGATGAGGAGGAGGTTTAGAGGTTGATTAAATTTAGACTCAGTGAGAAAAATACACAGCTCCTCCTCATTCCTCACAGCCCGGATTGGATCGAACCTTCTTCATGAGTCTTCTGTAATTACCCAGCACTCTTTCATTCATCTTTGGAACTCCTCTGCCACTTACCAGCCTGTCTAGGCGATGGAGCATTTAAGCCACATTCTGCAGCATGCCCAGGCCCTCCAGTCCTGAAGACTAACAGCCAGGACACTGGAGCAGTGCGTCAGCTGCTGTCCTGCCACTAGCCAGCTTCATCAGCTTGGACATAATGGCAGCTGTGCAAAGGGTCAGCTGTCCTTCAGGCTGTAAATGGAGATGACATGGCCAGAGATCCCCTAAGGTCTGTCCTAGCATTAAGACTCTATGCCTAATGTTTCCCTTCTTTTCCTCCCTGATCTGAAGAACAGTCTAGAAAGATCATCATCTGTGTCCATGGTACGGTGTAGCCATTGGGCCAGTGTCGATAGCCATCCCCCCCCCCTTTTTTTTTCTTTTTGTTTATGTGGTGCTGAGGAATCGTACCCAGGGCCTCATGCATGCAAGGCAAGCGCTCTACCACTGAGCCACCTTCTCAGCCCAGCCATCCGCTTTATTTCTGACTCTTCGCCTCTTCCACAAGTAGGGAGTCTCACTTGCTCCCTCATTCCTTGTTTGAGGACCATCTCCTGGCTCTCGTAGGTGGATGCCAGGCACTGGGCTGTGGTGGTGGTCGGGGGGAGTGCTTAGTCATCAGGACTTTTCTTCTGCTGGCGTCAGGGCTTACTGTGCCTTAGAGTTTTCCTGTGGCATCCCCAGGACATTCGTTCCAGGATCCCATATAGATGCCCATACTCACAGGTGCTCATTCTTCAAAGTGGAACTACTACGTAAGAACTCAAATGGTGCTGGCATATTGCTTCATGCTTAGTGGTAGAATGCTTAACTAGCATGCATGAATCTCTGGGTTCAATTTCCCAGTACCACATAAACAGGAAAAGCCAGAAGTGGCGCTGTGGCTCAAGTGGTAGAGTGCTAGCCTTGAGCTGGAGAGCTAAAGGACAGTGCCCAGGCCCTGAGTTTAAGCCCCAGGACCAGCAAAAAAGAATTGAAACAAGTTATGTCCATACATCCCACCCATGTCTTCCAGTATACTTTAAATTATACTTACAATTTCTCATAGGACATATTGTTTAGGGAATAATAACAAGAAAACATACCTGTCAACATTCAGAAGAGAAGAACTACCCTACACCTGAAAGAAAGAATACATCAGTTGTTCTGTAACATTTGCCTTTATCTGAGATGGGTTGATTTTCAGATCTAGAACATTTAGAAATAGCAGGCCAGCTGACTACCCAGAACTTCTTGTCTTGCATACTCTTTTTATCCTACCCACCTCTTCCCAATGTACCCCAAATTACTCCCTAGATTCTGAGCCGTGGACTTCATCCAACCTTGATTCCTGTTTGATCTTTGAGCCTTATTCAGATCCCAAACTTGTACACAGTATTCTACTTTTAGAAGTGTGCTTCTGCCCTGGAGGATGCTCTCCTGCCTGAGTTTCTCACCCAACTTCCTCTCAGCCTGGGTCATCTTAGCTCTTCTGATCCTAAAAGCTCATTCACTGTATATAACACAACATGACAGCAAGACCCATATAATTCTTGAAAATAAAGACTTTAGAAGCTGTTTAGGATATTAGCAGTTGTGTCACAGGTATGGAAGGTCCATCTCTATACCCACCTTCTGTCTTCCCACACTTTTCTCTATAGCCCTGAAGTCAGTTATTAACAAGGGTCAGGGAACAGGTGCTGTGGTAGAAAACAATCAACTCTCATCTTCTCGAAGACATCACAGGATTGCTCGGGTGCCACACCTCCACCTAGACCCCCTTTGGTGCCTCTGCCTCCTCTCTTCTTCCTCCCCTCCTCCTTCTTTTTCTTCTTCTCTGTTTCTTTCCTTCCTCTCTTTTTACCCCATTTTCCTTCTTACCTCCTTCCCTCCCTCCCTCCATTCCTCCCTTCTCTCCTTTTTTCCTTTCTTTGGCTTTTAACTAAGGTAGAAACAGTGGCAATCTTATTTTCTCATCCAGTGATAACTTTTGACAGGCCATATTTTTATTCCAAAGTTACAGTCACACCAAGAGGCAGCATGTTATCGTGGGCTATGTGACAAATGGCCACAGACTAAACAACTCACAGGAACATACACTTGTTATCTCACTGTGAGTTAGACGTTCAGACTGTGTATCTAGGTCCTCTGTTTCTGTGAGTCTCACAAGACTATGATGGATGTGAGGGCCAGAGGTGCTGTCTCCTCTGCAGATTCAGGTTGGGAAAGAGGATCTACATTCATGCTCTTGTGACTGTTGGCAGAATTCAGTTCCTGAAGGGTTGTTGGTCTGAGGGCTGATGTTCCTCCCTTGCTGCCTGCCAGAGTCCACCCATAGATAAAACAATCATGGAAGTGAGTCCTATTGTCTTCGTCCAACTTTATTAGCTACAGGCAAGTCACAGGTTGCAGCTACTCTCAAGGGAGGAGATGGAGTGAATATCAGTAGGTGGAGGCTGTCGAGGCCCATCGTAGGTCACATCCATTTCCTGGCAATAAAATACAGAGGTGAAGACATAGACTTCGGAGTTGATTGCTTTCAAATTTCAGCTTCATCATTTGTAATTGTGCACAATGGGTTTTCATCTTGGCAAGTGCAAAGCCAAATGCAACAGAGACAATAGATAAGAGTTGAAGAAGATTTATTACCTGCGGCAAGTAAGGAAAATATGGAAGTTATTTCCAAAGTAATGCTTTCCTCCAATAAAGTCATGAGGATTTTAGTCAGGGAGCCTATACATACTCAGATAGGAAAGTACCTTAAGGGTATACTGAAAATGCTCTGTTTATGGTCCTAGTTCAAGAAGGTAAGATGGCAGACACACTTGTGGGTGTGCTTAGCTCGAGGTCATAGGTCACACATATTTGTAAAGTTAAAATGGTAGATAAGAACACCTCTGGGCATACAAAGGTTGAATCAAAGTATTATCTTGAAAAAGAAAGGATACTTTAAGGTATATTAATATAAAAGTTTGTCCCTAGATGTGTCTTCCTTTCTTGGGAGCTAACATCTTAGTATCAGTGCCTCTGAGTGCCTATTTCTTATTTGTACTATAGGGATAATAATAATAATAATAATAATAATAATAATAATAGTACCTCCCTTCTAGAATTGCCATGAGGACTGAATGAGCTGTTATATTGAAGGTATTCAGAGCAGTCTGCAATGCATTTCATGCCCTGTAATTGTTCATTAGTTAGTATACTTTTTCCTTGCTAATACTCTTTCTAGAGAAGTAGGAGTCGCCTTTTAGGAGTGTTTACCTTCTCCCTTAGATTTTCCAACTTTAAACAATGGTGCTATTCAATCACTTCTATGTGCCTATCATGAGCACACAGTTGTGTAAAGATAATTACAGATCTGCTGCACTTACACATTTGACAAATTGCTTCCCATTGATTTATGTCAGGTACCTGGAGGGGAAGGAGGATGCCACAAATGGTAAGTAAAGTGACCAGGGCCAAGCATGCAGATAGAAGAGTCTTTGGGGACAACTTGATACTGTACAAAGTGGTTTCATCTCTAGCCACTGAGATCAGGCCATCAAATATTAATGGGCCTTTAGCAGGAGCTGTTGTCCTTCAGACAGCTTGTGGAGTCTGTCACCAGAGATCTGAAGGAAAGCTATTGCCTGCAGGGGGCTTTTGGAAAGGGTTCTGTCCAGAAGATGGTCTTTAAAGATGTTTTCGCTTTGTGATTGAAAGAATAGATGAAATTGGCCCTATGGCAGTTTCCAGGTGGACACTTAAGAAAGTGAGGTGGAACGTCAGGAAGAGAAAGAGCCTTAAAATAAGTCTAGGAAAATCAGACACTATTGTGACTCTGTGAAATGTAACGATGACATTTTTTCTCAGTTACCGACACACAGCTCCTAAAGCCCTTGGAGTCTCCAGAGTACTAAGTCTGAATGTCTTATGCTAATGAGACAACTAAAGACTGGCAGTCACTAAAACAGGTTTGGGATATAGGCTGATCACTAGAATAAACAATTTGATGTTTGGAACTTTTGGCTTCATCCTACCACTTGGGGCAGGGAAAAGGGAAGAGAGTTTTACCTCAAGGTCAACTTGATCACCAGTAACCAATAATTTAATCAATCATACATACATCATGAAGATGCCATTCAAAAAACAAACAACAGCCTCATGCCTTAGCTACTCAGGAGGCTGAGATCTGAGGATCCTGGTTTGAAGCCAGCCAGAGCAGGAAAGTCCTTGAGACTCTTCTCTCCAATTAGCCCCTGAAAACTGGAGGTGGCTCTGAGACTCAAACTGATAGATCTCCAGCCTTGAGCAAAGCAAGCTCAGGGACAGCACCAGCCCTGAGTTCAAGCCCTGAAACCAACAAAACAAGCAAACAAACAAGAGTTGGTTTGGAGAGCATTGGGTTGCTGAAGATCTGGAAGTTTCTGGAAGGCTTGGAAGTTCCAGCCTTTTCTCCCAGGCCTTGCCTGGGTCTCTCTTCCATCTGGCTGATCTTCTGTATTCTTTGTAGTACCCTTTATAATACACGGGTAATTTATTTTGCCATGGATATCAGGGCCAAGGCTTAGTGAAAGAATTTACCAAGACAAGCAAGTAGGTGAAACCAAACGTTTATTAGTACACTGCTAAGAGAAGCAGTGGACAGGGTTACTGCCGCCCCTGCTTGACGGTAGGGGTAGGTTTATTAAAGTAAAACAAAATGAAAGGAAAGCAAAAGGGCATGGTGACAAGGTAGACTGTCTCAAGAAGAAGCACTTTTCTCCAGGTCCCCAAATCTGCAGTAGAGATGGTCGTGATGCATCCTAGAAAACTGAGTGGTGTGGCATTAACTCAGAGAATAGACTGTGTCATTAATTCCTCCTATACATTCATCATGGGGCTGGGAGGAATATCAGTCTTGGCCTGTCAGATTGTTGCTGTTATTCTCTGTGGGCTGCAAGGGGTGGTGGTCAGCAAAATCCATGTCAGCAAACCAGGATGTGATTCCTATCAATATCTGAGCCGAGATTCTCAGCCATCAGATCTTCTTGTCCCACATCATATGTCAAGGAAAAATACAGTATATGAGAATTTTTTTAAAAATATAATACAGCAAAGAAAAAATCAGCATCAACATAGAATAGCATTAGTGTGGTACACTTAAAATAGAATTGAAGAGGCCATTGCTAATCAGATCTCAGAACTTTCCATCGCTGAACTTTTGATCTAGGCTAAGACATCCAATCCTGGATCCCAATTGACCTTTGAACCATTGTTAACCTCTATTGACCTTCTACACCCTGGACTCCTTTGGGCAAGCCACCCAGAGACTGAAACCACATCCAACCAATTCCTTTGTTAGAAAAAGCTTAACTTTGCCAGCACTAATCCTAATTTCTGAATGATAAATGATCATTTCCAACCCCTTTGTGGGTTTTTCTTTCTCAAGTTTTACCTGCAGCTACCGTTTTGTTAGCTTACAGAGTAAGTACGTCTTTAAAATGGTTGGATCTCTATTTTCCTGGATTTCTATCCTCATTTGTCCCAAATAAATGTAATTTTTTTGGTCTTGATTAGTTTAATTTCTTTTCCTCAGCTGAAATAAGTAAAGTGTTTTCTTGAGGTCTGTGAGCTGCTCTAGCAAATCAATCAAACGCAAGGAGAGGCTCACGAGAATCCAGATTCACAGCCTGTGGTCTGAAATGCAGGTTACAACCTGGGACATGTGAGTGGCATCTGAAGCAGGGGCCTTGAGCTGTGAGATCTGACAGCATATTTAGGTAGATGGCGCCACAACTGACCTGAATTATAGGACACCAGGTGGTATCTCCTTGGGATGGGGGCAAACCCCTACATACATACCTGGTGTCAGGTACTCTGTAGGAAAAAAATGTACTTTGCTCTTCTCTCCCATTTCTAATGAGGATGTCACACACAAGGTGAGGGAAAAAAATGTTGAAGAATTTAAAATTTAAATAGAAGTTAATCAGCACGATTGACTATTTCCAGAAGTTTGGCAATCCTATCTCTCTGTGTTAGAATGACAAAGCAAACCTGGTAGAAGCTGATAAAATATTGGTAGATGCTGAATGCTCAGAGGACTGGTATCCATTTGGATTGCATTAAGCTGCAAGTAATGGACCACCGAAGTCATACAACTTACACAAGTCCGGGGGTTGTCACATGCAACACGAAGTCAGGAAGGGGAGAAGTACACTCATCTCAGATATCATCAAGAACAAGTCTTGTTTATGTTCCTCTTTTCTGAGCAAATGGCTTTCATTTTCATGGTGTCCAGATGGCTATTATACCCCAGGTGTCACACCTGTATTCGGAAAGGAAATTAGGGAGGGAACAGGCCTAAAGGACAGTGAGTAAGGAGCTACACTGCACAAGCATGTCTCTGGGAAGAACTTTCTTTAAATCTCTATCCAGTATTAATGATCCCATTGGCTAGAATTGTGTAACAACCACTGCTGGCTACAGGGGTCCCTAAGAGAAAAAAAAATTACCCTTCTCTCTATAGTAGAGGAAGAAAGAGATTGAAACGCAGAGAAATGATTCCTGGTTTTCTGACTGACAAAGCTTGCCACAATTACATCAGGAGTACCATATGACCTTACAACACTTATCTCTGGCTAAGTTTTCAAACTATTTCTCTCTGGGTGGAGAGACAGATGCTGATGTTTTTATGGGGTATGTTATGATACGGAGTATGGGTTTGTAAGTGTATGTCTTGCTGCTACCTTTACCTGGGCTGGTCTCGAATATTTGGGCCTCCTGCCTCAGCTCCCAAGTAGCTGTGATTACTGAGTCATGTACCATGGTGATGTGGATCCTAAATGTTCCTCAAATGCTCATGTGGTGAGGGCTGGGTCTCCAGCTGATGATTCTATTGGGAGGTGGTGGAAAGTTTAGAAGTTAGAGTCAATTTGGGACATTCACTAGAAGAGTATATTGGAACCCTGCCCCTTTTGTTGTTTTCCATTGCTTCCTGGCCATCATGAGATGCACAGCTTTCTTGATTTTACACTCTCCACCATAATGTGCTACCTTGCTACAAGTCCCAAAACAATTGTGCTATGCAATCACAGACTGAAAAATCCTGAAACCATGAGATAGAATAAGTCTTTCCTTCTAGCAGGAGCTGTTTTTGTTTTTGTTTTGCTGCCGAGGGCCATGTGAATATTTATAGCATCATTTGCAGACCATATACAATTGTCCATACAGTCAGCCGCAGATGGGTTACAGGCAGCTGATGGGAACCATGCATGTCTGTCACATACCAAATGATCCTCACTCCTACAAGGATTTTGTCACAGTGTCAGAAAGCGGGATAACACTGGATGTGAGAGAATTCTGTCAATTTGATGCAAAAAGAAAGATTTCCTCTCCAGTTATATCCTTCTTAATGACTACAAAAGAATTCCCATCTAGACGCCTGGGTGCAATCATTTCTACAACCCAAGTTTCATTAAGTTGTGCCTTACTGCCCAGCATCCAAGAGAAATGAACATAAATATTATCTTGTCCAGCAAAGCCTGTCCGTGTAGAGCAGAGGCTATTGCTTGTTTTTATTCTTCTAGAAAATCCAACCACTAGCAGCTAACACATGGCATTGCCCGATCAATACCTGATTCAGCAAGTGCACAGCCTTTTCCTTTCTCACTATGCTTTTATTCCACAGTTATAAGACCAAGGCTGATAAAGCAACCTACTTGCCTGTAGCATTAGCTTTGAAGCTTAGGACATTTGCATTCTGCATATGGCACAGTACTTCTTGGTTTCCATTGAAAAGTAAAATGTGCTCATCAATAATCCCAGGGTAAATACTTCCCTTCACAAGTTGGTAAAATGCCTGCTAATTCACTTGGGCTATGATGTTTCTCATTTTGCACAAATGATCAAGGAGTCGTTTCTTGATGCAAAGGTAAGAGGACAGAGAAAAGGAGGCTGGAAATTGGTTTTCCTTTGGCAGGGACACATGCAGAAGACCACAGGGCACCCAAGCACGTCGAAGTCAGTTGGTGGTGATAGGAGAGAGGGACAAGAGGGAGAGCTAGGTCTATAAAGCTTGAATAAATAGGTTCACCTTAAACAAATTGAGGAAGACGCTAAGTCTTTGAGGAAAATACCCAGCTGATTATTAAGCAAGCTTGTAGAGTGTATGTAATGAAACTACAGCACTGTTCATCTCACTTATTTGGACAAATCATGTTGACATCTCATTGGTAGGAACAATAATGCTTAGCTGTGATTCATGCCTATAATCCTAGCTACTCAGAAGCTGAGATCTGAGAATCAGGGCTCAGAGCCAGCCTTGGTGGAAAAGTCCATACAATCTCAATTAACCACTAAAAAGCTGGAAATGGTAGGTAGCTCAAATGGTAGAGTGCCATGCTTGAGTGAAAAAAACCAGACAAGAGTGTGAGGCCCTGAGTTCAAGCCCCAGTACCAGCAAATAAGTAAATACTCAAATAAGTAAATAAACAAATAATCCATCCTAGCTATGGAAGGAGAAAGTTTGGAAAAATATTTCAAAAACACTATCTTGAAAAAATTCTATCACTTTTCTAGTCCTACCCAGCCTCTGGGAACTCTAATCTTCTGAAGTCTATCGATTTCTTTTTGTTTGCATACTTCCTCATGACTCAATTAGAACACATCCCCCACAGCCACCCCGTGGGCAATGATCTTACCATATTCACATTCATGAGATGAGCCTATGTCCCACTTGTTGTTTAATAAAAGCAAAAGAATTGGGATATTATTCAGTCATAGTATCCCATCACTTTGGGACAACATTACTATTAAAATTCCACTAAAAGCACCAGAAATCGGAAAGGAAGTGGCAATAATAAAGAAAATGTTGCTTTTAGGCAACAATGAGAAAACACTTGCGTGTTGTGACATCCATCCTCTGTTGACCATTTAATCAAGAGTAGAAGCTGACTTACTCCAGGCAACTAGGGACATGTCATGCTTCAAAAGGAATGGCCGTGCTGACTCCGCTGAAAAAAGACAAAGGGCAAGGTTGCAGCCGGCCCTGAGTCCTGTGTCCCCTTCTAGTGCTTCTGTTTGACTGCTAAGAAGCTCAGCCCCCACCCACACATCCCTTTTCTTCCTTTTGGGGATATCAAATAAGCATTTTGCTGAGCCTTGTGCCAGGCACTTCCTACACATCATTTCATTACATTCTCACTACAAGCCTATGAGCACAGTATTATAACCCAGTTTATAAGTCATGTGGTTAAGCATCTTGCCTGCAGTTATGTTGTTAGTGAATGGTAGAAACAAGGGTTTGGAAATCAAATGCTTGAGGTTCCAAGTTGATCAGGTGAGAATCTGTCGGTCTGTCTCTCTCGCTCTGTGTGTGTGCGTGTGTGTGTGTGTGTGTGTGTGTGTGTGTGTGTGTGTGTGTTTGTGTGTGTGTGTGTTTTGTTTGTTTGCATTTTAACTTAAGGCCTTACTATGTAGCTCAGGCTTGACTTGAACTCACTATGTAGTCCACACTGGCCTCAAACTACAGATCCTCCTGCTTCAGCCTCTCTAGTGCTGGGACTACAAGAATGTTTCCCAAAACCTGGCTAACCACAGACAGCAGGGTCAGAAACTAAGAGAGCAGCCAGAGAGTGAATGAGGACTCATGCAGGGGGGGGGGGGCAGCAAAGACACAGATTGGCTGGGAGGGCATGTATATACAGAGAACAGGAACCAATGCCGTTAAGTAAGCAGGTTTGTGTTCCTCTTCCTGGGTGTTTTGATTCTTACTCTCACTGAAGTTTTTCAGGAGAAATTTGCACAGATGAACAATAAATCTATTCAAAGGGGTGTTCCTCTTGGCCAGGTCACACAGGGAAAAATGAAGATCCACCTGCTTTCCCAGGTGTATCACATGTGCTCCCTCCCTCTGAACCTCTCTTAGTAGTGAACCCTTGTCTCAGTTAGCTTGTGCTGCTGCACCAAAATATCATAGACTAGGTGCCTTTACACGGGTAACGTTCCTCACAGTTCTGAAGGTTGGGAAACAAGATCAAGGTGCTGGCTGGCTCTATTCCTCAGTGAGAGCCCTCTTTCCTGGCTTTCAGATGGCTGTCTTTCTTACTGCGTCTTCATATGAGAGAGAGAAAGAGAAAAAGAGAGAGAGAAAGGGGGAGAGAGAGAAAAGGTAAGAGGAAGGGAGGGAGAAACAGACGGAGGGAAAAAGAGAGAGAGAAAAGAAAGAGGAAGAGACAGTACAGTTTGTATATGAAATGTCTCCCAAAGTATTAAAGTCTTCTCCTTTTTTAAATGATCCAGTCACTTAGAGATGATAGGGCTCTAAGTTTTCCAATGGATTCATCCATTGATAGGTCATAATTTAATGATACTCTTGCGCGGGGGCGGGGGTGGGGGGGATTGGATACTTTATAAGGTGGGATCTACTTGGAGAAAGTAGGCCATTGGAAATGTGTCCTGGCTATTTCCAGCCTTTTCCTGGCGTCTTCAGGCAGCCAAGAGGTAAGGAACGTTGCTCTGCCAATGCCCCCCTCATGATGTTCTGGCTTACCATGGACCCAGAAACGCAGCCAACTGGTCATGGATTTAAACCAGTGAAACTAAACCAAAATCAACTTTTCTTCCTTTACATCATTTCTCTCAGGTATTTGTCATAGCAATAACAACTCTGGTTAATAAAGCAAGCATGAGAACTCTCTGGACATTTCATATAAGGCACTAATACCATCATAGAGCTCCTGAGTCATGACCTTATTCAACCCTCTCCAAACCCCATTCCAAATACTATCTCTTTCTTCTGTGTTACTTCTTTACTACTAATTCTTTCTTCCAGGGCCAAAAGAGAAAGCAGAGTAAGTTCTCTGGGAGTTCTTTTGCAAAATCCAAACAATCTGGGCATGGTAGCACATGCCTAAAGTCACAGCACTTGGGAGACTGAGTTCAGTGCCAGCCTGGGCCTACCTAGTGAAATGGTAACTCTGAAAAACCCAACCAACAAACTCAACAAACTAAATCTGTATGAGCCATTGTTTTAAAAAAATGGCAAAAGGTAGTATTTAGTATGTCCTTTCTGTTCACATACAAATCCCCTCTTTTTCTTGGTTTTGTTTGCATCCTGAGTCTGACACAGATCAAGCACTGAGTGTCAATCATTCTGCTCCAACCTATAGAGGCTTCTCCTCTGGAGAAACCCCTTCATGGCTCAGGCTGCAGTAGTCTGCTTTTTGGGATACTTCCTCTTGGTTCCTCTCATGGATCCTTCGTCCCTTTTGATTGTCTTGCTTCCGATTTCCTGGCTGGTGTTTCAACCAACTCCAATGTATTTATATAATATATATATCATGCCCATCAAGAGGCTTTATGCTGTGTGGACTGCTGAGAAGGATATGGAAAACCCAGGGTTTTTCATCTACTCTGTGAATGAATTTTTATTTAGGAACCACTTTCTCCCCTCCCCTCCCCTTTAATCAAAGAGCACTTAGTTACTGCAAAATGAATAATTAAAAAGCCTCTTCTCGTGATCAGAGTCAGGAGTTTTTCTGTGTTCAAGTTAATCCAGCTATTCTGGCGCAGAAATCCTTATAATAGCAGCATGGCATTTCTAGTTAATATGGAGTCTAAATTTCCTTTATTGAGTGATTCAGAAATGGTTATCCTTTCTCCTAACTGGGTAACTGAAAAATATAGAAGAGAGCTTTAGCAATGACCTTGATGTTTCCTTGAGGCTAGAGGCATGGCAATGTCCTCCTCTGTCTGTGGCCATTTTGGGCTAATTTGATACAGAACTCAGTAATAAGGGGAGAGGACATGAATAAGGATGGAGGGAAACTTACCCTGGAACTTAGCACTTTGGCTTAATGAAAATTACTGCTTTCTTACTTCTGTGAGAGTTCAAAGACCTAGGGTGATTTTCTTAAGTGGAAAATCAGCTAGCTAACCTGATATGGGAGGGGAGATGAGAATTAATGGTATCCTCGCTGGAAAGTTTAAAGTCTAATTAGCTCTGAGCCTGGCTGAGTTTTGTTAATTCATCGATGGGATTCTGGGAAGGCAGGCAGGCTGAGCAGACAGCAAGAGCTAAGTGGAGACGAAGAGTGAAGGAAGAAGCAACCAACCAAGGTGATTTGTTCCACATTTTGACCCACCTGGCATGGAAGCCATTACTGATTTTTTTTTTTTTTTTTACCTTGTTAACAGGCTCTAGGAGAAACTTGGAATAGTGGCCCACTTACACTTCTGATTAATTTTTTATAACTCAGGATGCTGTAAGTAAATGGATTAAAGAACCATTTGATCTTCAAAAAGAGGGTTATGGTTGCTTTGATGATTAAGTACCCAGGGGACACAATGGATTATCATGGATAATGGATTAGGAGGAATGGGATATTAAAAATGAACTTTCCCTCCTGGTCACATACAGATGGTGCTGAGGAGAACTGGGCCTGGGTTAACCCCGTCAGGCACTTGAGTGGACAGGAGACACCGGCTGAACTTGCTTAACCCAAGAGAAGCCATTTTTCTCACTCCCAGGAGGAAAATCAAGATTCTTACCAGTAGCAATCTGAAGTCTAACCTCTATTATCGGAAGATGATGAGTTCTTTGGAGAAGACTTCGATAAGCCCAAGTTCAGAGCACAAGGAGAAAAATGGCATTATCCTTTATGTGTTTGCTGGAATTTCACTTTGCCCAATGGGTCTCTATGACAGAGTATCAGCCCATGGGGGCGACTTTTCCTGGCAGCTTGAACATTCCTTTGGTTGGTTCCTTCACTTCCACTTAAGTCTCTGGTATTTTCATGAAGTTATAACTGACAAATAACATCATTGGCCATTAGGAAAAGGTGAATTGACAAAACGATGAGATAGTACCAGAGAGAGCAAAGAATGGTATAATATCAAGTAGCAGGAAGAATACAGAGAACCTGAATCTCATCTATGCTGCTAGTGGGAACATGTAACAGTACAGCCATGCTGGGGAAGAGTTTGATCCATTTAAGAAATCTAAATCTTATGGGGCACCAGTGGCTCAAGTGTGTAATTCTAGTTATTCAGGAGATCCTAGCTATTCAGCTGAGATCTGAGAACTGAGCTCAAAACCAGCTGAGGCAGACAAATCTAGGAAACGCTTATCTCCAACTAACCAGGAAAAAAAAAGGTGGAAATGGAGTCATGGCTCAAGTGGTAGACTGCCAACTGTTAGCAAGGATGAGGTCCTAAATTCAAATCTCCCTACTAGGATATACACACAAAATATCTAAATCTCTACCTGCTATACCATTCCTTGGCATTTATACAAGACAAGAAAAATGAAAGTCTATGTCCATACAAAAACTATACCACCAGGGGCTGGGCCCCTTTCTCTGTGAAGGGCCATTTGGATATTTATAGCATAATCTGGGCTGGGTGGTACGGCTCAAGTAATAGAGCTCTTGCCTAGAATGCACAGGCCCTGGGTTCAATCTCCAACACCACAAAAATGTAAACATAGCATAATTTGAGGACCCTACAAAATTATCACTATAAGAAAACAGCTAAGGACAACCCATAAGAAGCATATGAGAAGTATACATGCTCACAGTGTCTTGAACAAAATGATGTCAAGGGCTTTTCACACCTTGGAATGGGATGTTCTCTACCCTGTACAATTCTTTTAACAGCTTTTTTTGTAGTAGACCCAAACTAGAAATCTACATTAGGTGAATGGGTTATGAAATTTTGCTGTATCTATATCATGAATTATTACTCTGATATAAAAGGAACAAGCTCAAGAGAGGTCCAATTTGATATGTGAAATAAGGCTTCTTTCAAAGATATCCACATCTGAATTCCCCAGATCTGTGACTTTGGTGAAAGGGAATTTGTCAGTGTGATTTAAGTTAAAGAATTTGCAAAGGAAATTTTGTCTTGCAATGCTTGAGTAGATTCGGTACATCACTAGGGCCCTTCAAAGACAGAGACCAGCCAGGTGCTGGGAGCTCATGCCTGTAATCCTAGCTACTCAGGAGGCTAAGATCTGAGGATTGCAGTTCAAAGTCAGCCCAGGCTGAAAATTAACCGACCAAATGCAACAAATAGAGATGTAGCTCCAGTGAAGTGCCAACCTTAAGAGGAAAATACCAACCAAGAACATAAGAACCAGAGATCAAGCCCTAATACTAGCAAAAAAAAAAAAAAAAAACCCAATTAATGAGAACCTAATCAAGTGCCAAGTGCATTGTTGAGCATGTAATACAGAATGTAATAAATGTTAGGTTTTCCTCTCTTCTCTTTTACTGAAAAATGTGAGGTATTTTACAAGTAGAAAAGAATGGATAAAAGATTCAAAAGAATGGAAGAAGAGAAGTTGGAAGAAAAACCTACAATAAATACTGAGGATCTTCAAGGTCAACATCTCCAGGCAAGAAAGACTCCTGAAAATTAGAGGTGACATAGCAGATACAGCACTTCCAACCTCCAGTGACCCCCAAACTGACAAGGTCAAAGATTTTTTAAATTACTTACTCCATGGCTGATAAACCAGGATACCACCCACAGTAAATTAATCCATTCAAGTTAAATAAGCCACGAGGGCTTGAAATGGAAACACTGGTTCACAACTCAACACATTTTTTTTTCTGTTTTGAAGTAGAAAAAAAAATACATATATATGTAACCTTTAAATACTACTTTTATTTTTTCCCTTTATTTCTTCCAAATAGAACACTATTGCTGTTTCATATACATTTGTGTAAGCTTCCCCAGGCAAAGTAAAAATCAAAGGCCCAACAAAGTGTGGAGGAAACAAAGGGAAACTGGAGAGTGACTCTCACTGGTGTTGCATTTTTTTTTAAAGAGCTAATCCAGAGGTGTAGTTCAATAAAAAGGTGGAACCAACTTAATGCCTGCCACATTTACATCTTTATTCTTTTATAAGTCTTTCTCCTTTTGTTCAGCTTGGTGGTCTTGGTCAGAGGTATAAATAGGTCAGACTCTCAGAGCTGTCAGCAAATCCTTCCCTCTGGAATGGGAAGACTGCTTGTGTGCAGATGATTAGTTTATAGAGCTACCGCCTGATGTTCAATCACTTCATTACCTTTTAGGGAGTTTTTAAAAAAAATTCATGCTAGGCAACAGTAAAGCTTTTGGAGAGTATGATACAGTCATTATTGTAGTTTTTTTCTAAAGCCCGACAATAGTGGTATGTTCTTTTATATTCTTGTTATTCAGTAACTGTTTGATTAGGATTGTGAGTGACACATTAAAAAAAATACCACTTTCTACAACATTCTTTACTCAGAATTATAAAACACTGCTGTGAAATATCTGCAATCTACATGTTGAGAGAGAGAGAGAGAGAGAGAGTTTGCATTTCTCTGATCATGTATTTCCGCGGGAGGGTCTTCCTCCCTCTTCTCTGTCATGTGGAAGATGTCATAGAGATGGTGTCGGGGAACAGGCGTGGGCGAGGGCCATCTTTCAGGTGAGCCTGTTCTTCCTTTCGGGGAAGTGGCGCTGTGAAGGACACAGCGAGCAGGGAAGCTACCCACCGCTCTCTCCCACTTGAACCCCACACCTTCTTCCCATTCTCCCCCTAGCCCCCAGACCCTACATTTGGAACTTAGGTTGTACATGTGTGTTCCCTTACATTGTTCTGTTATTTTATGAAATATTTAATTCATTTAAAATTTTTATTTTATACTTTTAAAAAAATTTTTATCCTTTCTTCCACTCTGCTGTTAATTGGGCCCTGTCTCCACTTTCTTTACTTATTCCCTTATCTTAGGACACAGTTTCTATGAAAATGTAGGTGGGCAGTAAGTCGTCCTGCATTTCCTTTCCATGAGATGGGTCATTGACTAGCAAACATGATTTCATGGGTTCATTCAAATGTAGTCTGTCCATTAGAAACGACTGGCCCTTGGTTTATTTTTCTGTTGTTGCCCCCTTGAAGTTTTTAGGTTTTATTTGTTATTGTTTGATTTGTGGTGTGTGTGTGTGTATGTGTGTGTGTATGTGCGTGTGTGTGTGTGTCTGTACTGGGGTTTGGACTCTGGGCTTCACATTCTAGTTTGGCTTTTTCATTCAAGGCTGGTGCTCTACCATTTGAGCCAAACTCCCACTGCTGGCTTTGTGTTGACTAACAAAAGAGTCTCACAACTTTTTTTTTTTTTTTTTTTTGCCTAGTTCAGCTTCAGACTACAGTCCTCAGTTCTCAGGCTTTTGAATAAATAGGACTGTAGGCATGAGCCCTGGCACCTGGCTATTATATTTCAATGAAACCTGCACACTATACAACTGGCTCTATTTGACTGGTATAAAAACAGTATTTTTTCTAATAATTTTGCTTCTCTCTCTTCTGGTGTCAAATATTCCTGTTATTAAGAAACCTGATAACACTCTATCTTTGGCTCAATTTTTTTCCCCACAAGCTCCTATTGTTTCCGTTCACCTCAGGTAAAATAAAATGTTATGATGATGTCTTTGGATTGGAGCTTTATTTGTGTTAGATTTTTGTTGATGTGACAAGATGCCCGAGAAAAACAAGGTAAGAAGAGAGATTGATGTTAGCTTAGAGTTTCAGAAGTTCAGTCCCTGACTGTGTTTCTGGGCCTGTGGCATGACAGAATGTCATGGTGGGCTGGACGGTGGAACAGAGGTGCTCACTGCATGGCGGCCAGGAAGTGAAAGACACCACAGGAAGGGACCAGGTGTCACCAGGGAATTTTTAAAAATTTTAGCATACATTAGCTATTCATTGTGACATTTCCACACATATACACATGTGTTCCAGTCAACCTCCCCACCATTATTCTTCCTTATCCCCTCCTCCCTTCCTAATATCATTTTGACAGATTTCATTGTTCTATTTTCATACATGCCAAAAGTCTATTTTGATCATAGTCATCTCTTTTACTCTCATTTAGCTTTAGCCCTAAGCAACTTGAACTAATCCTGTATTACAAGTCCTGAAGTCTTTTCTGACTTTAGAAAGGCAAATTGACTTACTTCTCATCCTGGCCTCCTAGGAGGGCAGATGGATTTATGCTTCCTGTGGTTGACTAAATCAGTTTCATGATCCTGTCCATTTTAATCTTCCCAGACTTGTTGAAATCCATTATCAGCTTTCATCCCTACTCTTGAACTTTGTGTCCTTCTTACTTTGTACCTTTTTCTTCCTCCCATCACCTTTTCTCTTCTATTTTTTTTTGTTTATAGATTGGTGCTATTCTTTTAATTCATTAAAATTTTTTAATTTAGGTTTCAAATTAAATGCTATTTAAATTCACTTAAATAGCATTCTTAAGTTACATTTCGATAGAACTCTTATGTGACCTTCCAAAGTCTTTCTAATACTCTAATTTTAAGTCAACATTGAAGCTGGCAATGAAGTGTCGTGGAGAGTATCCAAAAACAGGAAAAAAAATAAAGAGAAAACCAGAATGCTATTGTTTGACAAGGAATGTTCCTAGCTATATAAATAGATCTCTAGCACCAACGACAGATGGGGAACTCTTCTTTTGAAGGTTATTCAGCTTTCTAGTTTTTGAAAAATATAAGTAAACAAGTGACAATATGGGGAAACTTCAACTTTTTATATGAAAGAAAAAGAAGAAAAATGTATGCTGGATTGGGAGAGCTGGTTTGGTTTGGAAGGACTTTCTAGTTCTAGCATTCTGAGTAAGTTTATCTTAAAAATGCTTAATCAAGGAAAAGAGCAATGAGAGTGGTGACACTGATCAGATGCGCTGTGCTCAGAACGCACTTAGGAAATTGAAACCTCTTTGTACAACCACTTAATAATAAAAATCAAAGTATAAAACACTCTTTATTGAAACAGTCCCTAAAATTATCGAGGAAGATAAAAGGTGTTAAAAATGAGGATTAGCTAGGCAGCAGTGGCTTATGTTTGTAATCCTAGCAACTCAGGTGGCTGAGGTCTGAGGATCACAGTTCAAAGTCAGCTTTGACAAGAAAGTTGATGAGACTCTTATCTTCAATTAACCACCAAAAATATGGAAATGGAACTGTGGTTCAAGTGGTAGAGTGCCTGCTTTGAGCACAAAAGCTCAGGAACAGTATGTAGGATTCAAATCCCAGAGCCAACACGCGCGCGCGCACACACACACACACACACACACACACACACACACAAAGGAAAAATGAGTATTGGAGATGGAAGTCTATAGTTTACTTTAAAATATATTTGAAAATAGGAATGTAAAGGCTCTGGGTTTATCTTCAGAGTGCCAGATACTCCCCCCTCTACACCAAGGATTGTGTAGAGAAATGGATAGATATGTGATAAAGCAGTGGAGTAAAATATTAATGATCACAATAAAATCATTTCAGCTTTGTTGTGTGATTGAAATTTTTCACAGTATGATACTGTAAGAATAAGGATTGTGGTGAGAGAGAGATATATATCTTGACCAACGAAACAAGCCCAAGGAAGACATTGTCACTCACATCTTCTTATAGAAATATCTCTGTGAACTCAGAATTTCATCTACCCTGTGAAGATATACTGTATTTTCACAGCTTTGGGTATCCATGGAGTTGCTCATTCCTCGCAGTTGCTTTTCAAACCTACAGTGAAGAAAAGGGCTAACAGCTAGAACTAGAGTCTCCTAAACCATAGCTTGGACATTCATCACAATGGAATTAATATTCTTGTGGCCACAATAAAAGGCCTAGTTCTTGCCATACTGATCCAAAACAATATATTTAGATCATTCAATTCATCATTATATTATAACCTTGGAGTTTCAATTGGCAAGATCTGATGACTTGACATGGCGTTAAGGAAATCTAAGGTATGCTGGTCACATGACCTATAACCTAATATGGTATAATTCTTACTTGATATCAGAATGATGTCAATCATCACCCAGACCAATTTGCTTCAAATGAAACCCTTTCCAATGATCACCAATGCAACCCTGATCCCAAAGAGATCATTTGAAGTTGTGCTCTTTGTGACAAAAGAGAACTGGGAACAAGTTTATCTCAGACATATTTATTATCATTTTTAGGAAAGCAATTCACTTATGGCCATAGGAGATATTTGATAGGATTAACTTCCTAGTTGTTTATGAGCTTATCTGGATGTCAGAAATGTTTCTTTTAGAGAGTATTTTAATAAAGTGCTTTTAAAGTTGACAGTATTTTGAAAGGATGCAGAGATATTGCTGTAGGAAAGATTTTATACAAATAGAAATATTGAATGCATGTGTTCATGCATTATGAGTATTCATCTATTCCCCTGTTGAAAGATGCTGCAGCTATTGTTTTGGACGTTGTGCATACATAATGTGACATGGTATATGAGCAGTGTTAGTGTGTGCTGTAACCACAGGGCTGAAACAGAGGCTGTAATGGCTGGCATGATGCTTTCACTATATGATGCCTATTCATTAGAAAAGAACTTCTCCAGAAATGGAAACAAGAGGGTTTTTTTCTTTGTTGCTGTTTTTGTTTTAATTTCCTTTTTATCTTGTTTGTTCATTTCTCTGTCTTCGGGAGGGGAAGGAAGGCACAGAAGTGGAGGGGGAAAAGGTGAACAAATGCAACCATGGTACTCCCTAGACACTATGTTGAACATGAGCTATGCAACTTGTGGGAAGGGATGACATTGTCCAAAAATAAATGTACTCATTTCATGACTTATGAAATTGTAACCCCTCTGTACATCACCTTTGTAATAACAATAAAATATATTAAAAGGAAAGGAAAGAACCTCTCAAGATCATCTGAACATAGGTGTCTGCAATCCCATTAGAATAATTCTTTCATCTTTCTTCATTATTTTTTAACGACTTTGGGAACACCAATGGATTTCCTGAGAAGTCATTAGAGCATTTAACTATGCCAAATTTTGGTGAATCTTTGTGGCTATTTTAAAGATTTATCAAAAGGAACACTAGGCTGGGCACTGGTGGCTCATACCAGTAATCCTAGCTACTCAGGAGGCTGAGATCTAAGAATCACAGTTTGAAGCCATTCCAGGCAGAAAAGTCTGTGAGACTCTTATCTCAATTAACCAGCCAAAAGCCAAAAGTGGAGGTTTGGCTCAAGTGGTAGATTGCCAGCTTCGAGCAAGAATGTCAAGCAAAATGCAAGGCCTTGATTTCAAGCCCCAATACTGGCACCGAAATAAAAAGGAATTACTTAATCTTCAAATCAAACGGAAGCTGTCTTACTTGAATGCAATCTCTTTATTTTATAAATGAAGGAATGGAGTTCCAAGGGTCTGCGAAATTCCTTTTGGATAACAGGACGAAAGACTCCCAGAGAGAGGTACCAGCCCTCATCAATGTGTGACATTTTTCTCTTCCTTATAATGCTCATCTTACTCAGGATAGAATTTCTCTCCTGGTATGGAAACGATCTCTGTTGAGCTGACACAGCTTTCTAAGATCCAACTTAGAAACAACTTTATTCAGAGTTGTTAAGAAAAATATAAACTTTCAGAAAGTACTGACTTCAATAATAGCCCAATTAAAATACTTAAATAGAGCCCAGGCCAAGGACCAGCAACAAAAATTAAATAGATGAAATAGTAAAATACTTAGACACTTTACTAAATAAAGTATAGAAATAATTAGTAAGCTCACCAAAAGATGTATGTCATCATTAGTCATCAGGAAAATGCAAATAAAAAACATGATGAGATAACATCACACTTCTATTGAAATGGTTTAAGTTAAAAAAAGACTACTACAAACACCAAGTTTTGGCTGAGGATACAAGACAAGTAGAAAGCTCTTACTATCCTTCTGTAGGGAAGGCAAATTAGTATAATTACTTTGGCAGTTTTAGATAAATTTACATTTGAGTACAAGAGACATGAAAGTATATATACACACAAAGGCTTACACAGAAAAATGATCATAGCAGCTTTACTTGTGATAGTCAGAAACTGAAAAGAATTCAAATGCGCATCTGCAAGCTATGTTCATGTAAAGCTCCATCCAAGTCCTCACACCTGGTATCTGTGACTGCGATCTTATTTGGAAACAAAGCCCTTTTAGGCGTAACAAAGATGTCAAGGTGACATCCTCTTGGGTTTAAAGTGGGCCCTCAATCAAATGACCAGTGCTTTAGTAAATAGAAATATCCAGAGAGACAGACACACCTGGGAGAAGATGATGAGAATAACCCAGGCAGCAACTGTTGTGATGGGGCAACAATCCAGGGACACTAGGAGCCACCAGAAGCCAAGAAAGGAGCTTCCCAGGGAATTTTAGAGGGCTTGTGGTCCATTGACATCTTGATTTCTGAATTCTGGCTTTCAGATCTTTGAGAGAATTAATTCCTATTGTTAAAATCATAGAGTCTGTGCTAATTTGTTTCAGCAGCCCCAAGAAACATATACTATAGGATTCCCTTTTTTTCTTTTTAAAGAAATTTAAGTGGTACTCACTAGACTATGTTGAAAATGAAGTATACAACTTGTGGGTGGAGCTGGGAGGGAAAAACTGGGAGAGAGGGCAGGGGTGAAAAAGAAATTTACTAACTGTAACCCCTCTGTACATCACCTTTATAATAACAAAAGCAAGCAAGCAAGCAAGAGAAAGAAAGAAAGAAAGAAAGGTAGAAAGAAAGGTAGAAAGAAAGAAAGAAAGAAAGAAAGAAAGAAAGAAAGAAAGAAAGAAAGAAAGAAAGAAAGAAAGAGACAAAGAAAGAGAGAGAAAGAAAGAATGCAAACCTATGATTGACTCTGTAGATTGAAGCCAATATACTATATTTGGGCTGTAAAGTGTTTTACAAGCTGAACACACACATAGAATTTTAAACAATGAATTAATATATAATTGTTACCTCATGAATGTTTATTGTTAAAAAATAAAGCACTTATATCTCCTTAATACAGATGATCTCTGAAAGTAGAGCTATCATGAAGATATCTGTGGCTAGGTTAGGAGTAAGCCTCTGTTGAACCTCTGCCTGGAGAAGTCACAGGGCTTTTTTTGTTTTGTTGTGTGTTGTATTTTTGCTTTTTCCCAGTTTGAGACTTCAGACTGCATTGGCAGAGTTGTGAACCTGGTCTTCATATTCTGTAAAAATGGGAAGTAAATGACAATAAGAAAGTGGTTTGTGAGATAATTTAGTCTCATGGTTTTATTCTACAAAGATCAAAGTTAAGGTTGGAACAATTAAGAGAGAAAGAGAGGGAGAGAGGGAGAGGGAGGGAGAGAGAGAGGAGAGAGAGAGAGGAGAGACAGGGAGAGAGAGAGATCCTATGAAGTTGTTCATATCAGTTCCATCTGCTTTCCCCAAATAGATCAACAAGGCTTTAGGCAATTGTCATTCTTGGTGTGGGAATTTGTAATGTTTCAGTGAAGAGCATTTTGAGTCTGGTCTAGGAGATGTGGAGCATATGCAGGGTATTCTATTGTTGGAGACATGAAATTTCTCCAGCTGACCCTTTTCTGCTCTATCAATGTCCTCCTCTCCTCCTCCCTCAGCTCCATGCCCTGATGCTTGCTGGTGCCCAAACCTAGCATAAGAATGTGATCCTGAAGCTATGAAATCAGATTTTTTTTTCTACCAAGTTTTCTGCTTCTGAGAGAGTAAATGTACAGACTGTTTCCAGAGAAACAATGACTAGAAGAAATGAGTAAGCTTTTCCTACCTTTGCTCTCAGTGTTTAAGACTATTACCTGGCCATGGTGGTCATGTTTCCATTAATTCGATCTGGAACTCAATGAACCCTTTTGCTCTGCTGACTTGAGGCTTTCTTTACACAAGGAGGTTTTATTCCTCCACTATTTATTTAATAATTAACCCCTGTACTCTCTGTTCCTCTTTTCCTTCCAGATGTCCTCTTCTGCTTTCAAGTTTCTTTTCCTTTTCTTCCCTTGTCCTATGATTTCTTCCTTTTTGCGTTTTATCAATAGCAATGTATATATTCTATGTTTCGGAGTTGTTTCTGGTTGTGACCATTGCTTTTTACAGATTGTCCAGTCAATGATTAAATTAATACTTCAGTTTTTGTTCTTTCTTGTGTATGTATGTGTGATGCTTCAGATGGAACAGCATCTGTAGGTCCTAAAAGATGCAAAGGATTTCAGTAGATAGGAAAATCATAATTTTTGTTCTTGGAATTTCTCACTTTTTATTTTTGGACCAAAATTGACTGAAGGTAACTGAAACATACTATTACTATGTGTATAAATATCTGTGAATCTAAAAAAATTCATATATGTATATATGTACATGTGTGTAAGCTTCCTGATTATTTATATATGTTATTTTTTGTGAAGTATCTAAGCATTTTGTTATTTTGTCTAAGTATTTTTTAATCAGGTCACTTATCTTATTATTGCAACCAATACTTTTTGAAAATCCGTTTTTCTTAATAACCATGAAGAGAGTTATTTCTAAGTGGAAGCTTAGAAATCTCTGTCATCTCAATACAGACAGTTCCCAAACCAGGAGTCAAACAGCATGAGTAACACTCATTCTGGCTTAGGCACAAGGGATCTCCTGGGTCACGGAGAGTCTGGACTACCACCTCAATGCTACCTGGGGTTTTACAGCCAAAGACAAGGCCAAAAATAGTGTGTGCATTACTGACGTATCATATGCACATACCATTCAGAGTAATTTTGTGAGTGTGCTAGAACTGGGGCCTCAGGGCTGGGCACAGTCCCTTAGCTTTTTCACTCAAGCCTGGAGCTCTACCACTTGAACCATACAGCCCCACTTTGACTTTTTGGTGGCTAATTCAATATAAGATTTTCATGGACTTTTCTGCCTGGACTGGATTTGAACTCTAATCCTCAGATCTTAGCCAACTGAGTAGCTAGTTTGCAGGGATGAGTCACAGGTGCCCTGCCCCCCTTCAGAATCTTTTAGTGGCATCTCAGCAGATTCTAAGACCTTAACCTGTCGTCTTTTTCTGCCTCATTAAGTAGCTCTAGCCCACCAAAGATGAACTTAACATTTTCAGAAAAAGCTCCTCTTCTCCAAATTCCTGCTCTTTTCTTTTGAATGAGGCAAATCAAAGCAGCCCTGGGAAAGGGGAGTTCTCCAGGACCAGCTCCTGATTTTGTAACTCAAGTAGGTTCTCACTGCACCACACAGTAGAAGGAATAGAAAAATACAACAAAGCTGAAATTGCTCCTTTAACTGGGGGGTGGGGGGTGTTAAGTCCAGGCAAGAATCAGGTTTATTACATCTCATTACATAGCTGAACACAGGCTTGGAGAGACCATTAATGAAGGGTTGCAGTTGCTAATTGTTGAGTTGATTTTTACACAAATCATTGTTCTATTTGCCACATCTGATCTGTGCATAAGCCTGAAGGTTGAATACCCGAGTATGAAGAACAGCAGAGTTGAAATCATTCTGATTTTTACCTTTTAGGTAAAAAGAGATTTTTGCCTGCTCCTTGATTGAAGCCAGTTTGGAGAGAGGACTGCTGTACCAGAGGGCTTCACATAATATTTATGCAAATCATAATGAAATGATAGAAAAAATTAATTGAAGTCAAAGTGAGATGCATTGCAAAAGGCAGGGAGCTCCAGCAAAGGTTCAGGACGCAGATGTTGGTTTTTTTAGTGGGGGGGGGGGGGGCGGGACTGGGGTTTTATTCAGGTCAGGGTTAGGTATGGGCCGTCCTTGCTTTAGCGTGAAAAGATGGGTTGACAGGTGTAGCTTATGTACAGGATGTGCGACTGCGCATGCTCAAGTTTGCTATGCCCACTTGTGTGGAGATACCCTGTAGAGACTGAACCTCCAGCTGAGGTCCCAGGCACGGTCATGGCAAGAGGTGACCTTGCTGGGGGTGGGGAGGGGAGGGCGTCATTCTTGCCCTCTGCTCATGTGCACCGAAGATGAGGTAAAGGGATGGGAGGGGGAGGGGAGTGGTGAGCTCTGTTTACTGGATAGTTCCCCGGGGTTATCAGGATTTGGCACGAGCTCTTCTGGCCCTAGAAATTTCCCTTAAGTGGAGCTAATTTGATGGGCCATTTGGTAAGTCATTTGCTAACCTCAGACCATTCTTTGAAGGTCAAGAAAGGCCAACCTCTGGGCAGCTCTGGCCTTATCGGGCCCATGGTTACCATTTATGTTGCCTTGGCAACTAGGAACCTAATGCTTGCTACTGCCTCAAAATGGCGAGCTCCACCAAATGGCACCCGTGCTTCTGGGTCCACCCACCCTCTGCCACCAGCCACCAGGGAGAAGGCTAGGTTTGTCAGGCAACCTTTATTTGCCTCTCACTGAAGGAGGAAAGGCAGCTCGGATTTGCACCTCATCTGCATAGGATCCGGAGGGGACAGGAGCATGTTTGAGTTGATTTTGAATCCTCCTAGTCTGAGATTGTCTGTTGTTACTGTGGGATCTTAGGTTTCCTCCCAGGCTTATACACAGACATGATCTGCAGTTTCATTGGGAGTGGAAGAACCTTCTCGAGGTGGGGCCTGGTAGGAGGAAGTGACGCCACTAGGGTGGGCCCTTGAAGCGGACTTAGGGACCTGGCCGCCATTCCGGTGAGTAGCTTTGCTCCTCCCTACACCTCCGCCGTGAGATTTGGCCTTGCCACAGCCCCCAAACGATGGGACCGAGAGGCCATGGGCAGAAACTTCTGAAATGGTGAACCAAAACCAATCTTTCTTTCCTTTACGTTGTTCATCTGAGGTATTTTTTGGTGTCAATTACAGAAAGCCAACACACCTGCCCTGCCGAGCTTCCCATAGGTGCGCCGTTGCCACACGAGCAGCATCCAATAGACACCAACGAAGACCAATGGAGACACGCAGAGGCCGAGGAAGAGGCTCGCCCACTGAGGACAGAACAACTCAGGAATCACATTGAAGTTGCTGATTGCATTTAAGTGAGCCCAGCTAACTTTCTCATTTTCAAAGCAGGGAATAAATATTACAGACCAAATTTTGAGGCCTAGGTGAAGGTCTGAGGACCAGAGAAGTCCTCACCTCCCGTTCTAGATGATCTCAAGGGTCTGTGATATATATATGCATGCATGTAGACACTTCAATCCTACAAGCCGTAGGTAACTTGTCTTCCTACCATGTTTGTCCGAAGGGAAGTTTTAATTAGCGTTGCATGCTTATAATTACTGGGAGTTGACTTGGCAGTGGCTTACTTTCATCTCCTCTACATCCAGCCTAACCTTTAAAGGTAGTGTGGTTAAAGGTAATGTGGTTATGAATGACAACTCAAGACCATAAGGCAGGGGGGGTGCATGCGTGGATCAAAGTCTTAAGTTCTAGATTCCTTTTCATTCTGATCTGGGCAAGTCAGCTGAATTTGTTTTCCTTTATTGATTTGATTTTCTCTTTAATTTTTTTATTTCCTTTAAGTTGTGCAAAGGAATTGTCATTCAGCAAAGCAGTTTATGAATACCATGTGTCTTGATCAATGTCACCACTTTTCACATTCGCACACATCCCTCCCCCAGCCCACCCTTTCCCTCATTTAATTTTGTAGGATATACATTCAATTTTTTATTGCATTCTCCACTTCCCCCGCCTTGTTTCTTCATTTTCTATCCTGTAAAATGGAAATGTTTCTTTGAGTTCTAATGGTTTACCATCTGCACTACCCTCTTACTTTGAGATATGACCTTTAACATTGCATCTCAGCAGACAGTTTCTTGAGTGGATTGCATTAAAGGTGTCAACCTCAGAGGGAATGAAAACAGCTCTGGGAAAGAAAATCCTTCTATGAATTTCTTCCTTGACTTAGATTTGATGCAGTGCCAGGGCTGAGATGGCATTAGCAAAGTAAAAAAAAAAAAGGATATGCAGAGAAAATCCAATGAACTTTTCCCTTTGCCCTGTGCTTGTTTTCATGTGGTGGCATGTTTCAATGTACAACCAAGTTGTTAATGTTTCCTGTTTAATAAACAGACCTCCATGCCTCTGCTCCTCATGTTCTGGACCCGTGTGGACCATTAGCTCATGGAGAACTACTTTGAGCCACAGGCTTCAAGGTCATCTTCATTGTTCTTTCATTTGCATTCCCCGTATAATTCACTGTGTTAATGCTCTCTCTGAAACACCCTGCTTTAAATATATCATTGCTTTCTCCCTGGGGACCAGGACAAATGTGCAGCCCACACAATGTACAGTCCTACGCTGGCTTAGTGCAATGATTCATATTTGGTGAGTTTTGTTCCCAGGGCTCAGAAAGTGACATTCATTTATATCTTCAAAAAATAATTCCCAAGGCACGGATGAATTAGTCACAGGCACTGCTGGCTGGTAAATGGCCTACTTTGGCATCCAGGCCTGAGAACCATAGGTGTCTTTGTGGTACCCGGACTTTGCTCCGTGCCTTGGTACAGCCTGGGCTGCACCAGGAATTTGCTGCTTTTGACTTGGACCTGCGAGAGCGTGTTTTGGAATGTGAGGTTGTCCAGGGGGCTTTCAGTATTCCCATGCAGCTCATTCTGCATGGTATCCCCATCCAGCACCAAAACCAGAAATAGTGGGGCCTTCCTGTAATCCCAGAACTTGAATGCTCACACAGGAAGATGAAAAGCTTTTTCGTAGTTGATGAGGAGGATGAGGAAGATGTTTAAGTAGTTGTACAAAGGAGGTGCCATTTAGCAAAGCAGAATGTGAAAACAGCACATCTTGCTCAGTGTCACCCTCAAAGATGGCAGCTTTGAGGCCAGGCTAGGCTACATGGTGAGACCCTGTCTCAGAACCAAACCAAACAAAGAACTGTGTCCAACAAAATAAACCCTCAGAGAACAATGGATAAGAGGATGAACTGTAGCCGTTTTTCCTCCCCTGTCTGTGTTCCCATTTTTAGTTTCCAAACCCCTCCCCCGCCATCCTCAGCCTCATTTATTACTTTTTAGTGATAAATACATTTTACTGATAAATGTATGTATATTTTTTTCTGCTGAAGGTTGTTTTGTTAGCTTATTTACATTTTTATAATTTTCTTCTATTTAAACCTGTTTTAATTTTAACCAATGGGTTAAAAATCTCAAGGAACTTGGCCGCTGGTAGTTCATGCCTGTAATCCTAGCTGCTCAGGAAGCAATGCTCAGGAGAATCGCAGCTTGAGGCTAACCCAGGCAAAAAGTTTAAGAGACTCCCATCTTAAACAAGAACTAAGCTCAGTACCTGCACCTGCCACACTAGCTATGGAGGCGTTTAAATAGGAGTTTGATGGTCTAGGTTAGTCTAGCAGTTGGGTGGCTGAGGCAGGGGGACCAAGAGTCCAAAGCTAACTTGGGCTACTTAGTGAGTGCAAGGTTAGTTTGAGCTACAAAGTAAGACCCCGTTTCAAAATTAAATAAAACAAACAAAAAGTCTTCCTTCATGTGATGATTCAAAAGCCTTTGGGTTTGTACACTGACACACCTGGAGGCATTATCAACACCAATATCCTCAGTCCCTTTAAGCAGGTGTATTTACCAGGTACCTTAGCAGCTGTTTTCATTAAACAGAAAACCGAAGAAAACATAAATGGTTTCCAAGGAAGAAACCTGCGGATGACTTCAACCCGTACTTCAGGTGGAACGCATAAATGGTCATGAAATAGTTAAGCTGTAAAAGAATATAAACAAAACAAAATCTCAGCTCACCAGTTGCTGTGGATGGACAGATTTAGGCGAAAGGGGATAAGGATGTGGCAATGTGAGAAGTAAATAAAGGCAAAAGGTCTTGGACTGTGTCGGAGAGGAACTTTAAGGTGGCCTGAAACCTAAATTCACTCTTCCTGACCTTGGATTTTTTTTTCTCAATTGCCAAAGAGTTCACAGTAGGTTACAAACAGCCAGGGAGATTCTTGGGACACTTTGGTCCTTGATAAGCAGTCTAAAGATTGAAAGATTATGTGTTCTCCCTAATTAAATCTTCCTGTAACCTTGAATTGAGTGCCTGCAAGGTGAGGAGGCCAGGGCCTGGAAGGCTGGAATCTCCGTGATTGTGAGAGAGCGAGGAAAACATATTGTACACATTGTTCCTGAAATGCTGATTCTAAAGAGTGATTATAAGCTACCATTTGCATTTAAAAGAACAGTCTTTTGTCAGAATCTATGTCCTGTTATCAGTATTGCAAAATAGGCACAAATCTATCTGAGAATTAAAGCCATAAGTACCTTGGGTGGACTCTGAGCTTTTATAGCTCTCCCCCTGGGAAGGAAATGATCATTCAAATCATTCAAGATCCAAATAGTTTCTTCTGCCTCCTCTATTGATCTTAAAGATATTATTTGCTAAATAATCCCATACAATTAAGGACCTTAAAGATATAATGGTCCTCCACTCTGAGGAAATGGACATCGCAAAGGCCTAAGTCACACCCTCAATGTCACCTAGTAGCAGAGAAAGCCTTCTTGCAAGTGGAGTCTTGTACCCTGGATGAACAGTCTTGTCCCTGTGCTGTGTAGTGGGATAAAGGAATACTGGAGTTATTCTCATGGGTGGTGCTTCTTTCCTGAAGGAAAAGGGGAGAAAACTGGGAAGAGATACTCATCAAGTAAAGTCTATTTGTTTCCTAAGCTACAGTAACCAACCAGCACAAGCTGGGTGGCCTGAAACATTAAAATGTGTTAGCCAACAGTCTGGGAAGGTGGAAGTCTGAGATCAAGTATCCGAAAGCTCTGAGGAAGAATCCTTTCTCAGAAAACACTTTCTGGTCCTCCTTAGAGATAGATCCTTGGTTTGGAGCCATATGACATTGCTCTCTGCCATCCTTACCACATGGCTTCTTCTTTTGTGACCTTGTGGGCTTTTCTGTTTCTGGTAAGAACACTTTTCATTGGATCCAGAGTAATCCTAATTTGTGTATACCTGCAAAGAACCTACTTCCAAATGAGCTCACATCTCGAGGTTTTGGGGGGGCGTGGACTTGAGGGAAGTGTAGCAATTCGTTCACCAATCCCGCCATTTGCTCTGGAGTCGTCTTCCAACATAAGTGCTACAGAATGACGTTCCATTCAGAGCTTAAGCCAGACTTTTGGACACGATGCTTATGGTATCACCATCATTTTGAGAAAAGGATGACAGGGTGTATACCAAGGAATATGGGGGTGAAAGGGGACACACAGTGAAATGCAGTAGGAAGGGTTACTGTGTGAATGGGAAGCCCATCCACGGAGAAGTGAGGAGTTGAAGAAAAGACTTGCACACCAAACTCTAGCTAACAATTATTCACCTGTCTTAAAACTCACAGAGTAATCAAAACCCATTCCAGGAGGACAAGAACGGACTTCTAGGAGGAATACATTGAGTAGATGCTTCTTTACCCAATGGTTAAATACCTGTAAGCTAATCCTAAGAGGATATAAGTGGTAATGAGAAAAAAGGCAGAGGATGGAGATTCATTTCGCCTTCTGATTTATTTACATTATTAACTGCTAAGAAATATTAAAAACCAAATTGACTGCTCCATGTGTCAGGAAATGAATCTATTTTACATGTATTGGCTCTTTGAGTTTGTATTTATCACCTTCAAATTTTATAAACAAGAAAAAGAAATGTGTACCAATACTGGGGCTAGAGCTCAGGATCCTGTCAGGGTACTGTCCCTTAGTTTTTTGGGGTTCAAGGCTGGTCTACTTGAACCATAGCCTGATGTCTAGCCTTTTTTCTTTGTGGTTAATTGGAAATAAAAAGTCTTGTGGACTTTTTTCCCTGGCTGGCTTTGGGAAAAGGAAAGCTTTACTGTCAGGAGTATAGGTCAGTGGCTGAGTTTATTCTTAGTATGTGTGAGGTCCTGAGTTCCATTTGTAGAACTGACACACACACACACACACACACACACACACACACACACACACACACACACACACACACACACACACACACACACACACACACACACACACACACACACACACACACACACACACACACACACACACACACACACACAATCCTAGAAAATGATGCTGGTTTTGAAGGAAAAATTCATCCATACCAGTAAGAACTGAAGTCTATGTCTAAAACATTCTATGCAGGTGAAAAAAAATTTTTTTCGGTTTGTAAAACCTTGCTATGGTCATCACAAATTACAGTCAGGCAAAGGTTAAAATTTGAGCTATAAATCTAACACATATAATCTGAGACAAACCCCAGGCAAGAACAGAATGCAGAGTTCTTTTTGTCTTCTCCAGTCTTCTGCAGTCAGAATGGCCTTGTTCTCGCAGCATTGACACATGACAACCAGGAAAGCACACTGGAGTCTTAGTGTTCAGTTTTTATTGGGGCTCGATTACACAGGCATGACTGATTGCCTGACTATCTGATGGATCGCTATCTCCACACTGCAACAATTCTGGACATGACTCAAGCCCCCACCCCGTCCCATGATTGGTCTTTATTGGCCTTTCTGGTATGTCCAGTGCCCATCCTAAACAAATCATCTCTAAACAGATTGCCTTCTAATGCTGAGGGCAAGGACTCTTATCTTTGGAACATGGTTTAATCCTGTACTATGGATTTCTGAGAAGTTAGGTGACTCAATCAAGGTCACCTGTGTCAGCAAAGTTATTTGTACTTGCTAAAATGCAGTAATAATGCCTATTTCTAATATCCAGCACAAAATTTGAGATAATGGAATCTAATGGTAAGAGTTTTATTTTAGCCAGGCTATACTATCAGGTCTCTGCCCCACTATTTACTCCACTATTTGCTAATAGGCAGTGGCCTTCAGCAAGTTCTCTCCCACTTTGTGCCTCGATTTTCTTCTTTGTGAGCAGGGTGTTGGTGGCTCACACCTGTAATCTGTGTTACTCAGCAGGCTGAGATCTGAGGATCAAGGTTCAAAGCCAGCCAGGGGAAAAAAAAGTCCACGAGACTTTTTATTTCCAATTAACCACAAAGAAAAAAGGCTAGACATGAGGCTGTGGTTCAAGTGGACCAGCCTTGAACCCCAAAAAGCTAAGGGACAGTACCCTGACAGGATCCTGAGTTCTAGCCCCAGTATTGGTACACATTTCTTTTTCTTGTTTATAAAATTTGAAGGTGATAAATACAAACTCAAAGAGCCAATACATGTAAAATAGATTCATAGAGCAGTCAATTTAGTTTTTAATATTACTTAGCAGTTAATAATGTAAGTAAATCAGAAGGCAAAATGAATCTCCATCCTCTGCCTTTTTTCTCTACTTACCTAACTGAAGGCTGGTTGTATGTTTTAATTTTCTCTATTCCAACAGCTCAATTTAATTAACATACAACAGTGCATTATACCACATGCAATCTTGAATTTCATTATTTAAAGTTTCTTTGACTTGTTTTTAAATGAATAAGAATTTTAGAAATAATTTATGTATTGAATAATTTTATAAAAACCAAAGCAATCAAACTACTTTTTTTCATTTTTGGGGAGGGGTTGTCCATGCATTTAATATGTGAGCTGTTGAAAGCCACCTGGGTTAGAGAAACACAAAAAAAGTCCTTTTGATCTGTTTAAAGTCACAATAACAAATGTTGTTTGTCTTCTCATAGTCCGGTTCCCACTGCACAATTCTCTCAGCACACAGGAGAGTAGTATTTGTCAGGAAACGCTACTTTCCAAAGACTGAGGAAGAAAAAACAAGCTTGTGGAAATTTCTACTCCTCTCAGATGCAAAGTTCTAGTTTTCCTATTACAAAATAGCAAAATATTATTCTTGATGATTCTACCTGCAACACCCAGAGTCATGCAAAAATTATAAATATACTTGATTACAAGAAAAAAAATGATAAGGTTTTATTATGTGTCAGACACAGGACTAGCCATTTTAAGAGAAACAATTTAAATTGAAGTTCATGGTGGGTCTTTGGGAGCACAGGGCTGCACAACAGGGGCATAACAAATGGCTCAATGCATAGAAGCAACATCCGGCCAGGATGAGGTCAGAGCAAGAGTGCAGAGGCCCTGCTGATCATTAGTGAAGAGCCACACTGGTGGAAGGGTATATCCCACTTACAATGAAGCACAGTACCATATGGATGGCAAAGATCAGATTCAGCAAGACATAATTTGCTGACTCGAAGTTGGCAAGACACGTACTCACTGGCCAAGGAAGGTGACCTGGTCAATCCACGGTTTTCCATTTCATTCTAATGAGAGAAATTAGTGGAAGCCTTTTGGGAGAAGGCAGGTACAAGTGTCCTGACACAGCCTCGAGAAAGTGCTTCTTCTTCCTTCATTATGGGTTGAAACTCAATAGATTGAATTAACATTAGATTCTTTTTACTTTTCAAGATAGGATCATTAGCAATATGTACTCAGAGCAACCTTATGGACTATAGTCAATCACAGGAGGATAAGATGTGGGATTGTAGCATAAGCAAAATTGTGGCGTTCCTAATTTCTTCTAGTCACTCTTGATAATGTTCATCTCATAAATAACCACTCAGCACTCTAGACTTTTTTTTTTTTAGTTTCTCTCTCCCTCCTTCCTTTCTTCCCTCCTTCCTTTCTTTTCTTGTGGGCAAGAATCTTCAAATTGCAAAGCATGCTGGCACCATTTACATTTTAAGAGGCTTAAATTTTTAATTTTCTTTTCCATCTCTTTGGAACATTTTAGAAAGTTGCACTGCTTTTTATTATGCTACATTCTGAACATTTCCTACCAGTTTGATCCTCACCCCTGCAGAGCCTGGGACAGGGCTAGATTTTCAGGGATTCAGTAAAGATAATGAGAAGTTCAGCAGGTAGAGAATGTTTTCACTAAGCAGAAGTGAGCCAAAGTCCTCCACCTTGTGAGCCCCCGGTATGAGTAAGAGACCAAAGATGAATTTGCATTGCTAGATTCCAACAGCTTCAATGCTCAGAATGTACTGGCATGCCCTTGGCAAGTTGAAGTAGTTTCTACAATATGTCCCCAAAGCAATGTCCTCCTTTAGCCTCAGCCTGCTGAATTTACTAGGCTGTGTATCTTCACACTTCTTGCCCAATAGTGGTGCTATCTGTTGAATTTCCATCTGAGTGACATACTCATTAGATTTCAGGAAGAACAGTTAGTGGCTCCATTAAAATTTCCTGAATTATTTTGGTTTCACCCTCAAGCAACTGCTTAATTGGCTTGTTTCCCTTGAGACTAAACATTGTCCTGTGGTGGGAGCAGAGAAAATTAATAGCTTCTGGAACACAGAACAATTAGGTAGGGATTCTGGCTAGAATTCTCTCTTCTTACTAAGGTTCTTCTTGGCAGAGAAACTTCGATGGCACCTTAGTGGTCCTATGTCTTGCATTCTAAATATTGCCTGAATTTACCTGTGGTTACTTGGGAACCTATCAGTTAAAGGAGTGAAATCAACAACAATACTTACCGCTGAAAGAAATGAGCTATTGGCTGGTCTGTTAGTACTCTCAGTTCAGGCAAAAGTAGCCTATTATTTTGTAAAAACAGATCACACACAGATCAAGAGCACATAGCTGTTCCTCAGAAGCAATTTCTTTGCTATTGCTAGCAAATCATCTCCATCTTTGTGTTCATAAGCTCAAGGACTATAAACAAAAAGATTTGATGACATTCCTTCATGTACATCTTTTGATATCTCTTAGGAGTAGTATATTTAATATTTAAAGGAAGGATGGAAGTTCTGTTTTAAGTAACATTCTTTGGTTTTGAATTTCCTTGCATCTATGGATACCTGTTGAAATATTGTCTTCCTCTCCTAAGAACATTAGCATTATCCCCATGGCTAACGCTAGGATTTCTTCATGCCTACCTCTTCCTTTTCTCCTTCTCATATCAAATTACAAACATTCATTTAATTTTTCAACACATGTCCTTATTGTTTTTTTCATGTCATGTTGTTTTCTGATTGTTGCCAATTTTATAATGATAAACACAAAATATAATTTCTATCTCCCTGGAACCTATAGTCTTGAACTGAGGATGGATATCTTTAAATATTTTTAAGGTCTTGTAGGCATATGTGTTTATTCACTTGCACATGCACGCATATGCACGCCCCCCCCCCAAAAAAAAAAAACCGCAAGTTGAAAATTATAAATAGAGGAAAGGAATAACATGGAAGAACTGACTTAACCTGGGGCTGGTCAGAATGAAGTAATGTTGAGGATGGATTGGTCCTAAGATAAGAATTCCAAGGAGAGGGAACAGGTTAAACTAAGGTCCTAAGAGGAAGGGCCAGTGACTAATCTGAGCAACAGGGCTATGAAGGTTTTTGGAGTTTTGCTAATGGAAAAGCTGCAGCAGTGCTGTGAAATGAAATGAGTTTAGATTTGGAAGGACTTGACTCTAGCTGCTGAACAGAGAACGGATTTCAGGGAACCAAAAGGAGCATTTGCCATAAAAAATGGAGCAGTGTGGGAGAAGAGTAGGGTAAGAGATCCAAATTCTGTCTTGATGGGATGATTAATGGGACTGTTGACTGATTGAATATACAAAACATGGCGAGTGAAGTGTATAAAATGACTGCCCTTCCACATAGGCCCTGACTGCTCAGTGCATTTCACTTTGGATGACCTTTCTCCTGGGTCTGTGTCATTTGTCTCACAATCAGAAATAAGCTGAGCTAGTTTTTCCATTATGTACGAGGGCCTTGACTGGACAGGCCAGTTGGCTCTGCAAGTGGTATCTTTGGCTAAATAAATTCCTGGAGGAATTGATTAACTCCAGATCTTCTACAATAAAATAACTTGCTTGTGAATGAAACTACTCTTTTTAACAGTGATTATTTACTGGCCTGATGTTCTATGTGATACTACATTACTGGAAATATAAAGTAGGTTCTGTTATAAATATCCACTTGTATCTCTTTAGTCATTAGTAACTTGTATCTTCTTAGTAATTGGCTTCACTCCTTGATTAATATGAACACAGAGTTTTGGCCTGGAGTCTGTTTATTGTCCAGGTCAGGGATATGTTTGTTTTGTTGGTTATGCCATGTCTTCTTACTCCAGGTCATCTAGTTTCTTGATGAACTAGCCCTCACAGAAGCAACTCCTTGCTCTCTGTTCTGAAAGTACTTTAAGTGCACTTAGAATAAGATCTCCAGCAGGTATCTTCAACAAAAGGCTTTGTTTCTCTTAAAAATACTCTTAAAACATTTCATGAATTTAAAAAATCATAATTAATACCTATGTGTTAAATACTGAGAAAATCTGCTTACTAGTTTTAAACATAAGCTCATAATGCCCCGGGGGGAGGGTAGAGTCATTTTCCCCAAGTCATGTGATTAGCAGGTGGTAGAATGCACTCTGAACCTTGATGGGTCCATTTTCAAAGCCAGAGCTCTTGACCATCACCTTGAGTATCTGAGTATCTATGAGAAGCTGCCAGTAAGCCGAGGTTTTGGTTTTCTTTGGTGGCCCTGCTCTGGTCATGATCTGAAATCACCCTCTATTTTGTCTATGAAAGGACACTTTTAATTCCTGCAAGAGGCTCAGTGACTTCTATTCACTTGATAGGTGCTAAGGGCCATCTGTGTTGCAGGATCTGGGATATAAAGATGATATTGAGATTTAGAAAATCCAAACTTAGCAGACTTGAGTTCACATTTTACTCTGTCCCCTATCAATTATGAAGATTAGTGAATTATTTTCTCTCTCTACACTTTGGAATTCTCATCCAACCATTTGGGCTAATAGAGAGCTTATTTCACAGGGCTCTGGCGGAGTGAATAGAACTGCATAGAAAGTGCTTAGCACTGCATCAACACATCCTCAGTGCTCAGTGAGTGTCACCTGTTACTATTATGAAGGGGAGATCAAGAGCAGATAATTGCACTTGGGTGTAATTTCTTTCAATAAGCACACATATGTGCATATACACACTCATACATCTGTCTAATATGAGTAGTAGTGTTTGTTCATGTTGGGGAGAAGGGAAAATATTCACTGTAAAATTATTTTTGAAAAACTGAACAATACATTCTCATTCTCTATATATTACAAATTGAAAAGTCAAACTTAGCAATCAATTCGATAGTGGAGATATTTGGGGCAGAACAGTGGAGAAGAAGGCAGAAGATTATATGGGAATAATACTTGGAGATTACAATTTTGTTTCCCAATGGGAATGAGGTGAAAGATTAGCATACTTGCACCAAATCTTGACATCCCTGTTGTTTCCATTGTGTGGGAATGCATGAAGAAAGGGCAGACCCGTTTTGCTGTAATTATAAATGGTATACCACTCAGCACTAACTGGATTTTGCCCATGATGACAGACATGGTTCACTGAAGTGTGAACAGAGCAGCAGGATGGAAAGGCCAGCTTTGGGAGCCAGACACTGCAGCCTGGTGTCAGCCTGGCAGCTGGAGCTGGACTGAAGTCCTAAGTGGTAACAAGGACAAAGCAACTAAAGGATACAAAAAAAATCCAGGCACTCTGGTGGGCACTCTGGGTGGAGTAGGCACCAGAGGTCAGAGTGTTCCGATAGGTAGGCCAAACATGATGGAGAAGAAAGGCAGAGGGCAACTCAAAGTCCAGTGCGTCTGGCACCTGATATTGGAGAACTTTAATGGCAGAAAGCACAGTCCCAATCTCTGTGGACTCAAAGAAGGAAGTAGTCAGGAGCAAGGCGTGTCCTGTTTACAGAACTTGAACTCTGGTTTCCCTGCAATCCAGGTCTCTTCAACTGGATCCAGGGCCCAAACCTATCATGTGACACCCACTGAAGTCCTCAGTTGAAGAGCTTCCTTCAACTTGTAAGTGCCAGAGCTTGCAGTTAGTATCAGAGAGTCAGAAAAACCCAGAATTCCTTTCAGAATCTGCTAGGGGATTCCTACATTATATTTAATTAAGAGTTCACCTTGCTTAGATTTTTTTTCTTTAAATCAGTATATGTGATCAAAACAACACCTCATATCTAGTCAACATTTGACTCACATCTTCAGGGCAGCCTCAGCTGTGATCAAGCTTCGATAGTCTCCTTGTCCCAGCTGGGAATGTGGCTTAGTGGTAGAATGCTTGCCTAGAATGCATGAGGTCCTAGGTTCAATTCCTTGGTACCACAGAAACAAAAATAAATAGATAAAATTAAAAAGAAATAATTTCCTTGTGGAATACAAGGAAGTCATGTTAAAAAACCTTAAACTTTAAAAAATAATTGCACATATCTTTTTTTTTCATAAGTTGACAAATGGAAAACAACTCCTCTACACTTCATATTTTCTACTTTATTATTTGACTGGGCAAGTCATTATATTGTTGTCTTTTTGTTTCTAATAATAAATGCACTGCAATATTTGTGACAACTACACTGGAAGTTCTTTCCAGGCAAATCTATTTGGAATATACCATAGCACTGGACAAAGACATTGATAGAAATGATGCTCAATAATGTCAGATGGGGCCCAGATTAGGAAAAGGCTCTTAAGGCACAGCCTTCCCCTAAAATCAAGCTACTTAGTATAGGACACTTTATCCTTGGCGTGGGAACAGGACCACTTCCCATCAGGTAGGAGTGTCCTGTCTGCTAGGCAAATGTAACCAAGTCAGTTTGTCATTTCTCATCTCCTTTTCTCCCTCAGCTCTTCACTGTAGTCCCTGTAGAGTGAATGTCACAACCATCCCCAGGGTGTCAACTCAAAAGTCTTGGAGTAATCCTGCTGCAAAGAAAAATGTGTGATACAATGGGAGACTGTGTGGTGTGCAGCGAACACCCTGAGAGTTACCTGCCTGTGTGAGAGCTATCTTACACGCTGTAATTGTATATAACTGAGAAGATACAAAATAATTCTTAGCTATAGATGTGCAAATTCTGCCTAATCTTGTGGAGGTGCAATGGAGCCTCTCTCCCACTGTGGAAGAAAGCCAGTTTTGCCTCAATGTGCACATTCATTTCAATATTCCTGATCTATAAATGTGTCTGTTTTTCAATTTCTCCCTTGAACCAGATCTAACATCTGCCTGGCGCAATCTTTATGGGTAAAATGAAATCTTTTAACATGTGTTCATTTTATATCCTTATGAGTCATGATTTTACCTTTCTTTGGAAAACAGTCTTGTAACACTACCTTTTCTCACTCGACACTTCTCGTTTTTCATTTTGTTTGCTCGGTGCTTTTTAAAAATCTTCTTCTAATTTGTCGCAGTCTCTACAAACCCATTGTTCCCGTCCTAGCTGAGGGCAAAGTCATTTTTCATAGGTCACTCATCGCCACAGTGTTTAATTGGCTCCCTGTCTTCAACCTCCAGGCTCTTCGCCTTCCCGTTTTCTGTTGTACACACTGAAGCTCCTCAAACTGCAAATCCTGTTTGATCCCTTTCCTGCTTAAAGATCCCTAGGGGTTTATGTCACCTTTAGACAATTGGCCATCTTAAGTCCTTTAAGATACACTGAGGCTTGGGTTCTGCTGCCACTTCATAATTATTTTCCCTATCCATTAACCTTCAACCTGACGGCTAACTCAATACTCTTCTTTAATACTCTGAATCTCTCTCTCACTTCTGGACCTTCTCCCTTTTGTCTGCCTGCCTGCCTTCCCCCTTTACCCTCACTGGTTTTTCTCTCATGTCCACAGTATCATAACTTGTCATACATACATAAATGGTTGGGACTCTTGTTCTATGTGGATAGGAAAGCATGGACAGGCAAATGAGTCACTCCCAGCATGGACTTCCTAAGTTTTAAGGTTTATAGCTGGCCTTCCAAATCCAAAGGGTTATAACTCTGAATTTTTGACAACTAAGGCTATGCTCCCAAGCTTTCAAAACTAGAGGAGGCTTACAGTTCTAGGTATCCATCCAACTAAGATGGAATAATTGTTTCTAGCAGCTTCAGGTATTAGGTGTCAGGACTCCTGGCTTTTTTTTTTGGGGGGGTGGTCCAGTCGTGGGGCCTGAACTCTGGGCCTAGGTGCTGTCCCTCAGCTCTTCAGCTCAAGGCTAGCGCTCTACCACTTGAGTCACAGCACCACTTCCGGCTTTTTTTTCTGTTTGCTTATGTGGTGCTGGGGAATCGAACCCAGGTCCTCATGCATGCAAAGGAAGCACTCTACCACTGAGCCACTTTCCCAGCCCCAGGACTCCTGGCTTTTTAACCATTGGCAGCTCCCTTAAACTCTTTCAGGGACTCGGGTGGGGCTTGGAGTTCTTGGAGTCTTGGCTCCCATCTGCTCCTCTGGTCTTCTTCAACCTGAGCTTCTCTACCATCTCTCAGCTTGCCAGTGAGTCCACTGTCCTCTACAATCCTAGCTTCTTGCACGCTTTGCTCTTGGTCTCTCTCTGGAACCTAGGTGCCATCTGCTAGTATTATAACTCAGAGCTTCACGTCTTGGGGCCTTTAGGTCCCAGAGGCTCTCTGAAACTCTTAGCTCCTTCTTGGTGTTGCATCTTTAAGCAGTGATAATCCTCTTGGTGTTGCATCTCTAAGCTTTGAACAGTGGTAACTCTCTGTAACTCATCATCTATCTCCTGGCTGCGACTGTGGCTGTTGTTGCTGCTCCCACCATTGCCAGTGCTGGAAGCTCTAGATTTTTGCCTGTTCTTTGTGTAACCAGGTTAGCTCCTTCTACCCTTAATAAAGATTACAAGCAGGGAAAAGATCATTTAGGAAAACCCTTTATTGCAGGCCTAATGGTGCAATGCTGGGGGATAGTGCAGAGGAGCTGTCAAGATTAACCTGGCAAGACTGAGAAATAGCTTGCTATTTACCTGCTTATTTACTCTGAGCATCCTTGTGCTGAGTGTAAATGTAGTAATCACAGCCCAGTGTGTGTATGGCCCCAGTTCCACCAATCACAAGTGTCACATTGCAACCATCACAGGCTTTTTTTTTTTTTTTTAACTTGAGTCACTGATGAGGTTCTCCACCTCTCTGTTTTTCTCTCTGTCTCTGTCTCTCTCTCCCCAGGCTAGAGTAAGAAGAACTTCAGAGTACGCAGGGTTATCTAGAGTCTGGGTTTTCCTGTAGTGGGGTCACCCAATGTGGGGCAAGTTTCCCAAAGCAGTTGTGACTGGAACAAGGTCTCCTGAAGCGAGACTCCTTGGTTATTGGTTTCCACAGCGGTCAGGGTTAGAGGAGTCCTTGAAGATGGTGACAGTTTCCTCAGAGCAACCATGGGGTGTCCAAAATAGCCAGACTGATTGCCAAAGAAGGGGCGACTTGGTTGACAGCTCTCCACTCAAATATGCACCGAGAAGGATCTGTGAGCTATCAATAAAGCAACTGGCCTGCTCTAGACAGATTTTTGCCTATTTTAAACATGAAAGGTGTTAACAATAAAGCCCTAACATAATATAAACATTCTCGTCAGTACCAAACAGTGCGTAACCCCCGTCAAATGTCCTGAGGGAGCGTTGGTTAGCTCTGATCTATCTCAAGCTTACATGTTGCTTTCCTTGGGAGGTTTTCTCTGTTCTTTCTCTGTGACAGAAAGAATGACACTAGGGGTTACACACTTTAGCCTCCTGAAGACTCTCTGTGGCTACAGAATTCTCTTCTTAACTCTAGTTACCCTCATTGCTACTTCACAACTCTAGTGACTTTCGATGCATATGACTTGTGCCAAGACACTTGAGCATGAACTAGGATAATCATGGTGAATTTTTTCCCTGCTAATATATTTCCATAATTATTAAGTAATAGAGCTGTCTTCCTCAAATTTCTCTTTTTAAAGGGAGAGGTGTTCATCTGTGTTCATGGCCTGGGAGTTCTTTGCTTCTGAGGTTTTCGGAGCCTGTCAGCCTGGTGGGAGAGGTCCTTCAATAGATGTGTGAGTGATGTGGCTGCAGGATGAGAAGCCAGAACCTGCTTTGGGGTGGGATTTTCCACCCCATTACTCTTTTGAATGGCTCTGAGAATGTGACTCACAGTGAATACGGATCATTATAAAAAGCCACTCTGCAGCTGGACGTGAGCCAGTGTGAAGTTCCATCTTCGACAGCATGGATTGGTCTTTCTTGTCATGTTAGCCACGGAGCTAGCCACAGAGAACATAGAAATGAATGTCCTAGGTCATGACCCTAAAGAGATTGACCCATCTTCTGTAGGTTCTGGGATGATCTGAGAAACCTGTAACTCATTATGTTTAGAAAAGTTCTATTCCATAAAGTAAGATGAGAAAGCTGATCCTATCATTTAATGTGTTGGTATTTTTCATTTCATTTTACTACTCCTAGATGATCACTGTCATCAATTTTTCTATTTTCTTATTATAAACTTTTTTACATTAATGGATGAGTTTACATATAGGAATGTACAAACATTATTATTATTGTTGTTGTTATGCATTTCTCTGTATATCACAAGCATTTTTAGATAATCATTTGTAATTGAATAGATGTGCCATGATTTATCTGATTATTCCTCTTGTACACCTATCAGTGAGTTATGTGCATAAATGTTCACATCTAAATCAGATCCTGAATGTGGACTTGATAGGTCACAAGGTAAGATTATAATAAGTTTTAAATAGCACTGAAGAAAATGCTGGTGCTCTGCCACTTGAACCATGATTCTACTTGTAACTTTTGCTGGTTAATAGGAGATAATAGTCTTTTGGATTTTTCTATCAGGGCTAGCTTTCAACCTCAATCCTCAGATCTCAGCCTCCTGAGTAGTTAGGATTACAAATGCAAGCAATCAACACTGAGACTTTAATAATTTTTGACTTTTTTTTTTTTTTTGTGGGGCCTGAACTCTGGGCCTGGGCGCTGTCTCTCAGCTCTTCAGCTCAAGGCTAGCACTCTACCACTTGAGCCACAGCGCCACTTCCGGCTTTTATTCTTTTTGCTTATGTGGTGCTGAGGAATCCAACCCAGGGTCTCATGTATGCAAGACAAGCACTCTAACACTGAGCCACCTTCCCAGCCCCACTTTTGACATTTTTAAAGCCATTTGCATTCTTATATGAATTCTCTCTCCTCCTCAATAACTTTTTCCTGTTGTCTTTCTTAGCAATATAATCATCAACCTAATGCTTTGTACATGGTATATTTTCTCCCTGTTTATCTCTTGTCACTTGAGTCCTGCTTGTTTACTTCATTTATGTAATTATAATGCAGATTTTTTTTTTGGGTCCCCGTCATGGGGCCTGAACTCTGGGCCTGGGCGCTGTCCCTCAGCTCTTCAGCTCAAGGCTAGCACTCTACCACTTGAGCCACAGCACCAATTCCGGCTTTTTTCTTTTTGCTTATGTGGTGCTGAGGAATCGAACCCAGGGCCTCGAGCATGCAAGGCAAGCACTCTACCACTGAGCCACCTTCCCAGCCCCATAATGCAGATTTTTTATTGTTGTTGCTGTTATTATTATAGTCACATTTGCAGATGTTTTTATGGCTTTTAAGTTTCATGTCTTGCTTATAAAACTCCACCCCACCCCAAAGTTAAAACCAATACCAGAGACAAGGTACAGCAGTTCAGAGTGACCTGGCACAAAAAAATTAGCAAGACTTCATCTCAATCAATAGGTTGGTGGGTACTTGTCAACCCAGCTTCAGGGGAAACATAAACTGAAGAGAATCCTAGGCCAGCCTAGGTATAAATATAAGACCCTATCCCCAAAACAGCTAAAGCAAACAAAAAGAGTGTGACCCAAATACAAGGCCCTAAAAGTTCAGCTCCTAGTACATGGAAAAGAACATTTTTAAAGAAAGAAAATAATACTGCAATGAGATGTAGCTCGGTAGTATAATTCTTGCCTGTCACGTGCAAGGCCCTAGGTTTGACCTCCAGGTTTCAAAACCAAAACAGTATCAGTAATGAGAAAAAAACTAATACTGAATCTTAAAATCACAACTAGATGATTTTTTATTTGGCCATAATAATTCATATTAAAAAATCAAAACCAGGAAAACAATAAACAAACATTAATCACCTAGTGCCTTAAATTAATAGTAACATATTACATTGTTGCATATCGTGTTTAAAAGGTAGTTTGTTTATCAAAAGATTTGTAGTAGATTGAGCTTTTCATGCTTGCAATAGCTCTGTGACTATTCTCAATTATATCATTTGATTTTTTTTAATTTTTAAAAAGCAAAAGGAAAATCTCTCAGTATCTTCATGTGCAAAGGACATCTTGCTGACGAGTTCTTGCTGAGAAGTAGAAGTTGAGTTGCTTAATTACAGGATTCCTTAGCCCTTACCACATCTAGGAAAGGACATGTCTGGTGAATGTCCCCAGATATTGCCTGGAAATCCAGATGCTGCATGTAGGGGGCTCTGGAGAGGAATAAGAGGCCTCGCAGGGAAACTCCCATGCAAAAGCAATGAGATGGCACAGTTCAGGGAAATAAAAGTTAATGATGGATGAAACTAGCTCATTTAAGACACCACATCCTGGGTAGTCTCAAAACTCCTCCTCTCCTGATTCTGCTGCCAGGCACTGCCCATCTTCTCCAAATGGTCTTCTTCTAGCTTCTCTCAGCCTTTAGCTCACTGTTGTCAGTTATGGTAGTAAACAGCCTTTTAAAGCAAAGGCCATTGACTAAAGGCATGACTGAAGTGGTAGAGTACCTGTCTAGCAAGCTCAAGGCCCTGAGTTCAAACCCCAGTACCACCAAGGCAAAGGCATTTAACTACTCCATGGCATCCTTTCCTGAGTATTAGGAAGAGTTCGGAGAAACTGTGAAGATAGAATTTCAGAAGTTTGTAGGCCTACTCTTTCTCCTTGGCCAAGAAAGAAACCCAAGTCTTATTTATCTGTCTCTGTCTCCCTGTCTCTGTCTCTGTCTGTCTGTCTCTCTCTTGCTGATCCTGGGCCTTGAACTCTGGGCCTTGACTGTCCCTAAGCTCCTTTTGCTTAAGGCTAGCACTCTACCACTTGAGCTACATTGACACTTCTGGATTTTTTTTTTGTTTTTGTTTTTCTGTGATTGATTGGAGATAAGAGTCTCACAGACTTTCCTACCTCGGCTGGCTTCAGAACCACAATCCTCAGATCTCAGCCTCCTGAGTAGCTAGGATTATAGGTGTGAGCCACTGGCATCCCTCTGAGAGTTGGCTGTTATAAGGAACCATTTTCCTTTCCTTCCCTACCACAACTCGTTAGGTACACGGTCTTAGACTTCAGCTTCTTCTTCCAGAAAGTATGGGAAATGTAACAGATTCTAAGCCAAAGGAGTTCTCACATATCAGGTCTGGACAATTGCCCCCAAATGCCAAATAAAGAGATGGTAGTGGTGAGAGGCAGCTAAAGGTAATCTATTGTGTAGCATGAAATAATTTCCTGTGAAAAATTATTCTATCGAGTAAGTAAGCATTTCAGCCTAGATTTGGGGCACAGATACGAGGCTGATTTTATATAGAGAAAGAATTGGGGTAGGGGTGTGAGAGGTATGTATAATTATTAAACAGTTCTAGTCATGGATGTGGAAAGGTGGCCAGAGTGTGTTCAGATTCACCATCATCTCAGGATTGGTCAGGCCAGGCCCAGTCACCTTATGGAAGTAATTTGTATAGGGTGTCATTTTGATGCTTGTCAGAAGGCTTGCAGTCCAAGAGGGGCCCAAGGTGACTGTAGGAGAGAATGGCATAGCAAAGGACACATATACAAAATAGAGGCAGAGATGCATAGTTTTCATCCTGCTTGCAGTTACGCATTGAATGTGTGCAGGTCTAAGTGAGGAGTCAGTGCTTTTTAGCAAAGTCCTATTCCAAGAACCTGATCAAACAATACTTGGTGCAGCGTTCAACTCAGTCAGTGCAGTCAGCCCAGCAAAATCACAGCCACCCTTGGTGTTAAGACAGTCAGGTGAGCACCATCTTTGTAGTGTTACTGGAAATTTAGCACTGCTGATCAACCTTGATTCTGGTGGGTATCATGAGAAAAATTCAGGCAAGAATGGAATAGAGCGAAAGTGGTAGGAAAGTTTATAAGGAATGAAATATGGAATAGAAAGGAGAATAGGAGGCATGATGTCAGAAGTGTGTCAGATCAGCTTCATCTGTCTACAAGGTATGGAACTGAGTACTAGGTTTAAGTAGAGGAACAATTAGAGGTAGGGGACAATGATACGCATAGTTTAAGAGTCCCAGTTAGAGATGTCCTGGCTAGTTACTATCTCAGCTCTGCTTGTCCCAGACTTGGGAGACATTGTTAATGCTGTGGTCACTTGTTGCTATGAGATGACATCTCCTGCTCTACTTGATCATTTTTGGTACTTATGTTCATTTGGTGGGGTCTTCTGTTCTTCAAATCGATTGCTCCTTCGGGGTATTCTTAGACATCTTTCTATTGCTGGAACCAAGGCAACTGCAAAGCGACTCTGGAGAGAACTGCTTAGAAACATGATACACATGAAATGGAAGCACAGATGCCAGGATTTTCTCTTGCTTTTACTCAGTTTGTGGTCACAAAAATAGTGTTAAGTACTGGTTACAGGTTTCGGCAACAAATATATTTTCAATAGACTCAAAAGCAAGTTGTCTTTAGGAGCACTGATCTTTAGAGGTTGGATGTCTGCAAGAAATCCCTCTCCCAGTGTCAGGGATGGAGTTGTAAAGTTTCATTGCATGTTACATTGCATTTACATTCTACCGTAGCTCAGGGCTAACTGCTACCTCTTGTTAGAGATTGTCATTGGATACAGGTGAAGGTTTGTGAAGTTTCCCTTGAAAGGCAGGGAGGGACTCTTCGCTTAAGGTCCTTGACTTTGATCATAGAATAAGAATTTCTGAACAAGTCATAATGGGAAGAAAACTTGGCAGAGTTTTGTTGAGGCACACAGAAAGCAGACAAATGGACAGTCAGAAGGAAAAATGCACATCTAGCAGATGTGCTCTCGAAGGGAGAGAGAGGCACACAGCTCTTTGGCTTTCAGGGGTGCTTCTACGGTAAATGCAGGAGGGTCGACTTGAAAGTTATGCAAAGATAGGTGTTTTACCTTTGCTCTAATCACTCCTGGTGTTATACTTTATGAGTTCCTGAATGTTTGGGAGCATTTTTTCAGGTAAGAATACATCCTGCCATAAAACAGGTGTTTATCTTTGAGATAAGGAAGGGGTCCTGTTTTCTCACAAGCAAAGATAGTGCTTCTATGTTTCCGAATGTCATGTTTCTGAGTTGCCTTCACCAGGCTGCATTTTCCTCAATTTATCCTGCCTCATTTTCTTTCCCCTGAAATGACTTTGGTCCCTTAATCTTAAGGGAAGAAGATGAATGACTATCTCCTGTATTTACTGTAACTTAAGTTTTTGAATTCCTGGCAGCCATTTATCAAGCCTCATTTTCCCTAGTCTATCCTGACTCAAAGATCACTCTCTTTTCTAGTGTAAAGACTGGACAGGTCGTTCTTTAAGGGATGGCTTCAACTGGTCTAAAATGTGGACAGAAAACTAAGGAAGGTAAATTGTTTTCAGGAAGCTGTCTCTTATACAACTTCCTCATTCTTCATGGCATTTCATTCTCTTTGTTGATTTGGTTTGGTTTCTGTGCTGGTATTGAGGAACGAAGGACCTTGAGTTCTTGCTTAGCTTTTTCTGTTCATGACTGGTGCTCTGCACTTGAGTTACATATCCACTTCCAACTTTTTGATGATTAATTGAAGGTAAGTGTCTCAGGGATTTTTATGCCTAGGCTAGCTTTGAACCTCAGTCCTCAGATCTCAGCCTCCAGAGATTAGCTGACATTATAGGTATGAGCTGCATTTTAGCATTTCTAAGGCCAATATGAGACCAGTTGGTACAGAAGGAGGGAATCTACTTAAGGGGTGTTGTCAGTCTTTGAAAATATCCAATCAGAACTCAGGGGAGATGAAGCCAAAGGTTGTAGGTTGCCAGGAGAAGGGTAGAATCCCTGTTTTGTTTAACTCCAATTAAGCAGTTCTTCCTTGGCTTCTTTTAAATGAATATCACCCATTGTACTTGTTAGAAATCAACTTCAGCAGCGCCTATGTGTGTGTCTCAGCCCAAACTACTGTCTTGGAAAACCTGACAACTCTTTTAAGAGCAATTTCCTTCCCCAGATGTGTAAAAGAGGACCAGTTATTTACATCACAGCAGGGATACCCTCTCATTCTTTTTTTACTAGTAAACAAAAAGTTGGTAACCTTCTAATTGTGTGTGTGTGTGTGTGTGTGTGTGTGTGTGTGTGTGTGTGTGTGTGTGTGTGTGTGTGTGTGTGTGTATTATGTGAAGGGATGATGCAAGGTAGGGCTTTGCTGGTGGCATCCGGGCTAGACCAGAGGGCTCTGCGTGATGGCTGACAGCTTTGACCATGGTGAATGCTCCAAAGTCACCTTAATGAAAGTCGATTTGCTGTGGAGGAACCATCCTCAGAGATGCAAGGCACAACTTCTGGAAATTTACAGGTGATGAATGCCCCCCAGAAGGGCATCCCTTTTGCTTTCCTCCCATCTGCACTCAGATATAGAATAACAGCCACATTAGCTACAGGGGAAAATAAACAAGTTCAGGAATTCCAGCTCCGTTTCCTAATTTACTCCAGAGAGCCCATTTCGAGTATATAAATCAGCAGTTGGGTTTATGCCATTTCAAGACTGCAAAAACAAAATGTAGAGAGAAATGAAAAAGATGTGTCCTTTGAAAAACAAAACCAACTCTTTGCCTGTATGTTTCTTATACCTGAACTTAATTCGTCTTCAATTCCATTGGAAAACAAGATGCATGTATACATTCATACATTTAAGCCAAGAATATACAAGATTCCTATTCATTTACAGAAGGCTGAGAAGAATCTAACACCCCTTTAGGGGCCTTCTTTGGAGTCTTTCTTTCCACCAAGAAAAGAATTTTGAGGCAGGAGAAGTAGGAACAAAGTTTATTTGATTCTTATCACTTTTTTTTTTTAATCGGTCATGGAGCCTGAACTCTGGGCCTGGGTGTTGTCCCTCAGCTCTTCAGCTCAAGGCTAGCGCCCTGCCACTTGAGCCACAGCACTACTTCTGGATTTTTCTGCTTATGTAGTGCTGAGAAATCGAACCCAGGGCCTCATACATGCAAGGCAAGCACTCTACCACTGAGCCACCTTCCCAGCCCAACAAAGTTTATTTGAAAGTAAGACACGAGGAGAAACTGAAACAAACAAACAAAAACCTTCTTAGGCAGTCTGGGATACGCCCCCAACTCAGACACTCGACTGGATGGGCTGCCTTATGCCATAACAGGCCCTGTCTACTTGCTCTCCTGGTGTGAAAGAGGAAAAGGAAGAGAGGGAAGAAAGGACAGAAAAGGAGGAGAGGAGAAGGAGGAAATAGAGGAGGAGGAGAGGAATTAGAGGAGGATTGGTAGCCCACTTATTGCTCACTTACAGTGCTCATGGAGTCTCTCTTTTATGGAGTCTCCATGTCCTGGCATCTGCTTGGGTCACTCTGTCCCCTGACTCCTAGAGGAGAGTCACTCATTACCTGGGCAGGTGCGCTTCAGGGTAATGGAGGTGTTGCCTCTGTCAGGAGTGGCCTCAGTCTTTACGAAGGCTTCTCAGCGTCTCCAGGAAGAGTGGGGAATGTTGCCTCACCTGACTGTCTCTTCTATCTGCCTGATCATCCTCCTTTTGCTTTTCCTTCAAACCCTACATAGCCTGTGTGCAGGAGGGTGTGACCCAAGAGCTTGCTTGGCTGGAATTTGCACCATTTGGGCCTTGCAAGTTTTCAGACTTATGCAAAAGTCATGCAGGCTTCATGGCCTTTAGGGAGATGATTATTATTATTATTATTATTATTATTATTATTATTATTATTATTATTATTATTATTATTATTATTTATGTCAATTGTGGGGCTTGAACCCTGGGCCTGGGTGCTGTTCCTGAGCTCTTCAGCTCAAGGCAAGTGCTCTACCACTTGAGCCACAGAGCCACTTCCAGTTTTCTGGTGGTTAGTTGGCTGGCTTTGAACCTTGATCCTCAGATCTCAGCCTCCTGAGTAACTAGGATTACAGGTGTGAGCCACCTGTGCCTGGCTCCTTTAGGGAGATTTTCCAGAGCCCTCCTTCAGTCAGCAGAGGTGACAAAGGCAACCTGGGCTGAGGTACAAAGGACTGGCAAGGACAGGCTGCCAACAAGGACTCTCTGGAGTAAATTAGGAAATGGAGCTGGAATTCCTGAACTTCTTTATTTTCCCCTGTAGCTAATGTGGCTTGCTGCTCTATATCTGAATGCAGATGGCAGGAAAGCAAAAGGGATGCCCTTCTGAGGGGGGGATGGGGGCAGTGACTGATCGCCTGGCATGATTCCTACTGGACCCCTTGCTGAGAGAAGTCCCTAGAGTTCTGCTAGGTTGTGCTGTGAAGAAAGCCTCAGGTAATCCCTAGGGAAAAGACCAAAGCTACTTAGGTGAGGAGCCAAGACTACAGGGGTACACTTGCTCCTCAGAGCCCAGGACCCCTGGAGAAAAGGGAGGGGTCCCGGTGGTTAATGGCTGGGAAGGGGCTGCATCTTTTCTGTCCCTTTAGGAACTTCAGGGTGCTCTTTAGCAGGCAATCATGGCTAAACATCCTGTCCCCCAAATCGTGTTTCATTCTAAGCTGGTTGGATGAAATAGCTATCCAGGAACATGCAATTGGTAGTGATATTGTCAGTTGGGGGGGGGGGTGAAAGTTTCCAGGGCTTGAAAAAGTAATAATAACTCCTTAAAAGGGGGCCAGCTAAAGATCCCAGCACAAACCCATGTAGACTTCTCTTTGTTGATTCAGAAGCTCCTCTACCAGGTGAGTCCTTGGTAATTGGCTCTGTGATGTCACTGCCTCCCATCTTCTGGTCACTTCTGTCTGGCACAGCTTTCCAAAGGTGCCAGGAGGGGCCATGTCTGAGCTCTGACAGGATGGGCTAACTCCTCCCAGTTACCCAGCCTTCCTCTCCCCCCCCCTTTTGGCACTGGAAGTTCTTGAATTCAGGAATGTCCCCCTAGACCCTGGCAAACACCAGGCAGCTTTGGTCACCTTTGCTGAGGAGGGCAGAGGCAAGGAAATCATTGGATGCAATCTACATTTAAAAAGAAAATAGGAACTAGAGGTCTGCAATAAAAGACTGCCCTTATCTTGGTAATTCCCTGCTTGTTTTTGTTACCTTGTAATCTGTTTCCTGGTAGTAAATCTCCTACTAGGAAAATGGACTGTGTGCTTGCTTGCTTGTAGCTGGGCAAGGAGTAGCCGCTGGCCAGTGCTGGCTCTCTGGCTCAGAAAAAAGGAACTCATTTCAGACGTGGAGTATGTGGAGACAGTTTCAAACAGAAAAGGGCGCAGGACACATCTCAGGACCTGTGGCAGGGAAGCCTTGGCTGCGTGAGGTTGGAGCTGGTCTGAGCCCTAAAGGGCCTGAGAATGGGAAGCCCTCTCTGGGTTTGTTCAACCCAAACCTGGGAAGCAAAGTTCAGCCTCCCAGGGCCTCCTCCTCCTTCCTCCACTGCAGACTTTCTACATGACCCACTTTGGTGGATTTGTTCAACACTTTGCCTGATGTTGTGGAGGAAACAAGGACCTGGGGAAAATGACAGCACATTTCTTTTCCTTTCTTCTCAATTCCTCCCTTCCTACCTTTACCCTCCATCAAGAGCCCCATCGATTTCAAGCCCGAGGGCCACTACTGCCCCCTTGTGTTGCTGTGGTGGAAGAACTCAGATCCTAGGGCTGTTCTCACACCTGCTGAGAACCAGGGACCTTGTGAGGCACAGGTATCTCCGCAGAGGGGAAGGGCTCCTGTGATTAAATGGTGTTGACAGAGGAAATCCATGTTCACGGAATGGCCTGATTGGCACCTGGGAAGAAGCCAGACATCCTGGCTATCTAAGGAATTCTGTAATGGAAGACTCAGGTCTTCTCTATGAACTATGATAGGCAGAGCCTTTATTTTCAGCTCTGATCAGCACCCCAAGGCTAGTGTCCCATCTTAACATTGACATTTGAATGCTTAGCTTAGGATGTGGCTCATATGTATGCAGAGTTACAGGGAAGTCAGAGTGTATGCTAGTTTTTGACTGGCGACTTGATTGGCTCAAGAAGCCCCTGGGAGATTAACAAGGCTCATCTCTGGGACCAGATGGAATAGAAGGGGAAGAAGCAGAAAGGCTGTGAGCATAGCATTCTTTTGTGTGCTGCTTCCAGGCTACTCCGTTGTGAACAGTCCTGTTCTGTCCCTCCCTCTCTGCCATGATGGACTGACACTTCTGAAACAGCCCAAATGGCCTTTCCTTTTCTGAGGGGGAGGGAGGTGGTCAGTCATGGGGCCTGAACTCTGGGCACTGTCTCTCAGCTCAAGGCTAGCGATCTACCACTTGAGCCACAGAGCCATTTCCTGTTTTCTGGTGGTTAAATGGAGATAAGAGTCTCACAGGTTTTTCTGCCCAGGCTAGCTTTGAACCGTGATTTTCAGATCTCAACCTCCTTGGTAGCTAGGATTACAGGCGTGAGCCACCAGCACCTGGCATGCCCTTTCCTTTCGAAGGTTCTTTGACTCAGGTATTTTGTCATAGCAACAAAAGTCTAACACAGAGTCATATCATAATTATATATATATATTATATATATGTAACACTATTTAAGTTGTGTGTGTGAAAGACACAGAGAGATGGGGCTTGAACTCTGGGCCTGGGCGCTGCCCCTGAGCCTCTTTGTGCTCAATGCTAGCACTCTAGCACTTGAGCCATAGCTCTCCTTCCAGCTTTTGGGGGGTAGTTAATTGGAGATAAGCATCTTATGGATGGGCTGGAATGTAGCTGTACAGCAAAAGTGCTTGTCTAGCAAGTGCAACATCCTGGGTTCTATCCCCCTACCAAAACAGAAAAAGACAAAAAAATACTGACAAACAAACCCAAACAAAGAGTCCCATGGGCTTTCCTGTCTCAACCAGTTTTAAACCACAACCCACAGATCTCAGCCTCCTGAATAGCTAGGATTACAGGTATGAGCCACTGGCGCCCAGATATTCGTTATGGTTTTTTCCTTTTTTTTTTTCTTTTTGCTATGTGATAGGGAATTATATAAGCATTATTTTGCGTATTTGCCATAGAACTCTGTACATTTTTTAAAATTTTTTTGGTCTTTCCATTTTTGGGGAGGGGGTCTGGTCGTGGGGCCTGAACTCTGGGCCTGGGCGCTGTCCCTCAGCTCTTCAGCTCAAACTCTGTACATTTTTACCCTATTTTACAAATGATGGAAGAAAGGCAGGTAAGTTACCCACCAGACTTAGTAGCAGAGTGAGGACTAGAGACTAGGATATATCGTTTTTTGAGCTTTCTCCTGGGCTTTTCCATGATCACCCTCACATTTATTTGCATTGCTGCTTCATCACAGTGCTAGAGCACCAGAGACTTTGATTCTAGTACAGAAAACATCTAGATAAATGCTGTATGATAACTTATCCTTGATTACACACACACAAAAATCTTTGATTCCTTAGTATTTTAACCACTTAGTAACTCATTAAAGAAAGTGTCGGTATACAATGATTAAATAAAACTAAATTTTGCCCAAGGCCGTTTCTGTACTTGAGTTCCTACATCATGGACGATATCCAAACTTAGTGGACACATTGAAAGCCTAGCTGACTCAGCTCCCTCCTCTAATCCCAGCTACTTGGGAGGCAAAGAGCAGAGAACAGTGGTCTAAGACCCACTCAGGCAACAGTGTTAAAATCTTTAGGAAATAAGTTAAAAGGAATGGCTGAGAGGAGGGGTTCGACTGATGGGATGATTGATTAGCAAGTTTTAGGCCTTCAACTAAAAACCCCAGAACTACCAAAAATAACTTACAAGCATAATTTAGTAGTATATTGGTTCTCCTTTTCTTTTTTGGGTAGTGCTGGGATTTGAACTCAGGACCCTGAAATTGCTAGACAAGCCTTCTGCTGCTTGAGCACAGCTCTTCCCTCTTTTTAAAATGAGACTCAGACCACCACAGGCTTTGACAGAGTAGACCACAAATCAGGAAGGCGCAGAACGGTGAGTGATCAAGCTGTGTCGCTGTCCACAGAGACTATCTGCCCACTTTGGGGGAGTGGGACTCTCTCAACTTCTTTTGGTTCAGAAAGCTGCTGGATTTATGAATTATTCTTTGCTAAGTTAAATTGTTTAATTTGTCAAATTTTTTCTTCCTTTTTTTTCTCCTATTCTCTCTCGTTTTTCTTTTGCAGTACTAGGGCTGGAACCCAAGACATTATGGATATATATATATATATATATATATATATATATATATATATATATCATATGACCATATTTTCTTTCTCTTTTTTTTTGGTAGGTTGTGGGGCTTGAACTCAGGGCCTGGGTGCTATCCTTGAGCCTCTTTGTGCTCAAGGCTAGTGCTCTACCACTTGAGCCACAGTGTCACTTCCGGTTTTTGAGTAGTTAATTGGAGGTAAGAGTCTCACAGGGACTTTTCTGCCTGGGCTGGCTTTGAACAGTGATCCTTAGATCTCAGCCTCCTAAGTAGCTAGGATTACAGCCCATATTTTCACTTCTGTTTCTTATTTTAATGTTATTGTCAAGGTGATGTACAGTGGAGTTACAGTTACATAAGTAAGGTGGTGATTACATTTCTTGTCTAACTTGTAATCCCCTTCCTCATTTTTCTCCCTTTTCTCCTCCCCCACCATATTTTCTTTTTAAATGTTGTGTGTGTACACAACAGAACATTATTGGGCCATTAAAAACAATGGAATTCTGTCTTTGGTGGTGACATGGATCAACCTGGAGGGCATTATTCCTGTTAAGTGAAATGAGTCAGGCATAGACAGAAAAATGCTGCAGAAAAATACCTCACAGAAAGAGAGAGCAAGGGAACTCTGCAGGATGGTAGAGAGAGGAGATTCCCTCATTAATCAATGGATGCTTCCATTGATTTCACTTGTTTGGTTATTATGTGCAACTATTATGCAGAGCATAGGTCTACAGGTTGTGTATAGATGTATGCTTTCAGTTTTCTTGAGTGTGTAGTTAGTCATAGAAATGCTGGGTTAATGATAATGATTTCCTTGGAGAAAGTGCCGGATGGCTTTCCCAAAGTTGTACTATTTTACATTTGTAGTAGTGGTGCACAACAGTTCAAAGTTCTTTATACCCTGCCTTCACTTATTTTTGTCTCTTTTTTGATGGTGACTCTTCAGATGAGTGTGAATTCCTACTTACCTGTGTCAATTATCTTGTTGAAGTTTTCTGAAGAATTAACCCTTTGCATGGCTCATATACACTTCTGGAAGGTTTTCTTCTTCCTTTTAGCATTGCCTCATTAATTTTCTTCTCTCTTCCTTTTGGCTTTCTGTTACACTTTTCATGACTTTACGATAGACCTTCTATGTAGACTTTGTAAGCAAGTGACTATACAACTTTTCATGTGGATTAATTTCAATTGCTTTATACACAGAACTATTTGTTGATAAAGTCAATGCAGGTCCCTAGTGACTCCCTCTCTGGTGGCATGTTTCTGTCCTGTCATGCGCAGTATGAGATGGACGACCAAACCTTTGTCTGTTAATAACTTTACTCTGTCATTGAACTTGTACCTATCATGGATGGAGGGGCAGGTTATAGAGTTGGTTCTGAGTTAATTACCACAGCCATTTTTTTTTATTATTATTTGCCATGCCAGAGCAAGCAATAAAACAATAGGTTAGGTCACATTTGCAATGGGACCATGTCGCAATTGTGGTTTTTGAATAATAGGCAATAGTAATTAAGGTCACAGCAATTGCAGGGGCAGCATAGTCTGAAAACCCTGGCTTCAGCAAAGATTATTTTACAACACATCTCCCAGGTGGGGAGTTGAAGAAACTGAATCTACTCTCTCCTTCATGGTGCTGGCAAACTAGGAATGGAAACTCCTGAGAATATCTTCAGTAATTTTTCAACATCACCTTATGAACAGCTTTCACATCAGAAGCTTCAAATTCAATGTGCATGTCACAGGTCCACCGAAGTAGTGTTTCAGTCTAGTTCATTTTGTCTGTGAAAAGCCAAGCTAAGCATGAAAACAATGCAGACGTTAACATCTACCTTGATAAGTGTATACACAGGGGAAGTTAATTGCCCTTTCAATATTGACTTGGTAAGCCCAAACCTGTCAAATCTATTCCAATATGAAAGTGAATGGACCAATCAGAAAGATAAGAAGTTTGAAACAGTGTAGTCATGTCATGTGACTTAGCTGTGGTTCCTCCAAGAAAGAGCCTAAGTAATCCATATGGTTCTCGTTTTAGATTTTAGAGAAGATGAGATCAGGAGGATTATAGCTCAAGGCCAGCCCAGGAAGAAAAGTTATTAAGACTCTGTGTGTGTGTGTGTGTGTGTGTGTGTGTGTGTGTGTGTGTGTGTGTGTGTGTGTGTGTGTGTGTGTGTGTGTGTGTGTGTGTGTGTGTGTGTGTGTGTGTGTGTGTGTGTGCGCGTGCGCCAACACTGGAGCTTGGACTCCGGGACTTGTACGTCTTGATCCATGTTTCCACTTCTGGGTGTTTGCTGATTAATTGGAGACAAGAGTCTCAAAGACGTTTCTGCTTAGGCTGGCTTTGAACCACCATCCTAAGAGCTCAGCCTCCTGAATAGCTAGGATTACAGGTGTAAGCCACTGGCACCCAGTTAAATAGTTACAATTTAAAAATTCTCTGTCATATCATCTATCTATCTTTCCTGTCTCCATCGGACCTGATGTATTGGAAACCCTGTAGTGAAGAACATGAACTAGAATACGTTAGCATTTCTAGTGTCTACCCCCAGTTACCTAGTTCTCACGCTAAACTTTAAGCATGCTATTTAAAGATCTCACAACTATCTTCTCACGTTGTTTAGGAATATGAGGTCAGGACATTCCTGGGGAATATTCTGGAAGAGAAGTAGTAAAATCCTGGGCTCATTGGCCAGTGGCGCATTCAGATTACCTGTGCCTGGCCGATGAGCCCAGGTGTCCTTTAGAAAATGGGGTCATGTGGTGAGTGGCTGATGGGAGCCTGGGATTTGAAGCAGGAAGAGACAGCGGCTGGAGCTCTGTGGATGGGGCCCAGGTGAGGCGGCTTCTCCTGTCAGGTAGGGAGAGGCTCCAGGGAGGTGGAAGGGAGCTGCAGACCAGGGCATGAAGCCAGTATGACTGTTCCTGCTGCCATGCCTCCCTCCGCTCTTCACACATCTACCATTCTTTTATGGAAATAAATTACTTAATGGCTTATCTTTTAGCCTTTCAAATATTCTTCCGATCCCTCAAGTATTTGTTTGTCAGCAAAAGTAAGCTGCTTGGTTCTTTCCTCTCTCCATCTCTCCCCATCTGCCTTGCATACCAGACTGCCAGCCAGTGAATTGGGGGTAGTGGGATGGAGAGTCTCTAGGATTTTCTAGGTTGAAAACTTGCTTGGCCTGTGAGGAAGAGGTCAGGAGGCTAGGATTTGTGCCTATCAAGAGACACTGAACTCTCACATCCAGACTTCCTGGGAAATGAAGGAAAAATAACCAGTAGTTGGTTCACATTTGCAGCCAGCCTGCCAGCCTGGGTGCTATTTCCTGAAGTGAAAAGCTTATAAATTTCTCCTGGGGGGCAGCACTGGTTTGACAAGTGGAGGATTTGGGTGGCCTCTTCTCTACTCTTTAGGGGTGCTTGAGAAACTGAAGAAATCAAATCAGGGCCTCAGGCCTTTTACAGAATTGCTTCTATGTGTGATTGCTGATGAAAAATATGATCTGACATTAAAAATGTCAGAATTATCTTCCTTTGGTGATTACCAGCTAAAACCAGATTCATTTCAGCCCGAGACGGACTTGACAGGAAGGCGCTTTGTCTCTGCTTTTGAAATAAAAGAGGGATGTAATCTGAATGCATCACTTAGTTATTTTGTAGGGGTCTTGAGGGTTGTTCTTTAAATCTAACCTAGATGTGTTCATAATAACAGCAATCCATTTAGCTATGTTTTTTGCCTTGGCAAAGAAGTACAGTATTGAGTTGCTTTCATTGTTCTTGTCAGCGTGTTGAGGCTTAGATTTCTCACTCCAGGGGAAGAGGGATGTGTGTACAAATACATTTGGCAAAATTGGTTTGAAAATGAAGAGGGGAGTGTTGTTGAATAGGAATGATAGCTTTGTTTCTTTTTTTGCAAAATGTTGGAAAGATTATGTTTTTGAGCTTGGGCATAGCTATCACTTGCCAATTATAAACACCAACAGGCAAATGAATGAATACATTTTGGGTTTTTTTTTAAGGTAAGAGAAATATAACAGGAAAGCCAGAAGCAATCTAATTCTAGTAATATTTTTCAATAAATTAATGGCCTGTATATGAGGCAGCAGCACTTGGAAAAGCTCAGTGTAACAGATGGATACACATAAAGCCACGGGAAAACTTGGAAAGATGATAAATATTATCTGCAGGCCATTTTTATCACCCTTGTTAATTAACCACCCTGCTTCCCTTGCAATAGCTAAGCTTATTTTCCCTTTTATCCTAAGACTCTTCCCTATTGTCTTGCTTCTTAATGTTCTCGCAGTTTTTTTCCTTGTAAATTGTTTTCTGTCCCAAATCTGCTTTGACTTCGAATACCGAGTTCTCTTCCACATTTCCTCCAATGAGTTTTTTTTTTTTGGGCAGGGGAGAACGCAAGGATATTTCCTTTTACCTCTTGTCAGCTCCCTAACAAACACCTATTTTGCTATTAAGGTCTAAGAATGTTCTAGCCCTAGGGAATACATAAACCTTTCTTTTTCTATGAAGTATGGGGTGTTGTTCTTAATGCCCATCTCCCAATACACAACACAGCATTATCGATTTCCTTCTTTCTCCCTCGATTCTTTTTGTTTTCCTCTCTGTCTGGAAGAACTTTACAAATGAGTCAGTTCTGCTCTGTATCTTTTAATGGTTTATATTTTCTAACGCCCAAGCGTGGCAGCTTGGCAGAGTCATTTAGTTGAAAGTACATGGGCTCTAGATACATGGTTCAGAATCTGGCTTTGGCATTTATTAACTGGGTGACATTGGGTAACTTCTTCATCCTGGGAGTCAGCATCTTCATTCCAATTACAATTCCAGCCATTTGAGTTTGTGGCTGGATATTAGGAGATGCAATTCATAGACTACCTTGTTTCATTCTCTGATAGAGACCTGAGTGGTCAAAAATCAGTGAAGAGGGTTCTGAGTTCATTGTGATTATTTTTCCTTCTGGAGAGTTTAATATTTTCTTTTTCTGCCTTAAAGAAAACACAGTGTCTGAATCAAAAGTTATCTTTCATTTTTGTTGTTGTTGTTGTTGTTTGTTTTCATAAATTGCCTTGCATAGGCCCAACCTTCTACAAGGACTCTTCAACTAGAGAAGACTGTATTTGAGATGCATGGTCCAGCAGACATCTGGTATACCTTCCTTAGTATCCTTACAGTAACTATAGGCTATTTTTGAGGAAATGGTAGCTAACAGGCTGCAATGCTGTGGAGGGGAAAAAAAGTCTATAATAAAACTTACTGAGGAGTTGGCTAATTAGAAAAATTTAAAGTCAACTGTCGCCTCACTCAGCAAGGTTTTCCTGACCATACAATCAAAGTACTAAGTCCCCATTCCTCCCAACCACCCTGTTGTTCCCACTTACTCACCATACTTTATCACAGCAGTACTCGCAGTAGAAATAACTTGCTAATTTTTGTGGGAACTCATTTATGATTTTGGTTTACTTCCTCTACTGAAATGTATATCCTAGGACAGCTGGAAACCTATTCATTTTCTATTACAGCCTTAGAAAAGTGTATGACAAAAGTAAGTCCCCACAAACACCTGCTCCATAAATAACTGGGCAATAGATCTTGTTAATGTTGAAAGTGACCCTGAAATCTACAAAAGAGGGAGTGTAGGGGAAGATGTAGTTCAGAGAGGGTGCGGCTATTTTAGCCAGTTCACTTATGTGTAGGTGGTCTGGGCCTGGATGGTGGCATACGACTTCCTTCCTAAACTCTAACTGCGCCCTAGTTCAGCACATGCTACACCCAACAATGAAACAAGAAGAAGAAGCAGGCAGCAATAAAAAAATATTTCTCTCTGTGTGTGTGTGTGTGTGTGTGTGTGTGTGTGTGTGTGTGTGTGTGTGTGTGTGTGTGTTTGTGCGTGTGTGCACATGCACGCCAGTTCTGGGGCTTGAACTCTGGGCCTGGGCACTGTGCCTGAGTTGTTTTTGTTGTTGTTTTGTGGGTTTTTTGTTTTGTTCTTTGTTGTTTTGCTCAGGACTAGCACTCTACCACTTGAACCACAGCTCCACTTCTGAATTTTTGGCAGTTTATTGGAGATAAGAGTCTCATGGGCCTTCCTGCCCAGGCTGGCTCTGAACCTAGCTACTCAGCCTACTGAGCCACCAGCACCCAGCTGAAAATGCTTTCTTAGCTTATCTTTTTTTTTTTTTTTTTGTCAGTCGTGGGGCCTGAACTCTAGGCCTGGGCTCTGTCCCTTAGTTCTTCAGCTCAAGGCTAGCGCTCTACCACTTGAGCCACAGCACCACTTTGGCATTTTTTTGCTTATGAGGAATCAAACCCAGGGCCTCATGCATGCAAGGCAAGCACTCTACCACTGAGCCACCTTCCCAGCCCAGCTTATCTTCTTGAATGTGATTCTCTCTTGATTCTCTACTTACTTTACCAGCACACCATTTCTGTATCAACTGTTGAGTTGTCTTTATTTTTTTTCCAAATTTGGCTCTCTCCCCATTTTTTTTTTTTTTTTTACAGTTCAGGAGGTCAGGAAGTCCAAGGTCAAGGATGTGGTGGAACAGGTTCTTGCAAATAGCTATTTTCTTTCAGTGTCCTCACATAACTAAGTGAACTTTAGTCTCCCTCCTCTCTCCTCCCCTCTCCTCTCTTCCCTTCCCCTCCCCTCTCCTCCTCTTCCTTTTCCTCCTCCTTCTCTTCCTCCCTTTTCTCTCTCTTTTGAGCATATATATATTTCCCAGGCTGTTCCTGAGCTGGCAATATTCTGCCTGTGACTGCTGAGGCTCGGGTTAAATGTGTGTGGTACCATGCCTAGGTGTTTTCATCTTTATTGACATCCATTTTCTAAGTGGTTTGTCTAATCTTACAGCCTCAAGTATCTTCCTATTGTGACAACTGTCACATTTCTATATTTAGCATTTCTAGCTGTATATGTGGAGGTAGATTGCACTATGTCTGCAGCCTTTGCCAGGAGACTTTATATTCCCTCTCACGGAGGCTTTATATTCCTTCTTACTGTTCTTCCTGCTACCTTCCTGTCACCTTCCTAGTACCTTGTTAAATCTGAGCTTTGTTATGCCACTGTCTTTGTCTATAGGAGAAAGAAATAATTCATGGCACTTTAAAGGGAAACAAATACCTTTCCTCAGAGCTAGTCATGGTCTCTATAATAAAAGACAAATTAAAGAAAAAGCAATCCAATTTACTTAGCACTGGATTTTGTTTTGTTTAAGAAGTACTAGAAGCCAGGTGTTAGTAACCCACACCTGTAATCCAAGCTACTCAGGAGATTGAGATCTGAGGTTGGTGGTTCAAAGCCAGCAGGGGCAGAAAAGTCTGTGAAACTCTTACCTCCAATTAATCACCAAAAAATGTGGAAGTGGAGCTGTGGCTCCAGTGTAGCTTTTAAGAGGAAATACCCAAAAGAAGCTGGGGTACACGAGTATTTCTATGCTAATTTAGGTTTGACCGAGAGTGGAGAGGCATGGGAAAATGTGATGGAGGACAAACAGCTCTGCTCCACTGGAAACGCAAGGAGGGAAGTGGATGAGGCCTGTGTGCTCACGTTTTCCTCTGTGACCTTGCCTCACCGCAGATAAGGTCTCCACCTTTTGTCTTGGTGGAAGGAGGGCCCTGGGAATGAGGGCTTATGATCTGCTTTGGAGAAGAGCAAGACAAGGTCAGAGAGTGATTTTCAGTTTTATGATGTGCTTCAGGGGAGAAGGGTGAGAGGAAGGTGAGAATGAGCATCCTGCTTCTGCTGGTTCCTCAAATGCTGATGGTGCTGGCTGTCTGGAACTACATCAGCATTCAGGTTCAAAGCCTTCTGCTGATGAACTCCACTGGTTTCTGGGTGTGTTTCTGTTATACTATGAGAAGGAAGAGGCCAGAGTGACCCCCTGGTCCTAAAGGATGAGAAACAGAGGACAACTCCCTAAAGTAAGGGCCTCAGCTAACCCAGTGTGGTCAGGCATCACAGTTGTTTGGTCAGTCATCACAGTTATGTGATTGAATCTAGTTGAGACTAGTTGATCCCCAGTTTATTTTAACCCCAAGGGCTCATGGGCTATAATTATCACTTGAAGCCATTGAGTTGTTTTTTGCTTTGGTTTGTCAGTCCTAGGGCTTGAACTCGAGGCCTGGGCACTGTCCCTGAGCTCTTTTTTTTTTTTTGCTCAAGGCTAGCATTCTACCATTTTGAATCATAGCACCACTTCTGTCTTTCTGGTGGTTAATCGGAGATAAGAATCTCACAGACTTGCTGGGCACTGGTGGCTCATGCCTATAATCCTAGCTACTCAGGAGGCTGAGATCTGAGGATCATGGTTCAAAGCCGGCCGGGACAGGAAACTCCAGGAAATACTTATCTCCAATAAACCATCAGAAAACCAGAAGTGGTGTTGTAGCTCAAGTGGTAGAGCTCTTGTCTTGAGCCAAAGAGTTGAGGGACAGCACTTAGGCCCAGAGTTCAAGCCCCACGACCACCACCACCACCAACAACAACAACAACAAAAAAGAATCTCACAGACTTTCCTGCCTGGGCTGGCTTTGAACCTTGATCCTTAGATCTCAGCCTCCTGAGTACCTAAGATTATAGGCCTAGCCACCAGTGCCTGGATTTTTTAAAAATAGATTTAATTTGTGTAGTATCCATCATATACATTGAAAGCATACAATTAGTCATTTCAACTGTAAACACATTGGTGAGCTCAAGCCTTTTACCTTTTCAGACTTTGTTTTGTTCTAAACATTCTAATGGGCAGGAAGAATTGTTTTTGTCATGTTTTTAATTTCATGTTCTTGATGACCAGTGATGTTGAGTATCTTTTCCTGTGCTTATTGCTTGTAGTTCTTTGTGCATTTGTTCAGTTGTTTTTACTCCATTTAAAATCGTGTGATTTATCTTTACATTCTCAAGTTTGTAAGAATTCTTTATAGTCAAGGCACAAATTCTTTGTTCAAAGTCCTTGTGATATTTTTCGTCCATCTGATGCTGTGGTTTGCCAGTTTGATCTCAGTACTGCAGTAACTTCTTTTTCTTTTATGGACTGTGCTTTGTGTGTCCTACAGATTATTGATTTTTGAGGTCATTCATGACATAGTGATGGCTGGCTGCAGCCAGAGCCTAAGAGCTATCTCAGGACTAATGTGTCTAAAACTGGACTCCTCCCTCTCATCTTCTTGCCCTCTCTCACACTTAATCCCATAACAGTTGTCCTCATCTTAAAAAACATTCAGCCAGTTCTTTTATCTTCTTTATTCTTTATTGTACCAGGATTTCAACTCAGGGCCATGCACTTGCTCAGTTTGTTTACTTGGCAAGTGCTCTACCACTTTAGCCATGCCTACAGCCAAGTTTTGTTTCTAAGAGGTTACAGCATACAGTAAGTATTTAAGGTGGTCTGCACTCTAAACTTTATGTCCCCCAGGAAACTGTGTGCTCCTCCTGAGGAGACATGCACTCTTTCTCGGGAGTAGCCAGTGATGAAGGAAGAAGGGCTCAGATGTTGAGGCTGAAAGGACAGATAGCTGAAACTTAAGCTTAAGCTTAACAGGGAATCAGTGATCACCTAATGCGAGGAGTCTAGAAGAAGAAGGGCTTTGGATTTCATGTCACTGGGTGCTCTTGTTTCTGTTTCATCCAACTATTGTCTCTTCCTCAGGTTGTCATAGAAATGGGACCAGTGGTTCCAGGCATCATAACTAGACACAGTCATATCCAGTAGAAGCAGGACTATTCCCCTCAATACCTCCCTTGTGTCTTTCTGATGGATGATTTTCTAGATGACTCTCTTCACCCCATCTAGAAACAAGTGTCAGTAGATAGACTTGGGTCTCTGCTTTCCTCTTACTGAACTATCTAAGAGACTGGGGCTTCTTAAGAGTAAGAGTTGGAGTTGGGGTCATGTTTCTCTAAGGCACATGAGAGGAAGGATATTTCAGAAGAAAAACACAGGTAAAAATGTATCTCTTTGCTACTAACTGTAGTGGCTAAAGATGCCTTATTCAGACCTCAGGCCTTCTACATAAATGAAAGAGTCAAAGGGGGACTCACCCCAAGACCGGATGATAGTTGGCTCGCAGGTATAGCTAGATTGGAAGTGAAAATAGTCTCAGTCTCTGAAAGTTTAAACTTGAAAATATTGATGTAAAGATACCAATAAAGTCTTCATGTATAAAAATAAAAATTGGGCTGGGATATAGCTCAGTGGCAAAGCATTTGCGTAGCAAGCACAACATCCTGTATTCTATCCCCAGTATAAGAGACAATGGACAAAAAAATACAGTTAAAGACAAAAGTGATGTTAATCCACCAAATGAAAAAAAAATCATTATGATCCAGGTGCTAGTAACTCATATTTATAATCCTGTCAACTCAGGAGGCTCAGATTTGAGGGCCATGGTTTGAAGCCAGCCTGGTCAGGAAAGTCTTTGAGACTCTTTTCAATGAACCCAAAATCTGGAAGTGAAGCTGTAGCTCAAGCACTAGCCTTGCTCAAGCACTAGCCTTGAGCAAAACAGAAAAGGCTTAGTGACCAGGCCCTGAGTTCAAGCCCCAGGAATAGCAAACACACATACAAATATCATTATTGGCTGGGAGACATGACTCAAGTAGTATAGCACCTGCCTGTAAGCTCAAGGACCTGCGTTCAAATACCAATACTGCCTCTCACCCCAACCTTGTCAAGAATTATATATTTTCAAAACTGGTGGGCAGAACAAATATTGCAAGCATGTTTATACCTTACAATGTGTCTTTCCATTTTAGTGGTAATCGACATACCAACTGGCTTTGCAGGATTCGCTAATGTAGGCTTTCTTCTTTTGCATACATTAACACTCTTGTGAGTGATTGTTGTTGTTGTTGTTGTTTTTGTTTTGTCAGTTGTGGGATTTGAGTTCTAGGCCTGGATGCTGTTTCTGCACTCTTCAGCTCAAGGCGAGCGCTCTACCACTTGAGCCACAGTGCCACTTCCGGTGTTCTAGTGGTTTATTTGAGATAAGAGTCTCACGGACTTTCCTGCCAGGGATGGCTTTGAACTGTCTTCAGATCTCAGCCTCTTGAGTAGCTAGGATTACAGGCATGAGCTACAAGCTGCCAGCTTTGTGAGTGATTTTTGATGACCAGTAGGCTATTGTTTTAGCATTCATTACTATTATCACATATAATATTTTTACAACCCATAATAATAGTATTCAAGTGTACACAAAAATGTCCATACAAGTGCTCACACTGAAAAATGTGCTTCTAGATCAATAGCTTTTGAAGGATGTGTGATACAATGCCTAGAAGAGAAGAAACCACAGTGCAAGCTCACACCCTTACTATGGGAGACGGCATGCTGCAAAACACTACACGCAATGCTAGAAAGAGAAAAACTGGCTTTAAAGCCAAAACATGTTCCAACTTGTAAATGTGCTCTGAGAATACATCTGTCTTACTCTATATTTATCCCCTTGAGAAAATTGTTCTTGAATTATGCAAGTTCAAATTATACAATGTCTGGTGAGATGCATCCTTTGTATGAAATAAGACCTTGCATTTTTATAACCAGCAATAACCCAACTTAAAAAACAAAAGTCAGTACGGTTTGGCACTTAAACAAACAAGTTCCAGGTTGTCTTCTTAATAGGAAAACTGCATTTTTAGATGATATAATCCATCAATTTGAATTGCTTAGAAAATGTTTAGAAAAGCCCTGAGTACAAATAGGTGTAAAGGAAATGCTTTAGGCTGATAAGAATCGGGTAGTTAATATTTCTGAAGCATTTTGCTCAGACATGTGAAGTGCTAAATTAATTTTCTTGAAATGTTTAGGAGAATGCAGTTATTAATCTAATTCAGCTTCTTATTAATGCACAATTCACAGAAATGCTACAGCATAATGGTCAGCTGTCCGCATGATTTATGCCATTTATTATATTTTAAAGGAGGAATGTTTTGCATTCCTTTTTATTCCCATGTGATAACCTCGGCCGACTGAAATCCCATTTCTCGTTTCCACGGTGTAATAAAAACAGATTTGGTTTTTCAAGTTCGGCTATGTGATTTGTGTGTGTAGTTTCAATTTGTGATGTGTCAGCCAGTGAACAGCTGATTTAATAACAGTTAAGAACCTCTACCACGCACAGAATGACTGAAGGGATGTTTCTTTAGATCAATAGTATTGCCTGGTTTTACCGAGGAAATAAATCATTTTGCCACATGGTTGCCAAAATGTGGGGGCTTCTTTTGTTTTGTTTTGTTGGGCTGAGTTTTTTTTTGGATCAATGACACAAACCTATGTTATCCTTGGAGGGACTCTGAAGCCTGACTCAATCAATCACATCAAGTTTAATTAAATCTCATTTAGTGGACTTCTGCTTAATAAAAAAGAACATTTATAAGGAAGTCATAGTTGAAGCACACTGGGCTTTTCTTTTCCATCTAAAAGCTAATCCACCAAAAGAAGAAAAATTTGATTTGTAAATCTGGCTGAGAACTTTATTTCCTTCCTTCCTTTCCTTCCCTCCCTCCTTTCCTTTCCTTTCCTTTCCTTTTCCTTCCTTCCTCCCTCCCTCCCTCCCTCCCTCCCTCCCTCCCTCCCTCCCTTCCTCCCTTCCTTCCTTCCTTCTTTTCTTTTTTCTTTTGTCCTTGACCATTTTTTTTTTCCCCTCAAGGCTGGTGCTCTACACTTGGGCCACAGCTCCATTCCTGGCTATTTAGAGTAATTCATTGGTGATGAGACTCATGGACTTTTCTACCCAGGGTTGGCTTCAAATCTTGATCCTCAGATCAGCTTCCTGAGTAGCTAAGATTATAGGTGTAAGTTGCTGGCCTGGTTGAACACTTTTCTGAGATTGGTTCCTTTCTGTAGTTCTATACAAGTCTTTCTTTTTTCTTTTTAATATAAGAAAAGGAAGCTTCAGGCTATGTCCTAGAATCAAATTGAGTATTCATTAGCTCTGTGCTGGTACTGGAACTTGAATTTAGTGCCTTGTGCTCTTGTTTAGAGGGTTTTTTTTGTTTTTTGTTTTTGTTTTTTGTTTTTTTTGCTTATGGCTGGTGTTCTATTGCTTGACCCATACTTCCACTTCTGAGTTTTTAATGGTTAACTGGAAATAAGAATACCTTGGGGGCTGGGAAGGTAGCTCAGTGGTAGAGTGCTTGCCTGGCAAGCATGAGGTCCTGGGTTCGATTCCTCAGTACCACATAAGCAGAAAAAGCTGGATGTGGTGCTGTGGCTCAAGTAGTACAGTGCTAGCCTTGAGCTGAAGATCTGAGGGACAGCGCCCAGGCCCAGAGTTCAGGCCCCACGACCAACCAAAAAAAAAAAAAATACCTTGGATCTGTCTGTCTGGGTTAGATTTGACCATGATCGGATTCTCAGCCTCCTGAGTAGCTAGGATTACAAGTGTGAGCCACACCAGACTGGCATTAATTAAATTTTCAGGGTTTAAAGGTAGTCATCATAGGAAATTACTTCTCTTTTGGTATATTCTTTTCTTAGACAGTACCTCACTCTCTATCCTGACTGACCTAAAATTCTTTTCGCCTTAGCCTCTTAGACATGTGTTTCCACCTCCAACCTCTACACTGCCTCATACTATGGTCATTTTTCTCTTTCTCACATATAGCACAAAGTTGCAATTTTATTCTTTTTTTTATTGGAATTTATTGGAGAAAAGAGTCTCAAAAACTTTTCTGCCTGGGCTGGCTTCAGACCACAATCCTCAGATCTCAGCCTCCTGAGTAGTTAGGATTACAGGTGTGAGCCACCAACGCCCAGCACAAATCATGTTTTTATTAATAACGTTGGTTTATGTCTTAGAATTGTTAATCAATTCACACCAAAGACACAGCATTGGCTGAGCAGAGCAGTGAACTAGAGAACTCTCAGGAGAGGCACTCAGAGGTCAACATAATAAATGCGAAACACTGGGGAGAGGCCAGTTGTAAGTTCTCGCTTGCAGTCAGCTTTGGGATAGGCTCTTAGCCCAGGTGAGCAGTGGATCCTCAGCTTGTTCTTCACTCCCTTTTTCTTCCCTCACCCACTTCTTACAGCCTCTTTCTATTGGTCAGTAGAACAGTCTATCATAGCCCCTAAACATCAGTAGGCTATGTAGAAAACAGCCATAGGCATATCATTTTATAAAGTTATAGGTTCAAAGACAAGTCAGCCAAAAATCCTAATCATTTTATTATGATAATAAATCAAATTTTATATGAAATTATTGATGGCATACAGCCATGCCTCAGTTTTGCTCTGTATCCCCAGAGATGAGGTTGTAAAACAAATTATTATAGACGGTAGGGTCAACCTTAAATGCTTTGCAGGTTATGCTCTCACTTTAAGGAAATTGTGGACCACTAAAAACATAAAATGCATATAAAATCACAACACCTATAAACCTTTATAATCATATAAATTGTAAAATTATCTTTGAAGTCATAAAATAGGCATAAATGTACTCTGTATATGAATTACAAAATAGTCACTAATGTACTATAAAATTCACCTATGTTCTATTAAAAATAAACTTGATCATACATTTTACTCATCTAATATATTACTAAGCATATATTTAACATTAAACTTGTATGGATTATGCTGATGATGTACCAGTCAGGTATGTTTGGATAACTATTTCTCAAAATTTCTCCTCATAATATTCAAGATAGGTGCAAATTCTCAGGTTTTATTTTGTTGTTCATAACTGGGATTTTAAACTCATAGCTTCATGCTTGGTAGGTAGATGATCCATTGCTGTACTTCATCTCCAACCTTTTTCTGTGGTAGTAATTTTTTTGGGATAGGGTCTTGCTACCTATCTGAGTACATGCTTGGACCTCAATCTTCCTATTTTTCCCTTCCCACTGTAGCTGGGATGAGAGATACTACCATACCAAGCTATTGGTCAAGAAGATGTTTCATAAACTTTTGTGCCTGGGCTGACCTTGAACCATAATTCTCCTGATCTCAGCCTCCCAAGTAGCTAGGATTACAGGTGTGGACACCAGTGCCTAGCTATGACTGTCTGTTTCATTGTATTTTGTTTACTCATAGGGCTATACCTTGTTATTAATCAATAAAGTAATTTTAGCTGGGTGCTAAGGACCTTCAAAAAAAAAAGCTTCATGACGTGCAAAAAAAAAAAGGTGTTTTATTTGCAGATTTACACCCCAAGTTAGAATTATTCTTTATTTTTATTCTTTTATTATTTGTTCTTGTGCTGAAATTGGGATTTACTTGGTTAAAAAAAAGTATTCTGTTACTTGAACCATGCCTAAGATCTCATTGGCTATTTTCAAGATACTATCTTACTTTGTGCTTTGGCCAGCCTGACCTCTGTTCCTCCTTTTTGTGCTTTAGGAACAACAGACATGTACTACTCTGTCCATCCATTGTGCTCTCCTGTAGCTTGGGATGACAAGGGAATGCTATGAAATCTTGTGAAATTTATGCCCAGCTTGGCCTTGACTATGATCCCTTGATGTCAGGCATGACCTGCTTGTGCCCAACTATGATTGTCTTTTCTGTTTTATTCTACTTGCCCATAGAGCTATCCTTTGTACTTACTACTTATTACTTATTTTCAGAATTACCCTCAAAGTCATAATCTTCTTTTCATTGCAGCATCTTTATACACAGTCATGCACCCCATAACAATTGGATCAATAATGGATCACATATAAAATGATAGACCCATAATATTCTAACACCTAGTGATATTGTAGCTATATTAATTTAAGTAGACCCTGATGTTTGCACAATAATAAATCACCTAACAACACCATTTCAGAATCCATCCTGTACTTATTGTTAAGCAATGCATGGCTGTGTTTAAAGACAGATTGTGTGTAACATGGGGATTCTAAAATCAGTTGTATGTTGAGTTCATTTGTCATTTCTCTTTGCTGCCTCCTTCTCCCACTTGCAATATCAAAGTGTTAGTTTTGACTGTCCCATGATTCATCTACTGAGATACACAGCTATGGTATGCAGGGATTTGGGGGGGGGGCCGGCGGTGAAGCCTGGTATGGTCAGTGACATACATTTATGGAAAATAAGCAGATGAAGGATGCTAGAACATGATTCTCAGGATTCTATTTTTTAAATTCATATTTAGCATTCTCACAGTGCTAAGTTTGTTTTGTGTGTTTTTTGTGCTGGTACAGGACTTGAACTCAGAGCCTAGGCACTGTCCTTTAGCTTTTTCTCTCAAGGCTGGTGCCCTGTCACTTGAGCCACAGCTCTACTTCCTGCTTTGGGATGACTAATTAGAGACTTTGCTGCCTGGGCTGGCTTTTAGCCATGATTCTAAGAACTTAGCCTCCTGAGTAGCTCTGATTACAGGTATGAGCCACCGGCACCCAGAAGTTTGTGCATTTTTAAAATAGCAGGGTAGTAAAGAGTTTATATAACAAAGGGAAAGGAAAAGAAAAGCCATCCACAGAGTGCACAGTGGGACGGGGAAATTGATTGACCCCTGAGCATTTCTTTTAATGAGAATATCTTCATGCCTGGCCATGGTCCCTAAATTCTTAGCACCCTGCTCCTTGGTGGTTCCTTAGTCATGATATTGTCATGATATTGTAGCTCAGCTGGGTCCCTGTGAGTACAGGTATGACAAAGCATCCCATTTAGAGCCTGCTTCTGGCATACACGTCAGATACTGAACGTTTCTCTACCACAAGTCTGGAACTCTCTGGAACTCTGCTGTGCTTCTTCCTGTCTGCCTTCCTCCATTTCCTTCTGTCATCTGGCCTCAGCTGGTAGCCCTAAGGGCAAGACACTAATTTTGAATCTTTTTGAATCTTAAGTTTTAAAAAATGAATTAAAACAATTCTTAATTATTTTCTGTGCAAAACCTCCCCAGGCTCACGCCAACAGAGCAGTTTCACAGCTGAATAACCAAAGGGCCATTGGAGCAACTTATTTGGAACAAATATTTGGTACCAAGACTCCAGAATCTAAGGTATAATAGTCACCCTAAAGGCCAAGTCCTTTGAGAAAACAGAACAGTGACAAGAATCTTGAATGGGAGTAAAACTCAGCTTTGGGGATGTCGGTCCCACTCTGCTTCACTGGTAGACAGGGTGCCCTGTGGAAAGGGGCAGGGTCTACAAGCTCTGAACCCATCAGAGTATGTGCTTAACCAAGCCTTTGTGGAACTAATAAAGTCACTCTTCCAGGAAATGAACTCCTTTTATTATCAAGTGGAGAAAGGGCTTACAAGAGTAAGTTAACCAAGGGGCTCCTAGATTTGAAGTCCAGTGACACTTCTTCCATCCATTCGTTAGATAGTTTCATATTCGTGTCTTCAGCCCTATTACATATGCAAAATTCATCAGAGTTGGAATTAAGCAGAGTCAATTTATTAATTTACAATGTGTGATTACCAAGTGCAGCTGCTTGCAAATGGTATTCCCTTTCTGGGTATTTCTCAGATAACTAAAGTCAGATCAGAACACTGCTGGGTGAATATATAATTAGACTCCAAAGGGAGCTGTGTGTCCCTCAGGGATATTTCTAACAAGCTAGGGTAGCTTAACAGAAATACCTCTCTTCTCTCTAGGGAGAAAGAATATTTCTGTTCGGGAATTGTCTGTGAGAGAAAATAACACAGCAGCTGAGGCTAAAATTGAGGACTTCCAGCTTTAATGCTATATGTGTCCATTTTTTTCCATGCCCTATCTTCTTCTGAATTCAGAACTTAGACTGTGCACAACAGTATCCACTGATAGTTATTTTTATCTTGTTGTGGATTCAAATCTCTGAATTAACTTCCTGAGGCATTTTATACCTTGAAGCTTACTTCAGAATATAGCTTCCAAAGTATTGTTCCTATGGAAGGTGGCCCCTTGATGAGCTGATGTAGGAAAAAGTATTTCTTTTCCTATTTTGAGCTGAGGATTTTCTCTAGAACCTCACATGTTTTTTCTACCACTGAGCTACAAACCCAGCTTGGAAAGTATTTCTTGGTCAGAGGGAAATTGGGTCAATATTACTGATGCTGTACCTGCACCATGGGAGAATTCCTACCCTGTCTGTAAATAAGAAGATTTTGCTTTTGCTTAATGATCCAGGACTGTTGTATGGAATTACATATCTGCTGGGTATGTTTACTAGAAAAACACCCACATTGTTCCTCAGCTATGTTTGTCTGAACTCCATGAGGACATTTGCTCCTCACTGCCTCTTGATTCTTCAACTTCCTAAGTACATTCCCATGCTAGGATTTTTGGTTTTGGTTTGTTCTTTCCTCTGCTTAGAAAATTCCTCTTTTAAGTAGCCACATGGTACATTTCCTTGGAAACTCTACTCAGACAGCCCCTCCTCAGAGCAGCCCCATTACCCATCCAAAATGGAGGCCTTGTCCTTACATCTCCCTACTGTTGCTCTAAAAAGTTGTTTCTTCTTTTTCTTCCTCTTCTTCTTCCTCCTCCTCCTCCCCCACTCCCTCTTTCTCCTCCACCTTCTTTTGTTTCCTCTTATTCTTCCTCCTCCACCTCTTCTGCCTCCTCATCCTCCTGGTTTTCAGTGCTGTGAATGGAACTAGGGCCTCACTGTGTCACAAGTGCTCTAGCACTGGATTACACCCCCTGCCCCTCTCTCTTACATTTATGAAACAAATAGGTAAATGATTAAATACATCAATATCCCAGGTTCAGACATTCTTTCTCTTTGATTATTTTGTTAGCTGAACCCTTACTTTTCTCTGTTTTTTCTTCCCTCCTTTCTCTTTCAATAAACATTTACTGAAGCATTGAAATTCTCAGTGTGGTGAAGTTAATTGTGTGTTGGATTCCTGTGAACCAATACTGTTGTCTATGAGTTCTTATTGTCATCTCTTCCCATCTGGTAGCTTTGGGTGGTTTGACTCTGGGTTCTTGGTACTGTAGGAGCTCAAGTTCTCAGCTTATTGATCGCATTGCCCCTTTCTCCATTTGGCTTGAAGGATGACAACAGGGGAATAGGTTTGAGTTAAAGTTCAATCAAGTGCTAGGCTTCTTCTCTACTGGGGTGCTAGTGTCTGGCACACTGCAGCCATTTAGTACATTTTTGTGGGATGAATGTATGTAATTGAATAATAAAACTCTGGGTTGGAAAATATCCACAAAAAGTTCATTAGGGGTGTAATGCATGGAAAGTCAAATGCCCAGCTAACCAGTTTGTAAGTGTTACAGATAAGATTGATTTCTTCTCCTTAATTCAAGATCCTTTTCTACTGCCCTTATTTAGACATAAAGGGAAATGAGAACAAATGTACCAAATCATAGTTTCATATCTGATCATTAATTATCATTTACCCAAAGCATAAACTCTGTAATTTAGCTTCAAATATGTTGAAAACAAATTACAGCAAATAAGAGGAGTATTTATAATAATTTTACTTTCCCCCAAGTTTATTAATTAACTTTTTGTATAAGCTGATAAATATGTAGATTCAGTTGTAAATTATTTTAATTATATTGAGAAGATATTATAGCAATATTTATTCATTTCTCAATGAAGGAAATAAAAATTGAAATCCACATAAATAGCTTCCTACAGTTTTGATGATAGTTTTAGCTCAAATGTATGCATATAAGTATGTAGGATCATAGCATGACATAGGTTTTTAAAAATCTATTTTCAGTACTGTGACCATGTTTATTAGTTTAAAAAATAATTGGCATACATTCACATGCCAAAAATAACAGAGCTACACAGTGAAATGTTGAAACCTTCTTCTCGTTCCTTTGTGATGATCCTGGGTTTCGCATAATTCACTATTTTCTTTTACAGCTTCCTAAGTTTATGCCAACATATATTTATCTATTTAGAAAATTATATGTGGCATCATGCATGCATTGCTCTTTATCTTGCTGATTTTGTTCAATAGAGAATTTAGAGAATGCTATGGTCTGATCATAGATCCCCAAATTTGAATCACCAAGATGATGATGATTCAGGGTCTAGAGCTTATTAGGGATGGGGGAGGTAATTAGACTGAGGTTGGAGCCCCAATGATTGGGATTGAAGACTTGCAAAGACTGACTAGTCTCTTTTACTATGTAATGATAACAAGAAAACATCTATGAAAATAGGCCCAAGTCAGGTAGTGAATCTATTATTACCTGGACTTTGGACTTCTCATTCTCAAGAACTGTAAGAAATAAATAGGTATTGGACATTGATTTTTATGCCCTACAAGAATTTAAACTCCAAGTTTAATGTTCTTGCTTGGCTTTTTCTACTCCAGGCTAGCATTCTACCACTTTAGCTACGCCTCCACCCCAGCTTTTTGCTGGTTAATTGAAGTTAAGAGTCTCTTGGATTTGCCTGTCTGGGATGGCTTCAAACCTTCTGAGCCTCCTAAGTGGTTAGGATTACAGGTGTGTGCCATCAGCAAGTAGCTTTTAAGGTGATTATTTTAAAGCCACCCAATCTATGGTATTTTAATACCCATCTATGGTGCTTTTTGTTAGCAGCATGAATGGGCTAGGACAAGAGACCTTTCCATGTTACTGCCTAGAGAAATGCTTCATTTCTTTAACAACTAAGAATTAGTCTATTACATGAATGTGGGATAATTTAATCTTTTTTTATTGATATATCTTTGTTTATAAATATTACAATTACAAACGATGCCATTTTATACATGGGTAAATTTAATTCTAAAGTTCAAGAAGGAGAATTGTTGGGTCAAGATTTAGAAGCATCTTTAAGTTTTGATAATGCCAAATTGCTTTCCTAGAAACTGTAATTGCTAGTCTTCAGTAATAATTCTCATCATTGCTATGAAAGTTAGAATTCTCTTTTATCTTCACCAACAGTGTCTTTTTGATGTGTGTGTGTATATGTGTGTGTTTGTGTATGTGCCAGTCCTAGAGTTTGAACTCATGGCCTAAGCATTGTCCTCAAGCTTTTTTTTTTTGTTGTTCAAGGCTAGCTTTCTACCATTTAAGCTACAGCTCACTTTCATCTTTCTGGTGTTTAATTGGACATAAGAATCTCATGGACTTTTCTGCTCATACTGACTTTGAACTGTGAACCCTTTAATGTGAATCTCCCTTTGAGTGAAGTTGAACATCTTTCTATAGGCTTATTATTCATTTATGTCTATGGGGACCATTTTCTCTATCCTTTTCCCATTTCCTTCCAATGTTCTTTCTCTATTATTTTTCATGTGTTAGACCATTTTATATATTAATTTTTTCTTTAAATTACTGGACGTTGGTAGCTCACACTTGTAATCTTAGCTACTTAGGGGGCTGAGATATGAGTGAGGATTATGGTTGAAAGACAGACTAGTCAGGAAACTTATTGAGAATCATAGCTCCAATTAACCAGAAAAACAACACAGAAATAGAACAGTGACTCAAGTGGTCATGGTAGAGTACTAATCTGAAGCGCATAAGCCATGCAAGAGCATAAAGCCCTGAGTTCAAGCCCTAGAACCAGCACACACACACACACACACACACACACACACACACACACACACACACACACACACACACACACACACACACACACACACACACACTACTGACAGCGAACCACTAGAAATAATGCTATCAAATTGCATTGTAAATCTCCGTATGGTGGTGCTTGCCTATAGACTCAGCCGTTCGGGCGGGGGTAGGGGGGTGGGGGGGTGGGGGGTGGAGTCGGTGCGCGGGGGGGGGGGGCAGGGGGGGATGGAGTCGGTGCACAGAAGCTGATCACTTGAACCAGAGTTTGAAATAAGGCTGATTAATATTGAGACTGAAGTGCTTCATAGACTTGAAGTTCACATGTCATTTTATTATTTTTGAAATTGATGGTGTATTTAGATCCATATTTGCAATAGTGTCTAGCTGCCCTAAACCGTAATTGACAAACAGTACAGAGTTAGTGGCAGCATGTGAGCATGTAGCTCACAGATGTTGAGGGTTTGAAGAGGACTTAGCTTGTCTGGTTCTGTTCTGCCTGTTATCAGTAAGAGACTAAGGGTAAAGAAACTTGATCACTGGACTGTAACTAAGAAACAGCTGCACTCAAACTGGCTTACTAATATTCTGCTTATGGGTTAGTAGGGTGTTGGTAGTTCATGCCTGTAATCCTAGCTACTGAGGAGGCTGAGATCTGAGGTTTGAGGTTTAAAAGTTCAGGCAGAATAGCCCATGAGACTTTTCTCTCCAGTTAACCAGCAAGAAGCCAAAAGTTGAGGTGTAATTCACGTGGTAGAGTGCCAACTTTGAGTGAAAAAGCCAAAGGAGAGAATGAGGTTCTGAGTTCAAGTTCCAGCACCAGCATAAAATAAAATAAAACAATGTATTAATGTGCTTCAGTGGAAGTCCAGAGGGAGGAGGATTTTGGGGGCTGGGCTGTCCAGCTAATACAACAGCACTGCCAGGGATTCATATTATTTTCTTTTGGCTAAAAGGCAGTTGCCAGGGGTTGGCAGTACCAATGGAATGGTGGCCCAGGAGGGGCTACTGTTTTTTTTACTCTGTCCAGAGGAGAGAAAAAAAACCACCTTGCAAAATCTCTTGGCTATATGAGCACCGCCAGTTAACCTCTTCCCATATATTATTTCTTTATTAAGTTTGTTTATAAATATGACTCTCCATCAATCACTGGCATCATTTCACTAACCAGGACTACCCTGTAGTCAGGTCAGTTTTCAGTGAGGCGTAGCAGCTGTTGGGGAGAGACTGGAACATACAAAGTCAGAAGTGTGTGAGATGGATAGTATTATGTAAAGTAACATTATTTGATAGGTGAGCATTGTTTTGTTTTACGAAATATAAACAGTGAAAGTTTCACTTGAAACTGTTTCAGCCAGGGGTCTTTGTAGAAATAGGACGAACAGGATACATGCACATGGAAAAATTAAAGAATTGAATCCAACCATTGTGGAGTTTGGCCAAGTAGACTAGACTGCTACAAACTCAGGGATCAGTTGATGTTGCACTCTTGAGGGAGAAATCCTACTTCATTTAACTTCATTCTTTGCTGTTAAGAATGTTATCTGTGGGTTGGAGGTGTGGCCCAGGTGGTAGAGCACCAACCCATAAGCAGAAATGTCAGATACTGAGTTCAAATCCCTATTTCAGAAGAAGAAAAAGACCTTCATTTGATTGGACAAGACCTACTCAGATTATTAAGAATAACCTTTACTGAAAATCGTCTGACTGTAAATGTTAATCACGTCTGTAAAAATTCTTTCACCAGGATCTCTAAACTAGTGTTTTACCAATCAGCCAGGCATTATAGCCTACCTACACTGACACATAAAGCTAATTATTATTTCTGTGTGTGTGTGTGTGTGTGTGTGTGTGTGTGTGTGTGTGTGTGTGTGTGTGTGTGTGTGTGTGTGTGTGTGTGTGTGTGTGTGTGTGTGTGTGTGGTATTGATCATCAAGCCCAGAGCCCCACACATTCTAGGAAATACACTACCACTCATCCACACATACACAGTCCAATTACTATGTCATTTTTATCTTCCAACTTTATTTTCCTTAGTTTGTTTTTGAGACAAGGTCCCACTATCCTGAAGCTCACGATCCTCTTGTCTGAGCTTTCCAGTTAACTGGGAGAGGAGCTGGGAGTAGAGGTGTGTGCCGCTGTGCCCAGCTCTTCCTTAATGTGTCTAAGGTCAGATCCCTCTGGAGTGGGTGGCGGTGGTGTGATTTTCTTTTTTAGAAACATAAAGCTTATAGCAAGAGTGGAAAACCCCACAGAAAACACAGAAACCATTGTTTTTGGTGCCAGTTCATAAAGATGTGCTAGAAGTCCTCAGAGGTAGATGGACTTGGCCTAGTTTTACACATGAGAACACTTAAGTTCTTCAGATTTGACTTGTGGTGTTCTGTGCTAGAAGCAAGGCTGCACAAAGATTCTCCTTGCTGACTGCAGGAGCACTGAGGTCAGTCCACACACACAGGGACCTGGGCTCACAAGGCCAAAGGGGGAATGTAGGGCTGGAAACCTTGAAGGATGGACTCTATAAGAGCCAGTCTTCAGCCTCTAAAGCACTCCCCAGCGATGACACACCATGCATTGGCCAGCACCTCAGGGATAGGTTCAACATGGGGTGATTCAGCTCCAATCGGTAGGATTTTCAGCTCCGCATCTCTCAGACCACGTGAGGTTTGTTTGGGCTTTACATGTTCTGAGTGCTTTGTTCATCTTGAAGTTAGGAAAATGTACCCCCAGAGTCCATCAATGCATGATTAAACAAAAAGTACATGGAAATCAGTTATTCTTGGGAAGCAAAAATGAAGCAGAGTCACCCATGTATTCTGAGAAGACTTTGAATAGGAGGCTCCTGGCTGTCAGTTTCACCCTGCCGTATCTTAAATGCCTCCCTTAGAACTCCGAAAACCAATAACAGAGGGTGTGGGTGGGCGTGAGTGTTTATATGAGGGGGTGGAGAGAACAAAGGGACTCTGGTGAGCAGCCAGCGCGGCCTTCTAAGGAATCCTTGCCTTGTGTCTGGCCAGCCGAAATCCTGGCAGCTCATGGTCAAAACACAAACAAATAAAGGTGCCTGCCTTAGGTGCTGTCCTTTTGTTCTCCTTCACTGTGTCTCCTCGGCACCCCAAGAAGTATCTCTGGGAAGGAGCACTGTGTCCCCAGGTGTCAATAGGTTTATGGTTCTTGGCAACCCCAGGACAGAATGGGGCCCCCAGAAAACCATTTATTTCCACCTGCTGAACAATCTGACCTTGTCTAGCTGGCTCTTCTCATGGGGCTCCCTGGCAGCATTCGAGGTATTAATGACTCGCCACTTCCACTGTCAGTGGGACAACGGTTATTTTTGAACATCTATTTTGAACCTGTTTAGCAGAGATAAAACGCTGGCGGTGCAACTGTCTTCCCAGAGGAGAGGGAAGCTGACAAGCTGCGGGGCTTGGCCTGCTCTCCTCTCTTCCGGAGACCTAGGTGAAGACCCGCGCCCTCCTGTGGCCAGAAGCAGTATTGCAGGCAGGGAGAGGTTTGCCCCCATGGATTGGAAATGTTTCCTCTGCAAACATCCAGTCCACCAATGTCAAGCAAACGAACTCCAGTTCCTTTTGTGTTCTAACACCCTTTTCTTCTTCCTACCTCTGATGTACAGTACTTACCATCTCCGGCGTTTGTTCTCCCACAGTTTGACAAGATCTGTCCTCTTTCCTCAGTGTTGTGGTGGTTTCACATTGCTTTTTGTTTGCACCCACAGGCAAAATTCTGTCCCATTCAGTGCTTATTCAGGACTGGCCGTGCTGAGAATATACCGGGGGTGGGGAAGCATTATTATTATCATTCCATAACTGATTTGGACTCTACTATGCCATTATGCTTCTCCCTCCCACCATGACAATTTCCAAATGAGCAGTGAGTCTCTGGGTCATTAAACCCTGGTTGCTGGTCAAAATTTTACTCTGTGCTTCATTTAAAATTTCTTCTCACCTCCATTTAAAAGGTGAAGGTAGGGAACTCTGTGTGTGTGTGCATGTGTGTGTGTGTGTGTGTGTGTGTGTGTGTGTGTGTGTGTGTGTGCTGGTATAGATGCATGAGTTCAGGGTCAAACCTTTGTTCCTTACTTTGAGGCTGGTGTTCTATCACTTGAGCCACAGCTCCAATTCCTGGTTAATTAGAGTTAAGAGTCTCAGAGAATCTGGTGATGGTGGCTCAGGCCTGTAATCCCAGCTACTCAGGAGGCTGAGAACTCATGACTTCAGTTTGAAGCCAGCAGGAACAGGAAAGCCTGTAAGATTCTTATCTCCAGTTAACCACCAAAAAGCCAGAAGTGGGGTGGTAGTTAGCCCGGTGCAAGAAAGACTCAGGGACAGCTCCCAAGCAAGCCCAGAGCTCCCAAGCCCAGAGCTCTCAAGCCCCAGCACTGGCACCAAATAAAAAGAAAAAAAAGTCTAAGAGATTTGTCTGCCCAAGCTGGCTTTGAACCTCAATCCTCAGATCTCAGCCTCCTGAATAGCTAGGATTACAGGCATGAGCCACCAGCGCCTGGCTTGCCCTTTTCTATTTTAGTGTCTTGTACCTCTATTCCTTAGCCCTTCCCCGACCTTTCCCAATGATCTCTTGTCTACAGAAACCTCTAGGCCTATAATGAGTCTACCTGCAAACATACCCTCTAAATAAACCCATCGGTAAATATTAAGTAACCTCTTATGGAAAAGACAATAGAGCTTATGTCCAGGCTTCCAGAACATTCCTCAGAGTCCTTTCATGAGGCTGCCTTCTGCTGATGATCACAGAACAGCTAGCTCCTGATTAGGAAACAAGATTACAGTTCTTTCTTTGGGGGGAGGGGTGGGGGCAGCCACGGAAAGACCTTACTCCCTGCCTTTTTAGATGAAGCACAGACTCCCTCCTCTTTCCCTCAAAAGGAAAGGGGGCCAGCCTGACTGAACATTACACTTCCCAAGTTACCCTGCATTCTCTCTCCCAGCTCTCTGGGCGTAAGGGAAGAACATGGGTTCTGAATCAAGAAACTCAACCATCATTTATGCAAGTTTCCTTGACTTTGCAGCATGAAATCATTAGGGCTCTGTCTGGCATCCTTTTATGGGCCTTCCCTATCACTAGAGACAACAGCAGGAACAGATCCCGCCCAAGTGCCTGTTGTGTGAGTTTTCAGTGGAATGTGGACACTTTCTTCATGTGCCCTTTTCACCTTCCAAACTAACTTCACACACTTGATACCCCATCTTTTCAGGATGACGTTTCTGTCATGTTTTCTGTTACCCTATGGCATCCAGAAAACTTCCTTCAAGCAATCAAAAGGGAGATGACACAAACCTCTTCTGAGCCTCCATGTTCAGCCTCTTTGCTTTGTTCTGGGATTTGTTGCATTTTGTTTCACAGGAAAATGAAGGGTTTCTTGGCTACTTGATGTGACAGAATTTTCTAGAGTATGTATGTTCGTTCTAGTTCTCTCTGCATCTTCCCAGAGAGTAGGTGCTAAAAACGCATTGACAACACATTAAATGGCAAACAAACAAAAAGGAATTGAATCATCTAGGAAGAGTACTTGTATAATAATTGTTTGGTTATAATTTAGTCTTGCGCTTATGAGCTTAAAATAGTGGCCTTCTTTTAAATGTTCATGTGAGCTCTTGCTAACATAATTGCCTTAAATTGACTCAGAGTGTATAGAATGTCCTGCTTCACATGATTTGATTTGAAACATTTTTTAATCTTCAAAATATCCCTACAAGGATGGGATGTTACACTCTTTGTTTGGTTTTATTGTTGTTGTTGTTGGCTATGGAGCTTGAACTCAGGGCTTGGGCACTGTCTTTGCTCAAGGCTAGAACTTTGCCACTTTGAGCCACAGCACCACTTCCAGTTTTCTGGTGGTTAATTGGAGGTAAGAGTCTCATGGTCTTTCCTGCCCTGGCTGGCTTCAAATGGTAATCTCAGATCTCAGCCTCCTGAGTAGCTAGGATTATAGACATGAGCCAACAGCACCTGGCCTATACTCCTTAATTTTTTAAGCAAATAAGTTGTCCCAAGAAAGTGGCCTGTCCAAGCATTGCCGGTGGTGAATCACAGCTGTGCCCTGTGTTCTCTCTCTCTCTTTTCTTCAGAGCACTGACAGTATTTTCTAGAAAAACACATTATAAGTCTTCTGCTTTCTGGGTAAGTAAATGGCCTCTAATTATTTTCCCAGGGTCTCCAGTGAGTTGGTTTTGGTCTCATTCCCAGCTGATGCTGACTCACTGAGGACATGACATTGAGTGAGCCATTACTCTGCATCCACATCTCAGGTCCTTCATCCTGAAAATAAAGATGACAATAGATAGATACCAGCTTCCTTGAATGGTGCGAAGATTAATGAGATGATGCAGGAAAGTGCCCTGAGCTCCTGGGATGAAAGGCTTAGCAGAAGCACAAAGTCTAATTATAATTCCTTAGCAGTTTTAGAGGAGCCTCGGGGAAGGCGAGTTCTTGTTTCTAAATTTGGAGAGGATGCCTGCCTGGGATGGATGCTTTTGTCTCAGCAGGCAGCTCCAGTGGTCTTCTGCTTGAGCTGATGTGCCTCGCTTGCTCTGATCCACCAGTCCATGCTCCACCCTTGGATTTCACAGGAGAGCCCAACAAAGGCCCTGCCCTCCATCTCCCCTGCTCATGGGCGAGGCCAGGGTAACCCACGGTGAACAGCTATCAGATTGGGTTCAGTTGACCATGTGGAATGCAGATGCAGTCCCCAGTTGAAAGGTGAGCTCTAGTATAGATCAGTGAGAATGGAAAATGCTTGCACCTCCCAAGACAGGTCTTTCTTCCCTTGTTATAGGAAAAATCTAGAAGACCTTTTAGCTACTTGTTCAACTTCCTGCCTTGGTAGCTGCTTGGCATCTTGTGGCCCATTAGGAACACCAATGATGTCATTTGTATGATGTCATTGATCTGCTACCACAACAGGGAATGTTTTTGTTGTTATTGTTGTTTGTGAGGAAAAGAAATCTTTGTGTGCTACTTATTGGCAGACACCAGCAGCTGATAAATAATCATGCCCAACGCCGTGTGGAGGTTCAGACCTGCAATGTTTTGGGATACTGAAAACACAGAAAACAGTTGAATTTCCTCATTTTCCAGCCTTCTCTTGACCTGCTTCTGATCACTTTCTCCCAAGAGACTTGTCAAGTGATTTTTATCAAATAAAACCAGTACCAGCTTTAAGAAGCAAGGAGGTGAACTTTGACTTGTCCTCTCTCCTCATTTGTCAGCTTGCTGATGCAGACAGAATGTCTGTGACTACGCGGTTTCTCACTTCTGGGTGGACTTGTCTCTTTCTTGCCCTAGCTCTTTACAGCCTTAAGTGTTGCTGGCTTTCTGTGTCACCTTCATAGCAGCCCTGTTTTTCACATGGTGGAGGTAACCTGGGGCAAACTTGTGAAGCTGGGTTTTTAGCCTCCTCCCCCTCATTATTCCAGTTTTCTTCTATCTCTTCTCATAAACTTACAAGTGGCTAGTGCCTTTTTTTTTTTTTTTCTATTCAACAGGGCACCATCTGGGTGCTGGTGATTCACACCTGTAATCTTAGCTATTGAGGAAGCTGAGATCTGAAGGTAAAGCTTTGTCCAAAGCTAGCCCAGGCAGAAGACTCTGTGAGTGGAGGCTCAAGAGGTAAGTGCCCCAGCCCTGAGTGAAAAAGCCAAGCAAGAGCATGAGGCCCTGAGTTCAAGCCCCAGTACCAACACACACACACACACACACACACACACACACACACACACACACACACACACACACACACACACACACACACACACACACACACACACACACACACACACACACACACACACACACACACACACACACACCCCAAATCAAAAAATCAAAACAATGAAACAACCAAAGCACCAATTGAACACCTCAATGCCAATTGAGATATTCAATTATCTTGGTCCTGAAATAGGGATAAGAATATTTTCTCTGATTGGAAACAAGGTATCATTCTCTGGTCTGTATTTTTGTTGTTCTTAGCAATCCTGGGGCTTGAGAATTCTGGGCCTAGGTTCTATCCCTGAGTTTTTTGGGGTTTTTTTGCTCAAGGCTAGCACTCTACCACTTGAACCACAGCTCCACTTCTGGCTTTTGTGTCTAGTTGGAGATAAGAATCTCACAGATTTTCCTGCCCAGGCTAGCTTCAAACTGCAATCCTCAGGGCTCAGCCTCCTGAATAACTAAGATTGCAGGTGTGAGCAGCAGCAGCTGGCTTTCTCTAATCTTTTTGAATCGTCTCTGCTCCCCATGTGATACCTATTAAGTATTCTGTTCTTCCTTGTAGAGAAATTCTGACCTGTTAGCGCCCTGAACAGTGTTTCAATGGAGAAAGACATCTCAATAAAGGAGCTTTGTCTCCTGGTTACTTGAATCTGTGAAGCAAATACTAGAAAATTTGAGACCATTTCTGGAGCTCATCATGGACAGTCAGCGACTCTGCCTTTGTAATCAGCACATTCCTAAAATGCATGCATGCACCACCACAGTCTGACTATAGTTGGCTTTCTTTTCCTTTAGATTCACTATGGATCAGAGCATCCTGAATTAGCAGAGGTCTTCAACATTTAATGACTAGCCGTAGAGAGAAAATAAGATTAACTGCTTGTCGCAGAAAGCAATAAAACTTTGAAAGCAGCTATAGATTTCCTAACTACCTCTAAGGAAGGGGGCTGCTTTCCTGAGACCCTATAAGAATTAAGTAGATACTCTGCTATATTTAAGGGAATAATAATAATATCGTGGAACTAGTTAAAGCATCCCCTAGATACCACAAATTAGGTGAATTAATGCTGAAGTAGATGCTTCAGTCACCCTTTGTTTAACTGTAAGGGATATGATTTCAAGCGATAAAGTTGACTCAAGAATCCCCCAAGCATAGTGATTTGGGAGAAGACCGTAAATTGGTTTTCTCTCTGTGTTTGAGACAGAACTGTCTGGTTTGGCTGCATCCTAGTTGAGAGAACCTTAGTTCCTAGCTGACTGACATGTGCTAGTTCTTAGCTAACTGAGACTCCTTGTCAACCAATATGAGAAAATAGGCTTTGTCTTAGGTTTGGAGAGAAAGTGAAGCATATACAGGATCCAGTAATTACCTAATTTGTGAGCCAGCTTATTAAGACGAGTAACAAATGAATAAACAAACTATTGAGTGATAAGCTATATATACACATTCATTATGACATGGTATATGGAACCTCACTTTTCAAACTAAGAGGATAATTTAGCTTTTCTTTTTTAGCCTTTTGTTGTTGTTTTGCCTCTTCAGTCATAGGATTTTCATTCAAAGTCAGTGATTAATGATCTTCTGTTATTTTAAAGATAGAAAACCTAGATGTGGTGATTGTCTATTCCTTTGGTTGTCCTGATGTAATCTTTGAAGAGAATGACACTAATGGGCCATGGAATGGCTGTTACCCATAGGTGAATGGAATGGCCCAGTTTGGCCCAGTTTATTATTGTTGCATAATGGGCCATGCAGTATGCCAGCACTCATAGACTTAGCAATTCAGTTGTTTGAAATTAATGTTTAGTATGAGAGGTTCCAAGAGAACAGGTGTAATGTGCAGTGTTAGTTGCATAATTTTCTTAGATATTATTGAAGCCATGTGTTGGGTCAGGCACTGTGTTGCATGGTGCCAAAAGAGAGATTTTTGAAAAATGATCACACCATTGGTTCAGATATTGATGAGCTCTTATTTACAAACAGAAGAGTTCAGACTTCATACCCTATTTTACTCAGCTCAAGAAACAATCTTGGAAAGAAAGCATCAGCAAATGCAGGAATATGTAGGGCCATTGTGTGAAGACTCATCTTAAAAAGGTCAAACAGATTGAGGAGAGTTGGAAAGAATGTAATCCAAAGATACTATATTTGTTTCTCTTGGCTGCTGCAACGAAGTCTGACAAATTAGTGGCTTAAAACATCAGAAATTTTTTTCTCTTATAGCCTTTTGACCAAAAGTCTATAATCAAGATATTGATAACTTTAGTACTTTCAACTAGAGGGAGAATCTGTGTTTCATTCTTAAACTCTAATTAGTGTTGGAAATTCTTGCATTCTTTGGTTTGTACTTATGTAACTCTGATATGTATAGCTAGCAGGGTAGAAAATTAACTCACCAAAAAAATCAGTAGCTTTTCTGTAGGCCAGCAATGAGAAGAGCAGGACTGGAATCAGAAAAGCAACTCCACTTGTAAATAAAACTCCATTTGTAAATAAGGTCACATTCTGAAGTCCTGGGAAGGATGTCGATCTTGGAGGGACATTATTCATCTAGACATACCAGGAACACACCACAAATGCTGATAAAATCAACAGAACAGGATCACAAGGAAATGAAGTCATGTGATCCCAACAAGTAAGCAAAAAGAAGCAAATCCTTATTTTATTTCCCTGAGTTAAATATAGCATCCCACCCCCAAACTGAAGTAAGAATAAAGCAAAAGTAAGAAAGCCCCATTCTGTGGGCTTTCTATTTGTCTTGCTAGTTATGTCTTTTACCATGCAGAAACTCTTCTGTTGGATGCACTCCAATTTATCCAGTCTTTCTTTAATTTGTTGTGATTCTGGATCTTTTCTTAAGGAGTTTCGACCTATGCCAAGAAGCCATAGTGTTTCCCCTACCATTTCTGTAATATTTTCAATGTATCTAGTCTTATGTCTTGATCTTTGATTCATTTGGAATTGATTCTGGTGCAGGGTGATACATAAGGATCTAGTGACAGTTTTCTGCATGGGTATAGCCAATTCTACCAGCACCATTTTTTGAAGAGGTTGTCTTTCTTCCATTCTGTGTTTTTGGCTCCTGTATCAAATATTAGTTGGCTAAAGGTCTGTGGGCTCATTCTGGGTCTTCTAGCTATTACATTGGTCTTCAGGCCTATGCTTGTGCCAGTACCAAGGTGTTTTTATTACTACAGCTTTGTAATGGAATTTGAAGTTTAGTATTGATATTCCTCCAGCACTGTTCTTTCTGCAAAAGATTATTTTTGCTATTCAAGATTTTCTCTTATTCCACATGAAGTTTTTGGATTGCTTCCTTTATATCACTGAAGAATGTTGTTGGGATCTTGATAGATATTCCATTGAATGTGTAGACATCTTTTGGCAGTATTGCCATTTCATGATGTTAACTCTTCCAATCCAGGAACATGGTAGTTTTTAAATTTCCTTAAATCTGTTTTTATTTCCTTTTTCTGATTTTTAAAGTTTTAATCATAGAAGCCATTCACCTCTTTGGTTAATTCCTAGGTATTTTTTAGGCTATTACAAATGGAGTTGCTTTCCTAATTTCAGTCTTTCTCTTCTCATTGGTGGTATACAGAAAAGCCACTGATTTTTTGAGGGATTGCCAAAGTTTCAGATCAGCTCAAATAACTTGGGAGATGAATTTACAGGGTTCTTTAAATACAGTATCATGTCATCTGCAAAGAAGGATAATTTTACTTCTTTCTCTATTTGGATCCCCTTTATGTTTCTCTGTTGCCTTATTCTTCTTGCTACGAATTCCAATAAAGAGGAGTGGAGAGAGTGGGCATCCTTATCTCATCCCTGATTTTAGAGGAAATGGTTTTAACTTTTCACCATTAAGGATAATGCTGGCTTTTAGGTTTGTCAAATACAGCCTTTATTATATTGAAGAATATTCTGTGGACTCCTAGCTTCTCCAGAGCTTTTATCATATTCTTGTGAAACTTGTGAAGTGCTTTTCTGCATTGGTTGAGATGATCATGTTGTTCTTGTCCTTGCTTCTGTTGATGTGTTGAATTACATTAATTGCCTATGTATATTGAACCACTTTTGCAACCCTGGAATGAATCCTGTTTAATCACAGTGTATAATTTCTTTGATTAGTTGTTGACTTCAGTTGGCGAGAATTGTATTGAGGGGTTTTGCATCGGTGTTCATCAAAGAGATGAGCCTACAATTCTCTTTCTTTGATGACTCCCTATCTGGTTTTGGGATGAGGGTTATGCTGGCTTCATAGAATAAGTTTGGTAGTGATCTTTCACTTTCAATTTATTGAAGAGTTTGAGGAGTACTGGAGTGAGTTCTCTTTTGAAGGCCATATAGAATTTTGTTGTTGACTCTATCTGGACCTGGGCTTTTCTTGGATGGGAGCTATTTAATTGCCATTTCTATTTCATTACTTGTTATGGATCTATTTAGTGGGTATAAGTCTTCTTGGTTTAGTTTGGGTATATCAATATTTGCTAGGAATTCTTCCATTTCTTCAAGATTTTCCAATTTGTTAGCATAAGGGTTTTCAAAGTATTCGCTTATAATGTTCTGAATCTTGATTGTTTCTGTCATGATGTTCCCATTTTCATCTCTAATTTTGTTTATGTGTGTTCTCTTCCTTTTTTTGATCAGATTTGCCAAGGGTCTGGTGATTTTGTTAATATTTTCAAAGACAGCCTCTTCAACAAATGGTGCTGGCAGAACTGGCTAGACACATGAAGAAAACTGAAGCTAGATCCTTATATATTACCCTACAACAGAATCAATTCCAAATTAATCAAAGACCTCAAGGTAAGACCAGATACCTTAAAAATATTACAGAAATGGATAGGGAAACAACACTAGGGCTCCTTGGCACCAGTCAAACTTCCTAAGAAAAGATCCAGAATCACAACAAATCAAAGAAAGATGGGATAAATGGGTGTGCATAAAACAGAATAATTTCTGCATGGCAAAGGATGTAGCTAGCAAGATAAATAGAAAGCCCACAGAATGGGAGAAAAATCTTTACTAGCTATACATCAGACAAGGGCCTCATATCTAAAATGTACTTTGATTTAAAAAAACTAACCCCCCCAAAAAACACAAATCCTCAAAGAAACAACAACTCAATTAGTAAATGGGCTAAAGACTTAAAGAGAGACTTTTCAGAAGAAGTAAGAATGGCCAACATCTCTGGCCACAAAAGAAATCAAGTCGAAACACCATTGAGATTCCATCTCACCACAGTAACATGCTGGTGAGGATGTGGCCAAAGGGAATGCTACTACATTGTTGGTGGGAATATAAATTTGTTCAACCATTCTGGGAAAGCAATATGGAGGTTCCTCAAAAAACTAAACATAGAGCTTCCCTATGACCCAGCAATCCAACTCCTGAGCATTTATCCAAATAGCCACAAACCAGGCCACACTAAAGCTACCAGCACAACCATGTTCACTGCAGCATTGTTTGCAATAGCCAAGATATGGAATCAACCCAAATGGCCCTCAGTAGATGAATGGATCAAGAAAATGTATATATACATGATGGAATTCTGTGCTTCAATCAAAAAGAATGACATTATCCCATTTGTAAGAAAATGGAAAGACTTGGAAGATTTATATCAAGTGAAGTACACCAGAACCAAAGAAACATAGGTTACATAGTTCCCCCCATTTGTAATAGTTAGAATGTGCCTATAAATTGACAAATAAACAGAATGGATAGTAAAAGACAACAAATTACACTTGGACATAATAAATTAAAGAGGACTCTAAATATTCACACAGTGAGACCAAAAGAGAATATTCTTAGGAGTGAATCACAAGGGCTCAATAGGTATGTGCATATGGTAAGATAAAATGAATCCTAAGAAATGGAAACAAGAAGTTTTTTACTTTAGTTTAATTTTTTTTCTGTTTTCCCCTTTTGTCACTTTTTTTCTGTACCTTTGGCCTTGTATGTAAGATATCTGATTTGGGTAGGGTAAGGGGAAGCACAGAAATGGTGGGACAAAGGGTGAACTAATTTAGTAGTGATACTCACTAGACACTATGTTGAAAATGAACTATACAACTGTGGGGGAAGGAGGTTAGGAGTGGAAAACTGGAAGAAAATGAGTGAGGAAGAGACACTGCCCCAAAAGAAATGTATTCATTACCTGACTTACATAACTATAATCCCTCTGTACATCACCTTTATAATAAAAATTAAAAAGAAAAATAATGATTTCAGTGGGAGAAGTGGGTCTGCTTTACTTATTCTTGTCATTTAGCAGTGTTAGAGGATACCCTTGCTTGGGAATTTTAGGCAGTAGAGGAACAGAACAAGGACAGAAAGCAATTTGTAAGAACAGCTTATGCCCAGGTAAACAGATAAACAGAAAGGTCTTTCGTGGTTCTTTCTCACTTCTTTAGAACAGCTCACTTAGAAAGAAGAGAAATCCAAGGCAAATATCTCCCCTAGAGAAAAAAATGAACATTTGGATCAACTTCCCTTAAACCTCCAAAATACCTGAAAATGTATTCAAGAAAGAAGACTTTAAACAGGCAGGCACACAATACCACTTGTTACAATCGCAGTGAATTAGTTGGGTTCCATGAAGGGTATAAAGACTGTGTATGAATGTTCAAGAGAGGTAGGACTGTCTCTGGAGAGAGATGCTAGGATGTGGCTTATGTGGTAGAGTACTTGCCTAGTAAGTGCAAGGCTCTGAATTCAGCCCCTAATACTGAGAGGAACAAAATGATACACACAAAACACATAAACCAAAACTCAAAGGTTTCATGAGAGGAGATTGCAGGATGCAGATACTTTGAATACCTGTAGGTAGAGATGGGGGAGGAGGATGACAGTCTACAGGGTCATCTCATAACTCTAGAATCAAAATCTGTGCTGTCAGTTTTACAGAGAAATTCAAGAAGGTAAAGGGATCTGTGAAATCAATTTTTAAAATTTATTTCCCGAGTTAACGTGCATTTGTAATACAAAGAGGTTTCCTTATGAGATTTCCATATTGGCACACAGTGTACCTTGAACAAATGCAAGCCTTCCATCATATTTCCATCATCCTCTTTTCCTCTTTCATTGTCCAAACAGCCTGTGATGTATTTCATTGTGCTGTAGTTACACACACACACACACACACACACACACACACACACACACACACACACACACACACACACACACACACACCACATACAAGCCTTCCATCCTCTTTGAACCCCTCAGTATGTTAGTATCAAGGACTTTGTAAAACAGGTCCTTGGTCAGTGTTCTTCCTTGTACATAGCTATTTTCTTTCAATGTCCTCAGATGGACAAGAGAGCGTGCTCTAGTCCCCCATCCTCACCCCCATAGTGAGTGTTCTAATCTCATGACCTTAATTAAATCTAATTACCTCCCAAGGGCTCTGCCTCCCAGTGCCATCACATTGAGGGCTAGAAATTAACAAACGAATTCTGTGAGGATATATAAATATGAAAGCCATAAGAGAGGAGAACTGGAATATATATGTACAGACCTAACAATGACCACCATTTCTTCTATTGTGGATATTTTTCTGTTTACAATGACTATACATTGCCATTACCATTATTTTCAAGTTGGGAAAGAAAGAATTCCTTGTCAAGTACGGAACTTTGACCAAACAACTGAATACATTGCTGAAAAACTCTTAGAAGATGACCCTTCAATAATAACTTTATTAATAAGCAAAGACTTAGAAGGATGGATACATGACCATCTCTTGACTGGTCCTATGATTCATTCTCAGTAATGTAGTGTTCCCAAGTGTGGTTAGTTAATAGAAAGGATATAAAAACAATGATGTCTCCTTAAGATTGCTATTAGTCTAGTTTAGGCTTTATTAGAAAACATGTCCAAGGACAGCCAAGTAGTGAACCTCGTTTAGAACACTCATGTTCCTCCTGTTTGGCATTTTAAAGTATAGTTTATCTTTGGCTAATGGGAACCTACAGAGAATTTTTTGCAATAAGTTTCTATTTCTGTAAGCTCAGAGCTCTCTTTTAGATCAAATGGGATATTTCCATTGTTTCCTTTTGTCAGAGAGAAAACAAATCAATTAGAGTGTTACTAAGTATATTTTTTATTTCATGTAGCTTTCAGATATACCAATGAACTCTAGTAGTGAGGATGACACTGAAATGGAAAGAAACAAACACCACTCTTCAGTTCCAACAGGCTATACAATCTTGCCCTCTTACCCTTGGAAAAGGGGTGCTCTGGTTAATAATAGCAGTAGGATTTCTGCTTGTGCAGTACTGTTTTGGTTATGTGCAACCAAAGAACAACTTTGAATAATGAACAGTCTACTTTCACAGCAGGAACTACTACAGGGGTTCCTCAATAATGATGTACTTAAGAATTAGAAATATAAGCAGGAATTGACCTTCCAAGTTGGATACATTATTATTCACTTTACCTGTTCAATGACACAGTGGGTGCTGTCACAGAGACTTTGACTAAAAACCCCAGTAAAGATTTCTCTGCCAAGTCCCATAAATAACCTGATTGCCAAATGTGCCTGAGATGTACATGGCATATGCTTAGATCAATGTAGGTGTCTGGATGTGGTAAGTGGCCTTGAGTTTACAGAGCATTTGTACCCTGTTTGTAAGTATGGGACATACTGTAAATGTGGAAGGATGCCAGCCTTCTCTGTAAAGGAATAACTTCCTGCTCTGTTGAGAGGAGATTAACCTGGGTATCAGGTTCTGCTAACAAAGTGCTGTTGTTTTTTTTAATTGTAAAGGTGATGAGCAGGGGAAGAGGGTTATAGTTATACAAATAATGAGCACATTTCTTTTTAAACAGTTAGCTCCTCCCTCGTTAAATCCTTTCTGATCTCATCTATTTAAAAAGAAAACACCTTTATGTATTACAGTGACATCATGCTTTCAGGAAAGAATGTAAGTATGTTCACTCAGTATTTCTTGGATAATTCATAGCCAACATCCTTATCTGATTGTGCTGTCCATTGTTAAAGCCAGTTTTCCATTCTTCAGGGATAAAGGAATAGAAGGGATGCAATCAATGACTACAAATGTCTTCAGAGATCACTGTATATGTTCCTGTTCTTCCAGGAGCCAATGGCCTCTCATCCAAGGTGAGTACTTCATACACAGTTCTTATTTTCTGTCCTAATTTTTCGTTTTTGGTTTGCTTATATTTTAACATGGTAATATGTGGAAAAGCATCTGCCACCTTGCCTCCATACAGTAGGTGCTTGAGAGTTGTCAGCTTTGCATTCCCATTTGTGAGTTCTGCAGCTCAGTAGCGAGGATGTTAGCTTTGAGTATGCTGATGAAGCCCAGGATGCCTCCTGGGTCTATTTAATATTCGTCCATGGATAAGGTCTCTCACTTGAGAATCTCACCTTGCACAGGTCATCATAAAATCCATGTCAAGTTCCAGGAAGTCATTTGCAAATATAAAAGTAAAGTGTGGTTGATGATGCAAATCGCGGAGACACACACCATGTTAGATAGACCACAAGTGCCCCAGAGTAGATTGGTGAAGGACAGCAATGAGGATGAGTAAACTTCATTGCATATGGGACGGAAGGGAAATGCAGAGTACATCAGGGAATGCCAAGTGTGAGAGAAGGCAAGTATGCTGACTTCTCTCTGAAGGTTAACTCTACAGTCTTGTAAGGGGGGAATTCATCAGCCTGCCACATTTCAGTGTGGGCTATGCCTGGGCACAAATGAGTACTTAATATTGCTTCCAGCAAGCTGAAGTCCCTCTCTCCCATCTCCTCAACCTCTTTGCATGGCTCACATTAGTGCAGCCACATGAAATGTCTCTCTTCATCCATCTGGGGATTCATTTTTCTTTACCCCTTGCCTGGAACTGTAAGAGTGCTCCTCACACGCTGCCAAGTCAGCTAGAGAGGGCTGCTGCCACCTCTGACTTGCCGGAGAACAACAGCATATTCATGGGTCCTATCTATGTATCAATCATGTGCCACTGTTGACTTGAAATGAGATCCTTGCCAAGACTTTCAAAAAACAAAGAATAATCCCACACAATGAACACAGTAATTAATACACTGCTGTGTGTGTGTGTAATAGATTAAGAGTTACAAGGGCATTCACATAAATGAGTTCTTATTTATTTATTTATTTATTCATTTGCTTATTTATGTATTTTTGTGCCGGTACTGGGGCTTAAACTCAGAGTCTCACACACTTACTTGACTTTTTCACTGACAGCTGGTGCTGTACCACTTGAGCCACATTTCCAGATCCTTCTGAGTTTATTTAATGTTATAATAGCTTAAAAAACATGTATTCCATATACTTATGTATACATTATGTAATTATCCCAGGGCAGTCATGACAAACTGCGTGGACCACACACTGGGGATTGCAAAACAACAGAAATTTATTTTCTCATGGTTCTGGTAGTCTGGAGTATGAAATCAGGTGCTGACAGAGTTAGTTTCTTCTGGAGTTCACACTCTGTCTCAAACCTCTCTCCCAGCTTCTGGTGGTAACCAGCAATCCTTGGTCTTCTGGGGCTTGTAGAGACATCATCCAGTCTCTGTCTCCATCATCACATGTTGTCTCTGTCTCATCTTCCAAACCTCTCTTTTTTATAAGAATGATGGACAGCCATTGGATTAGGTTCCACTCTAATTGTGTATGACCTCATCTAAACTAAATTGCATTTATATAAACACAGATTTTATTTTCAAAAAGTTTATGGGCATAGACACAAGGAGTTAGATCTTGAACAAATTTTCTTGGGAAAGGGACACATTTCCACCCAAACAAGAGTCAAAGACAATGCAGTAAAAAAGATTATCTTGTTTTTAGCAGATTATACTAACACACATACATATATATATATATATATATATATATATATATATATATGCAAGTAAAAAAGAAAAGTATCTCAAACATACCTAACAATCTATAAAAATGTACTGAGAATGGAGTGTAAGCCTAAATATAAAACCTAAGTGTACAGAATTTTAAGAAAACAGAAAGGGATCTTTGTGGCTTAGATTTGAGTGAAAATTTCTTAGAATCACAATAAAGGAAGGCTATGTAAGAGAACAAATGAATAAACTGGATTTTATAAAAACCTTCTGGATGCCCGTAGTCCTACTCAGGAGGCTGAGAATCAGATTATTGGAGCTCAAAGCTAGCTTGGGCAAAAAAGTCTTTGGAGACTCCATCTCTAAAACAACTAGCAAAAGCTGGGCTAGAGGCATGGGCAGAGTGGTAGAGTGACAGGGACAAGCAAGCAAGCAAGCAAACTGAGCATGTATAAGGCCCTGAGTTCAAACCCTGCTACTGAAAAACAAACAAAAAACAGTAAACAATAAACTTTCAAATCTTTAAAAGATCTAGTGAAGAGACTGGAAGACAGACTTGGACTATATCTTTGCAAAGTGTGAATCTGGTTAGGGATTTATGTGTAGAAAATATAAAGAAATCCCAGAAAAGATGTTTCTTATGTCTAGGAAATGTAAACCACAGTATAAAAAGAATTTCAGTAATTGATGTTTTTTTGAATAGGAAAAATGTTGAAGGGATTACAAGATGAGAGGTAGGTGTTACAGAGGGCCTGAAAAAACTTTTAGAGGTATATTACATATTTATTATCTCAAGTGTAGTAATGATTTCATGTGTGTATAAGTGGGTCATAACTCACCAACTGTATTTAAGTATGTATATGTACAGTTTATTGAATGATATTCCTCAATAAAATATGTTTTATGCCTGTGTAATAGCAAATATTTTGTAAGACATTTTCATGAAGCATGAATTTACTTCTGAAAGTGGTAGCATTATTTCTTCTTTTGATGTTATCTCTTGGCATTTTCTGTTGAGAGTAGGTTTACATTTCCTCTTTCTCAAAATGAGCTTGTCCCTGTGAGTATCATAGCTGTAATGCTACGTGATTTCTGAAGTTGTAAGAGGTGATTCCGTTTCTGCCTGGTTTCCTTGTGATACTCTCTTTTGGATCCCAGCCTCCATGCTGTGAGGAAGTCCAAGAAGCCAGATGAGGAGATGGGGATGACAGCAGTTCCATCTGGTCCCAGCTGATAGCCAGCCCCAAATAGTAGACGCATGGATGAACAAGTCTTCTAATGAGTTATTCTCAGTCCTTGAATCACCCTTAGCCTTTTCTTCATCTTGAGCATCAATTGTCTTTGGTGTGCCCTTTCTGGCTGGAAGAATCTGAGCATCATATAATTATTATCATTTAATAACACCAAGATTTTGTTTTTAAATGAAGCAAAGGTAACTGAAATAGGTGATAGGAAAGAAAGAGAAGAAAACCTAAGATCTGGATCTCCTAAAAAATTAGAAAAGATTGGATACTGTAGAGAAGTGGCCTACTGCTTTTTGGGATAGGAGGTACTGCCTTTGGCAGCATAGGTATGAAAAAGGTGGCCACATGGCTGAAGTACTGGAGTGGAAGAAATTCTCTCATCCTCAGCCATCTGATCATCTTTAAAAACCAACAGGGGAGCTGAACAAATGGAGTAGGATTTGCCAGATTTCACTCCCTGGAAAAGAAAGTTTAAAAATTTTGCAGTTTGAATTGGTATTATGATTAATTACATGCATTATAAATTAAAATTTGTTGCTTTGATAACTTGAGTCATAACAGACATATGTCTTATTAGTTGATCTTTCTATTTTCTTTTTTTTTTTTTCTGGTCCTAGGTCTTTAAACTCAGGGCCTGAATACTGCCCCTGAGGTTTTGCTTTTTTCCTCTTAAGGTTAGAGCTGTAATAGCTAGAATTACAGGTATGAGCCACCAGTGCCAGGCCAGTTGACTTTTTCTTTTTTTGTGCCAGTCCTGGAGCTTGAACTCAGAGCCTGGGTGTTATCCCTGAGGTTTTTTTCTTTCTCTCAAGGCTAGTGCTCTATTACTTGAGCCACAGTTCCACTACTAGCTTGTGAGTAATTAATTGGAGATAAGAGTGTCATGGACTTTATTGCCCAGGCTGGCTTTGAACTACAATTCTCAGATCCCAGTCTCCTAAGTAGCTATGATTACAAGCATGAGGCACAGTGTCTGGCAACAGTTGATCATTTTTAAAAGACAACTTGACCTAATTTTATGCACTCCCTGCACAAGAACCTTGATCTTTAAAAATTAAGCATAAGGTCCCCAAGCTCTGGTATATACATATAGTAATATCTTAGAAATGTTACAAAAAATGATAAATGTTTGAGTATGAATTGATCTATAGTGAGATCTACATCTAGAGTGTATCCACTCTTTACACAGTGCCACACTACTGTAAATTCTGAAACCCAGATCTTGTTCTTTATTACCAGTGAACTGGTGACAGCCTTTAAACACTATTCCCACATTGATACTCACTTGTCTGATTTCTGTTTCCTTGTATGAGCCACTTTGGTTTTGGCTGTGCTATCTACCATGCTGAAATAACTTCCTTTTTGGATTCACAAAGTCCTGGTGAATTTATTCATGGTGTTCTTATTCATGGATAGTTTCAGACTGAATGCAAGAAATCAATTGATTCCTACAGAGGCCTGTTTCCCTTTAACATGTCAATCACAGACTACTTGCTCTACCTGTTAACAAATAGAGGAATTGTTTTATAACTCCCTGGCCTAACCTTAGCACACTGTGTGGCAGTGATGACTTCTTTCCCACCCGTGGCCTGCCTCCCGCTTTTCCCACAACCTCAATCCAGGGAGCAGCATTTTCTATAAGCAGCAGAAGAATTGTAAAATTCATTTGGAGAACAATGTCTTCCAGCTTACAGAGTAGGCTGAAATGCATCTTCTGTTTTGTGCTTCTTTTATACACTTCCTGTACCATACAATTAAACACTCTCCCAGGGACCAGAAGACCCAGAAAATTCTGTGTAATCACTTCATGCCCAACGTCTTGGGGACCACATTTGCAGAATGCAGAACACGATAACTCCCTGTGGTTAGAATAACAGCTGTTCTCTGTGGTAAAGCATGCAACACAAAATGAAATAGTCACGAAATTCTCAGGAGTTGTGGTAGAAAGGAAGAATGTTATAGATGTTAATTTCCCCACATTCACATAATTTGTATGCTGAAAAGTCCAGTTTGGGCTCAAGTTCATGTTTTCAAATTTTTCTGTGTTGTACATATTTGCATTATACTTTACCCTCAAGGAGGATGGGTAAGAGCTAAATGCCTTTCTTAGTATGTTAAAAACTGAAGATGAGAATTTGCCTGGCTGTTGGTGTATTCTATAGAAAATCAGCCACTGGGGAAAAAAAAGAAAACCAGCCACTGGTTATCAGACCCTTGTCTGCTTTTTCATACCTTTATCAGCACTCTTTATAAGCAAACTGTCATTTTTAAAAACTATAACATATTCCTAATACTATTTTATTGACAGGGTGGACCTCAAGTAGGCTGATAATCTAATCTTCCTGTTTGAGACAGAGAGAGAAAGCAGAAGGATATATCAGATTTATCAAAATGTGTTTCCTGGATCAGCATCATCAGTATTATCCAGAAACTTGTTAGAAAGACAAATTGCCTCAATTACCAAATCAGAAATTGTGGTTGAGGTAGTTTACCAACTGCTGTATTTGATCCTGATACACACTAAAATTTGCAGGCCACTACCAGAATCAAGATTCTCAGAAAGCTATTTTTTTCAAAATTTAGCTATTGGATGTCAATGAGATTCTTTTATTATATTCCCAAAGCATCTACTGCATGTAAAGGACTACGTTAACTACTATAGGCAATGAAAATATGAATAAAATATGGCTCTAATCTATGAGCTTATCTGGAGTGAATGAACTGATCACATTTGATTTGACAATAGAGATGAAAGTAACAGTATTTTCCTAGTGGGTTTGAGTAATATCTCCTCACAAAATGAAAAATGTGAGCTAAACTTGTTATTGTATTATCTGTATTAAATGACATTCTTCTCTTTCCGAGACAAAAGAATGTAGAATATTCCTGAGAACTCAAGTTTAAACCATAACATTCAACTGTTCAGTGACCAAAATAGAATGCACAGTCTTGTACTTCCTTGACATTGTTTCCACCTTATGAATTAGTCCCAGCCCCAGGAACATGAGCCTAAGCAGGGTCACAAAATCATCTTCCATCTGCTCAGTAGTAAAACAGATTTTCAATAGACTGTCCCTTCTATTTCACTTTTATTAAAAGAAGTGCTAAGGTACTGAGATGCCAGTACATCATATTTATTACCAAAATTATTAACAAATATACAAAACTTATACATGTAATTTTCTTACATCCATTCTCTATAATTCTGATTTTTGTTCAAGTAGGTATCTACAGTATGTAAACATCCCTTGGATTGACCTCACACAGATTAGGAAAGCCCTCTAACCCATGCTTTTATCAGATACTTCTTTTTATTTGGCTTCCATTTGTAGCATCTAATCTCCACATTTGGCACATGGAAGAAACATCTACAGTGCAAAAGAGGCAGATTTTTCAGGTTTCATTCTGAACACTTTTGCAGGGGCCGAATAAAGAGCTGAGAGAATAGAAGCATTCTAACTCAATGGCACCAGATTATCTGTTGTGCCAACAACTCTTGGTTCAGCTATTAAACTTGAGCACAAAATCAACATCTCTTCCTTTCCCCACCCTCCCACCTATCCCCCATGCAAGGCTGATTCAGTCTTCACCTTGTCTCAAAGGGTTAAAAGGAATTTCATCTATCCCAGAAGTAGGTTAATTTCACTGAGGAACAATTTTCAGTGTTCTTTTGTGTGGGTAGGTTTCTGTGTGGTTTGATGATCCAGTAGAACTCTTAAACAAATGGAAAATTAGATTAAAAGAAAAAAAAAAAAGAAAGAAAACCTAAACACCAAAGCCAACCATTTAAAAAAGCAAGAATAAGTTGAACTTTCCAGTTGTGTTCACTTATCTCAGTATCTAAGACCAGAACCTTCGTGTAGTGACAAAGTGGTTTAAAAAAACAAAAAGGCAAGACAGAAGGTTGCCTAACACCTTGAATTTCCTTAAAAAAAAAACAACTTTCCTCTGACACCTTGAAATACTAAAAAGAAAAAAAAAGAAAAAAAGAGAAAACTTTTCACCTAATGCCCTTAATTCCTAAAGAAAAAGAACCCCAAAACCTTTTACCTAATTCCTTGAATTCTTCAAAAAAAATAAAAAAGCAAAAGTCAAAGCAACCCCCAAAAGAAAAAGCAACACCTTGAATTCCTAAGAAAAAGACAACAAAAAAGACAAAGCTCTTACCTAACACCTTGAAGTCCTAAAGAAAAATAAAAAGGAAAAGAAAAGCTTTTGTCTAATTACCTTGATTAAAAAAGAAACACCTGAAACAAAAAGTAAAAAAGAAATTAAACAAAAACCCCTTGAATTCCTGAAGAAAAATAAAAAGGAAAAAGAAAAACCCTCTGCTTAACACCTTTTAAAAAACACACAGGAAAAAAAGAGAAAACACACAAAAAAGAAAATGCCTAATACCTTGAATTCCAAACCTATGGACACAATGTCAGAAGGAAAGGAGCAGAAAACAACAAGAAAGCGCACGTGAAGTGTCTTTCTTCCTCTTCCCGGTTTCCCTTGGATTCTGTAACTTCTTATAGCCACGTAAAGCTGATCTGGAGAGCGAGGGAGAGCGAGCCCACCCTCATCCCGGCCTCGCGCTCCATCGCCATCTCTCCAGCGATTGGCCGCGCCTCATCCTCCCCGCCCACCGTCGCTCCATCCACCGCGCATGCGCGAAGCTCCCGTCACCACACGGGCGCTGGCCCCTCCGACGCCCCGTAGAGCTCCGCTAGCTTCCGGAAGCGAGGCCCCCAGTCCGTGAGGAAGTCAAAGCTCTGCTCTGAGTCCGAGGCGGCCGACTGCAGTGAGCTCAGCGAGCCGGCCTCAGAGCCGTCGCCCTCGAACGTGTAGGTCTGCAGGGAGTCGAAGGGCGGCGCCCACAGGTCCGCGTCGGCCTCGTAGAGCTTGGCCAGCACGAAGCCATGCACCGAGCTGCCCACGGCGCAGGCCTGCGGCACGCGGCGACACAGGCTCTGGATCTCGGGCAGCATGTCCTGCCGCGCGTCCGGCCGCGCCTGCGCCTCGCGCGGCTTCCACAGGGCGGCGATGTCGAAGGCCTCGGTGTCCTCCTCGCCCCCGCCCTCGTCGTCGTAGCGCACCACGTTCTCATGGATGTTCTCCTCGTCGTCCAGCACGTACGGCCGCTTCCGGTGCCGCCTGGTGGACAGGAAGAGCAGCACCAGCACTGCGGGGACACGGAGCGGAAGGACTGGTGAGGCCAGGCTCAGGGTGGGTGAGTGAGCTTATGCGCATGCGTGCCAACGGGTACTGTGCGTGCTACGTGTGCGTCCGTGAATGAATGCTCTCAACAGATAACCAGGCGTGACTGTGTGTGCTTGTATGCTGTCACTACCGGTACTGGTCTTGAATTCAGGGCCTGGGCCCGACCCTGAGCTTTTTTCACTGAAGGCTAGACCTCTACCACTTGAAGCTTCACCTCTGTTTTTTTGCTGGCTTGTTGGAGCTAACAGTCTCATGGACTTTCAAGCTACACCATGATTCTCAGATTTCAGCCTCGTGAGTAGCTCGGCTTACAGGCTTGAACCTCTGGCTCCAAGTTTACAAATACGGTCACTTAACCAGAAGCATTGGCCAAGAACACGTGGTAGTTAACTGAACTACCTCTGTTCTCAATCAGCCATGTTAGATTGAGAGCTTGCAAGTGAAATTGCCTGTTGATTCAGCATATGGTCTTTTTTCATTATTGTGTGTGTTTGTGGGTACACATGTGCCAACTAAGTGCAAAAACTACAGCCTGATATTTAGTAAGGCAAGCTAAGGATCAGATCATGTAGGGTTTATATAATGAATACACGTTTCTTTTATTACAATGTGAAAATCTTATTATGTGGGTGGAATCTACTTTCTTACATTAGCATTTTAATGGGATTCTACTCTATAAATACAATCATATATTAATGAATATACATATAGACACATCAACTATAATCTCTGCCTTTTTATATCTCCTCCAAAATATAAGAGTGCCAGTGAACACTGTGCTTCTATAATAATCTAAGATCTAAATAATCTAAAATCCTTTCAATAGAAAGATGGTTAAAGCTTTTTTTGTGTGTATATGTGTGGAAAGGAGAGAACAAGCAGTGACATTTTATATAACTCATTGTGTTATCAAAGAAGCACCACACTGATGTGCCCTTGTAGGTTTGGGTAAAATTTTTCCCAACAAATGCTTTTTTTTCCCCCAGGATATGTTCACTGGGGTTTAAAGGAGAGATAGAGACAATCCCATTGAACTGTTTATCTCTGTGACTGAAAACATTTTCCAGGAAGTGTGTTGAAGCATTAGCTGCTATTGATTTTTTTTCTTCTGTTGTGCTTTGTCACAGCTGGTGAACTGTGACGGATTGACAATAGTGGGGCATAAGACCCCAGCTTATCCAAGAGGTAGGCGTTGGAAATGGAGTACAGATGTGTAGTAAGAGATTGTAGACTGACCAATTAAAAAAAACAATGATTTTTAAAATATTTGAATATAGGATGAGGCTTTTGTATAAATTGCAGTTATCTGGGTTAATAATACTTACTGTTTCCATGAGTAGCTTTGATTACAAAATACACACATCATAAACTCATATACATTTTCTTTGTAAAAATGTGAGGCATGGAATTAGAATTGAGATTTCAGGAGAAGAGACTAAGAAGACTCCAAGGAAATGGGGCTAGTACTGAGTGTTGAATGTTGAATAGTAATTTGGATTAAAGGTGAGATAGATAAATGGAATTCTAAGTAAATATGCTGTATTTGTAGGATTCAATAAACAGTTATTAAACTGAAATTTTCTGGTCCTCTCTGATAAGCAATAGGGAAACAACAGTGATTACTTCAGGAGCTGAACTTTTAGGGATTTGCAATTTTAGGAGATTAAAGATGCTGATGATTAATCCAATTCAGTGATAAGCGTTTTCATTGGGTCACAAGTGTTGCCATGGGGTACAGTAGCAGGACCAGTGACTTCTGCTTTGAAGAATAGAAGGGATTTACACAGGTGATCTTGGAGTGGTAATTATATTCTGTAAGGTGCCTACATAACAAAAGTAGTTATCTGGAACAGTACGATGAGCCTGTAGTTCCAGCTACCTGGAAGGCTAAGCTAGGAGGATCATTTAGGTTGGGAAATTTGGGCACAGGTTGGGAATATAGCAAGACTCTTTCTCTTGAAAGAAAAAAAATTAAAAAAACAAACCATAAAGTCTTGATTATCTTCTGAGTGGAAGTCTGATTGCCAGGAGAGATTAAGTGGTTTACAGAACTGGTCATCTTTTCAAAAGTAAAGATTGCTCATTATCTTTTTTTTTTTTTTGATACTCTAACTTAAATAATACTGTATTATGCCAAGAAAATCAGATTTGTGGAAATGATCTTATTTAGCTGAAAAGCTTCCCTGATCCCCTGATAGTAAGAATCAATTCTAGGCTAGAGCGGTTTCTTCTTTTGATACTATAGGTATGATGTATAGGGCTTAGGAGATTTTCTAGAAACTATATGCACACTTAAGACTTGTAAAAAGTCCTGCAAAGAGGAAACTCAGAATTAATAAGTTTATTGAATTGTCCATAAAATACAGTGCTTGGTTAATGAGCTAACTGCAATTCAACTCTTAACAGTTTTGTGAATTATGTCTAATATGGGAAGTGCTCTCTCAGAAACAAGGATGTGTAAAACTATGACTTTATGATATTTCTGCTTAGTTTAGCTCTTGAAAGCTGTTTATTCTTCAAAAGAGAAGACAGATTGTGCCTGGGAAGAACAAAATAAAGTATTCCTTGCACACCATTTCTAACTCAAGAGCTCTTCTAAGCCATTCTCGTTAAATCAGTCCTTTTGTAATGATGGCTCTTTGTGGGCCAAGATGAACTTGACACATTTTTTCAAAGATGAAAATAAGAAAAGCCATCTGGAAATTTCTTCTAGAAGCAAGTTTCTTCAAAGGCATACTGCTTTTCCTGTTTTGTACTCAAGGACTCCCAATGCCACCTTATGGACACTCCAGAAATTACAGGCAGGTTTTAATTGTCAGAAAGACCAGACAACATAGTAATTCTCTCTGATCCAGGGATCCAACAAGCACTTAGAAAGAGTCATTATTTATGCGTTTCTCTCTCTATCAAAGGCTGAAGAACAACAAAATTAAACGCACATTGTTGTCATCTCTTTCATTTGTTAGCAGAGGTAAACAAGCCCTGTGTAGTCACTGTTCCTTATCAGATGGGGCTTAGGGGATACCAGTGCCTTCAGTGTACTCCCTGGCAGTTCATTGCTTTTTTCTTCCACTGCTTTCAGATCTTCGCTCCTGAGTTCTCATTTTTGGTCAAGGTTTCACTGACCATCTGTTCTGTCTCCTCTTTATCCCAGTCCTACCCAGATAGATACCTTGTTCTTTCCTTTCTGTGAATTACTACCTCTAGAATGAGGTATGAGATAGAATGAGGTATGAGAATCCAGGAGATTGAATTCAGCCTTAGCTCTGCCCATTAGGTTTAGCTTTGGGCCTGTCATTTGCTCCTCTATGATTTAGCTAATACTTATCTGAAATGAAAGAATTAAAAGAGATGATTGTTGTATGTACTTCAAACCTGCAGTTTGGGTACTATGATGTCAAAAATAAACTTGCTTCATTTGGAAGTAAATTGTGAAGGCGGGGATGTATGACTTATTAAACCACCAGCACCACCAGCACCACCAACAAAAATCCCCAAGCCCAGAGCATGATATTCGGACTTCTAGTAGATGCTTGACAAACCTGCTTTAATCTTGCCAAAGAGGCCTTTGATCTGCCTAAGATCTGCTTGTAATGTCTACATTTTCTTCCTGAAGTTTCATACCACCTTTTCTGTAAGCATGCAGTGGAAGACCAGTTGGGAAAAACGGAGTTACAGGGACATCTGCTTCTTTGCAAGCATTTTCAGGACTCTGAGCCATGGGAAAGGGCTCCCAACTCACCTAAGAGGACAAAGATGCAGGCCAGGATGGCGATGAGGGCCCCCCGGCTCAAGCTGACTGGGAGCATGTAGGCTTCAGGGCTGCAGGACATGACATGACCATTGTCGTCACAGCTGCAGACCTGGATGGTCAGTGTGCCGGTGCTGCTCAGTACTGGCTGCCCGCTGTCTGCTATCAGGACGGGCAGGTAGAAGATGCTCTGCTCCTGCTGCCGGAAGCCAGACCTCCTAGTTAGAATCCGGGCAGTGTTATCTGAGGGAGCAAGGGATTCCAGGATGGAAAAAAATAAGATGGGAGAAGAAAACAATAGAAACAGTTAGATGAGCTAATTTTTTTGATTTGAGGAAAACAAGGAGACACTGACAGGATAAAGGGAGAGAACAGGGTAGACAAAATTCCCTAGAGGTATTCAGCTGTGGCTTATGCGACATTGGCCTAGATCAGCACTTAGATTCAGAAGCCAAGATTTTTACCAGCTCTTAGGCACAACCCCAAGGCTTAGGAAAGAAACCCTTTTTTGAGGATCTGTGTTACCCTTCACGACATAAAATGCCCAGGGCAAACTGTCAGCCTTCAGATCTAACCAAAGAGTCCCTGGGAAAGCTTGACAGAAATGAACAATCACTGGCGACTTGAAGTCCCTGTTTTGTTCCTGCTCAGCAGCTTGCCAAGGCCCCAATGCTGCTTTGTGCCTTCAGGAAAAGAATGCCGAGAAGCCCATGTGGATGCGGCAGATTGCTTATTTTTACCACTTTAGTTGGAATTCATGTCTCTTGCCATTTTCTTTTATGCCTCTGAATTACAGTCACCGGCTTCCTGAAGAACCTGCTCATTTAGCAGAAGCTTATTTCAAATCCCTCAATAATAGAATGACATATTCTATTATTTCTCCTGGCTCAGTGGTCTAAGTTTATGCAATTAATAGGAACTTAGTGAAAATTTCATCCTAATTAGCAACACTAGTTATTTTCTTCTTTTTTTTTTTTTTTAAAAAAAAAGAATAGAGATAATCATTCATCTTTGTGGGATACAGTGCTGTATTTCAGTACATTTGTACATTGTATAATAATGAACAAGGATATTCATGCTACCATCATCTTATACATTTGTCATTTCTTTATGATGACAGAGCTCTTTTGGAGCTCTTTTTTTATTGTGAAAATACTGTACAGAGGGGTTACAATTACATGTGCAAGATAATGAGTTCATTTCTTATCAAGCATTGTAGCCTCCTCCTTTGTTTCCTCTTCCTATCTCTTCCCATCCTTCCCCTGCCCCCCCCACCCAATGGAGCTCTTTTGAATATGTGATAGCTGGGAAGGTGGCTCAGTGGTAGAGCACTTGCCTTGCATGCATGAGGCCCTGGGTTCGATTCCTCAGCACCACATAAGCAAAAAGAAAAAAGCCGGAAGTGGTGCTGTGGCTCAAGTAGTAGAGGGCTAGCCCTGAGCTGAAGAACTGAGGGACAGCACCCAGGCCCAGAGTTCAGGCCCCACGACTGGACTCCCCCCCCCAAAAAAAAAGTCTGAATTATGTGATATTATTGAGGATAATTATCCTTTTATATAATGGAATACTGGAATTTATTCCTCCTTTGTTTGAATTCTTAAATGTATTCCTAGAAAACTAGTATGTGGATTTATGTTTATATTTGTCCAGTGATATATTTTGAAATTTAAAAACCTCTTCATTTTCAAGTTTCTGGAGTGGCTTTGAATTCTAAAGGATATATTTTCATAGAATTTAGACAGCAGAGGAACAATTTGAGAGATGTGGTAGGACACAGAATTAGAGACTTTCAAAGATAATACTGCCAATAAAGAAGATTCACTAGGTGTGTTTCACATTTCACAGGGCAGGGCCTGTAATACCACAAAGCCTTCTGAAAGTCTAACCACAGTAAATGTCATTAGTGGTCATGAGCATTTCTGTTTCTCCTCCTCCTGGCCAGGTTTTATGGAAGCAGCTATGGTGTTGGTGTTTTGAATGCTCAGATGCAAGGTACTTGCTCTTCACTATACACATAGTGCCTCGTTTAACGTTCACAGTTTGGTGAGATAATAATAATTCATTTTTATAGTGAGAATTAAGGCTTGGATAATTTTGAAATTGTTTCAAAGTTACAGACCTAGTTAATAGAGTTGAACTCTGTTCCTGCTGACTCTAAAGTATACCTTCCATTCAGCTGTTTATATAGTTCAGATGTACTAACTTTCCAAGATTACTCAGATACTTGTAATCTCTTCCTTTTCTCTTCTTTTCTTCTGAGTAGTGTAAGGTAAGTGGTTACCCAGCTAAGGATGCCATTCATCTGTCCACCTATAACACAACCTCCACTGGACACTTTTTCCTAGACTTAATAGCTTAGTATTCTTAATTGTGCTTTATAGCTTTAAGTGTTTGCTTCTTTAGAAATCAAGTTTTTCTCTAAAGGGAATGGTCTTTATTTCTCTTTAATCCAGGCTAGATGATAATGATTTTAAGAAAGACTGACACTGGGTTGCATTTCATTCCAGTGCTACAGTATGTCTACTAAATACATATTTCTTTCTTTTTTTGGAGGGGGGGGTCCGGTCGTGGGGCCTGAACTCTGGGCCTGTGCTCTGTCCCTCAGCTCTTCAGCTCAAGGCTAGCACTCTACCACTTGAGCCACAATGCCACTTCTGTCTTTTTTCTTTTTCTGCTTATGTGGTGCTGAGGAATTGAACCCAGAGCCTCATGCATGCAAGGCAAGCGCTTTACCACTGAACCACCTTCCCAGCCCTAAATACATATTTCTTAATGTAAGAATTAGTTGAGTAAAAAAAAAAAACAGCTTTACATTTCTGAGTCTAGCCTGCAGAGGGGGCCAGTTACAGAGCCATTTGGAATTTTTTTGTTGTTGAATATGATAATAAAGCTTTTAGCAATTTGTTTATAAAGAATATTTGTTTCTAAAGGTGACATAGAATAAGTGTATGTGTGCATGTGTGTTCAACATGTGTGCATTACAATAGGATCAACTTCTGGTTCTAGTCTTAATGCTTCCTTACACTGTGATCATTTGCCTACTTTCCTCATGTGTCAAATGAGGCAGTGAGAATCAGAAGGATTCATGATTTCCTTAAGACTGTGGCTTTTTATTGCAAAAATCAAATAAAAAATATAGAAAAATGCTTTTGAAGCTGTGAAGTGCTAGATACACACATGTTTTGAGACCAGAAAAAAAGCTGTACTTGCGATAGTGCCCCATTGTGTTCATAAAAGGACACCATGTTTCAGGGATAGGAGTAGGGTGGAGGACTCTACTGATAGTAGGTGAACAATATCACTCATTAGTCAGCTTTTACATACATCATTAAATGATATTAATGAACTAAATTGTTTTTTTTGTTTTTTTTTGGGTCCGGTCATGTGGCCTGAACTCTGGGCCTGGCCGCTGTCCCTCAGCTCTTCAGCTCAAAGCTAGCACTCTACCACTTGAGCTACAGCACCACTTCCAGCTTTTTTCTTTTTGCTTATGTGGTGCTGAGGAATCGACCCCAGGGCCTCATGCATGCAAGGCAAGCGCTCTACCACTGAGCCACCTTCCCAGCCCATAATGAACTAAATTGTTATATGATGATCAACAATTCATGTTTTCTGTTGAAGATGTGCTTAACTCTATTATGGAAAACTTTCCAAAAGAGAGTCATGTTTTACTTGTATTCCCTTGGCCCATCTTGGTAACACATTGGTTCCCTGAATTGGTACTCATAGTCATCTTAAATTTGGAGCATTTTGGTACATATTGTTTCTGACAAGTATGAGGATGAAGAAACAAAGTGGTATTTGGCTGAAAATATGAAGAAACAACATAATGGGTTATTGTCCTCACTCTAGGGTTTCCTTTGTAAAGTCTACCCTATTGAGCCTAGCAAAATCACAGGAAGGGTTTCCCTCTGAAGCAGGTAACTGATAATTCAAAAGTTTTAACCAATAAAAACTTCAGGATATTTAATTGTATTTCTGTTGTTAGGATTTATGTTGTTGTTTTTTTCCTCTCAAAATTATCATAGAGATTTTTATGATAGCACAGTTATAAAGACTGGAACATACTTCCATTTAGAAGAACACAGATTTGAGATTCTTAAGTTTTATAGAATAATATTCATATGCCATTGAATTAGTACTTAGTGTTTCAAATAACTGATATTTGAGACTTTTATTGTTTTGGTCAGTTGTGGGGCTTGAACTCTGGGCCTGGGTGCTGTCCCTGAGCTCTTCAGCTCAAGGTGAGCACTCTGCCACTTGAGCCACAGTGCCACTGCCGGGATTTTTTGGTGGTTAATTGGAGATAAGAGTCTCATGGACTTTGCTACATGGGCTGGCTTTGAACCATGATCCTCGGTTTTCAGCTCCTGAGTAGCTAGGATTACAGGCATGAGCCACCAGTGTCCTGCTGAGGCTAGCATTTTTGCTACCCTTTGTTTAGATTATTGGAATGGAAATGAGATTACTGTAGACCAGAGAAGTGATAACCTTTCCAAGCCAGCTAGATAGTAGCAGAGTTAGCAACAGAAGGTGTTCATCTGACTGGTTCCATTTCTTTTTCCAATTACTCTGACCTTTCTTTGAAGTACACCATCTGACTAAAGAACAAAAGCCATCCCCTTCTCATTTTTGTCTAAGAAGAATATTCTGAGTACATAAATCCCTTTGGTAATCTTAGTGCTTATTGGAGGAGGCCTAAAATCCCATTTCCACCAGAGAGCAGTTTCTGCAGTAGAAACCCTTCCTGGGTTTGTTTTCCTAAATCACAAAGTTGTTTCAAGAACTAAACTGTTGCATTTGCCCTGTGCTATCTATCTTCATTATCTAGCCTTTGCCTCCTGTTTGCTTTGAGAACTCTTCACCCCTTCCTCTTCTGATCTTTAATTAGAAATGATCCCTAAGAGTTTTCTGTTTCTCTAAGTCTCTTCTTGTCATCCCTCTGGATTATTACCATCATGAAAGAACACATAAACATGTTTTCATGAATAGGAATAAAGGATGGACTTTGCGTATGTGCCTTTGTGTTTCTGGCACATAACAATCAGTAAACATTTGTCAATTTACTGATGAGTGAAAATTTAGTCAACAGAGGGCACTCTTTGCCTTTTTAAAAAGAGAATTCCGGTTAGTATCAACGTTCTCTCAGTTGTTACAGGGCAGGCAAACTTTTAACACCATTTGTATGGAACAGTAACCAAAAATATCCAGCCTGTGTTGTAGAACAAAGTACAGATAGCTGTCTGTCCACCTAATTACCTTGGTTGTCCCTTACAGTGAAGTTTGGGTTGTTAGCAGCCTCAGGAGCCAAGCTGTAGTAGAAATGCTGCCCATTGTGTGGGTCATCCTGGTCCACAGCACTCACTGTCTGGATTACCTAAAGGAGAGACATGAAATCAGGTGAGTTGACCATCAGTCAGAAGAAAAGCTTCAGAGCCCAGCATAATCCCAAACTTTGAATCTGATGGCAGATTGTTTTACCTAGTGACAAAGGTATCATGGTACTCATCAGGAAAGTCACCTGATGGACAGGCTGAGAAGTCAGGAAAATTACCCCATTTATAATAGTCTAACAAAATACCTAGGAATAAACTTAACTAAGGTGGTGAAAAACCTCTATAGTGAAAACCACAAAACTTTGAGGAAAGTGTGTAGAGCAAGGAGCCTGATTGTTTATAATTGTTCTTATGTTGTTTGGATTGTTCTTGAGCCTCATGCCTTGAAATTGCCTTCAAGGTGTTTCCTAGAGTAGAAATCAAGAGCAGGATTTAAGACCTTCTAATTATTGGGCCCGTGACTCTTAGTAACCTGTATTATTTTTTCATCTTTTTTTCCAATCATATTCACATGATTTTACAAAACAACAAACATGCAAATGTAGTTTTTATTTTTCCTTTATACTTGTAATAACATGGATTTCTTGGGCTGTGAAGTTTGCACTGAAACCTTTGTGCTGATACTGGGGTTTGAATTCAAGGCCTGCGTGCTGTCCCTTAACTTCTTCGTTCACAGCTGGGGCTCTACTACTTGAGCCATAGCTTCACTCCTGGCTTTTTTGGTGGTTAACTGGAGATAAGAATCTTGTACTTCCTGCCTGGGCTTTAAGCTGGTATCTTCAGATCTCAGCCTGTAGAGTAGCTAGGATTATAGCTATGAGACACCAGCATCTGGCTTCATGGTAGCTTTTCTTAGCTGCATAATATTTTAGTTCTATGTAGATTAGAAATTTAATAGATGTGGAAGAAGAATTATCCTGAGCTTGAAAAAAAACATTTAGGAACTTAATAGACTGTTGTACCAAACTTCAAGAGTCAATGAATGAAACGAGTTTAAATCATAATTATTGTTGGACACTTCATTTTCTCCAGGCACTAGAAATCACTTTTGCTTTGAGTATAGATGTATTGTGTCAATCTTTGGGGAATCGAGGGAGTTAAGGTGAGATATGGTTGAGTTTCAAGTTGGATGGATACCTCATACAGGATACACTGTGAATCATCCCACCATTAAAATACTGGTTAGATTATAAAATGTGATGTAAGCTCCAAAGAGTTGTCTTGACAAGCTATTGAAATGTGATATAAAGAAATTAGGGGGCTGGTTTAGAAACTTACTTTCTTGAGTACAAATGTCCTCAGTAGTGTGGTTGGCCATCTGATTTGTTTCTGGCTCCTTAATGCCCAGGCCCAGGCCTCCTTACCTGTCCAGCTTTGGCATTCTCACAGACGAAAGCTTCGTAGAATCTGGGGAACTCTGGAGCATTGTCATTCACATCTAAGACTTTGATTGTTACAGAAACACTTCCCACCTGGGAGGGATTGTCTAGAGAGAATTGAAAGAAAACCAGAAGTGAGAGTTCAGTAATGCAAAAAAGCAGCAATTTGCTAAAAGTAGGTACTTGTCTGGTCAGTCTGGTTTGTAAAGGAATGGAAATGGCAGCACAGGCATAGATGTGTGCATTGCCTGGTAGAGTGTAGCCAGAAAGAGATGTGTGCTGGGGTATATTTGATATCAGGAATGTGAAGAGTGGGAGAGACTGAGGGGAAGCAAGTATCACAAAACAAGTCTTAAAAAGATTTTGACTCGCCGGGCGCTGGTGGCTCACGCCTGTAATCCTAGCTACTCAGGAGGCTGAGATCTGAGGATCGCGGTTCAAAGCCAGCCCGGGCAGGAGAGACCGTGAGACTCCTATCTCCAATAAAACCACCAGAAAACCGGAAGTGGCGCAGTAGCTCAAGTGGTAGAGCGCTCGCCTTGAGCTGAAGAGCTAAGGGACAACACCCAGGCCCAGAGTTCAAGCCCCACGACCGACAAAAAAAAAAAAAAAAAAAAAAAAAAAGATTTTGACTCTTGTTGGCTCACACATTCAGTTCTAGAATTAAAGGTAAGTCAGTTCTGTGTTCTGGGCTTTAAAACCACCCATTTCTATAATTGGATGTATGCTGTGTGTAACTACTTGGCTTTATTCCTGTAGAATAATCAGTTCTTTAAGTTACGTTGGAAAAAAGGTCTCAAGTTATTCACTGGAATAGAGATAACACTGCACAGTTATTTCTGCTTAGGGGCTGAAAGGACATTACAGGATCATATGCACACTAAATCTGTATCTTTGGCTAGGGTGGAAGCTATAAACACTCATGAGGAAATGGGTCTTTTTTGATCTGTGTCTTTTCCTTGGCATTACCACACAAGGATAGCATCATATCTTTAGTGGTGCCCCTCCTATCTTTTACCATGTGATTACCAACCCAAGGATAAAACATGTTACAAGAAACAGAAATTTTCTTAGTAAGTAATCCCATAATACATTGTTCTTGTGATTAAGCTTTTCTTTTCTTTCTCAAAAGTATCTCATTTCTACAGTATTGTACCCTAAAATGCTGGTACTCCTTGGTTACCAGAAAACACTGATATAATTAAAATTTATGTTTTCATTATAACATGATTATTTATAGGCAGAATAATGAAATTTTTGAAAAAACAAGATTATGATCTATAATCCTATCATAGATACCGATAGTATATTTAACTTAAATGTGTAAAACATATGTAGCGAAACATATGCACAGAAATTGCAGGTAAGCAAAATAAAATGGATTTAGAATAATTTTAAGCCAAAATTATTGCCCTTGAATAATTAAAAGCATGAAAATATTATATTCTCATTTTAATGTAGGTTGTATCATAATTTACTTAGTCAAATCCATGGATCAGAGATTTAGTAATTCCTATTTTTTTCCTATTTAAAATACAGAGAAATGTCTACTACTCAAATAGGGCCATTGGGTCTGGCTGGCTCCATCTTTGCCACATGGTGGATGGTAGGATCTGGTATCTTGTCTTCATGGTGGGGGAAGGTGAAGCCCTCCCTCCTCTCCCACCTCCCAAGTGATAGGTCTGAATCCCTGGAGGCAGGAGTGGGCACTTGGCTGATAGGTTACTAAAGCTGTCAGTCCAGTGCCTGGGACTGGGAGCTTCCTGTGACCCTGCATCCTGACCTGGCCCTATTTAGGCCTGCACCAGCTCAGGTGCCAGGAGGCCATGCCACATGTCTCTGTGTTTGTGTTCTCTTTCTCCTGACTCCTGTCTCCTGGCTGTTCTCCAGTCACCATGGCATCCCACTTCAGCTCTCCATTGGAGCTGAATTGGATATTTGGTATTGTTTTTGTTCTTTCTTTCCTCTCTGGCCTTCAGGCTCAGTTTCTTAACAGTGTTAAGTATATTTGCTGACTGCTGGTCTTTGAGACAGGAGTCCACCACATAGTCACTAGCCTTTTAATAAACACTCCAACAAAATGTGGCTTCTCCATTGTCTCACAACACTACAGTGGAAAATTTATTATACAAATCTTTGCTGAAATTGGAAGTGGCGCTGTGGCTCAAGCGGTAGAGCGCTTGCCTTGAGCTGAAAAGCCCAGGGACAGTGCTCAGGCCCAGAGTTCAAGCCCCACAACTGACCAAAAAAGCCCACAAAAAAACAAAAAAACAAATCTTTGCTGAAATCGATAGCTGTATTCATGAGACTATCTGAGGAAAAGAGTAACTAGTTAAAAAAAACTTAGTACATTGACAAATTGCCCTCCTAAGTAGCTGTGCCCAATTATATTTCTAGTAGATAATGAACTTGTGTTTTCATGAGTCTTTACCATTAGTATTATATTTTTTTTAAAAAAACATAGTATATAGTCTATTTTTTCCAGTGATGGTGACAAACCTAGGACCTTGTGTATGTTAGGCAAATAAAAAGATAGTGATATTGATTTTTTCATCCACTAATACAATTTTGTACTACTATTTGTGCATTTGTAATCTTGTTGAGGATTGAAAATGTAGAATTCTTAGGAACCCTTTCTTTTCCCTGTAGGTATTTTTGGGTGTAAAATGATATCTTTTTCTGTTTTGCATGCTTTGTGTGCAAGCTTTGTTTGCAACATTATACATCCAATAGATACTTAATACAAATAATTAAATACTTAATGCAAATACTTAACAAGTAGTGAAGGCATTCACTTACTTGCATAAAACATGATTCAATTTTTCCCCTTATATATATATTTTGTTATAAGTTTCAGAAACTTCCACTTTTGACACTTTCTGTCATATATGAAGACTAGTGCATTATGTTACTTACTCATTTCCATAGCAAGGACAGTGATATTATGCCAAGAATATTCTTCACGGTCTAAGGGTCTTGCAGTCATCAGGGCACCTGTTGTAATATCAACATAGAAAAATCTCCCAGGGTCACTGCTTCTGTCAATGGAATACCTGCAAAAACATGAATATGTTCATCATTTGCGTTTGGCTAAATATAGGACAGCACATTACTAGCGATAACTGAGTGTATACCATGTGAAACAAGGCTTGAGCAGGTTGACTGGTGAATACCTAAAAGACTATGGTTTTATCTAGTTCAAAAACCAAACTAAAACAAAACAAAAAGCCCAAATTAAAAACTTATTACTGCTTTTATTTTTCTCTTTTAAGAAGGAAGGAAGCACAGGAAGGAACTTCCTGAACAGAGTCCCAGGGTCACAACAAATTGGAGAGAGACTCGACAAATGGGACTACCTTAAAATAAAAAGCTTCTGCATAGATAAATCTATCGCAACCAAGCTAGAAAGACAACCAACTAATTGGGAAAAAATATTTACCAGCAATATATTAGACAAGGGGTTAACATCCAGCATATACAGGGAACTCAAGAAACTAATCCCTCCCAAACCTAACAAACCAATTACTAAATGGGCAAGGGAACTAAAGAGGGACTTTTCAGATGAAGAAATAAAAATGGCAAAGAAACACATGAGGAAATGTTCATCATCCCTGGTGGTGAAGCAAATGCAAATAAAGACAACCCTGAGATATCACCTTACCCCAGTCAGAATGTCCCACATCCATAAATCAGCCAACGACAAATGCTGGAGGGGATGTGGAGAAAGAGGAACCCTATTACACTGCTGGTGGGAATGTACACTTATACAACCACTTTGGAAAGCAGTCTGGAGGGTCCTTAGAAAGCTAAAGATTGACCTCCCTTACGACCCAGTCATACCACTTCTAGGCATCTACCCTGAACAACAGGAACCAATATACAAGGACACATGCACCTCCATGTTTATTGCAGCACTGTTCACAGTAGCTAGGATATGGAAACAACCCGGATGCCCAACCACAGATGAATGGATCCAAAAATTGTGGTAACTATACACAATGGAATATTATGCAGCCATTAGAAATGACAAAATAATGGCATTTGCAGGGAAATGGATGGAGCTAGAAGAAATCATGTTGAGCGAGGTAAGCCAAGAGCAAAGAGACAAACGGTACATGGTCTCCCTGATAAGTGGATGTTAAATCCAAAATGTTAGGTGATATGACAAAATTAACAGGACTTAAGAAACAAAGAACTTACACTCATCTGGTTGAACCACTACTAAATATCCCTATGCTGCTGATCACATGTATGGTGTATATGTGTACACCGTTATATGTTATAGACTATGATAAAAACAATTTGCTCCAGGAAAGTTAGAATGAGCTTGTGACTTTAAATGAGCATCATTATTCCAGAATACTGTGAAATTTGGGAGATTATGTAATCACTTAATCACAATTTTAAAAAAAAGAACCTCAGGGAAGGTAGGGAGGGAAGGGATAGTAGGGGGAAAACAATGGAGGGGGTAACAATGCTCAATAGGAAGTGTACTCATTACCTTACTCATGTAACTGTAACCCTCTGTATAGTATCTTTACAATAAAAATTTAAAAAAAGAAGGAAGGAAGGGAAGGAAAGAAGGCAGGCAAGAAGAAAGAAAAGCAGAAGGCAGGAAGGAAGGAGGGAAGAAAGGACGAACTAAACAGGATGCCAAGAATTAGGTCAGCTTTAATCTATTTAAAAGATCAATTATACAATTTTAAAACTTAAAACAGTATCTTAGAGTTTTGAGATATCTTAAATATCAACCTCTACAAGTAGTCATCATTCATCATATGTGTCAAATGTAAATCTGAACTAAAAAAGAAAAAGGAAATGGTATAGTTTAGTAGTTCCAGTTCTTGTAATTAGTATCACTTATGGGGAGAGAAAGCCTTTTGCAATAACATACTCATGATTTGATTACAGAAAATTATAATAATGCAATTCACTAGTGAAGATTCCTTTTAAAAATGCTTTAAAAAGTCTTTAGTACAGCAATTCATTTTATAAGTATAATACATCCTGGTCAGTGTCACCCCTTCATCATTCTTCCCCATCTTTCTAACCCTACCTATGCCCTCAAGTTACGAGGTGTCATTTCTAGTGAAGATTCTTTAGAATACTTTCAGCAGGCTGGACCTCACCTTTTAAAATTGCTCACTGTAAGTCTGAAGTTTGTGTATTTATGGGGTACAGCTTGCTGGAAAATGTCATGTAAACTATGTTGGTATTAGGGTATAATAAACACATTCCATAATAAATGTGGCCTTTTCTGTTGAAGCAATGAACCTCATCTGTTGTTTCTACTTTCTATGTGTTTTTTTTTTTCTCAACCAACATGCATCTTTGTGTAGGAAAGAAGAATGTTTATAGGCTCCTATGCAAGATAATTTCAGCTTTTCAAGAGATTAAAGTTTATTTTGGTGGTGTATATGTCCTTTGAGACTTTTGTTAATGCGGTACTGGGTAAGGTCTGCAATTCCAGTAGAATCTGATTTGGCAATCTGATTTCTTTGCGTTTTGCTCCCCTATATTATCTCACTTGTTCACCATATTGTGAGATTCAGTAAGAATGGAGGGAGGGTCCTTTAAAACCATAGCAAATGTCACAGATGGTATGGGAAATGGAGTGATAGAAATGACAAAGCAACAGGAACCCAGATTGCACTGTGTGGTGGACACAGCAGGAGCCTGCTGCAGGAAGCCTCCCTCATTAAGTGCAATCCCTCTCCAATTTCCCAAACTAGACCTGTGCTGAGGGAATAATGGCTTTCATTTCTCTGAATGGGGCACTGGGCCAATTTCCAGAAGGCAGAGGAGTAAATTAAAGGTATAGATACATATGGAGAATAAGGAAATTGGGACACACTAATGAATTTTGTAGCTACTTTTCCTTTCTCAAACCACCATATTCTAGCTGACATTCAGCAGAATAGTATAAACCACACATGCAGAACGGCCTGAAGGAAACAGTAGCTGGTGTTTGTTGGGCTCCCTGCTTGTTTGCTTGGGTGAGGACATTGTCATGAGCAGGCTTGTTAAATCCACATGCCCTAGGATAGCATAGGAGGGCAGGCTGTTTCCACACCAGCAGAAGCCTATTTCATTTGCCAGTGGTTCAGCATCTTGCTTGCCAGACATTTTTTGATTTTATTAAAAATTCAAGGGATTTAAGCACTGTAATTTTTCATATACACGTAAACTAAATCTGGAGATATCATTCTGAGGTTTATCAGTAAAAGACAGCCAGCTTAAAGTTGGCAAGCACACAATAAACTACAAAAGTCCTAATAATCTTTTTAAAGATTATTTAAAGAGATAATAAATGTCCTAATAACTTTTTTTTTTTTTTTTTTGCCAATCCTGAGGCCTGAACTCTGGGCCTGGGCACTGTTCCTGAGCTGCTTTTGTCTCAAGGCTAGCACTCTACCACTTGAGCCACAGCACCACTTCTGGCTTTTTCTGTTTATATGGTACTGAGGAATCAAAGCCAGGGCTTCATGCATGCTAGGCAAGCCACCACTAAGCTATATTCCCAGCCCCCTAATAATCTTAAAAATGTTAAGTGGTCTTTACTCCATACTATTATAATACAGGTAATACCTTTTGGTGATTTCACATAGATTTTTCTTCTATAATATGTGTCACTTATTCTTTATAACAAAAGTACAGAAGATGAATTAGCTATACAACATTTACAAGTTACCTTAAATGTAACTCATTAAAAAAAAAGCATAACCTGAACAATTTAGGGAAAGATAACAGAGTATGCAATCCAAAATGGGCTTATTAAATAATGGCTGGAGATTTTACTTTTAGATGCTTTTCCTTCTGAGAATCAGAATCCTTTGATCCTCTGCCTTTGGTCCAGGCCCATTCTGTGTTGAGGTAGGACGAGACAGAGGCAGGTACCTTATATCTTGTATAAGATGTATCAGGTATATTTGACAAATGAACTCCATGCTTTTTTTAATCAAGGGAAGTGGATAGTTATGATAGTCTGCCTTGATCTTTGTACCTGAGCTCTTGTCAGTCTAGTCTTCTTCTTGCCAGATTCTCTTTTGAGAGGAGAAAAATGAGGCTTGTAGAGGTCAAACTAGTTGTTCAAGATCACAGTGCTATTCAAGGAATAAAGCCTTCAAGTTTGGCTTCAGGTTCTGGCACCTGACTAGCAGACTATGGTCCCATTTTCCATATGCATGGTCAGATTCTCTAGGGAAACAAAACTTAATCTTCAAAGTAAAGAGTCCTGCCTCAGAATATCCCAGTAGATCCTTCCTTTTGCCTCTGGCCTATTTTCTTGTGGATTTATCCTGTCTGGGTTCTATTAGACTAGCCTGGCACTCCCTTTTTCACTTCTCTCATACCAACTGATGGTTTTTAAGTGGCCTAGAAGTAGCAGTTTCTATTTGCCCAGACAGGTTCCTTCATTTTGTCTATTTGATGTTTCCATATGTTTGTAGTAGATCTAGAACCACTAGTATTTTTCTTTAGTTCAGTTTTGAGATAATAATGACTTTAGTCCTGAATACTAGCCATAAACTCTATGGCTGGGTTGTGTGTGTGTGTGTGTGTGTGCGTGCGTGCGTGTGTGCGTGCGTGCGTGCGTGTCCTGTGATGAGTCTCTTTTTCTCATTTATTATTCAGTGTTGTGATCCTAACAAGACTTTTTTTCCTATGTCAACACAGAAGGGGCCAGCATTAAAATCTAGAAAGAAGAAATGGAAATGTGCACATTTTAGAAATGTGACTATTTTAGAAATGGGCACTAAGTCTTTAGAGCTTCTGGTTTATTTCATTATATTTATAAAGTTTTATCCTCTAAAGTTGTTCTTTGATATGCATAGACTAAGTAATACAAATTATGACCATAGTAAAACATATCCTTAGTTTTCTGAAATGCAAATTAGCCATAGAATCTGCTTCTTTTGTTGTGATTGTTTTGGGGATAGTAAGGTTACTTCCCATTCTGTTTTATGTTTAATAACCTTAAGGTTGAAGTATTACTTTAAAAATTTTAAAATATTTTTCAATTTATTTGTACATCAACATCCTTTAAAATTCTGAGTTGACACATCTTTATAATATGAGGAGTTTTTTTTTCTGGTTAGTAGTGGGGCTTAAACTCCGGGCTTGGGTGCTGTCCCTGAGCTCTGTTGCTCAAGGCTAGCACTCTACCACTTAGAGCCACAGCAATACTTTTAGATTTTCAGTAGTTAATTGGAGATAAGAGTATCATGGGGACTTTTCTGCCTTGGCTGGCTTTGAACCACAATCCTCGGATCTCAGCCTCCCAAGTAGCTAGGATTACAGGTTAGCCACTGGTGCCCAGCATATGAAGGGTTTTGTTGTATTTTTCCATACATGCACATAGTGTACTTGGAAAAATTCACCCCCTTCGCCATACTCCTATTCCTCAACTTCTTTGACATATTACATTTATGAAGTTGGTAACTAGAAAGATTAGTTGTCTTTAAAAAAGAAGCCAGAAAAATTCAAATAAATTGTTTTAGCCATTTTTAAGACATGAACATGTAACATGTTTACTTCTTGTTTAGAAAAAAAACAGATTTCCTTCAGTAATTATCTGTAGAGAACTGCAAAAATACATTTTCATTAAGTACAAAGCAGCCAGGTGATGAAAGTAGCCAGGTAACAAAAAAGCCAATTGATAGATTGAAGTGTATTTAAAAATGTGTTATCTGTGCTATAGCCCCAGATTCATTTTACTGTGTGGCTTTCAACAACAAATGTGACAGATGGCCTCAAATGGCCTTGGATTCCTGATCTTTTGTGTCAGGCTTCAGAGGCTTGGCATTTGGTCTGAAGGCTGAGGTGTCAACCTGTCCACCAGCTGTTAAACTTTGGTTCCAGCGTTGATGGCAAATGGCCACAGTTATCAGAACAGCTCTTTCCTTTTGAGGATCTTGGTTGGACTCTAATTTCAAAATATACCATGGAGAAGTAGATATATGGCATTACAATTTAGAGCACTTTCTGAACAGTTTACAGGGTACCGCAACCATTGACATCAGGAATAGCTTTTAGGTACTCTTTCTGCAGTGATAGAAATAGCATACATATGTAGCGTATGCTATTTCCTCAGTTTTAAAATGATCAATTAGTAGTACAAAGGGTTTCATTTTTCACATTTACATTTATATATATAATGCCTCATGATCAGTCTCCCCCTCTGTCATTTTGTCTCTCTCCGCCCCCCCCCCCGCTTCCATATCAGTTTCAGCACATTTTCTTGTTCCGCTTTTCATGCATCTATATATTTGAACACATTTGACCTCTTTTTCTTTCTCCATTTCTTGCTCCATCACCGATTTGTACTTGCACCCCAGACAAGACATCTTTCAACTTCCTAATCTTCATTTTCGTTCATGTGCGTACTAATTATTCACTGTGTTGGTAATTAGTCACAGTGGTAAATCGTATATTCCTGTACTGTACTTCAGTCAGATACGATCCTGTATATGTTCATATATATATTTATATTTAAAATTTTAAAAACGTCAAAAGGTTCATAGTGGTTGAGGGAATGTGTAGTAATCACTTGCTTTTGTTTTGTTTTTTTATTGTGCCAGTCCTTGGGCTTGAACTCAGAGGCTGGGTACTATGCCTCAGCTTTTTTTGCTCAGGGCTAGCACTCTACTACTTGAACCATAGCTCCACTTCTGGCTTATTGGTAGTTAACTGGCAATAAGAGTCTCACGGACTTCCTTACCTGGGCTGGCTTTGAACTGCAATCTTCAAATTTCAGCCTCCTGAGTAGCTAGGTGTAAGCCACTGGCACCTGGCTGTGGTCCCTTATATTCACCTCTGTGACAATGGTTTTTGTTGTTGTTTTTTTTAAAATATTTTTAACATTGTGCATCTGATTATTCTTTATCTGAATTGGCAGATCTCCACTGGGGTAATATTTGCAATACCTCTCCAGGACATTTGGCAATATCTGGAGACATTGTAGATTGTTAGAACTCAGGGGCTATGATTGGCATTTAGTGGGTGAAGGTAGAGATACTGCTGTATATTGGTTAGTACACAGGGCTGCCTCCCACAACAACTGTTACACAACCCTAGATATCAGTGGAACCATGACTGAGAACTTAGGGCATGTGAGTATACCAAATGGAAGTGAGTTGTAAACATAATGATATTTCATTTCCAGATATCTTTACAAAGCATGTTATTTAAGCAACAACAACAGAAAGACGCTTATCCAGAGATGAGATAGAAGGGAAAAGTGCTAGAAAATTGCATACAAGAGAAAGAACTATTCCAGGATATAAGAAAAAAGATGAAATCTGTGGAAAAACCTGATTGAGTTGTTGGTCACATCTGGGTCCTTGGCAGAAATGATTTGTATGGTTGTTCCAATTGCTACATCCTCAGGTACTTCCACAAAATAAAAGCCAGGTTCAAACACTGGGGGTTCGTCCACATCCTCCACGCTGATGTGCACTGTTGTTGTGTCCTGAAATGGGCCCAGGTTCAGAAAACGCATCTCTAGGTGAGGATTGGCTCCTTCCACTTTTAAGGTATAGCTTTTCTTGCTTTCGAAACTCAGGGGCTAAAAAGTAATGACAGAAAAATTTTGATTAGCCACTAGTAGATGTTCAATATTGATCACTAGTAGGAAGACCTCCAAATTAAATGAAATGATGGAAAAGGCATAAAAATAAAAATGAGGAAATAATTTCTCCTTCTACAGTAAAGGTTTTGATTTCAGTTTCACCCTGGGTAAGGAAGATAAGGAAGATTTGAGAACTTCTGAGGTAGTTAAGGAAGTCAGTGGGATGGTAAAACCATTTTATTCCAGGCAAGCATGGCTTTAACTTGTCTACTAAATAAGCGGCATGGTCTTGAGAGGTTCCTAGGAACCTTCTCTGCCCTGACTCAGGTTTTGCTTGGCGCACTACTCAGTTTTAAAATGGATGGCTTCTCCTCTCCTCCCCGCCACCCCTTCTCTCCTTGGTATAAACTAGTACATTTTCATTCTTAATAGCATCTTGAAGAATAAAACCTTTTGTCTTAACAACTTTTCTTTCTTTCTTTCTTTTTTCCTTTCCTTTTCTTTTTTTGCAAGTCCTGGGGCTTGAACTCAGGGCTTGGGCACTGTCCCTGAGTTTCTTTTGCTCAAGGCTAGTACTCTACCACTTGAACCACAGGCACCACTTCTGGCTTTTCTGAGGAATCAAACCTAGGGCTTCATGCATGATAGGCAAACACTCTACCACTAAGGCACATTCTCAGCCCACAACTTTTCTTTTTTTAGACTGGAATTCTGGTGTCATGTTGCAGAAACTTTTTGCCAAATTGGAATAAAAAAGATTGTCTCCTATGTTTCCTTCTACAAATACTAAAGTTTTAGTTTTGACTTAAGCATATGATCCACTTTAAGTTTATTTCTGTGAGGTATAATTGAAGTTTTTTTTTTTTTTTGCATATGGCATCCAGTTGTTCTAGCACCATCTGTTGAGAAGACTAGAGTGAGTTTTTAATTATTGTTGACATTTCTTTTTAAAATAAGTTACTTCATGATTTTCAAACTATCTAAGATTATTGTTTCTCTCACAGCTACCTTTAGAATGAAAGAAAATACTGCCCCAGTATCCTCAGTTTAAAGTTACCCAACCTTGATGCAAGTTTAACATTAGCTTCTTACTTTCCTAAACATATAACTATCTCTACATTCAGAAGGGTTTATTTAAATGTTGTAACAAACCCAAGTTCCAGTTTCAAGAAATTTCCTAGAGTTGGAACATTCAAAAATGAAAAATGATTGGATTCCTAAAAATGAAGTCATAAAATTACAGTTCAAAGTGGTAATGTGGATTTAGTTATTAATTATTTTAATTGAGAATTTAAAATCCTCTTAGATTTGGTAGATTTTACAATTTTGTTCTTATGATCACTTAATAGGAAAATAGGGTCCCCAAAATTGCTTATTGTATGCTGGAAGATGGAAGGCAAGCTGACATCTAGCAATTGACACAATATCATGTTCCTACAGAATAAAGCGCATTCTGAAAATTGTAATTTCAAGCATTGAAGAGACTAGCAATCAATCGATTGATTGCTTAAAAGCCAAAAAGACACTCAAGGTAGTAGGTAGTTATAATGTGGTTTTATGAAGACTGAGTCTATCAATTCGACTTAATTTTTCTTCTTGAAAAATTTTCTTTTTAGACAAATAATAGGCCTAAAGGAAATAAATCAAAAGCAAAATTTTGTTTCAATTTTATATGACACTGTTAATGATAAAGTAGGAATAATGTGTGTGAATCATACATCTGAGTGAATGTTGTTCTAGAATTATGGATTAAACCGTCAAAAGCTTCAAAATATTTGTTACATTATGTGACTGGTCTGTATGCCCAACTTATTGACTTCTTTCATAATCCTACTTTCTAACAGCTTCTAAATTCAGAAAACAAATCAAAATGATCCTAAAATTGATACATATTTTGATTGAACATGGATATAATTTTGATAAAGACAGTGGGAGATAGTGTTCTGTACTTTGGGTTTTTACCCCTAAGTAATGGAGCAGTTTCTTAAATTTTAATATTAATAGATTTTTCAAGAAATGAATTGCTTGTAATAAGGGCTAAAGTATACTGTGAAATTTAACATAGATTGTTATTATTTTTCTATGACTTAGAATTATGTTAAGATACAAAATATAATTTAACTATTGAGTATACTTAAAATTTCTTTTCTGATTAATTTTTGAATGGAATTTTTGCATTCAAGAATTAAGTAATTAAAAACTTTGAGCATCTGTAGTTACTAATTAAAGTTAACAATGAATTATTGTTTACTTGAGGTATGACATGTAGTAAAGAATGTTTTCAATCCTGTGTCATACCCCAAGTTGGTACTTTTACTTTTAGTCAACTTTCCTAATTCTATAATGTGTTATTTTCACACATACACATTTTGATCATATTGATCCATCTTTACCCTCTCCATTTGCCCAATGACTCCTTACTAAGACCCCCTCTGATAGAACCTGTATAATATTTTTGTTATTCATTTTTGTGGTTATGCTAATTGTTAAAGGAGTTTACTGTGATTTTGCACACATGCATAAAGAATATTTTACCTAATATACGTATTGTTATATCTGGCCAACCTTTCTGTAAAGTGATATGACCAGAATTAGCATGTAAGACCAAGGGATAGAGGCAAGTTTTTTACTTTTTTAATAATTGGAAATCACTTTTATCAGAGGATTTAAATCAATATATATTTTTAGTACAAAAACCCTCACTAGCATATTATATATAAAGCATCCATGAAAATGAGCTGGAAAAAGGAGTTGGACTACCTTCTTTACAGTTATGATGCCAACTTGGAAATTTGGATCTGTGTTAATATCAAAGGCATCTGCACCATCTCCATCCACAATAGTGTATTTCATCTCTGCATTGATTCCTTCATCCAAGTCCTTGGCAAACACTCTCCCCACCGTGGAACTCACTGGAGCTGATTCCAATACACTCATCTGATAATGTTCTGAGGAGAAAAACAAGAACATGCATCCTTGATAATCTGTTGCTACAAAGATAGGCCTTGTCATTATTATATCAAGTATGCTATATGTGAAAAATCTCTTCCTTGCTTCAAAAATGAAAGCTTGAGATTTTCAGACCAAAATGGAGATCCACAGAGACTGTCACTCAAGTCTTATAGGTCAGAGACTACAGTGAATGTTCAATAAGGAAAAATTAAAATTGCTTCACTATTGTATTACTCTAAGAATAGTACAAGCTACATGTGAAACTGTGTCTCATCCCAGTCATACTTCAGACTGGTGGAAAGTGTCTTGCTTCCTAAACTTTTATTATTTCCTAATGGGTGTGAATATTTCCCCAAATGTCAATTCCTTCTGTAAAAGATAGTAAAACACTGTGGTCACAAAATATGTATTTATTTAACTATATTTCAAAGGCCTTTGTTCCATGGCAAGGTCAGTGTGCTTTGTTCCCACCTCTATGATCAACCTATCTAGAGCTGATGGAGAATAGTGATCTATAAATGGAGAATAGCTACAGACAGCTAGATTCATTAGTTTTGTACATATGGTCCAATAATAAGTCCTTAGAGCTGGGACTCTCTCACTGCTTCCTGATGCTTCTTGTCTTAAAATTCCAAAAGAGATCCCACATGTTTAAGAAGCTCAGAGTTGGTAATGTTCTCCAAAAGGATAGTACATGTGACCTTTCACAAACATTTTCATGAGGGCCAGTAATGTGGGATGGATCAATTTAGTGAATTACTTACTTGTACTATTTGTGGAATGCTCTTCTTTCATGAATGTCCATAGGGACTTTGTGTATACCTGTTTTGTGTAAATGATTGAACTCACATTCTGTATTTACATAGATAAAGTAGAAGGTTTACTTGGTCTGGCTGATTCAACATGCAAGCTATTTAGCTAATCTGGCTTAGTTCTTTCTATTTGTGTGTGTGTGTGTGTGTGTGTGTGTGTGTGTGTGTGTGTGTGTGTGTGTGTGTGTGTGTGCGCGTGTGTACACATGTGCGCGCATGCATGCATGCCAGTCCTAGGACTTGAACTCAGCCTTAGCACTGTGCCTGAGCTTTTTTGCTCATGGCCTGCACTTGAGACACAGTTCTACTTCTGGCTCTTTAGTGGTTAATTAGAGATAAGAGTCTTATGGATTTTTCTCCTGGGCTGGCTTTGAACTGTTATCCTCAGATCTCAGCCTCCTGAGTAGCTAGGATAATAGGTATGAGTCACCAGTGCCTGGCTTTCTGTTTTTAGTTTTTTTTTTTTTAATCTTATTTCCTTGGCTGAGTCTTTCAACTGGAACTATATCTGCTTCTCTCAGGCATCCACTTTTTGTCATGTCTCCATTCCTGGGCCCTGATCTATAACTCTATATTTTCATGGTTTTTATTTAAAGACATGCAACCTGATTGTTATGTTGTCACTTCATATTCAAATCGGAATTTGTCTTCCTCCTTTCTGCCACTTAGTTTCATTATGCACTCTCTCTTTCTGTCAGTAGTACAATCTTTCTCCTTGTCACCCAAATTTAAAGCAATGTTGTCAACCTCAGTCAAGAAACCTAGTTTCCTTAGTCAAGAAATCTAGAGGCAGAAGTCCATGTGTCCCTTTTCTTTTCTTTTTACGGTCCTGGGGGTTGAACTCTGGGCCTGGGTGCTGCCCCTGGGTGCTCAAGGCTAGCACTCTACCACTTGAGCCACAGTGCCACTTCCAGCTTTTTCTGTGATTAATTGAAGATGAGAGTTTCATGGTCTTTTTTTTTTCCTTTAGTTTCATGGTCTTTTCATGCTTTGAGTCCACAATCCTCACATCTCAGCCTCCTTAGTAGCTAGGATTATAGGCGTGACCCACCAACACCTGGCCCTTGTTTTCTTATTTGTACCACTCTACTCCTGCCTTTCCTCAAGTCCATATCAGTTCCATTCTGAGCCTTCTGAAAGCCTCCTAGCAGCTCCCAATGTTTTCTCAGTATGCTTTGCCCAGCCAAGCCTGTACATGGCTACCAAATTAGCTCTCTGTGTATCTTTTCCTCAAAAATTATTCTGTGGCTTCACTAGAAATATAACATAGTTGAAAGAGCAGTGTTGATTTTTAGGAGTCTTTGAGCATAAAATAACATAAACAGTTTTATTTCCAGGAGCGGCAAAGGGAGAGGGAGAGCGAGAGGGAGAGACCGTTTGTGTGTTTTTGCTCATCTTCTCAGATGTTTTGTACACTGCTCTATGTCCCCATACTTAGAATTTGAGTCCTTTCCTCCCTCAGACTGCCTGTGTAACTGAAATTGGCCTTGAACTCATCCTCTTATTGTCTCCTCTCAGTGGAACAGATGTTTCTTGAAGGATCTTTTAGATTCTTTGATCCTCTGTCAAAGTCTAATCCTTCTATGAAGAATTCCTGCATCTTAGTTTATTATGAATAAAACAATCCTTATGCATTTCACAGACTGTTCCATGACACTGTTCTTAACCTGAAGGATCCATCAACTTCTTAGTTACCTGCTTAACTCACATCATTTGTGAACTGCCCAAGAGGCACACTAAATACTCTTTATAGATAGCTTTTCCGATGTATAAAATGTATACTCCTGAAGTGAGCTTTCAGCTTCATAGGAGCCTGGTTCAAGTGTCTTGTACCTACATGTATGGTACCCATTTGAAGAAGATACTTGTTATCTATCTGTGAATTGATTGGTTAAGATAATCAGATGGCCCAGTATGGTGGCACAGGTCTGTAATTTCAGTGACTCAGGAGGTAGAGACAGGAGGTTGCCAGTTTGAGGCCAACCTTGACAAAATATTCGTGGTATCTTCTCTCAAAAACAAGCCAGGAATGGTAGCTTATGTCTGTAATCACAGCTCCTTGGAAGGCAGAAGAAATTCAAGATAAACAATTTTAACACTAAGGCTGGACTTTCCTCCTGCACCCTCTGGCCTGAGCTCTGTGCTTTGGTTGGTTAGGTACTCACTCTGGGGAAAGCGGGGTGGGTTATCATTGACATCAGACAGGGTGATGTTGACTGTCGTGGTCCCAGCTAATCCTCCAAGCTGCCCTCCCATGTCCTTGGCTTGAATAATCACTTCGTAGTATTCTTTGGCTTCCCTGTCCATGTTGGTAAGTGCTGTTCTGATCACACCTGCAGGATAGAAATGACTGCTTTTCAAAAACAAAACCACAAGTCAGTTTTTTTTAACATATTCAATTTCTAGATTTCTCCATTGAGCAAGGTAAATGCCTAGAGGGTGTCAGTTGTTTCATTAAAATTGAAGCAAATAAAAACTGGGTTGAAAACAATGAATTCATACAAAGATCCCAGCTGGAAGGGCTTAGAGGCTGACTTCCTTTGGTAACATTACTGAAAGGGATCGGGAGGTGGCAGCAGTGTTTCTCTTACAGACTTGACTTGCAGACCAAGGTGATTTCAGAGGGCTGTGACTAGCCAAAGAAAACTGGGACTTGGAGTCCAGAAAACAGAGTGTCATATGTCTGCAGATCTGTGACTTTTAGGTTATTCTTTTTCAGAATTTTCTCTCCTCAGGCCCTAGAGCCCTTGTAGTATGAATGACTGCTTTAGACAAAGTCGTATTCTGCTTTTTTCTGCCTCCCCTGAACCTCTTTGTAGGGCTGGAATTCCGATTTGATTTCCTTTTGTTATTTGTTCATTCAATTTAGTTGTGTCCTGCTTGCCTCTGTGCCTCACTGAATTCTACGAGCTTGGGCATGAAATATGTTCTGTGAGGTGTGTATTTTTTACATGAATGACAGATGAGCTCCCCAGATAGTGAGCAGCAGCATAGTACCGTGAAGACAGGGGTGTAACCCAAGTTCACAAAATGTTTCATTCTGATCTTGCCTCAGAGGCACAGTGATGTGCTATCTCCTTTTTAACCCTTCAATTTATGAAAGTTGACTTCTAAACACTTCAGGTGAAGATTAAAGGCTTATTGGTTTCAAGTTTATGGCGTGACCCTTGGCTAAATAGACTTTTTGCATGAAAAAAGAAGACTGGGAAGACCTACCCATCCCACATTTATTCCTCTAATGTATAGATTGCATTTGGCAATAACATTTTGAAGTGAAATATGAAGCATTTTCTTTCGCTAAATACCTCATGGGCACAGCAATAACTAGCTTTCCATGTAGTTTTGACCTTAACACTTTAGAGGCCCTCTGGGAGCTGTCAAAATAATGTAAGGTACTTCTTAGGGTATAAAGGACCCATTACTCTCTTCTTGTCTATATTTTTTCCCTGTGGGCACTTCTTTCTCCTTCCACAGATATATTAAAGTTTTTGTTTTATAGAAATCTCTGACTATAATCTTTTTTTTCTTCCTACTAATTTACACTTCCTCACTTTCTACTTTTATGATACAATTTTCTGAATGCCTGACTACCTTTGGAACTTCTTGGTGTATGTGTGGGGAGTCTATCAGATTGCTAATAGTAGAACATATTTTTTTCCCTTTCAAATAAAGAGGTGACTTTGAGTGTTCACCTCTGTAGCTGTAAGCTTCCTTACTCAACTTTCTTCTCTTAGGTCTGCAGTCTTCCCTACGTAAAATGGGAGTAACAATACTCCTATAGGTTTTGTTACTTCACAATATTATTGGGATGTTCAAATAAAGTCTATGAAAGCATCTGAAAAGGGAGGAATCCTGGAATAAATGTAAGATAATAATGCCATAATGGTTGGGCACAGGTGGCCTATGCTTGTAATCCTAGTTACATTCAGGAAGCTGAGATCTGAGGATCGCAGTTCAAAGTCAGCGTGGGCAGGAAAGTCCGTGACACTCTTATCTCCAATTAGCTACCAAAAATCTAGAAGTGAAGCTGTGGCTCAAGTGGTAGAGCACCAACCAGCCTTGAGTGAAAAAGCTAAAGGGCAGCATACAGGTCTGAGTTCAAGCCCTAATACTGGCATGAAAGCAAACAAAATTCTGCCCAGTTCAAACATATTAAAGAAAGGCTTTCATAGATTAAAAATAAATCTTGCAGTCAAAGACCTCAGGAAAAAAATTAAAATGAAATAAAGTAGAAATTTTAAAAAACCTGCCATACTTCTATAGAGATGTCCTTTTCAGCCACATTGCTTGTTCCCCTCTCAGCTACTTTGCTGTCCTCCCTGTTGAATCTCCACACCAGGATCTGCCTGCTTAGACACATATCCTATGTGCTCCTTCCTCGCCCCTCAAAACTTCCCTGCTCAGCTGCCATTCATTCTGACCTTGTGATCTGCGTAGAACTGGGTAGTTCAGTGGAAAACTTTGGGCCACATGTTCAGAGATAGGTCTATAACCAGTGAGCTTTAACTAGCATTTTAGCTCTCCAGTTTCCTTATCTGTGAGACATGGTGACAGGCTGGATGATTTTCCTGAAGGTGCTTTCGGAGCACGTGGTTCTAGTTCTAGAGTGTGCCTAGGCAAATATGCCATCTCTTGGGTCTTCTTGTACTGTAATTATAGAAGCCTTTGCCTCTGGAAATAAATGTAGTCATATTTGGAGGGCTGGCTGGTGAGGAGCTATTTCTAGATAGGCAGAGCTTTGGCCCTGTACACTGTCTTTGCATAGTGCTGCTCTCAGCCTCAAGCCTGTGCCCCTTTGCTGTCTTAATCCTAAAATTTGTAATAGTTTGCTTAGTACACTCCCTGGAGAGTCCTTGAAAAGGAAAGTTGCTTCTGTGGTAAGTAGAGGTTTCAAAGGATAGTAGAACAAAACAAACACCGCTGATTCTTGCATCAGATACCTGTTTTGGAGTCCACAGAAAAATATGGCTGGCCCTGGAGAATGCTGTAGACCACCCGGGCACTGTTGCCATAGGTTGGGTCATCAGCATCTGTGGCTGTCACCTGGATAACAGAGGTACCTGAGGAAGAGAAGTAGTGAAAACTTATTTATGTCTAGTTGTTAAAGGCTGGATGTACTCCTGAATGGTCAGTCTTAAATCATTTACACGTGTTATCTTTACTTTCCTGGGGGAGGCCCTTTTTATCTCAAGCTTCTATAGTGCTTTTCTTGTCTTTGTTTAGTAAAGATGATCATATAGTTATTTGTGTTTAAATTCTTAGTAACTACTAAGGACAGCATAGTCTTTTGGGTCTTCTTTGCATTTAGATAATATTGAAATGTTTCTCTTTTAGAAGTATCTATCTACTAATCATCTATTTTTTAATATAATCAGAACTGGCAAACAATACAAGATTTAATATTTATTGTTGATTCCAATGTGTATGTAGCTTCCTGCCTGTTAAAGGACTTGATTGTAATTTTTGCTTCCATATTTGTCATTTGTGAACTGTTATACGCATTCTTTGTGTCTCTGTCTATACATAGGAGGATCTCTGATAGGGCAACTGCTGTTTGTGAAAATCAGTGAATCACCACCTTACCCACTGGTGACATTTCTGGCACAGTGGCGACGTAAGGTCCATCTAGGAACTTGGGCTCATTGTCATTGATGTCTTGGATTTTGATGATGAACTCTGACTCTGGCTCCATTGGCCGGCCTGTCCGCCTGTCCAGAGCTTGAGCCCTTAAAGTGTACTGAGCTCTCTCTTCTCTGTCGAGCCTCTGAATGGCATGGATGTCGCCAGTAGTGTCATCAATGGTAAATACAATGCCTGCGCCTTCTCCCGAGAGGATGTATTTGATGGATCCATCTCCCCTGTCCATATCTGAATGAAGCTGTGGGAAAACAGTCCCAGAATCTCATTATGAATATTCACAAGCACTGGCAGGAAATTGATTTTCAATATTGTACAGACTTGTAGCTTTCCTTCGCCCAGGAAAATTATTTTTACTTAAAAGTTTAAAAAGTTGCACTATGGCTGGAAGCATGGATCATGTAGTAGGTGAGCCCTGAATTTCAAACCGTAGTACTACAAAAAACAATCAACATCTATCTATAAAGTTATATGATTGTATCAAAAAGCAGGAAACAGTTTTTCTGTACCATATTCTGTATTTTGAACTTATTTAAATTTTTTTCTTCTTGAAGAATATGGAAAAATATCTCTGAAAAATATAGATCCCATGATGTGTAATTAAGAGCAAGAACTTCACCTTTCCTTAATAAATAGTAATAGACAAACCTAAGCATCCGACAATTTAAAAAAATGTTGGAAGTTAATTTTTAGGGTATTGACATTTTTATGACAATAAAGTTGGCATAAAGCTGTTGAAGTAGTTTATTAAAAAACTGGCTGAAGGTGTGGCTCAAGGCTGTGAGATCAAAATCCCAGGACTGAAAAAAAAAAAGGCTAAATATTCCAGTGTCCCTTTCAACTCTTCAGTTCTATAACCCCAGTTCTGTGATTTGATTTGGCAGGACTATACTTCTAGTTTTAGGAGTCAAATTGAATCTAACCTCTGGTTACCGTGTTTCACAGCAGGGTATCTCTGGTTTTTGTTGGACACTTTGGGTTTCTAACTGGTTAACTCATGTGCAGTGGGTGAGTTAGGAATGGCTTCCATCTGCCTAACTATATTCCTCCCAGATTCTTTAATGATGACTCTCCAAAGGAGTCCAAGACTACTCTGCTGCATTGGTAATTGAAGATAATTTGTATGGTTGCCAAAACTCTAATTTTGTGCCGTTCTGTAGGTAACATAATCTTTCTAAAGAGGTCAACAACAACAAAAATTAGTTAAATTTAGTCAGCAACACTAACTGCTGCTTCCTGTGTTGTTAGCACTTTGCATAGATCAGCAATGAAGTTCGTGAGATTCATTTATAAAACAGACAACCAGTATTGGGCTTTGAGCAAGGAGCCAAATATAACTGACCTGAACATTGGCTGTGCCATTTGTAACCTGATTATTTACTGTCTATAACCTTTAATTTCTTTATAGTATAAATTGTGGACAACATTAATACTTACTTTGGAGGGTTACTTGGATCATTAGAGATTAATGAATGTAAAGTACAGAGCACAGTGTCTTTCCCATAATAGGGACACTAGAAATGGGGTGGTTATGATGATGAGACACCTGCATAGAGCAAAGGGTATTAACATACCCAGCTCTTCACTTGGCCTCCAGGATGTAGTAGAGAAGGAAAAACAAACAGCAGGCCTTTTTTTTTGTTGTCGTTATGCAGAGTCCCATGGCTAAGGCTGCCTAGGCTGCGTAAAGCTTTGGAGGGTTCTCTTCTTTCTCTGAGGATTGCAGTTTACCCAGCTAAGAGACACCTGTAAATGTATCCCCAGAATCCGCCAGACAGGGAAGGCTTTGGATGTTGGGACTGGCTTTGAAATAATACTGGACTGGCTCCTGACCAAGTCATGCACAACAACTTTGCTGTCGAGAGGGGATCAACTTTATCTTATCTGGACAAGGGAAATGATAGAATAGTCTCCTGGAAAAAAAAAAAGACTTTTCTACTAAAATTATTCTATGGAAGTTCTCACACTTTATTATTCCATGTTCTGTTTTTTAAAAAATAATCTATACATTCTATTCATGCAGTATAAAGAGCAGGTAAAAAGGCAGAAGTGCCCAGTGCTCATGTAGAGTAGAATGACATTTCATTTAGACCTGAGCACAAAGAAATGCAAAACCATTCCCCATGGAACTTGTACTTCTTGACAGGGGATTGGAATTAGGAGGAGGAAGGAAAAGATTCTGTGATATTTCTTAAATTTTATTTATTTGTTTATTTATTGTTTGTTTGTTTTTGCCAATCCTGGGGCTTGAACTCAGGGCCTGGGCACTGTCTCTGAGCTTCTTTTGCTCAATGCTAATGCTCTATCACTTGAGCCACAATGCCATTTTCGGCTTTTTCTGAGTAGTTTATTGGAGATAAAAGTCTCATGGGCCTTCCTTCCTGGGCTGGCTTCAAACCCTGATCCTCAGATCTCAACCTCCTGAGTAGCTAGGATTACAGGCATGAGCCACAGGCCCTGGACTTGTTTCTTAAAATTTAAAAGAAGAAATGTATACCTCTTGGTAATTGTAAGACACATGGCATAGGATTTAAAATGAAGCAGGTTAACTTAGGGTATGGCAGGTTATCTAGAGGGATGAAGCTGACATAAAGTATGCACTCAAGATGGTTTGAGATGTTCTAAAAGGTTCTGTTTGTCATCTGTATTAGAAGAAATTGAGGAGCTCCAGGCAGAATTTCTTAAAGGTACAGAGCATGTGACTTTCCTCTTGTGTTGGCCTTGGCATGTAGTATGCACTGAATAAAATGTTATTGAAAGGTCAGGGCTTAAGCTTTTGTGGAACGATGCTACCTTAGTTTTAAGCATCTCTCTGGTGGCTTCAGGTTGTGCGTTTACAGGTTTACAAGGAGAGAGGAGGTAGAGGGACGAGGAGGAAGCCTCTCATGTTCAAGAGTATCAGCTGTAAAGAGGGCCAGGATCGACTTACACAGAATTGATTCCTGAGGTGTGTAATTGTATCAGTGGTTCATGACCTTCTTGGGAAACAAAATCTCCTCCAGATATTTTAACAAAAAAGTTGATTATGAAGGAATGTAAAGGAATGAGGAAACAGTGAGATGTCTGAGTGATGAACAATAGTAACTCCAGGAAGTCAAGGCTCCTTTGGTAGAGGGTGAACAGAGGCAGGGGCTAAGAGCTCCTAGCGTTTATAGTGTGGAGGATATTCTCTTGAGCTGCTAGTCCTCTGAGGAGGAAGAGCTGAGGCCTTAGGGGTGTAGAGCAGCCCTTTCTCCCCAAGTCCTGCTCACCTGGTACTCAGGCCTTTGAGGGTGGGGTGTCATTGGTGGTGCTAGTATTCCTAGGAGGTATGATGAAGTTGAAACTAGAATCAAGCTGCTGGCTGAGTGAAAAAGTGAGTTCCTCCTCCCTTCTCCCAGCCTCCTGGCTTACCTGTGTTACATCCCAGTTGGAAAAAGAAAGGATGGCTTGCAGAATGCCATCTCCAGATCAGAGTGGAGTATGATGAGGTAAGGGACACTAAGGAGCTTAAAACCAATGTAGTCATGCACATGAACATTCAGGTTCACCCTGCACAATATATATTTTCTTGCAAAAACTGCTAAGAAAGGACGTAAATAGCTTTTCTCTAAGTCACTCAGAAAATTGGCAGTATCATAAAAGTGTTTTATCTTCTCCATATTTAATCCAGCTAACACTGACTGAACACCATGTGTGGCACATAGTTTTGTACATATTGGGAAAACATTTTTCCCCCTAGAAACAGCTAAAGTCTCCTGGACAGATTTGACAGATTAAAATCTTACTTATCCTAATAAGGCTGTCATCTTTGTAATTTTCAGCTAAAGATCCTTATAGTGAATGCTAGAAAGTTCATGAAGACTCTCAAAAATCATATTTGACTTGGGAGTCTGAAAACAGGGATGCCCCTCCCAATTTGTCAGCTATATAAACTTTGTCAGCTATATATAATTTGTCAGCTATAAACGCTGTGCCAGTGTTTATAGTTGTGACTATACAAACGTCCATGTAGTTTTTAACCTTGGCAGGACTTGAAGCCACAGATTCATGCACACACACACAAGCTCTCTACACCCCTCCCTATGCATATGTCAATATAAGCTAGCTTTAAACTCCTTACTCCCTTGTTCTGGAGAGCACGGTGTGGATTTTATAAGACCATTCCAATTATAGCTGGTAATTGTTGCCATACTCCTTCCTGAAATAAGTAAATACCCTGGCAAGCTCTTTAAACAGATATCTTGTAGAGTTCAAGGTGACAAAATGTCCCTGGGGTAAAGAGAATTAAGGGTGGATGAATTTTCTTTCAAAAGAAAGTGTGAGGGTAAGTGCTTCGGTAGGCAACTGTACAACTATCTATATGTGGAGGAGACACCAGTGCAGAGTAAAGTCCTTCCCCGGCTGCTGCAGAGGACTGTGGGAGTGTGCTGTTGTCTGTTGACCTGAGTTAAAATAATTAGGAGAAGGAAAATACTAATGGTGATAGAGAGTGCCACATAGTTAAATACTTCCCATCCTCAGTGAGCAAGGGCTCAGGAAGCAGTGAGCCTCCCTTAGACTCCTGATGCTACCTTATGCATCTGTGAATCTTCAGGGCTAGGTGTAAAGGTGCTGGCCGGCCACATGAAGAGGAATGTGAAGGGAAGCCTATAGCTTTGGGTTAAGAATGATGGCTAGAAAAGAAAAAGAAAAAGAAAAAAATGATGGCTAGTGTGATTCAGGCTTTTCCTTCTGCCTTCAGTGTAACTTTGGACAGTGAATATAACCTCTCTAAGCCTAATTGACTTGATTTATTACAACCCGCCTGACACTGTTACAAGGATTAAAGGATCTGACACAGGATGCAGCAGCAGCTCAGTGCAATGTTAGCTACCTTTTTCTTTCTGTGCTTTCATGTGATCAGTTATGCCAACTGGGAGGTGTAGGCAAGCTTGGGGAGTGCCATTGCAATTTCTGTCCTCGGAAGGAGGGAAGAGAGTCCTACACTGTGTAAGTGTACAAAGCAGTTTCTAAATATGAATGTATTCTTAAATTCATTTTTACCAATAGTCATGTATGTCTAATTAGAAAAAAAATCTTATAATTCTAAGAAGTTAGAAGTCTTTGGGGATCCGGGTGGAGGAGTGATGGCAGCGTATACTTGCCAGGGCTGTGGCATGGGCACATGGGGAGAGGACAAATGTGATGTGTGGGAGGCCTATAAGGAGATCTTCTTGGCCGTGATGATTAGAGACGTGTGTTGAGAAGCTCTGATGAGGATGGAGGAAGTTCTTGACCTGCATTTGAGGATCTCTGTTAGGCATTCAAGAGGTAATAGCACTTTCTTAATCAGATGGGCAGCATGCTATGAAGGGTGCTTCCAGGAGATAGGGATGGGAAGAGCTTCTCCTTAGGCAGACATGTCTGTAGTGCCTGCTCAGTTAATCTAATTAAGAGGAACAGAGGATCACAGTAATGAGTTTGGAGAGGAAGAGATGAATCTGAGAGAAACTGGCGAAGAAGTATTGACAAGTACAGTGACTATTGTGCATAAAGGATGAAGAGGATGTAGAAAAGAGAAAGCAAGATTTTGAGGTTATGGGTAGGTATGCATTAGTGAGTTGCTAAATTCCCATTATGAATCCCCTAGACTACTGCTGTCACTACTTACTGCAACAAGGTCGTCCTGATTAAAGTATTCTTCTGTGCTAAGCACTCTGCATTCATTCTCTTATTTAATTCCTACTATATGAGCTCTTCATTCATTTTTCCATCTTCCATGTGGCAGGTGCCATGTTAGGTCTTGGAAATAAAATGGAAGCAATGATTTTGCCTTCTCTGGGCTTCTAATCTAGTTGATGAATCCAGACAATGACCACGTACATTAAAAAATAAATCAATTACTGTAGGTTACAGTTACAGTCGTGAAAGAAATGATGGCAAGAGAATTTAACAGAGGCTACCACAGAGAATAGCTAATAGAATGTCCCTACTCTGGAAGAAAAATATAGGAAACATTGTGAAAGTTGTGGGAACTGCAGGTCATATCCCTGGAGCAGGAGAACCAGGGGGAAAAAACAGCATAGCATGTACTTGGACTCCAGGGGACAAAATGTGTCACTAAGTGGTGGGGGAGTTGTTTGGAGGACTTCTTCCCTTCCAATGAGGCGACCCACAGGCAACTTAATAGAAGGGAGACACACAGGAACACACAGGTGGAGAATATGGATTGTGGAGAAGGAAATCCAGGAGGTCTGGAGGAAATTGATGGGAGGCTAGTTAAGTATTTGCTCAGCTGAGACAGTGGTAGAAATGGAGATGAAACAGTAGAAGGATTTTGGAGTTATTTTGGCATAGGACAAACAAAATTGCAAAGGTAGAGAATGCAGGATGAGGGGAGGGGAAGGTAATTCTTGAGAAGTAGCTGTTCCTTCATCCTCTCCTTCCTGTTGGACAGTTGAGGAGAACCAGGCTTGTTGACCTGTCAAGAGTATTTCTGCAAGCATCTGACAGGGTTGCACTTTGAACCACATGATTTCAATCTGAAACCTAAGCTCTTAACTTTTGTATTAAACAAGTGTTTTAGTTACCATTTGAATGAATTATTTATTTTCTAATTAATTTTTTGTCTATCATTCTCTCACTTGGTTACTTTCACAAATGGTCTCTGATTAATATTCAAATTAAGCAAACACAGGACAAAGCCAGGATTAAAAATGAAATGATGATAGATAAATCAAGGGGATTTGAATATAAAGTTAATAAATATAGTCATTGATTGTCTCTTGATTATCTTAAAGCACATATATCCTAGGAAATTATGAAGTAAAGACCATTTTTCCTTTTCTTTTTTCCCTTAAACTTGGGCCTCAGGCTATATCTGTTGACATGCTTTGAAAAAAAATGACAAAGCATAAACTTCTACTTTCTCTTTTGCCTGTCTATTTCTTTCTTCATCCTGTCATTCTCAGAAAGTTGTTGCTGTCTTTCCTGAGCCTTGAGAGGTTCTTGCAGGATCTGAAACGTTTTCTGCAAAACCACTCCTGGTTTTTCCCACTCTGCACAGAGACATGGACAAGAAGAATCTTCCTTTTTCTGACTTGTATCTGACAAAGCAAAAAAAATCTGTATTTTAGTTATGGGTCATGTAAATACCACTAGGTAAAATTTCTGATGGGCCTCAGACACAGGCTAGGTAAGCATTCATGTTCAGTTCCTATTCATCAATGTGAGATACTCTGGGCATGTCTTACTTACCTTGCCTACATACAAAGGATCTGTTCCAGTGTACTCTTCCAGAACAAAAAACTGGTTCCAAACCCAGCTTCTCTTGGCTCGCTGATGCATCTGTGACTTGTCTGACAGGAGCTGTTCTAATTTGCCTCGTGGTGTTGTGCTGGAGAGAACAGTGGTCGTAAGGTCCATCAATCCCCAGAAGTACAAGGACAGGCCAAGTCCAAGCCAGCTCCTTGCATTGCTCATTCTACCAGAAGTCCACATGGGATTGCAGGATTTCAGAAAGTGATGGACAGGAAGATAAACCACAGGAACTTGAGAATTTTTCCAGATTAAAAAAATTAAAAAACCCCACAGAGTTTATTGGATACTTGGTGCTTCCCAAATAAGATTCCGATTCAAGTCAATCTGCTTGAAGTTGGCTTCCTGTCAAGTTAAGGACAACACAGTGTGATGATACAAGATTCTTCCTTGTGTACTGGTTGCACGTTTCCAAGAAATGTTAGTAAATATTCAGTTTTTACTCAGTGAATTAAAGAGTCAACTGGTTATTACTTTCAAAATATTTAGGTACAAGGAAGACAACATATTTTGCTAAAATCATCCATAAATCTTTGAATTTGGATTTAGTAGGAATAAAATTAATGAATGATGTTGTGGGTTGTACTGTATCATTAATTGGTTTAACACTGGTAGTTTATTTTTCAAAATGTTTATAATCAGGCAGCCTCCTACTGACTTAAGATAGCATTTGCTTCTGAAATTTATAGTTAAAAACTAAATTTTCCATTAGTTCAAGTGCTTTTCTTGGTTTATTAAAAAACTATCAAGCTGGAGGCTGGTAGTTTACAGCCATAATCCTAACTAATTAGGAGGCTCAGATACAAGGATAGCGGTTCAAAGCTAGCCTGGTCTAGAAAGTCCATGAGACTCTTATTATCCCTCCCCCTCACCACGGAAAAGCTGGAAGTAGAACTATGGCTCAAAGGGTAGAGTGCTGGCTTTCAGCAGAAAAAAAAAAAGAACTGGAGGACAAGGCCCACCCTGAGATCAAGCCCTGGAACTGGCACATACACCACAGAAAAAGTAACAAAATCAAAATCACACTTCTTTTGCTGCCCACAATTATTTTGTGACTATTCTCCTGTTATTGATAATGCTAGGAATCTTGGACTCCATTTATAAACAGCCATGGATCACTTCTGACTTGAATCATTCTCTGAACTCACAAGTCAAGTTTCACACTCTTATCGCTTCAGCATTGAAGAACTGATAGGGGTTGCTAATGTGACCTTTGTAAGTTGTGAATGGTCAGTTAATTATACCCTTCACCACAGACTTTACAGTGCTATTAGTCACATGCCACTGTGAGTAAGCTAGAAGCCAACCCAACAAATTTTCTTTCCCAACCTGAAAGAATGTTAACTTCTATGCTAGGGACACCTTTTCATTAGTCAATATTTGTTGGTTTTTCTGAAATCAGATTTAGCTGATGACCTCATTTCTGGGTTATGACCTCATCAACCTTTTCCTCCCTTATGTGGCTGAGTTTAATGAGGTAGCATAGCACTCAAGCCATTCCATCAGAACAACTAAAAAGTCTCAGTGGGCCTAATAACTCTGCTGTTAATTTGAAGAATTGCTGTCGTGTCTTAGGAAAAATGTGTGTACATAGCGATGTCAGATCCATGCAACTAGATGATGTTTCTTCTCTGAAAGTGGCTTAAAATGATTGCATTGATGCTAGCTCAAGACCCATGTTCTGCCTGTCATCATCAGAACTCGTGATGGTTTCTTTGCTAATACTATTTAAACGTACAAAAAGACTTTAAAAATACCTTATAATCACTTCATACAATGTCATTTTTTCTGTAGAAATCACTTCAGGGAGAACTGATAAAGACAGAAAAGATGAGAAATTGTAGAAGGTTTTTGAAATATTTTTTATACTGTAGAAGTTTTGTAGCAGAATTAGAGCCTGCGTCTTTCAAGTTCTAGCTCAAAAGGCAAATTGAGCATTAAGAAAAAGCAAGCCAGGTGCACTTTATGTAAGATGACATATTTGTTACTAACAGTTCCCTCTCTCTTTGGACTGCTGGATAGAACCCAGCTCATGTTTCTGTGAAACCTGTCTAAAGGGAAATAGTCTGGAAGAAGGAATCTTAACCTGGAGTTGAATTGTGGAAAAGATTAGTGAGAAACAGATTTTGTATTTTAGGAGCCTAGGAGATAGCTAAAGTTCAGCACCAAACAAAAGCGATTGCTAGAATATGGATCATGGCAATCCACAAGGGAATATTCTGAACACTGTAAGATTAAGATTTAGTTGGATTTCTCTCTTCTTTACATCTGACTTGCTAATTTCTGTTATCAAAGTTCTGATTTACAGCTCTGTTGGTTGAGTCTTCTACTGACTTCTCACATTTAGTTTGCTTATCTGTTGAATAAGGACAGCAATTGTTCTATCGACATACATCTCATCTTTCCATAGTTAAATTCTGATGGGATAATGCATGTGATTTCTTAACAACAGTGGTTTGTTATGATTAAGGTATCATAAATTACTTGAGTCATGTGTGAAAATAATGGAGGTAAACCTCAATGTTCTAGACACCTTTGGGACCAAAATTCTGGAGCGAGCTATAATGTGTATCTATATTTGTGGTATGATTCAGTAGCAACTTCTAGTTCAGCCCGATTTTCTCATAATATACATTGTTTTTCCATCTGAGGAACTTTAGTGAAGGGTTAGTAGAGAACAATTCTTCTGGGATTACACTTAGGAAAGACAGAATGTGTGTATATCTTATATTTACTGTATTTCCCTTAAGGTCTCAGTTTCTATAAGTACATTTTGCATGGGAATACATATCAGCTGAGATTTTTTTTATGGGGTGAGCTAGCTTTAGCAGCTTGCACTAGGTTTAGATGTACAAATGTACTCTATTTTGTTTCTACTGGCTAAACTTTATGAACACAACAAAATTTGAGGATGTTTTGAAGGAGTTTATGTTCTCATATTTTTTTTCCTCTTTCTTTTCTCTCTCTCTCTCTCTCTCTCTCTCTCTCTCTCTCTCTCTCTTTTGGTAATGGTACTAGAGTTTTTCCTTAGCTTTTTCCCTCATGGTTAGTGCTATGCCACTTCCAGCTTTTGCTGGTTAATTGAAGATAGGAATCCCCTGCATTTGTCTGCCTGGGCTGGTTTTGAACCGTGATCCTCAGATATTAGCTTCCTTAGTAGCTAAGGTTACAGATATGAGCCACTAGAGCCTGGCTTTCCTATTTCTTCCTTCCTTTCTTTCTTTTCTAAATTTTTTTATAACTTCCCTGTCTTTATCTATAAGTCTGATCTGAAGAGTTCAAGAAGAAAAGTATTCACTGGAGTGTTTGTGATGAATGTTTGGTAGGCTGCTCACTTGCCTCAGCTTTCATTTCCTGCTGTTGCCCATTTGGGCCTCCTAAAAAACTAGTGCAGTCGTCTTGTTTTCTTCCCTTTCACTGAGCACACGTAAAAGGGGCTTCGGGGTCTTTAGAACCTGTGAAGCCCCTGGTGATCCTGTCAAAGTTCATGGTGTCTGGATTTGCTTAGATTCAGTAACGAAGACTACCATGCCCAGGAACTCTTTTTGTGTTAAAGATCTTGATAGTGACAGTTGATATGAAGCATGCCATTTCTGCTTCTAGGTGGAATGCATGAAACGTTTAGAAAAAGCCAGGTTATACACTAGTTACTTTTTCTTTTTTCCAATCCTGGGACTTGAGAACTCAGGGCCTGGGCACTGACCCTGAGTTTCTTTTGCTCAAGGCTAGGACTCTACCACTTGAGCCACAGTGCCACTTCAATTTTTTTCTGTGTATGTGGTACTGAGGAATTGAACCCAGGGCTTCATGCATGCTAGGCAAGCACTCTACCACTAAGCTACCTTCCCAGCCCCCACTAGTTACATTAATTCAATTTATTTGTATACAAATGAAGAAGAAATCAATCATACTACAAATACAACCAACTTGTAACTATTAATGGTATGATTCTCATATTCATGTCTTTTCCTGTAAACAGGAATATGTTATGTATTTGATGGTAATTATTATTGTTCATATAAGGGAAGAAACTGATACACAAATACTTGTATATATAGATCTGCTTTGGGAGACTACATATGCCACACGACAAATACATTAGTGGAAATTAACTTTTGTGCTAAACAAGTCTTTTAAAAGTTTTTATCTCCCCAATCCTAAAAGAAAGCAAACAGCTTGGTAATGAACACAGTAGGAAGAAATTAAAGTTATACTTAAAGTGTGTTCTCAGAGAATTGTTTATTTTGTTACTTAAGTTCCTTGTGATATTTAAAATGTAGGGGAGGAGGTATGGTTACTGCTTTCTCCTTGAAATGAACTGGCTTTTTATTGTCTTCCTCTGATTTCTTTCCTCATTATTCAGCTTTCTGGAGCTTTTCATACTTAGTGGAAAGTACTACCCAGAAAAGCTCAAATGATATCTTCTTCAAAGCAGTCGGTTGACTCAGTGACTCGCCATGTGAACATGGTATGTTTAATGTGCTGATGTGGTCTAATGCCTTACAGAAGTAAATGTAGCATCTTGGGTTAAGGCAGTTACATTTCCTGAGCTATCACTTTTACTTAAAGAAACAGCTTGAAAAATGCACTTAAAAAAGAAAAGAGAAAGGTTTTTTTTTTTTTTTTTGAGATCTCAGATATCACAATGAAACATGACAGTGTACCATAAGTTACATCAACATTAAATCAGAATGCAACTCAATGTCACAGTGTTATTGTGTCTCTCAGCCAAGGGTCTCTGAGAAATGTGAGTGAATTTATTTTACATAGGAGTTAGTATAGAAGTCCTTTAATATAGATTACTGAACCCTTAGAGAATGACTTTACAGGTGATCACAGGTATGGATTGTGGGATAGGGGGTGCCAATGAGAGTGTAGTAGATGAGTGAAAAAGGGAACAGAAGATGAATACAGCAAGAATACTCTATTTATGTAAGTGATAAAAGAAGAGGGAATTGTGAAATGAATCTTGGGGGGGGAATAGATGGGATAGGGGCCAATTATGGAAAAAGCACAAGAAGCACTAAACAGCTGGACACGTTAAATTGTAACCTACTTGTACAACCATTGAAAGTTCAGAAAAAAATAACATTCAATTGAAAATAATGAACAGAGAATAACAATGAATACTTAATTTCCATAAAGATCATAGGAGGTGATCATCACTCTTGTTTATTCCCTTCTTTCCCATAACCAAATTAGTTTATGAAAGGGAGTATTATCTTGTAAATGGAACTATGGGGTTGATATGGCGACAAGAGGGGCTATGGTGTGTGTTAATTCAGATTTAGGAATAGTATCTGGTCTTATGTACAAGTTGGATGTGGGTATGTGCACAGATGGGTGAGAGGAACTAAGGGAAAAACACAGTAGAAAACTGTAAAACTATAAAACAAAACTGTAAAACCCCGATTGTCCTATCATCAAACCTGCTATGTGTTCTGTGTACGTGTTGACCTTCTGGCTATAAATTTCCTTGCTTGAGTCAGGAATAAGTGCGTTCTTACTTTCGAAATCCTTTAGATAGAGTTCATGCCCAATTCCTCTCTGCTTTTCATTCTCATTATAATCAATTTTTCCAGTTGAGGGTACCCTATCTCTCCATCCATAGCCTCCAATACTGGCAAATAGATTCTTACTGATCCTTTCACACATACTTAGTAGCTAGTAAATGTTTTAATCCTCAAGGAGCTAGGAAGTTTTTGACCTACTTTACCCTTCCTCTAGTTTTCACTTTTAATCAAGCTAATGAAACTACAGCCCAGTCCATGGGCAATTTCTCTTGACTACCGTCAGACAAAAATGATCAATTTTGAGTTTTGAGAACTGTTCCGCATGCTTGCTAATTTTTCATCTTATGAGACATTTATAATTCCATTAAATTCTTGCTTGTTCATTAAAAAAGCATCCACTTGAAATGTAATTCATTGGCTAATGTTCTTCTTTGATACGAAGTTGCAAGTAATTGTTTCTCAGTGCTTGCTTTGTCTTTGTACAGCACTTTAAGGAGGTAGGACAATCTTACAGGTGCCTCTAGACTGTAAAGATTATCCTATAGGAAGAATTTGGGGCACAGATAAGTTTGCTATCTAAAATTAAGCTTTAAGCTTGAATATCAAGTATGTTTAATCAAATAATGGATTGCAAAGCCAGATAAAATTAAGATTGTATCTTAGCCCTATTACTTCTGTGCAATCTTGAGCAATTGATGTAACCTCTTTCAGTCTCTGTCATCTACAAACTAGGGATAATTATAGACAGCCTTACAGGATGGATGAATAAATAGATAGAATGTCAGAATTAAGTAAGAAGATACATGTTATTATTGACATCACAGGAAAGGTAAATACAGTGTCAAATTAAGAAAGTATAAATGAAAATCTAAGCATAGTGTTTGATAGATGGTTAGTTAGTCTTGTGCTTGAGAAATATAGTAAGAACTTAATATTTTAGTTCCCTTTCTGTCTTTTGAGGAGTTTACAGTTTTCGCAGAGATACTCCTGTTATCATTACTGTTAGACTAGTACTAGGAACAGGCATGGACATAGTAGCATTATTAGTGATGATACAGTTGTAGCAGCAGCTGTGGCAGAGACACAAGCAATAATGGCACAGTAATGCCAGGCTGCACCAAGTAACTTACTTTTAAAAATTTAATTCTTTAAAAATTTCAAACAAAAAGTGCTTCATTTCTGCATTCTACAAAGAAACAAAGTAGTAGTGTGCCGGAGTCAGCGCCTGTTGGCTCTCAGGAGAGTGGACCACACTGGGCATATGTCCTGTGGGTATTAGCAGATACCCCCTAGCTGGTAAGAAGGTGGGTTGAGGTTCTTCCACAGGGGAAACCCCACAGTGTGTGTTTAGCACATGACAGACTAAACACAGATCTGTTTGTGATGAAGACCACAGATGACTAACAAAATGTTAGCCAAGGTCAAAAGAGGGGGACATGATTTATCTGCAGAAGGAAAAGTTCAAACAAACCCAACAAAACAATAAGATTTTTAAAAGTTTATGGAAACATCCAAATTAAGCCTTGAAAGGTACAGGCAGACATGTCTCAAGTCAAAGAAAACATAGACAAAGAGGTAAACTTTCAGTATGCTGAAGACCTATTTGGGAGAAGAATATGCATAGAGAACAGCTTCAGTTTAGGAGAGGAATGATGCAGGAGATGGCAAAAGTCACTTCTATGTGTTTTGGAAGTTGGATTGAAGTATTAGGAACATATTCTGTAGCTTCTAGTGAGCAACTACAGGTTTCTGAGCATGGCGACGTCACACTATCAACTCTGTTTAATAGGAATTCTGGAGAGGAAGTGAGAGAAAAATTAGTCTAAGGGAAGAAAGGATTGGGGAAATGTTTGAAACAGGGAGGTGGCAAGAGTTTTCAGTACTGGCCAACTGACTGGACATGAACAGAGGCAGGTGTGTAAAAGGCAAAACAATCAGTTAAACGTCTGTGCTTCAGTAACTGTGGGAAGTTGGGAGGAGGCACTAGCTAAAGTCAAATTAATACATTTGGATTTGTATCATTTTATGCCTAGTTATTTAAAGAGGTAGGAGCTACCCTTCTCTTTATAGTTCAAAACTTCAAAGCATCTTTGGGCATAAAGAAGAAATTTCACCACCTCTAACTGAGTCCCTGTGCGAATCCAGCCTTTCTAATGATGAAATTTACCTTCAGCTTCAATTTAGCTAGGGAACATTTTGATTAGTCAGTTCTCAGCTGCTGTTCTGTTTACAGATCCTTCTCTCACAGTAGAGTAATGAGTGTTTTATCTTTCATTCTTTTGATGTATAAGAAATTACATGTAGAAGACAACTGCATGATCTGTTAAGGGGAAGAATTTGTCTACTCACTAAAGACAAAAGAAAAATCTCATTGATGTTTATTATTTATTTTGTTGAAGAAAGAGAAAAATCTATATTCTAATAATGCCTTAAAAATCTCTTAAAGAGGGCTGGGAAGGTGGCTCAATGGTAGAGCACTTGCCTTGCATGCCTGAGACCCTGGGTTCAATTCCTCAGCACCACATAAGCAAAAAGAAAAAAGCTAGAAGTGGCACTGTGGCTCAAGTGGCAGAGCACTAGCCTTGAGCTGAAGAGCTGAAGGACAGCGCCCAGGTCCAGAGTTCAGGCCCCACGACTGGACCCCCCCCCCCCCCCAAAAAAAATCTCTTAAAGAAGTGTCACATAATCTAGAATTTGGACATCTCTGTTGAAGACTAGTTCCAGCTCTGCCACTCAGTGTTGGACATTAATCAATTTACATAACTTTTTGAGCCTAAAGTATGAGGATAATAATCTTTTGCAAAGGGCTGTCACAGATTATATGGATGGTAATTATATAGGGTATTTTAAAAAATAAAAAATATTCTACCATCTATGTGTTTGTTCTTTTACTATATCTCCTCAAAGCAGTTTGTGCATTTCCTCTCCATTATTTTGTACTGTGATCATTTCCTTGTTTATACCCCATATTGTAAGCTCTTGAAAACAGACACTGTCTTTTATCCATATATCTTTCATACCCAGTGAAACTATTTGGCATGTACTAGGCAGTTAGTAAATATTCATTGAATGCCAATATATTTTAAACTGCAGAACATATTTGCAAAATTGATTTTTTTTTGTCTTAAAATTTTTGAGCTGGACGATGGTGAGTCACACCTGTAATCCTAGCTACTCAGAAGGCTAAAATCTGAGCATCGTGGTTTGAAGCCAGCCTGGGCCATGAGACTCTTATCTCCAATTACCCATCAGAAAACAGGAAGTGCCACTGTGGCTCCAAGTGGTAGGGCTGTAGCCTGGAGCAAAAAATCTCAAGGAAAGTGCATAGGTCCCGAGTTCATGAGACTGACCAAAAAAATTAACTTGATTTAGTTGATACTTTCCGTTACTGATTTTTAATATCTATTGTTATCAGCAACAAGTTAATGAGCATACTCATCAAAGGCAGTACAATGGCAACAAAATTCAAGCAAACACATCATTATAGAAATGAATTTCTATAAACGGTGTTTTTGTTCTTGAACAGAAAATGTAATAAACTCTTCAGTGTCAGAAGTATTCTCAAACTGTGGCATCACGAGTAGTGTATAAAGAATCCTTTGAATCAGAACATGGTGGCTCAAGTTTGTAATCCTAGTTTCTTGAGAGGTGGAGAACTGGGATTGAGGTTTGAGGCAAACAGAGGCAAAAAATTTCATGAGCTTCTACTTGACCAATGGCTGGGTTCATGATTGTTTCCCAACTGTGGAGGAAGCACAACAGCTGGGCACATTAGTGTGTGCCTCACACAAATAGGAAGCTGGTGCCCCAGATCATCCAGAGCATACAGTAAGATTCTCCCTTGCAAATAACCATTACCAAGAGGGGCCTTGGGCTTTGTTCAAGTGGTAGAGCACCTGCCTAGCAAGTGTGAGGAAGGCCCTGGGTTCAATCCCCAATTTAAAAAAAAAAAAAAAAAAAAAAAAAAAACTTTGCAAAAATGCTTGCAACTCTCATGAGGGAGTTGGGCTTTGAAAATTTACAGTAACATAAGTTTTTATTTATTCATTACTTAAGTATTTATTCATTACTTAGTTAAAGGGATTTGGCCATCATGCTATCTATGGTGATGTAGAGTTTTTCCTTTTTGATTTGGTGGTGGTGTGGATAGTATGAGATTTAAAAAAAATCAAATTCTTTTCAAGGTCAGTCTCTACTTTTTATACTTGTTCTTTTATTTTTTTGTTGGAGTGGAGCTTGAATTCAGGGCCTGGGCACTCTCTCTGAGCTTCTTTTGCTTAAGGCTAGCACTCTACTGCTTTGAGACACAGCTCTACTTCTGGTTTCCTGGTGGTAATTGGAGATAAGAGTCTCATGGGCTTCCCTACTTGGGCAGGCTTTGAACTGTGATCCTCACATCTCAACCTCATAAGTAATTAGGATTACAGGCATGAGCCACCTGTGCCCAGCTTCCACTGTTCTTTAGTAATCCTCTTTCTTGAATATCCTCATAGTTCTCTTCGTTAGTCCATTCCTTACCATATAAAAATTTTAAAATTTACCCCTATATTAATTGAGATTTTGGCTATGGATATACTTCTGCAGTGAATTACTCTTTTTTTTAATCCAGTATCCAGTGTCACTGTTGGGAAATGCAGTGTATATTTTTGCAAAATTGTAGAACAACCTAAGAGAAAGATACTGGACTCAAGAGAAAGGGATCCAGTGTAGGGAACTGGCAAGGAGATAAGCCTCAGGCTCACAGTTGTCTGGCTTGGGCTCAGGGAGAGAGGGCCCAGAAAACAAAGAAACAAAGTGGCTGAATGACTGAGAAAATCTTGTGCTACCTGGAAAAAATATTAGTAGGCATGGAAGAGATCTTTTGAGTATTTGAAAAAAATTAGTGATGTTTACTGAAAAGATAAGAAAAAAACATTTGGGAAATTGTTAACCATCTCCAGACAAAAAGTTTTACAATAAAGGAGTTAAAATCTTGACATACTACTTTGCTCAATAGAAAACATTGTGCACAGTAGATAAGCATTGACTACAGTTTTGCTGAGAGGATAAGGTAGGGAAGAGTGGATGGGGCGTATTTAAAGAGAACTAAATCTTTAACTATTCAACCATTAAAATCAAGAATGCTTATTTAGGTAGACACTAGTGGTTGAGGCTGAAACCTGGAAGATCTCAGTTCAAAGCCATCCTAGTCAGAAAAATTTTAGGAACTCCATTTCCAATTAACCAGCAATATGCATGGAAGCATGACTCTAGTGGCAAAATGTCAGCCACAAGCAAGAAAGCCTAGTAAGAGAGTAAAGCCTTGAGTTCAGGCCTCAGGACTGGCATATACATGTGCACACATGAAAAAGGGCTATTTATATAATTATCTGTAATACATTGGAAAATATTTACAGAAAGAATTTCAAGTTGGTCTTTTAGTATTAAGTTTTGGGATTGGGGCAGGGAGTTGTTTTTCCTTTTATTATGTTTTTCAGTGCCTTTTTTTCCTTTTGTTCTGTTTCATTATTTTTGCCTGCTTTTTTACCTGTACAAACTTGACTTTTAATAAGATTTGGTTAAAAAAGTTAATAAGTGATAATAAAATGAACATACCAATGAATTGAGTAGAAAATAAAGCTTACAGACTTACTGAGTACATTTTATGGTTTAATACTTTTTTAGCTTTTAAGGGTTTCTGAGGGAATAGTGAAATTTATATCAGTGTACATACTAACATATTACTACTTTTGTTCTTTCCAAAAATTGTTAAATTTAGGATGTGTATTCCACTGTAAGCATGGCTTAAGGAATTTCCCTACTTTATTTTTTACTATTTTAATATGTATTTTTTTATTGTAAAGATACTGTTCAAAGAGGTTACAGTTACATGAGTAAGGTAATGAGTCCATTTCCTACTGAGCAGTTACCCCCTCCTTTGTTTTTTTCCCTACCATTCCTTCCCTCCCCACCTCCCCATCTCCCCCGCCCAAGCTGTGAAGTTTGTTTTCAACATAGTGTCTGTACATCTCATTGTTATAATGGGTCAACCTGTATCATTATTTCAGCATTTTGTTATTTCCCTTCCCTTCCCCAAATATTTACCTACTTTAGTATAGAAGTTCACAAGCTTTCTCAGGATCTGCTATGGAATTGCTAGATTCTTTGGTCAGAACTGCAGAGGGAACTGAGGACCAGATGGCTAGGCAGGTAGGTGCTGTACCACTTGGGCTTTTTGCTTGCTTATTTTTGAGATAGGATTTCACATTTCTATGACCCTTATATTTACATGTCCCTTGTAGCTATGATGATAGGAAACACCATGCCCATCTTTTTCTTTTTTTTTTTTTTGAGATGGAGTTTTGCTTACATTTCTCCCTAGGCTGGTATCTAAGCATGACCCTTCTGATCTCCAGCTTCTGAGTAGCTGGGATTACATACATGAGTCATTGTTCAGGCTCTCTCCTATTTTCTTATTTATCCCTTCTTTTATTGTTATTTCTTCTTTATTCATGAGATTATGTGGCGAGGCAGGGATGATCTCCAATTCAACTTGTATCATATATTTTGTAAGAAAAACTTCTTCAGCAAGTTAATTAACAGTGAATAAAATGAAGACCATCACCTAGTACTTCACCAAACACCATTCACTCTTTAGTGAAGTCAAATGGGAGAAAGTAAACCATATATGGATTAGTAGAACATATGGAGAAACAAAAAACTACAGAGAAGATATAAGTGAGTGTCATTTTTATAATTCTTTCCAAAATATTATTAAAAGTAAAGAAGATACTATTGATAGTCTGAATTAAATAATTGTTAGAAGTTGTCATATGTTTTATGTATAAAATTAGGTTAACAAGCATGAGAAAACAAGCCTATTATTCTTAATCCAGAATCTTTATCTTCAATGTTAAAAAAGCTCATCAATCTAATAGAAAATGATCAAATGTTAATCAGAGAAATTTACAACAAAGGAAATGAAATGATCATTTTTACTTTTACAATTAGCTAAGGAATACAAGTAAACAAATATAATTTCAACTTATTAAATTGGCAAGCATTAAAAAATAAGCTAACCAGTATTGCTGAGCAGATGTTGTTCAGATCTTCAGATGGGAGTGTAGGTTGAGAAAAACTTTGTGAAAAGCAATTTTTCATTACACATCATGTTTTATAAAATGCCTATGTAGTTGAACCTAAGGAATTACTTATGATTATATATATGCATTTATTTTATTTTAGAGCAAGAAATTATCATATCTAGATTTGCAACAATTGATGAAAAGGAAAGGGAGATTCCATATACTGTGCCTCTGTTGTCTGATCTTCTAGTGGATTGCTTTGGCAATGAGTCTTCTCTTATCACTAGCCATTGTTGTGAAGCAAATCACTTTAAAATGTAGAGAAGCTTTAAAGAGAAATCATCTCACAGTTCCTGTGGGTCAGGAGTATGAGAGTTTCTTGTGCAGGTTCTTATGTGGGTTCTTAGATATTTGCAGTCAAAATGGTAACTGGACCTAGGGCTGCTGTGGAGTTCTGCCTCTCCACATGATCTCATTTAGGACTGTGATATGTGATTTCTACGTGCACTGATTTAGCTCTTCATACTATGAAGGTTTCTGGGAAAGCAGTCAGACCAAGGGCTGCAGTGGACTGCATCTTTTCTTAAAGCAGAAAGTATGTTACATTCTGTAGTCTTAACATTAACATGCCTCCAGTTTTACTTCCTCATATTCTATTGGTTATGAGACCCTAGCACGTACATAGTCATTCCAAATGAGTAAATTAGAACCTATTTCCTAACAGGGATAAGGGGTTGGGGTTGGCAAGACTAAAAAACATCCTGTGGGAGGTGAGATATTGTTGTAGTTAAGTTAAAAAACTACACTCTGCCACACTTGGAATATGAGCCAGGCTGTCCAGGGCCACTGAGTTCAGTCTAAAAAGCATTTTTGTAATTTCATAATAGCAAAAGGATTGCTGTCCCTATTAAAAGTCAAACCCAGGGTGGTGCTCACCTATAATCCCAGCATTTAGGAGGAGGACTCGGTGTGAGGATCTTGAGTTTCAGGCCAGTCTGAGTGACACAGAAAACACTGTTCCAACAGCAAAAAAAAAAAAAAAAAAAAAAAAGAAAAAAAAACCAAAACCCCAAATCTCATTTAGAAAGGAGTGGGGGGAGGGGATAACCTGTTTGGTTTTAAAAAACAAAACTAGTGGAGATTTGTTTCATGTCTACTAATGATGGGGCAGAGATGGGTGTTAAGAGGAAATTCTATGTGAGCTATAAATACAGCATGTGTCTCTTAAGGCATGACAAGAAAACATGGATGTCACTCTTCAGTTCTGAATGACTTTTAACTTTAATTCAGTAGCAAGTAGTATTAGAGAGTTATTATAGAATTATGAATAAATAGTAAATACTTGATGTAGAAGTGTCTACTATTTACTATTTATTCATAATTCTATGAGTGTCTAAAGTTATGATGTGTTGAAATTTTCCAAAAGATGGCAAGTAAAAGCAATGAGTGTTAGGAAAGTAGGTGGTTTGGATTGAGACACATGGATCATTGGAGAGGAATTTGAAGGTAAAGTGATGATAAATCCAATCCAATCAAATGCAGCAAACTGTGGGTATCAGAAATTTATTACAGAAATAAGATTGGTAGGTCAATGTGAATAGCACTGTGAGGCTTGTAATTGTTAGAATTGTAATTTTTTTCTCCTTTATGGAAAACTTTAAGCCATCTAAGTAGAAATCCAAAATCTCGTTTGAGATTCCTTCATTTCCAGCTCCAACTTCATTTCTGGTTACATAGACCTAACAAATTCTGAAAACTTGCTAACCTCTTTACTGCATGGCTATAGTTCTGATATTCACATTACAGATCTTGACCACCCTGCCGCAGCCCTCTGACAGGGTCCCTGCCTGATCTTGCAACTCTAATCATCCAGGGAGAATCTTGTCCAGTCACTCTCTTCTATTCTTGTTTCTTAATGGATAAAAATCTAAAATTCTTGATAAAACACGACATAGCTGAATCCATCCTATCATTCTCTTGCATCTCCTAATCTTGATTCTTTTCTTTCTCTTTTTCTTTTTTTTAATGTCCCTCAAATAAACTACAAGACCTGAATTTTAGCACCTTCATGCATGTGTTCAGACACATGCTTTGTATTTGAAGGGGCATTGTCTAGCCCCTTCTATGCTTGACAAACTCTTTTTTCCCCTCAAGGAGCAATTATTAATTCTCCAGGCCTGTCTACTGTGCCTTATGACAGTAGCCTACATTTGCGATTTGGTTTCCTCACTAGCCTGTGAATTCCCTGAGAATGGGGGCTGTCATCTCTGCATTAATGAGAATTAGCAGAGTATCAGTAACAAGCAGGAATTTAATAGAAGTTGGAAGAGACTTAAATAAAAAGTGGGTAGAAATTCGAAGTCCTCATTCAAAGCCAATGTTGGCATTTGCAAAGCAGTATGAAAAGAGTAGCATTCAAGGAACCAGCAGATGAGACTGGGGTCTTCCAGAACATGTCAGTTTCTGAGAACTACAGCCAAACTGGAATCTGGGCAGGGAAGATGGTTTGAAACTTGGAGTAGTCTCAAAGGTGTCCACTGAGCCCTAAAGAAGAAACTTAAAGTCACGGAGGAAAAGAATTCTTTAGAGTCCGAGAAGAAAAGGTTGAGGTGAACGGGGTAATAATAGTGATATCCAGATTGGTAAAATTCATTTTCACAGGAGCTAGACATCTCTTAGGAACTGGGAACCAGGAACTTGGAATACATCCTTAATTGGAGCAGAAGAGATTTAAACGACAGGTTTTCAGACTGTGAGGCTTATATATTGGGACAGGTTGCTCAGGGAGATGAAGAAACCTCCTGCCCTGTCCTCCTGATAGGGGACAGGGGACTGCTGTGAGGAAGTTCCCACCAACTAAATGAACCTGCTATAGGCGAGAGATGTGACGAAAGAGTCTTCAGGTTTTCTACAAACCCTAGACATCAAGCATAATTTTCTTACTGCCAAGCATTTATAGCATTTCACTCATAGTTGCCTATGAGAAATGTTGAACTTACAAGCATACAGCAAAACAGAATGAACTTTCTTTAAAAAAAAAAAAAAAGCAAACTCAATTCATGATGATATTTGATTCTAAGAAGTTTTTGTCAAGCTGGCTTCCAATTAACAGTCCACTTGCCTCTGCTTTGTTAGCGCAGGAATTACAGGTTGTGCACCACCACACCTATCTCTGTTAAGTCTTGTGCAAAGTGTCATTTCAAAACCAAAACAGCAGCCTTTTTAAAATGGCCTTCTGATTGATTTCAGGTAGCACATGTGCCAGGCAAGGATTGTTATTCTGCTGTCTATAAACAGGACTGTTACTTGGGAATTATAGTCTGCTTCTCCAGCTCTTACAAGACATTTTCTTCTTTTCCAATGGTGCCACAAAGAGATGTTCAGATGTTACTAGTAGAAACTACATTAGCAGTTAAAATTCCTCTGTTTATTTTTTATGTCACTATAAAAATTTGGGCTGTTCTTATGCAAAAATTTATTAGTATTTTCTTAAAATCCTTTAAGTCTTTCCTATACAATAAAAATTTTTAAAGGAAACCCATGTAAACTCCACAAGTTTTTGCTCCTATGTGGTAAGCTTTTAACAGAAACCAGTTCCATGCTACCTGTAATCCATATTAAAGAAAAGCGTTTTGTACATGTTTCTCTGCAAAGTATTAAAAGCAAATGAAGGTTAAAGAGGGGGGCTAAATGATAGTCTTATTCATGGGAACTACCTCCTGATAAACCCAACTATTTTCAATCTTTAGGTCAATTTAAATAATGGAATTGGTTAACTGCATCAAATTAGAAGTAAAGAAAGGGATAAAAATCTATTTCTACAAGTTGTTTTCAAACAAAACATTCTATGGCTGATGTGATACTATATCAGCCTGATTGTACTGTACATAATAAAGCATGCTTGATGATAAAATCCTGCTGGGAGATCTGTTTAATCAGATGCCTTTGATATTATGTGAGTGAAAGCTACTTTGGTTCGAAAGAGTCAAAGGGAAAAATCATTTACTCCTGCAATCAATCTTAATCTGCTGTGGAAGTTAGTGCTCTGTACACACTCCACCCCAATCTTCCACCAAACATAGCGAGACTGAACTGGTGAGGATTTCAGACATGTCTTTCAAAAGTTTATCATAAATCAAGCAAAAGGTTTTCGGTTGGTAGGAATTTTAGTGCGCATTAGTGGCTACAATTAACAGTCACCCAATAATAATTTAAAATTACTTTCTCAAATAGCTTTGTTTGGATCCCATAGGAACATAATTAACATATTTATCTCCCAAGACAATCTCTCTAGTTCACCGACCAGTCTTGAATAGTTTGTGAAGATATGTCACAGAAATAAGACAAGATGAAAAGTTTTATATCTTACTTTTTCTTTCTTCCACGGAGTGGGCTATTTTTGCATTTCCCACAAGCTTGCCACTTGAGTGGTGGAGTTCACCTCCTGCTGCCAGCTCCCACTGGATGTCAGAACAACTCAAGAGTGGGCCACCCTTTGCCAGTTTGAAATTGGTCTTTAAATTATAATCAGCTTTGAAGGAGGCCGTTGGATGGAGAGATTTAGTCCAATAACTTGGAGGGGAGAAGGCTGTGCTTTCCTGCTGCTAGTACCAATGGGCTCTGAATGTGTCCCCAGCGGGGAGGTGAGACCCAGCCAGCCACCAAGTTGCTGATGCAACCTAATGTGTCTTGGGAAGGGAGCAGAACAAAAGACATCACTTACGTTAGGTGATTAGCACCAAATGATGTATGGGAGTGGGAGGGAGTCTGGTACACAAGGAAGGGGAGCTGGCAGTTGCCCTTGTCTGGAGGGGGGAAGGACAAAGCATACTGGCCCTGAACATTTGAGGCCCTGGGGGAGTTCTTAACGGAATCAAGCTGCAGTGGACTATTAGCAGCCTAGTACAGTTAGAGAGCTAAAGTTCTTTGGACATGTGGGACTTAGAGTCAGCTGAGAATATCCAGTAGCAAATACCTATCAGCTACTTACGTATTTCAGAAACAAAAGATAATGGGGAGGCTAACAAATTGCATGTCTTTTTCACTTACTGTTGCTCAGTGTTTCCAGTAAGTAAATGCAGTTTCTCAGCTGAGCTGCTCTTTCAGATTATTGTTAATTAAATAATACTCCCTAAGAAATCTGTCATTACCGGCAGCCAGGAATGGGTTTGTTGAGTTTGCCTGAGGCTGTTAATGCTCCAACAAACAGTCCCTTAATTGCTATAAGAGGTAATTTCATTGGGGATTGTAGTTCACTTTTCCCAACAATTTTATAGCATATTTTATATCTTAAACTTTTTCTTTCTGCTTCTATGTGTGGAGTTCTATAAGGCCAGAGGGATTATTTGTTAATGGCTTATCCACTGAATAGATCATGTATATTTTATTGAATCTGTAATCACCCCCCTTTCCATTACGGCTAAAGAGAATCAACTAATAATAGATTGTAAAATTAACTTACTTTCCTCCTGTCATTTTATTTTTTGTTCTTTGAAATAAGTGACTTTTGCTGGGAGAAATAATTTCAAATGTGTCACCAAACTGATTCTGGCATTATGTCTCATCAGCTGTTTTCATAGTAGACAGGAATATAGGATGCACAGAATAATTATCACTAGGTGTAGTTGAAAGAGGGGGAACAGTGAGGGCATTTGGTTCCAGAAAGGAATGTGTGCCAAAGCCTAGAATTGAAAGTGACCTTATCTGCAAACATTTTCCTTCTGTTCATGAACAGAGACTAAGGACAAGTATTAAGAAAAAGTCACTTTCCCCTCAGTGTTAGGAAAGCCTCCATATGCCATTTCAAAGAGAAGTGCTATTTCAGCCTTTTCCTAAATGACCTCTTTTTCATCATAATGTAATATATTTCTTTCACCTTTTGACGGGTACTTTGGTTTTTTAATAAAGTTACATACTTGTTTCAGAGGAATTATACTTTAGCATGCATCTCGGTGGTATTTCATCCTAACAGTTTCATTTGGTTGAATTAATGTGCAGCTGTGCCTTAGTGGAGGAGGGGGAGAGAGTGAGAGAGGGACCCAGAATCCAGCCTCCAAGTGTAACTTTCCACTTCACATTTCAGCATCACGGTAGTGATCTTTATTTCAAAAAAGACATAATTTAGCTGAATTGCATGGAACACAAAACACATGTGTATGTATGCTTGTATCCGCGATATGTCAGTGATTTACTTTCTCTTCATCAAGTTCAAATCTCAATTTTATATACCTCCCTTATTTGGTTCATGAGGTAATCTTCCTTACCTCTCCTAGATTCTCGTTTCTCGCTTTTCCCATTAAAATGGGAATGGACAGCCACTCCAGCCAGTATGTCTATACATGGCTGAGTACATTGGAGAAAAGTAGGGTTTCCCTTTTGTGTGGACCCCGTATGGATGTCTGAATTGAAGGACCTGGCCTCCCTCACAGTAGGAAATTTGCAAGAATTGCCAGGACAAATTGAGCTTAAGCTTGACAGTTCCTTTCTCTCTTCAGGTGGAAAATGGGAAGAATAAGGAAATAACCATTTTTTGACCAATGGCATAGAAATAAATTGGAGGAAGCCAGTGCCCAATTGTGTCACCTTGTCAGTTGAGACAGGTTGTATACAGGATAGGTGGAGGTGGCCACACAGTCAATCAGCTGCTGGAGCCATTTTCCCACCTGTCCTTGGGCATCTGCATCACAGCATTTGACAAGAGAATTATTCAAGTAAAGAGCCAGCCAGCAAGAGGAGCATGAAGAGATGTGAGGCACAGGGTTCTTACTTATTTTTATCTGGTGAAGACCAGGAAAAAAACATACTCAGCTCTTTTACTAGGTAGCATTGAGAAGAAAATGATCTTTGGTAAGAAATCTGAATCTAGTAAGAAATCTGAATCTAGGGGAAAGAAGCTTATTTGAGGATCCTATCATGTGGCTGGGGATGTAGCTCAGTGGTAGATTACCTGCCTAATGTGCACAAGGCCTTGGGCTCGAAACCCGGTAGCACACCCACAAGCATTCTACTACATAGTTTCTCTACATATCTTTATTAGAATCCATGAGTCTCTGACATATTTTCTATATGATAGTTGTGGCATATCTACCTACCCTTCTTTATGTTTGTGCATATTTATGTACATGTGTATATGCAGACATTGTGTAGCCACGTGTTTTTACATATTCATTAATTTTATATATATGCAGATAGCTGGAAACAATAATACACATATGCAGATGACTGCAAATAAATGGAATAGCATAGGTAATTTTTTCTTATACACACACGCACACACACACACACACACACACTCACTCACACTCACACTCTTTCTCTAAAGATTGAGTCTAATCTATAACACACTACAGGATCCCTTCCAGAAATCCTTCTGCCTTAATGAGAGAGTGGGTTGGGCTGTATGTCATATATAAAACCAATGCTACACTGTTCGTAGCTCTAGGACAGTTGGTAGGAAAGAAGAGGCAGGGCCTTGCCTTTGCCAAACTGGGCAATGAGCTTAGTGAATTATAATTATAAAGACAGCCAGACCACCTGTGACAGCTAATCTGTATTTTAAAAATAACTCTATTTGTGTGTTCATTTAGAAATGTGCATACGTGTGTGTGTGTGTGTGTGTGTGTGTGTGTGTGTGTGTGTGTGTGTGTGTGTGTGTGTGTGTGTGTGTGTGTGTGTGTGTGTGTGTGTGTGTGTTAATGTGCTGTTAACAGCAGGCCGAGACTTTACTCAGTTGCCTCCCAGGTGACTAGACACAGATAAGACAAGAGCTCCAGCCAACTGAAGACTTTCCATCTGCCCTCTGCTTTGCTTGGAAACAACTAGCCAGACCAACGGTTTCTGCTTTGTTCATGCTCCCCCCACCCTTTCTTTTCTGTTGTTGTTCTGATCTGAAGCAGAGGCTGACATGAAGCAAACATGGCATTTCCTTTTGAAAATTGGATTCTGAAATTGGCTTCATCTTTCCAGAAGCTTGGTGCGATTGCCGTTTTTTCCTAGCACTGTGAATGCCAGACCGAGTTTACATGTTAAGCTCCAAAGCTGGGAGACAGTTACCCCATTTGCTTATCTTTTTTTGATTTAGGGGGAAGGTATATTTGGTTTTCTGGTAGTTTTTGTGTTTGAATAGAAGTGGTTTACCCTTGGTAGAAAGAAGGCAAGAAGAAAAAAGGGAAAAAGGAATGAAAAACAGCTTGTAAGCCTTTACTTAGCATATTTTAATAGCAAAATGTGGAATCATGTAAATGTGGCTTCTTAAAGAACTTTATTAGCCTCATCCATAAGCTGTAGTTTACAGTGGACAGCATGGGGCCCTACAGCTCATGGACTGTGGCTAGCTCAGTGCAATTGAAGTGACACTTACATTAAGGTGTGTCCCCTAGACAGTGGATAAGGTGTGAGAGCAGCATATTCTCAGAGCAAGTGGTATTGTTCTGAAAGTGGAAGACTTTTAAGAGTACATTCAGAGAGGGGAAAAATACTGGAGGCACACAGTCCATTAAAAGTCTCTGAGCAGTAACTATGCTAAAGGGAAAAGTAAAAGAAAAGAATACTCTTCCTGGAGTTGATAGACAATGCCTGCAATCCCAGCTGCTTGCTAGGCAGAGATCAGAAGGATTGTGGTTTGAGACCAGTCCCATCAAAGTGTTAGCAAGACCCTGCCTCCACAGATGAACCGAGTGTGGTAGTGTGCCCTGCTGATTCCAGCTACATAGGAGGTATAAGTAGGAGGGTTGTCCATAGGCAAAAAGACAAGACCCTTTTTGAAAAATACCCAATGCGGAAAAGGGCTGGGCAGGGGATGGGGGGAGGGGGTGAGGAGGAGACTAAAGATGTAGAGTACCTGTCTATCAAGCGTGAGGCTTGGAGTTGAAGCTCCAATATTAAAAAAAAGGAATATTTTGAGAAAAAGTTAATCAATATTGTTTGGTACTTTAATACTGTGTCCTCCTCCCTAAACACACACACACACACACACACACACACACACACACACACACACACACACACACACACACACACACACACACACACACACACCCCACATGCATAGATACACTAATATATCATATACACACATACATATACACACATATACAACCCTACAAAATTTTCCTTTACTATAACACCCTTAGCATGTCTTGATGTCTTGAATCCTTAGGGACTGTAAAGAAATGAGTGTATTATGGAGAAATAAGGATTTAAAAATCCTGCTTACAAAGATTTTCACTTGAATTCTCCATGCATGCCATGTAAAAACAAAACTTAAAATTTTAACTCAGTTTCACTTTGAACTTGTGATGGACTCATTGTTGCTCTGAAAGACAGAGTTGAGGCTGTTCACTTCCTAGGGGAGTAACCACCAAGGAAGGAAAAATGCAATCTGCTCTCCATTGTCTTGTGTACAGGCTCTGTGAAGTTGGGTAAATTAATCCCTTTTTGTTTTCCCCTTTACATCTGCAAAATGGACCTTACACTGTCTCATTCCTAATTTTGTTATGTAAGTCATGGCACGTGAAACACAGGAATGAATCATTGGCATACTTGTCACTGGTTGATATGTATTAGCTATTAGCACTAAAAAGAGCACAACAGCATAAGCTTGGGTTCAAGGAGAATTAGATTTAGATTTTGCTTCTTTGTTTTTTGGCAAGTCATTTATTTAATCACTCTGGGGCCCAGAAAGTTTTTAAAACCCAGCATTGTAAAGTTAAGTGAAATATATGTAATGACAAAGCGGCATATGTAGAAGATAGTAGATGCTCAGTACAAGTTTCAGTCTCCCCCCAAAGTCAGGAAGGCAGTATTTTTATGTGGCAAACTGTAATGTTAGACTTTCTTCATCATTGTAGAAATTGAGGAATGGATCTTTCCAGCTTGGATTTCATATCCATTATTAGCCAGAGGTCACATTTCCTCCACGTTATTGAAATTGCAAGTTCTATATTGGGGGTAGTGGGAGGCTCTTTAGTAATGGGATTTGAAATTATACATCGATTGTCACACGAACACACTATTCCTTATGAATTTTGAAGGAAACTCCTAGATGGAACAAATGTCTTCTTCAGCATGACTAGGTAGAAATGGTGAAGTTTTCAAGAGGAGAGGATGGCAGATTATGCCTCACAAGTCTCTGAAGATAGAATAGGAAACATATTTTACTAAAGTAGTTTACATGTGATTTGATGTGAAAAACCAGCTGAGGGTGTCTGAGTAATGTGTTCCCAGGGTCAATACTCTCATTTGTATATTAGACTGAGAGATTGTATCAGGCACTTTATTGTATCTGCCCTTTATAGTCTGGTCTTGGTCCTCTTCCCCAACAGATGAACCTTGAAGCCTTGTATGTAATAAGGGTCTTTGCCTCTGACCTGCTGTCCCAGGCCACAGCAGTTCTGAAGCTGGTGATCACTTGAACTCGATTTCAAATTGTGACAAGCCAACTCATGCTATACACTGAAAAAGTAGAGTGGGGAACTGGAGTGGAAAAAGGGACACTAGGGGCAGGAGAGCCAAGAGGTGAAGAGTTAGGTTCTCTCTCTCTCTCTCTCTCTCTCTCTCTCTCTCTCTCTCTCTCTGTTTCTTTATTCTCTGTTTCACTCTCTCTTTCTTTCTCTTTCTCTGCAGAGTTGCACTTCTTGTTCTCAAATCCTGGCAGTTATTGGTACAATTGTGCATTAATGTCTTCCTTTCCTTTAAATCCAGCTTGAGTGAAAATATTGGTTCCTCAGATCAAAGTTTGCACCAAGAAGTTATATCTATTCTATGGAGATCTTGCCTTGAGTTGTGGATCTGGGAAAAACTGCCTCACAAAATTGTAAAGAATGACTTCTCAGATTTCTAGATTGTTTTGAACACCTTTATTAATGAGGTAGGCTTTTGAGGGTATGGTGATGAATTATCAGCAGTGACTACATGCCTAGAAGAGTGTGTCATGAATGGACTTTTGAGTTCTAACTTTAAAGGATAAGAACTATGTACAGAGTGTTTAAGTAAAACACTAATTTTCTATGGCAAATGTTAGACAACAAGCTTAAAACAGCTAAGATAACTGAGCTAGACTTTTGTTTTTGTAAAAAAAAAAGAGTAGGAATTATTTGGAATTATTTACCTCTTATATTAATTGAATTTTCATTAACTTAAAAGAAGTAATGTTCACTGCATAGTGAAAGGACACTATTTGTTTCTCCTTCGTGATATAGTTTTCTTTAATTTTATATTGTTTATGGAACTAGGAACCTGGCTTTTTAAGACAGGGTCATATCTGGGGTGTTACTGTGATTTTCTAGAACCAAGGCAGGATAAGAATATTTGTTACTGACATTATATCTCATAAATATCCCTTCTGTGTTTTCCGGACACTTTGCTGTGCCATCTAAACTTACTGTTTCATTTCAATGTTAATTTTTTAAATGGATAATTAAGGTTTACTTGTTTCAACAACAAATTTCCAGTCTATGTAATTCCTTCTGAGACTTAAGCATCAGATTTTTGTTTGCAAGATCATTTGTTTGTAATTGTAGATCAGTTCATTTATTAAATTTCTTAACTTTAACCAACTCCAGGATTTGGATTGCTATTTCTATTTTCTCTTATTTTCTTCAGTGTACAGGAAATACCTGTGCTCGTGGCAAAGAGTGTATATATACATGGACAAGATGACCAGTGTGCTCCTAGACATGTCAGTAGTGACTATCTTATGGAAAATTGTGGCTAAGCAAGTCCAGTGGGTTGGAGAGTGTCTAGAGTTAATATACTTGATGCTGTTCTTTGCTTGTTTGGATTTTCTTTTAAGCAGCTGTAGGAGTATTTGTGACTGTCAATGTCTTTTGGACAGTGATCTTATTTTCAATTTAGATTTCAATTTCAAACAGCATCAAAGGGTATTCTTAGGCAGCTAGACTTACTGGGTCAACTCCAGCAAACTCCTTCATGAACATATTTAAAATATTTTGCAGGAAGGACTGGGATCTGAAGGTGCTTGATATTACACGGCTTACTTCAAATCAATCTGCTCCATTTGTAGATATTGTCAGTTCCTAATCTCTCTGAGTTAAGACGACTGTTATCCAGTGATAGAGCTGAGGATATTCTAACTATTGTCAACAGCTTTCTAAATTAAAAAATATGAATAGTTTCTATCAGGACCATGATGGAGAGTTCCAGCTAGTTTCCACACAGCCTTGAGTTTAACTTCAGCTCCATGCTTGCTCATTAATGTCTGCTTTCAACTTTGAGAGGTCTGGCTATTTTTCATTCTGATGTTAATGTTTTCTACTAGTTCAGGATATTGATAAATGGGTGTGGTTGCTTTCAGCTCCTCCTGGCTTTAAGTCACAGCTCACGTTTAATACCAGCTAGTGTTTTGATCAATGATTCTGGAATGAGGGTGATTTTGGCAGGGAACTGTCGGCTCCTGTAGCAAGCTCTGGGGTTCCCAGACTGCACAGGGCATTAGAACATCCAGAAAACAGATGGAAGGGGATCTTCCTGGAGATTACCTGGGCTTTGCTAGTAGTGACAAGTAACAAGTTGAAATTAAGATTTTTAATTTTTTAATTGGAGGCAATGGGAGGGAGAAATACTAGTATCATTGTTCTTTGTCAGGTGGAGGAGGTGAGTTCTATTGCAAGGGAAGACCATGGTTAAGGGATGGGGGCTGATTTGAACAGGAAGAGCAATGAACAAATGATACTTTACATTGTAGGAAGTTGTTAAACTTTATCTCATTAAACCACTAAACTGTTACCTTTTTCCTCAGATATTTCCCTTGAGCTTTTCTTTCTTAAAAGTTAGTAACTGATAACCATAACCGTGCTGCATAAGCAAAAAAACTCTGAGCTTAACATAATGCATATAATGATATTATTAGTAAAATTTAAAAACAAAATTACCATAGTGGTACATATTTAATTATGCATATACTTCTTACTGTGCTACATGGTAATAATGGTCAGAGAATCACATAAACATTTGTGGCTGGTGTTTTGTTTTGTTTTAATAGGGAAGGGAACTAATATTTATTGAAGCTCTAATATCTACTGGGCTCCATGCTGGGTGCTTTACATGTGTTATCTCCTTAATGTATTTCTTATAAAGGAATCTCCAGGGCCAGTGTGGGTGGAGGAGAGACACATTACACCTCTAGGTCTTTCCAACATATACTAAGTTCAAATTCTCTATGACATAGGCCATTTAAATAAAATTCTTAAAATTATTATTGTGGATAAGAAATGTACGGAGGGGTTACAGTTACATAAGTCAGATGTTGAGTATATTTCTTTTTGAACAGTTTCACCTTGTTTTCTCCCAGTTTTTCCTTCCCAACCTTCCTCCCCTACAAATTGTAGAGTTCATTTTTGACTTACTGTCTAGTGAGTAGCACTGTTGCATTAGTTCACCTTAGAGCTGTGGTTAACAATGCATTGTGCTGGTAGCTTCAGTGTGGCCTGGTTTGTGGTCCATTGGATAAATGCCCAGGATTGGGATTGCTGGGTCATAGGGAAGCTCCTTTTAGTCTTAAGGAACCTTCAGTTGGTTTACAGAGTAGCTGAACAAGTCTACATTCCCATCCAACAATGTAGTAGTGTTCCCTTTTGGCCATATCCCTGTCAGTATCTGTTATTGTTAGTTTTCTTGATAATAGCCATTCTAACTGGGGTGAGATGGAATCCCAGTGTCGTCTTGATTTGCATTTCTTTTATGACCAGAGATATTGAACATTTCTTCATGTGTCTATTGACCATCCTTACTACTTCTGAGAGGTCTCTCTTTAAGCCTTTAGCCCATTTATTAATTGAGTTGTTGTTCTTTGAGGATTTGTTTTGGGGGGAGGGATTTAGTTTTTTGTTTAGTTTTTTTTGGGGGGGTGGTTGTGGGGCCTGCCTGAAGTCTGGGCCTGGGCGCTGCCCCTCAGCTCTTCAGCTCAAGGCTAGTGCTCTACCACCTGAGCCACAGCGCCACTTCTGGCTTTTTCTTCTTATGTAGTGCTGAGGAATCGAACCCAGGGCTTCATGCATGCAAAGAAAGCACTCAACCACTGAGTGACATTCCCAGCCCAGGATTTAATTTTTTGAGCTCTAAGTAGATTTTAGATATGAAGCCCTTGTCTGATGTATACTTAGTACAGATCTTCCATTCTGTGGGCTTTCTTTCTTTTTTTCTTTCTTTTTTAGGCAGAAACCTTTTATTTATCATCTGTAATTAGAGGTAGGTGTATATGCCAGATAGGGCATGCCCATCAACTATCTGCTTGCAGATATTTTATTGAAGTGTAGTCAGTTTTCTCTTGCCAGCGTATTTCCTGAGAAGCTCCTCGCCCAACTCTGTAGATAATCAGATTGTTGTTTTGCTAGTTAGATCTTAAACATCTCCAAACACAGGTGAGCTCCCTTGAAGTTTTCAAATGACAAAAACTGTAAGGAAACTCAGGCGAAAATCTGCAGAACAAAGGTAAGCATGAAAACAAAATGGAGAGTGACCAGCAGACCCACCTACATACATGAAAGCTGCAGGATCACTCTTAACTCAGGTATGAATACATTATAGGAAAGGCGAGTGGCAGCTACAGGTATTGTGCAGACCTGAGCTGTCAAAGTCTCTCCAAGTTGTTCTCTCATGCAGTTGGAGATCCCATGGCCACTATCTGTGGGCTTTCTATTTATCTTGCTACCTATGTCCTTTGCCATGCATAAACTCTTCTGTTTGATACACTCCCATTTATAGTCTTTCTCTGATTTGTTGTGATTCTGGATGTTTTCTTAGGAAGTTTTGACCAGTGCCAAGGATCCTTAATGTTTACTCTATACCTTCCTGTAGTATTTTCAGGGTAGCTGGTCTTACATTGAGGTCTTTGATCTGTTTGGAATTTATTCTAGTGCAGGATCTAGTTACAGTTTTCTGAATTGGATATCCAGTTCTGCCAACACCATTTTTTGAAGAGGCTGTCTTTCTTACACGCTTTATTTTTGTCACCCTTATCAAATATTAGATGACAATAGATGTGTGGGTTCATTTCTGGGTTTTCTGTTCTATTCCATTAGTCCTCATGCCTATTCTTGTGCCAGTACCAAGCTGTTTTTATTACCACAGCTTTGTAATAGAGTTTGAAGTTTGGTATTAATATTCTTCCATCACTGTTTTTCCTGCTAAGGATTGATTTTGCTATTCAGGTCTTCTATTACTCTATATCATTGAAGAATGATGTCAGGATTTTGGTGGGTATTGCATTGAATTTGTAGATAGCTTTGGGCAGTATTTCCATTTTCATATTAACCCTTACAATCCAGGGGCATGGAATCATTATACCTCTATACCTTTGTAACATATGCTAAATTCAAATTCTCTATTGTATATTCCATTTAAATAATTTATTTGATAGAAGTTTATATATATGATTGTTCAAACTTACTTTTCACAAAATGCAAAATTGTTCTTTGCTACTAAAACTCAAACATTTGTTATGTCTTTAGTGACAATGTTAAATAGTATCATACCATTTGTTAGTACTTATTACTGAGATACTCTAAAATAGTTTCTGATCCAAAAATATTGAAAGACATTTACTCCTACACCAATATATTACTTTAAAATAATACTCTGATGAAAATATTTTACTATTCTCTACAGTGGGTATTAATGTTCAGATGTGGAAGTTTGGAAAAACAAGGGGGAGACACAAAGGACTAATGAAAAAAGAAACTCAGCAGTACTTTCCCATAATAAATAAAACTATAAAATGAAGAAAGTGGATACTCTCAAGTTTATTTTGGGACCAGAGTTGATCTGATTCTGTGATTTCTGTCAGAGAAGAATGGTGGAGCTGCCCCAGTCACTCCCATAAGCAGCTGTCAGGCATGGAAAGTCCAGTTCAGTAGCAGGGGTAACTGGTTAAGCACCATTGCATTTATGAGGTTGCCTTCCAATGGTATTATGATATATAGTTTTGCTTTTCATTCATAGTTTCTGGCCCATTACTTATGGACCTTTTTTTGTTTTGTCTTGTTTTGCTTGTCCTGGGCCTTGAAATCTGGGCCTGGGCACTGTCCCTGAGCTTCTTTTGTTCAAAGCTAACACTCTACCACTTTAGCCATAGTGACATTCCCTGCTTTTTTGAGTAGCTTATTAGAAATAAGAGTCTCACAGACTTTCTTGCTGGGGCTGGCTTCAAACCGTAATTCTCAGATTTCTGTCTCCTGAGTAGCTAAGATTATAGGTGTGAGTCATTGGTGCCTAGCTGGCCCTTGTATTCTAAATTACTTAAGTATGATTTGGGCACTTAAGCCCTTAGAAAGCAAAGTGTCTCTTGATATTCTCTTGCACTTTTGTCTGCTTCCTTTTTCTCCTTGTTCAGTCTATAAAGACTATCATTCCTCTCACTTAGGGCAAGTCATAGAAACTCCTATCTTTCCCCTGCCTTTCAGTTTTAGAGCTGGTCATAAAGAAATTCTCTGATATAACTAGTCTGACAATAGAATCATAAGAACCACCTTCTGTTTTCACTGTATTTGATTCTAGTGCTCTGTATCTTGTATATACATTTTTCTAATTTGGGAAAGGGAAGGGAAATAACAAAATGCTGAAACAAGGATACAAGTTAACCCATTGTAACAATGAGATGCACCAGACACTATGCTGTAAATGAACTTTACAACTTTGGGGTTGGTGAGGGAGAGGAGTTGGGGAGTTAGGGAGGGAAGGGATGGTTGGGGAAAAACAAATGCTTGATAGGAAATGCACTCATTACCTTACTCATGTAACTGTAACCCTTCTATATGGTATCTTTAAATAAAAAATATTTTAAAAAAGGACCATCTTCCTCCCTCCATTTCAAAGGGAGTCTTGTCCCGTATCTAGGAAGAAGAAAAGATGTACAGAGAGTCCAAGAAGTTGAGTGGACAGCCTTGCTGGTTTTCTCCCCGCTCAATCTGTTAGCATCAGATCATGCTCTTTCTGTCTAATCACCTCCTACATAATTGTCCATGCTTTATCATGTCCGTGCAATGAATCCTTAAATTGTAAAGGGATAGAGTTCAGAGATCGTTGTGATAGAGCAGAATAGCATGACAGGAGAGGGCGGGGAAAGCTCCATGCCCCTCCCCCAATACCTCCTTCCCCTTGTGAGACACCCAACTTGAGGATGAGGTTGTGGGAACCCTGATTTATAGCTAGCTGGTTAAGTAGCACAAGGAAAACAACTAGAGGCTCTGCAGCTGGCATCTACAGTGTGTGAGAGCCAGTGTGTGGTGACAGAGTCCTCAACCTTGAGACCTGGCACAACCTCCTGATCGACAATGCAGAAATGAATTGAATGAAAGGATATCCAGCTGGTGTCTGCTGCAGAATTGATGGCTTGCTTGCTGGTACAAAAATCATCCTGACCTTTCGAGGTCACAGAAATGATCTGTTATTAGTATATGGAAGAAACTGAGTTGAGTTTTTTCCCCTCCATTTTACAACCACACCAGCTATACCACATACGTTTGCAGTTTACTATTGCTACAGCTAAGATGTGCTTTGAGATTACACTTCCTACTTTCTATCATTTGCCTGACATTAAGCATAAAGTCTGTTGTTCTGAGCTCCATGCCAGGGAGACTAGTTACAAAGGTACCCAGAGGAGCTTGGTCCAAAATGGCTTTGAGATGTGAATATCAGTGCAGAATTATGTCAAGGTCACATGTATTTATTTAATATTTTTCCTAAACAGTTTCTTGACTTTAAAATGTCTTTGGAGTTTCAAACTGAAAATTCTAATTCCTTTCTGTGAGCTCAGTCTCTATGTAAAACTCGCTTTTGGCCTGCCAAATTGAAAGCATCTGGATGGAATACGGAATTTAGGTCATTTTTTTTTAAACCAATGTGTCCTTCTCTAGAAGAAAGGAAATCAAATCCAATAACATCACACAGAACAGAGGATAAAATGGTTCCAACAAGCACTTTTCTTTCTAAAAGTTTATTGAAATGAATTGTGCAAAACTTTCCCCTTTCCCTATTGCTACTTTTCCAGGTCTCAGACCTCAGTGCTGATTTGAATTTTTAAAGAGTTACATCCTCCCATTTCACTATCACAACCATTCTCTGCTAATAGGAATGACTAGCACATTTCCTACATAATACCTGAGGTTACCTGAGGTTAACCATGGACTTTCTCTTCCTTCCCCAGTGGAGGTTTCCAAAACGGTGTTGCTGGGTTTCTCAGACTTGACAGTGCATAGGAATCTTTCAAGGGTTTTGTTATAATTTGCAGATTATTTTATTAGCTTAATCTGAGGTGGTCCAATCTTTACATTACTCTGAAGCTCTGAGGAATGCAAATATCTGCTAGTTAATGGGTAACATCTTGAGTTCAAAGGGTAGCATGATTCTAAAACATGTAGTTAGGCCAACTTTCTTTTTTTTGTATGTTCTTTATTGTAAAAATGCTGTACAGAGGGGTTACAGTTACATGAGCAAGGTAATGAGTACATTTCCTAATGAGCATTGTTGCTTCCTCCTTTGTTTTCTCCCTACCATCCCTTCCCTCCCACCTCCACAACTAACACCTCTCTCCCCCCAGCCAACTTTCTTAGTTCAGTGTTTCTCCCAATACTTTATGATTTCTGAGTTTGGGATGTAATTCTAACACTTCCTCCTTGTCTTCCATTCTAACTCTCACCTACGATCACTGAAACTTTAAAAAAAAATGTACACAGAGTATGGTCATTAATGAGAAAGCACTTTTAATTGGGTAGAGACAAGGAAAGCAGAGGAAAGGAAAGAGGTATATCTAGGCTGAATCCATAGTTCATCATCAGAATATAATTTTATCAGAGGTGATAAGAGTTTCATTAGTATTTACTTAGCACTAAGGTAAATAACATCTCAAATAGTAGTAGATCAGCAATATTTAATTTTCAGCTCTTCATGTGCTCTAAAAAAAGGTTATAATATGACTGGAGCTATTATATCCACAGAAGCACTTAAGACTGATAGATATAATGTTCCACTTAGGAGCTATTATGGTACAATTAACTAGATGGTATTAAAAGGAAGTTTCTTAAAACACTTAAAGTTGTAAAGCTTTTCAGAAATAGATTCGTGCTTCTCAAGTAAATACAAACAAGGCTGGGAGTCATTTGAGTAGATAATAAAAGAAAACAACAAACCCAACTCTGGCTCCCTGTGGATGAGATTTAAAGCAATGTATCTATGCTACTTTCTGCAATTAACATAAAATATACTTAAATCTAGAAGATTCACTCTGCTATCACCTTCCCACACAACAAACACAAATCCCAAGCTAATTTGCCTTCATTAATTCACATGCAATTGCAAGGCTGATTTCTGCTCTCTTAGATGCTTATGTACAGTTTACTTCCAAGTCAAGTTACTGCATATGGGCCCTTTAGCTTCTGTTCAGATCCTGAAGGAATAACAGGTCATACCTGTCATGAGCCTTTCAGCTCAGTTTTCCCACCCTGGGGGAGGCTCTACTGATGAATACAGATTTCAACAATTTTGTGGCCACAATTTCTTACCCATTGTCTGGCATGACTCTGACCCAGCTGGTTGGCTCTGAAAGGGAGAAGTCTCTGGTGGCCTCATGTAGGGAGAAAGAGTTTCCCAGTCCTTCTTTGAGGGCAACTTTCCTTATTTCTTCTCCACAGGTACTACAAGAGTTGAGCTTATGCATTATGATAGAGGACCCAGTAAATCATTAGCAATTCCCAGTGTTTGAAGTTCTTTTTGGCAGGGTATCTTTAGAATATTCTGTTTCTCTTGTGAACTAAGGGAGACTTTATTCTCAAATACAGCTAATTATAAACAGGAAAATGCATTGGTACAGTATTATGATCACTTATAGTAAAGAAGGAAGAAAGGAAGGAGGTTATGGAGAATGGGCAATAGACTTGGAGAGAAGATATAGGAAAGCAGAAGAAATAACTAGAAGACATGATGTCATGTTGACTTAAACACTTGTGCATGCTCTATATGTATGTCTTTTTAGAAGTGTTCAAAGGAAGACTAACTCCTTTATTCATAAAAAGAATCAGCTGAGAACCCAGATTGCTTACTGGGGAATTTGCATTTTAAATTTAGATGTAACAGAAAGGGGGGGGGCAACAACAGTGTGAGGTCAACCAGGAACCCACAATGGGTTGCTGGGCAACAGAGGCTCCATACCTGACAGTATGGAGAAGGGGTTGGGGAAGAGGCTGGAGAATTCTCAGCTCCATCTGTGTTGAGTTTTGGGTTGACTTTAGAAAGCACTGCACTCCTACTGGCGCTGCAAAGGAGCCAGTAGGATCTTGTGACATATTTCATATGCTCTATATTCTGTAAACTTTAGAACAGCCCCAGAGAGTAGGAAAACCCTAAACATGTTCCTTTATCATTATATTTGACCTTTCCAACAAGTCTGTGAAGTAGATGTGACAGGCATTAATACTAATGTCATCCAGTCAAATGGTAGAAATTGAATTGCTTGATGTAATTTGTCCAACTAGGCAGGAATAATTCAGATTCATTGCATTTGAATAGGGCATGGCTCTACCACTATGACACTGAGGACAAACAATGTAACTTTTGTACACCTCAGCTTTTTTATCTATAAAATAAGATGACAATATGAATGCCTGACTCTAAAGGTTGTTGTCCTTGTCAAATGATATAATACATAATACAAATGAGATAATACAATAATACAGGTATAACAATATCTGTAAAAAAAACCTGAAAAGTACTAAATAAATGCTGGGTATTATTATTACTGAGCTATTTTGATCAGATATTCTAAGTTCACTCCCAACAGTTCATTTCAATAACCTACTGAGGTATATCAGTCTTTGGAGATTGACTTTTGCTCCACAATGGAAGAAAAAATAGAGACTTAAAAAAAGAGTGAAGGCTCTGTTTATGAGGGTTTCTGATTGGCAAAAGTTCTATAAGAACTTGGTAAGAGTCAACATGAGAGAGAGAGAGAGAGACAGATAGACAGAGAAAGAGGCAGAGAGATACAGACAGAGAGACAGAGAGAGAAAGAGACAGAGACAGAGAGAGAGAGAAAGAGAGAATCCTCAGTTGTGTGAACATATAATGAGAAGATGGTCATTGGCCATCATCTAATCAGGAAAAGGTTCCAGATCTGTTGGAACCTTGATATAAATCTTCCCATGCCTCTAGATCAGTGAGAAGCAAGTGACTGTTATTTCAATAATGTGGTATTCTAGTTTAGCATCCCAAACTGCCTGAGACAGATTCATTAAATTAAGGCGTCTTTTTAAGAAAGATAAAGTGTTTCCATTGCAAACTGTCTCTCTTCCAAATGTAGGTTTTTATAGCTAAAATTGTCTTGCTTTCAAGACATCTCTTCCCAAACTTTGTTTTTTGGATTTTAAATAGTTATGCAATTATATAGTCTGTTAGACCATAAATAATTTTTATTTTTTAAACATAAAAACAACTCTATTAAGATTACAATTACATTTGAATACTTATCTTGGGGTTAATTCCCCTAACATCAACTTATCTGACCTTTTCTGCTTGACTCAGACATACACTAGTTATTGCAAATAAGGGAAACCATGGGACCTATGTTTCTTTGGGCATGGCTTACTTCACTTAATATAATTTTTTCCAAGTCTTTCCATTTCCTAACAAATGGGGCAATGTCATTCTTTCTGATGGAGGCATAGAATTCCACTGTGTATATATAACACATTTTCTTGATCCACAGTATTCAAATTTTTTTTTGTTTTTTTTCCCTTTCATGCAATTGTTTCTATCATATTTATAAGATGATTTCTATGTTGCTTTGTATGTCTCTCCCCCACAGTATAACCCATACTTTCACTGTATTTGATGTTGGTATAATTTGTGGAGGGGAAGGGAAAAAAACAAATCGTTTAACTAGGGATACAGGTGGACCCATTGCAACAATGAGATGTGCAAGTCATTATGTCCAAACATGAACTTAACAACTTTGGTGGTGGGGGGGGGGGGGGAAAGGATCTGGTAGGGAGAGGGGAGGAGTATGGGAAGGGATGGGAAGGGGAAACAAAGAGGAGGCAACAATGCTTGATAAGAAATGTACTCGTTATCTTGCCCAGGTAATTGTAACTCCTCTGTAAGGTATTCTCACAATTAAAAAAAAAGATTACAATTACAGAAGAGATTTAGTTTGCAGGTTTTAACTATAAGAAGTGCATCATGTCCCACCCCAAAACAACAAATAGAAGCAGTGATAGGACTGGGAAAACACAGAAAAGAATCTTGTAAAGAAGGATACAGAAGGTCCAGGCCAGTCATGCTTTATATTTGGTAAGAAAGGAAGTAAATATTTTGAGTATACTACTATCAAATGTATTAAAAATCTAGCAGCCATTTTGTTTCTGTGTGCACATAGAGTAAATTAGAGAAATAGGGTCACCCAAACCATAGGATAAAGGGCTGAGGTTGTCAGCATATGGTAGATTGGAGCCACTCCAAACAGTTAAGCTAATTAAATGATAAGGTCAGGAGGGTGCAAGTTTTAGAACTCTGTCCAGTAAATTCTACAGTGAAGAGTAGTCTAGAAGTTATAAACATACCTGCCTGTTTCAACATTTTTCAGTAAGTTTTAAAAAGCTGTTTATTCAATGGATGGTCAGTATGGTGATGTTATTTATCTGTTTGACTTATGCAACAAATAATTCGATATACAATTGAAAGATCGTTTTATGACATTTAGCATGTAATTATATGGTCTGGATCTTTATACTAAAACATATTTTTCTTGGTTATCTAATGAATTGTAATACTTCATACACTCACATCTGGCAGATAGTTTTTTTTTTAATTTTATTTTATTTTATTTGAGAACATACTGTACAGAGGGGTTACAATTACATTGGCAGGATAATGCATACATTTCTTACCAAGCATTGCAGCCTCCTCCTTTGTTTACCCTTCACCTCCCTTCCCAGCCTCCCCCCTCCCCCCCACCCAATCATACCCCCCTCCCCCCCCACACCGACATTGTAAAGCTTGCTTTGACATGACATTTTGTAATTCTCCTTGTTGCAACAGGTCCACCTGAATCCTTAAACGACTTGTTTGTCCCCATCTCCTCCACATGTTATACTGACATCAAATAAAGTGAAAGCGGGGGTTACACTGTGGGGGAAGGACATACAAAGCAATAAAGAAATAATCTTATAAATGCATTAGAAACACATGCATGAAAGAAACGAAAACATTAAAATACATATTTAAGGGTTCGTTTTCCTAACATCACATTATCTGACCTATTCCGCTTGACTCATACCTATACTAGGTATTGCAAATAAGGGGAACCATGGGACCTATGTTTCTTTGAGCCTGGCTTACTTCACTTAATATAATTTTTTCCAAGCCTTTCCATTTCCTAACAAATGGGGAAATGTCATTCTTCTGATGGAGGCATAGAATTCCATTGTGTATATATACCACATTTTCTTGATCCATTCATCTACTGAGGGGCATCTGGGTTGGTTCCATATCTTAGCTATGGTAAATAATGCTGCAATAAACATAGTTGTGCTGGTAGCTTTAGTGTGGTCTTGTTTGTATACATTTGGGTAAATGCCCAAAAGTGGGATTGCTGGATCATAGGGGAGATCTATGTGAAGTCTTTTGAGGAACCTCCATACTGCTTTCCAAAGTGGTTGAACAAGTTTACATTCCCACCAACAATGAAGTAAGGTTCCTTTCTGTCCACATCCCCTCCAGCATCTGTTGTTGTTAGAGTTCTTGATTTTTGCTGTTCTAACTGGAGTGAGGTGATATCTCAATGTTGTTTTGATTTGCATTTCTTTTATGGCTAGGGATGTTGAACATTTCTTCATGTGTCTATTGGCCATCCTTCTTTCTTCTTCAGAGAAGCTTCTCTTTAAGTCTTTTGCCCACTTATTTATTGGGCAGTTGTTTCTTTGAGGATTTGTTGTTGGGTGGTTTAATTTTTTGAGTTCCAAGTATATTTTAGATATGAGACCCTTGTCCGTTGTATGGCTAGTAAAGATCTTCTCCCAATCTGTGGGCTTTCTATTGATCTTGCTAGCTATGTCATTTGCCCTGCAGAAGCTCTGCAACCTTATGCAATCCCATTTGTCCAACCTTTCTTTGATTTGTTGTGTTTCCGGGTCTCTATTCAGAAAATTTTGGCCTGAGCCAAGGAGACCTAGGGTTTCTCCTATTCCATCCTGTAATGTTTTCAGAGTGTCTGCTTTGAGTTCAAGGTCTTTGATCCATTTGGAGTTGATTCTGGTGCAGGGTGATATATAAGGATCTAGCTTTAGTTTTCTACATGTAGTTAACCAATTTTGCCAGCACCATTTACTGAAGAGGCTGTCTTTCTTCCATTCTATTGTTTTAGCTTCCTTATTGAAGATTAGATGGCTATAGGTCTGTAGGTTCATTTCTGGGTTTTCAATTCTATTCCATTGGTCCTGAGGTCTGTTCTTATGCCAATACCAAGCTGTTTTGATTACAATGGCTTTATAGTAGAGTTTGAAATTTGGTATTGATATTCCTCCAGCAGCGTTCTTCCCGTTGAGGAGTGTTTTTGCTATTCGGGGTCTTTTATTGTTCCATATGAATTTTTGGATTGCCTCTTCTATTTCCTTGAAGAATGAGGGTGGAATTTTGATAGGTATCGCGTTGAATTTGTAGATAGCCTTAGGAAGTATTGCCATTTTCACGATGTTAATCTTGCCAATCCAGGAGCATGGGAGGTTTTGCCATTTTTTAAGTTCTGTGTTGATTTCCTTTTTCAAGATTTTAAAGTTTTCATCATAGAGGTCCTTCACTTCTTTAGTTAAGTTAATTCCTAGGTATTTTATTTTTTGTGGGGCTATTACAAATGGAGTTGCTTTCCTAATTTCAGCCACACTTTTCTCATTGTTGGCATACAGAAAAGCCATTGATTTTTGGGGGTTAATTTTATAACCTGCTACTTTGCCAAAGTTTTGAATCAGCTTGAGTACTTTGGGAGTGGAGTCTATGGGATTCTTTAAATACAAGATCATGTCATCTGCAAAGAGGGAGAGTTTTATTTCTTCTTTCCCTATTTGGATCCCCTTTATGTCTGCATCTTGTCTTATTGCTGTAGCTAGGCATTCTAATACTAGATTGAAGAGAAGTGGAGAGAGTGGGCATCCTTGTCTTGTTCCTGAGTTAAGAGGAAATGGCTTTAGTTTTTCACCATTGAGTATAATGCTGGCTGTAGGTTTGTCATATACAGCCTTTATTGTATTGAGGAATGTTCCATGGATTCCTAATTTTTCCAAAACCTTCATCATAAAGGGGTGTTGGATCTTGTCAAATGCTTATTCTGCGTCTATTGAGATAACCATGTGGTTCTTGTTCTTGCTCCTGTTGATGTGATGAATAATATTAATTGATTTGCGTATATTGAACCAGCTTTGCATCCCTGAAATGAATCCTGTTTGATCGTGGTGTATGATTTTTTGGATGAATTGTTGAAGTCGATTGGCCAAAATTTTGTTGAGAAGTTTTGCATCAATGTTCATCAAAGAAATGGGTCTATAGTTCTCTTTTTTTGATGAGTCCCTGCCCGGTTTTGGGATGAGGGTTATGATGGCTTCATAGAATGTGTTCGGTAGTGAGCTTTCTCTTTCAATTTCATTGAAGAGTTGGAGGAGAATTGGTGTGAGCTCTGCTTTGAAGGCCTTGTAAAATTCCGCTGTAAAACCATCTGGTCCTGGACTTTTCTTAGCTGGGAGGTCTCTTATTGCTGTTTCTATTTCAATGCTTGTTATGGGCCTGTTAAGATAGTTTAACTCATTTTGGTTTAGTTTTGGCATGTCAATATTTGCTAGGAAGAGGTCCATTTCTGTCAAGTTGTCAAACTTATCAGCATAAAGTTTTGAGAAGTATTCCCTTATAATGTTCTGAATCTTGGTTGTTTCCGTGGTGATGTTTCCATTCTCATCTCTGAGTTTATTAATTTGGGTGTGTTCTCTTCTTTTTCTGATAAGATTTGGCAGATAGTTTTATGTTTGTATGATTATGTGGTCAAAAGAATATTGTTAGGTGAACAGTATGTCCTTCCATGGTTTTATAAGTAGCCATATAGAAGAAAATATAGAAAAGTGACTCAGAAGTCATATGACATTATGGTTCTTTAAATATGTACATTCATGTTTCAAAAGAAGAGGTGATCTATTTTCCCCAAAATAATTTGTCTTTGTCTACGGACTTTTTAATTAACTAAATGACAGACTGTATTTAGAATTTCTTGAGATTTTTCTTCTTGTATTTGTTTTCTATTCCAGGATTCAAACCAGGACATTACATTGCATTTAGTTATGTCTCTTTTGTCTAATTTATGAACTTTTTTTTTCTCCCACATTGTTTTTTTAACATCTGTGACTTGTACAAGAGGGGTTTCATTTTTTACATGACAAAATATGAATACATCTTGATCAGAATCACCTCCTCCACCACTCTCCCTCTACCTTCTACATCTTTATGATATCATTATGAACAAGCATGATTGTTCCATTTTGACACATGTATGTAAAAGTATCTCTGCCATACTTATCTTCCAGCTACACTTTCTATTTTAACCCCTCATCTTGCCCAATGAAAATTGGGCAGAATTTTTATGCCTTTGAAGATTACTGGTTAGATGTTTGGAAGAATAATAACTTTTGGTTTGATTTTTGTTGGAAAAGTAGACTAGAAATGTATATAGTATAGGACATATATGAATAAAATGATAAAGAGGAATGCAATATAAACTAAATGAAGGAAGGGGCTTTCATTGGAAAACTATTGGTAGGGAGATTGAAAGAAAGTTTTTAATAAGCTCATCTGGAAAAGCCACATAGTAGAAAGCAATGTGTGGTATTTTTTTCTTGCAGATACTAAATTAACTTTAAAGCTATAATGATTTAGTCATTATATTACTAAGAGCCAAACATACAGGAAAATCAGTGAAACAGAACAACTATACATATCTTAGACTTTAGTCAATGTTTGGCATTTTCAGTTTTTATAAAAAGAAAGCACATCAAAATACTATCTCTAAGCAGCAGTGTACCATCGAATGTTTATAACTAGATTTCTAAAAGGAAATATATACTTTATACAAAATAAAGTTATCATAAATAATAAAAATACATGACACATCTTAGTATAAATGAATGTAATTCTATATGGTCAGTTAATTCTCAGAAAATGCTTTCCTTAATTATTTTCTAACTTGGAATCATTAGTCAACATTTAGCCATGAGTTGATGAATGGACGAGTATTTTCAGGCTGTTAACCCAGCGAATATATTCTTATTTTTCTTATTAAAACCTTATATGTGGCCTCTTTTTGTTAAACTATTACTCACCTTCATTTACATAATTAAACTGAAAACTCAAGGTCAGCACTAAATGAAATCCTGACTTGCAGCATTTTCTGAGGTACATAGGGCAAATACTTAAACCATATCCAATTTCATAATAATTGATTATAGAGTTGGGATCAAATGGAGATAGGGATAACCCAGCATTGTATTGTAGTTCCATATTTCAGATAACATAATCACAACTGACTTCAAGAGCATAGATGATAGTAATATTTAGTAAAATAATTAAGAAGTAGTATGCCTTTGTTTTCAGTCTAGTTTTTGAATTGCAAATTTATATAATTTTATATTTTATTGGTTCAAAATTCTTGAAAACTTGGCAGTTAGCTTTTATGAGCTAACTTACTGGCTCATAACTTGTTTTCATAACTTTAATATGTCACTGTCACTAAGGCAAGACCACAAAATATTTAAATCATAAACAAAGTTTTAAAAAGGATACAAATTATAGAGTAGATTATTTGCTTTTCTGAAAGGAAAATTATCAATATATATTAAAATATAAAAGAAAACATGGTATATATACACAATGGAATTCTATCCCTCTATCAGAAAGAATGACATTGCCCCATTTGTTAGGAAATGGAAAGACTTGGAAAAAATTTTAAGTGAAGTAAGCCAGGCACAAAGAAACATAGGTCCTATGGTTTCCCTTATTTGAAATAACTAGTATATGTCTGAGACAAGCAGAAATGATCAGATAAGTTGAGGTTAGGTGAAATAAACCCCAAGATAAAGATTTAAGTGGTTTTTCTTTCTTGCTATTGTTTCTAACATATTTATAAGATGATTTCTTTGTTGCTTTGTATGTCCCTCCCCCACGGGATAACCCCTGTTTTCACTGTATTTGATGTTGGTATTCTTTGTGAAGGGGAAGGGAAAAAACAAATTGTTTAAATGGGGATACAGGTGGACGCATTGCAACAATGAGATGTACAAGACATTATGTCCAAAATGAACTTTACAACATTGGTGTGGGGGGAGGGTTCGGTGGAGGGGCGGGGCTTAGATGGGAAGGGATGGGAAGGGGAAACAAAGGAGGAGGCAACAATGCTTGATAAGAAATGTACTCATTACCTTGCTCAGGTAATTATAACCCCTTTGTACGGTATTTTCACAATAAAAAAAAGAATAAAATCAATAGACCTTAAGAATATGGTTCAATATTTTGAAAATACAGGATCTGTATATATACACATATGTATAGAACTTGTGTGGAAGAGTACATACAAATTATTAATAGAGGACGCCTTAGTCATATTTTCCCAACACCATGAAAAAATGCTCAAGATAAATAAAAGGAGATGAGGCTTATTTGGTTCATGATTTCAGAGGTTTCCATCCATGGTTACTTGTCCCTCTTGATTTGTAGCCTGTGGCAGAATGATGGAAGATTGTTGTGGGATAAAGTTGTTTATCTCATAATGGCCAGGAAGCAAAAGAAGAAATAGGAAAGGTTCTTGTGTTTCTTTCAGAGTGAAGCCTGTAACTTCCTTCTAGTAGATGCATCTTCTAAGTATTCTACCATCTCCCCAAAGGGACAAAGCTGGAAACCAAGCCATTAGCATAGGAGCTTCTGGGGGACATTTTGGATCAAAATAATAATAGAAGCAAACTTGTGTACTGTGAATAAATGGGTGAAGATTGGAATTTCATTTTCAGTCTTCTGTAGCTATGTGACATTGGCTGGGATACTGCCCACTCTGAGTTTAATTTTCCTTCTCTGAAAAACAGGATAGACAGGGTTGTGCTCCATGCCTTTCACTTACTTCCTGGTGACTTTGCACCCATTATTTAAGTATTGTACAGTTTAATTTCCCTGTCTGAAAAATGGGGTTAATGGAAATAGTAATACCTACCTGTCTCATAGTAGTATATCAAATAATACCTACCTGTCTCATAGTAGTATATCAAATGAACTAAAATGTATGTTTGGCATTTGATAGGTTTTGATTATTCTTAATACTTACAAAATAGGATACTGTTACTACTGCTGCTAAGATGTGCCTCAAAATTTTGTTGTGTGGATTACATTAAGTAAAATACTTGACATCTATAAGTTTTTAACATGTGCTAGTTGCATTTATACTGAATGTACTATGACAAAAGACAGCTTAGTTTTATTGCACAAAATAACCAAAGTAATATAGAATATAGATAACAGAAGACTGAATGCAATATTATTGATTTTTATTCAATGAAGAATCAAAATTATTATTCATTTATACAACATAGATTCTATTTCAAGATTTAGGCTGTCTCATTAAACAGCACAGATATATCTGTATAATTTTATATTTGGAAATGTCCATGGGATCATCTTAATTCTTTATGATTCCATTAACTCAAAATAATTTGTACTGCCTTAGTTGATGGTCTCTGTGAATGGAAGCAGTACAGTTATGCTATTTTAAATAATTTAGAGTGTCATGTTCCCTACCACCTATCCATCTGGACAGTATATTATTCTGTCAACATAAACCTTAGATGCCAACATTATGCCTGTTCTTTTAATTTTAATGCTGAACCAGACATCAGATGTGTGAGGATCAGAGATTCTCTCTCTCTCTCTCTCTCTCTCTCTCTCTCTCTCTCTCTCTCTATATATATATATATATATATATATATATAAACACATATATATGATATACTTTAATATATGATATACTTTAACAAATGACAGAAAGGGAAGGCTAAGTGACAGATCATATTTAGTTACAAATAAGGAAAGAACTCATTGCTCAGGAGTGTTAAAGTTGCAGGTGAATAGAAGAAGGGTTTTATTTCTTCCCTGACAGAATAAATTTATCTCCTTAAAAGTCACCTTTATGCTTTCTACTTATCACTGCAAAGGCTGCATTCTGTATTTCAATTTTATGTGGACAAGACATTAATTTTAAGTGAAAGACATTGTTCAGTGCTGAAATTAAATGAGGTTGTTATTGGTTTGCATGGTAAAGGTAGAGGGTTTTGGTCCATGTTTGGTTTTATTGAGAAAAGTCCTTTATGATTTTGGTTCCCTTAACTTTTTTTTAGAACTGAATGCAAAATATAAATGGGGCAATAAAGTCATCGTGATGTTGAAAGCCATCAGTAACAACTGTAAGTATCAGGAGTCAGGGTGTACATTTGATTTTATCAAGAAGGATGATAATCTTTCCTCAGTTGAAAGATCAATATGGCTTCTTAGAACTGATTTTAGATACAAAAATCCAAAGAGGGTTGATATCGCTTATTGAGAATGGAACTTCAAAAGACAGTTGTCTTAAACACAAGTTCAGTGTTTTCAATAATAACGTTGTTGGAGGTATAACTTAAAACAGTAGAGTACCTGCCTGGCAAACACAAGGCCATGAGATCTAACCCCACTAGTACCTCCCTAAAACAAGTAAACAACAATAAAATCTCCAATTTCTATTCCTTTCTTAAAACCTCCAGAAAGGTTTAGTTACTCCTGATATGCTAACGTCATCAAGTTGACAGGGTAGAGACAAACAGGATGAATCTTTTTCATTTTGTTACTGCTATTTTAGAATGAATATTTAAAACAACCTGAACATGTTTGATATTGTTATGGTTTGACTAGGAAGTAGCCTCTATATACTTACTGTTGAAGGCTGGTTCCTAAGCTGTTAGAAAATGGGGCTCCCTAGAGGAAGCAGATCACTGGGGTGATGTTCTTGAGGACTGTGTCTTTCCTTCCCCCCTCCTCCTTTCCTGCTTCTCTTTTCCATTTCCTGTCTGTCATGAGGTAAGTTGCTTGTCACATGCTACTGCTGCCACAGTGTTTGGACTCATCATGTATTAACAAAACCCTCTAAAACTGAGAGCCAAAAATAGATCCTTCCTTCTTTAATTGTTTCAAATATTCGGTCACAACAGTCAGAGGCTTTTCATGTGTATCTTTGTGAAAATAAAACAAAGCATAAGAATTGTGTCTAATAACACAGGAAAGTCATTTCATCTCAATTCAGGGTAAATTCAGGTGAGATTGAGGAGCATAGCTAATTATTCATTAAATAAATTCTACTTTTCCTCATGCCACAAGCCAGACCTTCTGCAAGGGAGATTTATATAACTTTTACATGTCATTCCCTAGATCATCCAGTGATGACAGGCTTTTGCCTTTTCTTATCTTCAGTGAACTTAAGCTCACTCTAGGTGTTCTTGCCCCAGTCATTTACACATTTTGGGCTTTTATTATTTGACTCCTTTGGTGTATCTGAGAAAAAGAGAAGGTTCTTAAATATTCTGAAATATCTTGGATCCCGTTATTCTCCTAAATGCTATGATCAGGTGAAGACAGAACTTTCTAAAGCTTTCCTTTGAGATAGAGAAAGGTTGAACTCTTCTGAATATATTACCATTCTTTTATTTGTTTTGACATTTAATGAGCAGAAGTCAAGCATTGCATTTTCTGTTTCTTTTTTTTAATTTCTTTTTTTAACGTTTTTTATTGTAAAAATGATGTACAGAGGGGTTACAGTTACCTGAGCAAGGTAATGAGTACATTTCCTATTGAGCATTGTATTTTCTGTTTTGATTCATTCCCTTCAGTATTACTAGGAGGGACTAAGTATCACTATCACTTTACAGATGAGAAAACTGAAGTTTGGAGGGCCAAGTCTTTGCTTAGGGTTATATAGCTGGTAAGTGGTAGACAATGGCTTAAAACTAGTATGGAGCCTTTGTTACATGTAGATTAGCAAAGGGCTGCTGTGAAAGCATTCAGCTAGGCATATATCTGGGCTTTGTAGGATGTAGACTCATTGCAGTGCAGGACTGAAGCCTGTGCTGGAGTGTAGAACATTATTGGGAAAAGCAAATGGACACAGAGAAGTAGACTTAAGTATGTGTGAGGATTGGCAACATACACCTGCCCTTTGCCCTGTTGCAAACTTGCAACCTGCCAGTTTGTGTTCTGTTGTCTTTGACATTTTGCTGCTTCTCAAGATTCCACCTTTAATATACCTGACGGATTTTCTATATTTATGTTTTAAAGGCTATAAAATTCCATTCAATGGTATCCGTTCCTCCATCTCTAATGCCTCAGAAACATCTAGTTCAGTTTACATGTCTTTCTTGAGTATCCCAGTTGGGTATCTAATTATCTCTTAGTAAATTTTAGATTTCCATAGCCTCCCCAAATTCAGTAAATCCTATATGACTCAACTAAACGCATACATCCCCATGTATGGTCCTCTGTACCCATTTTCTCCGCCTCAAAGGGAAGGTTTAATAATTTAATTAGATTTTTTTTTTTTTTTTTACAAATTCAATGGCCCAGGGAAAATTTAGAACTATTGTACATTCTTCTTAGATAAAACCTTTGTTTATTAACCATGATCTTAGTGATTGGGGAAACTTTTTTTTGTAGAATTTGAAATGTTGGTTCTTACAAGGTTTTTCATCTAAAATTTAAGTCTCTTGTGAAGATAACACAGTTACTTGGTTACGCACATGGCACTTACTTCACTGTGCTGTTGCTCATGTGCTTACACTCACTTCTGCTTTTAAGGCTGGTCTTGTTATTTTGGTTGGGAGTACTCTATTAAATTGAAGGGAATTTAAAACAAGGACAAATATATACTTGCTATTCCAAAAGGAAGAACTTTAAAGAAAGTTAGAGTAAGTAACTATATCAAATGATGCAGGAAGAAGAAGCAGGAGGAGAAAATGAGAAAAGACTATTAGAAGAACTAGGGAGTACTAGGTAACTCTTGAGTAAGCCATTTGGGAGGAGTAGTGGGACAGAAACATAGACTATAAGGTCTGTCAATGAAATAATGTGAAAATAGTCTATGAAAGAAGTGTGATACTATAAAGTGATAGAAAGGGCAGCAGTAACATTCAGTACCATGAAACTCCAGTGAGAAACGAAGAATATGAAGGCTATAGAGTAAGGCATTAGAGTTCTTGGTGGAGATGGTCAAGAACAGAAGGAATAAAGTAGTGAGATGGGTGGGAGCAGGAAATGCACAAGGTTATCTTGTGTTCGATGTTTTCATCAGTGATGCTAAGGGTTAGGGACATGTTATTTTCATGGATAACTTAAAATAATGGAGGTGGGATGGGTGAGAGATTGTGAAACAATGTGCATAGTTTGCAACATGTCTGAAATTTTGTTGATGTTCATCTATAGGTAGGTGTGACATGATTCTCTGGTCCTTAATTATGGCTAGCCTGAATACTGTATATCTAACAAATAATCAAATAACTGCAATACAAAAGGTGGAGTAACTTCTGTCTGGCTCCCTCCTAGGATGCTTATTATTGCAACCCAGCGATTATGCTTTGAGGATCGCAGGCCGCATTGACCCTTTGCCTAGGCAGAGCTCCCAGACAAATTCAAAGTTGGCATTCCTAGCAGTGAACCTTATGGGAAGCAGATCCTTTGGTTGATCCACTCCAGCCGATGCCACATAGATCAGAGGGGAGTCTTCTCTGTTGAGCCCTGCCCAAATACATGGTTGTTGTTTTAAACTGCGGATGGTTTTATAGTAATAGAAAACTATAATAGAGTTTTAGGAAAGTAATAAGCAAAGATGCTCTGGTCTCTGTCAGTGTGGTCTGTCAAAAGTGCAAGCACTTTGGACTTAGAATAATCAGAATTCAAGTCTTTGACCACTCATGACTTGGAATAAATTATTTAACAATTCCAAGCTTCATTTTTTTTCTATCTTTAGAGTGAGAATGATACAGACCTCTGGTATTGTTCTAAGATTTGGAGATAGTTCAAGTACCTAGCCTTTGTTATCACTAAGGAAGCTTGGAAAGCGCATGAGATTCAACAGAGGTTTGTTTTTCTTTTGGCTCCATTGCTGTCTGCCTGTGTGGACTAGGGAATGCATAACTATTGAGTCTTGCATTCATAACTCCTAAATCGTGAAGGTAAAGTGTGAAACCCACCTTGCAGCATTGCTACAGGTGAGAAACAGTGTCTGTAAAACCCAGAATAGCGACTGGCACAAAGTAGGCACTAAGTAAATGGCATATAAAATAATAGTGTGTGTGTGTGTCTGTGTGTCTGTGTGTGTCTGTGTGTCTGTCTGTGTGTGTGTGTGTGTGTGTGTGTGTCTGTGTGTGTGTGTGCTGAGACAGGGGCTTGAATCAGAGCCTCATACTCTCACTTTGCTTTTTCACAAAGGTTGGCATACCATTTAAGCCACACCTCTACTGCCAGCACATACAATAATAATAACAATAAATGTAGCAATTAGTATTATAGCACTGAACTTATTATAACTATTGCAGGAGTATTGAAGATAATAATAATTTAAACCAAGTACTAAAGTGTTTCAGGGAGTTGAGGAAGGTTCTAGACATTTGTTGAAAATGATGACTTAAGTTTCAGAAAGGATGATACTAATAAGTGATGTAAATTTTAAAATAAAAACTTTTGAATAGTAGAATAAAGATTTAGAAAGGTGTTTAGATCACACTTTTCTAACTCTGTGTTTAGGAGGAAATAGGTTAAGAAGATTAAAAAAGTAAGTTTTAAGATATTATAAAAAATCACAAAACTCTAATGTAATGGATCTGAACTTGAGACACCAAACCTGAGAATAATTTACTGTGGCTGATAAACAGGTTTATTTCCAAGAACCTGAGCCAAAAGGAGAGAGACCGAAAGATCTGCCTCACTGAATAAGCAGTCTGGGCTGGAGCTCTATCATCTGCTTTAACATCATCCATATATTGTCCACATGACCTCAAGGTCATCCTCCAGGATGACTTGGTTGACTGAATCTCTCTTGATGATCCTCAGATGAATCTACTCTTACTTTGAACAGCTGCTAATTAATCATTTCCAAGATTTCGTGTTTGGAAACTTTCCTTTCCTACTCTTATATCTGTCATTTTCAGTCCTTCTTATAGGAATTTCATTCAAACATTTCCCATACTATATGCAATAGTCAATAAACATCCTTTTTGGCCTAAACATAAAAGCAAGGTACACTCAAACAGTTCTTGGGAAAGATATATGCTGGCTTCTGGAGGCACTTAAAAGTTTCTTTTTATCTAGTTAGTATGATGCATACACCCATCTTACAAACATTTGATGTAAAACATTCATTCATCTACTGTTTACTGAATATGTTTTATGTATTAGATACTGGCCTACATAATCTATCTTCCTAGAATTTACAATCTAGGGTCGAGAATGGTACAGGGTTTTCAGTGATGGGGAGACACACAATAAAAAAAAAATCAGTAAGTACCACCAAAAAGATATCTATGACATGCAGTATATATTAAGAGAAGGGAAAAAGAAATGGGCCTGGATGGCTGGTTGCCTTCCTGCCCACAGTGTGTACTCATTCCACAGGTGAACTGGTGAACCCCGGTCCCTAGGATTTGTTGGGCTACTTACAACTTACCAGATCCTATTTGGGCTACATGTTTTCTTTTCCCCTTTCCATCCACTGGCTCACTGACTCACTGACATTTATGTAAGAACTACAAGAAAGGGACCTTGAAAACTTCTCTAGAAAGCAGTGTTACCAAAATAGTACCCTCAAGGGATAAAGACCTTGTTCCAAAATGTAAGTCAGTGCTGTACTCAGTAACTTGAAGGCAGTGATGGGAGAGGGATAATGGGAGAGAATGATGGGCGGGGGGGACATTAACCAAGAAGAATGGTACTCATAACCCTACTTTTGGAATTTTAACCTCTTTGTACGTCTACTAAATAAGAACAATAATAAAGAAAACTCCCTATGGGAAAATGTGAGCTGCTGTGAACAGTACACTTAGTGGCATATTTCATTTACATGCAAGTGTTGGAACACTATCTTGTCATATAGGCTGGGAACAATTCTTGGGCAGTTGTTTATCAGGGGACTCTCTGAATGCCCTTTTATGCAGTATAGATTGTAAAATCAGGCTCACGTAGTTGCAGCCAATTAGTAGACAAGTTGTCTGTGTCATTCATTGTTGCATTTAAAAATGGGAAGATTCTATATAAAATTACATATTCCCAACTTCTCTTCATCATATCTTTATGTTGTGTCCCTGCAACATATATTACCTATTCCTACCTGGCAGTGGTCAATAGAACCATTAGGTGACGATCTTATGTATGTAGGGAACGTACCATCAAGGAACCCTAGGGATCAGCATGACCCGTTCAGTCACTTGTGCTGCCTACTGACCATGGGAGAGATACTTTATTTCATAAATCATAATAAATGGAGCTTGCTGAACAACGCCCAATGTAACTTAGTCTCAGGAGGGAGAAGAACTATATTGTCATGTGATTAAGGCTACTCCTTCCTTCCTTCCTTTCTTCTTTCATTAACTCATGGGGAATTCTCTTATAAAGTCACTCCAAACTTTCTACATTGAACATGCTCAACAATGAGATATGGAGGTAGAGGAAAGGTGACTGTGTATGTGCTCTTTCATTCACAGCAAAATTCTAAAGGCAGTTCCAACCTAGCAGGTACCAATTTCCAGGCACCTTGGAATTAGACCTGTAGAACAGATGCTATACATCAGCAAGGTTGTAGAGGTCACTGTAGAGTTCCAGCCCTGTGTGTAATTGCCAACTGCTTGGAGAGCTTAGAGAGACATTACTGTTAACCTCCCCAGAGAGTGGGTTGTATCACAGCAGTACCTTTTGGTCTCTGGGAGTTCATCAATCTTCATGGCATGAAGATTCTCATGTCACTGCTCTCTCTGATCTTTACAAAATGGTATTTGATCTGATTTCTCTGAAAGTATATCATGCTCCCCAGTTTTTTTAGTCAGAGTCTTGAAGCTATTTTCCTGACAGTTGAAAGCTTTGCATATATTTTCTTGTGTTCTCTGGAGACTAATTGAAACAGAAAATTCTGAGTGCGAACTTAGTCACTCTGAGTACTCTAGGAGACTTGATTGACTAGATTTCATTGTGCCAGACTTTGATGATGTCCTAAAACAAATGCCCCCTACCCTGGACACATCTTAGTGGCATCCCACTTTGTTGGGTATCTCCTGAGTATTGTTTTGCATTTTCTCTGCTCTTGTTTATCATTTGCTATAAAATATTGTAAGATTTTGCATGTTCTAAAGTGAACTTGGTGTTGGGTCAGGTTCCCCTCCCATGGAAATCCAACTGAAATCAGAATTTCAAGTAAGGTATAGTATATAGAGGAGTAAAAAGCCATACAATTTGTAAGCTCTACACCTAGAACCCTGACTGGAAGGCATTTGGCAGAGATTGTGGAATTGTGTTCATAAAAGTCTTAAAAACCACACTGCAATTAACCTAGAACATATACTTGTAGGAACAAAGTGCATAAATGAAAAAGTATTTTCATTAAGTGCAAAATATCACATAGAATATGACGCTGTTGAAGGGACAAAAAGTGATCAGATTTGAATATTATTAAGCTTGTTCAAAGTACATTATGCAAGTGTATACTCAAAGTACAGTGAAACTTCCTTGTACTGTTAATTCATGATAATAAAAATGGGGTATTATTAAATATTTGAAGGAAGTTGATTGCAAAAATTACTAGATCCCATTGCTCTGAGCATGACTGTATTTTATGGGAATAAAAGCTATTCAGAATTTCTTACTTTTGTCTCACCAGTGTCACTGTAATTGTTTGAATGCCTTCTGTGTTCAAAGTCTATATTTATTGCTTATTTACTTCACCTAATAAAAAGAACAGACAGCAGCCGGATGAGCTCCAACTCTAAATTTGGTTCTTTCTTAAATTCAGTAAAATTGATTCAACAGAATGTTTAACACACAGGAAGCATAAATACACTTTATTTAGTCAACTTTTACAAAACGAATATGAGAGGGAAATTAAAAGTTAAAATTGTGAAAAAGGATTCAGATGGTAAATAGACTCCTACCACTGAGTATATTGGAGTTATAAACCTAAATACAACTCTATACCAAGTTACCATTGATTCCCCACATGGGAAATACAAGTCAATTTTAAGAAAAATGTGTAATAGAAAGATGAGAGGATGGACTCTATTAGGTATTATATATCAGGGGTCTTAAAATGTCTGACCAAATGAACAGTCAGTTTGAAAATAGGAAGACAATAGAGGAAGAACATTTATTATAATTTTGTTCTGTATTCCATTTGGAATTCTTAGCTTGTTGTACTACCATGTGCTTTGAGCTTGGTTAAATTGATTGCAAAAGTAGCTGATATCCTTACTCTTCTCTGTATCCACACATTCTGCGTTGTGACCCAATAAAGAATGGAATCTTAGGATTTGGATGTGGTCACTCATGCCTGTAATTCCATACACTTAAAAGGTAAAATAGAAAGATTGCAGTCTGAGGCCAGCCCAGCCTCTCCTTTCTTCACTTCCAAACCATGAAATCTTAACTGAAAAAAAAAAAGGTGAAAGGGCTCATAACATGGATGGCTAGAAGACTTACCTAACAAATTCAAGGCCCACTCTGATATCACAAAAGTAAACAAATAAACAACCAAATTTCCCAACAGATGGAGGAAACATGAAGTCAAGTTAAAGTACACAAGCAAACTTTACTTGCTTCATACCCACTAATGTTCTATTAGTAGAGGAAATCACATTGTTAAGCCAAAGTCAAAGTAGCTGTGCATGCTTTCACTTATGTTACTGGAGACTTTGAAAGTCACAGGGCATTGAGAGCCATGTGTAACCCTGTTGTAGGAAACAGTGATTGGACACTGAAAGAACTAGTCCAAAGGTAGAATGGAGAAACTGTTAATAGAAATACTTGATGAGACTCATTAACACAGCAAGGATTTGTCCCAGAAAAAGCCAGAACAACCCATCAATGAACCATGACAATATGCTAGCATAAATTTGCTATATGTGATATATGTAATATGTATGTATATATGTATTTTGAAACATAAGTGTTCTAGAATAGAAGCATGCCAAAACTGTTTTCATTTTTCTTGATTCTCACCCCAGTTCCTCCTTACCTTCCTTCATTTGCAGTATATGGCGAATCTCCCCCAATTGGTTTCCCATTTTTGTCATATTTCCTTTGCTTTATGGTTTTAAGGGTAGGAAAAAAAATCTTTCTCTGCTCTCAAAAATGGTTGATCCAGCAAAAATAAAAGATATATAGCTGTAGACTATTATGGACCCTAATTATAAAAGTATGTTTTAGTCTTGTAAATTGATTGCAACAGCTAAATCAGAGACTTAATTTGTGTTATAGAAACAGATAAGGGCTGAGAAGGTAGCTCAGTGGTAGAGTGCTTGCCTTGCATGTATGAGGCCCTGGGTTCGATTCCTCAGCACCACATAAGCAAAAAAAGCTGGAAGTGGTGCGATGGCTCAAGTGGTAGAGCGCTAGTCTTGAGCTGAAGAGCTGAAGGACAGCACCCAGGCCCAGAGTTCAGGCCCCATGACTGGAAAAAAAAAAAAAGAAACCGATAACTTTGCCTGGTATATGACATACTATATAGAAAATGCAGTAAACAGTCCAGAATGTGTGGTATTTTGTGTTCTCTCTCTGAGGCATTACTTTTTTTTCACTAAACTTTTATTTTGGGCATTACTTTTGTGGTAGACTCTTCCAAATGCTTCTTTCATTGACAAGCCTTCTTGTGAACACTGACACTTTATTATTTGGGAAGTGTGACAGCCACAAAATCATTTTGCTTTATTAAAAATAAATACATACCAACATTTCAGTACCTACATCCATTTATTAGACAACAGGATTTGAAATTATAGAAAATGCAAATATAATGGGTATTTGTTTTATCAAAGCTGTATGAGTTTGTTCATTAAAATGACCTCTCCTTGTCTGTCTTCTTGTGTCATATGGAACCTGTACCTCCAGTAAGAGCACAGGTGCTTTTTTTTCCTGTACCAAGGAAGAAATCCCATCATGTTCTCAGGAGTCATCAATATCAGATCAGAGGAGTTGAGGAGAAAGAAAAGAGAAGAGACAGGCAGAAAGACAGAGAACTGGTACAGAATAGGAATACATGACAAAAATAGATGGAACTGGGGGCTGGGAAGGTGGCTCAGTGGTAGAGTGCTTGCTTTGCATGCATAAGGCCCTGGGTTGGATTCCTGAGTACCACATAGGCAGCAAAAGCTGGAAGTTGTGCTGTGGCTCAAGTGGTAGAGTACTAGCCTTGAGCTGAAGAGCTGAGGGACAGCACCCAGGCCCAGAATTCAGACCCCATGCCTGGCAAAAAAAAAAAAAAAAAAAAAAAAAGATGGAAATGAGTTCAGAGGAGGTGGAGACCAGCCACTCAAACTAAAATGCACTTGTTGGGATCCCACTTTCTGGCCTCAAAATACTCTTCACTTCCGACAGCACTTTGTTTTGCTGCTCAAAGTCTTTGTTCTTAGTTGGGACATCTATGGTAAATAAAGCTGTGTCATCAACTCTATACAGAGATGTTCTGTGCTTAATGTTTTACTCAGTTCCACCTGAAAACAGAATTCATTGAGGGGAAAAAAGAGTAGCAGCAATAAAATTGTCTCACTGAATTATGGAATTAAGATAATTCCAATACTTTTAGAGTATACATCCCGTTGCTTTATACATGACCTGGCAATCAGAGAAGTAAAGTGAGTTCTTCAAGGTAATGTGAACGCCACAGTCAGCATCTGAATCATGCTCCCGACCCCTGGGCCTGTGTTCTTCATCTAGAACTTAATTCCTTTATTTCTGTTGAACCATTTCACAATGACTTTTGGATAAAGAGGAATCAGGAAATGTTGCAGTTACTGTCTGTGGCATTCACAGGGTTAACAAATCCTTTCAACATGCAAGCTTTTTAGTGCACCTATTCAGTCCTTCATTTAACAATATTTAATAACGTCTATTATAAGTTCCGTGTATTATACAGCAAGCACACAGGGCCAATAATATTTTATGCATTCTCATCAAGAGTGAAATTGTAAAGCCCATAAATGGCCTGATGGAAGAGGATGATGAGCATGAGGCTCACAAATCACATTTGCTTGCCTGAAAGAGCAGAGTGATTGTGGACAGGAATCCTTCCACTCTGACAGGCCCCCAGGGAGCCACCCGGCAAGTGGGCAGGACATATAAAGACATCTGCCATTTGTGTTTTGTTCTGGTCAGGGCTGAAGATAGCAATGGGATGCTTGCCCTTGCTGTGTATTAATCTTTACTACTTACATATACACATGATTAACTGTGGCTCTTGAATACATGCTCAGTGCAGCACACTGTGCTAAGTATGGTTGTCCTTTAGTATCTGTCAGGGATTGGGTACAGGATATCCTGTGGACACTCTTAATATTCTCAGGTGTCCACGGTTCTTATTTAAAATGACATGACCTTCTGTATAGTTTAAATCATTGAGATCACTTATATTTAACAAAATATAAAGCTATGTATATAGTTGTCATACTGTATTGTTTAGGAAATAATGACAAAAAAGGTCTATACGTGTTCAGTACAGACACATTTTCCCAAATATTTTCAATCTACAGTTGGTTGAATCTACAGATGAGGAACGTGTGGGTGTTACTCAGTATTCCCTAATTATTATGACAAAATACTTGGAAAAAAAAACAATTTACAGGAGAAAAATGTTTATTTTGGCTCACTACAGCATGGATGAATCTTGTAAACACCCTAAGCAAAAGAATGAAATTACAAATGACCATATAGTATCTGAAACATCTAGAGCAGAGAAATCTATAGATACAGAAAATAGATCAGTGATTACTTAGAGGACGTGTGTGTGTGTGTGTGTGTGTGTGTGTGTGTGTGTGTGTTTGTGTGTGTGTGTGTGTGTGTGTGTGTGTGTGTACAGTGACAGAAATGTGTAAACAGGGTTTCTTTTTAGAGTATTAAGATGTTCTAAAATTTGTTTTGGCTACACTACACAACTCCATAAAGATACTAATATACTAAAAAAATTGAATTGTATATACTTTGAATGGGTGAACTAATAGGGTATGTGAATTATCCTTGAATAGAGGTGTTAATGTGCTTTAAAAATCTTGCATTTTCTTATTGTATATCATGTATGAATCAGCTTCTGGTATTTTCTCTTTTGAGAATAATGTACCCTTGGCTACATTGCAGCTTTTTTAAAAATAAATTTTATTTTATGTTATTGTAAAGGTAATATACAGAAGAGATTATAGTTAAATAAGTAAGGTAATGAGCACATTTTTTGTTGAGCAGTGTTACCCCTTCCCTCGTTTCCTCTCACTTTCCCTCCTCTAAATTCCCCCCCCCCACCAAGTTGTAAAGTTCATTTCCAAAAGAGTGTCTTGTGAGTGTTGCTGTTGCATTGGTTTACCCTTTGTCTTTTGTCTCACCATTTTGTGATCTCCTTCCCTTCTCCAAATCAGATAAACATATATACAAGACATAGGGTACCAGAATAAAAAATAGTGACAGCAAGGGATAAACCAAAGGAAAAAAATGAAAGAAAAAAGAAATAACTTCACACAGTACATTAAAAAAAAAACTCTTGTTTTCATATCTTGGAGTTCGTTTCAATTACCATCATTTTATATGGTCATATGTACATAGCTGTTGAGCTATTGTGATCCTCTGCTAGGAGTATCTTAGACATATACTAATTATTACAAATTTGTTTTGCAAGGATTAGCTTGTGTATGTGTGTGTGTGTGTATATATGTGTGTGTGTGTGTGTGTGTGTGTGTGTGTGTGTGTGTGTGTGTGTGTGTGTGTGTGTGTGTGTGTGTGTGTGTGTGTGTGTGTGTGTGTGTGTGTGTGTGTGTGTGTGTGTTACTAGAGTTTGAAATTAAGCCTTTGTGTGTATTCAGGACTTCTACTACTTGAGTGATGCTTTCAACCCTTGTGAATAAGATCTCACTTTTTTGCCTGGGCTAGCCTGGACTGCAGTTTTCTTTGTTATACTTCTGTATAGCTGGGATAATATGCATATACCGTTGCATCCAGTTGAGATGGGCTCTCAGAAGCATTTTCCTCAGTCTGGCATTGATTATGACCCTGTTCTCATCCTCTCCAGTTGCTAGCATCATAGTGGTGAGCCATTATACCTAGTTACAAAGGCTAACTTACTGTTTATATTTGTCTACCTGCATTCAACATTATCCCTGGGAAGCTCCCCTCCCAATAATTCTGTAACAATTTTCTTTTATTCTCATCTGCTTCTCTTCTACTTTGCTCTGACCCATTATTAAGACATGTTCGAGTCATCGTGGTCATCAGATTCCACATAACTGGCAATGGACCAAATCATTGTACCTCCTTGTTTGGAGTTTAATTTTCCTGCTGGAGTCATGGCATAGATCACCAGGGCTAGTGGACAGCCTGACAGCACTCACCCTCTCTGCTTAACAAAATCATGAGGATGTGTCATAAGAATACTGCAGCAAAGATGAGCAGTGACTGCAAATGTTTATTAAAATTATGACTGACTTCCCTGCAAAGAAAATGAATCACACAATATGCTGCTGATGCAGGCCATTAAGTCAGTCCTTGCGGAACAAGCAGCATTGACCTGTCATGGAGGGAACAGTGGGAGACAATGCACAGATGTTTTAATTCTACTCAGACTCCACCCACAGGAACAACTGTTTACCTATCTAGACTGTAGTTAGAAAACCTTACTTAGATTTTTGTTGAAAAGCACAAAAAGTAAATACCTTACAAAATGAGTCCCTTGCCAGTTTTCTAGGTCTATTTAAAACTTTTGTATTTCATGAAGAAAAAGAATGCCATTTCCCTCATATAATTTCTCTCTTCCCCTAAGGCTTTGAAATACCATTTTCAAACTCTGTAAATTTCAAGTCCTTTGCCCTTCTATACACTGTACTATATTTCTTTAAAAAGTTATTTAATGGGAGCTTATTGTGTGCTAGACCATTTTCTAAGAGCTTTTGTGTAGGTTAAAGCATTTAATTTTTGTAACACACTAAGAAGAAGATTCTCTTTCTTCTCATTTTAGACCAAGACACAGAGTGCAGAAGTGAGGGTTGGATGACCATGGTCTGGGTAGTCACCTGGTGACTCTGTGATGGTTACCATCTGGGCTTGTCCCTCAGACTCCTTGCTCCTTGGTCTCAGATTCTTTCTAAGCTGCTTCTTCTCTCAGGGTGTAGGACATGCCTTTTGTCCTATGGAGCAATGACAGGGTCTTAACTGAAGTTTCCACCATTACCCTGTCCATCTTTCCCTGCTCAAGGACAACTTTAAACAGTAAAGTCAGGGGAACTTAAATATACACTGACAGTATCTGACATAAGCATCTCTAGATCTGATTTAGCTTTTCCCTCCAAATGCAGTGCTCAGCTTACTCTTGCTTTTTCAGTGATAAGTTTTCATGAGGCAGGGAGGGAGGAAGGTAAATCTAGAGCTAGGACACTAGAGCAAGTTATTATGTATAGCACAAACTTCACATTGATGGGCCCCAAATCCATGGAATCAACCAGCTGGGATAAAAAAATATTTAGACAAAATTGCCTCTGTATTGAACATGTACAGACTTTTTCTTGTAATTTTCCCCTAAACAAAATAGTTTAACAACTATCTGCATAACTTTTGCTCTGTGTTAGGTATATAAGAATCTAGAGAAAATTTAAAGTATGCTGGAGAATATGTATACATTATCTGCAAATTCAACCTCATTTTAGATAAGGGACTTAAGATAAATTGAATTTGATATATCTAGAAATCTTAGAACCAATCCTTCACAGAGACCAGATGATATGTATGTGAATATGCATGCCATTTAAACATGAATCAATCAATCTGTCTGTCTGTCTGTCTGTCTGTCTGTCTGTCTGTCTATCTATCTGTTTGTCTTCTCCAACTAGCTATCATTTATGTAGTAGTGGGAGATATTTTAGAAGTTCCAGAATCTAATTATTAACCCTACTATTGATACTCTTTTTCATTATTTGTAGAAAAATTAGGATGAGAATGTTGAAGAATTCCCTAAAAGTGTTTGTGGCATAGCCCAGGACCAGATTGTTGAGTCATTTCTGTCATTGTTTGGAAGAAAAAAAATTGAAGAAAAAGACAATATAGGAGTTTAAATTCCATAAGCAGAGGGTAGTTGCTTATCTCATGTTGGCCCCTATTACTGCATGATACTAAGAAGGCTACCTCAAAGCAAATGTCAAAAAGAATGTGCATTCTGGGAAATGTTTTTTCCACAGACTTCATTGACTAATCCTAAATCAATGATGTCTGACATTAAATAAAATTAGTATATACAAAACGCTAGATGGATGAGATCTGAGTAGAATAGTCACTGTGTATTTTATAGGTTTCCATAAGATGATGGATATTGTATTGATTGGAAAGGGCAGAGTCTGTAGCCTAGAGCAAATTAAGTCCAGTTAGACATAGATCATAATCAGTGCTAATACTTCAGTGTTGCCCAGGGACTAGAAAAACAAGGAGCCTTGGGTTTTCTTGCTCTCCATTAGTAAGCACATGCAAGATGGCACGCGAGACTTCTGTGTCTGCAGCATCTGGCTTGTAAGCAAAAGATGAAATATGCTTTAAATATAGTCTAATTTGTATTAAATGAACTCTTATTTGACTTGTCCATCACATTTTAGTGAGTGTAGGATCACTAGGCTAAAATGGATATACTTCTCTGGGAATAGAGGGAAGGCAAATACAGTTGAGAAACTTGACAAGGCTTTAGAAAGATTAAAATCTTTGAAAATGAGATTGCTATCTCGGCATATGCTACATCCTTTAATTAATTTTGGTACTTTAGGAAACTATTATGCCTTATTATGTTGAAAGAATTTAATTTAGCACGTGGAAGTGAAACATACACTGTTCATTTTCTAGCATTTGGAAGTGAAATATAGGTAATATACATTAAATTGAAGAATTTCCTAGTATCTCAGATATACAGAATTAGATCACAAATTCTTCAATTTAGTGAAGGATGGAGAAGGATAGTCGCTCTTATTGGTATCGTAGAAAGAAGACAGACTGAAGAGGGGGAAAAGGAAGAAGGGGCTGGGAAGGAGGGATAGGAAGTGGGAGGTAATGAAGAAGGAAAAAAAGACCAAGCATGGTGAGGCACACTTGTGAGCCCAATCACTAGTGAGGAAGAGGCAGGAGGATTGAATTCAAAGCCAGCCTGGGCAACACGGTGAGACTGTCTCAAAAACAAGAAAAACAAAAAGTAGAAACCTCAAAACAAGCTTCTGAAGAGAATCAGTGTGAGTTTAATAGAAATGTAAGCTTGTGACATACCATATTCAGGGAAGGATGTTGGAGGGAAGATAGGGTATTGGCCCTGGAAGATGAGATAGAAATTTTTGGTTTAATACCCAGAACAATGGTCTGTTCACACCAAGAAATTAAGTTCTCACACTAAGAGAAGCTTGAGCTAGAGAAAGGTCCAAGCTGGGACAAGACTGCCCCAAGGTGGCTGACAGTGACAGCCAGGGGAGCATAGCCTGGTAAAGTTACTTTCCCCTGTTTCAAATACCCCTGCCTCCTGCCTTGACCAAGACCTGTTGTCCTCATGTTTCACAGTCCACTTTCTAATGTTCTCAAAACTGCCCTGTACTCCTGTTTCTCCCCCTGGAACAGGACTCTGCCCTTCTGAATGATAAGGATCACATTGTTTCCTCTGGTAAGCTAATTCTTCTCATAGCCATAAGACTTATCCTAAGCACAAAATTGGCAATTATATTTTTTTTTTATCTTTTTTTTACTGCCAAGTCAGGAAGAGTTAACTTGCACAGAAAATGGGGAAAAATTGTGAATTTTTTATACATACAGGAAGTATTTTCTCCTTTGTTAATATTTAAGGACTTAGGATAATAAATAAAAGTAATTGAAAAATATATTGCTTTTTGTGCAAAAGAGAATCCTCATATGAACAATATTATAATTGTTGGAACATATTTTCTCCTACTGTTTTATAGATCAACTATGTTAAATAGATCAGGGGTAGTTTTATTTTTGAATGATAAGTTCTTTTATACTTGCTAGTTATATAAAATGTGACCATTTTATTTACAAATTACATTTTAAAATATAATAGATTTGTTTATATATGAACTTCAGGCTCATTTACATTGGACAATGTAAATACAGTTTTGTTCTGATTGATGATATATGCTACAAGTAATTTCCTATTAAGTCTCATGTAATCAGAAGCTCGTGGTTTTATGATCTTTTTCATTTTGGCTCCCATGCTGAGCAATGGTAATATTCCCTTGAGATGTAAAAGTAGTTTGAGTTTTTAAGAATAATTTTCGGTGATAGCTATGTAGTTTTCTTCTAATAACAGCTCATCCCAAAAACACAGAGCAGAGGTCACCAGAAATATTGGGTTAACTAGAAGGCAATTAGCACTATCCTCATTGATTTGGCTATTTTTTTGAAAAAAAAAACATTAATTTCTAATTCAGCAAATAATAGCAAGACAGAGGAGGATGAGGTAGATTTAAAAAGACAAAGAATTTGAAAAGCAGTAGTGCAATTTGTAAAAATCTACTAGTTCGCTTTTGGCCTGAAAACTGCCAGTTGCATTCTTTATACCTGTATTAGATGGACTCAAAAAAAGACCCTTGAATTAGGAATATAATATATGTTTAATTATGTCTTTAAGCTTATATGTGAAATCACTCTTCTATCCCATGGAGCTAAAAAATCATTTGTGCTAATTTAGTAGTGTATTTCATGACTTTTAATTTTTTAAAATATATTACCATCCTGATTAAGGTCATAAGTGCACAGACTTAAAACCATATTAATTCCAAATCAATACACTTCTTTTGTCAGTTTAGATATTAAGCACAGTAAACTTGGTAGTGTATAGATTTTGGAAAAGTGGTTCAAAAAGTATGCTCATTTTCTATTATGGATGCTATTAAGATTGAATTTGTGAAACTACTGGCTACCACCCTCTCCTTTCATTGTCACTAATCAACTAGTGGAATTGGAATTAATTCTGTGTCACCATGTGTCACTCTGGAGAATGCACACTCATTATAATTTCTATCTATACAGAAATATAGCTGGACATCTTACAGTTATAGATCATATGATTAAATAGTGGAATATTTAATCCTCATTGCTAAGGACTCAGAAACTTAGGTCCTGATATTCCCTTTGGGAAATAAAAGCAGGCCTTATGTATGCCTCTGGTGCTTAGAATGAATTTGCAAATGCAGTAAGAAATAACTTTACGAATTTCATTACATAGAATTTATCTTCATGGTCCCTGGAATAAATTAAACTAGTTTGTAATGTTCTATGTGTTGTATAATATTTTTGCTACTTTCTTTGTTTCCCTGCTTTGTTCTACTTATTTACAAAGCAATCTGCAACATTTTTTAGATGCCACTTTTTCATCATTGTTACTGTTGATCAAACCTAATAATTAGCTGTGTGAGTTCAGAAAGACCAAGTTATACCCCTCAACCTTGGCATTTAGAACTTTGAAACATTTCACAGTGGGTTATTCATCTGGAGTTCTTGGACATTTAGCAGGAAATGTGATGATGAAGAGGAACCACGGACTGCTCGTTGCTAGGGAGTCTTCATGCTGTCCTCTGCACAATTGTAGTTCCCGCCCCACGTATAGCACTTCTTGCCTGGAAACAACTCAGTAAATCTTTTAAAAGAATACATGAATGAACCAGGACTACACAGTCCAATATTAATTTCTATTTTCATGTTTAGATTACTGATTAGGTAGAGTATGGGATAATATGTTTAATACATACCTGGACTTCAGTAAAACTGTTGATCAATTTGCAGATGCTACTTCAGTGGAAATACAGTTACAATACAGTTACTCAAGAACTTGACCCTCACTGATCACTCAAAAATAGTTGCTGAAAAAAGAGAAAGCCTTCAATCATTTACATTGAAATGAATGAAGACACTCATACATTAGGTGAGAGCAGACTTACAGTTCCCAAACAACTCAGTAGAATGAGGGAATAGGCAGAATTTCAAAGGATAAAATGTCGAGAGATTAATACAAATTCTTGGTATGCATCTATACATAGATACCAATATCCATGTGTGTATATATATATCTATATCTATATATATAGATATATATATATAAATCTTTCTATAGACTCTGAATGGATGTAATTTTGCAGTAGTTAATGCAAATAAGACATCGAATATAGTCGATTGTAAACTCAATGTGAATCAATAGTGCTATAATGATGATACTAAAGTATAAATGGAATTGGGTGCTACATTAATAAATGATTAACTACAGGTCTGTGTCCATGAAACCTCTGACATTGTGAATATATCACAGGCAGGAGTGTTTCTTTTTCAGGAAAAGAGTTCATACCTTTTATTATATTCTTAATGAAAAGAGTGACTCAAAAGTATGAAGATCTAGCAGTTCAGAGCAAGATAGGTAATAGTTCTGTATTGGATATAGGTCAGGTCTCTAATTTTCTAATTACAGTGTTCATACTAAGGCACCATCTTTTAAGAACAGTCTTAAGACTGTTCATTGTTATGATCTGCTTTTAACTTTCATTGAAACAGCTGTAAAATTTGAATTTTACATTTTCTGTCTAAAACAATACAGAGAAAAATAGGTGAATCCTGTTCAAAATGTTAAGATGGATCAAGGTATATATAAGAAATGCAGTTAACAGCATTTTACTTCCTTTTTTTCCTGGCCAGTTCTGGGGCTTGAACTCTTATTTGGCCTAGGTGCTGTCCTTGAGTTTTCTGCTGAATGTTAATGCTTTACCCCTTGAGCCACAATTCCATTTCCATTTTTTAAAATAGTTAATTGGAAATATAAATCTCATGGACTTTTCTGCCTAGATTGGCTTTGAACCATCATCATCCTGAGTGGCTACTATTACAGGCATGAGCTACCAGCGCCCTACTTGCATCATTTTACTTTTGAGTGATGGTTGTTATGTTGATGCTGTTTGCAAGTTCATAAGACTCTGTCCCAAGTAATGGCTGAATGTGGTGGCAAGCACAATGGCTGGGCACAAGGAAGAATGCCTACTACCACCCTCAATGACATATACAGGCCTAAGTAGGAGCGTTCACAGTCCAGGCTGTCCTGGAAATAAAGCAAGGCCTTATCTAGAATAATCAGTGCAAAAAAGGGATGGTGGCATGGCACAAGTGGCAGAGACCTCATCTAGTAAACGTGAGGTTTCCTGAGTTCAATCCTCAGTACTTTAACAGCTGAGTGAACTATGTATTTCTAGGTATACAAAATTAGGTAATAGTACTTTTATTCATTTTCATTTTAAGAAGGAATTCAATGAACCAATATTTTGTGACAAGACTCTCTGAAAAGGGCATGTGACAGTACTAGTTCATTCTTTATGATGTTTGTACACCAAAATTTGCTTGATCCAATGAAATTTTCTATGTTTAGTTTCTTATGAACTTTCATGTAAAGCTTTTCTTTATCCTTTTATTTTTCTAAGTATTTGTAAAGTGAGTTAATATATAAAACAATACAAAGGGCACATTGGACTCTGAGAAATAAATGATGAATTTTCTCCACTGGCATCCAGTGGAAGTGAAAGATAACTAGATGGTAAGTATGCAGTTAATGAAAGTAATTATGGATAAAAATACAAGCAAAAAATCACAAGAAGTTATTGCATGAATGGTTTGGGAAACACATAACATCATATCCTTTTTTTCCTTTATTTTGACTTTGACTTGCTAAATAATTCTTTTTAATTCATGCTGATCTTTGTCCTGTGATTAGAATTTCTTGCTGTATTAGTTATGATTTAATGGCTGTGGAGTTTCAGTTCAGGAAGAAAGAAAAGTTCTGTAAAAGGATATTGGTAATGTTTTCCCAATAATGTAAATATAGTTAATACCAGGGAGCTATACAAATTAAAAATTATACAAATTAAAAAAATTCTTGCCCCCTGTCACAACCACATACAAATCAAATTCAAATTTAATCAAATTTAAATAGGGTACTTAATTAAAGGCTCTTTTATGCTAACATCTTTGAGTGTCTTATACATTTTTAAAATTTTTATTATATTTAAAGAGAAGTATTATTATATGATATACTATATCATATGCTCATGTATGAGATCAAAGTTAACATGTAGAAGTCTAAATCACTCTTTTGATACTTGTACAGAATGTGACCAGGAATTACTTTAAACACATTATATTACTATACTGTTTTTAATTAATATCTGTCTGACTATAAATCTAATCAAACTAGCTAATGAGGAAATTCTCTAATTCCCTTGATTCTTTCAGCATTACTATTGTCCATGATTAAGGGTCAGAGGATGCTAATAGCATTCATAAGGCTGTGAAGAATTAACATCACTGACTAGTTTCTTTTGTGCATATCCAGTTTCTGAGTCAAGCTACACATACCAAGGTTCTGCACCTTACACTTAATGATTCAGTATCCTGGTTCCCTTGGACTCCATGTTTTGTATCTGTTCTTAATTCTACCTACAGATCTGGTTTCCCATAGTATAATCCACAGCTACGTATAGGACAGGGACCATGGCATCTGCAAGAAGATTCATTCATAAGAATTCAGAGAAGACAATTTTGATCACAACTAGAAAGTGTGGGAACACAACAGAATGAATAACCTTTTCTACATAGCAGTTGAGTTTCTCTTGATCTGCTAAGGTTTATGATAAAAAGGTGTTTTTGTTTGTTCGTTTGTCTTTTTTTTCTGCTAATATTGGCGCTTGAACTCAGGACCTGGGCACCATCCTTTAGCTTTATCACTGAAGGCTGGCATTCTACTACTTGAGTCACAGCTCTACTTCCACCTTTTTGCTGGATAATTGGAGGTAAGAGTCTCATGGACTTTCCTGTCTGGGATGGCTTTGAACTTTGATCATCAGATCTTAGCCTCCTGAACAGATATAGTAACAGTCATGAGCCACTGATGCCGCATCAGTGATGAACAGGTTTCTTAGTAAACAAAGGTTAAGTATATCACATTATACTAGGAGATGTATGAAATATTCCTAGTGAACTCTGACACAAGAATAGTGTTCCGTGTGTGGTCTTTGAAATCTCTTTGTTTTTATACTTAACCTTTCTAAGGAGACTCCAGTTTTTCCTAGGGAAAGTGAAATGCTTTTGTGCTCTTAGTCATTACAAGGAATTTTCTGCAACGAAAAAACTATTTTTACCAATGAAGTCCTTTCAGACCTACAGGATATAAAAATATATCATAGTGCATTGTATTGATGTCAACAGAATGGAGGTTTTCACCCTAGTGTGATGTCAGAACAATGTGGTGCATCTTTCGCTGTGCCAGCTCACTGGCATGAAAGACTCATTCAGAGAGAAAGCTTTGGATTGTCACAATTTTTAGGAATTTTTATGCATGGCCACACAAGCTTATAACTTTCAGCTTTTCTTACAAAGCATTGTATTCTCTTCCCATTACAGCTGAGCTTTCAGTTTGAAAAGTGAATATTTTTACATGTAGCAGCTGAGGCATCTGTTCATTCATTGGTTTTAAAAAAATAAAAAGCATGCTTTCTGAATGACTGCTTCCCAAGACCAGGGTGAGCACATTTAATTCATGCTATTTCTAAAACCTCTGGTATTAAGATTGACAGCAGAATTTGGGTTTCATAGATTTAGGCCATATATGTTCCAAAACAGAAGATTCAAAAGGTGTAGGTGTGAATATCTGAGAGATGAAATTATAACATCTACCCATATTATTCCAATTGACTGTTCGGCTATTCTTTTTATTTGTTATTTTCCTGTTAGAAAGAAAACATGCCATAATCTTTCTTGAACATACATGTTTGTGCACATGTTGAGCATTTATATAATATAGCTTGTTAGAAGACAAATAATCTGAGTAATTTCTAAATTAAGACTTTTTGACACCTAGTAATTTTACATATTTATGGAATGTACTGTGATAATTTGAGACATACACATAATGTATAATGATCAGATCCAATATAATTAGATTTTCTGTCTCTTTAAAAAAAAGCTATTATTTCTTTGTGCTCTGAGTCTTTAAGCTCTTCTCTTCTAGTTTGTTTATAAAAATATGTAATAATCCATTGTAAGCCATAGTTACCTTACTCTTCTATAGAACATTATAACTTATTCCTCTTATTTAAATGTATTCTAATATCTGTTCTCTGACCTTTCTCTATTCCTGTTCCTCACTTCCTTTCCTATCTTCTAATGACTACTATTCTACTTTCTACTTCTATGAATTCAAATTTTTTAGCATCCAAGTATAATTGTGAACATCAATACTTGGTTTTCTATGTCTGCCTAATTTTACTTAGCCATTAGGCTTCTGACTCCACAAATTGTATTTTAATTTTTTAAAAAAATCTGATTTAATGATGCATGTCTGTTATGCTACCTACAATGGGACGATACTACTGCAATAGGAGGATTAGAGCCCAGTCTGGCCCAGGTAAAAAGCAAGACTAACTAAAAAATAACTAGAGCTAAAAAAGCTGGAGATACAACTCAAGTGGTAGAATGTTTTCCAAGCAAATGAGTTCATATGACAAAATAGTGCAAAATTCGTACATATCCTTTGCCCAGCTTTCCCTAATTTTATACTTTTATATATATAACAATAATGGAAACCAGGAAGTTAACTTTGATTTAATACTGTTAGTTTAAGCTACATGCCTCATTCAATTTTTCACAAGTTCTTCCTTGATGTTTCTGGACTAGGATCCAATTCAGGATCCCTCATTACATTTACTCGTCATATCTCATTAATGTCTGTGATTTGTAGCATGTCCTTAGTATTCATCTTTTATGATCCTGACATTTTCAAAGAGTACTGGTCAGTTCATGCTCTTCAATTTAGGAGTCTTTATCATTTCCCATGATTAGATTGAGTTTATACATTTTTGGCACAAGTCACCACAAAAGAGATGTACTTTTTCTCAGTATATCATGGTGCAGGGTGTGGGGAAAGACTAAATGTCTTGTTAAAGATATAAATTAATCATGTCACAAACCTTGAGTAGTTTTCCCATTTCTCTTAAGTTACATGCAAACCCTTCTTAAAACCCTGCTCAACTTCCCTTGTTACTTTAATTCATGAAGTTTGTAAGGATGAATACAAGTTAAAGATAAGAGACTTAATTTTCCCTGTTGAAAAAAGAAAAAACAAAAAGGAAAGAAAACTATCCCGTCCTTATTCTTTTATTCTTAGAACATTTACTTCGGAAAAGTTGGAACTTACAAAGTCTCTTTGAAATGCATGCAAATCTTTTTAAACACTAAATAAACCTCTTGCCAGTTTTAGACCAAAGACTGTTTTCTGGAAGTCTAGGAGGCATCTCTTTGAAATGTAATTGCCAAGAAAGACAAAAGACAGGGGTATCTTCCACTTTATATGGGAGCACAGATTCTTCATTCGAGGCTGCAATACTTCTCTTTTCTTTTGCATGATGCCAATTTGCTGACAGAGAGTTACTCCAATTACCAAGTATATCTAAGTGGACTTTCGTGTGACCAGTGGAACTATTAGGTCCTCAAGGTGAGGACTAGTTATTGTTCATCTCAGGAATGTGTTATGCTATAGTTTATGTGTGTGAATGCATAGCTATATAAAGGGTGATACACTGGATATCATTCCAGTTTAATGATGATTCTATAATAAATTTATTTTTTTCTACTTTGTGTAGAAGTTCCCTTTATTGGGAAGGTACTTTGTTTTTAATGACATTCCCCTAGTACTCCTTTATTGACATACAACAAACTGTTGTAAAAGTCCTTTGCCTGAAATTCTATGCTTTCTCAATCTGTTCATTTATGTGGCTCATTCCTCTTCAAGACATGCTTCAGATAAGATCTGCCTTAATATACCCTTCCCAGCCACCCTGTCTGTGCAAGCTTTCCCTGTGAAGGACAGCAGAAGCACAACGCCCCACTGATATAGTACAGAGTACTTAGCACAGCCTGCAGTTAGTATATTTATTGATTTCTTAATGTGTGTATAGTGTATTTTCCTCCACTATAATGCAGGCTATAGGGAAAAGAGACTCCCATCTGTCCTCTTCACATCTGAATCCTCCATATTTAGAACAGTGTCTGGCACATGATAGGTGCTTAATGAGTATTTGTAGCATGAACTGATCAATGATTGAATAGGATGAGAATGATAAGCAGAGAGTGAAGAGAGAGAGTAGTTATGAAGTAGAGGATGTACACCTGCTTTTATCTCATTTCTTATCAACTTCAGAAGTCTCATGAGCTGAAGATTTTAGCAGTGTTCTTATTTAATGAGTGAGTAAAGTAATTCTGTCAAGGGACTGATACATGAAAAATGCACAACCATACTTTCATAAAAATAGATCCAAATGCTTGTTTTTCAGATAGGAAGATCTGTGCTTTTTTTTTAACCTACTCAAATATTTCAGGAAAGCTTTCATGTTAATTCTGAATACAGCTGGGACTATTTGAATTGTAGCATCTGATAATTGGCCAATGTGCACATCAATTAATCATGAATACAGAATAGAGATCAATGCTAGAGAAGGAGGGAGTGGAGACTGAAAGAATTTTCTACTAGGTGCCTTACCATTATTCTGGACAGATGGGTCCTTCTATGTAGGGCTATGCTCAGATCTGAGGGAGACAGCTTAAAGCAGTGTTTCTCAGTCTTAAGCATGTATCACACTCCTCTGTAGTGCTTGTTTCAGATTTCTGAGCCTTATCCTCAAAATTTCCAACTCAGTAGGCCTTGGATGAGGCCCAAGAATTTGTATTTTAATAAGTTCTCCAAGTGATACTGATGCTTTTGGTCCAAACCCAGCATTTTGAGAACCACAGTGCTGTCAGGTCACTGGTGGCTCACACCTTCAATTCTAGCTACTCAGGAAGCCAAGATCTGAAGATCACAGTTCAAGTCCAGATAAACAGATTTGTGAGACTTATCTCCAGTTAAGTAGCAAAAACACAGGAATGGAGGTGTGGCTCAAGTGGTAAAGTGCCAGCCTTGAGTAAAAAAAACTAAGGGAGAATATAATTCCTTGAGTTTAACCCCAGTACCAAACCTAGAGGAGGAGGGAAGAGTAGGAGAGAGATAGAAGAGAAGAGAGTAGAGGGCCACAATTTCCTAATTAGTAGAAGTAGATAAAGTTTGCTTATAACTCATTTCAGAGTTCAGCCTAACTTTTTGAAAAAATATTCTTTTTTTTTTGGGGGGTCCATTCGTGGGCCTGAACTCTGAGCCTGGCGCTGTCCCTCAGCTCTTCAGCTCAAGGCTAGCACTCTACCACTTGAGCCACAGCACCACTTCCGGCTTTTTTTCCTTTTTGCTTATGTGGTGCTGGAGAATTGAACCCAGGGCCTCATGCATGCAAAGCAAGCACTCTACCACTGAGCCACATTCCCAGCCCCTCGAAAAAATATTCTTTTTTAATTAACAAAAGGGGTCCTTTTGCATAGTCCAAGTTTAAAACTCCCGCCTCTGTATTTCACCTCTCATTTGTAGAGAGCATGTACTAGTTACACACATTATTTCATCTAATCCTTATAATCACACACCAGAGTAAATGTTATTATCGTCATTTTACCCATGAAGCACTTAAGCTTCAGTTTAATTACTGTCTAGTGATTCATACCTGGTCAGTGATATGACTGGAGCTTCTACAGGAGTCTTTAACTCCAGGGTCTGGCTTCTTTACTATGGTACTTCTCAGCCTAAGAAATTAAAATTTTTGTTTTAATTTAAGACTAATGAATAATACCTTGAGTTTTCATAAGACTGAATTTGAAATTAATAATTAGCTTGAGGTCAGCCTATTCTGACACAGAAGTCTGGTTAGGACTTAAATAATCCTAATATGAACTATTTCTGATCAGTGCTTTGTTCTCAAGAAAGATGGTAGCCTTGGTTAAGGAGAGAAGACCATTTTAAAGTCCATTCTAGCAAAATATCCATTTCTACTTGAGTGTGAGTAATCTATTTTAAGTTGCAAAAGCAAATTGACCTTTGTTGCTTAATTGTGTGATTCAACAAATTCTCTCTGAAGAGAAACCAAGACCAAACGTTCTCCTTAATCTTCCAGAAATACAGGAATCACCTTGAAAATCTCTGGAAAAAAACTGACAAGAAGCAAATGACTGTGTTTATAATTATTCCCCTTTCTCCAAACCAAAATTGATAGCCAGTAGGAATATGTTGAAATCCAGTGTATGCTGACAATATTTATAAGGTCTTGGTATTTTAGACTTATATTGCACCATTCATCCTAAGATCATAAAATGGTTGTTAAAATTTATAGCATAATAGTCTGATTAACACTGAGATGGGTAAAAATAAAGAATTGAGGAGAAATATTTATTTCACAGAGGTGGAGACTTTAATATACAGAAAGCTGCATAAATCTGCAGATGTTCTAATTAGATTCAGCTGAACTGCTTCAGAATGCAGGATAACATGGACTTACTCTGCCAGACACTAAGAATAACTTTTCTGATGTAAAAAAGTGTTCAAGTTTCAATATTGAAACATAAAATACCCTGCCCAGGGGAAAGATTCCTTTCACATTAATCTCTTCATTGTTTTAGATTCTTCTAACATTTAAACTTAAAACAAGATTTCCTAAGTGGTACTCTAACTGTACTCTTTTTCCAGTTAAAGTACTTGGAATTTTACTTTTAATAGTTAAACATTAACTTTAGATTGGTAGAATAGTGTCAAGAAAATTATTCACATGATACTTAATTTACAATCAGGAAGTAGTGTAGGCCATACAAATGTAGTATATAAAGATGACATGAAGGGATCAATATACATATTTATGGGGTAGTTTTGCTAGTTGCTTTTCATAGGTTTTTCTTGACTGTATGTCAGTTTTGTAATGTCCTGTGTTTTTGGCATTGTAGCTCTGTGTTGTTCTGCATTCAGGAATGGTTCAGTGACTCTTAGCCTCCGTTGTGGCTCGTCACAGCCAGGGTGAGGAATGACCTTCTTCTGGCATGGGGTCTCTACTTGATCTACCAGAGTCATGGAGATGACTTTGGTGTCTAACTTCAAAATCCACTTAGTGTTAGAATGCTTTACCTTTCTGTAGATCATAAGACCTTCGTTGTTAGATCCAGATAGACATTTCCATTTAACTGTTTCTCATTCTTAGAAGGGCAAGGTGAGGGAGAATGTTCCTCTCAAAGTATGTCAAGGGGAAATGTTATAGAAGGAAGCTGTGTCTTGAACCGCATGTTCCATTGACCACCATTTAGACAAACCAACCTTTGGTTAATATTCTCTCAATTATATTTGATAAGTCAACCTATTCTCCTCAATTAAAATGTTGGCAGGTACTACATGTGAATTTGTGCCAAGGATTTGCTATAATTTCTGTGTTTTATGATTTCCATTTTGAATAGTAAATGAATAATATCCTAAACCCTTTTGAAGGAGATCCTCTTGTGAGTACAAAATGAATTTCCTTCACAATCTTTCTAGATCTCTGTGAATTTATGCACATAAAAAGTACATTGCTAAAATATGCTGTTTTAATTTATTTAGAAAAACAATATAGTTTTGAAAAGCATTTGTAGGAAATTGACTTGAAATAGATGTTATTTTGGCATAAACATTAATTTGCAACATTAGCAATGAAGAACATTAAAAATTCAACATTATTTATAGACTTACTAGTTACCTATTACAGTAGAATCAGTCAGGAATATAAAAAATTACCTAAATTCTAGGTCTATGTAAACCACATTTTCTTGTTTCTTATACATAAACATATGCACATATTTATCAAACATTATATATTACATATATATCTTATCATTGATGTATAAACAAAATGATCACTGACATGTTACATGCCTGTACTATGTAAAGATCACAACATGAATTTCCTGTGCCCATCCTACATTCACTTTCTCACTTCTTGGGCCTTTTCCTTGTTTTCTCACTTACATCTAAGGATAGGCTGGAAATTCAGTGGAGAATGAATTGGGTGAAGCCTATTAGAATGCTTTGCCACACATTTCACAGGGAAATATTGGCAGATGAATTTGAGCATGGGTAATTGAGTACAAGAATGATTAGTAACTCTTTTCATTCCAAGACAGAATTCTTATTAGCACGGATCCTGGAGTGGAGCTGCATAGAGGGCAGATACTGACGCCAGACCTCAGACATTCCATGGCAGCTAGTTCTTCAGAGGGTCAGATCAGCTATTGTCAGCTCAAGAAAGCTAATATGACAACTATAAGTTTATGTCCAAATATCAGTCACTTCCTTTTCCTCATTAACTGCTTACCATGACTCAGCCCCTAGATGTCTGGTGCTTCTAGCCTATGCTAGCAGTGTTTTGTCTTTATTAAATTTGAAAGTTGGGACATAAAAGGCTAACCCCAGTCCATCCTTTGGTTCTCATTTCCAAGGTTTGCTCAACAAGCTAGGTAGCTGTTGGGACACTATCTTTGCTGAAAATATAAAAGTTTACCTCTATAATATGTTTTAAGGAGAGTAACTTCTTGTCCATTACTCTCTATTTTTTATGTTTCTAGACAAGAACAACTGGCCCCTGTGAATTGAATCTTAAAAATAAAACTGCTGGTATTAAGTGGTCATGTAGCTGAATCTAGCAGAAAGTCAGTGTGCTTACAGATGAGAGAATAATAGTGATTGCATTGCCTTCTTCTTATGAACTAAAGAAATCAGATTGTCATAGCAGGCTTTCCTTAAAACCTAAGTTCAAAAAATCCTTTGCTCATTTTCACTTGCACATCAGTTCAGTTATGTGGCCCTGATCAGAGAAGAGATTCTTGCTTTTTCCTTTAAATCTTTTACAAGTTAACAAAAGAATGAATTTTTAGATGGACTATTATCTCACTATCCAGTTATCTACCTCAGTTAAACAGTATCTGCTTCATTTTGTACTGTCTAGACCTGCAGTCTAGATAGAGTTAATGCTTATTAGCAGGCTGCAGAAGCCTCTTTGACTTGTTTTGCCCAATAGTGTGATGTCACAGTTTTCTTCCTCTGATAGAATCTGGAAAGAGACTGGGCCCACAGGTCAGAGAGAGGGACATGAACAGGAAGTAGCCCTATTGTCCCCTCACTTGGTAACAGTCTCACGGTACAGCAACACATTGAGCTCCCAGGATAAAAGCAGGTGTTTTGCTTTAATTAAGACCAACAAAGACTTTTCTGTTCTCAATAGGCTTATATTTTTAGACACTAAGGTAAGGAGGAAAGAGAACATTATCTCGTTCTGTGCATAAAAATAAAGATTCGGCATGAACTGCGTAATTAAGACCTGAAAGGGAGAAAATGCAATTCAATTAAAACTGACAGAATAACACACGGAATCAATGGCTTTATTTGGTGTTTAATGATGGTACTGTTTTCATTTGATTATATATGAGTCATAACCAGCTTTGCCTTGGTTTAATTGTATTCCTTACAGAGTAAACTCAAAGTAGACAATTTACAGCAAGACTCATCAATTTTGGGTTATTTAAGATTATCATAAATTGATCTCTGAGATGGAAACAAAATTGTACTCATTAGTGCATACTGTTTTACTGGAATGATGAGCAATTTTAGGCAGAGGCAGAGAGAGACATTGGTGGAGGGAGGTGTGAAGTACAATATGCAAAGGGTAAAGAATGAGTCCTATGAAAAAATGACAGTAGTATGACTTCCAGTGGAGAAATGATATGGTGAAATATTTTTTGATACAGTGAGCTGAACAAAACACGATAGGATTTTAGGCTGGAAAGGAAATACTATCTTGATTTGCCTATATGAAATGAATCAGAGTATTAGCAAAAAAATTAAGTATAACAACAGACAGCATTTCTGTATGTGACCTTATGGCCACTTGACGTCTAAATTTGGGGCATGAGACCCAAGGAAAGAGCTATGTAAGTGTTGGCAGTTAGGCTGCTTGAATAGTTGAGAAAATTAATGATAGAATCTAGGGTATTAGTGCTGTTGTGCACTTCATTACAGTAAACTCCTTAGGTTTCTTACTTAAGAGAGAGAACAATACCATTTACAAGTACTCTGTGAACCCCTCTAAAGACCCAAGGTGAACTGGCAGTAAATACTATCCCAAGACTACTATCCCAAGACAGTGTCGTCAGATTCTGATAGGTCATCACAAGAAAGTGTCTCTAGCTTTTTCTTACTCCATCAGTCATATGGGTAAAAGTTTCCTGTTTCTCATGTATAGTTAAAACGTAAGGGCTCTATATAGACAGATGAAGAGATGCTCCTTTACCTATGATAACCTTGTATTCCCAGAAGTGGAAACTGGATTTGTTGGGGGAACAGTAATTTTTCTCTTTGTCAAGGGGCCATATAGACCCTTCTACCTAACCTGGATACTAGTGCTGGCCACTCAGCAATACTTACGTAGGCTAAATCCTCATGTGGTAAATGTATCTTTTGAATTCACTTCTGTTTTTTAATATCAGAATGATCTGCCTGAGTAATATAGGTCAACTCTGCATGTCAGTGACTCTTTTCTAGTGACCTGGAGTAGACAGAGAAGAAACAAAACAAAGGAAAAAATATAGACATCAAAGTCTTAATGACCATAAAGCAAATGAAACAAGAAGGCCTTTCTTTGTAGATGTGCTTGCTAATCTCTAATTATAGTTCATCCATAAGAATTATTTATATTATTTATATCATATATATTTTCCTTTTTTTGTTTTGTTTCACTGGAAAAAATGTCAACATATGATTACCAGGAAGGTTTCTCAAATATTTAAATGGACTCTCCTTTTAAGAACTTAAATTTGCTTTTCAAAATTAGATGTATGGGTAAATACATGGATATATACTAATTTTGCACACATATAAGTAATTTTAAGTTGAGCAGAATTAAAATGATATTCTTTGCAAGCTCATAGATGATTGTTGGCAAATCACAGAGTTTGGGGAAGATGATTAACACAAGAACTCTCATTTATAAAGGAGATGAAACTATAAAGCACAGTAAATAAGACACATACTATACATGTTTTGTGTCCTAGTTGTGAAAATTGGACACTGACTCATTCAGACTCTCTTATTCATTACAGCCTGGTAACATCTGTGGTGGTGTAATTGCTAGATATCTCTGTAGATGTAGGGATGGAGTTAGTTGCTATGGGAAAATAACATAGTAATTTGCATTGCACTTCTCAGGATTCAAGAAAACAACCTTGATCTTGCTACATTGTGCTTTAACTAGCAGAGCAATTGAGTTGTTCATGGAAGACCGTGTATTTGTTATAGTATTCACTCACTCATTTATTCCTGTATCCGGGAAACACATTCTGTGCATCCAGTATGATTTAGGCATAATTCAAAGTGCTAGAAAGTTCGATTAATAAGCACTTTATAGTACTTATTATGTGATAGATATTGACTGGTATAATTCCCATCGTATCTACTCTACGGAAGTAATTATACTTCCTTTCACAGACAAGCAAACTAAGACACAGAGAGGTTGAAAAACTTGCCTAAGGTCACACAACTGGGAAGTGGCAGAACTGAGATTAGAACCTAGGTAGGCTAGCTGAGAAAGTCCATGCTCTGAAACCAGCAGACAGAATCCACTTTAGCAGTTCGAAGGTAGACAAAAGAGAAAGAAACAATAAACATTAAGTTGGGCTTTGAGAAGGCTATGAAGGGAATGAAGAAGGAAATGGAGGGTAATGCCCAGGGTGATGAGGGAAGTGTCATTTCAGTGACAGCGGGCAGAGTGAGGAGAAGTCAGCAGGAAAGGACAGGAGAGTCTCCAGCCCAGTGGAGGGTCTCTAGTACTCAAGAAACCCATCAGGGGCCACGATCTGTGCTTGCCACGCAGGGCAGGAATGAGCTGGAGCAGCCCTTCAGGCAGAACCCTTGGAAGCTTAATGAGACAGAGAAAACTGTTCTCTATAAAGCGATAATGATTTTTACTCTTGAGGGTTAAGGTAGGAAGTATATGAGGGTAAGTAAGATGGCCAGAGATGGAGGTGTGTTCCAGAGAAATCTCAGGGAGTTGACCAGTCCCCAAGAATCCCAAAGACACTGAGATCAAGAGTGATCTATTCCATCTCCTGGGTTAGATGCTATGGAAGAAGCACTCCTGTCCCACCAGAGGAACTTGCAGAATGTTATAATGTACGTACTTGGCTCATGGACAGAGACAGAGACAGAGACTCTGATGCTCAGACAGGCACTGAATGCATACAGCTTCTGGTCCTCAGGGACACGAGAGTAGAGAGAACTGTCAAGCTTGAAGGGAGTCAGGGAGCAGCTCTCCCACTGGGAGAGATATCTAGCAATTACACCACCACAGATGTTACCAGGCTGTAATGAATAAGAGAGTCTGAATGAGTCAGTGTCCAATTTTCACAACTAGGACACAAAACATGTATAGTATGTGTCTTATTTACTGTGCTTTATAGTTTCATCTCCTTTATAAATGAGAGTTCTTGTGTTAATCATCTTCCCCAAACTCTGTGATTTGCCAACAATCATCTATGAGCTTGCAGTCAGAGAGGTCTGATAGGGAACTGAATAGATGGATGGCAAGTCCTCAGCAGCATATGACTTCTATGCATGCTCTCCTCCCCTGAAATGTAAGGTCGCTCCTAAGTAAGAAGTGGTACTGACAGTTGAGTATTAACTGCCTATCCCTTCTTCAGAATGGAAGCTCTTCTAGAAGGGAAGGGAGAAGACTCATGGAAAACATGAACTTGGTCTCTTGCACATCAGAGTTTGTGGACTGAGGTTCCTATAAGCTTCATGGAGAGGATCTTTTAGGTTTGTTAAAAATTCGCCTGCAGCAAATCTACACTGTAGGTTGATTATAGACTCTAGGATGAAAGCCAGTGCATCTGGAGCCAACATGTGTAACCCAGTGGGAGAGCTGCTTAACAGAAATGAAGTTGGATCTCAGAGTCACTGCAGATTCTGGAAATATCAGTGGGCTGTGCTAAGGCTCAGATGGAAAAAGTATAAAAGAATGCTATAAAAATCTTTGGAAAAAATTTAAAAAAATGGTCTTCAGTAAAAGAGGTTAGTTTTTAGTAAATTAAATTATTGATTTCCAAAAGAATACCTAGAGAGGGGAAGTTGTGAAAATGATTTTTATGGCTTCTAACTTGGACCACTGTTTTTCTAGGTGAAATAATGGTCTCATAGGAAAAAAGGACAATTTTAGCAGCACCCACTGATAGCCTCAGAGATGGGTACCAAGGTAAAGGTGAATTAAATCTGCTCAATGTTCCATATTCCTAATTTGCCCATGATATACTTCCCACAAGTGGTGTGTGCATAAACACACACACACACACACACACACACACACACACACACACACAAATGTGGAGAATGAGTGGGAATCGGAATTCACAGAATTTGCTTCAAGGCTGCTACACAGTTGTAGAGGAGATGGTTTTTTAAGACTACAGAAAAGGCATGTGTTCACTCTTAAATTTGCTTTTATAAAAAGAAATGAATATCTGTCCTAAGGTATCCAATTTTGTAAAGAATATTTTGAGGATCTCAGGAAACTAGGAAAACCACTGAGAGTACAGGGTATTCTTGGAGGATGCCCGTTTGCCTTTTGAAACAGTTGCCCATTATTGGGACTAATGACTACTACGAGGCATTGGATTGGGAAGCAGCAGCCAGAGACAGCTGCTCACACACCCAGGTCTGTGAGAGGCTTCAGACTCAGGCCCAATCATGCATTTAGAAGGAACAGTCTTACTGTTGTGTGGGTAACTAACTGAAGGGAGGGAAGTATTTAAAAATATGTTACACTCCCTCTGCCAGTTTAAATGGTTTTATAATTTTCATTGGCATTGTTTACCTAGTTGAAACCAGGCATGGAGAGGAAGAGTGCTAGATGTAAAAGAAGACAAGAGGGGATTGATGAGCACTGAGAACGACATGTATGCACTGGAAGTTACAGGAGGTGCTAGAATCGTATCAGGGCATGTGAACAAAGACTGTTTTTAGAAGTACCGTAATTGACTTTATCTAAGAAGATGCAGGCTGTGCTTTGCCTCACATTCATAAGGCCCTGGGTCCACTTCCAGCACCACAATAAATAAAATGAAATAAAATAACAAACAAAAATAAATGAATGATACACTTGACCAAACAGTCACACTATGATCAGAGTCAGGGATCTTTTTAATTTCAGAAAATTGGAGGTGATACAGATTTTGGAGCTAATGAGGCTAGACTGTGATGATGCTAATGTTTTCTGGATGTAGGGAGATCAAGGAACCAAAAATGAGAAGTTGAGCTAGGTCATCCCAAGTATGTAGAAGACTCCCAGAAAGAAGAGAGTTGAAGAAGACACAGATAAAAAAAATGACTTGGATCTAAAAATGTCCATTCAGTGCTCACAGTTATCAAGCATTGTTCCAAGAGCTTTCTATCGCCTCCATTTTATAGGTGAGGAAAACAAAGCTTATCAAAGTTGATAACTTCCCAGATGACACTGCAAGTGCGTGTCCAGGCTGGATCACACACCCAGGCAGTGTGGCCCCAGAGCCTATATGTCCTTAATCTCCTGGCTGTCCTGTGTTTGTGGTATATGAGGACAGTGATGGTGTGAATGTTCAGAAAAAGTAGTCTTAGGAAACTAGACGACCTCAAGGCATGAGAGGTGTGAAAGAGCCAAAATTCATTGAAGATGGCTCCAGAGTCCAGAGAAGTGTTTCCATTCTGGAAGGAGAGCAGGTTCCTGTGAAGGCAGACAGTGGAAGAGGCATTCCAAAAGAAGGGAAAAGATATTGGAAGAGTCCCTCCCAGGCCCTGCAGGATGGCGGGCTGTTGGTCAGGGAGAGGAGTTGTCGGGTGGACTGTGGTAATGATGGACAAGTGAGCCAGGATTTCTGGCAGTGACTATGCTAAAAAAGCACCTATGGAGGACCTGTGGGGTTTGTTGCTCTAGCTCCTGTGAGGCACCCAGGAGGTGGCGATTATCCAGTGGTAATAAAGTGGGCATACTCCTTTGCAATGTATGTCATCTCACAGAGTTCCATTTCTCTTTCTGCTGCCTAGATAAAGGTCAAGGTGCTAGATCAAGGAAGGTGAGGGTGTTCCTTCTAAGGGCTGTTCTGTGCCTCTTTCCTACTGCATGGCAGTTGTTGATAATCTTTGGTTTCTTAGCGTGGAAACATCACTGTGGTCCCCTCATTCTTCACATGACCTTCTCCTCGTGAGTGTGTCTGTGTCCACATTTCCTCTTGATGTTAGGATACTATAACCATGTAGTTAGGATACTATAGCCTACTGTAATGACCTTCTCACCTTAACCATGCATTAAATCAACGCAAATTATTTCAAAATAAGAACACATTTTGAATGCAATATGAATTTTGGGGAGATAAAATTCAGCTGATAGTAGGGAGTATTAGGAGCACAGCTCACTCATGGCCACTTCTTCACGTTGATTGGGTATCTTTTATGAACAACTAAAAATCCAGGGCATTTTACTAGGCAAAGTAGTCTATTTTTTTCATTATCATAATGAAATACCAGAGGCAGGATACTTTCTTTATAGAAAGGTTTATTTTTCCTTTGGCTCATGGTTCTAGGTCTAGGAGGCTCCTCTAGCCTTCTGAGAGGAGGCAGAGATCATCACCTGGCAAGAGACATTGTCTGTCTGTCTGTCTCAATGTGTGTGTGTGTGTGTGTGTGTGTGTGTGTGTGTGTGAGAGAGAGAGAGAGAGAGAGAGAGAGAGAGAGAGAGAGAGAGAGAGAGAGAGAGAGGAGAGATTTGTCTTTATTGTAAAGCCACCAAGATTCAATCACGGAGACTTAACCCTAATGACCTTATCTAAATGTAATCACTTCCCCAAGGTTTCTAAATGGCATAGTTGGATTAAAATTCTACTCTTTCAGTTCACTCACTAGTGACTTCAGGGATTAAACACCTACTTGAGTTTGGTAGGTATTTACATTTGTCTTGAGTAATCACACTCAAACCATAGTACCAGGTATACAGAGAAGATACAGATGAGGGAAACAAAATTCCTACTTCAAGGATCTAGACTTAGGAGGGATAAAAAGCGTGGGTAGGTTATAGAAAATATTGACACCTAAATCACAAGTATATCTGGCAAATGTGTGACACAGACAGACTGTTACATAAATTATGATTATTTGAGAAGAGGAATGGAGGTTTGTGGCTATTTCACCTTAACTTTTTTTCACGAGTAATGAATCCTATTTCCAGAAATGCCAGTTGATCTGCTGAAGGTCTTCTAACTAGAAAACCTCCAATTATATTGTGTATATAAAAAATACTCATTCAGGTCTATGTTCCACCAATGTCAAATGCCTTAAAATGTGTTATTCAAAACTATATTTCAGTGTCCTGGAAAAACATTACATGAGCCTTGGAGCACAAAGTAGAAAATAATATTTAGAAGGAGCCAGACATTTATATCTCTAACAAAGTGACTGAGCTGTTGACTAAATATTGACTATAAATCTTTAACCACCCACTATCTACAGGTGCCAATCTGCCTACAGATACACACAATTTATATAATGTGTATTTGATGCCAAGTAAGTTTCTTGAATCCTTTAATAAGTTGCAGAAGTGTATAGAGTGTGGACTGGAGATGGACAAGAATATTCAAGCAGAGAATAACAAAGACCAAAGAACAAAAAACAACCAAGGCTGGAGTGGGCAAAGAGAAGTGATATAATGGAAAGAAGGCCACAGTGGCTGGAGATGAAAGCCAAAAGCAAGATAGAGAGGGCTGGAGGTATAAAAGACTAAGTTAGGCAAGAGGTAGTAAGTACACTGAGCAATGGTAAGCTATTCCTGTTTTGAAGTGTGGAATGCATGTAAAAGGCAATCAGATGCTGGCATTGCAGAACTATCACCATTGCTACAGTGTGGAAAATCAGCAGGAAGGCCTGCAAGGAAGCTTGGGATATCTGGAAATGAGGATGTTGCAGAATAACAATGGGGATGAATGATTGACACAAGAAAATATTGAAGAGCTATGCCAGTTCTGTAACTTTTGCTTTTTTTTCCATTTGACATATGAATCTCTTTACATTTCAAAAATGTGGTTCTCTGTAATTAGATCTCCACAGTAGTCCCTGGTATGGATCAATGGTCACATATTCGATAATCTATTTGAATATATCAATTATAAATGACTTGGCAAAGAATGCCCTTTATGTATTAATTGTCTGGTTGTACCCTTAATGGATATTTTACATTAGATGTCACTCACAGACATTGTACTTGTTACCTCTCTTACTAATGGTGCCTAAGCATTCTGTTCTGTAACTTCTGGCCAACTGCATTCTGGCAATTCTTTGTAACTGTAGCTTCTTAGTAGGTAAAGAGAAATTTAACTTGCCTTCTTTTGCATACTAATAAGATTGGCCAGATCTTTGTATGTTTAATCATCATTTATATTTATTCTTCTATTTCTTTTTCTATTTATTTATGGGGACATTCTTTACCCTGTAAATATAACTTTTTCTTAGCCCTTTGACATATGCATGTCATAAACTATTTAAGTTTTTTCATCTTTTCATCTTTTTGACAGAGGTATCTAGTTTTATTATATTAAATAATGTAACATTCCATTTTTAAGTAATTGGGTCTGCTGTTGTCAGTGGTTTTTTATGGTTTCAGTTTTGTTGAGGTATGCAAAAGATTTTCAAAGCTAGAAATGTATTGTTACAAATGTATTTGGATTTCATTGTGAGGAGTAAGTAAAGGCTACTTACATACTTATCTAATACTTAGCCAATTGTCCCAATACATTTTATTGAATTACTATTATTTAATCTGCTTAATTGGAAATGCTATCCTTCACTTATAAAATCTTCAAATACATTTAGCTCACTTCTAAACTCTGTATTTTATTTCTGATCTCTTATCTTGTGCCAGATTCATGCTGTTTTAATTACTGTTATTTTGTAACACAATTTTTGTATTGGTTTGTGCAATTTTACCCACATTATTCATCTTTGTTAGATTTTCCTAGTTATTTAAAAATATTTACTCTTCAAATGAATTTTAGGATTATTCTGCCAAGTTATTCTAAAAATACCCTGTTGTGACTTTGGTAGGGATTGAATTACATTTATAGATTAATTTTAGCATTCTGGGTCACTACAGTGTTACTCAAATAGGGACTGGAGTAACTTAATTTGGGATCAAGTAAAGTTTACTTACACACCATGACCCATCTTTCAAAAAACTATGAGAAGCTGGCAAGCTGTGTATTATGGAATTCATAAATCACTATCCAGTTTTAGATGATTTATTCATTCAACAAATATTTACTGAACTATGCAGCATATGGTAGGCACTGTTCCAAGTACATAGTACAGTGATGGAAAGGCAGAGTCCCTGTTACTCTCTAATCTAGAGGTGAAAGACGTGGAGTTTGTCTTCTTGTATGAGTTGGTTGGCCATGAGGATGGGGAAGCCAGGGTGACTGCAGATAGATCTTGCCAAACATATTTACCTTAACAGGAAGACAGGAAATGGATTAGCATTTGATCATGAGGAAAAAGAAGGTTTTTGTTTTATTTGTAAGATAAAGAGACACTAGAGTATAGTTAGGTGCCATAAAAAGGGAGAAAGTCAATATATGAAAGAGAAGGAGGTAACTCAGAATATCCAGTTCCTCTGAGGTGGGTATAGGTGAAATATGTATCAAAACTGCAGTTAGGTTTTGATTGAAGAAGCAAGTTGAGAAGAGGAAATTAAAAAATAAGCCCAGACACAAGATTAGTGTTTATTTCACTACTGAAATTAAAGAAGTCCTTTGCATGAGCAATAACCAAATGTATAGTACTCTACTTATTATTCCTTGCTTACAGTGAAAAGTTAGAAAGTTTTTGAAAATGTTAAGCTACGATGTTATAACCTGTTCATTTCTGATTTTTATAGAGTGTTGAAGTAAGTACCACAACATCTGGCACATATCTGACACTTCCCTTCATATTTGTGGAATAAATATACAAATTAGTGAGTGGTCCAAAGTTTTATATTGCTAAATGGAATTTTCGTACCCTAGAGGTACTGTTCTGTCTTCTTTACATATGTTCGTCAGTTCTTAGTACTTCAATGTCTGTATAATATTTATCTTTGTAATGTGGCTTTGTAGAAAGGCCTGAGCCTGAAAAAATAACACTTGGATTTAATTATCTACCCTGCTACTTATGTTGCTTGAAGCTGTGCAAATTGTTTAGCTTGTTTGAGTTTTTTTTTTTAATAAAGTGAGGGAATCAGAATAAATCAATGTTTTCAGCTCTAAGTATTGGGTATTTCCTTCACATGGAATCTTTTCTAGAGCCCAGTTTGTAATAAAGGTAAACCGAGGATTCCTCAGATGAAAGATGACAAAGAGGAGATCCTACGAACATTGCATGCAGGGTCCTTGCACTTGCCTCCTCCCTTCTTTCAGATATTAGGTCCTATGGTGGAGGGTATTACAATAGTGGGAAAACTTAGAAACCTAGTGAGATTCTCCCTAAGGTCTTCAACAATTGCATGGCCTATAGTAGGCATTTGCCTGCTGTGATTTCAGTAATGCTGTGCAGTTAAGGAATTGATAGTGCTTGTGTGTCTGTTTCACATGGGGAACCAGATGCAGGGTTTGTCATTTGTTGGATTTTCTTGTCTAGCAAATAGAATAGGGACTTAAACTCCAATCTTCTCATCTTTGCCTTGCAGTCTTTATTGCTATCAAATGTTTTCTTCTAAACTGGCCTTATACTGATTTGAAAAAAGGATACTGGCTAAAACATCTGTAAGAATTTCTGCCAGAAATTATTACTGTATACTTGGATTATAGTTCACATCCTCACATGTCATAAAACTGCTTAAAAATGTTTTCATGCATGTTGTTCTACACTGGAATTAGTTAAGTTACAAAACCTTTAATCAAATGGCTAACAAATAACAAGCTGTGAAAAATTATAATTTCTCTACAGAAATCTATAGAATGCAAATCAGTTGAATTGATGGAAAATTTAAATCTCTTTAATTTTGAAATCAGTTCATTAAAAAAATATTCCTCATAATGAGGCATGGGAAGCAAGCAGTCTTAGTGTGGAACATATTAAAATGAAGAACCAATCATAATCCAAATGCATATTTTGGAATTCAAAGATTAAAATTTAAGCAAGGAAGGAAAGGGATGTCAACTAAGTAGCTACATCAGATAAGGTCTATCATCCTATCACTCCAGATTCGCTTCCTTCTTTTATGTTCCATTCTCTCACATCTGAATTTTCTCATGCTGCTGACCTTTCCTGTGGAATGCTCTTTTTCCCCAGATTAACATATTACTCATCCTTCAAGGTTCATTTCATAAACTGCTTTCCTTGTGAAGCTAACTTGTCCTTGTGACTCCTCTTCCTTCCTGGACAGCATTTATCTTCTCCTTTCCCTAAGAACTCCCAGAGCCAGACACTATGTAACCCTTTCCACTGTCATTCAGCTAGTTGTAAAATCTGTCCCCTTTGTTGGTTTTAATGGTCTCTACACAACAGAGAACATTAAACATTTTAAGGGGTTTTCCGGTAATAAAAGTAATACGTACTCAAGGAGAGAATATATGGAAAAATACAGAAAAAAAGAACCATTTCCTTAGTATGTTCTCTATTTAGAATTTGAAATATTTCATTCTAATGGTTTTTCCCCACATAGACATACAGATGAGTTTAATTGGGTAGGTATAATTGGTTTCCATATACTAGACCATAAAACTGTCTTTGCCTGACTCTTGATGTATAGTGTAGTCAGCAGGTTTACATATATTCATATGGTATGTACACATACAGTATTTCTTGGATATTTAGAAGAGGGAAGGAGTTAATAAAAGTAGAGACAAGCTTGTCTAGAAGGTATTCTGTGAAGACTCTGCAAATCCCATGTATTCGTATCCAGAAGTTTGGCAGAGTTTAATGAATTACAACCTATTTGTGGAATGAAATGTGGTTAATTCATCAAATGGACATCTATTCCAAGTGGGAATGCTTGTTTCTGTAGCATCTCACAGTTAATGGCCTGTGGGCGTTTGGGAGCAGGCTCCATGTCTCAGTGAGACTTTCAGCACTAAACTGAAGACCACACTTGATAGACCTTTAAAATAGACATGAGCAATAGTCTCCTACAAGCAGACTTCCTCTTCCTCTATTCCCTCTTTCTTTTGACAGTGCTAACCAGTCTACTGCTATAAGAAAGCAAGACTCCAGAATAGGTGTGTGTGTGTGTGTGTGTGTGTGTGTGTGTGTGTGTGTGTGTGTGTGTGTGTGTGTGTGTGTGTGTGTGTGTGTGTGTGTGTGTGTGTTTATTTGCAGTCAGGGCCACTGTTGGTGAGTGTCATTTGTTTATTGTAGTGAACAGCAACCATGTCATAGGTACTGTTTTAGTTTCAATAGAAGTAATTATGAAAATAGAGGATGGATACTGGATCTTCTTGTGACAAAAATCAAAGTAGTCTCAAATCATTCACCCAGAGGATAGTGTTAGTTTAGACTCTCTCCCCTATACAGTGTCTTCAAGAGAACAAAACTTTTGCAAGATTCATGTACAGGCTATGAAAAAAGAAAATATAGGGGCTGGGAAGGTGGCTCAGTGGTAGAGCGCTTGCCTTGCATGCCTGAGGCCCTGGATTCGATTCCCCAGCACCACATAAGCAAAAAGGAAAAAAGTTGGAAGTGGCACTGTGGCTCAAGTGGTAGAGTGCTAGCCTTGAGCTGAAGAGCTGAGGGACAGAGTCCATTCCCAGAGTTCAGGCCCCACGACTGGACCCCCCCCCCCAAAAAAAAAAAAGTTGTAGAAAAAAGAAAATACATTTGAAGATGTACCATATAGAAATAAACTACTGCTGGCATTTACATGCTTTTTACGTCTAATCATGTATGGTTGATAAAAAACACATAATTGTGGTTGTATATATATAAACATTTTACCTCTTTTCATTTTTTTATATTTATATTTTGAGATAGATCATTTTTAGTAAGTACAGCCATACATTTCTTAAGTTAGTTTAATATTCTGTCATAAGGATGAATTAAAATTAACCATTATTCTATCATTTAATAGTTAGACTATTTCCAAAATTTTAAGGGTTAGCGATATTTCAAGAAATACAAATCTTGTCCAAATTGCAAATTATTCTCTTAGAATGTGTGTGTGTGTGTGTGTGTGTGTGTGTGTGTGTGTGTGTGTGTGTGTGTGTGTGTAACTGAAATGACTTGAACAAAGGATGTTTTAGTCTTTTCAAGCTGTTTTAACAATAACAACTCAGTGGTTCAGAAACAACAGAAATTTATTTCTAATCTGCTGAGGGTCCCTCTCTCGAGATAGTTCTGTTGTACTTCCTAAAATTGTATTTTTATTGGGTTACTCTCTGGAGTTTGTTTTGATATAGTTGATTGTTTTACATATGTTTTCTTTCATTTTTGATGGCATAGGGAGTTTATTCCTTTCATTAAAAATTAATTTCTTCCTAATTACAAATATTTATTTGTATTTAAATTGTGATTGTTGCTTCTTTCTGTTTAAATTTGTTTTCTTGTGTTCAGTATTTTTTGACTAATTATATCAAATTTATTTTTGTCTACTACTAGTGACTTATATTGATGGGATAAAATATTTGGCTATCATCAAATGAATAAAAAGCTTTTTAAAGTTGTATATAATTTCCAGGTATGAATTCTGAATTCTGTAGTAGGCTTGTTTTGTTAAAAAACATAATGAGAAAAAAACAGTATTTTGCAAGGACCTAGGATAAACACAACAAATTTGCAGTTACAAATTGAGAATCTACTATACAAGAGACTTTGTTCTCTCATTTAAACTTTTTGTAACTTACAAAGTGGAAGACAAGACTCCATGCCAGTAGAGTAAGAAACTGGAGCTCTGAGTGTGTAATGAACTTGCCCAATTTTCATTCACCTCATAAGCTCAGCTCAGCTCACAGCTTCCTGACTCCAGAGTCCTTGCTTTTTCTCATTCTACTGTTGCTTCACGCTTACTCTATTTTCTTTAGCAAACACTTTTCAATTTAAGCTCTCTTGCTTATTATTAGCTTATTTTTTATGGTGTATGTAGAGAATGTTTTGAAACATAGACTTAGGGGATAAAGGTCTGAAGTTTTATATTAAGAAAAGTAGGAGAGAATTTTGAAGGGTTATTTTAAGCATTTTAATTCTAGTAACAATGGGATGATGAATTGTAGTTGGATGTGTAAAAGTTTTGAAGTCCAGCTAAGCATTGTTGCTAGAGGGAAGTTAAACATAGATTATGGCAAAAAAGAGAGAGACTGGTGAGCAGGAGATAAGACCATGAGACTTTCTTGATGTGGAGTTAACAGAAGATGTGACTTATGGGAGTTCATGATTTAGGAATGGTCAAGAATGGCTTTGGATTTTCTAGTTTATTTGAATTGGTGAAAGATATATTATTCCCTGAGATGTGGAGTATAAAATAATAACTTTGAGGGGGAAAGTGAATTTTATTTGAAACATTTTGAGTGTGATGAACTTGTAGGACATTCAGGAAGAAATGCCTAAGGCTTGTGAGTGTTGAGAGTCTGTTATCTGATTTTCTTCATGATTCTTAGAGATTCTACAGCTTCTGTACAACATGAATGATGTTTTGCTGGAAGTAGACTGTCATGGGTTTCATGCAGTGTAGGATGGCCTCTCCAGCACTTGTTCTTCCTTTTGCCTTTCTTGAAATTAATCAGATTTTCTTCTAGGACAAGATCTGTGAGTTTGTAATATCCTTTATATCTTTGTATTAAACTCATTGTATTTGCTCCTGACAAGTAGTGATAGCTTTATATTCAAAGCAGATAGTGAGGACAAAATGATATTGCTCTGCTTATGTAAATTTGATGTTTTATAAGAATTGTATATGAATAGACCTAGTCTGAGATCTCCTGTATTAGGAAATGAGCAATACTTTCATTTTATTCCTTGTCCAAAGGGTTCTTTCAGACAGTTCTCCAAGTCAGATGCCCTGTCAGTGACTAAATGAAGCATCCACAGTATATACCTTTAAATCCAGGATCTGCTATTTATAGGACTAAAAATAGTGCTTTACTTATGATCACAGTGTCATTGTGTTTTAGGATCTTCAGCTCAGACTATATTTGTTCTCTATGAATGACTGACATCTTGGAAATACTTTATATTTTCTATCTTTTCATAATGATTTAATTGGAAATAAGCAAAGAGATAAACAAAGGAATTTGAAGTTTGCTTCTTTAAAGTGAGACATGCTCTCTTCCTCAGGGGCTGTCAGATTTATGTCTTTAGATGAAAATAATGAATAATTTCAAGTTCTAATGAGCATTTTATAGTAAACACATTGTTCATCACACCGAGGGGAGGGATAGCCATATCACTTCTGTAGAATAATTGCTTTTCAAAATCAGAATCCATTTATTTTGTTTCAGTAACATGTGCCACTTACTGGCAAATAAATATTTCTGTGTTATTTTTCTCTTGAGTCTTAAGACTTGTTAATTCATTGTTTTTTTAATTTTTATTTTATTGTTATTGTAAAGGTGATGGAAAGAGGAGTTGCAGTTATAGAAGTCAGGTAATGAGTACATTTCTTTTTGAACAGGGTCATTCCTTGCTTCATTTTTTTCCCAGTTTTTCCCTCCTGATCTCCCTTCTCTACAAGTTATATAAGTTCACTTTCAACACACATAAAAGTTAAAAGGAACAGAAATAAAAGACAGCAACAAAGGGGAAAAAAACAAAAACCAAAAATAACAAAAAACCTCGTTTCCATTTCTTAGAGTTCATTTTGATAAACATCATTTTATATGATCATATGCTCATAGCTATTGGACCTTTGTGACCCTCTTCTAAGAATATCCTTTGGTTTCAGTGTGTGAGTGTCTAGTTTTATTTTTTTAAGGACTTGTTAATTCTTATAACAAAAGTTAAAAAAATTACAATGACGCAATAACAACTCACATTAGTCACTACTTTTGTAAACAGAAAAAAGGCCCTGATACTTTGTCATCTATTACTCCCATAGTGCACTTTTCCAAATTCTTTTTTCTTACTTTTGCTATAGTATTTATAATATGAATGCACGTTGAGATCACTCCTTTCCTTTCCTCAGAAGTGTGAGAACTTGACATGATTGTTCCCTTATTATATCAAGTCCTAGAACTACACTTTAGTTTTTGCAAGCTCAAAGCTAACTGTAGATAAATCCAAAGAGACTTTGTGTGAGAATATTGGCCTTCCTCCCCCGAAGCCTCCTGTAGGGGATTTTGTCTGCCTGCAGCCACAGTACTTCCCTGAACATGTCATTGCAGCAACTGTACATCGACAGTCTTGTCAGAACAAATGATCTAAAATAAACATCCACTTGTCTGCCTGCATTTCTAATCCTGACAAGGATGCTTTGCCTGTATCAACTACAAGCTGACAGTCCTTGGAAGCACTTTGCTCACTTCTTTGGTCCAGTGGCTGATGAAGAATAGATGTAAGGCCTGAAGTATAACATCGAATGATTCATGATGTGAAAGCCCAAATGCAATCATCAAAGGCACACCTGTTTTCCCTCTGTTGGCAGTCTTCATAATAGTAATACTTATCTAAGTAAAACCCTTGGAGTCAGTTAGCAGATTATGTTAAAACACATTGGCAATAACCATTTCATATACAACGACAGTAGATAATTAAGAAAAATGTAAATACTAGGTTCCCTTCTGATACACTGTCTCCACTCTAGTACTGGGGATTGAACTCAGGCCTTTTAACTCTTAACTTTGGCTGGACTGACTTCTGACTGTATCATTCTATCTCTACTTCCTGATTAGTTGGGATGATAGGTGTGAACAGTCCTGGTATAAACTATCTTCTGATATAAAAAACTAATAATCAACATATTTAAAAGTATTTTTACTCTTTTGAAGCTTTATACTGTAATCCTCTAGAATAAGAACAGTTGTGAACTTTATATATTCTGTGCCTTAAAGTCAGTGTAGCACTACTAGGGGACTAGTCTATTAACATTTTAAGGTTTAGTATCCTTGATAAAACCATTAAAATATAACATTACAGTTTCCCAAGGAGCCCTAGTAAAATTTTTGAGGGAAAATAATAATGTTTCATGGCTGTTGAAGTTATGTGTTCTCAGCATAAATTAGGTAGAAATTGCTTGATTATTAAGCTTATCTGATGAATTAAAAGAACCAGTTGAAGTAAAAATCTACCCTTCTGATGTAATTTTTCGGCTGATTTCCTGTGGTTTGTGTATCATTTTACTTCAACACTTTGACGATACAGACAGCCTGTAAAAGTCTTCAACTTATACAAGAAGGGGAATATTTAGTGTAAATTTTATTTGTAAGTTTTAATTTCACATCATATTTATCTAAGTATCTCAGAAAAATTTTAATTCTATAGAAAAACTGCTGAGAAAGGAGAAAAAAAGGCCATCCAATTTATCACAAGATATTCTTACATTACCACATGTTCTCTCCTAGACTGACTATTTGTGGTATATATTCTATTCCTGGTAAGTAGCCCTGAATGTCCCCTATTAAATCGACTTGAGAGTGGTTGCTTCCTTAAAATATATCCCAAATAACACCTAAGCTGAAGTGCCAAATACCAGCTCCTCAGAGTTTTTCTTTTAAAGCAGAACTGTTTTCCTCCTCATATACCTTATACTTTTGTAATATTTGATTTAATTCAGAAATTTTAGGAAAGAGAAAAAGGGCAGAAATTAGTTGAAATGGTGAATTTTATGTTCAAGTTGGTAAGAGTCACAGAGTGCCCAAATTTTTAGTCAAGCATTGTTCCAGCCATGTCTGTGAAGGTGTGTATGGAGGAGACTGGCACTGTATCTATCACCTAGGAGAGCAGATTATACTTCCACAGTGGGCTACATCACACTGTCATTGTAGCCTGAGTAGAACAAAATGACGAGGAATTCTTCCCACTTAGGACATAAGTCTTCTCCTGCCGTTGCACTAGGCACTTACTTAGATGGTCTCTTGTTACTCTTTGGTTCTAGTTTGCTGACTATGGATCATTCTAGTTTGCTGACTATGGATCATGGAGTTTCTCTCTCTCTCTCTCTCTCTCTCTCTCTCTCTCTCTCTCTCTCTCTCTCTCTGTGTGTGTGTGTGTTTCCCCATTATTTCCATGTTTTCTGGAACATTATGACAAGTATTTTAGCCACAGTTATATTAGAAGGGAAAATTTTGTCATCCCACTATTTTCAAATTTAATTTTGAGTGTCCACATAAGTATTTAATCTGCTCCTGATGGAATAAATTCATTATAGGTAAATAATCTGGTTTGTTTTTTTTCTTTTGATGAGTTGTGGGGCTTAGGTCTGGGCGAGGTCCCTAAGTTCTTGAGCTCAAGGCAAGCACTCTACCACTTGAACCACAGCACTACTTCTGGTCTTCTGGTAGTTAATTGGAGATAAGAGTATCACAGACTTTCCTGCCAGGCTGGCTTTAAAATGTGATCCTCTTTGGAAAGCAGTACGGCGGTTCCTCAAAAGACTCCACATAGAGCTCCCCTATGACACAGCAATCCCACTTTTGGGCATTTACCCAAATGTTTACAAACAAGACCGCACTAAAGCTACCAGCACGACTATGTTTATTGAAGCATTATTTACTATAGGTAAGATATGGAACCAACCCAGATGCCCCTCAGTAGATGAATGGATCAAGAAAATGTGGTATATATACACAATGGAATTCTATGCCTCCATCAGAAAGAATGACATTACCCTATTTGTTAGGAAATGGAAAGGCTTGGAAAAAATTATATTAAGTGAAGTAAGCCAGGCCCAAAGAAACATAGGTCCCATGGTTTCCCTTATTTGCAATATCTAGTATATGTCTGAGTCAAGCAGATAAGGTCAGATAAGGTGATGTTAGGGAAATGAACCCTAAGATATGTATTCAAATGTTTTTTTCTTACATGCGATTGTTTCTAACACATTTATAAGATTATTTCTTTGTTGCTTTGTATGTCCCTCCCCCACAGTATAACCCCTGCTTTCACTGTATTTGATGTCGGTATAATTTGTGGAGGGGAAGGGGAAAAACAAGTCGTTTAAATAGGGATATAGGCGGACCCATTGCAACAATGAGATGTACAAGTCTTATGTCAAAAATGAACTTTACAACTTTCGTGCGGGGTTGGGGGGGAGGGAGGAGGATGGGAAGGGATGGGAAGGGGAAACAAAGGAGGAGGCTACAATGCTTGATAAGAAATGTACTCATTATCTTGCCCATGTAATTGTAACTTCTCTGTACAATATTTTCACAATAAAAAAAGAAAGATTATAAACTAAAAAAAAATTATCAGCCTCCTGAGTAGCTAGGATTACAGGCGTGAGCCACCTGTTCCTGGCTTATAATCTGCTATTTTGTACTTCTGTCTTTTGTGATATAAACAGTTCTCTTGGTCCAGAATCTATAAAGAAGTCAAATGTATTAAAGGAATGCCTAGATTACCATCTAGACATTCTTAATTTGGCCAGAGGTACAAATGTTTCCTGCTTGGACAGAAGATAAACATTTCACATTTCAAAAAGATGAAGTAAAAAAGCCAGTATTTGATTATAGCTATTCTAACTGGGGTGAGGTGGTATCTCAATGTTGTTTTGATTTGCATTTCTTTTATGGCTAGGGAGGTTGAGCATTTCTTCACGTGTCTATTGGCCATCCTTCTTTCCTCTTCAGAGAAATTTCTCTGTAACTCTTTAGCCACTTATTTATTGGGCAGTTGTTTCTTTGAGGTTTTGTTTTTGGGGGATTTAATTTTTTATATTTTAGATATATGACCCTTATCCGTTGTATGGATAGTGAAGATCTCCCAATCCGTGGGCTCTGTATTGATCTTGCTAGCTATGTCCTTTGCCATGCAGAAGCTCTGCAAATTCATGCAATCCCATTTGTCCAACCTTTCTTTGATTTGTTGTGTTTCTGGGTCTCTTTTAAGAAAATTTCGACCTGTGCCAAGAAGACCTAGTGTTTCTCCTATTCCATCCTGTAATGTTTTCAGAGTGTCTACTTTGACTCTGAGAAGAACTCTAATAAAAACAAATGCTGGAAGGGATGTGGACAGAAGGAAACCCTACTGCATTGTTGGTGGGAGTGTAAACTTGTTCACCTACTTTGCAAAGTAGTATGGAGGTTCCTCAAAAAACTCCACATAGAGCTCCCTTATGACCCAGCAATTGATCCACTTTTGGGCGTCTATCCGAATGATCACAAACAAGACCATACTAAAGCTAACAGCACAACTATGTTTATTGCAGCATTATTTACCATAGCTAAGATATGGAACCAACCCAGATGCCCCTCAGTAGATGAATGGATCAAGAAAATGTGGTGTATATATACAATGGAATTCTATGTCCCCATCAGAAAGAATGACATTGCCCCAATTGTTAGGAAATGGAAAGGCTTGGAAAAAATTATATTAAGTGAAGTAAGCAAGGTGCAAAGAAACATAGCTCCCATGGTTTCCCTTATTTGCAATAACTGGTATATGTCTGAGTCAAGCAGAAATGGTCAGATGTTAGGCGAAATAAACCCCAAGATAGGGACACAAATTTTTTTCCTTCTTGATATTGTTTCTATTATAATTATAAGATATTTCTTTGTTGCTTTGTATGGCCTTCCCCCACAGTATAACCCCTGTTTTCACTGTGTTTGATGTTGGTATAATTTGTGGAGGGGAAGGGAAAAAACAAATTGTTTAAATAGGGATACAGGTGGACCCACTGCAACAATGAGACATAGAACACATTATGTCAAAAAACGAACTTTACAACGTTGATGTGGGGGAGAGGGGAAGATGGGAGGGGAGGGCAGGCATGGAAAGGGGAAACAAAGGAGAAGGGAACAATGTTTGATAAGAAATGTACTCATTACCTTGCCCATGTAATTGTAACCCCTCTGTATGGTATTTTCACAATTACAAAAAAAGCCCACAAAAACCAGTATTTGTCAGGACATAAATTCAGTCTTGAAGAGTTAGAAAGTGGTCTAATTATGTAGAGGTATATCTATGTATGGGTGTCTGGAGTGAGCAGTAATATAGATCTAATTCATAGCTTTATCTTTTGGGATTTAGATTTATAATGTAAAAACAGAAAAATAATATAGGTGAATTCACAATAAAGTACTTGAATGAGCAACTGAGGATGCATGGATAAGAATTAACAATCTTAGTTTAGTGATAGCCAGAATGTTCCGTGCGTTTATTTAAGAGAGATAGCTATATGCATTTGGAAAGCATACAGAACTAAACATTAGTTTTAGTTGATTTGAATATAAGGAAGTATGTAGCATAGAAGCAACAGGAATGCCAAGTTGTAACTGAAATGGGATGGGTGTTTTAGGGGATAAAGATAAGAAGAAAGGTTAAGAGATTGACTGCTTATAATGGTTACGTGTCAAAGGAAGCTAGAAGAAATATAAAAATGATAGAAACTGTTGATGCTGTCGAACATTTTAAGTGTACCAAAGCAGCCTGCAATTTTCCTTCAGTGTGTTATTCCCTTGTTCCATTATAATTGAGTTTATCTGGGTAGATGATTGCCCACTGGAGGCCCTACTTCCCATTGAAATATGGACATGTGTTAAGAACTATACCTTTTAAAAGAATTACCCAGGAGGAAATTATTTGACTATCCTTTCTTTTCTGTAAGGAAGAACAGTCGGCTGGAAAAGGCATGTGGAGATTAATTCACCTGTGACCATGTAAATTCTCCTGGTTCCAAGGTGGAAGGAATGGAGTTGTAGAGAAGTACCTCATTTTCTGCTATGAAAGAGAAAAATAATCTCCCAGTTTTTCTTTGTTATATTGCCTAAGTCTTTATTTATCTAGCCCAGCTAACATACCTGCCTATGCTTAATGAGACAGCAGGAAAAAAATCCCTAAGTTTACTCACTCCACTGTCTCCTCCTTTTCATAAAAAACTTCATGTCTGCACACATGTTCCTAACCATTATTTCCCTGAGTTCTGCTTGGGGCGGGGCAGGGGGGGGCAGTTATACCTGGAATAGCATACACTATTAAAACAATCTTGTAAATAAATTTGTTATGCCTCTAAAATAATGGATGCTGAATTCACACAGAGACTATATAATAATTTGCCAATAAAGTCAGGGCTTACTTTATTTTTTTTTTGTATTCTTATCATAATGTCTTCCCCATCCCAAAAACCTCCCTCTCTAAATAATAGACATATATTGTATGTGTCTTAATGATGGGAAAAAGGACAACTCATTAAATGCTCAATTAGAGGTACTTTTGTTTTGAGGAAAAATCAGCTTTGAAAACTTCAGTTTTCAAGGGATCTATACTAATGAAGCTATCCAGTTGTCCCATATTTGATACTAGAATTTATCTCCTAAAGAATACCAATAAAACTTTTAGTATTTTGAGGAAAGACATTGTTATAGAAGGAAATTGATGGTATTTTATATGTTCATTACCCACAAATATTATACATGTAAAAATCATAAACATCATACATGAACAAATTGAATGCAAATACATAGCTTTAATTCCTCCTCCTCCTCCTCCTCCTCCTCCTGCTCTTCTGCTTCTGCTTCTGCTTCTGCTTCTGCTTCTGCTTCTTCTTCTTCTTCTTCTTCTTCTTCTTCTTCTTCTTCTTCTTCTTCTTCTTCTTCTTCTTCTTCTTCTTCTTCTTCTTCTTCTTCTTCTTCCTCCTTCTTCTTCTTCTTCTTCTTCTTCCTCCTTCTTCTTCTTCCTTCTTCTTCTTCTTCCTTCTTCTTCTTCTTCCTTCTTCTTCTTCTTTCTTTCTTCTTCTTCTTCTTTCTTCTTCTTCTTCTTCTTCTTTCCTCCTCCTCCTCCTCCTCCCCCTCCTGGGCTTGAACTCAGGGCCAAGACAATGTCTTGGGGCCTCTTTGTGCTCAAGGCTAGTGTGCTACAACTTGAGCCACAGTGCCACTTCTGGCTTTTTTGAGTAGTTTATTGGAATAAGAGTCTCACAGGGACTTTTCTGCCCAGGCTGGCTTTGAACTATGATCCTCAGATCCTAGCTTCCTGAGTAGCTAGGATTACAGACGTGAGCTACTGGTGCCCACTTAATTCCTTATCTTTACAAAGGAATTTGTTGGGTTGTGCTTTTTTTGGGGGGGGGCAGGGGGTGGGGTGGGGGAGGCTTGAACTCAAGGTCCTGGACACTATCTTGGACTATTTTTTATTCTATTACTTGAGCCATACCTATAATTCAAGCTTTGTTTTTCTGGTTAATTGAAGATAAGAGAGTCACAGATTTTCTTGCCCAGACTAGCTTTGAAGGAGTAATCCTCAGATATCAGCCTACCAAGTGAGATTATAAGCATGAGACACCAGTGCTCAGCAACAAATGCTTTGTTTAGACTTGTCTTAAGAGTGCTGCCTTGTATTTTTTATGCATCCGATAGGGAAACAATGAGGAGGAACAGCTGCTATGTATAGATCAATGTGTTCCTTTTGATGTGAGAACAGGATCTTCTGGAATAGACTTTGAGGTGAGTTGATTTCACACCTCATGATTGGCCCACAAAGAATATTGGTGTCACTACTCTCTTTTGGGGGTAGAGATCACATATCAATGTATCAATGCTGTTATGATGCTTAAAAACAAAAACAAAAACAAAAAACCCCAAAACCTTATTTGCCAATTTCAATTGTGAAGATTCTCAGTTTGATGACATTTGCATTGGTTTTTACAGGATAAAGAGGAATTGATTAGTCAGATGGAGAAGGGTGTGAGGAAGCATTCCAGGCCAAAAAAGATAGCAAAATAAAAGTGTGGAAGAAGGAATCAGCTTTGATTGCTCAACAGTCTACACAAAGTCTGTGTTATGGAAGAAGGGAAGGTAGAAGTAGCACAAAGATTGTTTTGGGCTGTATTCAACCTCACAGCTCCCTTCCAGTCACAATATACAGTAGTTTCTATGTGTCTTTCACCATGAGAGGGAACAGAGCCACTCCCACGCATTCTCAAATGCAGCTGGAAGGTTTTGGTTTTTGTTTGGTCTTGGGGCTTGAATTTAGGGTCTGGGTGCTATCCATGAGCAATTTTGCTCAAGGTTATCCCTCTACCACTTTCAGCCACAGCTCCACTTCCTGTTTTGGGGTGGTTAACTGAAGATAAGGGTCTCACAGACTTTCTTGCCTGGCTTTGAAATTTGATCCTCAGATCTGTCTCCTGAGTAGCTATGATTACAGGTAGGAGCCACCAGCACCTGGTTGCAGCTGGAACTTTTGTATGGTCATGGAACTACAAACCTTCCCAGGATTCAGCCCTGCATGAAAAGTTTCAGTAGTTTCACAGAATGAAGACAGAACTTTATAAATATCAATTAAAAAACGTGGATGAATGCTTGAAAGTGGGATTGCTGGGTCATAGGGAAGCTCTATGTGGGGTCTTCTGAGGAACCTCCATACTGCTTTCCAAAGTGGTTGAACAAGTTTACACTCCCACCAACAATGAAGGTAGCATTCCCTTTTGGCCACATCCCCTCAAGCATCTGTTATTATTAGATTTCTTGATTATAGCCATTCTAACTGGGGTGAGGTGGAATCTCAATGTTGTTTAGATTTGCATTTCTTTTATGGCTAGAGAAGTTGAGCATTTCTTCATGTGTCTATTGGTCATTCTTATTTCCTCTTCAGAGAAGTTTCCCTTTAAGTCTTTAGCCCACTTATTTATTGGGCAGTTGTTTCTTTGAGGATCTGTTGTTGGGGGATTTAATTTTTTGTGTTCCAAGTATATTTTAGATATGATACCCTTGTCCAGCTCCCAATCCATGGACTTTCTATTGATCTTGCTATCTCTGTCCTACTAAAGCTACCAGCACAACTATGTTTATCACAGCATTATTTACCATAGCTAAGATATGGAATCAACCCAGATGCCCCTCAGTAGATGAATGGATCAAGAAAATGTGTGTGTGTGTGTGTGTGTGTGTGTGTGTGTGTGTGTGTGTGTGTGTGTGTGTGTGTGTGTGTGTGTGTGTGTGCGTGTATAATGGAATTCTATGCCTCCACAGAAAGAATGATATCGCCCCATTTGTTACAAAAGGGAAAGACTTGGGAAAAATCATATTAAGTGAAGTAAGCCAGGCCCAAAGAAACATAGGTGTCATGGTTTCCCTCATTTGTAATATGTCTAGGACCAGCAGAAAAGGCCAAAAACGATGTACATAGGACCATATAAGATGATGTTAAGCGAAATGAACCCTAAGATAGGGAGACAAGTGGTTTTTTCTTTGTTGCTATTGTTCCTAATGTATTTATATTGTATCATGTGATTTTTTTTTGTTTCTTTGCTATGTTCCTCCCCCACGGTATAACCCCTGTTTTCACTGTATTTGATTCTGGTGCCCTGCATCTTGTATATACATTTTTCTAATTTGGGGAGGGGAAGGGAAATAACAAAATGCTGAAACAAGAGTACAGGTTGACCCACTGTAACAATGAGATGTATAAGACACTATGTTGAAAACAAACTTTACAACTTCAGGCATGGGGGAGAGGGAGGACTTGAAGAGGGGGAGAAGGAGTGTTAGGGGAGAAACAAAGGAGGGGATAACAATGCAAGATAGGAAGTGTACTCATTATCTTACTCATGTAGCCCCTCTGTACAGTATCTTTACAAATGTATATATATATATATATATATATATATATACATACACATACGTATATGTATATATATAAACACGTGGGTTTTCAACTGTGAAGTATCAGTAACTACAGACAAATCTTCAACATTATTAGTACTGTTAAAGCCAGTTACAACACTAGGAAATGACAAACCCAGAGTCCATGCACAGTACCTGAGTGGAAGAACGGTGTATAATAAGATACATTTCTTGACCTCTCTAGTAAGACAGAATTGGAATTAGTAAAATACTCAATGGTGACTCCACAATGTAAGTTTAGTCATTTTCAACTACTCTTCCTGCTCTCTTTATGAAAGCCCAGACTAAAAGAACATCTTTAATCATTACTGAAGAACCCTGAATTGGTAGGCAAAATGACACATAATGAAGCAAGAGGTTACCAAGAGTGGATAGATCAAGAAAGCAGCAGCCTTTGTAAAATGCATAAAACATATCTGGTTGTGCTTGCTTTGTGCAGTCATATCTCTAGTGACCTAGATCTGAAACTACAAGGATATACTTATTTCTCTTATATTCAACTAAAAGCCTGAGTGTTCAAGTCCGCAAGAATCTTAAAACTCAAGAAGTATTAGAAATAGTTTAAACAAATTTATGTATCAGTCACAAAAAGGAAAGGTAAAAATAATATCTCTAAATTATTAGTTGATTTCTTTTTACTGATTTGAAAACGCAGGCAGAATAAAAATATTCCTCTCCAAAAGGAAGCACAATTATTTAACGTTTTTTGAATTTTATACAAATATGTGTACATGCATATTATTATAAACGATGACAATTTTGTCACAGTTCCCATAGTTTTAATTTTTTAATGAAAAAAATTAATTTTATGGGAGGTGGGAGTCATGGGGCTTGAACTCTGGGTCTGGGCACTGTTCCTGACCTCTTCAGCTCAAGGTGAGCACTCTACCACTTGAGCCATAACACTGGTTTTCTGGTACTTATTTGGAGTCTCATAAACTTTCCTGCCTGGGCTGGTTTTGAACTGTGATCCTCATATCTCAGCCTCCTGAGTAGCTAGGATTATAGGCGTAAGTCACCAGCGCCCAGTGGAAAAATTAACTTTTAAAGAGTGACTATAATTCTTCTTGGTTTGATGAAGATGGTAGTGAATTTGATTGTAGATATTATTAACTCATATATAAAGCAAATTATCAGTCACTACTATCAGGGAGGGTTGGCAATTGGCAACTTCATAAAGATGCCTTGCATTGTGGTGGCATGAATTGTTTTTAGTAATGGAGAGTAGATATATGATTGATGCTATATTGTAAAGATGGACACCATTCCTCATATATGTGCAACCTAAACTTGAATGGGGAATGCTTTGTGTCTGGAATGTTTTTCCTCTGGGGTTTGAAGTCATAATCATCATGCTCTTTCTTAAGATTTTTGCTCAAGACTGGCACTGTATCACTTCTCACATTTTGCTGCCTAATTGGAGAGACGAGTTCACAAACTTTCCAGTCCAGGTTAGCTTTGAATTTTAATCCTCAGATCTCAGCATCCTGAGTAGTAAGGGTGTCAGGAATGAGCTACCAAAAATTTCCATACTGGTACCTACATTTTTTACACTGAATTCAGATAGGATTATGAAAAAGATAGGACTCAGAAAAGCAAGCCTGAATTTCACTACTTCAGCTTACAGAAACGATTGTGACACAGTGAAAGATGGTTCAGGATTTGGGAAAGCTGTATTAACAAGCTCAGACTGTTTGTCTGAGCTACAGTGCCGTATAAGTTCCAAACCTTTGAAAATGTAGTTTCTTTTAAGAAGAATGGATGTCTCCCTAGACATGGAGACATGTCATCTTCCTGTATAATCTAATAGGTACTCTGTTGGTCTCAAATTCCAATGCAAGGGAAGTAGTTGGTAATTTCCTGGAAATGAATAGTCTAGATCCTATACTATTCACTCTAGAAGCAATATCCTTCATTATGTTAAGAAACATGAATGTTAAATGAATGATTAATGTGTACAAGGAAGGATATAGTAAGACTTTTCAATTTGGTGACATTTGCATTGTATTTTTAAAGGATAAAGACTTAGAAAAAATTAACAAAATCGACAGACCCTTAGCAAATCTTATCAGAAGAAGAGAACACACCCAAATAAACTAAGAGATGAGAATGGAAACATCACCACAGAAACAACCAAGATTCAGAGCATTATAAGGGAATACTTCTCAAACCTTTATGCTAATAAGTTGGAGAAATGGACCTTTTCCTAGCAAATATTGACGTGCCAAAACTAAACCAAGATGAGTTAAACCATCTTAACAAGCCCATATCAAGAATTGAAATAGAAATAGAAATAAGAGACCTCCCATCTAAGAAAAGCCCAGGACCAGATGGATTTACAGCGGAATTCTACAAGGCCTTCAAAGCAGAGCTCACACCAATACTCCTCCAACTCTTCAATAAAATTGAAAGAGAAAGTTCACTACAAAACTCACTCTATGAAGCCATTATAACCCTCATCTCAAAACCAGGCAGGGACTCATCAAAGAAAGAGAACTATAGACCCATTTCATTGATGAACGTTGATGCAAAACTTCTCAACAAAATTTTGGCCAGTCGATTCAACAATTCATCCAAAAAATGATACACCACGATCACACAGGATTCATTTCAGGGATGCAAAGCTGGTTCAATATATGCAAATCAATTAATATAATTCATCACATCAACAAGAGCAAGGATAAGTACCACATGGTTATCTCAATAGATGCGGATAAAGCATTTGACAAGCCTCAACACTCCTTTATAATGAAGGTACTGGAAAAATTAGGAATCCATGGAGCATTCCTCAAAACAATAAAGGCTGTATATGACAAACCTACATCCAGCATTATACTTAATGGTGAAAAATTAAAGCCATTTCCTCTTAACTCAGGGTTGAGACAAGGATGTCCACTATCTCCACTACTCTTCAATTTAGTATTAGAATGCCTAGCTACAGCAATAAGACAAGATGCAAACATAAAAGGGATCCAAATAAGGAAAGATGAAGTAAAACTCTCCCTCTTTGCAGATGACATGATCTTATATTTAAAGAATCCCATGGACTCCACTCCCAAATTACTCAAGCTGATTCAAAAGTTTGGCAAATTGGAAAAAATTATATTAAGTGAAGTAAGCCAAGCCTAAAGAAACATAGGTCCCATGGTTTCCCTTATTTGCAATATCTAGTATATGTATGAGTCAAGCAGAAAAGGTCAGATAATGTGATGTTAGGAAAATGAACCCTTAGATATGTATTTAAATGTTTTTTTTTTCTTTCATGCATTTGTTTCTAACGCATTTATAAGATTATTTCTTTGTTGCTTTGTATGTCCCTCCCCCACAGTATAACCCCTGCTTTCACTATATTTTATGTCGGTATAATTTGTGGAGGAGAAGGGGAAAAACAAGTCGTTTAAGGATACAGGTGGATCCATTGCAACAATGAGAAGTACAAGCTGTCATGTCGAAAACGAACTTTACAACTTTGGTGGGGGTGGGGGGAGGCTGGGAAGGGATGTGAAGGGTAAACAAAGGAGGAGGCTGCAATGCTTGATAAGAAATGTACTCTTTATCTTGTCCATGTAACCCCTCTCTACAGTATGTTCACACACACAAAAAAAGTTTGGCAAAGTAGCAGGGTATAAAATTAACCCTCAAAAATCAATGACTTTTCTGTATGCCATCAATGAGAAACGCGTAGCTGAAATCAGGAAAGCAACTCCATTTGTAATAGCCCCACAAAAAAAATACCTAGGAATTAACCATAGAAGTGAAGGACTTCTATGATGAAAACTTTAAAAACCTGAAAAAGGAAATCAAAATCTTTCATGTGCCTGGATTGGAAGGCGCAACATCATGAAAATGGCAATACTTCCTAAGGCTATCTACAAATTCAATGTGATACCTATCAATATTCCAACCTCGTTCTTCAAGGAAAGAGAGTAGGCAATTCAAAAATTCATATGAAACAATAAAAGACCCCAAATAGCAAAAACGATCCTTAACAGAAAGAACAGTGCTGGAGAAATATCAATAGCAAATTTCAAACTCTACTACAAAGCCATAGTAATCAAAACAGCTTGGTACCTGCACAAGAACCGACCTCAGGACCAATTGAATAGAATTGAAAACCCAGAAATGAACCCACAGATCTATAGCCATCTAATCTTTGTGGGGTTTTTTTTTGTTTTTTTTTGGGGGGGGTCTGGTCGTGGGGCCTGAACTCTGGGCCTGGGCACTGTCCTTCAGCTCTTCAGCTAAAGGCTAGCGCTCTACTACTTTAGCCACAGCGCCACTTCTGGCTTTTTTTCTTTTTGGTTATGTGGTGCTGAGGAATCGAACCCAGGGCCTCATGCATGCAAGGCAAGTGCTCTACCACTGAGCCACCTTCCCAGCCTGCCATCTAATCTTTGATAAAGGAGCTAAAAATTAGAATGAAAGAAAGACAGCCTCTTCAGTAAATGGTGTTGGCAAAGTTGGTTAATCACTTGTAGAAAACGAAAGCTAGATCCTTATATATCACCCTGCACCAGAATCAACTCCAGATGTATCAAAGACCTCAGAGTCAAAGTAAACAACCTTACAGGATGGAATAGGGAAAACCCTAGGTCTCCTTGGCACAGTCTGAAATTTTCTTAAAAGAGGCCTAGAAACACAACAAATCAAAGAAAAGTTGAGCAAATGGGATTGCATGAAATTGCAGAGCTTCTGCATGGCAAATGACATAGCAAGCAAGATCAATAGAAAGCCCACAGATTGGGAGAAAATCTTCACTAGCCATACAATGGACAAGGGTCTCATATCTAAAATATATCTGGAAATCAAAAACTTAAATCCCCCAACAAAGTCTCAAAGAAACAATTGTCCAATAAATAAGTGGGCTAAAGAGTTACAGAGAAACTTCTCTGAAGAGGAAAGATGGATGGCCAATAGACACATGAAGAAATGCTCAAGCTCCCTAGCCATAAAAGAAATGCAAATCAAAACAATATTGAGATTCTACCTCACCCCAGTTAGAATGGCTATAATCAAGAACTCTAATAACAACAGATGCTGGAGGGGATGTGGCCAGAAGGGAACCCTACTACATTGTTGGTGGGAGTGTAGACTTGTTCAACCATTCTGGAAAGTAGTATGGAGGTTCTTCAAAAATTCCATGTAGAGTTCCCCGATGACCCAGTAATTGATCCACTTTTGAGCATTTACCCGAATGATCACAAGCAAGACCATACTAAAGCTAACAGCACAACTATGTTTATCGCAGCATTATTTACCATAGCTAAGATATGGAACCAACCCAGATGCCCTTCAGTAGATGAATGGATCAAGAAAATGTGGTATATATACACAATGGAATTCTATGGCCCCATAAGAAAGAATGACATTGCCCCATTTGTTAGGAAATGGAAAGACTTGGAAGAAATTATATTAAGTGAAGTAAGCCAGGTGCAAAGAAACATAGGCCCCTTGGTTTCCCTTATTTGCAATAACTAGTATATGTCTGAGACAAGCAGTAATGGTCAGATAAGTTGATACTAGGTGAAATGAACCCCAAGATAAGGACTCAAATATTTTTTCTTTCTTGCTATTGTTTCTAACATATTTATAAGATGATTTCTTTGTTGCTTTGTATGTCCCTCCCCCCATGGTATAACTCCTCTTTTTACTGTATTTGATCATGTTACAATTTGGGGAGGGGAAGGGAAGAAACAAGTTGTTTAAATAGAGATACAGGTGGACCCATTGCAACAATGAGATGTACAAATTGTTATGTCAAAAAATGAACTTTACAACTTTGGCATGGGGGTGGGAGGATGTGGGGGGGTGAAGGGGAGATGGGAAGAGATGGGAAGGGGAAACGAAGGAGACAACAATGCTTGATAAGAAATGTACTCATTACCTTACTCATGTAATTGTAAACCCTCTGTACAGTATTTTCGCAATAAAAAAATTGGAAATAACCAGGCAGGAGAATGGTATGAGGCAGAATAAGGAATAAGGAAACAGCTTTGCTTGCTCAACTATCTACAGATAGTTTAATGATGGAAGGGAGGATGGTGGGCTACATTCAACATCACATCTCTCTTTTCAGTCTTTCACAAGTGAAATGTTAATCTTATTATAAATTATTTTTTCATTATTGGTAAGGCATTATCAAGTTAGAAATGAGTTGAGTATATAAGTGAATTTAGTAGATATAACAGATGGGTTTTTGTAAGTTATTCTGTGCAGTTAAGCAAAATAAAATCTAGGACAGTGAAGTTATAGGGCATGCGGATCCTGAGAAATTTCTAGAGAGCTGGGAAAGATATGTATTGATAGTATAGTACTCCTTAAATTTTAAAATGAGTAAGCTTTCATTGTTAATTGTATTTAGTGTTCACTACTGATATACACATATTTACACACCCATAGGAGTGTGAAAAGTATAAGGCATGTCCTATGTTTCTTTCATCCCCAAATCTCATCTCATCTAGGGATAGTTTCTCAACTTGCAATTTTACTCCATAGGGTTTTCTTTTAATGACCTTCAAGTATGAGAATGGAACAAATGCGCTTGAAATACTGTTCTTAAAGTGACGACATTTCTGAGGAACCAAGCTCTTCCTGGTATCATCTATCAAAGATGCTGAACTGCAGCAGTGCATATTCTTACAACAATGGACAAAAGATCACATGGAAAATTTAAGGGCAGTAATAATATGTCACAAATTTAGCTGTGCGATATAACAAGTTATTGCTTTCTAACTCCTAATGAGCTACTTTTCTTTTATCCATTTATTCATCTTTCTTGAGACTAAGCACTCTGGGCAGCTGTCACTCATCCTAAAATGATATTCAGGGCACAAATATTTTGGGAAAGAAAATACCTTGTTTTCCTCTTTTGTTCTATTTAGTAGAAGTTTTCTTATTCTTTCTTTTATCTAAGGCAATTTATGTATTTATATACATGCATGTAAGTGGATTTTAAAAGTATACTTAGAATATATGTTAGCATTAAAGTAATAGTAATGATCATATAGGACCAATTATGAAAAATAGCTTACTTTCCTCAGGTATCATGCTAACATTGATCTAAAGCATAAGTGTATTCATTTGTAAGTGAGCTGACTTGTTAATTAGAACTAAAATGCCCTTTAGAAATAAACATGCCAGGTATCATGCATCCTATAAACTTCCAAGCAGCCTGTATGCTCCACATTCTAGGATCAAAAGAAGAACCTGTCTGTGCTTATATTTCTTTAGTAAAAAGGACGAGTGCATCATTTTTGAGAAGTGATCCAAACAACAAACAAAGCACCAAAGACAGAGAATCTCCCATTTGTCACAATGAAATGATAACCCTTGGAAAGGAACCTTTAAAATAACATTGACTCAGTACATTAAACACAACAACAAAGCAAAACCCCTTGTTCCATGTCTTGGAGTTCATTTCCCTTATCATTGTCTTATATGGTGATGTGATCCTCTTCTGCAACTATCCTAGACATATATTAATTATTACAAATGAGGGAAACCATGGAGTCTGTGTTTCTTGGTGTCTGGCTTACTTCACTTAATATGTTTTTTTCCAAGTCTTTCTATTTTCTTACAAATGGGGCAATGTCATTCTTTCTGATGGAAGCATAGAATTCCATTGTGTATATATACCACATTTTCTTGATGCATTCATCTACTGAGGGTCATCTTGATTGGTTCCATATCTTAGCAATGGTCAACAATGCTACAATGAACATAGTTGTGCTGGTAACTTTAGTATGGGCTTGTTTGTGGTCATGTGGGTAAATGCCCAGAAGTGGGATTGCTGGGTTTTAGGGGAGGTCTATGTGTAGTCTTTTGAGGAATCTCTCTGTAGTGCTTTCCAGAGTGGTTGAACTTGTTTACTCTTCCACCAACAGTGTAGTAGCATTCTCCCCCCACCCTCCATGGTTTATGCCCTGTTGTCACTGTATTTTATTTTGGTACCCTGTGTACTGTATATATGTTTATCTGAATTAGGGAAGGGAAGGGGAACAACAAAATGGTAAGACAAAGGACAATGGTGAACCAGTGTAACAGTGTAACAGTGTAACAGTGAAACTCACAAGACAGTATGTTGGAAACAAACTCTACAACTTGGGACAGGGGGGCACTAAAGGGAAGAGAAAGTGGGATAAAAATGAAGGAAGGGATAACTGTTCAACAAGAAATATACTCACTACCTTACATGTGTAACTGTAACCCCTTTGTATATCACCTTGACAATAAAATTAAATTACAAAATAAAACAACATTGACTAAAATGTATTGAGGCACAGTCTGTACCGTTAACATTCAAGCTATATATTTTAAAAGAGGATACATAACTTCGATATATAAATGATTAGAATAATGTATCCCCATTAATTATATTCTGTAATTAAAAAGATTAGAAATGCATAAAATATTTTTTCTGCATTTTATTAACATTCATAAGTTGTATAAGTTCATTTCTGGCATATCCATAAATGCATACAGTGTACCTCAATCAGAGACATCTCTTGTTATCAGTGTCTTCCCCTTCGCTCATCTTTCCAAAAACAATTTCAGCAAGCTTCATTGTTCCATTCTATATTCATCCTCATTCACACTATCCAAGGTGTACCTCCTCCTTGGATAATATCTATTTTATTTTTCTGTGATGGGGGGGTGCCTAATCATATCATACAGTATAGTTTTTTTTTTACTCAGAAAAGCATCATGTACTAGAAAATGATCTTTGCAGTCAGAGTAACTTGAGTTCAGTATTCACTTTTTCACCTTCAAATATAACCTTGGGTAAGTTGTAAAACTTCACTAAGCCTGTTTCTCCATTTGAAAGTCCACCGTTGCTGTCTAGTTGCATCATTTGAAATGTTTGCATCTGTGATGCACAATGGACCTACATGTGTCAGTACTGTTTTCCTCTTGCTCTTTCCTTTGAATCCAAATCCTTAAGCACAGTTTCTACAGAACAGTTTTAGGTCATAGGAGCTATTTTTATTTTATGATTTACTTTTGGAAAAATACCATGTATTAGAAATTAGATTCTTAAATTAGTAAAGATGCAGCACAGCTCTGTTTTTTTTTTTTTTTTTGTCATTCGTGGGGCCTGAACTCTGGGCCTGGGCCTAGTCCCTCAGCTCTTCAGCTCAAAGCTAGCACTTCACCACTTGAGCCACAGCGCCACTTCTGGCTTTTTCTGCTTATGTGGTGCTGAGAAATTGAACCCAGGGCCTTATGCATGCAAGTCAAGCACTCTACCACTGAGCCACCTTCCCAGCCCAAGAGGCACAGCTTTTCCATGTGACTGATATATAGGAAAACATGATCTATGGAATGCCCAGAGTGACTTGGGTAGTTTCTATTTTATTTTTTTTCTTTCCACAGTAGCTTATATTTTAGTTATAGATTAGTTTCCTTTTGACATCTAAAAAAAGTCTATCTTCTTTATATGAATTTTTTAAAAGCAAATGTTTATGAAATAGTGTACTTTACTTTGATACATCAATGAGTTAACTTGTTATTAAGAGATACAGTATGTAATATTAACATTAAGAAATTCTGTTCAAGATTATTGAATGCAGTATTGTAGTGCAATATTTGAAGTGCATTAATACCAACAAAAATGGTTTTTTTAAGCATTTTTGTCCAGATATATTTCAAGTTTTAAGATCATTTTAAGCATTTTATATAATCTGTGAAATATCTATTTAAGCTCAGTGTATATGTCACCCTTTACAGTTAGCAGTTATTTCACTTCTCACAGAATCAGCAGATGCACTAGTTGTGTTATAGCAATTAACTAAAAAGCTTACGCATGAATGTACAGAAAATACTCAAGATCTTTGCAATATTAGAGCGAGGGTAGTTGAGAGTAGAGAGTGAAGAATGATTGATAAAATAGTCACTCCTCAAAGATGCCCATGTTCTTATCCTAGAGTCTGGAAAAATAGCAGGGGAAAATTAAATGACATATGAAGTTAAGATTGTTAAGCAATGGAGCTTAAAATAAGATTATTCTAGATTATCCAAGTAGGCCTAATATAGTCACAAGGATTCTGTTACCAGTGAATTATGTCCTCTCAAAAATTCATTTGTTTCTAAAAAAATTCATTTTTTTTCTGGGTGCTATAATCTTAGTTACTCAGGTGGCTGAGATCTAAGGATCATGGTTCAAAGCCAGTTGGGGCAGAAAAATTCATGAGACTCATCTCCAATTAACTATGAAAAAAATGAAAGTGGAATTGTAGTTCAAGCGGTTGAGTGCCTGCCGTGTGTGAAAAAAACTAAGGGAGAGCACCCAGGCCTTGAGTTCAAGTCCCTGTATTGAAATAACAGCAACAAAAAAAGCCATTCCTAACCCTAAGTACCTTGACTTGGAAATAGATTAGAGGTAATCAAGTTACAATGAGGTTATTTGAGTGAGCACTAACTGAACATTACTTGTATCCATATACAAAGAAATTGTGGACACATTTAAGTACAGAGGGAAAATTATATGGAAACATGAGAAGAAGATGGAGAGAGGCCAAGAACAGATTCTCCTCAGAGCTGTTCAAGGGGAACAGACTTGACAACAATTTAACCATAGACTTCTAATATTCAGCACTGTTAGACAGTGAGTTTGCAAACAGTTGTGTATTTTTTTGACTGTTTTAGGAAACTAATGCCAGTCTTTCAAAAGTAAAAGACAAAGGCAGAAGTCAGAATGATTTAGTTAGTGTAAGGACTTGACTGACCACTGCTTACTTGGAAGACGGAAGGATACCATCAGCAAAGAACAGCAGTGGCCTCCACAAACCTGGAAAGGCAAGAACATGAACCTTCCCATAGATCCTCTGGAAAGGAACATAGCTCAGTTCACACCCAAAACCAGCGAGACCCAATTTGAACTTCTGAACTGCAGAGCTGTCTGTGTTGTTTTCAGCCATTAAATAGTAATTTGTTAAAGCAGCCATTGAAAACTTACACCATGAGAGAGTTTAATTTCTTTCCATATGAAATCTGATTTCCTTAGGACTCTGCTTGGCTTCCTTTTTTCCTGGTTTTATCTCTTTTGGCTTCAAAGATTTGGGGTTTTCACTCATTTCTTGTCTACTATTGTAGAGAACATGTAAAACATCTAACAGATCTTGGCACGCTTCTTCTCTTCTTACTTTCTTAAGAATTGCACACTCTTTTAGGATGTTCCCTTGCTCTATAAAAGAGAAAAATGTTTAAAAATTTGCACTTTTTCTAAAAAGACAAGTGAAGTTCTTTATGTTAAGGCACACAATAGGCCATCTCTTTAGTCCTCTTTCCCTCTCTGAAATTACTTTCCAATCATAGATGTATATCTTAAGTCACACCATGGATTGCCATTAGCATAGTAGGAATTAGCAATAGATTTTACCTGGTTGAATTCTAATGTATTCTTTTTTATCTTCCTGTAAGCCTCATCTGTAATTCCAAGGCTTTTCACAGTAACTTAGCATTGCATAAAATAACAGTTAATAGATTATCCTTAGGTAAAAAATATACCCATGCAGGAAGAGTTGCTTTGACACTACTTCTGCTTTGTTCTGCTATTGGCAATAGAGTTTTAGAAAAGAGTTATGAAAAGTTGATGCATGTGGAGTAGGTGGAAGAGACAACAATGTATCTTCAAGTTTTCAGACTGCTCTAGACTAATTTGTATAATGGCTGTTTTAAAATTATTATTAAGAAATGTCTGAAATTCAAGATGCTGGCTACTTGTTATAAATTAATTTTACATTCAAAATCAAGAAATATGAATCTCATTACATTTGTAACTTATAACACTGTTATTTTTCAAAAATTAAATTACTTGTTATAAAAACCCACAAGTATTTTACAAGTGTTGAGTTCTTTATACGTATCTTAGAGAAATAGTGTCAAATTCACAAAGCAAATATTAATTTAAATTTCTTTAACTATATAACTGATATACTTTAATAAAATCAAAGGAAATTTAAAATGGCTGAAAAAAGGCCATAACAGACGCTAAAGCCCTTTCCCTCTAACTTTACAAAACACCCTCAATATTTGCAGTGCTTACCACAAATACTGTCTACACTAATGATGTTGGTTTAGATTCCTCGCTTTGTACCAAATGGCAGAATGTGAGTTTATTTTTCTCTGTCCTCTGACATTTACACAAGAAATGAATAATATGCAGGATAAGAGAATTCAGGAGGCTAGTTTTAGAACCAAATGAAATCTGAGCATTTAATATCAAAGATTAATCAATAAAGACCTCACAATAGTTGATATTCAAGGATGACCATTATGTGGACAACATTAGATAACATTAAAACCAAAAGAGGCATAAATGTTCAATGTTACAAGTATTGTTTTTAAAGTTAGGAATATACCAATACAACTCTAATATGGAAATCTTTCTATGAAAAAAATTTTACCTTATGAACTATTAAGTATATTCATCTTCATTGGTATGCTGTATTTTGTTAGATGCTAAACACTTGTGACTTCCAGTGCCTAGCCTACCATGTCATTCTGAAAAGTGACTTTTACTGTTTCTGTGGTTTCCAAATTTGTAAGCTTGTAATTTCTGGAATGCATTACCAGATTTCCAGGATCTTTTAAGCCTACTATAATAACCATAGGGGTTCTTGGAATTGGAAAATACAATATTTTCTCTGTGATACATAACTGAGAAACAACATGTAAACTATGAAAAGTATGTGTTTGAATGTGTGTGTGCACATACACATGCATGTGTAGGCAGAGGCAGTTCTGAATTTCTAGGAATGAACCCCTTTGAATAAATGACTATTATAAAACATGTTTTAAGCAAATGCTATTAAATACACTTTTAAAGTTGGTTTCTTTAAACATTCCTATTTTTTACTCACTGGACACTGTTTGCAACTGGGAGTTGCACTTGAAAACCCATTACCATGTTAGGGTATTTAGAAATAAAAGTGTGATTGTCTGATGTCCTCAGTGGATTAGAAATAGCTAAAGGTCCCAAACTTGAAAAAAGAATTTAAAAACCCTCAGCATCTGGTACTATTTAATATAGAGGCAGACACAGTGCTCAGTGGGGTCTGATGGATCACTCTGTGACAGACTGGCTCCATAGTGAATGCTCAGAATGATGTTTCTGCTTCCTCATGAAGAAAATGCTGTGAAGACAGTGATCAGTAGCAAGGGTACCACTGGCTCATTCCCATAGAAGATATAGGAGTCTTTGGCTACTTCCCCTGTGAGAAGCAAGAGACTGGAACCCATCTCTCTCTATCTCCTCAGAGGAAGGAGTCGGATCTACTGGGGTGGCAGATGGAGGTAGAAAGCAGCAATTTCTAGGTAGTAGGTTCAAGGTACTCAAAAGCACACATAACACTATACATACCAGCACTGTCTTTTCCAGGATAAAGGAAGAATATTTCTATGAAAATTGCAATAATAAAAATAGTTGCAGATAGTATAAATAGTAAAACCTCAATTTCAGCCTAGCTATTAAGAATGATTCATTCTTCAAACATTTCCATACACATAGTATTATCATTTTTTCTAATAGTTAACCTGTTACAAATGTAATTTAAGGGATTTTAATTAATATAAAGTACTTATAGAGATAGTCATTTTCTGATTTGAGCATCCTAATCTGAATTTACTTTGGCAAGACCAGCAATAGTCACTGTAAGCAGTTGAGGGCTTGCTTCGCTAAGGCTTGCTTTTCTTTTCTTTGCTCTACTTTTTTTTTTAAACAATATAAAAAAAATCACTCAAGGGAGGATCATCCATCTCATTTCATTTAGGTCATGAAGTTACATACCATAGAAGGTCGTTTTTTTCCCTCCGTAAACTACCACCAACTTTGATATAATAAAATGCTGTTACTACCATCCGGTGGGATGAATTCCCTGACTATTGCTTTAAGTAATATAAAATAAAATTTTATAGACCCTTCTTCATAAATCCACAATAAGTCATTATCTTTGTTGCACAAAGCACAAGCCCAGGAAGTAAGCATTACTTTTAAGTCCTACCAGTATTCAAGATTGACAGTCAGCCAAAAGAGCAAAAGTAGTTTCAATTTAGTAAAGCAAGTCTTTGCATTTTTTAATTAAAGCTATACTAAGCACATTAGAAGAATGCTGTGTTCTTATTTTCCTGATGTCTCCAGTTCACATTTTTAAAAATTTTAGTTCTTGTTCATGAGAAACACTGTTTGTTTCCCCTAACTGTAAATTCACTACTTTAATAAGTCTGGCAAAACAATCCTGAGCAGAAAGAAGAGCAATGCAGAATGTATCTTGTACTTGACCTGAAATTATATGGCAAAGACAACAGAAACAGCATTGTACTGGCACAAAAATAGATGTCTACATCACGAAATAAAATAGAAGATTCAGAAATAAGTCCACACAATAATATCCATTCGCATGTCAAGAGTTGCCAAAAAAACATATATTGGAGAAAAGGCAGCCTCTACAAGAAATAATAATGGGAAAACTGGATATCCACATGTAGAAGACTTGAATCTAGAACCCTGTTCTCTTAGCTTGTACAAAAATATCTTAGAATGGATGAAAGAGCTAAATGCAAAACCAGAAACAAGATACTAGAGGGAAACAGAGAAAACCCTTGAAGATACAGGCGTAGGTATCGCATTCTAAATAGGACTTCATTTCTCAGGAAATATGAGGAAGAACTGACAAATGGCATTGTTTCACTTTTAAAAGTTTCTGCACCGTAAAGGAAACAATTATCAGATAGAAAGCATAGCCCACAGAATGGGAGAAAATATTTTTTACCTATTCACCAAAGGATTAATATCCAGACTAAATAAAAAGTTCCAAAGATGAAATACAATGAGAGCAAGTAATCCAATTAATAAATGGCCAAAAAATGAATAGACAGTTCTCCAAATAAGAAGAAAAAGTGATCAATCAATCCATGAAAAATGTTCAACATTTTTAGCCATAAAGGAAATGCAAATCAAAACTACATTGAGATTCTACCTTACCCCAGTCAGAATGGCCATCATTAATAAACAACAAGTGATGGCAAGGATGTAGGGGGAAAGGACCCTTGTACATTGTAGTTGGAATTGTCGATTACTGTGGGTGTTAAGGAAATCAGTCAGAAGTTCCTCACAAACAAAAAAATAGAGCTATTGTATAATCCTACTATATTATATCACTCTTGGACATATATCTGAAGAAATGTAAATCTTCATACATAGGAATACTTGTACATCTGTGGTATTTTTAGCAGCAGTATTCACAATAGCCATCAGTTGATGAATGGATAAAATGTGTATGTGCATGCCATGGAGTATTATTCAGCCATAAAGAAGGATGAAATTGTTCTGTGCAGGAAAAAGAGTGGGACTGTAATAATCACATTTCGTGAAATATGACAGCTTATGAAAGCCAAATAATACATGTTCTCTCTTAAACAGAAATTAGAATCTGAAGAATGACAAGCTTGTAAAATGGGATACTGTTTGGTGGTGGTACCAGTGAGGCGAGAATGTGAAAAGAGAGTGAAAAGAGGAGGTGGAACTCAGGCTGAGGTTTCATGTGCACATTTAGCAAATGCCATTTCCCATGAGAGCTCTGACTCAGTGGCATCAGTCTCCAGGAGCTGATGCAGCCCCATACTCTGCACTTTGAGCTCTGCTTCTGGAGCTTCTCCTAGTGTAGTAGCCATTTGGGAGCAAAGAGTTGGGTTTCTTGAGCATCCATCAAGATGGTGGGCATTTCTAGGGCAGGAATTCTTTCTCTAGTTTTGTATCTTCTTCTTAAGTGTTAGTGAACCAAACAATTCATCCAATCATTTTTTTGAGAACAATTTTAATCATCAAGGAATGAGTCATTTCCCTTCTTCTACATACTTAAATATTTGGAGGTACAAAATGTTTTTCATTTTGCCTCAAAAGGAACGTGTACATTATCTACAGGAAAACCACCCACAGAACTTGTTGAGCATTCATTCCCAGGGTACACATCCCACCAGTGGACTATCTCAGTTTAGCTCTCTCTTACCTCCACCTAGCTACGTCTCCATTCTTACCCAGTGAAATTCAAGGGAAAGAAAAATGATTACCTTTTTAACAAGCTCTCTAGTGAATCTCACCACATTGAAATTTGACAGCTGCTCTTTTCTTTGAGCTAAGGATGTCTGCAGTTAACAAGAGGAGTGTCCCCAGTTCAGGTGTTGGTGACACTTTCCCGTGATGGAACCCCCATTGATGCTTAACAGTGAGTGGGCAGCTACACATCTGCTGAGCACTGGGCATCCACAGCAGGGGTAAATGGCTAGAATGATGAATGATGCACTATCAACGGGGTTGCTGAAGCCCAGGCCAGGAAGATCAATTAGCGGTCACCTCTAAGAAAGTTCCATCGTTTGTACACGTGTCTGATTCTCCTCAGCACTATTAAATGCTCTTCAGAAAAAATTGCCTCCCCAAATGGGGCATTTTGATGATTGTCTTTGAGGCATGCCCAGACGGGCTTTTTGAAAAAAGACATATGTTAGTTTAGCAATAGTTTTACTATTACTCAGATAATCAATCCCTGCCTCCCACCCTTAGTCAGTGAAGTCAAAGTGAAAAGAAAAGTGACTTCTTAGAAAATTGGTCATGAAAGGGTTCTCATTTGTGCCCAAGAGGAAAAAGGAAAAGATTTCTAAGCTTAGTACTTTTTCCTCCCTTTGTTCTTTTTTCTTTCTGCTTTTATTTTATTTCTCCGGCTTTAGCTCTTTGCATCTGCAGTGAAACAAGTGAATAAAAAGGAAAAATTCACAAACACACACACACACACACACACACACACACAGAGACAGACAGACAGACACACACACACACACACACACAGACAGACAGACAGACACACACACACACACACACACACAAAACCAATGTTAAATCTTTAGGATAAGGAAAATTTGAGTACTTGTATTAGGCTCTACAAATGTATTATGTATAAATACCAAAAAAGGGATGGAATTAGGAAATTCACACACAAATCACTCGTTATATATCTACCAAAATGAATCAGAAAAAAGAAAACTCAGAAAGTTAAACAAAAAGAAAATGTTTGCATTTAATGATTTGGACATTTATGTAATACTAGATGGTAAGAATTTAGTGTTGGAGAGGTTTGGAGAGGTTTCTAGAAATATAGGTTTGTGAAGTATATTTTATTTTGTTTCTCTTTTTTTTTTTTTCTAAGACAGGATTTCACTAGGTAGCTCAGGCTGGCCAGAAACTCAAGATCTTCCTGCCAGTCTCCTGAGTGAGGGCTGGGACTGCAGTTGTGCACCTCCACACCCAACCTTGAAGGAATTATTTTATGTGTGGTCTTGGATTTTGAAAAGGAGAAGGGAAGGATGTAGGGCCAATTCTAAATAAGAGTTTCCAGAACAGTCATCCCCAGAGCATAGGAAAATGCAATAACTTAACAAATACTTAGAACAACAAGCAGAATCTAATACATGATGAGATAGATCTAGATGTTCAATAATTTTCTGATAGCAATAATAATAATAGTATACAAATACAAACAAAAAAGTCAAATACTAAGAAATATGAAGAAAATAATTATCCACAACAACACAACTAAAATAAAAGACACAGAGTCTGGGTATGATAGCTTCTGCCTGTAATCCTAGCCACATGGAAAGTACAGGTAGGAGGAGCCAGGGAAGGCCTGGGCAAAAGTCTGACATCCTATTTGAAAAGCAAACTAAAAGAAAAAAGGATTAGGGATGTGGCTCAAATGTTAAGAGTGTTTGCCTAACATGCCCTAGATTTGATCTCCAGCAGTACAAAAAAATAATTATTATAATAATTATAATAAAAAACAAACTGGAATGGTGCGACTGTGTTCACCAGTGAGATTCCATTAGGCTCTCTGTGGGATTTATATAGAGATCAGTTGGTATAGCCATCTGAATGAAGTATAGGCATGAACTATGCAGTGATTTGGAGTAGAGAAATTCAGACAAAGGAGCAGCAAGCACTAGTATCAAGACTGGAATGAGGAGGTGTTTTTGAGGATTAAGAAGCAAGGATGGCTGCAATACAGAGAAGGGGAAGAAGAGCTTTAAGCAGACCAGGCTGTGTGACAGACATCTCAGTTGCTCACTCTCTTGTTTCTCCTTATCAAAACCTGACTTTGTGTGTGGATAATGAAACTGACTTAAAAGAAAGAAACATACAAAGCAAACACTTGATTTAGTTGAGTTGTAGTAGCTTTCTGACATTGTTATGGTCAATGAGATGAAGACTCCTGGGCATGCATTCTAGGAAAATGAATATTTTCCTGATTAAAACACACACTCAGCAGGCATGCAGTATTTTCATTCTGTACTCTTTCTTCTTGCCTGGCATATTGACATAGTGCCTGGAGATAAAGCAACCATTTTGTAACTGTGAGGACAAAAGCCACCGGGAAAGAGTAACAGAGAATTAGATTTCTTAATGACTGTCAAACAGCTGTACCAGCCCTGTACTTCCAACTTCTAGCCTTGGTAGGAGGAAAAAAACCAAGTCTTTTGTTTAATGGTGATAAGCTTAAATCTACTGCATGTTTACGTGTTGCACTGTTTAAGCCTTTATAGCTGTGTCTCTGAACTGTGTAGCTGAAGGTATTAAGTGGTCAGGGGCAGATCGTGTCGGGTTTATTTGCCATGATAAGGATTTCTGCATTTTATTCTAATTGCAACTGTAAGACATTAAAGGTTGTTAAGCAATAGACTTGCTATAATCTAGCTTATTCTTGGAGAGTATTCTGGCGGCTCTGTATAAATTAGACAGCAGGGAGGCAAGATGGAAGCAAGGAGAACAGTTAGGAAGCCGTTGTAAGAGATGATGATGCTCCTTCCATTTGTTTTTTCTACACATATTTTAGTGAGTTAGGCCTTCAGTAATGAGATACTAATGGGCATGCTGTTGGACAAGATTCTACATGTTGGAGAACATAGGACCGGAGTCACTCTGCAGCAAGTATTTCCAGGCCCTGAGAGCAGTACTGGATACTTTGGTGTCTCCTTTTAGCTTGCAGATGTTTAAATGACTATGTGAGCTAATTAGCAGTTATATACTCGGTCTCCTTGCCTATCCAACTTATCTGTGCCACCGTCTAGCCCCCCTCCATGTTAGTTTTTCCCTTCTTGTTTCCTTTGCTAGAGATCATTAAAACATTAGCTGGAGCTGTCAGCCAAACTAATTGAAGGCCACCTGCCTTCAAGATCATCTTAATGAAAAACAAGGAACTCAGAAAATTGATTAGACTGGCTTTCGTAACTGCCTGTGAACATCGGTTAGCATGGTGTTAAAATAAGGGCCAAAGTAAGATGATAACATATGGTTATCCTACAAATTATGGGCCGGCAAATTCTTTTTTATATATCTAGGCTGCAAAGCAAAATATTAATTTTTAGAAGAAATAGTGTAATCCTCATTTTAGTCTAGTATCAGGAGAAACCAGAAGATTTTGTTGAAATAATACTTCCTTTGTAAGTACCAAATTAATTCAAGATTAAGGAAAAGATAATCTTTGTGAGAAAAACATTTTTATAAGGATATGAGTGAAACAAATACCGTATAGTGATTTTAGAATATCCTAAAAGTCAAGATGGATTGTATTTACTTGCTATATGCATTGAAGAGATCCAAGAAATAAATGACAGTTCTGAAAATATTTTAATTACAATTGAGAACTATATTCCCACTGGCTAAGAATAGTCAAATGTTTCCTTCTAAACTTGGACCTCTTGTTACAGAGTTTAAAAGCTGGAGAGTCTTGGGCTCAAGTCTCTCTGTAGACATTCAAGGTGGGCTCCTCCTTTCCTAGGTCTACATGCCTGTAGCCCTTTCCAGCACCTATGGACCATTCCTTGAATAATGAAGAAATCAATCAAAGATAAAACAGTGACTAGATCAAGATTATGGCAGTTTACAAGATCTTTTTCCCTTGATTTTAGTTTAATATTGTGCTTTCATTTCTTTTGCTCAGTATTATGCTATCAACTTTATATAACGTCACTGTATTAAATTGTGAGATATTATGGCCCAAATCTATTGTTTTTATAATACAATATCCATGAATGTGGACTTCTCAAAGTGTCTTTTGTATATTTAGCAGTGCTTATTATTGTTTCATTTTCTTTTTCATTATCTGTACTTACAGATAGCTATATCTATATCTAGCTAAATAGCTAGATATATCCAGAGAGAGTCAATTTTTCACCTACAAAGAGACTTTCATAAATAATGATTTATGTTGAATAATTTTCTCAAGCAAAATTAGTTTTGTGTGCTCTGTCCTTGTGTTTGTATTCTCACATGTAGATATAATAGTTGTTCCCTGTTGTATATAGACAAGAGTTTTGTGAACTTTTGGAAGCCTTTTATCACATAGGTACTATATAAAAATGTTATATATTTGTTTTATACAAATTGACCTAAGATTTGTGTGTGCTTTTAATTTGTCAATTGAATTGTTTTCTCCTGTTGCTGAAAATAAGAAAAAAAAAAGATCTGTTGGCTCATCCGTTGAATTCTGAAAACAATGAAAATATAAGAATTTAAGTAGGATATTTTATTCTTTGTGATACCTTTAGGAATAAATGGAACAATATGATTGATATAAGGTAAAATGTAGTTGATGTGCTACCAGCATGGAGAACACTGGATCAGGTCTATATTGAGGAATTTCTCTTGGGATGGGATGATGGTTCAAGATGTGACTTAAGGATATTTTGGCACTTGTCTTGGTCAAGTGTGGATAATTTTTTTTATAGCATTCTTGTTCATTCTGAAAAGTATCCCAGTTTGGATGACAGATTATGTACTCACCTTAATTATCAGCAACATTTATATAAGCAACTGTGGCAGAATAAAAACAAAGATACAGGTAAGTTAACAGAATAAGATAGAAAAGACCATGTTAGAATTTGATGGAGGGAAATTACTTTTAGATCCTCAAAAGTAATTATCTAAGTTCATTACAAAGGAAGGTTAGTTGTTTACCAAGGAAAGATCTAGAAATTTTAATTCATTGGAGGCTTGAATAATATTTTCCAACATGTGATGTAACTAATCCCTCAGCAAAGAAGGCAGTACAACAAGGATGCACTAGGATGCACTGGGAATATGGCTGATGAGACTGGACGAACTGAAGTTTTATTTTATTTTCATGAATATAAGTTTAAAGCTGAATAGCTGCATGTGATTAGAGGCAACCGTAGACAGTGTATGTAAAGATTAAGTGAAATCTCAGTTCTGTAGAATTGGAAAACTGGGGAAGAGAGGCTAAAGGGTGTTTGATAGATGGTATACAGTTGAAGAATCACTTAACTCAACTAGAGAAAACTTTAGTAAACATTAAAATATGTGCTAAGCACTGTGGTAGACATAAGAGATACAAAAGCAAGAAAGGCTCTCTGTGCAATTCTAGTTCTTATCACTTACCAGACAAATGACCAGGAACACAGAATACAAATCATGAATGCCAGTACAGCAGTACAAAATGTCCATTTTTTTTGGACAATCTAAGGGAAGAAGAAATGAGGTCCAGCTTTTGGATTTGAGAAGTCTTTTTGGAAAAGCTAGAGCTTGAACAGTAGTTGGATTTGGAGGGACAGAGAAAGCATTTGGCTGAGAAAAGGCCCAGAATCTGAAGAGCCTAAGAACAAAGGAATGGATGTGCATCAGTGTTTGGATATAGATTTTAGAAAGGCTTAATGCCACACACACAAAACCTTTGAGGTTTTATTCTGTAGACAATTAAGTGAACGTTCCTGTGTTGGAAACTGCTATATTAGATCTGTGCTTTTGTCAGTGCACATATAGAGGTGAGAGGGAAGCTAGCAACTGTAAGCAAGGGAATGATGAGTTAGAAACCAAGCACATCAGGGGAAGTTGACTGGAAGCGAGGCTGACCGGAAGACCACAGTTGGCTTCTTTCATACAGTGGAAGAGCTGTTAGAACAAAAAGGATAAGAGTTATTGTATGTAGCACTAGAGCACTGAAATAGAATTGCAAATGTATGCAGGCATATTTTGGATTGATAAAATGAGTAATTTCCTCATAATGAGAGCTTTTATGAATGGAACAAAAACTTGTAAAATAGTAAGCTTTTGGCCACCTAAGGATTTTGTTTCTGGGGTGTTACTGGAAAAACTGCAGCTGGCTTCCAACTTTTGAGATTTCAAGAAATTAGAATTACTAACTTTTAACGTTGCCAACTAAGAATATTGAGATGCTCCCTTTCTCTGCCTAAACTCTTATCATCCCCTGCTATTTTCATTTAAGACAAGAAGGCAGGACATCATTTTAAAGAACAAATAGTCCATTCCCAAGAAAAGGTAATGGTCAATCTGATTTTGCCCCATTGCTTATGGTATAAGGTTTTTTTTTTTTTTTTTTATAATCCCTGAGAGCATTTCCCTCTTCTTCTCTGTAGCCCAGCCAATACCAATGAGCAAACATATTTAAGTGGAAACAATAATTAGAGTTTACTTAACACTAAGGTAATTGTATCTCAAATTTGGGTTGGAAAATTTGCCATTGTTAAATGACATCACAACAAACATCCAGGAACTTTACAGGACAGTTACAGGAAAGAGCTGGTGGTCCAGGTACACAACACTAATAATTACTACAACAAATCCCATTTACAAAGCCTCTAGAAATGGTAAAAAGAAAGAAACACTAGCCACAAATAGTTATCATAGAGGGCAAGACTTTTCTTTTCCTTATTATCATAACTCATGAAGCTTCATTGATGCATATTTTATCACAGGCCTCTTGCCATATGGGATCTGAAGTTTCTGAGCACATCTCCAGGGACCACAGTTACTGAAATAGATAATCAAGAATTCCTTTTGTATGCCTCTCAATACAACCACTGCTCAGAATGAAATTAGCATCTTTTACAATGAAATACCAGTTGCTGTCACAAACCGACATGACAGCTGGAGAGAGAGGCCTGTTTATTCTGTTATTCTTCATGTTTCTGGTTCATTATGGTTTATTAAGATGTGTACTGTAAGTTCCTGAATGAAGAGATGTTGAGTTTTTGCACAGTGATTATCATTTGAATACAGCGTGAAGAATCCATTCCCCAGGGAGGGGCCAGAGTAATGAAGGTCAAAGATCAGAATCATCATTCTATTAAGCATCTTCTTGAAACTCATTGTTTATTCTAAGTATGTCTTACAAGATAACCTTCTGGGGCTGGGAAGTTGGCTCAGTGGTAGAGCGCTTGCCTTGCATGCATGAAGCCCTGGATTCGATTTCTTAGCACCACATAAGCAAATAAAGCCGGAAGTGGCACTGTGGCTCAAGTGGTAGGGTGCTAGCCTTGACCTGAAGAGCTGAGGGACAGCACGCAGGCCCAGAGTTCAAGCCCCACGACTGACAAAAAAGAAAAAAAAAAAGATGACCTTCTGTCACTCTTAAAGTTTGAAGCATTATTTTCTGCTGTAGAACGATTTGAAAGAAACTTGATTGTGACTCCATACATAATCAGCTATCTACTATGTAATGGGAACCATGATAACGCATGACATAGTTGTCATAACATCAGTCTATAACAGTTATAGGACTGTTTTAAATAAAAAAGATGGCAAGTCCCTTGGCTAAAGTCACATGGCTTGTGTACATAGTTAGCCATTCCAATATTGTTGCTTTTTAAACTATCTCTAGATCACTAAAAGATTGCTCTTGAAAAAAATTCAACTTTGCAGATATATTTTCTTATCTGGAGATAATATAGAAGCAAAATACATAGAGACTGTTCTCGGATATCTGGTATTTCTTGTGTGTTAGTGGAGGCAAAATACACTTTCCATAGTAGATAATCAAATGCTATTCCTTTAAAATCAGCCTTTCAAACAACTGAATTTGCTCAGAGAGATTATGTAATTTGTCCAATATTAAGTGCAGGAACTGTGATTTAAAGCCAACCAGACTCCAGCATCAGTGGGCACACCCCCATCTGATGGAGGAGCTTATGTTCACCTACATAGTGAAACCCACAGAAAACAGGCTGATTGACATTGGGGACTTTGAACATAGAATCCTGGGAACAGGACCATTGATATTCAGAATGTCTTATTATTTCACAGTACTAACCTTTATGATTGCTATGTCTTAAAAAAATGCTCCTGCATTTTGGTTTTTGGATCAAGTAGATGTACAATGATCTGGTGTACATATCCAGTGCCATCAAGACAAGAGAATTCACGAAAGCATCAAGAGGGTGCTTGGTAGTGAAGAAAAGGGTGTATGTTGTGTCAGAGTCTGGAGGAGGCTCGTGAGTGCACTTCCTTCTCCCAAGTACACAGGAAGAGTGCATTTTTCTCCAGTTACCCTTTAAGCTAGTACCATATGGCAGGATCCTGGCCAGAGATAGGAATTCTCATTACTATAAAGCATTCTGAAAAATACTACCTTTGCTTATCTGACTTTGAGGAAAGAGTCCTCCCTATATACGGAGGCAGTCAGCTATAAGGTAGAAGCAACCTGAAGCTCCGACTTACTGGTTTAGGAGAAAAGGCCTCAAAAGGACCATCACCATGAAGTTAAACTGTGTTATGAGCAAGAAATAAGCCACTAAGTGTTTGTGTTCTAGAAGCTAGCATTTATCACCTAACATTCCAGCAGGTCACACTTCAGCTTTGTTTCTGGTAATGGCTTTGAACCACTCGATTAGAACCCTTTCTCTTTCTTTTCTTTTTTTATTTTATTTATTTATTTATTTATTTATTTATTTATTTATTTATTTATTTATTTATTTATTTATTTTTGGGTCCTGTTGTGGGGCCTGAACTCTGGGCCTGGGCACTGTCTCTCAGCTCTTCAGCTCAAGGCTAGCACTCTACCACTTGAGCCACAGCGCCACTTCCAGCATTTTTCTTTTTGCTTACATGGTGCTAAGGAATCGAACCTAGGGCCTCATGCATGCAAGGCAGGCACTCTACCACTGAGCCACCTTCCCAGCCCCTGGAACCCTTTCTCTTTCTAGTGTATAAAATTCAGTCATCTTTTGGATCACAGAAGGTTTCTTGTTTGGGTTTATCCTCCATTTGCTTTTTTCATTGACTTGTCAGCTTGACCTCGACTCTCCAGTTTCAGTATCAAGGAATTTACTGAAAAGCATATAGTCTCGTTGAAAAGTTTAATATCCTGTTAGAAAAAAGATGATGGAGGCCTGGAGACAAACAATAATTTTATAACAGAAACTTCCAAAACTGAAATGATGAGGGCCATAGTATAAAACAGCAATATAGAAAGAAAAACAGATTTTCTTTGCATATTGCTGAGGAATAGACATCACTAAGCACTATAAAATACAGGGGCCACCAAGTACAGAGGCACTTTGGCAGAGAGACAGGGAAGATGGGACAAGACCAAAGTAGTGTTCCTCAGGAACAGTGGTATGAAGGTCCTGGAATCCAATGTCAGGCTGGTTGACTGCCATATGACCACTGGGAAAGCCAATCAAAGTTGGTGCACTTAAAACTGTGCAATGTTTTGCTGGTGCTGGGTCAGTCTAAATGTAGCATGTACATTAACTAATGAACTTTACTTAGTGAAAAGCCTCCTTTGCCTTCTTAGTTATTCATGGATATCTTTAGCACATGTTAGTTTGAGATACAACTCGTTACATTTTGAAGAGCCTCAGTGTGAAAAAGATCAAAACATCCAGCTTTTAAATATCTCTTGCTCTTCTGTTCTTTGGTTACAATTTCGTAGCAATTTAGGAGTTTATATATTCTTCCATAAAATAGGATGTTACTGCATTTGGATTTTAGTTTGAGTTTTGAAAAGGCTTCAGTGAGGATATTTCCTTAGTGCTGAATCTACTGATAACCATGCAAAAAAAATGTCATTCTACAATGTAGGAATGAATCCTTTAAAAGCACATGTTAACAGTGATGAAAAGGGCACATTGCTTTATACAACTAAAACAAGATGGAGTCAATATGGAATCTGTAGGAAACATTCATTAAGAAATTAAATTCCTTTGAAATTTGTCTGTTTTCTAGTTGTCCTACATTCCTACATCCCAACCTAGAAAGATACATTCAGAAGATGGCAATGCTCTAGGTTCAACTTGTAAATTAATATTTGAAACTTCTAATAATAAATTTGTTGCTCCAGTTTACACTGGGAAAGCATCAATATCACGCCTAAATCCACCTGTTCATGTTGGATATGGATAGAATTTCCTAGGAGGAGGCAGATGGTAAAAGTCAAATAGATATTTTTTACCTAGCAGGGTACAGAGAAAAGATTTGTCCAATTCTACTCTATTGCCTGGAGTTTAGAGATGAAGACTATGAATAGTTGCTCTGGTAGTTTTAAGATTTCAACAACCCTTCAGAAAGTGACCAGTTAAAGATTACACATTTCTTCAATCATCTTCAAAGCACATCCCATACACAGTTTAAAAATAAATTATCTTCCCTCAGTATATCATAAATCTGCATGTAAATTCCAAGAATGAAAAAATAAATTTAGTTATTCATATTTTTCTGTTTTGGTACTAAGGCCTGAACTCAGGGCCTTGTGCTGTTGCCCAGCTTTTTTTGATCGGGACCAGTGCTCTTTCACTTGAACCATGCCTCCAGTATAACTTTTTACTGGTTAACTGGAGATAAGAGTCTTACAGGCTTTTCTGCCTAGGCTGGCTTTTAATCTTGATCCTCAGATCTCAGCCTCCTGAGTAACCATAGTTATAGGGATGAGCCACTAGTTATTCATATTTTAATAATCTGAAAGCTATGTGGTCCCTGCCTGTAATTCTAACTGTTCTGAGAGTCAGAGATAGAGGATCAGGGTCTCAGTTGGGCTTGAAGAAAAAGTATGAGACTGTACCTAGAAAACAAAAATAAGCACTTGCCCAATTAAGTCCAATACTGACAAAATTAAAATATATAAAAGCTGATTGTTTTTCAAAGAATCCTGTTTTACTCCTTCATCCCAACCCCTTTCCTTAACCTTACTTTACCCTCACTTGGTTCTAATTAAAAGTCTTGCCACTCCTCTTCATCTCTGCAGCCCTTCCTTCTCTATATGGTAACAGTTTGAATTACTCAGCTTTTTGTAGTCTCATGGACCACCTAATGAGCTTATAGATAGGAATGAGGACTCAGAGCATCCCTAGCACTGAACAGACTCAGAAGAATGCTTCAGTGACATGGTGAAGCACAGGAACACTGGTGTCCATGTGACGCTATCATTGAAAAGAAGAAAGCCAGTCTCTAGAGAAGATGATGACTCAATTGAGGGGAGAGAAAGTATGTTCCTGAGACAAAGGTATCCATTAAAAAACACACACAATAAAATGTACACAAGAGAGAGGTAATGCAGCAAAGACCATTTCAGTCTTGAAGGCAGAGGAAAAAGAAAAGTATGACTAGTTGTTGAGGCCTTATTTATAACAAGAAGTTCTGAACCATCTATTGAAAGAGAAGATCTGAGATCATATGAAAGAAATGTACCCAGTTTTCTCCAGAAGTAGGAATTGTGTGAGCAAGCCTATGACAGAAAAGTTTCTAAGAATAGAAGAATAAGGAAAGCAATTTTTGTTTAGCTAAAAAAGAAGGAAAGGAAAAGACTATAGTTACACTTTAAGACACTAAATTGAGACCTCAGGTATGCTGGTGGGCAAAAGGAATTTGAGTAGCTACCCTGAAAGCATGAAACTGTATGTGTGAAACTAAAATTGATTACAAAGGGAGTGTTTGATACAGTTAGAGGTATTTTTATTTCTGAATTAATAATCAGTGAAACTTATTTTGAGTCCTCTAACTGCATGGAATCCTGAGTGAGACAGTTGGTAGTATTTGGCCAAATATACATCATGATTTTTTTTTTTTTTTGGTCAGTCGTGCGACTTGAACTCTGAGCCTGGGTACTATCCCTCAACTCTTCAGCTTATGGCTGGTGCTCTACCACATGAGCCACAGTGCCACTTCTGGTTTTCTGGTGGTTAATAGGAGATAAGAGTCATGGCTGTATTATTTACCATAGCTAAGATATGGAACCAACCCAGATGCCCCTCAGTAGATGAATGGATCAAGAAAATGTGGTATATATATACAATGGAATTCTATGCCTCCATCAGAAAGAATGACATTTCCCCATTTGTTAGGAAATGGAAAGGCTTGGAAAAAATTATATTAAGTGAAGTAAGCCAGGCCCAAAGAAACATAGGTCCCATGGTTTCCCTTATTTGCAATATCTAGTATAGGTATGAGTCAAGCGGAAAAGGTCAGATAATGTGATGTTAGGAAAACGAACCCTTAAATATGTATTTTAATGTTTTCGTTTCTTTCATGCATGTGTTTCTAACGCATTTATAAGATTATTTCTTTGTTGCTTTGTATGTCCCTCCCCCACAGTGTAACCCCCGCTTTCACTTTATTTGTTGTCAGTATAACATGTGGAGGAGATGGGGACAAACAAGTCGTTTAAGGATTCAGGTGGACCTGTTGCAACAAGGAGAATTACAAAATGTCATGTCAAAGCAAGCTTTACAATGTCGGTGTGGGGGGGGGAGGGGGGTATGATTGGGTGGGGGGGACGGGGGAGGCTGGGAAGGGAGGTGAAGGGTAAACAAAGGAGGAGGCTGCAATGCTTGGTAAGAAATGTATGCATTATCCTGCCAATGTAATTGTAACCCCTCTGTACAATATGTTCTCAAATAAAATAAAATTAAATTAAAAAAAAAAGAAATGTACGCATTATCCTGCCCATGCAATTGTAACCCCTCTGTACAGTATGTTCACAAATAAAATAAAATAAAATTAAAAAAAAAAAGAGTCATGGCTGTTTCTGCCTGGGCTGGCTTTGAACCGTGATCCTCAGATTTCATCCTCCTGAGTAGCTAGGATTACAGATCTGAGCCACTGGAGTCTGGCTACATGGTGATTTTTAAGGAAACATAACCAATATGCCCATCTGAAAAACAAGAAGAGTGCTTTTATTTTTGTTTTTGTCAGTCTTGCAGCCTGAACTCTGGGCCTGGGTGCTGTCCCTCAGCTCTTCAGCTCAAGGCTAGTGCTCTACCACTTGAGCCATAGCCCTTCCGGCTTTTTTTCCCTGTTTATGTAGTGCTGAGGAATCGAACCCAGGGCCTCATGCATGCAACTCAAGCATTCTACCACTGAGCCACCTTCCCAGTCCAAGAAGAGTGTTTTGTATAAGGTTTTTAGACTCTGAGGCCATGTGAAAAGTTAGTGACAATAAATAATGTGTCTGCTTCAAGTAAAATCATTCTTTCAAGTTTATTGACAGCATCTCATCTTCTTAATTATAGCTTCGTTGACAGGTATTCATGTTGCATGCATAGAAATCATTTGAAACAATTCATATTCTAATTTCCTTTAGAACCAGAGACATGTTTAACAGATGATATTTTTGCTTCTAATGTTTTTGATAGTTGTAAACAACTTGGGGATGAGTAGACATAGGTTGTGTCACCAAGCAAGTAGACCTGCTTGGCTAATGCTGCAATCCTTCCATCCTACAGTTCTAAGATCACAAAAGCTTCAAAGATACTGAAAGCAAGAGCAAGATATAACTGAAGGATGAAATCATCCTGCATCTGATACATTTGACAGAAGATAAACCCAGCACTGCTCTAGTGAGCTCCACCTACACTGTACAAATGGACCAATGAGAAGGAGTTGCAATGAAATGAGGCAGGGCACCTGGACTTACAAGACCTTATCTTAGGGGAAAATGAATTGTTAGAGCCCAGCCTTACTTATACTCAGTTTACCAAAAACCCTTCCCTAGTCAACTATATTAATTCTTTTTGAATCGTGTACATAGTCTTGGACTCTTGTTCTCTGAATTAATGTAGGTAATGATTATTGAATTAAACTATGCAATTAATTTCATAGCTACTTAAATTTTCTTTTTCCAAACACATTTCAAAGAGAAATGTGTCAAACTTGTATTTTATTTTGGTATTTTTGTCTTCCTTGAAAATTTCTACTAATAAAGAATACTTGTCAGAAGGTATGCTTTCCAGTTTTTTTAGAAACATTTCTTTTCTAGGTTCTTTCCATAAATTGTTTATTTTTCAGTATGATTGTGACTTTTCAATGCAGTTTCTTATTTTCAGTGCTTTTGATTTGGCTTAAATATTTTTTTAACCAATGCCAAATGTGTTCCAGGATTCTTTTTATCACAAAGCCATGAGAGTTACCTTTAATTCCTTGCATAGGATATTAATGGTGGGGAACGACTGGGGAAGGGAAGCAAACTCTTTATGGTGCCTGTTGTAATAATAGTAACTTGTCGCATGTCTTCTTTTTCCTTGTGATGAATATAGCCATGATTTAGTGGTCATCCTTTTTTTTTGTATTACTTACTCCAGTGGTAGCTATTCAAATACCTAGGCCAGTGCTTTCCAAGGGTGCCATTCTTTAAGTCAGTACATGCCTCAGAATTGTACATGAAGATAGAAATGGCTGCCACGGTGTCTCTGACACACTTGACTTGGGGGAAATTGATGAGCTCAGGACTAACATATGGTAGTAGCACTTATCTGTACATTCTTTTACTCTCTAGGGATTTCTGTGGTTTTGTGTCTTCTGTGGTGAACAGGGTGGCATCTATATTTTTTCTTTTCACCTTAATCCTAGTTTGTTCTCTCAAATTACCTGAAAAACCTACCACAGTCTCCAATCAGAGTAGCTTGTATATGATTGAAAACCTGCCGTTTAGGCCTTACATTCCATACTTTACACTTCTTGTAGCTATAGAGATGTTTCCCATGAGCCACTGAGGAGACGACTAGGTTCTTGCTTTATAATATCTATCATCAAGAAGTATATTGAGAACAATCTTTTTATAAAGCTTTCCCTCTATGAAATAATGTAAAAACCCAGAGGGAGATCTGTGCATAAAACATCAGTGTGCTAATCTCCATTCCTCTTCACAAAGTCACAAAAATGTTCTTCAAGCCACATTTGACTTGGCGAAATGGTACCCTGATGAGCAAGTGTTATGGTAAGAGGCTCAGTGAGGCAGTCATTTTAGATACGTATTGGGGTGGGATGCTTCTGGCTGTGAACACCCAGCACAGAACTATGTCATTAACAGCAGATCATCCTGGTCACTGGCAGATAAAGAAATGGACTTTGATGTAGTTCTGCAAGCCACAGGGCCCAGTGAAAAAGCTCCTGACTTTGTGCAAAATAATTGCCACAGAGAGCCGAGTAAATGCCATCTTCAGTCCTATGATAAGTGCTAGGGCCCTCTCCTACAGCTGCCTTCGTGCTTGCAAGAATGAGCAACACAGTATTAGGGGCGTGTATAAAGGTTTAAGTGTATGTCAGCACCAGGGTAGCAATAACTTTAGAAAGCAAACGCTGAACTGTGTTTTAACTCTTTTGATGATGATTGTCTGGAATGGTGAGCATGAAGCAGCACAGTTGAATAGGTCACCAGATTTCATTTGCAAAGTAGAAGTTAACCTCAAATCAGAATGATAAATTAGGCTGAAACTTGTGCTGGCTGACAGAATGGCTTAAAGCATTTAATTCACTGTCTTCGAGGCACTGAAAAGACAAGTCATAATTTAAAGTCAGTTTGGTTTGATAAAATATCTAACAAGATTGTCGTAAAATAGAAGATAATCCAAGATGGCCATAATCAGAACAGAGAGCAATATTTAATGACATAGTTATCTTAAAAAAAAAAAAAAAGAAAAAGAAAATATGACTACTAGTATTTCCTGATTGTGTGGAAATGGAAGTTATCAATCCTGTTGTACCTTAACACTTGGCAGCGTGGAGGCCCGGGTTCCAATTCTATAATCTCCAGAACAGTATCTGAAATGTCATTGTCATCTTTTCCTCTACAGGGGTATAAACAAGCCTTTTAAAAAATCCCACTTTGCTCATTTACTTAAAATCATCTCTTAATAGTTGGAGCTATTTGAAGGGAGAAACATCATGGATAATAGAAAACAGCAACTAATTTTTAAATGATGTATTTCAGTCTTTGAAAGATGTTTTGGGTATTTGCATAAATAGCCATATGTCTCAAACTCGAAACTGCCAACATTTCAAACAAAATCATGCATTGCTACCAAATGATTGAGGTGGTGTGTTGCAGTGGTTAAAAATAGACTTTGTAGCTTTGAAAAGACCCAAGTTCAGGAAGTAAGGCTAGAGTTAATAGCTGTGTGCTCTTGGGCAATTAGTGAACTCTCTGCCACTCAGTTTCCTATTCCTACTTCACAGAGTTATCAAGAATGGAAGGATATTTGTCAGAGTGTTTTTCCCAGTGTTTATACTGAGGAAACTACCCTTACTCTATGTGACACATAGTAATTCTTCTCCATGCTTATTTCTTCTTATTTAGCCTGAATATTGGGTTGGAGAAGATGATTTTTGTTCTTAATAAAATCACACAGAGTAGATTATGAGGTCAGCAGTAGCTTTTAAGCAAAAGTTCAAGTCCATAGAGAGCCAAGCAATGCTCTCACATGCCCTTGTCTGATGCTGTGCCCAGGCCCCCACAGGCCAGTCATCTACATGTTCTCTCCTGCTGGCTTCTAACTCATCTCTCTCCTGGGAAGCACACTCTTGGGTAGGACAATTCATCATTAGGAAACTCATCATTATGCTGGGATAAAATATGCTTTTCTGTAGTTTCCATTTGCTGGTTCCATTTGACCCTGGTTTGGCCTTCAAGGCTGTATAGAATAAATTAATTTTCTTTTTTATACGAAGATATTGCCAGACTTAAAAAGCAGACTGTTGTGGGCCCTCTTGAGTGTTTTATATGTCAGTTCTGCCATTTGATAGACCTTTAACCCCTTCTCAGTTGAAAAACATGTTGGCAACCCTGCCTAGGCCAGGAACCACTTCAGGTACTCTGCTCAGGTGGAATGGGATGAATGGATTAAGTGTGTCCTCCCTGAGACAGAGAGAGCAAGACTGCTCATCCCTGGCAATGTAGGAAGAGTAGGCCACCTAGCAGTCAGTGAGTGTCAGCTCTGCCTTGTTCCGGTTGAGTGGTCTGAGGTGCCCTTCACCCTCCACATTTATGCTCATGTAAATTTTGTCTTAACAAACATTTACACTTGGACATGGTAAATTAAATAGAACTCTATCTAAAATCACACAATGAGACTGGAGGAGGATATTCTTAAGAGAGGATCACAAAGGCTTGTATCGCTGTGTGTATGTGATTATATAAAATGATGCTGATCAAAACGAAGTCTAAGAAATGGAAACAGGAGGGTTTGTTTTTTAATTTTACTCTTTGTGTTTTCCCCCACTTTTGTCAGTTTTTTTATTTCTGTGCTTTTTATCATTTACATAAGTGTATCTGTTGAGGGGAGGGTAAAGGGAAAGCACAGAAATGGTGGGACAAAGGATAAAAGAATTCAGCAGTGATACTCATTAGACACTATGTTAAAAATGGACTGTACAACTTGTTGGGGAGGGAGTTTGGGAAGGAAAAAGAAAAGAGTAAAGAAGGGAAGAGGTGACACTGTTCAAAAAAAATGTACTCCATACCTGACCTATTAACTGTAACCCCTCTTTATCACTCTATATCACTTTTACACTAAAAGTAAATTTAAAAAATTGTCTTGAGAGATCTAATGACTTCACCAGTTACCTGTTTATGTTGGTTTCATTGAATATGCAGATATGATTGGAGTACCGTAATGTATTCATACCACAAATTCATGGAAAATATAGTCCATGGCAATCGAGATAGAAGCCTACAACAGGGCATCTAAACCACGATTTATTGATTCATTGACTCATTGAAGAGGTAATAGCTGCCAGGCATGGGTGTACGCATCTACAGGATTACAATCCTAGCATACAGGAGGCAGACGCAGGATGATTGCAAATACGAGGCCAGCCTGGGCTACACAGGGAAACCCTGTCTTATACAGCATGGGTACTGGGACTATTCAGTGACAGAACACTGTTACGCACAAGGTTCTGAGTTTGATCCCTAGCACTGAAAAAAAAAGGATTTATTGAGTATTGACTGTGCTAAGCATAATTTTGGTCTCACAAGATATAAAGGACTCAAGAAACACCTTCCTGGGACTTAGAATCTAGTAGACTAATTAATTGGCTTTTGGAGGGAACTATGATTTAAAATTTTTCAACTGTGTTGTAGTTGTCATTGGCACTTAGATAATCAAAGCAATCACCTGATCTTTGAGCCCCAAAGGAAATGAAGTTAAAGGAAAGATTCTATCCTAATGAAGGCATGTTGACTTAATCATTGTTCTTCAAGGCTTTTATCTAATCTTTATTTTGAAATCATCTACTATGTGGCTAGAAAAACTCTGAAAACTACATTATGACTTGGAAAATAGATAACCCATCCTTAAACTGAAAATGTGTACACATTAAGAAGCCATTCATAGAGGTAGCAATTCACAGCCATAGTAATTTTGGTCTTCAGGGGGCATTTGTCAATGCTTGGAGACATTGTTGTCTGTCCTAAGTGGTAGGATATTATTAGAACTTAGGTAGTAGCCAGGGCTGTTAAGGATCCTACACTGCATACAGCACTCCCTTACCCAAACAAAGAACTAGCTGAGTAAGATGTGAGCAGTGATGATGAGGCAGAGACCTCCTGCAGACGTGAGGTAGTATCTGGACTGTGGCATGGGAGCCTGAGAGTCTTGGGTTGGAAACCTGCTTGTAGTGACTACTTAACCTTGAGTCTTAGTTTCTGTACCTGCAAGATGATGATAATAGCAATACTGACAGAGAGGAGAAATGAGGCAGTGGATGTGAAACATGCTACAAAGTGCCTGACACAGAAGCAAGGGTTTATTAAATAGTAGTTTTTTAAATTTAATTTAATTTTATTGTACAGGTGATATACAGAGGGGTTATAGTTACATATGTAAGGTAATGAGTACTTTTTTTGTCCAACAGTGTTACTTTCTCATTTTCTCCCACTTTCCCACCCCCACCCATGACTTCCCTCCCACACCAAGCTGTAAAGTTAGTTAGTGTCTTGTTTTGTTGCACTGTTTGTATTATTTTGTCACTCTGAATACAATACATGCTATACACTTAATTGACACGAGTGATTATATAGAGATTTCTGAAGAAATGTACAGTACTTCCATATCAAAAAACAATTTGATTTCCAGTGTTAGCCAGCCCCATAAACTGCATGATGGCCTCTGTGCGGAGCTGCCTGAACTGTTCCACTAAGAGGCTGAACTGCCAAATGGATTAATTTTTTAATGACTACTCAAGGATTTTATTTCCAAATATGAGTATTGTCTCAAATTTTGCCTGAAATAAATGTTTCCAATATTACAGAGGTAAGACCTGCAAGCTGTGGATAAAGGTAGCTATTAACTATAAACCTTTAAAACTATAATGTCAATAGAGATATACTTCTTTGGCTAGATATTATTTGCTTTAAGATTTGATATTAATAATAGCACAGAAATGTTATTTAATGTTTATAAGATGGATATCGTTGGGACTTATTGCCAGTTTGTACAAAGAATATGCATAGATTTAGGTTCTTATTTAATATCTCCCAAAAGCTTGCATGAAACATTCTCTCAAATGTGGCACTTGCTTTCAGTGATGTAAATGAAATTCCTTTGCAAATGTATATTCCAGATGAGGCCTCTGATGCCCCAGTATCAGAGGAATTGGATTAAATCCAAAAGAATTGTAATAGAGAGATATGGGAAATTGTATTGTTACTTGGCATTTGAAAATGCAGAAAGATACAATAGACTGAATGTTTATGAATCCCAGGTTTATAAGCTGAAATCCTAACACCAATAGTATTAGAAAGAGGAATCTAAGGGAGATAATTGTACCATATGGGTGGAGGTCTCACTAATACAATTAATGGCCTTATAAAAGACATCCCTTTGCCTTCTTTCTGTAATGAGAGAATATGATGAGAAGGTGACAGTTTGAAATCAGACGGCAGGGCTCTTACCAGAACCTGACATGCTGGCCCCCTAACATACACTTCTAGCCTCCAGGTCCTGAGAATAACATATCTATTATTAGTCAAAGGCTATGTCCCATTATACCAGCCAGAACAGACTAAGATATAAATGAATGTTAGGGTCTGTATGTGGGGTGGACACAGAGAAGGTTGTACGTTTCTCACAGTCTTTCAGCAGAGCATAAACAGGAATAGGGGGTAATACTGCCCAATACACATCTATGCAGAAGAAATCCTTTTTTTCTTTTTCTATTTTTTTTTTGTTTGCAGTGCTGTGGATAGAACCAAAGATATTCAGAGGAAATCTATTCATCTATGCAGGGGAAAAGTCTTCTTAGATGCAGACAGTAATATGTGTTCATTTCCAACCTGCTTTGGTAGTCTTAACAGTATTAATAACCTTCCAAATGAAAATACATATATTTGATATTTTTACAAACCTAGATGAAATTGCCAATGAAACTTATAAGTACTTTGTATTAATAGCTTTAACCATGTATTTAAAATTTATCTAAAGTATTGATGCTCGGGGACACACTTAAAATATCTATCCAGTAATTTACATAACCTGCTGTTTAATACGTCATATTTTAAATTCGTGATAGAAAGTGGAATCAAAGTTTCATTCATCCAACAATGTTACACAGAAAGCAAGAAAGCCACGTCACATCTTTCTGTACTGCTCTGACCAAAACCTTAACTCGAATCCTAGTAAACAACTTTCTCAAGGAACAAAGGATAATTGAATCTTCATGCTAATTCTACCCTGGTTTTCTCCTGTCTACTAGCTCCCAATTATACCAACACTAAGACCACCTGTTCATTCAACTTAGCTCAGACTTAAAAAGAAAAAATGGCTGATGGTTTACCTATGGATATATATTTTTTTTCAGTTGTGGTGCTTGAACTCTGGGCCTGGGTGCTGTCCCTCAGCTCTTCAGCTCAAGGTTAGCACTCTGCCACTTGAACCACAGTGCCACTTCCAGCCTTTTCTGTTTATGTGGTGCTAAGGAATCGAACCCAGTGCCTCATGCATACAAGGCAAGCACTCTACCACTGAGCCACCTTCCCAGCCCGATATTTTAGTTTCTAATGAGCATGTTTTTCATAGCTTATTTTCATTATAAATTAGGTACAGAAGCAGAGAAGGGTAAGTGCATTGGGCAGGTATTCTCATGTGATATGTCAGGGGCTAAGTTTCTGTATGGCTGGCAGATGCTGAAAACATGGCTGCAGGTGAGTGGTTTAGCTCGACCATTTGGCCACATGTCTAACAAACTTCTGTAACCACCAGATATGGTTCCACTACCATGGAATGAAATAATTGTTTTATTAGCTAGCCTTTAATTAGTTGATGCAGCAGAGAACAGATTGTAATTTAGTATTAATTGGTCTGATGACGATTTATTACTTTAATGGTAGATCTGTGTGTCTAGCAACTTGTAAATAGAAAACACAGGTGTTGTACGGCATTGGAGGCTCAGCCTTGTAATCAATCTTAGCTACTCAGGAGGCTGAGATCTGAGGATCATGGTTCAAAACTAGCCCAGGCAGAAAGGTACATTAGACTCTGATTTCCAGTTAACCACCAAAAAGCCAGAAGTGGAGCTATGGCTTAAGCGGTAGAGCAGTAGTCTTGAGCAAAAAAGCGCAGGGACAGCACCCAGGCCCTGAGTTCAAGCCCCAGGACTAGTATAAAAAATAAAACAGATACAACAACAACAAAAACAACAACAAAACCCACACTGGTTGATTGTACTACTTTCATTATAAAAAGTAGTATACATTAAAAAAAATTATATATGCATATATACATTCAATAGGTAAAATGAAAATTAAAAAATTATTTCACTTCAAGTTTTTCTGTCTGCATTAGACTATTGTGTATAAAGACTGCTATTGTTAATAGGCATAGATTGCCAGGTTAAAAAATCATTTAAAATAACAGATCATTTAAAGGACATTCAAGAATTTGACTTTAAATGTAATATATTCATCTAACTTGAAACCTTGATTGATGCAATTTCATTTTCTTAAAAAAGTGAAAAGCTTCTGCACAGCAAATGAAACATTCAATAAAAAAAGAAAATAAGAAAAACATCAGATTAAAGCGTTAATATTCAAGATCTATAAAAATACAATTTTATAACAAAACATACAACTCAGTTAAAAAACGGGCAATAGATTCAAATGGATAGTTCTCCAAAGATGATAGTCAACAACTATATGAACAGGTGCTCAATATAACGAATCATCAGGAAAATGTAAATTATAGTCATTATATCACTTCACACCTGTTAAGATAGCTTTTATGGAAAAGACAAAAGATGATAAGTGTTAGTGAGGGTAAGAGAAAGGAGACCTGTGTGAATAGTTGGTGAGAATGCAGAATGTTGTAGCCATTATGGAAAACAGTATGGAGCTTCCTAAGGAAATTAAATAGAACTTCCATATTTTAATCTTTCTTTTGGCTACATGCCCAAAGAAAATTAAATAAACAACTCATAAAGATATCCACACATGCATGTTTATTGCAACATCCAAGATAACATAAACAATCTAGTGCCATTGGCAGACAAATAAACTGTCGAAGATACATCCAAGGAAATAGTCAAACTTCAAATGGATGATTTTGTTATTTACTACAATGTAGATGGACCTAGAGAATATTATGCTAAGTGAAGTAAGTTGAAATAAGGAAATAATATTGCATGATGTCACTTACATGCAGTAACTTCAAAAAAGAAGATTTTGTTGTTTATTGCAACATAGATGGACCTAGAGAATATTATGCTAAGTGAAGTAAGTTGAAATAAGGAAATAATGTTGCACGATTTCACTTATATGCAGAGACCTAAAAGAAACTTAGAATAGTCCAATGTATGAAGATAAAAAATTAAGTCATTGGTGATTAGGGTCAAAGTTGGGGGGTAGGGTGGAGATATATAGTTCAATATACTAAAATCCTCAGTATTAACATGTTACAAGATGAAGGTGAAAGTTAATACTGGTCTTTTGCATTTAAACTTTTTGAATAAATTACAGTTGCTTGTGCCACAGGGGAAGTAGTCACTGTAGAATGATGGATGTGTTCATTTGTTCCACTACAGTCAACCATTTACCCCTATGTACGTGTTTATTACATCATGTCATATACCTTCAATGTAATTTATTTTCAAAATTTAAAACTTTTAAAAATTAAACCACACTTTTACTTATTGAGAGTTGACCATAAGTAAAATTCTAGATGGGAGCTATAAACAAGTAGCGAGGAATTATAAGGAAATATCTGTCCTGTGAGATGTCTTTTTACTCTAAAGAGTTAATGACATTAGTTAAAATACACTTAAAGTTTGGATTAGGTTGTTAACCATCCCATCAACAGCAAAAGCACTGTATTACTTTAGGAAGGCCCTGTGTGTTTTTGACATTTCTATTTTTGTTTGGTGCTCTCCATGACTAGTGTCTCCTCCTTTGGAAAGAGAAGTGAATAGTATCACATATGAAGTTCTTATACATCTTTGGTAGATGTCATGTCATAGTTATAATTCCATACTCTTCTATTGTATAGTGATGTAATCCCACACCAAATGTTCTCTCATTTATCATCTTTTAAATTTAAAAAAATATACCTTGAGGAAAATTGAACCATTTATTTTTTGCATGCTTTAAAATGTCGAATGTTCTTGAGGTTCTAAAATTAAGTCAATCCATATGCAATTAGGAACATTCTTAACTAGAAAGTCCAGGTTGGCAAACCATGAGTAGCAATTAAATAAGAAAAGACTAAGTTTCTCTTAAAAATGGGGTTGTTGCCATAAGTTAATGTGGCAATATGATTTTCTATTTTTAATTGCTGTCTTTGGTGCATATTGTAAAGTAGATTTTTTTTCTGAGAGCTGGATAATTCCAGAATTTTATATCATTTGTGCTTTTTAACACATTGGCAAGTATTCTGCTGTTGGAATACCTTTAAACTCATGATGGATAAAAGAAGGTAAAGGTTAGTATAGAGACTTCTGGACCTCTTAAACAAAGAGACAAGATGAATATCTTAGCGAAACTAAGCATTTCTCTTTATGGGACTGTATGACCTTTTTGTAATTTATTACACTTTCTTTATAACAGTGCTTTTTATTCCCAGAACAGTTATATACGTAGTATTGACACTTAAAGATGTCCCTTTCCAAATTCAAACAGTAAGAACCTTGCCTCATAGTCCATGTCAATGTCTGGATTCAGGGAGGGTTCGAACCAAATGAATACATGGTTCTTCATTTGCCCCTCTCCAGACACCATGCATCTACAGTCCTTGCTTATGTCTTCCTTTGCAGAATTCATTTCAGAAGAAACTGATCACAGTACCATCTTTTAGTAAAAAACAAGAAGTCACAGTCTACTGCCTATAATAACTGTAGATACTCAGTTGCTTAAAAATCACCTTTTAAATACATTTTCTTGGGCCTCTAAATTATGAAAACAGAGTTGGCTATTTCTTTAATTAAATGTAAAGGATTAATCATTGTAGGCAATTTGTTTCACAACAGCAAATGTCAAGAATAGATAGTTACTTCTTAAACCTTAAATGTCTTAGAAGAAAGTGTTGGGGAAGCACAAAAATCTGGCAGTATTTCTGTGTATTTTGACTTGAGTTGACAACTGAGGCTTGCATCTAATATCTATAAATTAGTCCTGAAATTATCAAAACACATTTATTCTCACTAGAGTTTCATATGCTGGTTTTAGAAGAGTGGGAATTTGGGCCAAATCTGGGGTAGAACAAGTAAGAATGTCAATGGTGTAGCTCAAATCGCCACTGTTCAGTGATATATATATATTTTTTTTTTCTTTCCTTAAGAACTATGATTTTTCCAAGGTACCATCCAAATAAAACAAGTGATATAAAAGTGATAAATGGTACTTCCTTATTTCTCCCTTCTCTTATTTTCACTGCTTGGCTGTCCTGATTACAGCACCACCCGATCAGAATGAACAATTAACTGTCTAATTATTCTAGTCACACAAGCCCACAATGAAATCTTTATTCCGTGTTTACAGCAATCTTTGGCAGAGGCTGTCTTGCTGTTTCTAAACTAAGAAGAACTGCCCTTTGGCTCCTCTCGGCATCAGCTGCCTTGGTTTCAGCCTGGGATGCCAATAATCAGACTTCTTTTTCTTCCAAAGTAGACATTTTTTTTAGGGTGAAAAGACCTATTCTCATCACCCCCCCATATATTCTGGCTGATTTATGTTCTAGCCACTGCAGCTCTTCCTTCCGTATCTCTTTACATTTTTTCCTCTTTCCATAGACTGCCACCAGGCAAACTCCCATTTTAAGTCCAAAATTGTAAAAAATGCTTAAGCTAACAGTGCTCACTACTATGAGGGAAAGAAAAAAATGTGCAACTGTTGGTTTATGGGTAGAAGGAAGTCAAGGAAATCCCTCTTGCTTTTTCAAGCTGCTAATTTCCTAGCTCAAAAGGCATTCAATAACTTCTTCATCAGAGAAAAACATCTCCACTTTTCAGTGGCTCTCTTGATGACTTCCAACTATTTACTTGGACTTGCCAACAGCTGCAGTCTGAGAAGCTTGAGAAGTTGAGGAATATAGACAAATATATCAGGGTCTGAGAGGAGGATAGCACTGAGTCTGAGGTGGCAAGCTAAGGTACTTCAACAGTGAAATAAAAGTCACTGCCATTGCAAAAGTTAAGGGAAGGCATTGCCTTCTCCTAGTGGATTGGGGAAAGCACCTTCGTTTACTCTCGAGGCCATCTGGTGGAGTTTGCTTCCCAAATCTGAGCTGTGGAGCTGATCTTTCCAAAAGATGATATTACCGTATTTCCCATTCCTGTCTCCAGACCCTATGTGAGGATGGATTCCCTTCACAGCCCTTTAGTCTCTCCTTACCCCTACTCAGTACTTACTACAGGCACATTGCCTTTCTGATGAGAACTGGGTCATCAAATTTTACTGAGGAGAAAAGGTAGAAAGGGGGCGTTTCAGTAGTATAAACACTGATTAAATTCCTGGGCAACTCTTCCCCAAACGAAAGATAATTTTTCTCCAAGTATGCACAAGAATGTCAAGAATGCTAAGTCATTTTTATGTTTGTACTTTCCTTTCCCATTTTAATTTTACACTGCCACATGGCACACATGCTAAAATTGTATCTCCTTAACCTGCAGCGTAGCAAACGTCTCACCAAACATTAAATCGTGTATTTTATAGGCTGTCCTTTCCCAGGGTGCTCACAGCCTTTTCTTTTTTGGATTCAAAATTAGATCATCTCACAACAACCATCTTATTAGAAAGGCATGCTACTTGTACATTGGCAAATAAGGTAAACCAGAAACACTGAGAAGAAAGGTCACACCAAAGTCAGTGGCTTCAGCCTAAGCAGACTCTTAAGAGCTTGGTTCCAATTTGTAATACTTCCCATTTGCTCTTCATTTCTTCTTCTTCTTCTTTTTTTCTTTCTTCTGGCAGGAAGGGATGTGGCCAGTGTGGAGGCTTGACCTCATCTCCTGCACTCAGCTTAACTCTGCCAGGCTGTTCTCCCACACTCCTGCCCTGCTTTCTGCTTTATCAGCTGGCTAAGCCTGTGTCCTGGAGGGGATCTGACCAGGGGCCAAGCCAAGAGGCAACCACAGGTGCCCTTGTGGCTTCCTACAGAACTGGCAAGGGAAACTGGCCTTGCCAGGAACATGGCCAGTGGGACTACAAAGGTCATCATACCAACTGAGAGGAAATGGCCTGCCCAGATTGTCTAACACAGGAAAGAAGCAGTGATGGGGTCAAATCCGGGGTCTGCCCTGAAGAGGAGGAGCTGTAGGAGGGCAAGCGGGTAGGATTACAGTATTCACCTATAAGCATGGGTGCATGCACATTTGGCTGTTTTGTGACTTTAAATTTAAGTCGACTGCATTCCTTAGTGTAGTCCTTATCAACCACAGCTCCAGGGAGAATAAATTCCATGTGGTGCGGGCGGATAGTCTAGATAGAGGTCTGAGACATTATTCCCAAAATCAACTTCCAGGCAACTATAATAATAAAAAGCAAAATCCTTTCTGGTGTCTGTACCAACAACAGCAATAAATAATAATAACAACAACAATGGCAATACCGCAGTAAACTTTTCATCTACCCATTGATCAGCTCCCCAGGTATTGGATAACAAGTTGCCAGTCCCTCTCATTCCTTAGCTTGCGCTCAGCACTAAAGGAATGAATGAATGAACGGATGGCTTTGGAGTTGCCTCCGAGTGGCTCAGTGCTGCCCTCCATTCTGAACCCCTACCCACACCCCTGGCGCTGCTGGGCAGCAAAAGCTCCGACTTCAGCCTAAGTTCCCCCCACGATCTCTCATCTTGCAGCATTTCCTCTGCAAATCTGAAACTTTGACCCGATCGGATTCTCTTTCTATCCCCCGCACCCCCCGGGTTCTCGGCAAACACCACCACCACCGAGCAAAGCCCTCAGCCTCCCCGGGCAGTGTCAAGGCCGGGAGACAGGAAATCCGGGGAGTTAGTGATGTCCGGCAGGTGGCCGGGCCGCCAGTGAGCGCCACGCTCTCCTCCCTCCGCCTCGCAGCGCTCCGGCGGGGGCGCGGCGCGGACTCGGGACCGGCCCGCCGTGCCTCTCGCAGCCTCACTCTCCGGCGCCCTTCCCGGAGCGAGTCCCCGCGCGGGGAACGCAGCCCCTGTCTCCCCTCGGCGGTCCCGAGGAGGCGCCGCTTCCCGCGAAGCAAACCAGGGCGAAGCCTGGGCCAAGCGCACCCCGGCGAGCCGCGCGCCTGGGTCGCCGTCCCCGTCCCTGTCCCCGTCCCCGGGCGCGCGCCCCGCGCCCCACGCCCCGCTCCCCGCGCGGTAGCCTCCCCCAGCCCGCCCGGCTGCGCCACAGCTGCCCGGCTCCCGAAGAGCAAAGTCGGGGAAGTGGAACTCAGGCGGGCCGGTGGCAGCGGCCGGGCGGCGGGGTAGTTGCGCGGGGCGCGGGGCGGCTCCGCCGGAGCCCGGGCGCCCCCCACAGCCCCTCGTCTCCGGGAGCCGGGCACCGACGCGCGCGGGGTTCGGCTGGAGCCTTTCCCTTTACCTGGCTCCAGCGGCGGCGGCTCTCCGGGGACGGTCGGACTTCCTCGGGACCCGCGTCCGGCTCACATCGCCGCCTCGCCCGCCGGGCAGCCGGGGTCCCGCCGCGTCCCCGCGCCCGCTCCGGCTCGGCCCCCGCCCCCCACCCCCCGACCCCCCTCCGTCAGAGTGTCACCGCGCCTGTGCCTTCGGACGTTCGCAAAGTCTCCGCGCGGTCGCCAGGAGTTGGTGGGCGATACCAGAGGCGCCAACGCCGCCGCTGCCCGGTCCGTCCCGCCGCGGCCCCCGGCGCTGCGGCCGGCGGGTGAGGAGAACCCGAGAGCCCGAGAGTCGCCTAGTCCTCGTCGCCGTCACGGGGCCCCGGGCGCGCAGCGCGGTCCGCTTCCCTCCCTCGCGCCCGCCCGAGCCCGAGTGGCTGTCGCCTGCCAGTGCCTCGGGTCCTCATTCCCCGGCTCATGAATATTCCGACAGAGCCTAATGCTGTTGAAGTCAATTGAATTAGCCAATTGGTGCCAGGAATGTGCGCTCCTTCCTCCTTGTGAGCTGTCTGGAACCCCACCAGAAGAAAGCAATTAACGTCCAGTTGGCACCCTATGGTTTAGACCAGCAAGGGGCCAAATGGGTTAATTCTTTAAATGCGACTTAAATACCACATTTAAATCTTTAAACTTCTCTATTGGCTGGGAGTGAGAAGATGCTGAGCAGAAAGGGGAAAAGGGGGTAGGTCAGCTTGCAGGGAGGTGGCATATACCTAAACTTGCCCCTGACTTGGATGACTTGCTGGCATCTGGATTCTGGAAGTATCAATCCAGGAAGAGAACAGGGAAGAAAAAAAAAAAGACCAATAGGCTCAAGTTTGAATATCAACCTGGGTTTAACCTTGACCTTGAAGATGCCAAGGACTCTAATAATGTTCAGAGTGTGGGAGCAGAAAGCTACACATGGACTCTTAAGAATTTTTCCAAATGTTCAAATTTTCTTCCTCATGGCAAAATTCTAGAGTTTGAAGCCCTTGGGATTAAAAAGCTAGGAGAGGATGGAGGTAAGATGTTTCAGAGGAGGAAGCTGAGATACTCCTTACCTCACCAATGAAGAAGGTCTCCCAAATTGTACGGTAATTGTTTCAAGGCCCTTAGGAGAGGTTGCCTCTCTTCTCTCGACTTCCATCCTAGAATGCCAAATTCTCCATGGAAGCTTGGGTTTAGCAAGTATGCACAGGGAGAATCTACCCAGTTCTGTAGCTACATCTTTTTTTTTTTTAATATTTTTTATTATAAAGATACCGTCATGTGGGGTTGCAGTAACATGAGGAAGGCAATGAGTACATTTCCTATCGAACTTTGTTACCCCCTCCTTTGTTTTTCCCCCACTATCCTTCCCTCACATCTCTTTACTATCTTCTGGTAAATACAGAAAATAATTTTGATTCAATTCATAGGTCCTAAATGATTTTTGTATGCTTGTGCTCTGTGACTACATGATCTGAGTCTATAAACAACTGACAAAGTTATGTATATGGGCAGCAAAATTCACAAGTATGTGACTTTAGAAATAAATGTCCAGATAAATCCAATTGTACCATATTTAATAGATCTTAGCAGGCCTAGCATCAGCACTCACGGTTAACAGTACTTAGCAATTTTAGAGATGTTGATTTTTTTAAGAACTTCTATGACAGACACGTGTTATGAGCTATTTAAGCACTGTATTCAGTATATTCATCATTTACTCATTTTAATAGTTGAACAGGTAAAGCTACAAAAGGTCTTTGGTGTGCAGTGTTACATATTTTATAGGTGGTATGGAAGAACTTTGACCCAAAGTAACCTGATCATTAGACCAAAACCTTCCAGGAACCAGCAGCAACCTCCTTAACCAAAAAAAAAAAAAAAAGATTTGTTGGTATTTTGTTGAAATGACTTGCATTTGATGATAGTTCTTTACCAAAATTTAGAAAATGAAAGAAATTTTTGGGGGAAGAATGTAGTGGGAGAGAAGGATGTTTTAGTCAATTTTCTCTTGCTATAGTAAAACAAAGACCTGAGATGAATAATTTATAAAGAATAGAAATGTATTAGTTATTTCTGTATATTGGTGAATGGCCAAAATACTTAAGAAAAAACTTAAAGGGGAAAGATTTATTTTGGCTCACAGTTTGAGAGACTTTGGTCCAACACTCCTTGACTTGGTTGATTCTGGGCCTACAGTGAGGCCGGCCTCGTGATAGTAGAAACAAGAAGAGAAGGCAATGGCAGACAGGAAATAGAGTGAGGAACTTTCTGGGGATTAGGTATGACCTTCAAAAGCATGGTTCAGAAACTTTGTCCAAGTAGGCCCTACTTTCTAAAATGTTCACACCCTTCCCCCCAAAATAACCTCCTGCTGGGGAACAGGTGTTCAACCCATGAGATCATGATCATCTTCAAACCATAACAAGGTGTTTACCTGGCTCATGATGGAGAAAGCTGGGAATCTAAGAGCATGATGTGAACATAGGTAAGTACCTACTGTATCACGCCATGGCAGGAAACATCAGATAGGGAAATTAGCAACTGTGTCTGTCTTTCTTCCTCTTCTAGTCAAGCCAATAATGTCATCAAAAGTCTTGATTTTCATGACTTCATCTAATCCTAATTACATTCCAAAGACTCCACCTCAAATACCATTTAGATAGGACTTTAGAAATGGGGAGTATAAAGAGAGTGGTACAGGGGGTGAGATTGATGGTGACACATTGCATACATGTATAGAGAAGTCACAGTGAACCCCTTTCTTTTACAAGTAATGCATGCTAATATACTTTTTTTTTCTCAGAACTTTGGGGCTGGAAGTGTGGCTTGGTGGTAGAGTGCTTGCCTAGCAGGCATGAAGCCCTGGGTTTTAATTCCTTAGCACCACATAAACAAAAAATAATAATAAAATTTGAAAAAAGAAAGTCATTCTTTATATTTAAAAAAGATAACAAGACAAATCCTATGCCAAAAGAGTGATGCTCAAGGTATTGTAATACTAGACTTGAAATTATTCTACACAATTATAATTACAAAAGATCATTATGCTGACATGAAAACAAATGTGATAAACAATGGAATAAAATGTAAAAGTCAGCTAAAACCATCTGATTTTTGACAAGATGCCAAAAATATCTGTTGGAAAAAAGAGCTTCTTCAATAAATGGTGTTTGGCAAGCTGATTTTCAATATGTACAAGATTGAAACTAGACCCATTTCAATAACCTTGTACAAAAATCAATTCAAAAAAGATCAAAGATTTTAATGTGAGATCAGAAACTTTTAAAATACAACAGGAAACATAAGGAAAACACTTGAAGATGTAAGCATAGGCAAGTACTTTCTGAATAGACTTCAGTTACTCGGGAAATAAGAACATGAACTGACAAATGGGAATGCATCAAATTAAAAGCTTTTGTAGTTCAAAGGAAACAATTACTAGAGTAGAAGACAACCCTCAAAATGGGAGATAATCTTCCCAGCTATTCAATGGACAAAGAATTACTATCCAGAATATAAAATGAGATAAAAAATTAAACACTTAAAAAACAAATAACCCAGTTAATATTAAGCAAATGAGTTGGACAGTTCCTAGAACTATAAATGAATAATAAATACGTGAAAAAATGTACATCATCCTTATCCATAAAAGAAATGCAAATGAAAACTATAATCAAGATTTTCTCTCATCTCAGTCAGAATGGTAGTCATCAAGAAAACAACTGCTGGCACAGATTTGAAAAAGAGAAACCTCATATGCCCTTCAATGGCAATGTAAACTAGTGCAACCACTATGGAAATCAGTATGGAAGTTGATTTAAAAAAAATAAAACCCAGTATAACTCCTGCTTTCACTGTATTTGATGTCAGTATAATTTGTGGAGGGGAAGGGGAAAAACAAATCTTTAAATAGGGATACAGGTGGACCCATTGCAACAATGAGATGTACAAGTCGTTATGTCGAAAACGAACTTTTCAACTTTGGTGCGGGGGGGGGGGGGGGGAGAATGGGAAAGGATGGGAAGGGGAAACAAAGGAGGAGACTACAATAAGAAATGTACTCATTATCTTGCCCATGTAATTGTAACCCCTCTGTACAGTATTTTCACAATAAAAAAAGAAATGTAAAAAATAAAATAAAACCCTTAAAATAGTTACCTTATGATCCTTCAATGCCAATCTAGGGTATATATCTTCAAGGAGTGTAAGTCAGCATATAGGAGAGCTGGGTGCCAGTGGCTCACACCTGTAATCCTAGCTACTCAGGAGGCTGAGTCTGAGGATCAAGGTTCAAAGTCAGCCCCGGTAGGAAAGTCTGTGAGACTCTTATCTCCAATAAACCACTAGAAAACTGGAAGTGGTGCTGTGGCTCAAGTGGTAGAGCACTTGCCTTGAGCCGAAGAGCACAGGGACCATGCCGAAGCCCAGAGTTCAAGCCCCACGACTGACAAAAAAAAAACAAAACAAAACAAAATAAACATATAAGAGAGACATACACACATGTCTGTAGCATCACTGTTCACAAAAACCAAGTAAACTAGCCTATGTGGCCAACAAGTGATGAATGGATAAAGAAAATGTGGTATAGACAATGGAGTATTATTTCAGCTACAAAGAAGAATAAAACCTACCAAATACTGATTGAAAAAAGGAAGAAAGGAGGAAAGGAAGGTTAAGGGAATAGAGTAGAGGTGGTGAGTTTGCTCAGAGTATTCTGTAAGCACTTACAGAATTATCACAATGGAACCCCTTGAGCTATTAATGTACTAATGAATGTGGTTAACTTTTTGTGTCAATTTGATTAATCAAAGAGTGCTCAGATACTAGGTAGAACATTATCCTCTAAGGATATTTTGGATGAATTTAACATTTAAATAGGTAAAGTGAATGAACCACGTTATTTTTTATAATGGAGAGGAGACTAATCCCATAAGTTGAAGGCCTCAATGAAAGAAAGAAAATCCGGATTTTCCACCAATTCTGCAGATGGCCTTGAAATTGGGGTATCAGCGTGACACATTTTGGACTTGCCAGTCTTTAGAATGCATGGGCCTATTTTGGTCGGTCGGTCGGTCTGTCTGTCTGTCTATCTATCTATCTATCTATCTATCTATCTATCTATCTATCTATCTGTCTGTCTGTCTGTCTGTCTATCTCCTACCTACTTACCATACATTGATTTTGTTTCTTTGGAGATCAATATGGACAGAAACATTTAATAAACAGTGCTGTGAATTTCCCACCAATATCTGAATATTTCCATCTACCAACACTTAGCATATAGTCCATTAGAAAAATGCAGCATTTTTTAAAGATTTTTAGAGTAATTTTTAATAAAATAGAGACAGTTATATTTTTCTACTTTATATGTGAGTCATCAGATTTAAATAAACCCATTTTTAAAGAATTTTAAATGGCCTATACTATACCAGATAAAAGCAAAATTTATACATATTAATAAGGGAAAAATTTTAGTATTTCAATTATAAGGGTAAAAACAGATGAAATCTTTGAATCTGACAGTTGTTGAATACCTCCAGCATAGGCTCATATCTATTCAAGTGTTTTTTTTTAATTGAATTTTATAGATTTTAGCGTTCAGCAGTTGAGATTGATCATCTTTTATTCTTTGAAAATTTGATTGGGTTAAAAATCCTTTATTTTTAACTGTGACTGTCTTTGTGTGTGTGTGTGTGTGTGTGTGTGTGTGTGTGTGTGTGTGTGTGTGTGTGTGTGTGTGTGTGTGTGTGTGCGCGCGCGTGTGTGTGTGCTAGTACTGGGGTGGAGCTCAGGGCCTTGGTGTTGTCCATATCTTTGATTGGGTTAAAATCCTTTATTTTTAACTGTACATGAGTGTGTGTGTGTGTGTGTGTGTGTGTGTGTGTGTATGTGTGTGTTAGTACTGGGGTGGAGCTCAGGGCCTTGGTGCTGTCCGTATCTTTTTTGCTTTAGGTGGCACTCTACCCTGGGAACCATAGCTCCCCTTGCTTTTGGTGATTAATTTGAGATAAAAGTCTCAAGTACTTTCTTGCCCAGGCTGGCTTCGACACTCAATCCTCAGATCTCAGTCTTCTGAGTAACTAGGATTACAGGCATGAGCCACTAGCAGCCAGCTTTCATGACTGTTTTACCCCTGTATTAAATACTTAGGATTTTCTTTGTCATGGCTCCTTCCTCACAAGGCTCTGCTGATTCCTCCTTTTAGGGAGAGAATCCTTTTAAGATTTAGAAGCAGCATTTCACTGGGAAGTTTTCAGATGTTGGCATGCTTATTTATTTGAAAAAAGTAAAGAGGTTTTAGAGCCCAGAAAATTTTATCAGACTGAGTGATTTCTATGTTTCCTAGAGAGACCCAATCAAGAGTGTGGGGGATGATCACCAGAGTGGAGCAATTGGTTGAGGTATGAGCCTTTCAATCCTTTGGAACAAACTTGGTTTCGGCATATGCATGGTAGAAATAATAGTAACCTGTTTATTGGATGCGTTATTATTCATAAATAGTTTATCTTGTCCCATCCTCGTGGCAACCTAATGAATTCAGAATTTCCTCCATAGTTAATGATGAGGAATCTCCAACTCACAGAAATTACATAATGCTTGGAGCTTCTCCTAGCCTGGGCAAGGTGTTTCAACCAGGGACAAAGGTATCTTCTCAGTGAACCATCGTTGACATGTCCCTCTTCCTCTCCAGCTTCCCCTCTGCATATATATATATATATTTTTTTTTCTGGTAGAAATAGAATTCCTTCCTTTGTTCTCCCCTGGGACTTCTCAAATGTGTAAAGAAGTAATTAGAACACAATGTGTTATCTCTGCCAGTAACCCAAAGCAGCCTAAGTCAGGAACATTGTTGTAATCATTTTTGTGTCCCCTAATTTAGCAGAGTGCAAGGCACACTGAAGTCACATCACTACCAGTCCTAGCACACTTTCAAATATGTGTCCCATTGGCTTCACTGGGTTATTAGGTTTAAACAAAATAACTGGGAGGTTATTTAAAGACAACATATAATGACATTGTTATTCTTACCCCAAAATAGATTTGAAAACAAAAATAATAATTTTAGCCTTGACCTCTGGCTGATAACTCCTATGGCTAAGAAAGCAGTTTGGTAATTTTAATGTCACTGTTTATTTAGGATATAGATGGGTAACACTTGCTCATGTTATAATCATCTGGCTAATAGTAATATTAAACTGGTTCATTAAGCAAGAAGGTATTAGTTTGTGAAAGGTGAGTTTTTGTGTGTGTATGTATGTGTGTGTGTGAGAGAGAGAGAGAGGGGGGGGGGAGCATTCACAACCTTTCTGCAGCTCGAAAGTATTTTTCTCTGTATGAGCATCTTCATCCAGTGATGTTGCCGTATTTCTCTTAGGACGTTATCAACTTTTCCCACGTGGGGACAATCTTTATTAAGAGCTCCCAAGGTTACTGAGTTAATGACAGAGCTGAGGCTCCTGACCCCTGTTCAATGCTATTTTTGCTTCCCACACTGGCCCTGATTGGCAGCCACTGCCTGCATGGTGTGGTTTATGGTTTTAAGATTGAGATGAGAGATAAGCAGCTCAATACCTCATTATAATTAGTCTCCTGAGTCAGCTCATACCCTTCTAATGCAATTTAGTGATCTAGATTATTCAGTATTATCTATTCAAGGTATTTTTGGATTTACAATAATAATTTTGTAAAAACATTAACAGTGGCACACTAAAACACTTTTATCATGGCTTCAGTCTTGTCTTTTTCACAGATATTCATTACTAAAAGATAATTTTTTGTTAAAACCATGTAAAACTCACAAATTTATAGATTCTCTATTTTCTGGAGCAATTATGTGAAAATCACATGATGTTTCTGTACTGATTTTACTCCGGTCATTTCAGCTTTGTGTCTTTTTGTTTTTGTGTAACATCTCTACTCACACTGTCCTTTGAATGTGTGGGTTGATGTCTGTCAAGTCCTTTCCATCTCTCACTGTGTTGGTGAATAAAATGGATAATGATGCATCTGGACAACTCTCACCTCTGTGGAGACTTAGCTGTGGAACAAAGGGCTCCTGACAACATTCTGGAAGTTGACACCACTGATCCAGTCAGTTCAGTCCAACAAACTTGAATACAGTATCCTTGCTATGGGCAAGGTGCTGTGCTAGTTTTTCTAGATATTTCAAAGAGAAATAAAACCAATGACTACTCTCAAGGAGTTTCTAATTTGGGAGAGAAGTCTTACTAGTTAGCAAAGTGAAAGATCTAAGGCAGAAGTAGATACATTTTTATTTTTTTAATATAAAATGCCAAGGGATGCCTGAGAGTAGAGAATTTTTTCAGTGGGGAAGAGACAGGAGAATATTCTGTGGAAGCAATGATTATTGGTCTGCTTTCAAAGAACGGTCCATGGTTTGGACATGAGGAAGGCTAGTGTGACTAACAGGGTAAGGACTAGGAGCTGGGCAGGAACTATAAGAATCTGTAGATTTCTGTGGCTCAAGTGCACATGACACTGAAAGGAGATAACACTAGAAAGGGAGGTGGAGCCCAGAGGACATTTGATACCCTTCAGAGAAACGCATACACTATTGGAAAGGCAAGATGAAGGTATCACAGGGTGTTGTGGGGGTGATAGCACTGCTTTTATATTGCAGTGTGTGGAATATGTTAGAGGCTGAAGACTGAAAGGATAAAATCAAGAATTGCAGAACTTGAACCAGAGTATGATAATGTCTCAGGGCCCAGAAAGCGCACAGAAAAGCACCATAGGAAGTATGCTAACCTTATACTGAATTGGTATTTTTACCTATCTTTCCAGGATACTCTGATCTCAACAATCTTGGTCACACACAGAAATAAGCATATGCAAATAATTTACCCACATGGGAGCCCTTCTAGAGCAGGACTTGAATTGTCTTCAAAGCATGTTTTGCAGCACCTGGAACAATATGGGCATTTTGTTGCCTCCAGGTAATTGCAAACTGAATAGAATTAAAATCACCTGATGGGAAGTATCAAGGAAAATAAGGAATTGCAAAATACTGATCCTGGCAAGTGAAGTATTTCCGAGGGCAAACTGCAAATATTTTAATCCTTTTAAATTGGTGTTGGGAGGGGAAAAAAAGCTTATGGGGGGCTGAAGATGACTTTGATTGTAGAAATGTCTGAGATGAAGGTGATCTGGCAGAGGTAATGTGGCATGATTGGAAAATGTGCATCTCCTGTCAGAGATCTAGAAAAATGTCTTATATGAACTTCTTGGTACGTTTTTCAAGGTTTCCTCTTAGTAATTTAAAAGACGTTGTAGGGATAATAATAGTTCGCATAAGATAGCCACATCCCAGTCCCACGAAGGAGAATCTATGCTGCTACATGGCACAGCAAAATGAAGGCTGCCCATCAATTGACATTCAAATATGGAAGTTATTACACATAGGGAGGTCAGTGATAAAAATGGAAAAGAGAGTCAGAGTAATGTGGGCTGAGCACCCAGTGCACTGGCCAGCACTAGCCTTGAAGCTGGAGGAAGAGCCAGGAGCCAAGAAGTAATGGTAGCCTCTAGAATCTAGAAGAGGCAAGGGAATTATCTCCTCTAATGCCTCCAAGGAAGAGCGCAGCTCTGCTGAAACCTTGATCTGATCCCAATGCGCATTCTGGGTAAGAGTCTAATAACCTCCAGAGATACAAGATAATACAGTTGGGCTGTTTTAAGTCACTTTTAAGTTGTGGTGATTTGTAACAGCAGCCACAGAAGGCTAATACAGAAGAAAAACCAGCATGCTTACAATTTTGGATGTACTATTGCACATTACACACTATTACACTACACATTAGGTTCAAGTTTCATGAACTACAATTGTGGGCTATTCCAGCTAAGAAATAGGTTTTGGTATATACTTCCAAATCTTGGACTGAGTAACTGACAGTTTTAGTGGTGTGTAGGAGGGAGTATGTATGGTCTTCGATTGTGTCATATTGTGTGCAGTAAGGAGATGAGGTTTTAAATTATGCTGCTTCCATGGTCCCTCAAACAGTGCTCGTACCTATGATGCTAATGGTATGAGCATGGTAAAATAACAGCATCCATTCATGGAATCAGTGTACACATTTTTGACCTTGCTTGAGCAATCCAATTTGTGTTTTCCTCATGTTCAAACTGTCATTTTATAGTTCATTTTCAGGTAGCCCATGCTTTAGAAGAATGTGCTCCACATTTTTTCTTTTCTACTTTTGTGTTTATTTGCTTTACATATGTAATATAAGCTAGTTATTAATTACCTATGCGAGTAATTATCATATGTTAAATCTTCATATAGAAATGTAAGTTGTTAGTAGTTGAGTGGCAATTTCTGTATTTTAACATTCTACAAGTATGACTTATTATTTTAGTTTTGATGCTTCATCAAAGGGTAATGTAAGTGGCAGAAATATGTTTGAAATATATTCGCTGTTAAATTCACATGAATACTCAGCATGACACACATGCATAGCAATCACTCCTTATTCATAACAAATCCTTTAAAAGCTGGATGAGGTGCATGGTGCTTAAAAATACACTAATTTCTAAAATTAGCTTGGGCTATAAATTAATTTTTGAACAGGAGACTTTGATTAGTGAATAAAGTCCTCACATACAGATAGAATGGCTGTGACTTTTTTGATATTCAGCTACACCAAATGTTAAGAGAACATAAAGCAGTCTAAAAATAAAATATAAAATAGGATGACTAATTTTATGTGGAGAGGTTTGCAGATGAAGGAAACTCAATTTGCAAGTCTCTTTGTAAGTAAAAACTATTTGTTATTCTTGACATTATTTTGAAATCCCATGCCACAAATAATTGCAAGAAACAGCTGTGAATATGCTTATTGATAACCTATTAAAGGCAAAGTTGTAGATTATCTAAATTAGAGGATTAGTGCCAGGTAACACAGGAAAATTAATAGCCAGCCACTATTTGCATTTTTTTGGCGATCCAAAAGCGTTCAGGAAGGAAGTATACTGCTTAAGAAGACTGCCATGGACTCTGGCCAGGTGAAATTCAAGGTTAGCTCTGCTATACGCCAGTGACCTTGAGCCAATGGCTCACCCTTCTTGTACCTGTAGTTCATCATCTGTGAAGTGGATATGATGGCAGTACCTACCTCACAGGGTTCCTATGAGGATTAGATTAGATAACTGATGACAATTTTTTGGCACATTCTAGCACACAGTAATCATATATTAAAGATTACCCACCTTTAGCTGGGCACAGGTGGTTCACATCTGTAATCCTATACTCATACATTAAAGATTACCCACCTTTAGCTGGGCACAGGTGGTTCACATCTGTAATCCTAGCTACTCCGAAGGCTGAGATCTGAGGATCTCGGTTCAAAGCCAGCCTGGGCAGGAAAGTCCTTGAGACTCTTATCTCCAATTAACCACTAGAAAACCAAAAGTGGTGCTGTGGCTCAAATGGTAGAGTTCTTGCCTTGAGCTGAAGAGCTGAGTGAGGGACAGTGCCCAGGCCCAGACTTCAAGCCCCACGATGGGCCCCCCACCCCCAAAAAAGGTATAAATGCCCGTGCATTTGTAAGCTTTTTAATAATATCTTTGTCGGAAAAAAAGATTGAAACATTTTTCCTCAATATCATATGTATTGTTATTAAAATAATGAAATCACAGAATTTTCAATATAAAAGATCTTAGAGCTGGCCAAATCTCCAAACCTTCACATTTCATTAGTGATTCCAGGCCATTGTCTCCATGTGGACTCATGAACCAAAACAACTTTATAGAAGCAGAGTCTGATTCTTGCTTTCACAAAGAGAGCAGGCTTTGTCAGCTTGGGGAAGGGGGGGGGGCGGGCGGCGCACAGGGCAGCTAGGTTTCCATGCACAAGCAGAGTGCACTAAGACTGTCAGGGCTTGGTTTGGGAAGGGCTTCCTATTTATTTTTCTTACAGGAATTGGGCTCCCTTCTGAAAGTACTGAGGTCCAAAATGTATTCTTGTTTCTTCATGTCAGGCGGATCTTGGTAAAGCATTCCCTTTTTCTGCTTGTGTTTTCTTATCTATAAATGTGACATTTGATCAAACTACCTCCTTGGATCATCAGGAGCCTCAAAACAGATCCAACTGTGAGAAGTGTACCAGGAAGAGACAGCTGTTGCCTCTGTTGCCAAGGGAATCCAAGACATAACCCAGGCGGTTAGAGCTAGAGGTGGATCCAGTGTTTACAGTCTCTTGGGGTCAAGATGCTGCATGCATATCCTGTGTGGGAACAAAGGATTTGGGGTATGGTTTTTTAGCATGGTTTGAGACATGGATTGGAAGGGGAAAGAGGCAAGGAATAAAGGAATGAGGAGAAGAAATGGGAAGAACTGCTGCAGGCCTAGTGGCTGGTTTGTCTGCTGTGCTTTTTGTGTGATTTGTAGGTAGGAAGGAATGGAGGACAAAGAGGAGGAGAAGTAAAGGAAATCTAGGAAGTGTGTGAAACTAAGCAGTACTATTAACATACCGTCCAAGGTAGTTTGCTAAGGGGATTCTTTTGACAAGGAATGGCAGCTGTCTCACAACCTGTTTATTAGAAAGCTGGCACCCAGACCATCAATTCAAACAGGTGTACCTAAGGGGCATAGGTTTACAGTGAATCAGATTATTCCCAGTAAGAATTTTGATGCAAACATGATCTTATCGGAGAAATAAAGGACAGGAGTCTTAGAAAACATTTTATTTGTGATTTTAATTACTGTTATTATGACTTAAGATTTTTACCAATGCTTTACCCAAGAAATAAAACAGTACATACTGACTGGAGCACTTGGACCATTTTGAGGGATGATGATATTTTTAGAAAAGAAAAAAAAAAGATGTATTCCCTAGGGAAGATGGAGTTAGACTACATCCAGGAACTTTTCACCCAAAGAGCATACAACTCCAGTTTGTGTATGATGGAACTCCTGGCAGTGGTTGCCAGCACTACTGATCACCAGCATTTACCTGGTACGAGGGACTCTGCCTACCTCCTGTGTACATCGTATCATCTAACTATTCAGGTGTCTGCCAGGTTTATCTCCACAGAAGAGGATCGTGAAGCTTAGATGATCTAATTCTAACAGAGCCCAATAACAGATTATAGGTGCAGTTTAAGAAATCCCAGTAAATATGCTGGTCACAGGGATGATCTCTGCATAGGTGGCATGGAGGTTCTGTGGGCATGTCTGAAGGGCATACCTGTGCAGAGGTCTGAGGACACACCTGACAGGGAGCCAGTGCCCTCTGTCCTTGCCTGTGCAAGGGCGCCACCTACAGGTTAAAATAAGCTTAGTGGGAGGAGAGCCACAGGAAAGAGGAGGCAGTGGGCAGGTGAGAAACTAAGAAGGGTGACAGGAAAACCTCAAAGAATACTTACAGTGTGACATAAGAGCCCCAGTCAATACAGGACAGGAGAAGCCACTGCTCCAGAAGACATCCACAGTGAAGGGCCTCCTGGAGTCGTGAATTGGAGACCATTATGACTCGCGGGAATGGAAATGACTAAGCTGTATAACAGCCCAGAGGTAAGAACAAAAGAGAATAGAAATAGAATATGTCCTAGGGTGCATAGGAGAAGAAGGAGCATACGAAAACCTGTCTCTTTATATGCTATGTGTAAGTCAAGTGGCTCAGAGAGGTAGGCTCAAGCTAAGAAGCTCTATCGGGTAACCCCAGGGAAAGATATGGAATAAGGCATAGGTCTGTGTCTTACTATGGGGTCTTTTGTACACTATGAAGTGAGAAATGTGGTTGAAGAGGATTAGTCTAGGAATTGCAGTGGATTGGTTAGGTTTGACGTTCGGGTCAGGGCGGTGACTGTTCTGAAGATGTGTGAGATGTCATTGAAGATGGAAGTTATATAACAAAGACTCAAGGAGAAAAACTGTCAAATTGGTTAATGTATTGAAGAAAGAAATATTTTTTTAGAACAAGTTGATAGAACTAAAAATAAGCAAAAAGTAACTGATAGAGGTAAGACAGTCTGGGAATAGAAATCAAAGTATCGTTCTTTTCCTTTTCCCCTTTCTACAAATATTCCCTTCATCTACACTCAATAAGGATGATAATTCTGATTGAGTCCTATAATGTTCTTAGGTTGTTTTGGAGGTGCAGTTTAGAGGGGTTACAATTACTATCCATCATATGAATAAGGAGACCAAAGCCACAGGGAAAAAGAAACATAGTTGTTCCAAACCCCATGGCTTAAAACAACAAGCATTTGTTATCACTGTGTCTGTATATTAAGGATCTAGAAATGGCTCAGCCTAGTGGTTCTGTTCCACTCTTGGGAGACTGTGGCTAAGCTGTTGGCCAGCTGTAGTCAACACAAGACTCAGCTTGGGGAACATGTTTCTAGTTCTTCCACGGTTTCAGGTAGCTTACCACACATCTCATCAAGCTGCCTTACATGATAGCTGGCTTCCACCAGAGTGAGTGATTCAAGAGACGTTGAGGTGGTGTACCAAATGCAGTGGCGGTCTTGTTATAACCTGACCTCCTCCACTCAGTACTCTGTTCTGGAGAAGCAAGCTGCTAAGTTCAGCCCCAGTGGGGAAGGGGTCTCTCTGAGGCTTCACACAGGGAGAATCCTGGCTACCTCATAACCACACCCATGTACTAATCACTTCCGGTTTATTATTATTATTATTGTGAAAATACCGTACAGAGGGGTTACAATTACATGGGCAAGGTAATGAGTACATTTCTTATCAAGCATTGTTGCCTCCTCCTTTGTTTCCCCCTTCCCATCCCTTCTCATCTCCCCCTCCCCCACTTCCCCTTGCCCCCCCAAAGTTGTAAAGGTAGTTTATTGGCATAACGTCTTGTACATCTCATTGTTGCAGTGGGTCCACCTGTATCCCTATTTAAACGATTTGTTTTTTTCCCTTCCCCTCCACAAAGTATACCAACATCAAATACAGTGAAAACAGGGGTTATACTGTGGGGGAGGGACATACAAAGCAACAAAGAAATAATCTTATAAATATGTTAGAAACAATCGCATGAAAGCAAAAACATTCGAATACTTATCTTGGGGTTCATTTCACCTAACAACAACTTATCTGACCTTTTCTGCTTGTCTCAGACATATACTAGTCATTGCAAATAAGGGAAACCATGGGACCTATGTTTCTTTGCGCCTGGCTTACATCACTTAATATAATTTTTTCCAAGTCTTTCCACTTCCTAACAAATGGGGCAATGTCATTCTTTCTGGTGGAGGCATAGAATTCCATTGTGTATATATACCACATTTTCTTGATCCATTCATCTACTGAGGGACATCTGGGTTTGGGTTCCATATCTTAGCTATGGTAAATCACCTTACACCAGAATCAACTCCAAATGGATCAAAGACTTCTGAGTCAAAGCAGACACTCTGAAAACATTACAGGATGGAATAGGAGACCCTAGGTCTCCTTGGCACAGACCGAAATTTTCTTAAAAGAGACCCAGACACAACAAATCAAAGAAATGTTGGACAAATGGGATTGCATGAAATTGCAGAGCTTCTACACAGCAAAGGACATAGATAGCAAGATCAATAGGAAGCCCATGGATTGAAAGAAGATCTTCACTAGCCATACAACAGACAAGAGTCTCATATCCAAAATATACTTGGAACTCAAAAAATTAAATCCCCCCACAACAAATCCTCAAAGAAACAACGGCCCAATAAATAAGTGGGCTAAAGACTTAAAGAGAAACTTCTCTGAAGAGGAAATAAGAATGGCCAATAGACAGGTGAAGAAATGCGCAACCTCCCTAGCTATAAAAGAAATGCAAATCAAAACAACATTGAGATTCAGCCTCACCCCAGTTAGAATGGCTATAATCAAGAACTCTAATAACAACAGATGCTGGAGAGGATGTGGACTGCATTGTTGGTGGGAATGTAAACCTGTTCAACATCTTTGGAAAGCAGTATGGAGGTTCCTCAAAAGACTCCACATAGAGCTCCCACTTTTGGGCATTTACCCAAATGATCACAAACAAGACCATACTAAAGCTGCCAGCACAACTATGTTTATTGCAGCATCACTTCTGGCTAGCTTTCTCCACCTCTACTTTCTGCTTTCTCTCTTCCAATAGTGATGGTGGCCTTTTAAATCTCCTTTCTCTGTTTTTATACATCTATAATCTTTATTTCTGACATCAGTCCTTTTTTTTGAAGTGCAAGCTAAGGAGTTTTATTTATTTAAAAAATTTTAAACATTTTTTATTGTAAAGCTCCTGTACAGAGGGGTTATAGCTACATGACTATGATAATGAGTACATTGTACATTTCCTCTACTCATTGTTACCCTGACATCAGTCTTGAACCTCTACCCAATTTACTACCTCCTGGATACCTTAGCCTGTTGTAATAGCCATTTTGCCTGTATGGCCCAAACCAAATTTACCATACACTCTGTTGTGCAGTTCCCGCATACCACTGTCTTCTGTCTTAGAGTGACAGAACTACTCATTAAATTGCATTAAGTTAGAAATCCAAGAAGCACCCTTCAAATGTGTCCCTATTAGTCATCTAGCCAGTCAGGATGGCTTCATTATTCACCATAATTCCCAATTACTTCTTGAAGCTATACCCTCTTTTCTATTCTTATAGTTGTGTAACTCAATTAAGGTCCCCATCTCTTTCCTGGATTATGGTCTTCTTAAAGGACTCCCTGCCTACAATTGGTCTCTCCTCAAGCCAGCTCTTCTCCTCAATGATGCATGGCCAACTCTCTTCTTTTATAAAAAAATGTATGTTTGCTCCCATCACCCACAGAATGAAATATGGAAGAAATGCTAGTGTAGTGGAAGAAGTAGAGGCTGTGGAGTCAGGCACAGGTGGGCTTGATTCTGATGCCACCATTTTCTACCTGCCTTCCCTCCTTGGTGATATGGAAGTTGTACATTCAAGGCCTTAACTTCCTAAACAGGTGTGCTAGCGTGAAGTCATGCTTCTGTCCCTTTTGGCTGCTGTTTGCATTAGAGGTAGGCTCTTTTTACCTGCTAGGCATACTGCTAGGTGATAGTCTATTTTAGCCTTTCTGTTATAGCTAGGATAATGGACACGTGCTACTACACCAAGATCTCAGTTGAGAAGGGATTCTTACTAACTTTTCTGCTCAGGATGACCTCAAATATGCAATTCTCTCTATCTCAGCCTTCCAGTACCTAGGATTACAGGCATGAGCTATTGGTGCCCAGCTCTGATGCTAGCATTCATTAGTTGATTGAAGTTCAATGCAAAAAAATCTTGAACCCTCAATTTCCCTTTCTCCCTCCCTTTCTCCCTCCCTTTCTCCCTCCCGTCATTCCTTCCTTCCTTCCTTCCTTCCTTCCTTCCTTCCTTCCTTCCTTCCTTCCTTCCTTCCTTCTCTCCCTCTCTCCCTCCCTCTACTCTTTCCCTCCTTCACTCCCTTCCTCCCTTCCTCCTTTCTTCCCTCTCTTCACTCTTTCCCTCCCTCCATTCCTCCCTCCTCCTTACCATCTTTATCTCCTTCCCTCCCTTCTCTCTCTCTCTCTCTTTCTCTCTCTCTCTCTTCCCTTCTCCCTCTCCCTTTGTTTCTTTCATTTTTGTGCTGGTCCTGGGGCTTGAACTCAGAGCCTGTGCATGGTTCCTGAGCTTTTTCTGCTCAAGGCTAATGCTTTACCACTTGAGCCACAGCTCCACTTTCAGCTTTTTGGTGGTTAATTGGAGATAATCATCTGAAGGACTGATTTTCTGATCTCAGCTTCCTGAATAGCTAGGATTACAAGCATGAGCTACTGGTGCCTGGAAAACTCTCTATTTCTTTGTCTATACAATAAGAATATCTTCATTACAAAGTTGTTAGAATTGAGCAGGGTAGTACATATTGTTGGAGAGTAGATTTTTCCATAAATTGGAAATATTGTTGCTAATTGGCTGGCCGTACATCAGTACTAAATTTTTACTCTAATGTCATGCTTTATTCTTCTTTGACTTTAAACATGCTTACCTTTTGTTTTTCCATTGTTTTTGTTGTTTCCTGTTTTGAACCTTCTCTCCTGTCCACTTACTTTCCCACCTGCTCTTTGGTTAACTGCTTGACAAACTGGCTTCCCCTTTGACCCTGCGCTCCTCTGCATTGGAGTGGCTTGGTCATCGCCTACTGATGGAGGGCTCTCGCCCTGCTCCATGGTGGCGCGCACATCTCTGCATAAAAGTTAGCTCCAGCATACTTTGTAAGATCTGTGAGTGGGAAGTGGGTCTCCTCATCAACTGTGTCTCCCAAATACCCAGCACGGTGTCTACCAGACAGTGGTAGTAAATAAACCTGTTATCATGAGCCATACAACGTCTTGGTCAAAGACCAATCTGGTTCCATCACAGTATAATAGTTGCAAGTTCGAATCACCTAATGACTATGTAACTAGAGCCATGTCATAGTATAGTACATTACTTGTGTATTTGTGGTGGTGCTGGTGTAAGGAAATGCTGTGCTGTCAGTCATATTAATCTATAGCTCAGCCTCTAACTTGGTTCATAACAATAATGGTACAATACTGTTTAGGTATTTACTATAACAAGCTCTTAATTATTATTTTAGAGTGTACTTGGCATCATAAAACATTTCTCTAATATAGTCTGCCTTGTTAAATTCACTAGGAGCAACTTCATATATCTCATGTTGACCATGTCCCTTGATTGTGACAAAGGCTCCATTGAGTGGCTGGCCTCTACCATCTAAGTCTGTGAGTATACCCTGCTTCGTGATAACATTTCTCAGAATGTTTCCCAGCTGTTAAGTGATAGATGACTATATAAATATATATGTGTATATATTTACTAACATCTAAATGAACCTTGAGGTGTTGCCTTATAATTTTAAGGTAGTAATGAAATTGATTTTTAAATTCTGAAAAAATCTTGTTAGCAACTATAGTGAAAGAGTAAACCTACCTTTGTAATCTGTTGAAATAAAAAATACATGCAGAAATCCCATTTAAAAGACAAGATTGTAACAGGGTGACACATGTCTTAATTAAACAAGAGATAGAACACTTAGAAGACAGAGAAGGAGACTAAAGGCTTTCAAAAAACTTTATTTGTATAAAAATTAAGCACTTACAGCACAGATAACAGAAATGAAAGAATAAATAAAGGAAAAATTTAGACATAGGATGAAGTTGATGGAGACAAAAAAGAGGTCAAGCAATGATAAATTCATTTGATTTGCATGAACAAAAGAGAGTGCTTGACTGGAGAGGGAAACAAATAAATTAAATGGTGCTGAAAAGGATAACATGAATAATGAAGTACTTTAAAAACTGTTTCAAGAACAGGAAAAGCCATGCTCTGGGAGTAATAGTGGTGAGGAATGATGGAAAAATGAACAAAGAAGCCAAGCAGTTAATGATAACAGCCCTCTGCCTCTCTGCCTCTTTTCCAAGATGAGAAAAGGACCAGATTCTTCAGGAGACAGGGTGGGTTCCTTGAAAGGTCTCAGGTTCCTTGAAGGGTACCTGCTGTTTGAGCTTCTCTCACTTCCCCCTTGTTTTGCTAGTTAATCCCAACTGACTTGATAAAACCAAGTCGAGGCTCTCTAAGTTGGTAGGAAAGAGTAAAATAAAGTAAATTGAAAGAATAAATTGAGTATGTAAAACTATGTGTATGCTTGTGAGCATTTAAAAGGCAGCCAGTTTTCTTGTCATTGAATTAGTTCTTTTTTTAAAAAATTTTTTTATTTATTTTTATGTTTTTGGGTCCGGTTGTGGGGCCTGAACTCGGGCCTGGGCGCTGTCCCTCAGCTCTTCAGCTCAAGGCTAGTGCTCTACCACTTGAGCCACAGCGTCACTTCCGGCTTTTTTTTTCTTTTTGCTTATGTGGTACTGAGGAATGAACCCAGGGCCTCAGGCATGCAAGGCAAGCGCTCTACCACTGAGCCATCTTCCCAGCCCTCATTGAATTAGTTCTACAGCAAACTTCTTTTAGGGCTGTGAAGGTGGCTCAGTGGTAGAGTGCTTTCCTTGCATGCATGAGGCTCTGGGTTTGATTCTTCAGTACCACATAAGTAGAACAAGCCAGAAATGATGCTATGGCTCAAATGGTAGAGTATTATCCTTGAACTGAAGAGTTGAAGGACAGTGCCCAGTCCCAGAATTCAGGCCCCATGACTGACCAAACCCCCCCCCAACCCCAAACTTTTATTGTAAAGATGATGTACAGAGGGGCTCAGTTACATAAGTCAGATAATGCATATACTTCTTTTTGAAGAGTGTTACCCCCTCCCTCATTTTCTCCCAGTTTCTTCCCTCCTAACCCCCTGCCCCCTAAGTTGTATAGTTCATTTCCAATATAGTGTCTAGTGAGTATCATTGCTGAATTGTTTCACCCTTTGTCCCACTGTTTTTGTGGTTCACTTTCCCCTCCCCAAATCAGATATACAAGACATATATACAAGACAGAGGGTACAGAAATCAAAAATAGTGACAAAAGGGGAAAAAAAGCAGAAGGAAAAAAAGAACAAAAAAAAGAACTCCAAGAAATGGAAACAAACTTTATTCTTGATAGTGTTTTTGAAATATCACTTGATGTGATGTGAGGTTCGATAAAAGGAAACTGCCACATGTTTCAGGCAGAAAAGAGCTTGGTGGGGCAGGGAGATGGGGGAGGAGGGATGGGGCAGGAGGGATCAAACTGCCAGCCTGTCCTGCAGTGGAAGGTCTGTGGAAAGGGCCAACCCCCTGCAGGGTTGGAGTTTAGGGAGGAGGTGTGACTAGCTAGGGCGGTCCAGGATGTGAACTCAGAGAAAAGGGAGGTAACTGGGCCCACCTATCCCATATGTGTGTCTCTAAGTTAGCCATGTGATCAAGTGCTTAGAGACGTTTAGAATTCTTAATTGGCAGGGGCTTGAATGGTAGCTTAGTGATAGAGTGCTTTTCTCACGTGTCTAAGAGATTAATGTCAGGGCCCCAAATCCTTGCCCCCCAAAACCCAAACAAACAAGTTCTTAACAACAGAGAGAGAGAGAGAGAGAGAGAGAGAGAGAGAGAGAGAGAGAGAGAGAGAGAGAGAGAGAGGACGGAAGGCAGGTATTCACACTTTATGTCATTGGTATTCAAAGCTGCATCTGGGGGTAAATTCTGTCTCTGGTAAGCTTAACAATACTGAAAAGTGTTGCCTGCATTTCTAAGCACTTCCACAAATCTAGTTTATGTGTTAGAAGGCAGATGACTAATGATCTGAGGAAGAGACTAAGGAAAGGTGTTACAAAGTGAATTTGATTAAGTTTAGACTGAGCACAATGTTCAGATCCAGCAAGCACAGATTTTCTTACCGTTCATTCAAAACAAGTGGTAGCTGACTGAGTTCCTTTAATGTTTGAAGTCTGTATAAAAGTGAAGGCTGGGCTGGGAAGGTGGCTCAGTGGTAGAGCGCTTGCCTTGCATGCATGAGGCCCTGGGTTCAATTCCTCAGCACCACATAAGCAGAAAAAGCCAGAATTGGCACTGTGGCTCAAGTGGTAGAGCACTAGCATTGAGCTAATAGCTGAGGGACAGCACCCAACCCCCACATTCAGGCCACAACGGACAAAGAAAAAAAGTGAAAACCATCATAATGTGATTTTTTTTTTTAGACTTTTATTTTTCAAGGAAAAATAATCAGGGAAATAATATCTTATTTACAACAACTAGAGTGTAAAGATGAAAAGAAAATAATCCCAAAGCCTAAATCACATGTTAACGTGATGGACATTGCTTTACTATTAATAAGAAAAAAGTTGAAATGTCATGATTATGCCAGGAAAACAGCATGATCACCCCAAATAAAGGTAGAAAACATGTTAGCAAATGGAAAGCACAGAAAATGTATTCAATAAATGTAATTTTTGATCTGGAGTTGAGGGTGAATAAAGAGGTAAAGTTAAATAGATGAAAATAGAGATGTAGGCAAAGAAATAAATTCTGGGTATTTGTCAGAGAGCACAATAGAAAGCCAGAACAGAAGAACACTGTATGTGAAAGATTTTTTCATTATCCTTCATTCTTTTTGTCTAAATATCAGGGATGTCTTCTTTCCATGTTTTTGCTGGAGTCCAGGAACAGTAGTTGGTTTGTCAGAACTCCTATTGAGTGTTATTAGCTGGTGACTTCAGTGTAGAAAAAGGTTACATTGTGTATAATCCTCATACAGTAAATTTGTTGAAAATGTTACATTGGTCCCTATGGGAGATCTGGGCACATTTAATGACATATTGTGTTTGGGGCTCTAACTTGTAGTGAGTTGCCCTGGGTTTTATGCGATTTCTTGTTAGGAAGGTAGCATGTGGTGACTGAGTGGAGGCTATTTTTCTGATTTCATCTGTGTGGCAGAAGGAGAGAGAGAGAGAGAGAGAGAGAGAGAGAGAGAGAGAGAGAGAGAGAGAGAGAGAGAGAGAGAGAGAGAGAGAGAGAGAGAGAGAGAGAGAGAGAGAGAGAGAGAGAGAGAGAGAGAGAGAGAGAGAGAGAGAGAGAGAGAGAGAGAGAGAGAGAGAGAGAGAGGACAGAGACAGAGACCAGGAGAACAAATGTTTTGGACAATAGGAAGTGGCTGTCAACTATTGGGAGGGTTACAGTGGTGTAAGAGAGATAAAGGCTGAATTTCCTACCAGGGAAACTAGTGAAGCTTGAGAAGGTTTGACCTTCTAAAACAAATCTATGGAAATAGAATGAAAACATTCAAATCTTTCTCAAAAAGCTGCAGGAAGTAGAGGAAGTAGGGTGAAGTATTGATGTTGTATGCAATGCATTATACAGCAGGTTTCTGCATAAAGCTCGCAGGGTGCTGTTGAGGAGACTCCCATTGGCTCAGGAGGAGGAGCAGAGATGACAGCCTCACCTCTCCCCAAATATTCCATAGCAAAACTGGTGGAAACAAGCAGGAAAGAGGATCAAGAAGAGGCAAATAGGATTGCCAAAAGGAAGTCCTTTTTTTTTTTTTTTTAAGACAAAGGAAAATGGCACAAAAACAAGACTTAGTGTGACAATGTCTCTTTAGTCTGGTATAGCTTGATGGGGGAGATTATGAATGATTTATTAAACTCCAAGAGAACTGGTGAGATGAATAAAAAATAGAAAAATAAATATGAAACCGGATGCTTTACCATAAAGGGATTGTGAGCCTATTGGGTTAATAAGAAATTGATATAGCCTATTTCTAGAAATACAGCTTTGAAACATCTAAGCCTACAACTTGTATGTGATATTTCTATAATTTATGCAATGATAGGAAATTAAATGAGCCATCTAAATAAAGTCTTACAAACTAAAGAATCCTGTTATATTTGAAATTAATACGATTCTAGTCATCTGTTGTGGATGGCTACATGTGAACATTTCTATGGTTACTTGAAAGTAACATTGGTTTAAAAAATTATCCTTAAGTAGTTGTACAAATGAATTGCCATTTAACAGAGCAGTTTATGAGTACAATGCATCTTCATAAAGTTTCTTTTTTTTGTTTTTTGGGGGTTTGCTTGTGCTTGCGAGGCAGGTACTATACCACTCAGCACAGTTTTAAACAGAGTCTTGTAAAAGCTCAGATATGCTCTAGGAAGACTGGAGGTGCAGCATGCAGTAATGGAATATAGGAAACCTACTAAAATTAGACATTGAGAAATATGAGTAACCATTTCTGAAACATGGTCATCTGTCAAACCAATATAACGAACAACAACTAAAATCCTGCTCATCACTTAATTCATTTGTACATGATTAAAAGCACAGAAGTCACCCAATCTTTAGGTATCATATAGGCAGTATTTTTGTTTTATTTAGAAATGTGCTCAGGTGCTTGGATTCAACTCAAAACAGAGTAAAACAAAACAAAGACTCCTTAGTTATGTTCTAGTGATACTAAATGCTTCAGAAAGCTTGTCCCTTACATTTATATAGTGAGTAGTAATAACAGTTAATTAAGGGAGCGAAATAACATTGGTTTTGAGTTTGTAGGGGAGTGTTGAAATTGAAAACATCATTAGAAGATCCTGTTTCCAGACAAGACAGGACCCTGGGTAATAGGACTGGTGCATCTGCTAAAACAGGGGAAAGCACACAGGCTACTGGGTTGGGGGAAGTGGGGAAACAAATGCACCTGCTGGCTGTTGTCACTGAGCTGGCTCTTCTCTGAGCTCCAGTTCAGCAGGACACAGGTAAAAAGCAAGCCAGAAGAGTTGTGGGCTGCCTAGCCTGTGGCTGTCACTGGCTGTCTATGTCATTGCCGTTTCAGGGCTCTCAGCACTGGGGAATGCTTCCTAACACGCCAGCTGGTGGACAGTGAGTCAGGCTGCAGCAGGAAGTGCATGCTCAGTGTGCCAGGGTATTGTGTGTGCTCATGCTGGAGAATATGCAATCAAGCGAAAGAACTTTCCTTTGCTATTAGTGTGAATGACACCACAGGAGCCCAGGGGCCCTGGGAATCATATCCTGTCTCTTCCAGCCAGGCTCTGTCTTGTACTTCCTTTGTCACTGCAGGTGACAAAGGACTATTTCAATTGGACCTTGTCACTCAGATTGTATGCCCAGCATTGTTGGAGAAGGCTAAATCCTGTTTATCTTGTTTCTTTATTTTTAAAAAGGGGAAAGAAGGAAAGAGAGAAAAAAAAGAGAGAAACTGAAATAAAAAACTATCTTTTCAATAACCTGAAATTCAGTGATTAAATGCAAGTATGGTAGCAATAGCTACCAAGCTCTTCAGAAAATCAAAATTTTCATGTAATCCCTCCAAAAAAAGGAATAATCTTTCAAAATCCTTTTGTGCATCTTTTCAGGATCTAGGATTTAGGGAGCTCTGACAAGACTAACCAATTTTTAAGAAGAAAGGCTTACCACAGGAGAAACAACAAATAATGAATATGATTAAAATATTGGTTAATATTACTTTTTATTATCTAGTGTTGAAATATTTCCAATTGGCAATTTTGTTTGGCTGGCGAAGCAGATGAATGTGATATTTCAGCACCCATCACTGCCCAGCAATGATTGCATTACATTGTTTGTGTTCTCTCAGAGCACAAGGCAAGGATTTTTCATTAAATGCATCATTTACAGCTCTCTGCAGTGGTTCCACAAAGTCAATACATATCCTTAACAGAAAGCAAAGAATGAAGCATGTGAAAGAAAAGGACAGACACTGTGTGGGTCCAGCAACTGTCAGGAGCCCTGAGCACACATTCTGTTCGTCCCGGCTCACTGCCAGCAGCTCTGATTGCAAGCAAATGGGAAGGGACTATGTCTAAACATCTATCACGCTCATCGTGCCTCACTGTAATGCAAAGTTCTGGATCTGGGATCTAAGTTGGAAGTAGCAGGAAAGTACAGTTTTGGGGGAAGTTAATAGCCCAGCAAAGACATTTTTTAAATCATATTTGAGCTTGAAAATGACAAGAAATATTTTTGCTGAAATGAAATAAAGTGACCATTAATGGCCTTCTCCTTTCCCAGCAAGTATCAAAACCTATTTATGGGGAGGCATAATGAAGTTCACTTCTCAATATTTTGGACACCAATCTGTGACATATTGATAATAGTTTAGGCTGTTTTTTTTTTAATGAAAGAAGTTGCATTTACTGGTTGTAGATCTATGAAACAATGCCAACTATCCATTATTAGCTTAGGTGGTGAGTCATTCATTGTACAATTTCTGTATCAGTGTACTGGGCCAGATACCAAGTGAGGCAGGAGGGATTGAAAATAATGTTAAATCACTTCCTCAAGTAGTTTAGGATCAGGCTAGTGACCTAGAACTATAGCCAGCAAGCGCTTATTTGCTTTATTAGTCAAGAATTCCTGATTAACAACTGCATTAAAATAAATGTAGTTGATCTACAAGGACATAGTGTTAGTAACAGGAAATTTAATTCATCAAAACTTTAAAAGTCAACAGAAGGAAATTATTCTTTGTGATGATGATGATTTTGCCTTTTAAAGACTGCTCTTGTGGTAAAACAAAACAAACAGAAAACCCTGACAGTTTTGCTCAATAAAGAACTAAAAGCTTTAAAATTATTTTTAATAAAGTGGGATAAATTAGCTGTGTGTTAAAGAACAGAGAAATTTGTGCAGGCCTCATGGAAAATTTCTCTCCCTTCTCGACAACTTTTGGTGGTTTAGGAGATGTTATAAATGAGCAAACTCATAGCATGTTATAGAGAAAAGTAAGAGCACCAGGAGAACATTGTTTTAAAATGAAAATCCTTCCTGGGTACAGACTTTTCCTACCTGGGTTCCAACCCTGCAGCCAAGATCTCAGTGCCTCTCTCCGGGAAATTGGGTCTTGCCAGTGTCTTCAATACTTTCATCCTGTCCTGGGTTCTGAGAACTTACTAGAAAGTCTAGGAAGCCTGCTGGTGAGCAACCTACCTGCTCAGAAATGAACAACAAAGGAGTTTGGGTTCACAGAGGGGAATCTGTCCGCTGGCTGCTTTGTGTTTTTAGTTTGCTTGTTTTTCTTTGTGCTGGGGGGCCACCATCCCTGTGGAGCTGGCACGAGGGCCTGCTTGGCATAACCCAACGCCATTTGAATCTCTCTCCCTTTGCCAAAGCCGATGCAAATGTTTTTGCAAAAGAATGTTCTATTTAGATACTGCTTTCAGAAACGCATTGTTTTCATCTTTTACTCTAGAATTTTTTGGTTGTGAATCTTGCTATTTTACCTATTACCTGCTCTCTTTCCAGGAAAATGAAGAAATGAGGGTGATTGAAAGTGGATAGAAGGCAAGAGGAAATAGAGTATAATTATTTTATGAAAGCCACACTAAGTATAATGGGGCCATGGTGTTTATAGAATTACTAAGAATAATTGCCCACCAGCTTCTGAGATTGAGACTTTGTTCTTTGGTTTGAACTATTCAATGGAAAATTTCAGTTCTAGGATTCTTCAATATGAAATGCTCTAATCTACAGAAACATAGCATGCCTGCTGTCACTAAATTATGTATATCTCATTTGGAAAGCTTTCTATAAATAAAGTCTAGTTTTGAATAGGTGCAAACTTTTTGTTGAGATTGTTGAGACAAAGGTTCTTATGACTATATAAAATTTTTTACCTAAAATATTTTACTCACCAAAATTAATTGTATTTTTTCAAGTAAGACATTTTAGTTACCACAGCTTATTGACCTTCCCTATGATGTTCAGCTGCAGCATTTCACTTTGCAGATTTCATATAGTCTGGAATATAAGATTGGTATAGAAGTAGAAATAAGAGCAATACCTAAGAATAGGAACTTAATAAATATGTTAAATGAAATGATAACTAATAATGGCTGACATTTTTCAAATATTAAATGTGACAGCCACTGTGCTATCTATATATAATTTTAATCATATTTATTGATGATATAATTCGTATCATTGAAAGTATACAATTCAATATTTTTCATTTAGTTATAATATGTGTAAACACTACCAGTCCATTTTGAAGTTTTTGGGACAAATCTAACCTTTAGATTTTATCTGCCATCCCTCCACAAATATATATATATATATATATATATATATATATATATATATATATATATATATATATATATATATATATATATACTTATCCTCCCTCCCTCCTTTCTTTTTTCCTTCTTTCCTTTCTTTGATAGTACTGGAGTTTAGATTTATATGGCCCTTACTCAATAAGTATTCTATTATCTTCCCAGCTTTTTTGTTTTAATTATTTTGGACATGATCTTACATTTTTGACCAAGAAGGTCTGGACCACAACCTTCCTATTTATATCTCCTGTGTAGCTGGACAGGTACATGCGATCATGCCTAGCTTTTTGTTTGAAGTGAGGTTTCCCTCACTTTTTGCCCAGGCTTGTCTTGAACTATGATTCTCCCGAGTAGCTGATATAACAGGTGTGAACACCATACTGGTGTATTTTTCTATCTTGGGAGGAGTTATGTGTTCTAGAGCTTCCTATCAATGGATTATATGGTAAGTGGTCTTTTCTGACTGGTTTCCTTTTCATAAGCTAATTTCCCCAAGCTCACCAGAGTTGTAGAATGTATCTTAATTTGTGCTAAATATCTTACATGCAACTAGTTACTGTAACAGAAGTGGAGATGGGTTCTGGTGGATTGTTTTTCCATTTAACACATGACCAAAATATACCTAATAATAATTAAATGGCTTGCCTACCATCACCCACTGAATAAATTTGTGGAACAGGTGTTTTTTTATTTCCTTTCCTTTTTCCAGTACTAGTGATTGAGCTCATAGTTTTTCTTTAGCTAGCCAAGTTCTTTATCACTTAAGCTACTTGTCCAGTCCTTCTGTTTTCGTTTTGTCTTTGAGATAGGGTCTCGCTAATTTTTCCTGAGCTTATTTTGAATTTGAGATCCTCCTGCCTCCTTCAGCTCAGGAAGAGATTACAGGCACAAGACACAGGCACAGGACACTACAGTAGGTAGAACCGGCACCCTCAGACATTTCTTAATTTGTGAGCAGCTCCATCTGGCCAGGACAATTTTGAGACTTTGCTTTCCAGAGAGGATTCAGAAAAACACTTGAGATATTTTCTGGTGTCACCAGAGCTGTCTTGGGACACAGAAGGATTGTTACAGGGTTCCCAGGTGCCAGTTGAGCCTTCATTCCTGAAATGTGCAGTGTGATCTGGATGCCTTTTAGAGCCCTAGCTGCTATGAAAAGAACTAAAGTATAAAGACACACAGTGGAGGAATCATCTCAGATGAAGGCTGGCACCTTCCCTGAGGTACTGAAGTAATAGATACTCTGTAGGAGGAGTGGTCCCCTGTTTGCTGTGAAGGTCGTATAGGATATGTTCTGAAGTATCAGGAAACCAGTTCCACTGGTACTAAAAGAAGACCTTTCCCTACTGCCCTCTGGAAATCTGGAGCCTTATTAATACAGTTATTTTCTGTAGTCCTCATGCACTGAAATGCAGCATGCTTGCTTGCATAACCTCCCTGGAAGCTTCTTTCTGTGCTGATGATTTTTCCTCTTCAAGGCATTTTGCTGATTGAAACCTCATTTCAGTTGCATGAGAATATGAGTCAGTAAAAGGATGGAAAAATAGTGAAGTCCAGACTGTGATTTTGCTTAGCTTTGGGAAGATCCTCTGACTTGCTCAGTGTGACTTCATGTGAACTACAGAAGGAAAATTGCAGTGTGTAGAATGTTCCTGGGATGTGATTATAGGCCCAGCCTCTAACTGAAGTCTCTTCATTTCTGGGAGGTGGTGGATGGAGGGTGAGCACTCCCCTCTCTGGTCACACATATGCCTGGCCTCTGCTGGGGTCCATTGCACAGTGCCGTGTGCTTGTGGACGCTCTTTTGAAGTGTGCATTTGCCAGATGAGGCTGGAAAGTAAGGAATTTGTGGTTGTAACCCATGTCAATATTGAGCATACTAGTCAGTTCTTAACAGCCCAAGATTGAATGCGCCCTTGGTTCATTCAGCCAAGTCCCACTGGGCACCCCCACGGGTCAGCTTAGTTCCAGTCCTTGAAACACTTCAGTGAGCTGCAGATTCCCGCTCTCCTGCAGCTGATATCCCAGTGCCCAATGACTGGCCCAGCTTTTGATTTTCCTATTGACTTTTAAAACATTCCAGTGAGTGTGTATTTTTTTGATATTTCACTCATGGTTAGAATCCATCAGAGGGAAAGTTGGGCAAGTTAAAAAAAATGAACTCACTTAGTGACTTTCTTTCAGTTCTGTTAAAAATAAAATATATAGAGTTACGATTTCACCTAATAGACAAAATGACACTTTTACATTATGCTCCTATTTCAATTATCTATGCTAACCTCATGCCTATTTCCATGGATAACTTAGAGCTGGCGTCACTTCCAGAGCTTATTCTGAATGGCTTTCATTTTCATTTTGCTGTAATATCACTGTCAAGAAAGAATCAGGAGCTTTCCTCGACATATAAACAGGGAGGGAATCTATTTTGTAGTCCTTCATTCATAAGTATGATCTAGATAAATTTGTACATATTTTATTCCTACCCATCATGCACAGTACAACACAGCCACTTCAATTACTTCAGCAACAAGCTAGCAATGCAACTTTATCATTTCAATTTTTCATCTTTTCTCTTTGACTTGATGTGTGTTCCGTGCAGTATATCAGCGAAATCTCATCAAGTCCAGCCTGCTTTAGGCTAATAAATCTCAGTCACAAATTAATCTCACACAAAATGAAAAAAGGAAGAGCACAATAGGAAAAAGCTAATGGCCGCACTCAGTCATGGCTGCATATTACCAAATAAATACTCAGAAGCTGGGGTATGGGAATTTTCAGATTCTTCACTCAGTGTGAAACAAGTATCATACTGGGATGTTGTTTTCATTTTTTTGGCTATAGTGGCTTTAGGGAACAGCATGATCTTTGGGTATTGCTTGTTCAACCAGTAAAGTCCTCTATTCACCAATCATGTGGTTGAGAATTGCTCACATGGCTAACCCTGGATCTTTGGTTACATTAATCTTCCTCCCCTAATAACATCCTCCCACGCATGGAAGTAAGATTTGAACTAATGGCCTCATGTTTGCTAAATAAATGCTCTGTCACTTGGGCCATTCTGCCAGCCATTTATTAAGTTGGTTATTTTAAAGACAGAATCTTGCTTTTATAGTCAGGCTGGCCTGGACTGTGATTTTTCTATTTGCATCTGCTTCTCTTTGTCATTGAAACAACATGTGTGGGCAGCTGCACCCAGTTATTACGGTTACTCCACACATAGCTTGGGATGACATGCATGTGTTATAGTGCCTAGGCACTGATTGAGATAGAGTCTTGGGAATTTTCATGCCCTGGCTGGCATTGAAGCTCAGTCCTTCAATTTCTGCCTCTCATAGAACAGGAGGCTGAAGCCACCACACCCAGCCTTAGTCTTCTTTTTCCATTAACAATTGGAGGCGGGATGGATGCAAGTCTGTCATTAGGATGGGAATGTCCCTTCAAACACTTAGATGGACCCAGAGTCCACTCCAACAGGATTGATGCTATCCTTTCACTCCCTTAATGAGATACTCCACTATGTCAAAAGTAGTCTTTAGGCGAGAGCCTAAATTATCATGTATAAAATAACCCACAGTCATATTTCACAATTATGGCAAGCTACTAAATGTCAGAAGAAATAGGAAAAAAAAATAGAGTCTGGACTGTTGGTTTCTTTTTTCTCAAAGTCAAAGTCTAAAGCAGAGACCAATGCTGTCAGACTACTGGAAGACATTAAAACTGGCTTTGATTACATGAATGAAATGTGCTTTGTTAAACATAAATGATCTCTTCTGTGAGTGTTGCTGAATGACTGTGGTATGAATGTCACCATAGCCAAGGGCGCCTGCTTACTATTTAGACCACTTTACACCAGAGTCACCAAAGTATAAATCTTGTTTGCCTGTTTTTAAAAGTTCTAAAGTGAGTTTTGTCACACTGCTAGTGAACCATTTGTGACTCAAAGGAAATTAAGCACTGAATAAGTTTTCTGAATTGTTCAGAAAAATTTGGAAACAAATTAAAATCATATGATATTTGAAGGGCCCAACTAAGTTTGTTAAAATCTGTAAAGTGACCAATTAAAAATGAAAACCACTGGAATATAAACACAGTGTATTTTCGTCTCCTTTGCCCTGCTGTGAGAGTAAATTCTTTGCCTCTATTATTGCACTAAAGGTTAGCAACTGCAATTAAATTTTCTGTCATTTATGTCCTGTTTTTCCATTAATTGTGAAAAATAATCCAGATGTTCTCCGAAGGAGACAGGGTTTGAGGGTCACACTCAGCTGCTGAAGTAGCTGCAGAATGTTTTTCTTCATTTTCCCATGCCTTTGTCACCTCCCTTTCTCACTTTATTTTTTGCTCATGAAACTGAAGGATTCACTGGCAGGCAATTCAGCCTTTTTGTATGGCTCCTTGGGTTGAAACTGTAGAGACTTTTAGATATTTCTAGGAACAAAATAGCAGTCACTATCTGATACAGCCAAAGGATGTGTTAGAAATACACGATTGCAAAACACAGATGAATCTAGGATCAAAACATAAACAAACCAGATGATGGAGCGGTTGGTTGCATCTTTAGTCTTAAGGTACTATCCAGTTGGATTCATTCCCAAGATAATGAACCTATAGTTACATGACTTTTTGTTTTTGTTTTGTTTTTGGTTGTTGGGAAGTGAACTCTTCTTTTTTTATTATTGGTCTTCTTTTCAGAACTGGAATTTGAGCTCTGAAACAAGAAATGATCCAGGGGTTTTCTTTGCCAAATCTAGTATGTCACTTTAGTCCCACTCTGGGGTCATGACTGGGTACCAGATGAAGGACTGTCATTGCTGGGGCTGCTTCCAGATGTTCCTTCTGTGGGATTTCTTTAGATTCACCTTTTGCCTGTGTGTGCTTTGATCTAATACAACAGAGATACAGGAATGTTCTCTTGTTTTGATCTCTGTCCTACATTGTTTATATAAGGTATTTTATTTCTTGTTTGTGTGTATGTGTGTGTGTGTGCAAGCTCACACTCCAGTTCTGAGGTTTAAATTTAGATTCTGGGTGCTATAGCTTAGCTTTTTTGCCCTAGGTTGGTACCCAACCACTTGAGTCACACCTCCACTTCTGGCTTTTTGTTGGTTAATTGCAGGTAAGAATGCCATGGACTTCTGTCAGGGATAACTTGAGCCTCTGTCTTTAAATCTCAGCCTCCTGTATGATTAGGATTACTGGTGTGAACCACCAATACCTAGCTTATCTCAGATTTTTACCTAAAATATATGATTCTTTAATGACTTTCATATGACTTTTTTCACATTTAGTTTTCTTTAGGATAACTTCTTAAAGCTATCAGTATAAAGGATATTAATGCTTTTTACTTTGATACATTCTTCCAAACTCCCCTCCTGAAATATGTACATTTATACTTTAAAGTGCAATATACAGAAATGTGTCTATAATACTTTATGTTCTAAAGTCACCAAAACTTCAGTAGAAGGCAGGGCATATGAAGAAAAAGATAGGAGTTGTACAGTTTTTGTTGTACAAAGTTGTCAAAGTCAGAGACCAAAGGAACTAATTTTTTTTGCTATGAAGTTTTTAAGAATTCCTTTGTGAAATAATTTTTCTTACAAAAATTTTATTTTGACTTATTTTTTATGCATTCCCGTCTTTTCTTTACCTTTGGAGGAGCCTTAAGGGCCATTTTTTAAAAAACCAGAAATAGCTATTGTCAACAGTTTTCCACTTTGGGTTTGAACTTGTAATCAAAAGAAATTGTTAGGTACAAATTGACATAGTTTGCTGTCCACACGTAGAGTGGAGGAAAACATGCAGATGTTGCTCTAGGGTAGGGAGTTCAATCCCAACAGCGCACGTGTCTCCTAAGTAGTAGTTATATTCAAGTCTAAGTGCAATCATCCGGTGCTATAGTGTGGCTTACGTATTGTGGCTTCACTGTATCACAAGGTTTTAAAAAACATTTATCTAACTCTCTATTATGAAGTTCTCACTATATCATGGGATTTTGTGTGTATGGGTATTAGTATAATATTTATGATTTTAATTATTTTTGCCTAAATATTTTTAAACAATATAAAAATGTTAACTCAAACGTATTAAAAGAATATTAATTCAAAATAAAGCACAGTATGTATTTCATCATCAGATGAGTACTATACTGTACACAATGGAAATGCAGTACACCACTACTGCTTGTGCAGATTTGCCCACTGTACACTGATAGCTGATGGGATGGAAGGCCACCAACCACAGCACAGTGCTCTGTATCCTGGGCACTGATTGGCCAGTCACCATAGCATTGGTCTGTTTGTTCTCCTTCACTGTGCCCATAAGTTCAGCATGTCTCCTTGTCCACTTGGCACTGATGTCTGATTGCTGCTTGTAGTGTTGCTCTGTGGTGTTGTGTTTTGTGAAATTTTTGTAAAAGTGAATTTATTTCAAACCCTATGATGCCACCCAAACACTCTAAGGCTTCTGACAGTGAACCCAAGTGCAAGAGGAAGAGGCTTACCATCAAAGAAAAGGTGAAATTTCTTGACATGATAAAGGAAGGCAAAAGCTACAAAACTGTAGGCCACCATTATGGAATCAACAGATCTCTTGTTCACTACACAAAGAAAGACGAGAACAATATTAGGTCTACAGCAACAATGACTTTTAACAAGACTGGTAAGGGAGTGGTCACTTTCAGCAATAAGGCCATTGTGAAGAGTCTGCATTGGCTCTGTGGATAAATGACTACAGGAAGAAGAATGTCTCACTGTATACCAACATCATCCAGATGAAGGCAAAGAAACTTTATGATAGTTTTATGGAAAGCACAGATGTTCACAATGGTGATGATGAAGATGAGGATGAGGATGCAGAAGCAAGATCATCAAGTGCTTCTTCCACTAATGCCAGCAAGGGCTGGCTTGACAAACGTTAAAGGTGCTTTGGACTCGAGTGTTTCTCTGCACTGAGAAGCTGCCTCTGCAGATAAAGCCGGAGCTAAAGAGTGTGTGAACAGTATTTGTAATGTACCATGTGATTTTTTTTGTTGCTTTGTATGTACCTCCCCCATAGTATAACCCCTGTTTTCACTGTATTTGATGTTGGTATAATTTGTGGAGGGGAAGGGACAAAACAAAATGTTTAAATAGGGATACAGGTTGACCCATTGTAACAATGAGATGTACAAAATGCTATGTCGAGAAATGAACTTTACAATTTAGGTGGGCGGGGGATGTTGTTGTGGAGGAGGGAGGGAAGGGATGGTAGGGGAAAATCAAAGGAGGAGGCAACAATGCTGGATAAGAAATGTACTCGTTACTTTGCTCATGTAACTGTAACCCCTCTGTACAGTATTTTCACAATAAAAAAACTTATTTAGAAAAGAGTGTGAACAACATGTTCAATCTATTGTTGAAGAAGGGGGCTATAATTTTTAACATGGATGAGGTGGGCTTATTTTAGAAATGGATACTGTCCTGCACTTTTATTATGAAGGATGAAGCCAAAGCCCCTGGTTTAAAGGCCCCAAAAGAGTTGAGTAACTGATTATGTGTGGGAATGCTGAGGGCTTTATGATAAAGCCAGGGCTTACTTATTAGTCAAAGAATCCAATAGCCCTAAAAATCAAAAATAAGAATATGTTGCCTGTGTACTGGACACACAACCCCAAGGTTGTTTCTGGTCATGGACAGTGCTGGAGGCCATGCTGTCGATCTGTCCTATAATGGTGGCCAGATAGTGTTCTTGCTGCCGAACACCATTTCACTCATTAGCCAATGGACCAAAGTGTTATTTGTGCTTTTAAGGCACTCTATACATGAAAAGCTCTGAAAAACATGCTTGAAGTTATGACTTGGATGAAAACTTCTTGCTAAAGGTGTACTGACACGGCTGCATTACTGTATCCTGTCTCCTCTAACTATTCAGAAGGCCATAAAGGAGATAAAGAGTGAAACAATAAATGTCAGTTGGAAAAATTTGTAGCCGGAAGTGGTCCACGATTACAAGGGATTCTCTCCTGATAAAGTTCATCACTCTGCGGTAGGTAAGGCTGTGAAGCTGGCGAAACTACTGGGAGGGAATGGTTTCAATGATAGGACCCTGATTATGTTAAATGACCTGTATCAATGTGTACTCACAACCATTGATGGACAAACACTTGATGGAGATGATGAAGTCAGCAAGTGAAGAAGAGGATAGGAACAAGATGAACTATGAATTGGAAAAGGAGTTTGGCCTAACAATCACCTTGCAACCATGGTCAGAATGGCCAAAGAACTTTAGCCAGTAGCTGAAGAAAGGAACCCACAGATACTTTGTTGGTTGCACACCATAAATAGAATTGAGAATAATGGCATGTCAGTTTATTAAAAACCTTCTCAATGAGAAGAAAAAGCAGTGCTGAAAACTCACCATAACTATGTTCATCACTTCAGTGAAGAGATCAGTTATACCCATGGCTTTAGCAGAAATAGAAGTTACAGCCCAGGGCAAAGATACTGTACCATGTGATGAAAATCCTGATGAAATGGTGCCTTCAGAAGAGTAATATGTTCATCTCATCATCATTGCCTTCGTCGTCATCAGTACTGCACAGCTACATATTTCCTGATCTTCATCATTCAAGTTGTAGTATACATGTTGAGTACCCATATAGACTTTTATGTTGTTACAATTATGTAGGTTTGAGGATGTAGAAAGTGTTTTAAGAGCATATGAAATGTTTTTAAGAGTGTGGGAGGAGTCCAGAATTATTATTATAAGACTAAGGGAGAGAAAAAGGATTCAGATTTGGTTAAGGGCCAAAGGCAAGAGCCACCTAAGCCATTGGAAAAAGATGGGACTTTATTCTAATTGCCATCAAAATTCACTGGAGAGTTTACAGCAAGGAAGAGAATTGAGCTTATTATTATAACAGGGTGGGAAAGGCTTATATTATTAAGAGAGTGGGAAAGGTTTATAGGATAGTGGGAAGAGTTTATAAAGCCTTAAACATATGTAAATAATAAAATAAATACAATGCTGCGACTTCAAGGATTTTCCCCTATCACAAGGGTCTCTGGATTGTAAATCCTGGGATAGGTGAGGGATCATTCTATAACATGTTCTTTAACCCATCCCTGGTTTTCTCTTTATGATAACTGCATTTTCATTCAGGCATAAAATCTTGCATTTCCTGGGTCATCTAACACATCTTCGTGGCAGCATCTCAGCCAGCGTCACCATTTCCTCCTGTCTTCATTACCAGGCTATATTAGTCCATTTGCTGTTTCTATGAGTAAGAACCAGAGAGTAGGTAATTTCTGAAGGATATTTATTTGGCTGGCAGTCTTGGAGGCTGGGATGCCCAGGAGCATGTCATTTCTTCTGGTGGAGGCTTGCGGTACTTTATGGAATGATGGGAGGCATCATATGGTAAGAGAATAAGTTGCGGACTTGGGTGTCCTTCTTATAAAGCTACTAATGCAAGATTAGGGGTTTCCCCCCTCATGACCTTATCTAACCCTAATTACCTCCCAAAGGGCCCTCCTCCAAATACCATTAGTATATGGCTTTGGGGACTAAGTTTCCAGTACATGAACTTTTGGGAAGCACTCGAAGCATAACTCAGACAAATGAGCTCAAGTCTCTCCCTTGCTGTAAACTCTCCAGTGAATTTTGATGGCAATTAGAATAAAGCCCCATCTTTTTCCATTGGCTTAGGTGGCTCTTGCCTTTGGCCCTTAACCAGAGCTGAATCCTTTTGTTCTCCCTTAGTCTGCTCTTTTGGGCAAAGCCATGGTTATTCCTATCCTGGACTCCTTATCCCGTTGGTCTCCCTACCAGAGCACCTCCTTCCTGGTCCTCACGTGGGTGCTTCCTTCTCTCCCTTTCGATCTCAGCTTTGTTGCTTCTTCCCTGTGACATTCATTTTCTCTTCACAGCATTTATGAGGAACTATAGTTGTATTCTTTATCTGCATATGCGTCTCTCTCTTCCTTATTGTTGTCTTTAGAATTGTATCTAAGAATTGGAGCTCAATGAATACTTAACTGGGTGAATCATCATTGAAATGTGCCTCTCCATATCCACCCAATCTCCCTATTCCATTGATTGATCTCTCTTAAAATGTCTCGTATCTGTCTGTTCTCCATTACCCTTCTCTGTTTTCATCTCTCTGATCTTCTTTCATTTTGGTATAATTATCCTTACTGATCTCCTGATTATCTCCTCATCTGACCAGTTGATCATGTAAACTCTTGAAGGAACACTTTGGTCAGAACACTGTCATACTGAAAGGGATTTCATCATGAACCATCTCAGTATCCTTCCTCTATTATGATTTCCAGTCCACCATACATCATTTTTCTTAGAAGATATGGCTTGCTTTGACTATAATCTTTAGCATATTATTTTAAACAAAACCATTTTTCTGGATCCAGAATATTTTGGGAGGGTGTAAAGGTGAAAAAAATGAGGAGAAAAGAAAGAGCAAGTAAGCTAATAATATCAGTAAAGTGCTTGGACCTAATTCAGGCTGAATTTTGTGCTGGCCTATACTTACCAATTTTCTGTCACACTTGCCAAAACTTTAGATTAATATTGAATGGCTTTCAAACCCTTGGCAAAACTTGATCATCTCTTAGTTCTTGCCCTGATGTTTTCTTTTTCCTACTCTCTACTATGCCTAGTACATCTTCCTGACTATCGTGTTTCCTTTCCACCCTTTACTTTTACCTTTATCATGTCTAACATGCCTTTTCTCTGTCTTTCTGCTCATGTTAAGTTCTTATTGTCCTTTAAGATTCAGATTTGATTTTCCCTTCTCTATGAAAACTCTTAAGACTATTTATACTTAGTTCTTTCCCCTCTATTCCATTTTAGTGTTGTTTGTGATATCTATCTGGATGTAACGGTACCCATTTTACATTGTTGTTGCTACTAGTATTTTACATTATATACTGGGATTTCCAAAGTGCAAATGACTGTAGGGGTCAGGTACTTGATGTGAATGTGTGAATTGGGTCAGAATAAGATGATGAGGAGTGGCAACATGGTGAATGGGAAGGAGCATATTCTGCCAAATCTCATTCTAAATGAAAAATTTCAACATTGGTGTGTTGGCCAAATGAAGAATGCAAGTTGGCTCTAGTCCCTGGCAGTCTATTTACCACCTCTTTTATTTATTTAAAAACATTTACTTTTTATGTCATATTTGTCCAAACATATTTCAAGGACATTGAAGCCAGGGACCTTGTGTTTAGACATCCTTTATCTCCTGCAATGCCTGCAACACAATAGCTACTCAGCATGCAGCTGCTGGTGAATGGATGATGCTGGCTGTACTATAAGGTTTATTAACTATGGTGTTTTTCCCTATTATGCCCCCACCCTTGGCTCATAGTCTGAAATTATAGTTTAGGAGAAATCAAGGTTGGGTGTACTGTTTGTTTTCATCCTCTTATAGCTGATGATCAACACTGCACTTGTAGTTTAGGCAAAAAACATTACTCTTTAAAAGACAAAATAACCATTGTATAGAACATTTTTCTTGTTCACATAATCCATCAATCATCACATCTTCCAATGCAGAAATGTTTATACCTGATGGCTCCCCCAGCTAACGAGTTTACTCCTTTTTTAAGAAAACTCATTTCTAAATTATATTAAGTGAAGTAAGCCAGGCCCAAAGAAGCATAGGTCCCATGGTTTCCCTTATTTGCAATATCTAGTATAGGTATGAGTCAAGCAGAAAAGGTCAGATAATGTGATGTTAGGAAAATGAACCCTTAAATATGTATTTTAATGTTTTCGTTTCTTTCATGCATATGTTTCTAACGCATTTATAAGATTATTTCTTTGTTGCTTTGTATGTCCCTCCCCCACAGTGTAACCCCCGCTTTCACTATATTTGATGTCAGTATAACATGTGGAGGAGATGGGGGCAAACAAGTCGTTTAAGGATTCAGGTGGACCTGTTGCAACAATGAGAAGTACAAAATGTCATGTCAAAACCAGCTTTACAAAGTCGGTGGGGGGGGGAGGGGGTATAATTGGGTGGGGGGAGGGGGGAGGCTGGGAAGGGAGGTGAAGGGTAAACAAAGGAGGAGGCTGCAATGCTTGGTAAGAAATGTATGCATTATCCTGCCCATGTAATTGTAGCCCCTCTGTACAGTATGTTCTCAAATAAAATAAAATAATATTAAAAAAAAAAAAAGAAAACTCATTTCTTTGTGGAACATTTCTAATTAGAAATTTCTTTCTCATAGGTAGACCAAATCACTCCCCTTAAACTTGTGTTTGTTTTTACTCTTGCAAATCCAAAACATCTGTTTCTTATAAACATGCATAGGTATTTATAAGACAAATGAGGAAGTAATAAAAAGCAATTTTGAAAAGCTAAACTTCCCGTAAAACCCGAACATTTCTGGGCGATGCACAGAAGAGGTAGGAAAGGTGGCCACAATCTCCAATTACTGTTAGCTATGCACTACTTAAAAAGCACTTGGAAGGTGGCTCAGTGGTAGAGTGCTTGTCTTGCATGCACGAGGCCCTGGGTTTGATTCCTCAGCACCACATAAGCAAAAAGAAAAAAGTCGGAAGTGGTGTGGTGGCTCAAGTGGTAGAGCACTAGCCTTAAGCTGAAGAGCTGAGGGACAGCACCCAGGCCCAGAGTTCAGGCCACACGACTGCCAAAAAAAAAAAAAAATTGTTAATAAAAATTGCAAAGTCTGATTTGAGTTGTTTGCCTCCTAAATAAGTGCATTCTAAAAATACTTGAAAATAAATCTGTTAAGATACTACATTTTATTTTCACTAAATATTGTGATTATATTTTATAAAGTAAAAATGAAAGCGTGTATAAAAATGTACTTTCTTTTAAAACATGTATGTATGTTTCAAAGAATTACAAAAGTATGCTTTATTAAAAATTTTTAAAAATGAGAACAAGCACTTGGAATACGTGGATTTGTATGGTGCCCATAGCTATCCTAATATGTACTCAATACCACTGTGTCCTGAGGTTTTCAGGGGACAATGACAATGCAACCCTGCCTTCATCAGGAGGTGATAGTGCTAGATCAAGCTCTTCAAATGCCTCTCTCCTGTAAAATACCCAGAAAGCTGGCAGTAGAGCTGAAGCTCAGGTGGTAGAACATTCAGGCCATGTTCAAACCTCAGGACCAACACACACAATTGAATTAGAGGCCAAGTGCTTGTGGCTCATTCCTGTAATCATAGTTATGCAGGAGGCTGAGATCTGAGGTTTGAAGCCAGCCCAGACAGAAAGTAGGCAAGATTCTTTTCTCCAATTGGCCAGCACAAATCCAGAAGCAGGCTCAGGCTCAGGCTCAGGCTCAAGTGGTAGAGTGCCAGCCTTGAAGTGAGAGGGTGAGACCCTATGTTCAAGCTCTGCACTGGCACAATAAAAATAGAATTAGGATCTTCATGACTATACTAAACTGCTATCAGGTGACATGAATTACTCTGGGTAGGTACACTTTACCCAGGATATAAAACTCATCGATAGGGCCTGCTGTGAAGGGTTGGACACACTCTGTCACTTGTCTATGTCTATACTATTGGCGTGATTGTTCATCAGGCTGACATCTTGTGGTTTGTGACTAGGCAAAGTTGAGCATTGAGTTGATTACAGCCAGAGCACAGCTAATGTGGCTTGAAAGAGCATCATTCCCAGTAATGTGTCCACAATAAGTGAGATCACAACCAAATGCTTCTGTATGCGTAAGCTTCAAGAAATGTAAAAGGAAGATCAAAGGAGACTTCCATTGGTAAAAGGGTTATCTGTTACTGGATGTTAAAGATTTGTTGGTTTTCTGTTTTCTGTGCTGTCTTGCTTTCTGTTTTTATAGCTTAAATTTTTTATTTATATTTTGTTTATGTGCTACCCAGGACCTCATGTATGCTAGTCATACACTAAGTCACATTCCCAGCCCCAGTTTTTATATCTTTGTAATAAAAGAGGCTCCAGAGAAATTGATAAACTGTGGACAAGGGTTACTACTGCTTACTTCTATCATATAGTCAAAAAGTATTAAAAATAGAAAAAACTTTTTGAGACAGATTATACCAAGTGATTAAAGGACTTTACAATTAAAGCTCACTGAAATCTTACTAATGATGTAAAAATATTGAAATTAGAATCTATCAGGTGTCAGGTGCCCAAGAAGAGAGCAAACCACAAAATTAGACAACATCTTAGGTAAAATTCACTATATTTTGAATAGTTAATATGAGTTTCATGTGTCTGCCAGGCCAAGAGATGAACTGTAGTTAAGAGTTCCAACTTCAATGCAACGGTGATATATTCAAGACAATACATAGGAAATAATCTGTACAACTTGGGGGACAAGAGTTAGAGGAAGAGGGAAAGTAGGAGGAAATTCAAGGAAAGGGCAACAAGTTTGACAAGAAATGTAACTGTAACCACTCTATACATCACTTTGACAAGAAAAAAGAAAAAGGAAAATGGAGAAAAAGAGTGCCAACTCCAATAGTAACCGAGTTACCCTGCTTCAGTCTGCAAGGCAAGCCTTTGGTTGATTATTGTCATTTTTCACAAAGATTATATTCCAGCAGTATCATTTGTGTCAGTCTAAACAGGAAATGCGAGAGGCTGTTAGAGTCTCTGCTAGAGCATACTTTCACTAAAATATTTTAAAATCATTGATGTGTTTTTATTCAGAACTGGCATAATGTTTTATAATAGGATAATTCTTTGAAAATTCTCTTAATAATCTTCCATCTTTTTCTGAATAGTTTATTGGAGATAATTATCTCACGTACTTTTCTGTCTAGGCTGGCTTTGAATTTCGATCTTCAGATCTCAGTCTCCTGAGTAGCTAGGGTTACAAGTGTGAGCCACTGGGTCCGAGCTAGGGGTGTGTGTGTGTGTGTGTGTGTGTGTACACACATATAATATGTCTATATATGTCTATATATGTTTATATATGCGTATATGTCTATATATGTTTATATATGTGTATATATGCATATATAATATATGGTATATATATATATATATATATATATATATGTATATTTGTGGGGCCTGACCTCAGGACCTAGATGAGTACTGTTTCTGAGCTCTTTTGCTCAAGGCTAGTACTCTACCACTTTGAGCCATAGCTCCACTTCCACTTTTTGAGTGGTTAATTGAAGATAAGTGTCTCGCATGGACTTTTCTGCCTGGGTTGGCTTCAAATGGCAATCCTCAGATCTCAGCCCCTTGTGTAGCTAGGATTACGCTATGAGCCAGCAGCATCAGCAGTCATTATAGTTTAATACAAAAATGAGAAGTGATAGCTCTCGAGTATCCAGTGTATTGTTTAGCTGGGTGATTTATGTTCCCAAAACTCTCGTTGCTTGTTTGAACTCTAGGGAACTGTTAGATCTCAGAAAGGTACATCTTCAATAGGAAGCAAATCAATAGAGCTTACCGCTCTCTCAAGAGAAACACTTTCCGATTGATTACCTACTATAGAGTTGCATTTTCACTTCACTCTTACATTTTTCCTAGATAATGCAAAAGGAATATTTCTATGAGAAGTTAGCCAATATTTCCATGGTATTTCAGAACCCTCCCCCAATTTCTAAAATATCAGTGGAATGTCTTCATTTTGACAGTTCAGCATATTGGATTTAGGAGTGAGAGTCAAGAACGGATTTCTACAAGCAATCAGATAAAGGGCTGATAGCAGGGGTGATGAGAACTACCCACAAGAGGGCTTTTTATAATGCAGACCTTAGTATAATTAGGGTATTAGGCAAATTTGAGCCGTATAATACACATACTTTCCTGGGCTTTTTCCTGAACTAAAAGCTTTATTAGGAAATCAACTGTCCATGATAGAACATTTTTACTTGCTTGGCAAAATGCCTTGGTCAAACAAAAAGAATTCAGATGCTTTTGGTGACAGCTGATGTGGAATAACTTTTTATAGTTCGTGTTCTATCATGTGGCACAATTTGTGAATATTCTCAAAAAAAGTGACAGTCTATGGTAGTCTGTATTTGTAGACTTGATCTGTAAAAATAAAAGAACTAGGTTCCATGAAGAATAAAATTCACAACTTATCAACATTCAAAATAGAAACAAGTTTCACTGCTGTTTTAAGCAGGATGAATGAGTGACTTTATTAATGTTCAGCTTCCAATCTCACGGGAGCTAGGTTGCAAAACAAAAGTACAGTTTTATATTTGTTGTCAGGGTTAGAAAGTAGTAAGAAAGAAATCCCCAGGAAGGCTTTCCAAAGATTTCAAGGTGAGAGAAAAGTCATCCTGTATTCCCTTTCACAATTCTTAGTTCTAGTAAACATCTTCTGTTTACATGTCAAACCTCCCTTTTGTCTTGAATAATTGTCCTTAAATCAAGTCTCATTTCACTCCTCACATTTTCCTTTAGAGCTTCTCCTGATTAGTTCATGGTTAGGGTATCTCATATCTATTCTCAACCTTGATGATGAAAGGACATAAGTATTCAGAAAAATCTTCTTGGTCACAGTTTATTATGTTAATAGGATAGAGATGAACACAAGCAAGAGGTAAAGGCATATGGAGTGGGGTCCTAAAGGGACAGGCACAAGCTTTCAGGGGGCCTCCTCTGGGCCAGTCATCTGAAGGCACTTATTTTTCTTGGGACTGACGTGTAACATGTCCAGTGTGTCCTACCAGGGAGCATCCTATGAGCTTTGGTATCCTGGTTTTTAAAGTAGATTGTCACATAGGTATGATGGCTTCAATCATATAAACTTTAGTTTCCAACAAAGCAAAACTGAGTATTTTGTAAATTGTTTGCATAAGCTATTGAGATGACCCAAGAGACCTTAGACATACAGAATCATTCTTATCAGACAGGTGATTCCAATGGCTCTAGTCACATCTCCCAGGAGCTAGCCTAGTGATAATCCTGCAGTAGACCTTTCTTGAGAATATGCAGTATTTGAGCAACATAAGCCTTATCTGTATTTCCTTGCATTCATAGACAACATTCCCAGCCCTTTGTCTAGGTTCTCTTAGTAAATCAATCGTATAATTAGCATCTGCATTTAGAATGGGATTCATATAGTGTATGTGGCAATAATATCAGGTTGAAGCTATCTAACATTTGGAGATAAGCTGATATTTAGCTAAATCGAACTCTTCCTCATGCCAGTCATCTTGCATGAATATTCTATACTAAAGAGGTTCTAACTCCATCTTCTAGTGTATTTGATCATTTGTTTGAGTATTAACATACAACATATTTATATAACTTACTTTAATCTTGCCCTCAAAGCCAGTTTTATGTCATATTGCAATATGACAGACACACAATTCACTTCCATTACAGAATAAATAAGAGCTACAAAGGTATTTGATATATGTTCACAGTAGAATTGGTCTTTTCTTATTTAGGAGTTATTATTTTAGGCAAGAATTATTACAGTTGAAGGAGTTGATTATTTCTGGGTTCCTAGTCAGTTGAGAAGCCCATTGTCTCTTGGGTATTATTTCAGCCTTAATCCACCATAAATCAGGCTACAAGACCTATCCAAATGCTGGATCCTGAAATTATCTGTCACTTGTTGTTGAGTCTGCTTGACCCATTTCACTAAAGCTTCTTTAAGGGCTTACTTACCCCTTGCTTGCTTCTTAGGTGTTCCTTTAGTGTTCTTGCGCTTATCAATATGCCATATTTCTCTAAATTTGATTTATAGACTAGTACCCACCTCCCTTAAAATACTTTGCTTATGCACCAGTGTTGTATAAACACTGGTTGCTATTGTGTGCCGATGGGCTAAGTGCAGTAAGGATTCACATGTTATGTTCCAAATGGTGGGTCCCTCGGGCTATCACTAGATGAGTGGTAGTTCCACACAGATGTGATATAGTTTGAGTATGCCCTCAGGTCTCCCATAGGTTTCCTCATCTCTGAGTTTGAGTTCTATTTACAGGAATTTAGATACAGCACGTGTAAACTACTGCTTTACTCTTATCAGTAACCTATTTTTTTCCTTTTGCTTAATAGCTTTCCACCCACAAAAATTAGGATAATGTGTACTTGTACACAGCACACTGTGCCATTTCAATCATGCAGCTGTTACATTTTCTCCATTAGCACCAGGGACCTTTCTAAGCATTTGCTCATCAAGGTTTATAATTGAACAGTGATCAAGTCGATTGCATGGCCTGGTGGGGAGTTCCTGGAAATAACTCCCTAAATAATATCCTTTCTAGTAGATGCAACCTGGAAAATCACTGAAAAGATATTGGCACATATTAGAGTTAAAAATCAGTCATTAACAAATTGTCCAGTTCATCATTATATTACATGAGCAAATGTCTCCCACAGAAGGCTACCCAGGTTTGTTGGCTGCCATTAGACCTTGCCAGATTCCAGTAACAGGGGAAGTCTTGGCAAATACATACCCTTATCCTTTTGGGCTTGTGTAAAACTGTGTTAGGAGATAGGCTCTTGCTCAGAATCTCTCTGAGGATGCCGCAATAATATTGGATTTCCTTTCTTACACAACCCAATAATTTCTTGCCCTCCGCTACCATTTTTTTTAACATACTTCATTGATTGTAATGCAAACGTTTCCTTCTTTGATAAAGTATTAGATTCAGCTACTGTACTGGTCTAGATCGTTAACGAGAATATGAGTCTAGCAAGTGCTTTGCCTTACTTTTCTCTGGTTTGTTTCTCTTTTTCTTTTTTAAATCAACACAGAACTTTACACAGAAAGTCATCTAGCTCTACATTGGGCAGCAAACTGTGTATTCTGGAAGCTAACAGTAATTTATTAGCTTAGGTAAGACAGTTGATGAAGGAGGCAAAATCAAAATGACTTGCTGAGTTTTGGTGTTAGAAGCATGTGAAGATGTTAAGTTGCTCCAAAACTTTCAACTTTCAACCTGCTTAGCTTTTTATTTGAAGTGAAGAATAGATGAGACAAATCTTTTTTTTTTTAACTGGAAATATAATCCTAATTAATTTGAATAAGACATGTTATTTGTACTGTGGAAAAGAGGTAGCTTATGTGAGGGATGCTTTCACTCTTACAGTTCACATATTGTCACTTTCCTGACTGAATGACTGTCTGTTGATGAGACAGTCTTAAATATTTTTGACACCCAATAAAACATTACTTTTACAAAAAGCCCTTGTACGCAGTATTCTCTACCCCTTTTTAGTTTATTTATTTATTTATTTACTTATTGTTGCCTGTGGAGCTTTAACTCTGGGCTTGGGTGCTGTCCAGCTCTTCAGCTTAAGGCTAGCACTCTACTACTTGAACCACACAGCACCACTTCCAGTTATCTGATGGTTAATTGAAGATAAGAGTCTCATGGACATTCCTGCCCAGGTTGGCTTTGAACTGTGATTCTCAGATCTCAGCTACCTAAGCAGCTAGACTTACAGACGTGAGCCACCAGTGCCCAGGAAGATCACTGTCTTTTATATAATATTTACTTTCAAATATGAGAAAGTCCAGATTAAATAAAAGATATTTATCTCAGGCGATAGAGAACATCTCTACAATATGTAATAGGAAGAAACTGTATTCTATTATATTATCCCTCCTTCTTTTTGCTATATTGATAGTTGGAGGGATAGACAACAAGAGAAACAAGGGAATAAAATATTATATAATTGTGTCTCTGTATTTTGAGGTGAATGTCTCATTGTATTGGATTTCTTGTGAGATGCATATTGGGTAATTTGGAGGTCTTTTAAAAGGCCATCACATTTCATACTTCCAGAATATTGTCATCATTTTCAATGGTCAACTTTGATTTCTGCCCCCTTACAATATGACCTATAGACTCTTTCTCTGAAGTTTCTCCAGAAGGTATATGTAAGGTTTGTTCAAAAACCCTACTGTGATGATAGAGCTATATTCTGGTGTGATGACAGAGCTGCATACTGGTATGATGATAGAGCTATAAGAGTGTGCTAACATCTAGATCCTGAATGTCTTTCCCAAATTCCCCATGTATTAAGACTTGGTCTTGAGGTGATACTCTTGAAAGATGTAGAACTTTTGTGGTTTTTTTTTTTTTTTTTTTTTTTTTTGGCCCGTCATGGGGCTTGAACTCTGGGCGTGGGCATTCTCCCTGAACTCTTTAGCTCAAGGCGAGTGCTCTACCACTTGAGCCACAGTATCACTTCCAGTTTTCTGGTGGCTAATTGGAAATAAGAGTCTCATGGATTTTCTTACCTGGGCTGGCTTTGAACTGCTATCCTTAAATCTCAGCCTCCTGAGTAGCTAGGATTACAGGCTGAGCTACCAGTGCCCACATAGCTGTGGAACTTATTAAGAGGAGGGAACTTTCAAAGGTTCTTAAGTTATTGGAAGTATGCTATGGAAAGAGATTGTGGGATCTCAACCCCTTCTTCTTTTCTTCTTCTCTATTTAGTTTCATCATGCACTCCTATTAGGGTGCACAGGCTCAAATCAATGGTATCAACTGATAATTGATCAGAGCCTCCAAATCTATGAGAATTAACTTTTTCTCTGTGTACATGATTATCTGGCAGGTGTTATATTGTAGTGAGGGAAAGTTGACAGATGGAGTTGAACCAGGATTTTGATGTTCTCTAAGTGTCCAGCTGGAGAGTGATAGACTGTACCAGCTTCATGGTCTTGTCTTCCTTAGTGTTTTGTTTAATCTCTACCCTTTTATCTAGAAGGAGCATGTGTACCTGCCTTCTCCCAAGGCTCCCCCCACTCTCCACTTAGTTTATAACCTCCCTATTTGTGTTGGTGACTGAATCCCATAGGAAAATGTTAGCAAGTTACATAACTGAGAACAGCCCAACTGACTGGATTACAGGACAATTTCCATGAAAAGGCTGTTGTAACAAACCTTTCACCTTTCTTTATATTCTGCTGGCAGAGAAAGATAGTTGAGGGACAAAATGTTGGCTTTGCTTGAACCTGCTTCTGAGGTGCTAACATTTATAACAAATTTTGAACAGTCAGATATTATTGTATTTGGGGAAAAAACCCAGGAAATGGTACAGATTCTTTTACAGCTCCCTTAGAGATGTCAAATCTCTTTAATGCCATGTTGTTTTAACTTCATGCACTGCCATCATTTGACATGCCTATCAGGAAGTTATCTGTAAACCAGCCTCCTAAATAAGTAGATTTTAGTCATTTCTATTTTTATGATTTTCAAGTTTAAAATTTCAAGGAGCAAAGTGCTGGATTCAAACTTCTTAATCATGGTATCCTCCACAATTTATTTTCACAACTTGCTCTCTCTAACTGTTCTAATCAGGAATTTGTATCTGAATCTAGAGGTTTCTCTTAATGAAGATAGTTTATATAAAATTTAATCTCTGTTTTCTTCAATACCTGTAAAATTTAGGTGTTACCATATCTATTGATTCTGTTTCTTACAATTTTAGGTGCAGTTGGCAGCATTAGAAAGATTAATATTTGAAATCCCCGTGCTTGATTTCATACATACTTAGAAAGTTGGGACATAGAAAAATTCTCCAAGAGACTCAGTGTAAAGCACTTTGGTCTAAATAAAATATTATATAATTCATTGATGGTCTCAAATAATAACTGCAGTTTTCACATTTGCTTTCAAGATTTTCTGTGAAAAATATTTCAGCTCATCTTTTTCATGGACAGAGAGTTCTACAAAATAGTTATAAAGTTTGCCATAGTGCCTATTGCCAAGTGCTTAGAAATTCCTTTAACACATGACAATGGTCTTCAGTGGAACTAACAGACTGCAAGCTTTTGGAGAGCAGACACAGTGCCTTGTTCATGATTACATTTCTATTTCCAAACACAGTGTCTGCTCTGTAGAGCATACTTAATAAATATCTGCTGAATGGATTCAGACCCACATACTTCGTGCCAAGGTTTGTTCTGGATGCTCTATATTAACTCATTACATGTCACAAAAATATGTCTTTCAAGTAAAAATTACCGTCTCCATTTTATGGTTGAAATGGAAGCAGAAGGGACTATCATTTTTCCAAAGTTACATAGCTAGTAAATGGCAGGCCTGGGATTCAAACCAAGTTTCTGGGTCTGGAGCTTGCACTCTTACCCACTGTGATAACCTATTGTTCTTTTAAAGTCTGGAGTGTCTTCTTGTCATCTGGGAGCAATAGAGTTGCATTTTCCTGCTGTGCCACAGGATAGAGACCTGCAGTAGATTGATAGATGGAAATCTTCCAAACCAGAGTGTTATCAACAGATATTTTATCACAGATATTTTCGAAGTAAGAAAGCTTCATCCGGCTAACATGAAGCTCTCCAGTCCATTCTCAGCTGTGAGTTAAGTGCATGTGTTTTTCTACACCAGTTGGGTCCAACTTCTGCAGTCATCACCCTATCACCACTTTACAGGGACTTTTGCTTGTCAATAATCATACTGACCTTGGAATCACACCAGGATTACTAGGAAAAACGACTTGCTAGTGGGCTAATAAGCAAATGACCCAGATCTGTGTGCTAATAATACAACTAATACATAATGAAAATAAGACCTCATTAGAATGGACTGATAACTCTCTCAGAGCAGAACTAGGACTTTGGGGGGGGTAGAAGGTAAGAAAAGGAAAGCTGTGCATGCTGAAGAGAGTAAATTAGGGGAGTAGAATAAAGAACATTGAAAAATAAAAAGAAAACGGAAAGGTAGGAGGTTTAGGAATAAGGAATCTATGTTGTTTTGGAGGGACCAGGACAAATTGAGTTGGTGAGAGGTTGGGTAAGGATGGAAATCATTCCAGTTTTCTGAATTTTTTATGGTTTTTTGTTGTTTGTTTTTGTTTTTGTCATTCATGGGGCTTGAACTCTGGGCCTGGGATGTCCCTCAGCTCTTCAGCTCAAGGCAAGTGCTCTACCGCTTGAGCCACAGCGCCACTTCTAGTTTTCTGAATTTTTAAGTGTTACATATGAACATGCTAGAGCTGGTGTATTTTAATGTTGAAGTCATCAGTAAAGTAATTAACAATTAGTAAATTCAACATCTTTGGGCACAAAATTCACTACACATAATTCTAGTAACATGGTATTAAAATAATGTAAATTGATATATATTTTTTTTATCAACTGCCAGGAAAGGACAAACTACTCTGATATGGCCAATCACCTCTCTGAACATGCTTCCATTTCTTCACCATTCATACTCATCTTTCAGCAAGAGCAAATTCCCGGGTCAAATACATAAATAAGTGAAGTTAGAATCTATTGTAAAGTTATAGTTCTGCTTTGAAAAGAAAACCATTGCATTTGTAGAATGCTTGTTGTAGAACTACTTAGGAAATAACTTCAAATTAATATGAATCTAGCTCTTAAATCTGATTGAAAGTCCACAAGGTAGGCAGATGTTATATTCCAGCAATTAAGAGTCTGTAAGGCATCAGTCTTACGCTAAGGTTGAAAGTGTGTTCTAATTGTAGGCATTTTAAGTCTTGTGTTGCTCTTTTGTGGCTCCATCATTTTCATGATCTGACTGTTCCACTACTTAAGCCATCGATGATAATAGCCTTAGACTAGAAATGAGGCTATTTCCCATACTTCCTTCCTATAATTACTGATGTTGTCACTTTTGGAAAAGCCAGGAGGCTTTGCCCCTCTCTTTCTCCAATTCAAAGAAATTTCATACTTTTGGACAGGATGGCTGTTATTCTCAAGAAATTCTAGTCTAGTAAGACTGCTGTTCACTCCATGGAACTGGGGAGGAGGTTTAGAAGAAACGCCACACAACGAGGCATAGACCCTCTCTCTTCTTGCCTGGAGCTTTCAAATGTAAATACTTTGCAATGTATATTTGCCTTTGTTCTATTTCAAGGGCCTTGGAAAAGTTGTATTTTGGATAATTTGGACCAGTTTTACACTTATCTCTTTCACAAAGATTTGCAGACCTCTTTATCCTGTCACAACTGGAAGTTTCTTTCTCACTGCCCAGAATACTTTTGCCTATTGCTTTGTTTTATATGTCTTTCTTTGTTTTAATTTATCTTTTTTTTTAAAATTTTATTTTATTTTATTTGAGAACATACTGTACAGAGGGGCTACAATTACATGGGCAGGATAATGCATACATTTCTTACCAAGCATTGCAGCCTCCTCCTTTGTTTACCCTTCACCTCCCTTCCCAGCCGCCCCCCTCCCCCCACCCAATTATACCCCCCTCCCCCCCCCCCACACCGACATTGTAAAGCTGGTTTTGACATGACATTTTGTACTTCTCATTGTTGCAACAGGTCCACCTGAATCCTTAAACGACTTGTCCCCATCTCCTCCACATGTTATACTGACATCAAATATAGTGAAAGCGGGGGTTACACTGTGGGGGAGGGACATACAAAGCAACAAAGAAATAATCTTATAAATGCGTTAGAAACACATGCATGAAAGAAATGAAAACATTAAAATACATATTTAAGGGTTCATTTTCCTAACATCACATTATCTGACCTTTTCCGCTTGACTCATACCTATACTAGATATTGCAAATAAGGGAAACCATGGGACCTATGCTTCTTTGGGCCTGGCTTACTTCACTTAATATAATTTTTTCCAAACCTTTCCATTTCCTAACAAATGGGGAAATGTCATTCTTTCTGATGGAGGCATAGAATTCCATTGTGTATATATACCACATTTTCTTGATCCATTCATCTACTGAGGGGCATCTGGGTTGGTTCCATATCTTAGCTATGGTAAATAATGCTGCAATAAACATAGTTGTGCTGGTAGCTTTAGTGTGGTCTTGTTTGTAAACATTTGGGTAAATGCCCAAAAGTGGGATTGCTGGATCATAGGGGAGATCTATGTGAAGTCTTTTGAGGAACCTCCATACTGCTTTCCAAAGTGGTTGAACAAGTTTACATTCCCACCAACAATGAAGTAAGGTTCCTTTCTGTCCACATCCCCTCCAGCATCTGTTGTTGTTAGAGTTCTTGATTTTTGCTGTTCTATCTGGAGTGAGGTGATATCTCAATGTTGTTTTGATTTGCATTTCTTTTATGGCTAGGGATGTTGAACATTTCTTCATGTGTCTATTGGCCATCCTTCTTTCTTCTTCAGAGAAGCTTCTCTTTAAGTCTTTCGCCCACTTATTTATTGGGCAGTTGTTTCTTTGAGGATTTGTTGTTGGGTGGTTTAATTTTTTGAGTTCCAAGTATATTTTAGATATGAGACCCTTGTCCGTTGTATGGCTAGTAAAGATCTTCTCCCAATCGGTGGGCTTTCTATTGATCTTGCTAGCTATGTCATTTGCCCTGCAGAAGCTCTGCAACCTTATGCCATCCCATTTGTCCAACCTTTCTTTGATTTGTTGTGTTTCCGGGTCTCTATTCAGAAAATTTTGGCCTGAGCCAAGGAGACCTAGGGTTTCTCCTATTCCATCCTGTAACGTTTTCAGAGTGTCTGCTTTGAGTTCAAGGTCTTTGATCCATTTGGAGTTGATTCTGGTGCAGGGTGATATATAAGGATCTAGCTTTAGTTTTCTACATGTAGTTAACCAATTTTGCCAGCACCATTTACTGAAGAGGCTGTCTTTCTTCCATTCTATTGTTTTAGCTTCCTTATCGAAGATTAGATGGCTATAGGTCTGTAGGTTCATTTCTGGGTTTTCAATTCTATTCCATTGGTCCTGAGGTCTGTTCTTATGCCAATACCAAGCTGTTTTGATTAGTATGGCTTTATAGTAGAGTTTGAAATTTGGTATTGATATTCCTCCAGCAGTGTTCTTTCCGTTGAGGAGCGTTTTTGCTATTCGGGGTCTTTTATTGTTCCATATGAATTTTTGGATTGCCTCTTCTATTTCCTTGAAGAATGAGGGTGGAATTTTGATAGGTATCGCGTTGAATTTGTAGATAGCCTTGGGAAGTATTGCCATTTTCACGATGTTAATCTTGCCAATCCAGGAGCATGGGAGGTTTTGCCATTTTTTAAGTTCTGTGTTGATTTCCTTTTTCAAGATTTTAAAGTTTTCATCATAGAGGTCCTTCACTTCTTTGGTTAAGTTAATTCCTAGGTATTTTATTTTTTGTGGGGCTATTACAAATGGAGTTGCTTTCCTAATTTCAGCCACACTTTTCTCATTGTTGGCATACAGAAAAGCCATTGATTTTTGGGGGTTAATTTTATAACCTGCTACTTTGCCAAAGTTTTGAATCAGCTTGAGTACTTTGGGAGTGGAGTCTATGGGATTCTTTAAATACAAGATCATGTCATCTGCAAAGAGGGAGAGTTTTATTTCTTCTTTCCCTATTTGGATCCCCTTTATGTCTGCATCTTGTCTTATTGCTGTAGCTAGGCATTCTAATACTAGATTGAAGAGAAGTGGAGAGAGTGGGCATCCTTGTCTTGTTCCTGAGTTAAGAGGAAATGGCTTTAGTTTTTCACCATTGAGTATAATGCTGGCTGTAGGTTTGTCATATACAGCCTTTATTGTATTGAGGAATGTTCCATGGATTCCTAATTTTTCCAAAATCTTCATCATGAAGGGGTGTTGGATCTTGTCGAATGCTTTTTCTGCATCTATTGAGATAACCATGTGGTTCTTATTCTTGCTCCTGTTGATGTAATGAATAATATTAATTGATTTGCATATATTGAACCAGCTTTGCATCCCTGAAATGAATCCTGTTTGATCATGGTGTATGATTTTTTGGATGAATTGTTGAAGTCGATTGGCCAAAATTTTGTTGAGAAGTTTTGCATCAATGTTCATCAAAGAAATGGGTCTATAGTTCTCTTTCTTTGATGAGTCCCTGCCTGGTTTTGGGATGAGGGTTATGATGGCTTCATAGAATGTGTTCGGTAGTGAGCTTTCTCTTTCAATTTCATTGAAGAGTTGGAGGAGTATTGGTGTGAGCTCTGCTTTGAAGGCTGTAGTGACCGTCTACTCGATCAGCGAGGAAAAACGACCACCACTCCAGGAGTCTTCTCAGATCACGCTTTATTGGAGAGCCTTTTAGTTGTAGGAGAGCTTGGGCGCGAGAGAGCGTGCACCCGAAATACAGCCGCTTATATAGGGAATTCGAACACGGGTCTTTTCTATTGTTGGTCGCCTGCCTTTTACCGTCACCAGGTGTCATGGGATTGGCTGGGGACACTACCTTGCTCGCGCACGCGCACAGCCCAGGCGTCCCGCCAAGCACCATCTGGAGTGGTAATCCTCAAAACTGCAAGGGAGTGGGCGGAGTCTCGCCTCGGCTCCCTACAGTTCCCCCTTCTTTGTTTTATGGCAACAGGTAAGAGTAGAGGTTGGGCCTCTGTCTAAGACATTAATGAGAGGACCTTGCACTGGCCTTCGCCTGAGGGGCGCCTTCCCCAGTGATGACCAGGCCCGTCCGATGCCTTTTTTGCAGAGGTGGGATCTTGGGCATCAACCCACTTGCAACCCAGCATGCTCTTCTTGAGGAGATGAGAACCATCTCCTCAAGTGCAGTGCACTTGCCTTGCACCCTGTCCCAAATTGCAAATTGCATACCTGTCCCGGTGCAATGGGATCCCCTGATCCCTCGGGGTGCTAAGGCTATGCAGGATGGTAAGGCTTAACTGCCTCTCAGGGCCGACAGCCAAATCTGGGGTGAGGATCCACTCTCCAAAGCGGCTAATGCTTGCAAGATAACAACCTTGTCCCTTCTGGTTTGGGCTCGAAGGCGACAGACCAACCATAGGCAGACCACGCATCCTCCCAAGCAGCAGGCTAAAAACATTCCGACTCCCACCCGCTCTTTGGAAAAGGACACCGCAGAGGCAATCCAGTCAGTAAATTGTAACAGCCCACAGCATCATCGGTTTAGCTATCACAGGGATTGCTATTAGCACTGTTGCTAACAGCAGGAAGATCAGCTGTATCAGGAGACGAGTGGATGGCATCTTCAAGATGGGGTTCTTCTGCAGTCTCCACTGGCCTGGTCAGTCTCGTTGGCACCCAGTGAGGTACTTCTTGACTCTGTGGAAAAACACAAACAGCTCCCCTGGATCTCGTTATTACCGGATCCGGTCCATACCATTTATTATTAATAACATCCTTCCACATAATCATGTCTTTAGTATCCATGGAGTCTCTTGTCATATGCCGATCTGCGGCAGACTGATCGTTGTCATTTAGAATTAAAAAATTAAGGGTAAAGAGCGCAAGAGAAAGTCTTTCCCTGGGGGACGCGGACTCAGCAACTCCCCCTTTTTGTTTTTGAAGCATTTCTTTTATGCTTCTATTAGCTCTTTCCACTATACCTTGTCCTTGAGGATTGTAGGGCAATCCGGTGGTGTGGGCAACCTGCATTTGTGCGCAAAAGGCGCGAAAACCATGGGAAGTATAAGCAGGGCCATTATCCGTCTTGAGTCTAAGGGGCTTTCCCCAAGCTGCCCAAGCTTCTAAGCAGTATATTCTGACGTGAGACACCTTTTCTCCTGCCAAAGGTGTGGCATGAATGACACCGGAAAAGGTGTCCACAGACACATGTAAATATTTCAACTTACCAAATTCCGTCAGATGAGTAACATCCATTTGCCATAGGGCATTTGGTCTCAACCCCCTGGGGTTTACCCCCACATGGGGAGGATGAAGAAAGGTAACACAAGATTTACAGGCTTTAACAATATCTCTTGCCACATGCCTGGACAAATTATATCTTTTCCTAAGGGTATTAGCAGGTACATGATACAATCTATGAAAGTCTTTTGCCAATTCTACAGGATCAGCAGCAACCAGAGCCATAGCCCGAGTTGCCTGGTCCACCAAATCATTACACTTTGCCATCGGGCCCGGCAACATAGAGTGGGCACGAATATGTCCAATATAAAAAGGATGTTTTCTGTTTAAGATAAGGGATTGAATCTGTAACAAAACATTAGAAATTGTACTGGCCTGCTTAATTGAAGCAGCAACTTCAAGAGAAGCAACGGCATTTACAACATATAATGAATCAGAAAGTAAGTTAAAAGGTTGATCAAATCTTTTAAAAACTTCAAGCACAATTAAACATTCAACAGCCTGTGGGACATTCGGCCGAAAATTAAAGACTACCGGCTGTTTGTGTCCTTGAACAAAAAAGGCACCTTGTCCAGATTTTGATCCATCCGTAAAGATGGTCAGAGCATCAGCCAAGGGCTCCTTTGAAGTGACAACAGGAAAATACACTAAATTTTTGTTAACTATGGCAAGCAGAGGATGCTTAGGATAATGATTATCAATTACATTTGGAAATGAGCAAACAAGAATTGCCCACATATCCATTGTGGCTGCTAAAATTTCAACTTGCTCACGGGTGTATGGAATAATTAATTTATCTGGAATTTTTGCAAAGTGCATTAAACAATACTTCATACCCAAAATTGCCTGTTTAGCCACTAATTCAGGAAAATATTGAACAGTTTTTGCTCCCACAGAATTGCCGTGGAGCCACAATAAGGGGCCATTTTGCCAAAGAACCCCCGTGGGATAATTTTTTGTTTTTAATATACATAAATCAATAGGTAATTTTAAATCAACCCGTGAAAGTTGAGCCCTAGACAAAGCTGCCTCAACCTTTTGTAGGGAATTTAGTGCTAAAGGTGTCAGGGATCTAGAGGAGGTGACTTCAGGGTCGCCCTCCAAAATAGCAAATAAAGGTAACAACTCTGACCGAGAGAGATTAAGAAACCCCCTTATCCAATTAATATCTCCTGCCAATTGCTGAAAATCATTAAGTGTTTTAAGATGACCAGTTCGAATGGAAAGTTTTTGTGGTTTAACCTCAGTAGGGGAAACAATGGTTCCCAGAAATTGAACAACACTAGTCTGCTGAACCTTCTCAGGGGCAATAATTAATCCTTTATTAGCTAAGGTCTCCGTTACCTGCCCAAACACTTTATGAAGAGTCTCTACCGAGGGAGCAGCCAACAAGATATCATCCATATAATGGACAATCCGTACTTTTGGAAATTTTTCCCTAACAGGGGTTAATGCAGCCCCCACGAACAATTGACAAATTGTTGGGCTATTAGCCATCCCTTGGGGGAGAACTTTCCACTGATAGCGAGCATCCGGGGTTTCATGATTAACCGAGGGCAAAGTAAAGGCAAAGCGCTCCCTATCCTTTTCATAAAGAGGTATGGAAAAAAAAGCAATCCTTAATGTCTAAGGCCAGAATAGGCCACTCCCTAGGTAACGCAGACAGCAGTGGAAGTACCCTTTGGATGGGTCCCATAATTTGCATCTGGGCATTTACTGCTCTAAGGTCATGTAATAATCTCCATTTTCCGGAGGCCTTTTTGATAACAAAAATTGGGGTATTCCAAGATGACACTGAAGGCTCAACATGCCCCAGCTGCAGCTGTTCCTGGACAAGAGTTTGAGCCGCTTCCAATTTTTCTCGAGAGAGGGGCCACTGAGGAACCCACACCGCCTTTTGTGTTAACCAAGGTATGGGTACCACACCTTCAGTGGAAGCTTTGTTTTCAGAGGCCCCTAAGAAAAACCCAAACCCTTCCTGTCCTGTTTAGGAAGTGGCTCTATCGGCTCCTTGCGTCCTTGGAGACGCCGACCAAGCCCCAAGGCTGGCACAAATCCTTGCTGTTTCATCATATTCTGACTGGCCTCAGAATAATCATTAGTTAAAGTTAACTTTAGCTGTTGCTGCACATCTCTTCCCCAAAGATTGACAGGGACGTCTACCACAAATGGCTGCATTTTTCCAACCTGGCCTTCGTCTGTTCTCCAAGTCAATTCTTTTGCACTTAACTGTGGGGCATCAGCATAGCCCAGCCCTTGCAAGGTCTGGGAGGATTTCTGAGTTGGCCATTGCTTTGGCCACTCCCCTCTTTGGATGATGCTTCGATCTGCCCCTGTATCCACCAGTCCCTCAAATCTTTTCCCTTCTACTTGGAGAGTTAACATGGGTCTTTGGTCTAAAGTTATGGACAGGCATGTAAGGTCGACTCCAGTGGAGCCTAGCCCTTTATCTCCTCTCTCTATCTCCTTAGCAGGGAAGTTGCCATGAAGAGAAGGCAAAAGCAGGAGCTGTGCAATTCTATCCCCGGGAGAAATGGACACCACTCCATGGGGGACATGGCAGAGGACCTTGATAGTCCCCGTATAGTCAGGGTCAATTACTCCCGGGAAAATTATTAATCCTCTCATTGTGGAGGAGGAGCGTCCTAAAACTATTCCTACAGTGCCTTCATCTAGGGGTCCTGTCATGTCTGTCTCCACAATCTGGACTCCCATCTGCTGTGTTAATACCCGTCCGGAGGTGGCACAGAGGTCCAACCCTGCGGAGCCTGAGGTTGCTCTTCTTGGCTGGGGGGTTGTAGCAGGTGCTGTCCGGGAGCCAGAGTCTGAAATGCCCCATAAACTTTCGGGCCCTGGGGACGAGGGCCCTTCTCTCCGTTTTTTGGCTCCTGTTCCGAATTAGTGTTTGGAGTAATTTGGGGGATAAAATGTCCATTGATGTCTCTAACTGACCTGCATTCGTTGACCCAATGCTTTCCCTTTTTACAACGAGGACACACTCCTGGAGTCCTTGGCGGCCTGGGTATGTTTTGTGCAGGACCACCATTTTGTGGGCATTGCTGTCTAAAATGTCCCAACTGACCACACCGGAAACACCCTTTTCCTTTACTATCTTTTGCGGCCCCGGCAGCCGACAAGACAGCAGCTGCCAGCCCCGCATTGGTCAGGGGGCCACCTACTTCTCTGCAGGCTTTTAACCAAGCTTCTAGGCTTTGGGTTCTTACTGGGGTAATTGCCCTCTGACATTCCTTGGTGCTTTGTTCAAAAATGATTTGTTGTACAAATGGCATGGCTGTTTCCAGATTTCCTAACACCCCCTCGGCTGTCTCTAGCATACGGGCAACAAAATCAGAAAATGGCTCATTAGGGGCCTGCATGATTTTTGTTAGATTGCCAGCCACCTCTCCCTTGTTTGGGAGGGCTCGCCAGGACATGTAAAAAACCTCGTTTACCTGGCGGTATACTTCAAAGGGATATCCTGTCTGGTCTACCGAGTAGATTCCCTGCCCGAGAAGCTTGTCTACGGTCCAGTCCGGGTGCCCGTCACGGACATTTTGTCTGTATTGGGCTTGAGCCTTGTCTTGAACAATAGACCGGAGATCGAGGTACTGCCCATGATTAAGGCAGGTACGGGCTACCTCAAACCAGTCCGTGGGCGTCATGGCATTGAAGGTCAGTCTTCGGAGCAAGGCAGTGGTATAATTAGCCGTCACTCCATAAGTCCGGACTGCCTCAACTAAATCCTTAAGCTGGGAGTAGGAAACCGGCTCAAAATTTCTTTCAGCAGTAATCAGATTTTCAAAAACTGGGAAAGCAGCTGCCAGCTGCGACCAGGTATTTTCTTTAATAAAGTGACTCTTCCCTGCCGGCGGGCACGGCGGGGGGGCCGACGGGTGAGGGCCAGCTCCGTTTCCTCTCCCTGGCTGTTGCGGTACTCCCACCCCTAGGGGGCGCCACCCTCCATATCTGTCTGCCACGTGCTCCGCCGCAGCCTCTTCTAACTCTTCACTATCAGCTGGATCGAGCTGCTCTCCCTCCTCCTCTAACATTTCTTCCTCTGAGTCACTCACAAGATTACTATATTCTTGGTCCCGCCCTTCCACATGTAGGGCTGAGAACCGGTTTGCTTTTAAAGAAGGGCACGGAGGTCTCCTTGAGACCCCCTCCCTAAAACCCTTCTCCTTTTGTGAGGGCTGCAGCCCCTCTCGCTTCAATTCTTTAGGATCCTTCTGTCTTTTTTCCCTTTTTCTTTTAGGCCTCTTTTCCTCCCCATTACTGTATACTGACTCTGATAGACTATCCTGATGCTGCGTTAGTACTTAGCATCCTTCCTGGATTAAATCAAACCCTCCCTCCTCGAGGCAAGTGCGCACCATCAAAAAGACAAGCCACAAGGGAAGAAGCAATGCAAGCAACCAATAAATATCTAAATCTACAGTGAACAGCATACCGGGGGATGTTTACCAACGTCTCCTCTCCGCGTGTTGAGTTCTGGCTCCAATTCGGCCTCTCGCGCGGGTCCCGTCCCAGGTTCGTTCCCGGGTTTCAGCACCAGTTGTAGTGACCGTCTACTCGACCAGCGAGGAAAAACGACCACCACTCCAGGAGTCTTCTCAGATCACGCTTTATTGGAGAGCCTTTTAGTTGTAGGAGAGCTTGGGCGCGAGAGAGCGTGCACCCGAAATACAGCCGCTTATATAGGGAATTCGAACACGGGTCTTTTCTATTGTTGGTCGCCTGCCTTTTACTGTCACCAGGTGTCATGGGATTGGCTGGGGACACTACCTTGCTCGCGCACGCGCACAGCCCAGGCGTCCCGCCAAGCACCATCTGGAGTGGTAATCCTCAAAACTGCAAGGGAGTGGGCGGAGTCTCGCCTCGGCTCCCTACAGAAGGCCTTGTAAAATTCCGCTGTAAAACCATCTGGTCCTGGACTTTTCTTAGCTGGGAGGTCTCTTATTGCTGTTTCTATTTCAATACTTGATATGGGCCTGTTAAGCTGGTTTAACTCATCTTGGTTTAGTTTTGGCATGTCAATATTTGCTAGGAAAAGGTCCATTTCTGTCAAGTTCTCAAACTTATTAGCATAAAGTTTTGAGAAGTATTCCCTTATAATGTTCTGAATCTTGGTTGTTTCTGTGGTGATGTTTCCATTCTCATCTCTGAGTTTATTAATTTGGGTGTGTTCTCCTTTTTCTGATAAGGTTTGCTAAGGGTCTGTCAATTTTGTTGTTTTTCGAAGAACCAACTCTTTGTTTTGTTGATTCTTTCTATAGTTTTTTTGGATTCTAATTCATTTAATTCTGATTTAATTTTGATTATTTCTTTCCGTCTACTGGATTGGGGTTTATCTTGCTGCTCTTTTTCAAGGAGGTTTAGATGTGTCATTAAATTGTTAGTTTCAGATCTCTCCAATTTGTTGATGTAGGAGCTCAGAGCTATAAACTTGCCTCTGAGTACTGCCTTTGCTGTGTCCCAGAGGAGCTGGTAATTTGTGTGTTCATTTTTGTTGAATAGCATGAACATTTGAATTTCCTTTCTAATCTCTTCCATGACCCACTCTTGGTTCAGCAGTGTGTTGTTCAGCCTCCATGTGATACCGGACTTTCTTTGGTGGCTTTTGGTGTTGAGTTCTAATTTTATTCCCTTGTGGTCAGAGAGAATGCAAGGTATAACTTCAATGTTTCTGAATTTAGACAAGTTTGCTTTGTGGCCTCAAATGTGGTCTATTTTAGAAAACGTTCCATGTGCTGCTGAGAAGAACGTGTATTCTGATGCTGCTGGGTGAAATGTTCGGTAAATGTCTGTTAAGTCTAGTTGATCTATGCAGCTGTTTAGATCTGTGGTTTCTCTGTTGAGTTTTTGCCGAGTTGATCTATCTAGTGGGGAGAGTGGTGTGTTAAAATCCCCAACAATTAATGTCTTTGGATCTATATGGGATTTGAGGGAAAGTAGTGTTTCTTTGATAAATTTGGGTGCTCCATTGTTTGGCGAATAGATATTTAGAATTGTAATATCCTCCTGAAGGAGAGGTCCTTTAATTAGTATGTAGCGACCTTCTTTATCTCTTCTCACGAATTTTAATTTGAAGTCTATTTTATCTGATATTAGGATTGCAACTCCCGCCTGTTTATGAGGGCCGTTTGCTTGGTAGATTTTGTTCCAGCCTTTAACATTGAAAATGTGTTTGTTTTTACGGGCAAGATGTGACTCCTGCAGGCAGCAGATAGAAGGGTCTTGTTTTTTAATCCAACTAGACAGTCTATGTTGCTTAATTGGAGAGTTCAGTCCGTTAACGTTAAGAGATAGGACTGAGAGGTATTTGGGAGTTCCTGCCATGTTATCCACCTTCTTGGGGGCTGTGAAAACTGGGTTCTTCCTAAGGTTCTTGGATTCTCAGTTTGGGTGCAGTTTCTTGTCCTTTGTTGCGTTCTTGTTGGTTTTCTATGTGTAGGACATCTTTAAGAATCTTTTGCAGGGCTGGTTTGGTGGAGATGTATTGTTTCAATTTTTCTTTGCTATGGAAGGTTTTTATTTGGCCTTCAGTTATGAAGGAGAGTTTAGCTGAGTACAGTATTCTTGGTTGATAGTTGTTTGTTTTTAGGGCATGGCATACGTCATTCCAGGCTCTTCTTGCTTTGATTGTCTCTGCTGAGAAATCTGAGGTAATTCTAATTGGTTTCCCTTTATAGGTGATTAACCTTTTCTCCTTGACAGCTTTAAGGATCTTTTCCTTGGTCTGGGTTGATCCTGTGTGGATTATAATGTGACGGTGGGATGTCCTATTCTGGTCTGGTCTATTTGGGGTTCTAAAAGCTTCTTGTATCTGAATAGGCCTATCTTTTTGTATGTTTGGGAAGTTCTCTGCTAGGATCCTGTTAAACAAATTTCCTAGACCATTAACTTCTGTTTCTAGGTGCTCCTCTACACCCATTATCCTTAGATTGGGCCTTCTGATGGTGTCTTCCAGGTGTTGTATAGACCTATCATATTTCTTGGACTTGTCTTGGATGGTTGTATGTTCTTTCTCTATAATATCTAGGCTGTCTTCAATCCCTGAGATTCGATCTTCTGCATGGTCTAACCTGCTGTCAAGACTCTCTACTTTGTTTTTTATCTCTTTTCCTTCTAATTGGTCAGCTTTGATGGCTTCAAGTTCTTTGTTGAAGCTCTGTTTTAGGTCTTGTATGAATTTCTTTACTTCCTTAATTTGGTGTTCAGTGTTTGTTCTCAAATCACTTAGTTGATTGGTTATGGTTTCTTTGGACTCCCATTCCTTCTGTTGGGTTCCATTCAGCATTCCCTTTGTGGTCTCCCTGACTTCCTTCAGCTCTTTGTTAATGGATTCCATGAATGCCTTTAGTGATCTTTGTGTATTCTCTACCTGGTCTCTCAATTCCTGAATTACTCTTTGATTAGCTTCCTCCCGTCTGTGGGATTCCTGCAGTTCTCTTTCTTGCCGTTCATGGGATTCCTGCAGTTCTCTTTGAGTGTTCTCTGCCTGCTCACGCCATTCCTCCCTTTCTCTTTGAGTATTCTCAAGTTGTTCACGCAAATCCTGTATCAGTTTTTGAGTAGCTTCCTCACGCTTATGATATTCCTGTATAAACTTCTGGGATGCCTCCTCTCTCTCCCTATCACGCTCATACAGAGTCCTTTGTACATTGTCAAACTTCTCATTTATCATGTTTGCTATTAGTGTTTGTAGAGCTATTTGGGAACTCTCCTCTAGATTATTCTTTATCTGTTCTAATCCCTGATTATCAAGATTGGGAATTGAGATACCCGAATTTGCCATTTTTCTAGTGTTTTTTCGGCTTACTCTGCCCATTTGAGATGAAGATTGCACCAGTTTTGTGCTAGAACACTATCTTAAGGCAACCATCAACCAAAGTTTGCGTTTGTACAGTCAATAGTCTACAGATACAATCTAGTTCAACAGATACATCTATTCATCATCAAACAACTATATGTTAAAGGACTTCGAACCGCAGAAAAGAATTTGGAAAACCAGAAATTATTAGGATTAGGGAGAGATGTGGGTAAAAAATAGGAATAGATTGGTGTGGGGAGGCACAGGGAGAGTTAACTATGTCCTAATCACAATTCAGGAAATGGGTTGGGTAGGATGCAAGTAGAGAGAGAGAGAAAAAGAAGAGACGGAAAGGGGAATGAAAAGAGACCAGAAAAAAAATAGAAACGTAAAAATTAATGTTATTATAGAGATTAAAAGACCGTCTATTTAGAGAGGGATGTGAATATGTTGAGAGAAGGGGAGGGACATAGAGGAGATGTGAAAAACTTTAAGGATGGGAAAGGGAGAAGAAAAGATCAGAAGTTCAGTAGAGCTAGACAAAAAACAAAAAGATAATTAAGAAAGAAAGAAAAAGAGAAAGAAGACAAGAAAAGAAAGGAAAACGCTCATTCACATATTCCTAAAATAAAAATTATAAGATGAGAAAAAAAAAAGTTACTGGAAAACAATTATTTTTTCAGAAGAGGCAAAAATTAAAGATTAATAAAAGTTTTAGAAGGGAAAAATTTTTTTATATATTATATATATATAAGGTAACAAAAAACAAAAAACAAACAAAAAAAGAAATGAAGAAGAAGAAAGAAAAAAAAAGTTTTTTGATTTTTTTTTGGTGGGGGAGGGGTGGGAAGAATCCTGTATCTCCCTTTTGTCTCTAACCAGTCTCTTGTTGGAGTCTCTGGTCAGCTTGAGGTCCTGTGGCTTGATTGGTTTCTTAAGTCGGTTTGTTGGAAGAGGCAGAAAAATGCTCTGCTTTGCCCAAGATTTTTAGATCCCCCTCCCAGGTTAGTTTTCTGGGAGGGTGATCTGTTTTGAGAATCACAAAAGAGGGGGATGTGGAGATGAGGCTAGGTTCTGGGTAGAGTTGAGGCCTTTCAACAAACAGTAGCTTTTCCCTGGGGATATTTTGTGATAAAGCTCACAGAGCCCAGCCTGGAGCCATTCTCAGGGTTTCCGTTTTTCAATTGATTGTGGTGGCTGCTAGAGGGAGGGGCAGCCTCTGGCTCTGGTTACCCAGTGAGGCAAGCCACTCCAATGGCTGGCGTCTGAGCTGGGTGACTTTTCCCTGGATGGAGCTGAGTCTGGCAGGTCACTTCGCCCGTTAAGTTCTTGTGACCTGCTAAATGACTCGTTTTATTCCAAGGCCTGAGCTGGAGCTAGCAGCTCCTCCGAGCTTTGTCGGTATCCAAGATGGAGATCACCGGTGCTGGGGGGGGGGGTGGCCTTCCCTCCTCTGCTCCCTGAGAAGGAGTGAGGACGTCGGGCTTGTACTCACGCCGAGTCTTGGATCCTGGGTCGTCTCTGGTCTGCAAACAGCAGGATGAAGATGTCCGCTCCTTGTCGGTTCTTGTTGGTGTTGAGTAGAATCCGCTCGTCCGCTGCGTCTGGCTCCTTCATCCCGGACTTTCTGTGTCTCAGGTATGACCCCGCGGCGGTGGTCGCCTCCGCGACCCTGCCGCCGCAGCGGCAGCTGATGTGTTTCCTTGGCTTCCCCTCTCTTGACTAACTCTCTGTCCTGTGATGGCACACTTGGTGTGATTCTCTGGCTTAGGACTGTTCACTGGAACTCTAAAACTGCTTTCTATGCGAGAGCTTGTTCAGATTCCAGCTTCTCCTCCGCCATCTTCCCGGAACCTTAATTTATCTTTTATAACAATGAAGAGTTGAGTTTTCCAGTGTTAAAAGCATTTTTCCTGATTTTTAATAACTGGATTAAACTCATTTGCATTTATTAGCTTGACATACAGATTCTATTTGATCTTATTCCTGTCCTATATTTGATGGGATACTTTCTGTTCCATAGTATCTATAAAGTCTTATTTAATTAACTCTTAATATAATACAATCCATATTCCCATCTTTCTTTTTTCTCTTTGTTGATGGTGGTAACAAGGCTTAAACTCTCAAGTTCTCACTTGGTTTTTTTGCTCATGGTTGGCACTCTACCCCTTAAGCCACACCTCCATCCCAGATCTTTACTAGTTATTTTGGAGACTGAGACCCAAGAATTTTTCTGCCTGGGCTGGTGTTGAACTGTAATCCATCCAGGTTTCAGTATCCTGAGCTGAGGATCATAGATGTAAGCCACAAACATCTGGGTTATGTTTCTATATTTCTTTGGTCAATGTATTTGACTAATACTCTGAGCAAGAGTGCTTTGTTCCCCCTTTTTTCTTCCCTCTTTGTTACAACTCTGTTTTAATTATTAATATTTCTAATTTTTTTGGGGGGGGTCCAGTCATGGGGCCTGAACTCTGGGCCTGGGCGCTGTCCCTCAGCTCTTCAGCTCAAGGCTAGCCCTCTACCACTTGAGCCACAGCGCCACTTCTGGCTTTTTTTCTTTTTGCTTAAGTGGTACTGGGGAATCGAACCTAGGACCTCTTGCATGCAAGGCAAGCGCTCTACTACTGAGCCACCTTCCCAGCCCCTAATGTTTGTTTTTGCTAAATTCTGCTCTTATTTTACAACTTTAATGCCATTACTGAAGAAATCTTCCATCTGTAAGCAATACATGTGAAATAATAAATTTCCTGTGCCTTCTACATTTTTAAACTACTTCTTCAAATACTTGTGTCAGTCCTGCATTGTAGCAAAATATATTTTCTTTTTCTTTTATCACCTAGATCCATGAATGCACTTGCCTTGTATGCTTGTTTGTTTGTCTGTAGCTTTGCATTAGAATCTTCTATGAATAGCTCTGCACCTAGTTCTTGACTCTCATTGTCCAGCCTTGACTGTCTTTTGAGTTTGCTCCACTCCTATCATTGTGTGTTTCTGGAGAAAACATTCTGCTGGGTTTCTTTTTAAACAATTTAATCTTTCTTTCTGGCTACCTAAAGAGTTTATCGTTCGTTCCCTTTCTACTTGCAGTAACTTTACCACACTACCAACACATGGTGGATTCTTTAATATGGAGGGGAGTGAGGAATCCTTCCTTGGAGAATATGCTTAAATATTTATTCTGTTAAATTGTTTTAGTGTTCTTGAATATCTTCAAATAAACATAATTTAGATTTGTTTTTATTCTGCAAGTAATTTTCCTCTAATTCTTTTAATTTTTTCACTTTCTCTGATTTCTTCACTTTTCCTTTTTTCTCTTTTATGTCCACAAAGAGTGCTTTCATAGCTTCTGTTTTTCAAAGATTTAAAAAAGTTATTCCATTGACACTTATCTCCTCCCTTTGACATTTTCAAATTCTGTGAGCTCACATTTGTTTATTTTTCCTAAAGTCTCCTCATCTTGACTTTTGCACTGCTATTCATGATCTTTTGTTTATGGGGTGATGTATTAATCTGCAAAGGCTGCCAGACTGAGTGGCTTCACCAAGGAAAAAGTTTTGGAAATCAGAAGACCAACATCAAGGTGTTTGTGGGGTTGTGTTCATCTGTGGCCTCTCTCCTTGGTTTGTACACGGCTGTCTTCTTTATGTCTTCTGTGGTGTTGCTGCTATGTATTTATATGTCCCAATCACTTCTTATAAAGACAACTGTCATATTGACTTGATGTACACTCCAGTGACCTCATTTTACTGTATCTTTGTGAGAATACTGTCTCCAAAAACAGCCCCATTCTCATGTATTAAATGAAAGCTTTCACATAAGACATTCTCAACCAACTATGGGCCTATTTGATCAGCTTTTGGAAAGACATTTTACCATTCATCAAATGGCAAAATCTGCTTCTTAGCTTTCATTGTCTAGCATTTTTTCTGATTATATTTTTGTATTGTGTGGGATTTTATTTCACTAAATGAATAGAATTTTCCTGAGTTATTTCTTTGTAAGAGGCTTCTGTCTGTCTTTGTCTCTTTTTCTATCTCTGGCTCTGTCTTCTTTCTTTCTCTCTCTCTCTCTCTCTCTCTCTCTTCTCTCTCTCTCTCTCTCTCTCTCTCTCTCTCTCTCTCTCTCTCTCTCTCTCTCTCTCTCTCTCTCTCTCTCTCTCTCTCTCTCTCTCTCTGTGTGTGTGTGTGTGTGGTATGTCTGTAAGTGTGTGTGTATGTGTAGTATTCATGGAAATCTTCCAAGCTTCTCAACCTAGAGGCTTTCTCTAGTTTTGCGGCCTCATAAAATGACTGTTTTCCATAATCCTGGACCTTTCAGTGAATTATTGGGGTCCTCTCTTCTGTGTTTCAGAATCAATTAAAAGTCCCCAGGAAATTTTATTTTATCAACCCTTTCGCCTCTGTGTTTCTTTTTTCTTTTTAAGTTATTTTTAAGGAGTTGTACCAAGGGTTTTTCAATCTAACATGTCAATTTATGAGTACAGTGCATCTTGATCAATGTCATCCCTTCTCACCTCAATTTCTACACCCACTTCAACACACTGTAACTTTTTTGCTTCAATGTGAATTTTTGCTTTCAGTAAGTTCTTATATTTTTTTCCACATCTTGTATGTTTTTCATCAATGGGCCCTGGCAGCATCCTCCTTCCACTTTCCTCTTCATTTGATCTCTTCTATTACTTCCGTTTTATTTTGTATATGTTTGAGTCTACTCATTATGTATTTCTCTTAGTTTTGTTAAAAATGTAGCTTGGCAGTTTTCTTTTTCTTTTCTTTTTTTTTTTTCATTTTATCCCTTCATTTTTACCAGCTCGAAATGGAATGGTAAATCCTATTCGATCCATACTATTAAAAGGCAGCTAGTATTGAGTGTTACTATGCAGTAAATACAGTCCTAAGTACTGTACATGCATTATTTCTTGTGGAATTCTTCCCTTACTGATACTAAACAGATTCTGCAGAGCAGCTCCTTTGTCTGCACTCCATCCCCCTCTTAGAATGTCAGATTGCTGAAAGGGTGGGCCCACATCTCTCAGAGTTCCTTGCCACACAGTTTCAATGTGTGACCTAACTTCCATTGAGCAGATGTGTTCCATGGTGCTGAGAATGCAGACAGAAGGTGAGACCCACACTTCTGATCTGCAGGCACCTCCATGGAGGCAGTTGTGTGTTGTAGCAATGGTGACAGCGTGGAGTAGAGAGACAGTATATAAGCATACAGTGTTTAGCAGGGTGTTGTGGTGGGTCTCGGATCCTAGTAGAAGTAGTATGAAATTAGCAGTTGGAACAGTAGCTTCTTGATTTTCTCCATGTCAAATAATGCCAGCGATGGCAATATCTGCATTGGATCTGCTCTATAGGTGTGTGCTGGGTGCGTCACTCCACAGCCCTGAGCTGCTCCTCAGCCCTGCCTTGCAAACTTGTATGCTCCTAATTCCCAATAGTTAATTACCATCTGTTTCTGCTGCTTAGGATAGATACTGGTGTTTCAAACTGTACTGTAAAGTAGTTGGTATGTACAACTCTATAGAGAACAAAACTTCATTAGTTCAAGATGGAAATAGGATTTAATCCAAGTTTCTCTGTCTTCAGATCCTTCCCCCCCGACTTACTATGATCAATAATTGTGACATCAGATATTTCTATAGATTATATTTCTTCTTCTGAGCACATTTATTTGAATGTGCGTGTTTGTATGAACGTGGTTCCTGAGACTTGAGCATATGCTCTGAGCACTATCTCTGAGCTGTAGTGCTCTCCTACTAGAGCTACTACTCTACTACCAACAGTTCTACTTCTGGAAGTTGGTGGTTAATTGGCGATAAGGGCCTAATGGCCTTTTCTGTTTGGATAGGCTTTGAACCGTGATCCTCAGATCTTAGCCTCCTAAGTGGCTAGGATTACAAATGTCAGCCTCCAGTGCCTAACATCAACTTTGATTTTTTTATTTTTTTAGTATTTTTTTTTATTGTGAACATACTGTACAGAGGGGTTACAATTACATGGACAAGATAATGAGTACATTTCTTATCAAGCATTGCAGCCTCCTCCTTTGTTTACCCTTCACATCCCTTCTCAGCCTCCCCCCGCCCCCCCCATCCTCCTCCCCCCCACCAAAGTTGTAAAGTTCGTTTTCGACATGACAACTTGTACTTCTCATTTGTACAGGAATGGAGGAAATACAGGTGAATAAATGCAGTCATTGTATTCAGTGTACATTATGTTAAAAATGAACTGTGTAACTTGTGGGTAGGATAAGAGGGGGGAAAATGAGAGAAAGCAAAGGAAGGGGTGAAGTGCCCATAATGCATTGTACTCATAACCTGACTTATGAAATTGTAATTCTTTTGTTCACTCCTTAAAAATAACAGTAAACCAGATGCCAGTTGGCTCAGACCTATAATCCTAGCTACTCAGGAAGCTGAATCTGAAGCTCATGGTTCAAAGCCAGCCCAGACAGTAAAGTCCCTGAGATTCTATCCCCAGTTAACCAGCAGAAAGATAGAAATGTGGCTTAAGTGGTAGAATACAAGCCTTGAGCAAAAAGAATCTTTAGGACAGCGACCAGGACCTAAATTTAAGCATGTGTGCACACATGCATACAAATACACGTACCTTTTTTTAAAAAAGAAAATTCAGAGTTAGCTCTATATAGAGCATGGAACAGATATTATTTTAAATTTTATTTTTACAAATTATTAGTTAGGTCACATTCAAATTCTTTCCATGAGAATATTGAGTAGCTCTTGAATATGTTACCAGTGTCATGGAAATGGTACCATCATAGAATTATGCAATTTCTGAATTTGTAGAAAGCCTATTAATTATTTCATTCAAGGACCAGAATTCTATGAATTCCTTTCCTATTTATCAGTCAGCCTGAGAGGTTTAGCATTTCTCTGGACAGCCAGTTCATCTTGATCCATTATCTGTTCATAAGTCTTCCTAAGGTCAAGCTAAATATGCATGGTTAGAACTTCTATTCATTAACCCTCAGTAAATATATCCCAATCACAATTCCTGTGTCACATATGGCTTGTCTGACATTTCTACATAAGCTTTCTGAAATGGTGCGTCTTCCCTTTAGGCGACCTACTTCCTGTTTCTTTAACACTTTATCAGGATTTTAGTTTCTCTGAATTTATATAGAATGAAGCACAGATTTTAAATTGGATGTGATTGATGATGATCAATTCATGACCTCATAGCCCTTGTTTGCCATGATATCCTTGGGACATTGCATTGTCATAGTCAATGAAGTTGAAATTAAGCGTCAATAAACCTGGTAATGCTTTCTGATTTGCAGCTGCTAAGATTGCCTTTTTCTTTTTTTAAATTTCTGGCGCCCCTTCTCCTCTTTGATCTCACCACACTGTGCTTCTCTGGATTGGTTGATATATGCCACCACATCTGCTCAGGACTTTTATATATACCTTCCCATTGCCAGGTTGATCGATTTCTCTTTTCCCTGTTCCACTTTCCCCCATCCCTTCATTGTGACACTCTGCCTTGGAATTGGTTGTTCTTAGAGCACTCCATAATTTCTCCACGTGTGTCTTGTCTCCTAGGCAGTCTCTTCTGTCTGCTTATGTCACTGGCACTCAAATCTAAGGCCTCTGTGTTCGCTCCTTCAGTAACTTACTTCAGTATATTTTTTTCTATGTGCTGGTCTTGGGGCTTGACCTCAGGGCCTGGGCTGTCTTTGAGTTTTTTTGTTCAAGGCTAGCACTCTACCACTTGAACTCCACTTCCAGATGTTTTGTGTGTGATTTACTGGAGATGAGAGCTGACTTTGGACTGTGATCCTCAGATCTCAACCACCTAGGTATCTAGGATTACAGATATGAGCCACCAGCACTTGGGAATTGTATTTCGAAGTGTATAATCACTCTTCCAGGTTAAGAGTGCTATGTCTTTAAAAAATAATTCTATCCCAACTTTCTGGCACATATTTGTTGGGGATATATTAAGGAATTGATACCAATATGACCGTAAATATGTATCATGTTGTTGGTTTGGCCCATTTAGTCTTTCAAGACCTTTGGAATCATGACTATGTCACTGAAAGTATTTTCATTGTCATTAATGAATTCTGTTAGTATGTTTGTTCTAATCCAACTGGAGCTGGTTCCTGCATCATGATGCTTTGGAGCTGTTGTCAATCCTCTGAATTATGCCCATTCAGATAAGATTGAATTCACTTTGCCATGTGGACATTCAACTCAAGATTCCTTCAGCTTGTCTACATTATATGAAGAGAAATATCAATTATATTTCTTGCATTTTTGAATAAAATAAGTTCTACCAAATTTCCTTGAAATATCTTGTCTAAGACAGTACTTTCAAGAAGTAGTCTAAATATAATTTAGTAAATAGACAATGGACTTCTGGTAAGCATGATTTTCTCTTCTAAGCTTTTGCTAACTAGTTTTTAAATAGATTCTTGTTTAAGCTTGAGATGTGTAATACAAACATGTATATAACGTTTTCAGAACTGTTTGAGAATATTAGAGGACAGCAAAACACAGTTTTACATTCTACATTTCACTCAAATATCATTTTTATGTCAGCTAATATTTAGTTCATATTCAAATGTCACAAATGTCTTAGAATAGTGTCTAAACAAACCTCATGTATTACATTTAGTTGTGAAGCCTTTTTAGTCTTCTTTACAAATTATTCTTGAAATTTAGAAAAGTTTCTCTGCCTTTAATAGCTTTCACAATATTAGACACCTTTGAGTAGTTCAATATAGTTCTGTAGAGTTTTTATATTTGGATTCCTGTACTTGTCATTTCATAATCCAATTCTGGTCAATCGTTTATGGCAAGGAAAGCACATAGATGATGTGCCTTTCATCAGAGGATAGATAATGTTCATCTATCCCATTACTAGTGATTTTAATTTCATGTCCTGTTTAAGGTAGTATCTGTTGGGTTTCTCCACTGTATATTATCCTTCCTTCCTTTATTAACAATGTTATGCATGTATTTGAAGTGTCCTCTTTTTTTTGTTGGTTGTGGGACTTGAACTCAGGGCTTGGCCCTGTCTCTGAGCTCTTTTTGCTCAGGGCTAGCCCTCTACCACTTTGAGCCACTGCGCCACTTCTAGTTTTGTGGTGGTTAATTGGAGATAAGAGTCTCTTTGACTTTCCTTCCCAGGCTGGCTTTGAACTGTGATCCTTAGATCTCAGCCTCCTGAGTAGCTAAGATTACACTCGTGAACCACAGCAATTAGAATTAACTTTGGAGTCTCAATAACTTCTTTCTAGCATTCTTCTGTAATGTTGGGCTAGAAGCTTCATCTCACAACCACTGAATCTCTGCCTGAATGCACAATGAGAGGAATTTAAATTCTTATTTAGTGAAGTCATTTGCTAAGAATCTCATCACCAAATATGAGTTGCTATTGTCTCATACCCACATCTGTACAGTGGCTAACACTCTGCATATCAGCATCTTGGACCAGAGTTAAGCAACAGAGTTGAACAGTTTTTTCCACTCTGTGTTATCTGTTAAAATTTGCTGTCATCCTTCACAGCTGTTCTCCTCTGGATATGTTTAGTCCCACCCCACTTAATTGTTTTACCAGTCATTTTTCTGTTACTTCTGAGCTCTGCATGTTGGTTTGGAAGTCAGAGTGCAAATCATTGCACTTTGAGTATCAAAAGCTGCATTAAGGAGTATATGTTACACAAAGGCTCCCATCTGAAGCTCCTGTTCTAGGTACGGTCTTTAAAACATCAGGACAAAAGCATCATGTTTGCCATTAATTCAGTAGTTGTCATGGGAAACTAACATATTATTTTTTTCTTTCTTGCCTTCTGCTATATATTCATGGCACCATTTAACTAAAATTGGTCCTGCAAAGTTCGCTGTGGGAGTCATTTTACTTTTGTATAGTCTTTATCACATTTTCTTTTACTGCCTTGTTTCAGTGGACTGTTTTGTATATATGCAATCTCTCTTTGTAAAATCTTTCTATGCCATTGGCTTTCCAGACAATACATTCTTTGTTTTGTTTGAAAAACAACTGTCTTTACCACATTGTGATCCTAAGTTTTCTTAAAGTATATTAAAGTAACTTTTTTGTCTCCTAAATTGTTGACATGAAATTTGTTATTGCATCTGTACTTCAAATATATTTTGTATTATTTGGTTATGGAATTTTCTAACCAGTCAAAAAGCTCAAGTGACTCATTAGAAATCATATTTGCTGTCAAAGAAAAAAATGCACCATACTTAACAGCAACAAAGACTTTAATCAAGATTATTTGCAATAAGAGAGAAAATGAAGTCATCTGGAAATAAAAGGCAAGTTTCTAGCCACATTGATAGAGAGCTTCATCAGTGGTTAAGGCTAGCTGTGTCTGCTTACAATGTGCTGGTTCTAGTTAGGGTCCAGTTCTCACACAGAGACTTGGAGATGGACATTCTTTTTTGATGATTACATTTCAAAGGGATAGCTCCCAGGTCCTTGAGAAAGACAGTCCAAAGTCTTAGAACTGGTAAGAGACGGGGAGAAATTTTATTTACATTTCAAAGGGGCAGAGAAAGAATTCAGAATTACTAATTTTCTAAGGGAAAAATTCTTTGAGAGAAGGGCCTTTGGTCAGGAAGAAACTTGTCTAAAGTTGAGGCATCTTGATTAATGCAGAGTTGTGTCTACTTGCAGATCTGTAGATACAAAAATCATCCTTCATTGTGACTCTTGAAATAAATTGCCGGTCATATACTTAGGCCATGGTTTAAAAGGGAGCACCGTACCTCTACGGGAATGCTAAAATTAGGGTACAATTGTTTGGACAGAGACAGGAGAATTTGTTCTGGAGAGGAGCCACAATGGTCCAGAAATTCAGTTGTAATGATGGTTTCTCCCATGGGAATTTTAAATCTCTCCTCTCTGTATTATACACACAAAGGAAGCATTTTATACTTTTATATCTTTTAATTAATTTAACTCTGAAGCCAGAGTGTTAGAGGCTAGGAAAAAGCATAGTTATTAATTCCTACACTTAACAGCCCTTCCTTGTAAGTTCCCTGCTGTCATTCACATAGCGTTTTAATATAACTCTCCGCTCTCTGTATTGGTGTCTGTCCCTTTATCACGCTCTGTACTATAAAGCACTTGCATTGAGGTGCAGTTTCATTATTTCAGTTTTTGTTCAAATGACCTTGAAATGCTCCGTAGAGAGAGATAAAAATGAGTAAATATTTTAAGTGGTTTAGGATTTTTTATGAGACTCTTTTGTAGCTTTTTTCTTTCTTCATTTATAAATTCCTGTATTGCTTTTACTCAACAAAACTGTTAATGTCTCTGATTTCTGGTAATCTCCTGTTATCTTGAGCATCTGATGGGCATGCAATTGCTCATTGTCATATTTTTTGAGCCCCAAATAACAGAGGTTATGCAATTTGGGAATATAATTTACTGTTCCACAATTCATTTCCACCCAGATTCTGGCTCTTGTCTAAATTCAGAACTTGTCTAAATGCAGATCAATGGCCATTGTGGGTTTGTTTCAATATGAAGAAAGTCTAAAATACTGTGATAATTCTCTTTCATATATTCTGAGTACAAACTAAAATTCTTGCTATGCAGAATGGTGTCTTGCCTGGTTGGCAAAACACTTGGGTTTCGTCTCGATTTTCAAGTCACTGGTTGTTAGGCTTTTGTTTTGTCCCTTTTGTTTCAGCATAGTTGTTGTAAACTCTTTGTTTGAAATTAATACACAGGAGTAAATATCTAACAAAATGCTTAGTTTGCTGATATTAAAAAGTTTTCATAGCACTCAGTTATTCAGCAGCTGAAACAAAACAATGTGATGAGTTAAACAGTGTGACCAGCAGATTCTTAAGCAAGTCCATTGTATGAACTGCAATCATGATTTGGCAGGCTTCCCAAAAATAAGAAAATTCATTCAAAGTGCTTCTCTTGCCTGAGGGCTGTGGAACTGTAGATGTCATACTGAGGTCATTAGGAGTGGATTAATTTTATTGAGGGCTTGCCTATGAGCAAATACATGGAAAGATTTAGTAATATTAATTTAGTGCCTTGTAAGTAACAAGTAATATAGGTTTACTTACATTATTTCATTTAATGCTCCCCAAACCATAATCAGTGGATATAATTTGATTTTCAGATAATTTAAGTTTGAGGGTTTCTCTATTTCACACACACAGAATTAGCTAGATAATTTTAAATGTTTAATATAAGAGCTACCATGTGTCCCAGTTAAGGTTCTACAAAATGTATTATTTAATTTAACGTGAATCTACCTGCCATCTCTCAACTATGTGTTAAAATAATTATTCCCATTTTACAGACTATTGAACCCTAGTGAGGATAGAGTGAATTACTTAAGCAGCTTATAAGGAACAGAGCAATGATTATCCTTAGAATAGAAGCTCCAGAGTCTGAATTCTTTACACTGTACCAATGGTTGGGTGGTAACTTGAATGTTGTGGGTGAAGAGTTCATGGCTCAACCAATATCCATCCACAGCCTTGTACCAGACAGCATGTGAGTTGGGTTGGGGCAGGGTGGAGAATCTCTGTACACACAGCTCTATGCTGTGATTTGCTGTCAGCAGCTGCTCCTGTGTCTTTCTCCCTAGACTGGACTGTTTCCAAGGAAACAAGAAAAGGTATAGGGAATTTGGGTATAATATTCTGATCTTTATTGACAAGCTTAAAATGTGAACATCTTCCAATTAACTATTCTGTTCACCTATTATTTCCTGTAGCTCTAGCCCCAGTTGAATTGGGTTCTAGGGCAATTGGGTTCTAGTGCAGTCTACCAAAGTGGAGGAGGGTCTCAAGATCCTTTGTGATTGTTTCTTTGCTTTCTATATTATGTATTCATTATGCTTGTTAATGGTGTCTAAGCTGGAATTTGCAAGATTGTATTTGTTTAGGTTTGTGAATCTTGTCTCAAGAAAACAATGTTGGCCTGTTAGTAATGTATCCTTTTCCCACCAGGACCACTTCTCCAGTGAAGAAAAGCTACACTTGGCTCATTGCAGCCTAAGCTACACTTTAGTGTGGCAACATGAAAGGAAAAGGTAAAAATGCTGATATCTATTTGTATTCAAATCCCAATATTAATGTCTGTCTTTGTGTAAGTACTTCAACTGTTACTTACAACTTTACTTTCCTGCAAATAAAATGGAGATAATACAGTGACAGTGCCTAGCTGACAGGTCTTTGTGATGTTTCAATAAGGTAATATTTCAGTGTAAAGAGCTAAAGAGCAAGGCTGTACCTTATAACAATAATCTTCAATGGAACAACTTTTGGGTTGTGTAAAGCAACAGAAGAATTTGAGTAGTTGATAAACTACCAATTATTAGTTGAAAATTTGTTTATGTAAATTATGTGGAAGAATAATAGTTATATTTTGTTCCTACCTAGTAGGATCTGAGAATTCATAAGAAGTATAAGTGATAAACATGCTTAGTTAGGATTCATATACATTATAAGATTAAGTTTTCCAAAACTACACTGGTACAATGAAGAAAATTATCATTAAGCAAGATGGGAAGAATTTCAATTGATAAGATCTGGTTTTTGGTGAATGATGTCATGGGAGGGAAAGGCACACAGGCAAAAACATGATATTTATATTTAGGGAGTGATGCTATGACAAGCATCCTGCTGGGATAGAGAGTAGAAAGAGTTATACAAATTAGAACAGAACATGATCTGAGGAGGACCAAAGCCAGGAGTCACATTATAATGGCATATGAATTACTGCTGGATTGCATGAGCACTAAACATAGAAAACAATCAGAGCCAATATTCCAAGCTACTCTTTCTGTCTGTGCCCTTCTCTCCTTTCTGCATTGCCAGTATTTTTTTCTTAACTCATTTATTTCTTATCCCACTTCCACTTGCTTTTGGGATAGATGCAGTGTTGACTTTATTTCATTGAATTCTATTACCTTCAACATTAAATGCCAAGTGGACATTCAGTATTCTCATTTCCTTGAGAAATTTGCTTGTTCCTCCCACCTTTCCTTTTCAGGACATCTGTGTCACTGCCAAACTCCATATTGTTTACTTTGTTATGTACTACCTTTTGTCTGATCAGCTGTGACTAATGATTATGTATGATTATGTATGATTTTGTAATGTAAGATGTGATCCCCTAAGCATCAAAGATAATATCCTTTGGAATGGATGTGGGCCTGTCAAATGCCAAGATTTGTTTTGAGACATGGGAAAGAGTACATTGTAAAGTGTCCTTAGATTAGTAGATTAAGTTTTAGTTGAAGTCAGAGAAATAGATGTTATCTCCCAAAAATGCATCTCTAGCATTTTTGATATGATGATAAGGTATTTAAAGGTGACAGGCTGTAGCTTTTAAGGTATAGGCTATATTGAAGAGGACAGGACACAGGAACGTTCTGGCCACCTCTAATGCTGTGTGAAAGGCAAAAATCACAAGCTGGCCTTGTTGATAAATAACAACCAATAACCAGGTGCTGGTGGCCCATACCTGTAATCCTAGCTAGCTAGCCAGGAGGCTGAGATCTGAGGATTGTATTTCAAAGCCAGCCCTGGCAAGAAAGTCCAGGAAACTCTTACCTCCAATTAACCACCAGAAAACTGGAAGCGACACTGTGGCTCAAGGGGTAGAGAGCTCACCTTGTGCTCAAGAGCTCAGGGACAGCACTCAGGCCCAGAGTTCAAGCCCCATGACCACCACCACCAACAACAACAAAAAACAAAACAAAACAAAAATAACCACCAATAAGTGACATACAAGGAAGAAGCCAGCACATATACTTCCTTCTTCTTTGACTCCATTGAGAACTAGTTCAAGAATGTAGGTCAACAGTCTTTGTAGAGACAGCTTGTGTGATTGAGCACCTCACTGTGTTATGAAGCTGTGGCCAGTTCAGCAATACTGACCTGTTTTTGTTCTTGTTCTTTTGTACTATCGCTTTTCCCTTATTCTTGTTTTTCTGAGTTTAACTGTTCTGTAAAACATTAGATAGTAAGTATTTTGGTGGCTTATTTTTTTTTAAAGAATCTAGAATAAAATACCTTTACTAAATACACAGTCTCATTCTAAGCACTCTGGACACTTGTATCCAATCTGTGAAGTTCTTATCTAGTGGTTCTCAAAGAGTGACTCCTAGACCCAGCAGTACCAGCATCTCTTGGGGATTTGTAATAAACACAAGTTCTTGGGCCTCACCTCAGATCTACTACTTGGAAACTCTGGTTGATTTTGATGCATACTGATGTTTGAGGACCTTTGCTCTAGTGTAAGTACTGTACTCCCATTCTGAGATTAGCTGCCCAATTTTGTAAATAAAGTATTATTGTAACACAACTACTACCATTTGTTCACTCATAGCTTACAGTTGCTTTTGTGCCACAAAACATAATTGAATAGTTAGTCTAATATAATTACTGTGTGACCTTTTATTTAAGATGCTTACTCTAACCAACAAGTGATTTATATCCTTACCAAAGGCCGGTGGTCTTCTTTTCAAATTCAGTTGTACCATTTGTTCTACTTGTTATTATTTGACCTAATTAATTTCACCTGCACCAATGTTTTGTGAATTCAGTGACAAAATAATAAATTGGGCTATTTTATTTCCATGAAGAGTGCAAAGAATGTTTTGAAGAAACTGGTGAGTAGTACCTAGTACTTTAGAAATACATGTGTACAACAAATCTAGAAAATACCAAAAGAAAACAATGAAGCTCCTGGAGGGTTTTGCATTAAATTTCGGTTCTGATTTTGTTTTTAAGAAATGAAAACTAGAGATTGCAGAACATATTAGGGGAATGGCTTATGAAAGAATCATCATTCCGAGCTGCTAGCAAAAAGAGAAATGACAATCCTATTAAACAGTATTACTAAAGAAGTGAAATGAATATTTCAAGTGAAAGAAGCAAGTTTAGTTGTTTTGTGGTTTGCTCTTCCAATAGCCTTCTAAATCAAGTGGTCAGGATAGAAACTGAGGCAGGAAGGAAGTCTGCTTTTAGATAAATGAAAGCAAATGCCCACATCATGCCCACATGTACTTACAAGCACACTATCGCCTATCACCAGGTATATGAACATTTCTCAATTGTGTTCTTCCGAACCTATAGATCAGGATCAGCTTATTAAAGCATAGACGCTTGGAAATGTCATCAGGAACCTTCATTTGTACGGCTCCAATGTTTCCAGACATAGGCAAAAGAACTAATAGTACAGAGTAATCATCCATTTAATTATTTAAGTCAAAATCATGAAATAATATGCAGCCTAAACTCAGTGGATTATAGGAAATCAGTTAATGTTTCCCTAATTTCTTCATTAAAATGTGCTATTGTGTTTTAACAGCCTTCTTTAAATTCCTTTGGGAGGAAATGAGAACTGCATGGATAAGTTTTGGATTCGCTCCTATTTACTATAGCCTCCACTACACAGTAGACTTTAGTATTTAATAAAGTCCCAGAGTTTATACAATCCTAAAGCTGTAAAAGTATGAAATAGAGTAGAGATGGATGTATGAATGCACATATGAATGTATAATAGAATGTTAACAAAATCTTGTCCATGGCACCAAAATAGAATAGACATGAAATTTGAAAGTGAAATGCCAAATCAGGAGAAAATTTCAGTGTCAGGCACTGAGACAGGGTGGGTTGGCTCAAAATTCATGAGGGAGAGATGATGTGCAGAAAGAGTAGGGATGACCTTGAGTGCACCTCTGGAGAATCTGGTTACTGCTTGGTGACAGAGCTGTTCCAACACTAGTGCCCAATTCATACTTGGAAAGCCAAGGTAACATGATTTCTCTTGACAGTGGACCCAATCAATCATCTGCCTGAAATGGTCTTTAATGAAAGGTCAGATTTTTCCTAGACACCTCAGGGAGAAATACTTAAAAACTCAAATTGTCTCATGATGTCATAGGCATCAGTTTTCAGCTTCTGTGAGCTTACCTCATTTCCCTACACTTAACTCTATAATTGCCATTTTGCATAGCGTATACTCTACGTGGTCACATGGTTCACTGTAATCTAGGTATTAAAATGATACTAAAGTATTCACACACCTACAAATCACAGTAGCTTCCAGTGCCATGGGATTCCTATTTATTGTTCCAGACTAGCTTTCTACCTTTCTCCTTCCTGCTCATTATTATCCTCCTATTCAAGTACAGGAGAACAGAGTCAATGTGAGTGAGGTGGCCATTTTTCTCAGTGTTCTCTCTAAGAAGGTTGCCATGCCAGCTGCTCTCTGATGAAAAGCCCCTGCTTCTCAGAGCTCTCCTCCAGCCCAAGGACAGCCCCCCTGGGCTGTACTACAGGCCTTCGCACATGGCCATCTATTAAACTTCTTTGAGAGTTCCCCATCTGCTCCATGCTAACATGATGACCGAACTCTGTCATTTTGTCATTTAGCAGATATTTAACGTATAACAATGTAGTGCCTATTTAAAATGTGGTTTTCAAGTGGAGAGAAGGTCCTAAGTATCCTGAGCTCACTTTTCTTTTTATCCTTTCTAGCTTTCATGTTGCAGTTTGAGGTCTGTTTCTTACCCTATCCCAGACTTCCTGCCATCTCCCCCAACTTACCTTTGAATCCAGGCAAACCCTCAAAGTTCTGCAGGGATCACTTAGGAGACGAGGTGGTACGAAGCCGATGGAGAAGGCTCAGAGCCCTTCACCTCAGTGTCCACCAGAATAGCTTTCTTTTCATCTGTTCTTCAGGCTGAGCTTCTTTGTAAGAGTAAGTTTATAAGTTTGATAAAAAGAATTCTACTGTTGAAACTGGGTGGAAATCAGTAGGTTTAGGCCTGGAATATTCCCTTTGAAGGATAAATCAGTAATTCCAAAGGGATAATGCTCATTGAACATTACCAATTAATCCACATCATTCCCAACTAAGGCTTAGCAGCAGCTAGAGCTTTGTTGGTCTTTGTGTTCATAGAGATTCAAGAAGGTGGCATTGTTGTACTCAGGAGAAAAGCTGAGTCGTGGAGAGATGGACTCCTGTGTGAAGACAAAAAGAACTTGTGCCCATTTTCTGCCTTGCATTCAAATAACTCATTCTTTCTGTCCACCACTCTAACCTCCTTTTCGGATAAGAAAATGCAAGGTCTAAATTCCTTCTTAAAATGTAAGAAGGAAAAATGTAGCAAGAAAAGGTCAAATCAAGGACAAGAGCTGCATCCCAAGGCAGAGAATAGCTTCACACGGAAGATGTGCCTACTCCTTGCTAGAGAGATTATGCAGAACGAACTCATTGCCCTCTGTGGCTGACCTATAGCTGCCTACTCCTGAAAGCTTGGAATCTTCCCTTAAGTGTCCTTTCACCTTCACCCTCACAGCCAAGTATCAGCCATATCACCAAGAGTAGTCGCCCTGCTTCAACTATGCCTCAGTACTCTGACTGTACTCCATTCCATTCTGCCTTGGGCATTTTCTTCTCCATTTGTCCCTTGGCTTAATCATTTAGGATTGGCTTAAAAGTTTCTTCTTGAAAGGAATTTTCTTTAATCTTCTAGTATTCACTAGCTCTCCATGATCTTTTTACCATGTTCTACAGTTTTCCTTTGGCTCTTGGCATGAATTGTAACTAGAAATTTATTTGTGGTCACAGTTATATTATGTGGCTCTTCAATACATGTACCTTAGTGAGGAAATGTCACTCTTGGATTCTGACACATAGAACAGTGTGGCATATCTAAGGTACTTAGTGAATATTTATGAAACAAATGGTTTAGTTGTTCCCCCTTAACCCAAACACCTAGGCTCCCACTAGCTTCTTCCTTCCATACCTCTCAAGTCCTTCCCCACCTTCGTATGTGCACTACCTTTGCTTCACTTTATACTTCCTCATCTCTCACCTGAACAAGGTGAGAACTTCCTGACATTCCTTTTTCTTCTTCCAGGACATTGCTTTGGTCCTCTTCTACCATCCTGCCATGTAGTCCGCTCTTTTTATTTTTTTCTAGACATGTTGGATTCATTTCTGAATCTTTGGCTGCTCTTTCTTCCACTTGGTCCTACTTTTCTTTTTTCTTGCCCCCTGTTTCCAAGTTGACCCTTATTCTTTTTTTCCTTAGATGCATTCTTTGGCTCCAGCTCGTCCTCTTTGTGGCTCTGGGAATACCCCATACAGCTCTCACGCATTGTCTACTTCCTTGTTGACTGGTCTCTGTCTCTCACTAGAAAGTAAACTTGGAAAAGATGAGGATTGTATCTTTTCATGCATACTAGGATGATTTTGATGAACAAAGGTGAGGTTTTTGTTTTGGAAACAGTTGGTGGAGACAAACTGACTGCAATGAAGATTTTGATTTGGCCTTTTCTTGCTACATTTTTCCTTCTTACATTTTAAGAAGGAATTTAGACCTTGCATTTTCTTGCCTGAGAAGGAGGTTAGAGTGGTGGACAGAAAGCATGAGTTATTTGAATGCAGAGACTACTTTTACTCTTCTGGAAGCCAAAGATCTTGGGGAAAAATGATGAATATTGCTGAAAGAGGAGGAGGCATTCTTTGGAGGGCCAAGAGCGGAAGAAAGTTATTTTCTTAGTGAGAATATAGTAGAGACATGTAGATTCCCAGCCAAGAGAAAACAGCAAGACTCTAGAGGAAAATTATCTATATACTGTCTGTATTCTATATGATTCCAATCTCTGTGGACAATAGATAACACTCTCTGTCGGATTCCATATGTAAGGATTATAGAGAAAAATAGATGTAATTATATATAGAAAAATTATATATAGAAAAAATAGATGTAATTATATATAGAAAAATACATGTAATTATATATAGAAACATATTTATCTGTATATGTTTAAGAATAATATGTACTACTCATTATGTATAATGTGTACTTAGCTACAGAATATATTGTATATTCTATTTATATGTTTATATATAGGTTAATATAGACCTATGTAAACATATAAAACACTAAATACCTTTTTCTTTAAAAGTTTTTTTTTAATTTCTTTTAAGACTCCCCATAGATGTGCTGTTTATGAAGCAGCTTTCCCTAGGTTTCTGGGTATGGTCTTTAGAAAGAAGCAGGACTGTAAGATTTTTTTTTTAATTGTTAGAATAAACCTGGTTTTGTCCCATTTTCCAGAATGAGAAATTAAGGACTAGAGCAGTTGGAATATAAACAAAAAGCCACAGAATGAAGTGAACTTATCTGGAAACAAAACATCTAAGGAGTGTGTTGCTTGTTCTATAATCACCCAAATGTTGTTTTGTTTTTGGATAATTAGACCCATTTGGCCTGTCAGTAGTTTACTTGTTTACTTATAAACATTTGTTTTATGACTATTAGTACTGGCCTTGACACTGGGGATTCATAGATGAATAGAACTGAAATGCAGCACATTTGAGACCAGGGATCGGCGTTTTAGTTACAAGCTTTATTTGTAGGATGGAATGTCTTACTCCTTTTTTTTCCAGAAGAGGTTTATTTCCTCCACAGGGAATAAAGGATAGCTAGAGGGTAGTTCTGGCCATACTTTTTGGTGACACATTTACATGGGGATAATTCTTTTATCTTGTGGTAACATCAATGATTGACACAACAGGACAAGCTCTTCAGGAGCAGGATTAGGTATGACATGCCTCCATTATCATCCTTCTTCCTTAAACCATCTTTCCACACAGAAGAAAGTGAGATGTGTCCGTGTGTGTATGTATATGTATCTTCTGGTTACTGAGGTAGAGTCAAAGATTAATCCCATTTACTTACTGAAGATGATTCACACTTCTGATGCCTACTGGCATTTATTTCTTTGAAGAATTGATGGAAATAATTTGCAAAGGCATACTCAATGTTCTGGCTATAGGAATTTCTGGATATTGAACAGTGTATTTATAAAGCATCCTCAAAGTGCCCTATGACACTAGCTTTACCTACAACCTGAAAGCAAAATGACTTGATCTGTGTGGAATAGATTTCCAGACAAGAGCTCAGTTTGAATTTTGCTATGTGTCTTCAATGATTACATTATTTAAATTTTTCAGAAGGAAAACTGAGATGTTAAACAGAAGTCCAGTCCTTAAATTTTTAAAAATGGAAAAGACTTTGACCTTCATCATAAATTGCTGACTTAATTAGAATCCTTGTCCCCAAAGGTACTAATCAAGTACTTTGCCCCTGAAGGTATCAATTTTGAACTTCCTAGATCACTAATTTTTTGTTGTTCTTTATTTCTTTCTAAACACATGCTATTAGGTTAAAAAAGCAAACCCATAAAACAATAACAAAAAGAATCAAGATTGTGCTAGTTCTAGGGTACTCTGATTTGTAAACAAAATGTTACATGCTATATAGTACATATATCAGTTATCATCAACATTACAGTACTGTTTTAAGTAGAACATCAAGATCTGTACTGACTACATTAATTTCTTATTTATTCCTTTAACAGTAAACTTAGTATCAAAACATTGAAACATTGCTATTATTTATGCATGCGTTTTCTCACTTTTTACCTCTTGGAGTAGCACTCATCTGCTGTAATGGAAAACTAATTACTGGTAGCATCAGTGTCAGATAAAAATAACTCAGTGCCATATTCTTATTTATGAATCACAATAGTAATATACCTTAAAATATTTATTTTCCTCTGGGGGGAAAATAACATATGGTAACATTAAAGCTGAAAATACTGCTTGCCTTTTCAGAGCATTGATTCATTGCCTTCTTCTTTTTCTTCTTTTCTTTTTGAAGCCTAAACCACTGTAATTCTCCTTTAACTGGTCTTCCCACTGGGCAAATTTAACCTCCAAATGGTGTAAAGCTCTGCAGCTCATCTTTCCATTTAGAAAAGAGCTAAATCTGCATATATTTTCTTCACGGAAGAATTTACCTTGCCTTCCAGGAAAGCTCTGCAGTGATTTTAAAAATGTTATCACAAAGTCTTTATAGCCTTCTGAGTTCTGACTTCTACCTCCAGGACCTGCAGATAGCACATGCCCACAGCTGCCACACCAAGGCTTTCTTAAGGATTCTTAACGTTAGTCAGATTGGTTTCAGTGTTAAAGCTTTTGCATTTGTTGTTCTGACACTTGGAGTATTTATCTTTTAGCCAGGGAATACATGCCAGTCTGTTTTTAAGTTTCAAATTAAGATAAAAAGACTCTTTATCTTATGGAGCTTTGAGGGTGCTTACTGAGCTTCCAGTGTCCTGTTATTCCTTCTAGTCTCTTTTTTCTTCTTTCCTTCCTTTTTTCTCTCTCCCCTTCCTTCCTTCCTCCCCTCCCTTCTTCTCTCCCTTTCCTCTATCTCTCTCTTTCTTTCTTTTCTTTTTAAGTTAGAGATATTCAAGAGGTAAGAAGTAGTGTGTTAAGCTCAAGTCTAGATTACATTTTTTATGGGCTTTTGCAGGTGATATTCCAAATGTTTTCTTAGCCAAGAGTTATAGCATTGGATGAGTACATTGCAGAATTCATGAAAAATACCAGAACAGTAGCAGCTTCATTTAGTTCAGGGTAAGATGTGGAAAACATTGCTGAAGGCATTTTTTCACTTTGATTGACATTAATCTCTGATCACAAGGTTTGCAAACTCCATCCAAAGACCCAAATCAATAGTCATATGTATCATTCATCCTTTGAGTTTATGTGTCCCTATCACCTTAAAGAAACTTTCCTGAGCCCACCCCACACACCCAATTGAAGCCTTCTTCTCTGTTAACTGGATACCTCTTTTTTTTTTGGTGCTGGGACCTTGAGCATTATCCCTTATTTTTTTTGTGCTCATGGGTAGTACCCTACTACCTGAGCCATACCTACACTTTTGACTTATTTGATATTTGATTAGTGATAAGAGTCTTATGGACCTTCCTGCCCACACTGGCTTAGAACCATGATCCTCAGATCTCAGCCCCCTGAGTAACCAGGATTACAGGTGAGAGCCACCAGTGCTAGGTTTACACACCTCTTTTACCCCTTGTCAGTAATGCTGTGCTCACCTGTCCAATGTATTGTTTTCCTCAACAGAATGTCAGCACTTGGGGATATAGATCTCCTCTTGTATATCTGATCTGTAAAGTCCAAGAACCCCTCTCATGGTTTGAAGCCAAATTGTGGGTTTTTCAAGTGGTCAATATGCAGTAAAATGGAAGAGATACTACTTTAGAAATGTAGCTTGAGAGACGTGCTGCTTAAGAGATGGAGACATGAACAGTTCAAATATTTGTGGGCAATAAGAGGCATATAGATACTGGGGATTTCTAGCTTCTGTTAGGTCTGTTCTCTTTGGCCATTTAGGACCAATTTAAGACATGACAGCTGGAATGCACCTCTGATAACAATTCTGTTGCCCAGATGTGTCAAGTTGTTGTTTGAGTGCAGCTAGCTGCATAACTCCTTTTGCCATCTTCTCTGGAGCAAGCCCCTGGCTCTTGGGTCACTCACACAGACTCTGTTTGCCCTCTTTCTAGAAGATGGTCTTTGTCCAAAAAAGACAGTCCCAGATGTGCTATTTGGGATCTGCGATTTGACTAGAGTGCTTACATGTCTAATTCTACTTCCACATTAAAGTAATAGGGCTTGATAGACCTAATTCAACAGTTTTCAAGAATTAAGTGGGTCACATTCATTCTGATGGTGTGTTCATTTGTCTATCTTCAATGAAAGCTTGTTCGCTTAAGGCATACCTCCTATATACTCACTACCAGAAGGAGGGTGCACAACATTACTCTGATTGCTTGTGTGTCTTTACAATCGTGGCTGCACTGGGTGTCTCTTTGGCTTCTTCTTACTGAATCCCTGTGTGTCTGTAGAGCAGGGTTCTGGTCAGAGGGTACTTAACTTCATTGTGAACTTCTTGGGAGACATGCAGTTTGATTGTAGTGATGGTCTTTGGCAGCTTTGGGGTAGGGACTTGGGGAGGATGGATGGTTTGAGGTATCATACTGAGCAATGCTTTTTATCCAGTTCTGCTTACCAAGGAGGAATAAGAACAAGATCAACCCAGATGCCCCTCAGTAGATGAATGAATCAAGAAAATGTGGTATATATACACAGTGGAATTCTATGCCTCCATCAGAAAGAATGACATTGCCCCATTTGTTAGGAAATGGAAAGACCTGGAAAAAATTATATTAAGTGAAATAAGCCAGGCCCAAAGAAACATAGGCCCCATGGTTTCCCTTATTTGCAACAACTAGTATATGTCTGAGTCAAGCAGAAAAGGTCAGATAAGTTGATGTTAGGGAAATGAACCCTAAGATATGTATTCAAATGTTTTTTTTCTTTCATGTGATTGTTTCTAACATATTTATAAGATGTTTTCTTTGTTGCTTTGTATGCCCCTCCCCCATGGTATAACCCCTGCTTTCACTGTATTTGATGTCGGTATAATTTGTGGAAGGGAAGGGAAAAAACAAATCGTTTAAATAGGGATACAGGTGGACCCATTGCAACAATGAGATGTACAAGTCGTTATGTCGAAAACGAACTTTACAACTTTGATGGGGGGGGGACGGGAGGAGGACTGAGTGGGGTGATGGGAAGGGATGGGAAAGGGAAACAAAGGAGGAGGCTACACTGCTTGATAAGAAATGTGCTCGTTATCTTGCCCATGTAATTGTAACACCTCTGTACAGTATTTTCACAATAAAAAAAGCTTCAAGTGATTTGGTGTCAGAAGTCAGTGGGCAGATCATATTCATTGCTAAACAGACAGTGATTTGATCCCAAGTCCAGGAAGCCTGAGTAGCCTAGATGCCAGGGAGAAGGCTGTTCATATCTTGCCATGTTGCTGACTTGGCCTGAAGTCTGTGACTCTGTTCTTAGGCACTAAAGGGACTTCTCAGAGAAATTGGGTCAAATCAACTTGAAAAATTGCAGAAGGAAGCAATGCAAAGGATTATAGACAGCCAGTGCAGGTAGGAAGAGTTTGCTGTAGAGCTCCCTCAGATTCTAATTAGGAAAACAAAACCCTACATGAAGAGAATATGTCTCTGTATCTACTCTTCCTTCTTTCAGTGTCAACCAGTTGAATACTAAATAAACATTTGACCATGGAAGCCATGGATTTTTGTCAGAAGAAATATACTGTGTATGTCAGAAAGGAGTTAAATGTGAGCTAGAAGGGCTGATCAATAATAAGGCCTTCCTCTGCAGGAGGTCCAGACAACATGTTTTGGAACAACTTCTGAGGATCAGGACTTAGACCTAGATACAAAATACAGAGGCTCAGCTACTAAAATGGGTCAGGGGATTGAGTCTTATCCATAACATATAAACACAGCCCTAGTCACTGGAAAGTACTCAAAAATTCAGAATAGACATTCTTGCCTGGTCCCTACTGAATGTTAGGTGGTAATGTTGTATCCATTTAAAATGAAAGCAGTGATTTCATATGCTAAGTAGTTCCATAAGATTTCAGTTCAGATGCATGTAAGTAATAAGGAAGTTTTTTGGTGTGTGTCTTTAAGAGTAGCTCTTTGGAAATGCAATGCCCATATTTGTGACTTAGGTATTTCTAAATTCAGGAAATAATTAGGCAACTTTTACTTTATCTGCCTGCTAGACATAAGCTGTAAGTGATCATCATCTATCAAGAAAAGACATTTTAAAGTCAGCAGGCCCAAGGATATATTGAATTTGCAACCCTATAACATTTATATCTGGCTTATTACATAAGGGAATTAATACAAAATAATATTATCAGTTTCTTTCTCTATTGTCAGTCATATTAAACCTTTATAATACCCTTTGAAGGATCAGTTGGGAAACTAGGGACCTCTATCAAACTTTAATTATTGTTTCATTTTAAAACAGGAGAAAATTATGTGGCTAGATCTTAAAGATAAAAGACATTTATACTAATTTGGTCTTTTGTAGTAATTTATTTTAGAATTCTCAGTAGTAATATTAATCTTCAGTAACTTATTTGAGGTGATATTATATTTCAAAAGTATTTTTGAGAGATTATTATTGCAGTCTTGAGGGAATTATCTGTCTTAATTTGAATGCTGGGTATTATAAAATTGGCAATTTTACAAAGCAAAAAGAATTTCTGCTGTCTTAAAAGTTTTACCAAAATTATTGGCATTTATTAAGTTAATTTTATTAATTTCTTATTAGTGAAGGTAAAGGTAAATCTTTCATGATATTTTGAATTTTCACATGGTATTCTGGAATTGAAATCATTTTAAATGTAAGCTTTCCTAATCATGACTTTAAAACAAAACAAAAAGAACATACCTAATTATGACCTTACTTCAGTTAATGACATTGTTTTACATTTGAATATTATTCTAAGAAAATATTACCTGAGAAAAAGATGAAGTTAGCTATTAGAGGAATGTGGAACCCATTTAGTGATAATTTTTTGGTAAGATCTAAGGAGCATCCTTTAAAGTTAGCCGGAGGTGAAGAGCATACTTTAAAGTTAGCAACAGTATTGAAGTCCATGCCACACTTACCTTCAGTTAGCCCCCAGAAAAACCGTAAGTAGAACTGTGGCTCAAGTGAGCTGTGAGTGAAAAACCTTGCACTCAGGCCCTGAGTTCAAGCTCCAGTACTAGCACAAAAGAAGAAAAAAGCCCCTGTAAAATTAGTAGTACTTAGGAGAAGTGAAGTTCACAGAGAAAGTGTCAACTCACACAATCCTCCCCTTAGTGTCAGTAGGTAAGGGCCTGCTTTACATACCAAGTAATTCCATGTAGTTTCACTACCCTGCAAAGTTTTAAATGGTAAAACATTCCCTGTGAAAAAGAGTTTTTGTCGATTGTGGGGCTTGAACTCAGAGCCTGGGCGCTGTCCCTGAGCCTCTTTGGGCTCAAGGCTGGTGCTCTCCATTTGAGCCACAGTGCCACTTGCGGTTTTTGAGTGGTTAGTTGGAGATGAGAGGCTCATGGGGACTTTTCTGCCCAGGCTGGCTTCCAACCACAATCCTCAGATCTCAGCCACTTGAGTAGTAGGATTACAGGCGTGAGCCACTGGTACTGGCTTGAAAAAGATGGAAGGGATGGGAAGGGGAAACAAAGGAGGCAGCAACAATGCTTGATAAGAAATGCACTCATTACCTTGCCCATGCAATTGTAACCCCTCTGTACAGTATTTTCACAATAAAAAAAATCTTTAAAAAAAAAAAGAGAGATTTGGATATAACGCACGCAGACTTATATCTGGGTCTAATACACAGTGGATCTGTGGAGTTCAGTTTTCTTCTCTTCTCTGTCCACTTGTTTTTCCCTGTTATTGTATTGATTACTTTGAGAGGTACAGGATGGGTTTGACTTTCCTCCACAACATAAACTGTAAAATGTCCATCTTCTGTGGGGAGAGACACAGCTTTCTTTGGCCTTAGGTAAACTAGACCTATAGTTTAAACTAGAAGTACTTCTGTCAGCTAAAGATGCAAACCCTTTCTTTTAGCCTTTAATAATTCTTGAGTATCCATCTGAGTTTTGAGGTTATTGAGAGGTATGAGGAGCTTCACGGCCATTAGTGGATTGATAGTAAGCAAAGATTACTTACAACTGTGATAATTTATAAAACATTGCATAAAAATTAAAATCACAATCTTTTGATTACTAAAGATACATGCTTAGATAGTCTGGATAATTCATAATTCACTTTTGGTGGTCCATAATCTTTAGAATATGGGAACAACTGATAAGCTGTTTCCAATGGCAAGGGATTGTGTATGCAAGGCAGCAAATAATGTTATCCTGATTTGTGTTTTCATTGTTACATGACCTTACAAGCAAACAAGTGTTCTTTACCAGAATGACATTGTGTGGTTGTGTTCAGAGTTTTGAGAATTTGATATTCACTTAAGAAGTAGGTTATTACCTTACTCATGTAACTGTAACCCCTCTGTACAGTATGTTTACAATAAAACACACACACATACATAAAGAAAAAAGAATAAGCAGGTTAGACCTCCAGCTGTTTCTTTAAAAAAAAATTCTGGTTAAACCTATAGGTACTTCCTATTTACTTTCCAAAGTGAAAGACTTCAGTGCTGCCTGTGAATGTCTGTCTTACTGTTTTGTAGTTTGTTTACAATGTTATGCCTGTCCCTTGCAGCAACATAGTACACTTCATTCAGACCTTTGGCAAAGATAAAACCATGTACCATGCCAAGCTTTTATTTAAGTCAATTGAAGCCGGGTGCCAGTGGCTCATACCTGTAATCCTAGCTACTCAGGAGGCTGAGATCTAAGGATTGTGATTTGAAGCTAGCACAGGCAAGAAATTCCCTGAGACTCTTACCTCCAATAAACTACTCAAAAAAAAGCTGGAAGTGGCATGGTGGTTCAAGGGGTAGATTGTTTACCTTGAACAAAAGGAGCTCAAGGACAGTGCCTAGGCCCAGTGTTCAAGCCCCTGAACTGTAAAAAAAAAAAAAAAAGTCAATTGGAGAGTGATAATGGTATTTGTTTTATATTTACTGGATCTTAAGTGCACAGATTGCATTGGGATCCTTGAGAGATGTCATGGAATGGTAGCTTGCAGTGACATTGGGTTCATCTATGACCAGGTTATTTCTAAAGATACTGTAGGAATGCTATTTGTGCCATGCTATTCTGCCTTCAAGCACTAAAGAACTCTTATCTTCTGGGAGTCTTGGCCCCCGTCATCTGGCATTTATCCTTATTGTTCAGTCATGTGCTTTTCCTTGTTGGTTTATGTAAGTTTTGTTGTTTGCCTTGACCTAGGGAAACAAACTATTTTAGCTCCAGATCTATTCTAGAAATTTAAAGAAATCTCTATTAAGACTATGTCACAGTCTTTTAACCCCAGCTACTCAGGAAGCAGAATTAAAAAAAAAAATCATGGTCTGAGTTTGGCTTGTGCAAAAGCATAAGACCCTATTGGAAAAACTTAAGAAATGATGACGAGGGGAAGGCTCAAGTGGTAGAGAGCTTGCCAAGAAAACATCTAGTACTGCCAAATAAAATAAAATAAAAAGGAAGAAGGGAGGAAAAGGAGAAGGAGGAGAAGGAAAAGGAGGAACAAAAGGAACAGGAGGAGGAGAATGGGGAGGAAAGACTATACTGTTAGTCTTTAGCTCTTCCCTTGCTGTCCCACATTCTTTACCTTTTTTTTTTTTTTTTTTTTGCTTTTGACAGTATTAGGAATTGACCTTGCCTTGAGCTAGTTAGAAGACCCTCTTCCATTTGAGCCGCTCCTCCGGCCTCCTTTTTCACTGGCTGTTTTTGATATAGCCTCTCATTTTATGCCCAGGCAGGCCTTGTCTGAGATCCTCCTACTTAGGCTTCTCCATGTCACTGAAGATCACATGCATACCACTGTGCCCAGCCATTGGTTGAGATGGAGTCTTGTGAACTTATTTTGCCTGGATTGGCTTTGAAACTGGATCTCTGATTTTGCCTTCCAAGTAGTTAGGATTACAGGCTTGCTCTGTTTCCTTCCTTCATTTTTCAAATATGAAATACTTTCCAGTAAATCTCTTCACACAGATCTCCATCTCAGAGTCTGTGCCTTAACAACATTCATTCATTTGCTTATTTGTTCATCTGTTTACTTATCTATCCATCCATCTATCCCCCATCCTTCCTTCCAACATTCATATGTTCATGCACCAAATACCAATTTTCTAAAATGTCAGGAGTAAGAAAATAACCTAGAACGTATAGTTAGGTAGTCATGTGATAGTGACAGAGAAAAAAGGGAAGAAGAAATAGTGAATAATTAAACATCTAAGGTGTGAACTATTTTAAAAGGTTTATTAAAATCCTGCTTAGGCATCCAGTGTGCATCTTGAAAATAAGAAACTATATTTGCACTGTAATTGCTTGAATCATACATCTCTTATCTTGATTAGCAATTTCAATCAACCAAGGCATTACTGAGCATTTTAAAATAAAAAGCTGCATATTTCTTAAGAGAAGTCCTCTATTCAACCTTTCTATTTTCTAAACAATTTTGATTTGCTAGATTTGGGTAATATTTCTTATGAAACTATGAATGCTTCTAAAGTACACAACTCTGCAAATAGAAATAAGATGAAGTACTTACGATATTTCTACATAGAAGTATAAAGGTATTCAATGTTTATTTTAGTATTCGTTGCTCTATAAACTTACTTCCCTTTTGCTGGCATGTTTACCAAGGTTTAATTTATTACATATCAAAGTTGCCAAAAAACCAAAAACCCCAAAACCACCACAACAAACCACTGGCTTGGTCAGATAGCTGAAAAGGTTAAGTTTACAGAAGGCCTCAGAAGAAACATGGAGTGTTATTTCAAGGGTCACATCTGAAAGTGGTCACTTCTTAAAGGTAGAGTGAGGAACTAGTGAAAGCAAAGTCTGGTTTCTATCTTAAAGGTCTTGCAAATTTCTGTTCTAGAAAGCATGACATCTTCTGTAGCATTTCAGTATCAGTGGTCTTCATCTGTTGCTTTTGTTGGATTTCTTTATTACCCAAAGCCCACTTTGTCCCTGTGGGATCTTGCCTGCTGTCCTGCCAAAGAAGTTGCCCTCTTGAATCACAAAAGCTAAAGCCAGTCAAAAGAGGCTTCATCACCATATTTACACAGAAATACACTATCAGAAATTACAGAAAATGCTTTTGCTTCTAACGGCTGTAAGCCGCTGTTGCCCTACTTGCCATCTGGTGACATGTTTTCCTTTTGTCTTCCTTTACAGACCATGTGGTTGCTTGCAACCCTCTCTCCTACCCACCTTCCCTCCCTCTTCCTCTCCCTCCCCCTCTCCCTCTCCCTGTTCCTCTCCCTCCTCTCCCTTTCTCTCCCTCCCCCTCTCCCTCTCCCTGTTCCTCTCCCTCCTCTCCCTCTCTCTCTCTCTCTCTCCTCCCCTCTCTCTCTTTCTCCTTTCATTTTTACCACTGTCTTGTCCACTCATTCCAATCCTCATTGCCTTCTCAACTCCCTTTCCTGCTGCTTTCCTTACAGAGAACATTGTTAGTCTCCATCATTAATGTATGGAAAGTATTCTGAAATCCTAGACAGAGAAGTGACATGTACTTTTATTCTGATCAACATTTGAAGGCCACACTAGAATGATTCAGGAAGAGAAACAAAAAAGAAAAAAAAACCCACAGTTACCCTTCCTGTGACAAGTTGCTATTTAATGAGAAGCACTCTTAATCAATCATGTTTATTAACTTACTATGAATTTACTTGGCATTATCAAGCTATCCTTATAATATTCAAATATAACAACATTTGTAAGATAGTTTTTAAAGACTTTGGAATCAAAGCCAAACATGGGCATTTTAACTGAATATGTTTTTTACATAATGCATAAATATAAATAGCTTATTTAATATTTGGATTCACATCTTCCCCCACCCTGTCCAATTTATTACTCAGAATGTCACCTAGAAAAATCACAGGGCAGTTAGCTAATTACTGTACCATTTGATGGTACTTTATAATAACATGAGAAGAAGCTTGTAGCTACTGAAATTTATTTTTTAAAAAATAATTTAAAATAGACAGATGTTTGATTACCCTAAAATAGATCTTGGCCAACAAATCAAATTTGTTATTCCGCCTACTCATCTTGAAATTTCTGAAAAAACAAAACCAAATAAAAAAGGAAATCAAATGGATTTAGTGAACATATTTGCATTCAAGAATATTTCTGGATCTTGTCTACTGTACTTGATATCAGAAAGTAACTTTTAATTTCTAAATTTAGAATAGTGAGTAGATTGATACAGAGAAGCATATGTGGATAACTCACCTACCTATTCAGAAGAACACTCATCATTCATGACAGGATGGTTTTCTTTGTAAAAAATCTCCAGAATTCCAGGTAAGATAGAAAGTTTTGAATCAAAGGGTTTATTTTCGTTATTCTTATCCATTTCTTGGAAACAGTTTCTCAAAATGCATCCTATGAATGGGCCTAGTTCAGATATCCTGTAAGAAATTCAGATTCCTGGTCTTACCCAGACACAACTGAAACAGACTCTCTGAGAGCCAGATGTGGGAATATCACCAGATGCAGGTGAAGGTTGGTGATGTTTCCCTTTAAAAGGAGGGACTCTTCAATTAGGGTCCTTGATTTTGATCATGGAATAAGAATTTCTGGACAAGTCATAATGGTAAGAAAACATGGAGCTTTATTGAATAGGCAAGTGAGCAAGCAAACAAGCAAGTAGGCATGCAGACAAACAGGCATGCAGAAAATCAGAGGCATATTCTAGCAGAGTTTTGATGTTCTAAAGGAGAGACACACAGCTCTTTGGCTTTTAGAGATATTTATAAGGTAAAGGTCAGGAGTCCGACTTAAAGATAGGAAAATATAGGAGTTTATTTTTGCTCTCAATCACTCTTGGTGTTATTACCCTTTCTAAGTTCCTGGCTCTTGTTTACCATTTTGGTTGTTTACATTTTGGGGGAGCATTTCTCTCAGGAAGAGATGTATCCTGCCAAACAAATGTGAATTCTTGTGATGAGAAATGCATTTTTCAGAAAGGAATACATCCTGTTGTCTCTTTTTGAAGCAAAGATAGTGCTTGGATGTTTCTAAATACCATGTTTCTGAGTTGTTTTCACCAGGCCTTATTTTCCTCAATTTATCCTGCCTCAAAAATAAGCATTCCAGTGCACTCACTGGGTGATTTAGATGCACTTTAGTGTTTGAGAGGACATGGTTCCAAAGCACATATGCCCATTCTAGTTGCCTTTATTTATGGCATTCTCTTAAATGATAAGGTTAAACTATCTTTTCCTATCCCTTGCTCTCACGCTGAGGTTTTCTGTTATACTAGGTTATAAAGTTACTTGTTTTAATCACATTCTTTCATTTTGACCAATTGTTAGAGTGGGAATACTAAGGATTTTGGGGTGGAGCAGGTAGGAGCCCAATTTTAATCTCTTCTGACTTCTCTGTGAGTTTCTTTGGACCATTATTTGGGGTAGGGGTCATAGTTTGTTTTTTATTTTTGTTTTGTTTTTTTAAAAAGCAGTTTGAACGTATTTATAAGGTACCACTTGATTTTTGTGTTGCTTAGTATGTCCCTTCCCCATGGTATAACCCTTGTTTTCACTGTATTTGATATTGGTATAATTTGGGGAGCAGAAGGGAAAAAACAAATTGTTTAAATAGGGATACAGGTTGACCCATTGCTGTGTCAAAAAAACGAACTTTACAATTTAGGTGGGACTGGGGTTGGGAGGATGTCGTTGTGGAGATGGGAGGGAAGGGATAGTAGGGAAAAAACAAAGAAGGAGGCAACAACGCTTGAGAAGAAATGTAATCATTACCTTGCTATGTGATTGTAACCCCTCTGTACAGTATTTTCACAATAACAACTTAGTTTTAAAAAACCAGTTTGTATTTTATTGTTCTTCTTACCCTTTTGAGTTTTCTGTCCTTTATCCATTAAAAAATTGGGGGAGGGGAGAGAATGATGCTAACTTGGCAGACTGCATGAGAGCTAAATAAAAGGATACACCCCAAAGTCTTGGTATACTTAGTGCTAACCATCATCATCATCATCATCATCATCATCATCATCATCATCATCATCATCATCATTTGGCTTTATGCCTGGGATAGAGATGTTTCACTGTGTTGAGCTGGGGCAGAGGGATCTAGATAAACTTGATGATGTTGCTCATAGAGTTAATCTTTTGTCATTCAGCACTGAATCCTTCTGAATACACTAGTCATGCATAATTAGAATCCTCTGTCTGTGTTCCATCTAGATCCATCAGTGTTCTTTTGGCCTGTTGGCTCCTATGCTTATTGGCCACTTTAGTGAGTTTTGTTTCTAATGAGTCATATCTGTGGCTTGCTTCTGATACCTGCCCCGCCTTGTTGTGATAGGGCTGGCTTATTGGTCTCTATACCCAGAGAGCAAACTGGAACAAAAGTTTATATCCACCTCCCTATTTCCCCAACCAGTAATTGGTGCATGAATGTGTAAGTCCATCATATTTGCCTAAAGGTAGTGAAGCCAGATAGACTAGGGAAAAATGAGGTGTGGTCTATCAGTATTATGTCCAACATTGGTCCTCAGCTCCACCCAAACCTGAGCTCCTCTTAGCCCTGGAGTTCCCGCCATACAGCTGATTCCTCTCTCTCTCTACCCAGACCCACCTGACCACCCATCTACCATACTTCCTGCCCCCAGACGGACAGGTGCCATATGCTCCCTCTTAGGGAAATATGGCTCCTCTAATAAACCTTGTAATAATCTTTCTCATGTGCCTGCCTGCCTCTTCATGGTCCCTTGGAATGGGTGTGAAGGATCCTTTTAAGCTCAGCTTACAGCAAATACAGGAGATATTCCTTCATGTACTTCCCTTAAGAGAAAGGGACCAAAGTCATTTTAGGGGAAATGAAGCAGGATTACTTAAGGAAACTGAGGCCTGGTGAAGGCAACTCAGAAATACTGTATTTAGAAGCATAGATGTGCCATCTTTGCTCCAAAGAGAGACAACAGGATGCATTCCTTCCTGAAAGATGCATTCCTTACCCCCAAATTAACAGTTGTCTGACAGGATATATGCCTTTCTGAGAAAAATGCTTCCCTAAAACCTAAGCACCTTCCTTATGTCAAGGATGAGGATCTGTTTTATGGCAGGAAGGAAAAAAATCAAAACATCCAGAAACTCAGAAAACAACACCAGGAATGATTAGAGCAAAGATGAAACACCTATCTTTGTATAACTTTGAAGTCAGACCCCTGCCTTATCATATAAATAACCCAACAGCCAATGAGCGGTGTGTGTGTCTCCATCCCCCTGTGAATGTACCCATACTCTATTAGAGTGTGCTCCTGCCCTTCTGTCTGTTTTTATGCCTGCTTGTATACTTACTCAAGCTCCATCAAGTTTTCTTACCATAGTGACATGTCCAGAAATTCTTTCGGTGATCAAAGAAGTGAAGAGTTTCTACATATAAAGCGCAACTGCACTAATCCTCACCTGTGTCTGGTGACAGTAGGACCAACTCTAAAGTGTAAGTTGCTCTCTTGTATTTATTTTAGAATCAAACATTGCTGCCTTAATTTGAAATCTGTTTGCTTCTCTTCATTGCTGCCCATTCCTGCTTTGGTACATTCCTTATAAAAATCACTCTGAGCTGGGTGCTGGTAGCTCACGCTTATAAGCCTAGATACTCAGGAGGCTGAGATCTGAAGATTGTGGTTCAAAGCCAGCCCAAGGAGGAAGGGCCATGAGATTCTTACTGCCAATAAACCCCCAGAAAACTGGAAGTGGTACTGTGGCTCAAGTGGCAGAGTGTTAGCTTTGAGCTGAAGAGCTGAGGGACAGTGCCCAGGCCCAGAGTTCAAGCCCCATGACTGACCAAAAAAAAAAAAATCGCTCACAGAAACTTTCATCCCAATGCCTATTTTGGGGTTACTCACTAAAGTATAGTCACACATAGACCTGGTGGTCATACATGATTGGAATCTGCAGACTGTTCTTGATTTCCAGCAGTACTACAAAGCATCCTAAGGTGAAACATTAACTTGTTACCACATTTGTGTTTGAGGGTTTAGAACAAGGGGGAGAAGAGTCCATGTAGTAAATACAAGGTTCAGCGAAAGGAGATTGCCACGTGGTTCTGGCAGAAAAGAGTTTTTTGAGATGGAGAACACACCTACCCTGCACAAGATGGAGGTGTGGGGGGGGGAAGGGTTCAAGGGAAAGGCTGCAAGGGGGAAAGGGGAGAAAAGGGGTGGAACTAATGATGAGACTGCTACATAAGGAGAGGACAGGGAGGAGTTGTGGTAAGAGTGAAGTCCTTAGAGCCTGGGGGACCTCCCACTCTCCCTCCCTCCCTCGTGCCAACAGGGAAGCGGACATTTTTCCTGGGTGGACCTAACAGTAAATAGTTTGGCTTTGCAGGCCATAGTACTGATGATAATACGACACATTGCTGAGCCCTGGTGTGGAGCATATTTCCCCTTGACTTCACTTCTGATTCACCTGAATATTTGACCTGGCTTTTGATTACTAGGCTAGTCCGGGGCTTTCTTAGAAGGCATGGTGAACCCTCCAGTACTTTTAACTTGTGGGAACAGTATTGTTGCTGACATTTAGGTCATTTCCCATGTTATAATTTTTGTTTGGTTTTTAATTTCTATCATTTGTATTGTAATAGCTCCACAACCGTGTGCCTATCAGCAGGGCAAAACTTAGATCTGTGAATTCTTGTGGAAAGCAAGCAATACCAGCAGTCAAAAGAATCATTTGTATTTTCTCGTCTTTGCTTTATTGTTTTGCTTCAGATTAGCAGTCTTCAGTGGATCACTGACATTAATCCTACTTTGATATCAGTACATTTACTAGACTATAGAAATGTAGCATTAGCTGAGGTAAGAAAGGCTTATTTACATTCAATATTTCCTGTCCTCTTTGTAATTTTCTCTTTTCATGGCAAAGGCAGAATATTTACATTAAAAACCCATCAGTAACCTTAGCAGGCAAAGATACATAAAATCAGGATGCAACCTAAGAATGTGTGATACAGTAAGCCTGTATCAGACAAATTTTAGAGCAGTAATGGAAAGAAAAGCCATACAACCTATTTGGACAAGGAAAGCTGATAGAAGCTGCCTGGTCTCCAGCTTTGTCTTGATGAGCAAAATCATTACTTAAGGAATGAGAGAAAGTCATAAATATTTGCGGTTTAAGTCATTGCAACAAAGGAGTTGGGGCTGGTGATTGAGGTGCCTTGTAATATATATAGAAATAAAGTTTTCCTCAAAAACTGAGTTTATTGTTATATAATATAAATTTGTCATCAAAAGAATTATTTTTTGTATTCCCATGAAAATTAATACTGGATTATATCACCTATAGACTAGAATGCATGACACTAAGATAAAATTTGCACTGTAGATGAATTTATAACCCTCTCAATATGTCTTGTATATGTTAGAAGAATAGGGAGGTTCAGATTTATCTTCTGAGAAGCTCCTAGGGTTGTTACATTTTCCAGCTTAATTCATACTGAAATATGTTCTTGAAAGGTCAGCACCTCGGAAGCTTCACAATGGTTCTAGTCATTTGGCAAGGAGGTTTGGTGGGTAGACTCAAAAACAGAGATAGCCTGTTCCAGGCCATCTCTTCTAGTGCCATTTAAACCAAAATCACAGTTCCAAAGATGTACCTTGAAATCCCTAAATGATTTTGGAGTAAGAAATACTAAAGTGTCTCTCTTTTAGTCTGTTTCAGTTGGACTCTTAAAAATCAAAACCAAAGTCTTACAAATCAAAACCAAGTTTTACAGAAATGTAGATGGAAGCAAAATAGGAATAACGTGGGTAAAATCCCTTTATTAATTTGACATCTGTTTTTTTTTTCTTTTGTCAGTCACAGGGCTTGAATTCAGGGCCTGGGTGCTGTCCCTGAGCTTTTATGCTCAAGGTTAGTACTCTACCACTTTGAGCCACAGCTCCACTTCTGGTTTTCTGGTACCTAATAGGAGATAAGTGTCTCACCCAGACTTTCCTGCCTGGGCTGGTTTGAACCACGATCCTCAGATCTTAGCATCTTGAGTAGCTAGGATTGCAGCATGAGCAGCATGACTTTTTCTCCATTAAAAATTATCATGTTTAAAAATTAAAGCTTCCTTAAGTGAAAGATATGGCAGTGAGTATATATGTAAATGAATTGTTGTTTATTACTGTAATATATTGCCATACTCAGATCTTAAAGGAGTTGGTTGTTCATATGAAGTGTCTTAATATCTGCAAGTACCTGATCCTAGAGTGCATGGAAAAATCATGGAACTATCAACCTTTGCTTCCAGGGCTGCTCATCCCTGGAGCTGACTTGGAGCTGCCTGGTCCCTCTAAGTGGTACTGAAAGAGAAAGAAAGAGAATTATCTATAAAGCAGTGGCAGGCCATCAGGAAAGCAGATTTATCACAGAACAGTCTGAGAGAGAGCACTGAGAACGATAGTGGTGTCAAGGTTGCCTGTATGAGTAGTGCTTTAATGTAAGATGAGGAACTCACCAACCAGGCGTATCTTACACATACAGGATCTTGGCAGACAAGGTGAAGTTATTTTCATTTCTCCAAGTTAGAATAAGAATTCCTTATAATTTATGTCTAGCATTCTTTCCTTATAGCTTGGGATTTTCATTTTATTAGAACCCATTACAGTGTGTGAACATCAAATTACCCACCTTCTCTTGCCATGTCTCATTAACTTAACTATGTACCCAAAGCTGCATCAGAAAACTGTTCCTTCTCGATCTCCTTGCTGGCATGCTCCTTAAGATAAATCCATGGAAAAAGTCACAGACTTCAGGGTGATAATCTCTCAATTCATTCTGGACATTCAGGAAGACTTTTAAAGATGCTTTCAGTTGTATGTGTGGTTTGCATACTGGTCTCAACCATGACATATTTTGCAATACTGACAACTTTAAACTTTGCTCATTGTCTTTCCTTTATCTTCTACATGTGCTTTGCAATGATGAAGAGGAAATGATGAAATTATTATCTTTGGCAATGATGAAGAAAATGGACTCCAAACTCAGCCAGCTGGCACTTCTCAAATCCGACAGCCTGGACATGGTGGTAGAAACTTCCACCTGTAAACTTTATTTGTAGGTCACAGGTGACATGAGGAGTTGGTAAGAGAAAAATCCTCATGCAAACAGTTAATTTGGCAGTATTTCACAGCTAGGAAAGAAAGCATATGACACTTTACATATGACACTTGTGAGCTACAGAGCATCAGAGGGGTGGGAGCATGAGAATCCTGTGTTTATTATTGTATGAAGTCATAGAGCTCCCCTTTCCAATATCCATCTTAGTTTTGAATGTCCTCATACAAACAGACAAAAGCTGTTATTACAAAAGTTGAAGCTGATAGCTTTTAATATATCACATCCACTAGGATGAAGGCATAATTGCTACTTTTATGTTCATTTTACACTGAATAGTAATTAGCCTTTGGCCCATTACAGTGTGTGAACATCAAATTACCCACCTGCTCTTGCCATGTCTCGTTAACTTAAACTATGTGCCCAAAGCTGCATCAGAAAACTATTCCTTCTCTATCTCCCTGCTGGCATGCCCCTTTAAATAAATCCACGTAAAAAGTCAGACTTCAGGGTGATAATCTCTCAATTCATCCTGAGCATTCAGGAAGACTTTTAAAGATGCTTTCATTTGTATGTGTTGGTTTGCATTGTATCACATTTTGGAAATACAGGCACATTAGTTCTTTTTGAAGATCTGAGACATCTTTTGCATTTGTTTGAACCACTGTTTGGCTATTAGCTGATTTATGAAGATTATTTCATAACCATGTTACAAAATCAATGTATGTACTTAATTCTAGAAAAAAGGGCAGATCAATGATTTTTAAAAAACACAAAAAATGTAATTTGTAGTTAAAATTTCCTTTTGGAGGAAATGAGAATCAAAGTGAAAAAAATCAAGATTATTATCAAATAAAAATATGAAAGAAAGCTTGCTTCCAAATACAGTAATAGTGTACACATCTGTACAATACTAGACTCAGGTGAAGACTCTTTATATCTAATTAGTTGGATGTGAGTGAGCTACCACCTAGGAACTCAGAGCTAGCAAGATATTTGGAGGCCATTATGTTGACCCTGTCAGTTTACAGAAGAGAAAATCCAGGCTTAAAATATAAAGTCTCTAGCCTATATGTGGAGAAAATACTTGTTTCTTATAATAGATGAGGATAGTATTAATCACATATTCATCACTGAGACAAAATACCCAAGGAAACAATTTAAAGGAGGAAAAATTCTTGCCTCACAGTTTCTTTGCTTTTTTAAAAAAATCTATGTGACATTTTATTTATTTATATTTATTTATTTGTTTGTTTATTTATTTATTTTTGGTCCGGTCATGGGGCCTGAACTCCGGGCCTGGGCGCTATCCCTCAGCTCTTCAGCTCAAGGCTAGCGCTCTACCACTTGAGCCACAGTGCCATTTCTGGCTTTTTTCTTTTTGCTTATGTGGTGCTAAGGAATCGAACCCAGGGCCTCAGGCATGCAAGGCAAGCACTCTACCACTGAGCCACCTTCCCCAGCCACTTGCCTTACATTTTCAAGGGTCCATAGTAGGCTGGACATCATATAGGGAAGGTGTGATGGTGTGGAACTGTTGAACTCATGGCAGCCAGGAAACAGAGCAAAGGCAGGAAGGATCCAGGGCAAGAAACATCTTTCAAAGACTCACCTCTAGTAATCCCCTTTCCCTAACCAGGTCCTACCTTCACAGCTCCACCACCTCCCAACAGTGTAGTCAGATTTCATTTGGTTGACGGACTAAGCCATTGATTAGCTCTATGCTCTTGTGATCTAATGGTCTCTGGAAATACCTCTACAAATACATCCTAAGGTGTGCTTTACTAATCTCCTAGACATTTCTTAATCCAAGCAGATTCGCAAAGAAAATTCACCATCACAAATGCATCTCTTGTCAACTTAACATTCTGACATATCCCCTTAAACCATATTTAATATCCAAATAAAAGCAAAAATGCTAGTAATTTTACCTAATTATCCCCTTAATATCTTTGACAACTACACTTTCCTTGCCTCCAAATTTATATAAACCTCTTTCCTGTACAAACTGCAATTTTTTAAAAACCTTTTTTGTTCACAATTCTCATTGTCAGTGTGTCTTAAAGTAGTCAGCCATATCTACCAGATTAATTAAGCCATAATTTTGAAATTCAGTATCAGTATCCAGGATTGAATGAAAAGCAGACAAATTATTTGTCAAGATGTAACACCACAAATTCTTCTATAGAGTCTTAGTTTCTATCCAGAACCTTATGATTACTGCTTTTACTGTGTATTTCTATCAGCTTTCTGGTCTTAAGTGCCTAAGAATTTTTTAGTAAGCTTTGCTTAGAGAATTTTATGGTTTCTTGCATCAACGTCTCCAAATTCTTTCCACAAACCAGTTGCAAAGGCTTCTGACTCACTTTTCTGGTACCAGTTTTCTGAGTTAGTCAGAATTGTTACTGCTATAACAAAATACCTGGCATAGAAAACTTAAGGTCTTCTGGTTTGGGTTATGGCCAGGAGGGGATGGTGAAGCAGCAGCACACATCATAGTGACGGAGAAGAAGAGAAAGAGGATGCCTGCACTCCTGGCTTTCTCCTTTATTGTTTTTTGTACAGTACTGCTGAGCTCGTTCAGGGGGCCTCTCTTCCCCTGAGTTAATCTCTGAAAACACCTTCGCAGACACAATCAAAAGTGTGTTTTACTAATCTGGTAGGCATTTCTCAATCTAATCTAGCTGATAAACATCATTAATTATGAAAAGCTCTAGTATCCAAATGGAAGTTTGGCTATTCTTAGAAATATATGCCTGAAATAGAAAGATAGAAAAGAAGCAACTAGCTTAATTTGGGGCTAAAAAAATTATTTCATAATATTCAAGTATTGTTATATATATATAAATAGTGACAGTCGTATTTCAGGAAGAGTAATGCTTTGCCATCACAAGTATCAGCCAGTGGATAACTATTGAATCCTAAGACACAGGTATACGCATTTCCCATAGCTATTGCAACAAGTTGTTGCTAATTTGATGAGGTAAAACAAGACCAAGTTATTATCTACCATTTCTGGATGTTAGCAATACAAAATGTAAGTTCCAGTGACTAACCAAGGTGTCAGTAAGCTTTTCCTTCTGGAGGCTTCAAGGAAGAATCATTTTCTTTGGCTTTTTCCAGCTTCTAGACTTTACCTACAACACTTAGCTTGTGGTTCTTTCCTCTACCTTCAACAGATACACTCCAGTTTCCTCTCCTCTAAGGATTATTAAGTGTAATCATACCTACCAAGTTTCTTAGCTATTACAGTGAAATATTTGTAAGTTGTTGGGGCCTGGGCATCTTTGAGAGGGTCATTACTCTTTTTACCACAGTGAGGGCTCTGACTTCAAATATTGCAGGGGAATTATAGCCACATTTGTGTATGGGTCCTGAGACAGTGGAAACAGTGACAGTAGCTGCTCTGTTGCTTGACCATGTGTCAGAAGGCCAACTTGAGGGCTCTCCTCTATGATTGATCTTCATTTCATAAAAATTATGTCACATTCAAGCAAGCCATCCTGATACATTGTTGGAAGTACTGACTGGGAAGGGTGGAAAGCTGAAGTACTTTGAGGGACATTTGTACATTGTACTTGTGATGACTGTCTTGCCTGTTGAGAAGCCAGAGACAGAATTCACTTGAAGCCCTGTTATCTAAAGTAGTAAGAGGTGCACAATGCTTGTACTCACAGAATATAAGAATAATATTTTAAAATTAACATTTAAGATCCTCAAATTTTATTATATTTTGTGTCTGGGCCTGTAATTGGACAGCCACTGATCCACAGTAGACAAATCAGGAAGAAAAAAACTGGAAACATTTTTATATTTTGTATAGACAGATAATTAATTACATCTGTGGTTCATTAATACCTTGTTTATGAAAAAATAACTTAGCAAGAAACCTTCAGGGTCCTTTCTAACTCAAAGGGTTGGATAAAATGATCTCATCTTAAACAGCATCTTAAGAGGTTTGATTTCCCTTGGTAAAGATAAAACATCTCATCATTATCAATTAAAGGACTCCTGAAGTCTTTGAAAAGAAGACTTGTTTGCTTAAAACACATGAAGGTCATGTTCACCCTGTAATAGTCAATGAGGAGTAGTCATTTGTTATTTTTAAACCGGCTGTCATTTAGCCATTATGAAGATGAATAACGTTTGTTATTACCTAATAATCTTCCTGTTGATTACAGAGAAAAGACACTTGCAGACACCTTATGTGCCTTTCTTAGTTGCTAGATTATTAATGCTTTTGATTAAATTCTGTAAACAAAACTTAAGGGCTTTGTTCTCCAAAATTCAAGACTGGCATACAGGATGCTACCTCATGCCTTCGTCTATAGGTTTTGAGTTGCATATGTTATTTGCCTACTGCTCATGCAACGTTGCAAAAACAAAGTTCATTTTTTAATATCAAGCAGATTGTCAATGGATCATATGCTGCCTTTATTAAGGTTAGTTTTTGGATGTCTGCCTTCTTGAAGAGAGTTAATGAAGCTATAAGTTACCTGTGTGCCTTCATTTGGAGTCAGGCCTAATTATTTGGATCTTGGCCACATTGTTGTCCGAGCCTTTTTTCTAAAGCAGATGGAGTCACTCAGGAATGACTTCATTTGTATTAATTTGTTGCACTGTCTTCTGCTGTTCATCTCAGAGCACTGGACTGCTGCTGTCACAGAGAGTGGGAAAAGACAAAAGGATTCTAGTTAGGAATTAGGAGAGAAATGAGGGAAATCTACTCCTTCCATTCATAGACACTGCTGTTCTAACCTAGAGGCAATTAAATAGTGGCTACTTTGAGATCATAGACTGGTGTTAAGAGAGTAATTATGATACCTAAGATTTATGAGCTCTCATATTTTCTAGCAAGTTAGATGACAGATATATTGATCCAACAGTTTAACAGGGAAACTCTCTGGAGCCTTCTATTTTTTGCTGTTGTCAGTTTTCACCTGGCCTTTAGGAACTGTAGAGGACAATCTGAGGGAAATCTCTACCTTAACTGGTTCAGGACATCTTGTAGCTTAAATTAATCACTTTGTTATTTAATGGATCAGAAAGAGGATCTCTTGATTACAATCTAAAGGGTGGTCATATTTTTACCTTGCATTGATATGGAGATCATCTCCATGAAAACCACTCCCAAGAAAGCCTAAAAACTATCTGCATGCAGAAAAATGGAAGAAGAAAAATTGAGATTAGTTTGGGAAGAGGAAAGGAGGGGGGAGGATAGCAATGGAGGAGACAACTCACATCAAGATGGAATATATATATATATATATATATATATACATATATGGATTATATATAAACGGATATATATCCATATATATGGATATGTTATATATATAACATATATATAAATGGATATGTTATAATGAAATCCCCTTACACAACTAATTGATACCAAAAATATGTGGAAATACTACCTAGCTAGAAAAAAATACCATCAAGCTTCAGCAGAGATACTTGGGATTAGAAAGATAAAGAAGATCACTTGGCTTTTGCATTGATGACTACTAGTGATGGCTTCTTTTACTAGTATTTAGGTAATAAGGAACTAAAAGTTCTCCCTGGTTTTTATTTGGTTAATGGATTATGTCAAGTTATTATTTAAAAATCCTTTGGTAAAGAAGAGTGATATCATTTAAAAAAACAAATTACTATTGGCAAATCCATGAAATAGAATGAATCTTTTTAATTTTCTTATTTTTCAGATATTTTATTGTTATTATAAAGGTAATGTGCAGAGGTAATGTACATAAGTCAGATGAAGAGTATATTTTTTCATTTAATGTTATTGTCAAGGTGATGTACAGAGGAGTTACAGTTACATAATAAGATAATGAGGACATATAGGTAGTAAAGATCTCCCAATTTGTGTGCTTTCTATTTATCCTGCTAGCTATGTTCTTTGCCAGGCAGACACTCTGCAGTTTAGTGCAATACCATTTATATAGCCTTTATTTGATTTGTTGTGTTTCTGGATCTTTACTTGTGAAGTTTTGAACTGTGCCAAGGAGCCCTAGTGTTTCCCCTATCTTTTTCTGTAGTATTTTCAGAATATCTGATCTTACATTGAGGTCTTTGGTCCAGTTGGAGTTGATTCTATTGCAGGGTGAAATGTAAGGATCTAACTTCAGCTTTCTCCACATGTATAGCTGATTCTGCCTGCACCATTTATTGAAGAGGCTGTCTTTCCTCTATCCTGTGTTTTGGGCTCCCTTATCAGATATTAGGCGGCCATAGGATCATTTCTGGGGTTTCAATTTTGTTCCATTGGTCCTCAGGCCTGTTCCTGTGTCAGTAAGTACCAAGCTGTGTTTTGATTTTTTTTTTTTTTTTGGGTCCGGTCATGGGGCCTGAACTCTGGGCCTGGGCACTATCCCTCAGCTCTTCAGCTCAAGGCTAGCACTCTACCACTGGAGCCACAGCGCCACTTCTGGCATTTTGTTTTCTGCTTATGTGGTGCTGAGGAATCAATCCCAGGGCCTCATGCATGCAAGGCAAGTGCTCTATCACTGAGCCACCTTCCCAGCCCCCAAGCTGTTTTTATAACCATACCTTCATAGTAGAGTTTGAAGTTTGGTATTAGTATTCCTCCAGCACTGTTCTTCCTGCTAAGGATTGTTTTTGCGATTCCAGGTCTTCTATTATTCCATTTGAATTTTTCAATTGCTTCTATATTATTGAAGCATATTGCTGGGATTTTCATGGGCATTGTTTTGAATTTATAGATAGCTTTGGGCAGTATGGCTGTTTTCATGATGTTAATTCTTCCAATTCTGGAGCATGGGAGATTAATTCACTTCCTTAAATTTGCCTAATTTCCTTTTTCAGGTTTTTAACATTTTCATCACAGAGGTCCTTCACATCTTTGGTTAATTCCTAGATGTTTTTTTGTTTTGTTTTTTGTTTTTGAGACTCTTAGAAAAGGAATTGCTTTCCTGATTTCAGCCTTGCCCTTCAAGCTGTTGATTTTTGTGAGTTAATTTTATACCCTGCTACTTTGCCAAAGCTTCAGATCAACTTGGGACAGGAGTCTCTGGGGTTCCTTAAATACAGGATCATGTCATCTGCAAAGAGAAAGAGCTTTACCTCTTCTTTCCCTGTTTGGATCCCCTTTTTGTTTGTTTCTTGCCTTATTCTGCTAGCACTTCCAATGCTATATTGAAGAGGGATGGAGAGAGTAGCCATCTTGTCTCGTTCTTTAGCTTCCTTCTGTCTACCAGATCTGCACCAACTACTCTCAAGAACTCTGTCACATGTTGAGCTTCTTGCTTTCATTGTTTCCTGATTCTGTAAAAAGTAAACATGAAAAAAAAATGGACCTTGTCTCTTTATCAGGGAACCAAGTCCCTGATTCTGAGATCAGAATGGGTACTGTAAATAAATATACTTCAAGTAAATGAATCATTCCTTGGTTATTACTAACAGTGTATCTTCAGGGATTTGAGAGGAAGCCTTATTTAATGAGCAAATAACATAAAAATTAATTTATAATGGCATCATTGTTTATAATTTTTATTAAAAATAGTTTTACTTTTTAAATACTAAGCCATAAAATCTTAGAAAATCACTTCGAATTCTCATTTTGCTCATTTTTAAAAAATTGAATAATAACTAACAACAACTAGTAACATAATTTAATTGGTAAAGGAATGGCATTTAAATAGAATTTATCACAGAAGTGTAAAATAAATCAAATGCTCCATCTATTCAGAACATCTTTTATTGGTCTCTCTCTAAAAGAAGATAATTTGATTTGAAAAGATCAGATATATTGATTGAAATATGATTTCTATGCTACTTAATGGAAAAATAGAAAAATGAAAAGGAAGTTTATCTTTCATATTTGTTATAATTTGATTGGAGTACCATGCAGAGTTTAGTCCTGGTGTGGTTCGTTTTCATGATCCTTTAGCACTATTTGTGTCTGTCTAGGAAATCTTTGTAGACTACAGGGTCATGAGAACAGTTCCTTACATTTATTTCTGAAGACTGCATTGTTTTACTTATTTAGATCAATGATAACTAGGATTCATATTTATATACCTAGCAAGGTATGGTCAGATTTCTTCTTCTTCTTTCCATGTAGGTAGATTGATTTTTTTTTAATGAGGGTATTTTCTGTACTTAATAATATAGAATAGCATCATAAGTGAGCCTTATCACAACTTTCTGAAATAACCATGTTGTTTGGAGAAATATTATCCACAAATATTACATATTCATGGATTGCTGATGTTAGAGATCAGGGAGCTGAGAAGAGTTCCCTGACTGAAGTACTAGATTCAAGGTTGAGAAGTAGAGAGAGATGATATCTGAGCCCTTTGAAATCTGTGTCATGAGGTATTGATCTAAATTTCCTTATTTGCTTTCATATTGAATCCAAATAATTTCAAAGTCAGTGTCTGCAGTAAACCATAATATCTTCTTTCAAAGTTTTTTCTTGGATGACATTGTCATAACTCTTCAAGATGTTCAGTTGATTAAACCACCAATTTATTTTTAACTCTAAGCTTTCTCACACCATTTTCCTGTTAACAGCCTTTTCTCCTTTCCTCATCTCCTTCCCTCTCTTCATCCCTTTTCCTTCCTTGATCCTACTTTCTCCTCACTCCTATCCCTCCATTCTCTCTTCCTTACCTCCCTTCTTTCTCCCACTCTCCCTTCCTTTCTCCCTCTTTTCCTCCCTCTTCTTTCTCTCGTCCTCCCTCCCCCTATTTCCCTTCTTCTTTTCTCCTCCTCCTGCTTGCTCCCTTCATCCCCTATTTTTTGGGGGGTCCGGTGGTGGGGCCTGAACTCTGGGCTTGGGCGCTGTCCCTCAGCTCTTCAGCTCAAGGCTAGCTCTCTACCACTTGAGCCACAGCGCCAATTTCGTCTTTTTTCTTTTTGCTAATGTGGTGCTGAGGAATCGAACCCAGGGCCTCATGCATGCAAGGCAAGCGCTCTACCACTGAGCCATCTTCCCAGCCCTTCATCCCCTATTTCTCTATTGTATTCCCACCACCACCACTTTAGTTCAGACCATTTCTCCTTTAATCTTTTACTTTCTTTTTCTTTTTGTATTCTTACCCTGATAATCTCTTCTTTCATTGTTTTGACAATTGCCAGTCCTTCTAGCTGCTCACACTTGAGAAAAGACAGATTAAAACAAGTGAAAAGTGAGTGAGTGAGCAAAAGGTCACCACGTGTCCTACTGTGAAAAGAATTTCTGCCAAGGCAGAATTTCTCATAAGGCCAATTTATCTGGATTAAGAAAAATAATTGATTTGGCATACTTCTGGAAAAAGAGCTGGGCCTAAAATGATAGAAGAAATAGCTTTATCATTTCTATGAATTCTAAATGTGTTATGCCAAATATTTTTGAGTCTGTATTTTTGATTGTGAATTTTCACTTTTTCCCTCCGCAGGTATGAATGTTATATTCATTTACATATATTAGCCTCCAGCAAACACAGAGCAGAGTGGGTGGTGGGATTATGGCTACTTGAATCTGGTGAGCACTTTTAAATGAGGTTCTCGGATAGGAAGATCTCCTATGTTGAAAATCAAATTTACTTATGTGTTTACTAATCACAGGAAAGCTACTTGATGCTGTGGTACAGAAATACTTTCCTGATGCTACTGCTGGGGATCCAGGCAAGCCATACCTCCTTTCACATAATCTCACAATTGTTATTAAAAAAAACTTTAAATATATATTTTATATTTGTAACAAATTCCATTTCAAAAGTTTTTTCCACACAAGATGATCAGATATGTGTTAGAAAGATTTATTTAAAGATGGCCAAAGAAGTGTCAGTTGTTTTGACAGTCCTCATATATAAGCTCCAGATGCCATGCTAACTACACCAGTAACATTGTACTTATGTAAGTAGTTAAGTGAGAAGAAAAACAGTAAGAAATATATGAGATTACCAGTATTCTCATTACATATTACTAATGTTGCAGTAAGTTTGTTGAATATTGCCTTTTGTGTGCAGTACGGGAGGATTGAACCTGGGGAGCCACATGTGGGAAGCAATATTTGATATACTTGACAGCAAGACTCGTTTCATTTGTGCTTGGGTTGGCTCTCATGGCTCCTGTTCAATCTGTGATGGAAGAAGTTGAAGTCTACTTACTGATTTCTTCTCATTCTGAGATGCAAGTGAAAATGCAGACCTCTTCATACTGAAGAAAAGGAGCGAATAGTGTAGTGGAAACCTCCAATGCCTCTAAGCATCTCTACTTGTAGGTAGCAGGGCATTTCTGCTCATACTCTACTCCAGTAGAGGAAGCAATCGTATGACTAAGGTCAAAGGCAATGGATCATGGAAAATTGCTATTGAAGAAGGGAATGGATAATTTCAAGTAATATTACAACTTCCCATAAAGGCTGTTTCCAGTGCCGTATCTTAAACTGATTCTTCTTTGCTGGAATTCCTGACCATGACATTCAAAACCTGTTTTTTGTTTTGTTTCTTTTTTGTTTATTTGTTTTGTTGTGTTGGTACTGGGGCTTGAACTCAGAGCCTGAAATTTATTGCTCATGGCTAGTGCTTTGCCACTTGATCCACAGCTCCTCTTCTGGCGTTTTGGCAGTTTGATAGAAATAAGAGTCTCATAGACTTTCGTGCTTTGGCTGGTTTCCAACTGTGATCCTCAGATCTCAGCCTTCTGAATAGCTAGGATTACCTGCGTGAGCACTGGTGCCTGGCTCAAAGCCTTTAACAATGTGATTCTACCTCACCGCCATCACTCTTATGATCTGGCAACCTAACATTTTCTCAATATCATGTTTGCATTTGCCGTCATGAGCCTGTATGCCATTATTCACCATGCCTACCCTTCCCAAATGGATTGTTAGTAAACTATTTGAAATATCCTGAATGGGCTCCACTCTGTGACGATCAAGTTCAATTACTTCCTCTGCCTGGGATATCCTTTCTTTCCTTCTTACCTTCTCACTTGAAATACTAATTATCTTTCAAGGACCAATATTGTTCCATTTCCTTGCTAATTATAGCACTAATTGCAGTCTATATTATTTTACTTAGTGTACACATACTGCACTTCTGTAAGAGGAAATGTGTTTTTCCCCCATTTTCTTTCACAGTCCAGAGGAAACAGTTCCTAGCACATAGTAGGTTCAGTTGAGATTTACACATGCTATGTCCATAAATAATATTTAAAAAAAATTGTGGCTTTCTTCCCCACTAACAGTCCCAAGGCTGTCAACATTGAAAACTTTGTAACTTCTAAGAAAAGTTGCTGATCAGTGAAGCAAAGAACAAGTCAAGAATCAAGTACGGCTTGCCCTTCAAGAACCCGTGACTGACAACAATAAAGCTACAAGTGATTTATTACCTCCTCGAAGTGCATACATTTATTTTGCTCAAGGTGTGTATTTTATACCTCCTAACAGCCTTGAAGAGAGGTTAAAAAAAGGTTCTCTGGCTTTTATGCTTCCCAGGTCGCTGTGGTGACTGCACCTGGTGGGAAGGAATAAAAGAGCCATAAAGAAGCCTCGTGCACTCCTGGTTTGCTCTCCATTCCTTCCAGTATCAGGCATATCACCTGCTGGTGAGACGTTAACCACTGAGTTACTTCAGGGGTGACTTAAGACATAAGCTAAATTCTCAGTGTCTTCAGAAATATGGACGGATGCTGTGGATGTGATAGATATCTTATGCATTTGAATATTTTTTAAATTTTATTTTGTTGTAAAGCTGCTGTACAGAGGGGTTACAGTTACACAAGTAAGGTCATGAGTACATTTCTTTTTTTTCTTTTTCTTTTTTTTTTTGTCAGTCCTGGGGCCTGAACTCAGAGTCTGGGCCCTGTACCTCAGTGCTTCAGCTCAAGTCTAGCTCACTACCACTTGAGCCACAGCGCCACTTCCAGCTTTTTCCGCTTATATGGTGCTGAGGAATCGAACCCAGGGCCTCATGCTTGCAAGGCAAGCACTGTACCACTGAGCCACCTTCCTAGCCAATGAGTACGTTTCTTGTCAAGTGTTGTTACTCCCACCATGTGAGTTGCAAGATGAATATTGTTGGTATTTTTTGATCAGAGATATCACTATGCATATTATATCTTGTGCCTTTAAATCCCTACTTTATCCACACCTCTTTTTAGAACAATGCTCGCCAAAGTGTGTGGTGTGTAAATTGGCTGCAGGTCTTGAAACTTTTTGTACCAGTCCTCAGTAAGACAAGATGCTTGTGCCAGAATATATATTAGCTGTGTTACTAAACATTCTAAGCATTCTAGCTCTGCTAACTTCTCACACACACACACACACACACACGTATATATATATATATATATATATATATATATATATATGTACACACATATATGTATATATATAAAACACATACACACATTTTATTGAGAAAGGAAGAGAAGCATTGGCTTTCAACTTGTATTTTGGCAGGAGCTTTTTTTCTCCTCATTGGCATTTTGAGTAGCAGTGTATTTTAGAACCTGTTTCCGTGTGCATGTGACATACCCCTAGTCACTGGTATAGACTCATGGCCCATTCTATCTAGCAACTGTCTCTTCTCCCTATTTTGTTTCCTATTGGTTTCCTATTTCTTAATGGGAGCTAAAATATACGAAGACACCTAGGTGATGTGAGTTGATAGTAAATGTGTTGAAAGCTCTTGGTTGGAGTTAGTGTCTTGCAAGATTAAGCAATAAGCAAATCAAAATTTTGAGAAGCCAAAGCTGCAAAGAAGTGGGTAAGAGGATGAGATGAAAGGAAAGCAGAAGAGAGATCCCCACAGAAATGGCAGAGATGAAAGGAGCAGGGTGCGCCTGCAGTAGATCTCTGGTCACTAGGTATGATATCCATGGGCTCATGGTTCCAAGATCACCAGCGAACAAAAGCCATAAACACTCAAGGCTGTGGAGAATTAAGTACTGTGCTGGGCATGCTAGATTCATTTATTCCAAATTCTGCTAGGCATGCCACTTTTCAATAAATCTTAACTTTTTTCTTCATCATTTAAATTAAGCACATTAACTTTTACCTAAATTTTACTGCTTGAGTGCTATTTGACTTGGAGGAGGCAGATTTTCACAAAATTAAAGGCAGGGAAACACTGCAGATCACAACTAATGAAATCCTGAGACTGAGAGCAAATCAGCTGAGCTCCTTTATGCTCAGGGAGGAATTTTTAATTTTTTCTAAAATTTCTTTTGATTTAAAAAAATTGTTATTATTTTTTTCCTCCCCTTGGCCAAAACCCAAGATAATCTGCAAATAAAATGGGATGGCTGCATATGTGCTCCCACAGCGTTCCTTCTCCAGCTCTCAGGGTGGAGTCCCACTCCCCCCCCCCCACACCCATTCTGATTCAGAGCCTCTGGGAAGACCTTGTAAATAAGCATTGGTACCAATGCATTCTCAAGTTGGAAACCTTCAGAGCTTTCTCTGAGGAACTCTGTTGTTATTTGTCATGTGACCTCTACTTCCTTTTGTGGTTTCAGTACTAGCTAAATTACAAACTATCCACCTTTTCCTTTTTTTAATATATTTCATTGTCATTGTAGAGGTGATGGGACTGAGGGCTTACAGTTACATAACACAGGTAATGACTACACTTCTTTTAGAACCAAGTAACTCCTTCCACTCGCTCTCTCCCAGTTTGTCCCTCCCATCCCCACTTCTAAGTTATATAGTTCATGTTCCTCATAGTGTCTAGTGAATACCACTGCTGTAGTTGTTCCCACTTTTTCTGTGCTCCCCCTTTACACTCCCAAAAAAAATTAACAAATAAGACAAAAGCAAGACAACAAAACAGCAGCAACAACAACAATAAAAATCCCTTGTTTCCATTTCTTGGAGTTCATTTCGTACAATATTACTTTATATGACCATGTGATCTGCTCCTATAAATATACTCCTTTGGTCTCACTGTGTCTAGAGATCTGTATAATTTATCATGTCCCAGTGTATTTTTTTTCTTACCATCTATTGTGTTTACTTGTAGATTTATAGGCATATTCTAGGTACCAGTAATGCAGGAAGCCATGGCTTACTTCACTTTTGCTTCGCTTTTTCCAAGCCTTTCTATTTTCTTACTTTCTGATACCTTCAGGTTCTGTTCATCTTGCCTGGAAATCTTTCCCCCTTTACTCACTAGGATAATTCTCCCTCCCAATCCTGTAAGCATAGCTTAGGCATCAACTTTCCTCTTACCTTCCTCCTTTCTCATTCTTTCTTTCAATTATAAAAATCAGGTTTGTCTTTTACCATTACCATGCTTGATCATCCAAATTCAAGTTTCAAAGTATGTTTCTACCTCACCTGAATTTCTCAGGAACATTGTCAAAATGTTTATTACCTCTTTCCTTTGTCACATCCAGTGTTTTATTTTTAAAGTTGTCTCACATATAAGAAATTACAGGAACATTGCAATTAATTCCTCACACACTTTGTACCTTAATTCAATAATTATGTTTTTGTTTATTTATAAAGATATATTTCTGCAAAAAAAATCCTTGCACATATCAATATCAAGGAGATTTCCTTATGTTTTTTTCTGGTAGTTTCATAGTCTTAGAACTTATGTTTAAGCTTTTAATAATTTTTGAGTCTTTTGTGTTGAGTTTTAGGGCTGATGTTTCAACATTACCTGACATATTTCAATAGAGAGAATTTTTTATATTCTAACTACAAAGTACTGATAAATGTTTGATACAACGTATATGTAGCTCTTCTAATTTGATTGTCACATACATATTGAAACATCCCACTGTTCTAATAGCTAAGAGCAATTGGTATATCTATTAAAAACAGTGAGGATTTTATCTTTTAAATTTTGTTGGGTAATTGGAAAGTTAGATATTCTGCTGCTTTATTTGTAATACTTAAATATGCATTTCCAAAATATGGGATGATTTTTCTCAGACTTCTGTACACTCTTTTAATTTCTTCAGTTTTGTTCCCATTTCTTTCAGTCTTCTTTGCTAGATCTTCCTCCTTTTCCTGATCTATGTATGTGTGTGTGCCTCAAACGTCAGTCCTTATTAGGGCACCAGTGGCTCACAACTGTAATCCTAGCCACTCAGGAAGCTTGAGATCTGAGGATCATGATTGAAAGTCAGCTCCAGCAGAAAAGCCCCTGAGACTCATCTCCAATAAACCATCAAGTGGTAGAGCGCTAGCCTTGAGCTGAAGAGCTGAGGGACAGAGCCCAGGACCAACACCCCCTGCCCCCGCAAAACAAAACAAAACAAAAATTCAGTCTTTGTTCCTTTTTTTTTTGTGCCTACACTTTGTCTTTAATTCATCTTATTCCACCCACTGTCATTTAAGTGACATCTAGAGTCTGTTGGCTTCAATATTTGTGTCTCCAGTTCAGTTTTCTCATACTTGAAACATAAATGTTTATCCAGGTGTTATTTCACATCTTTATTTTGGTATAAAAATGGTCAATCCAAATTTCACATGGGATGTTGCAGCAAGAAGGCTTTGTATAGATACTTGCCTCTTGATCTGGGACTTCCTGGCTTCTGTAAGTATAGAAAATAAGTTTTTGTTACTTGCCAATAAACCATTTTGAAGTATTCTGTTTAAACCAACACAAAGTGGCATTATAGGTTGAAGCTGTGCAAACACAATTCTACACTTGTATTGGTTTTGTTTCATTTCATTATAATTACTGTATTTTTAAGATAAACTCACTGCATTGTTCAGTTTAAGTTGGAGTTGGAGTTAGATCCTGTTTACCTACATATGTGTGTGTATGTATGTGTGTACATGAATGTATTTGTATGATGATCATGTGTTTACCATATTTCCCAAAATAGAATAAATATGAGATGTTATTGGAGGGCAGTGATGGGGGGCAGAATTGGTCCCACTTACTTTGCAGCCAAGGTGAGTCTGAGCATTGCAGTATTGCCCTCAGAGCCAGTCTTCTCTGACAGGAAGAGAGAAAGCTTTTCTTTGAATTATGGGAAAGAGAGATTTCTCTGTAACAGTTAATTGCTTCTTACTTAGAAGAAATGGACATTACTTTTAGGGAAAGGTCTGTGGCTACCTATTTGCAAGAAAACTCTTCCAGTAGTCATATGTCATGACACAGTTTCATTCTGGTAAATGGATTTATTAAGAGAAAAAGGATCAGGAGGTAATATGAGGAAAGGGATTTTAATCCAGGAAGTAAGCTTGAGAATGGTTGGGAAATGAGAAGTGAGGGACACAGATTAAACCATTACCACTCTGACTCACGGATTCTCCAGATTTCTGCCTCTTTTTAGTTAATTTATAATGACACTGGATACTCTTTGTCTACTGGAGCAAGTAGTAGTGTGGAGTCCTGAGATCTAGATTTCTATTTTGGTTCATTACTACTATTCATACTTACGAAAAGTCTTTTGACTTCTTGAAATACTATTCTCATGCAAATGATGACATTAATATTTTCCTACATACTTCCTTATGTGGCAAAAATTGCAAGCAAGAAGATATATGTGGAAGTATTTCTGCAAGCTATAAAGTAGTATGATACAAAGTCTCCTAGAGCAGTTTTATCTTTTTAGTGCCAATGTCAACATTCTAAGTAGAAAGCATATAAGCAGAGTAGCCTAGGCATAATAAATGTACAGAAAATGTAATATGTCTTTTGATAATTATTTTAATGTTATTCTTACTGTAAGAGTATCAACATATACCTCTCACAAGTAGAAAAACATGTCTGTACAATGATGATCTACATAATTGCCCATGTTGTACCTTTTAGCTAGGACTTCTTATGGGAACTATGACTCCCTCCCTCCAACCCCGTGGTTAGAACAAGAGCTGAATTTTTCAGTGGAGTCCATCAACTTAACCATAGTCGGTCCATCTCATGTTAGACTCTTAACTTAAACATTACCAACCAGAGCTGTTTCCTAGCATTTCTGTAAGTAGAACTGGTGAGGACATGTGTTAGTTATTTGATGGCAGGTATAACAAAATGTAAAAATATGTTACTTGTTTTCTGCTGGGTAGAGCAAGCTGATCTGCAGTTAGAATGAAAGTAAAATATAGTAAAGCATAAAGCAGAGATAATGGAAGTCTTCTGAGGCTGAGGTTTCTGTCATTGCTTAGATGAGGCCATATCTGTGCCCTTCCTGTGGATTCATTCTTATGACTTTAAATTGACAACATGAGACACTCTAGCCAGCTTAAGCTGGCTTCAATCTTGGTTTTTCACTTCACAAACAAGACTTCTGGCTAATTTATGTTTGAGTGAATGAGTCAGAGGTTAAAGAAAGATCCAGTGTACGCCCCCAAGGCTATTTTAAGGCCAGGTACAAAACCTGGCTTTCAAGAGTATCAAATTTAATATATTAATACTTTTCTTTTTACCAAGGAATAAACATTGGCTTCAATATGTTAAGTGATTTTCCTTATTCAAAGTCAAACAATTGGCTAGCAGTGGAGGTTAATCACTTGACTCTTGATACTTGTTCCAACAGCTTTGTCAGTACCCACCACCGGGACTCTGTAATATTGATGGTGTTGTCTAATGGAGATACAGTGTTAGTCACAGATGTAAACTACATATGGATTTTTAAATTTTCTGCTAGATATATTTATATAGTTAAAAAGTAAAAAACCTACCTATTATCCTCATTACTCAAGAAGCTGAGATCTGAGGATCAAGGTTCCAAGCCATTCCAGGAAGAAAACTGTGAGATTACTATCTCCAATTAAGCAATAGAAAGTCAGAACTGGAGGCATGGCCCAAGTGGTATAGTGCCAGCACTGAGTACAAAAGCTCAGAAAGAGTCAAGGCTTGGTGTTCAATTCCGTCTACACACACACACACACACACACACACACACACACACACACACACACACACACACACACACACACACACACACACACACACACACACACACACACACACACACACACACACACACACACACACACACACGCAGACATATACACATGAACACACAGTAAAAAAGAAATGAGTAAGCTGGGCGTCGGTGGTTCACACCTGTAATCCTAGCTACTCAGGAGGCTGAGATCTGAGGATCACGGTTCAAAACCAGCCCGGGCAGGAAAGTCCGTGAGACTCTTATCTCTAATAAACCACTAGAAACCGGAAGCGGCACTATGGTTTAAGAGGTAGAGTGCTTGCCTTGAGCTGAAGAGCTGAGGGACAGCGCCTAGGCCCAGAGTTCAAGCCCCACGAAGGACAAAAGAAAAAGAAAAAGAAAAAAAAAGAAATGAATGTGATTATCACATATTTAAACTGAAGCCACTAAATATTAGCATTTAAAAATATAATGAATATAAAATGCAATTGATCCCATTTACATTTCTTTTTAAATATTTCTTTCAATATATTATGTGCATTTTATCCTTATTGCACATTTTATCCTTATTTCATGAGTTGTGGTATGGGATTACTTTTCTAGAAGCCCAATTCTAGGGACATAAGATCAGAGGTGAGGTAATCAGGGAAATCCACATTGGAGAATGCTTTGTGAGACACCATCACCAATTGTTTACATTCTTTGATATTTTCCTTGCTGATAAATATACCAAATGCCTATGAAATAATTCATCTTTAAGATATAAGAATATGTTGATCCTCTTTCATCCTTCCTTAATATTCTACAGCTTGGGAGTGACTTGTTTCTGAACTTCTCTTGCTTTACCTTTTCAATAACAGTTACTTAAAAATTTCCCCATTACTCAAGTGCCTGCCATTACATACATTTTAGAAAATGACAAAATGATCACAACTGTGTAAAGATGTTCTTTTCAAGATTGAAAAAAGACATGGAGAGTAATACTTTTCCTCAGTGGTAATGATTTACTTGAAGATATTCTAATATATGACAGTTTAACCTTTTCATAATATTTTGCATATGCAAAATTTATTTGATTTCTTACTACATCTTATGAGCATATGAAGTTAATGAGAATAATAAAAAATATATCTCTTTCCTTTTGTCTTAAAAGGAAGATAATCTTAGCAATATGGTTTATGCCTACTTATTTGATGGCAAGCAAGGCATTATTACCTAATGATATCTTTGTAATAAGCATTTTGATACCTTCGAAAGGATCAGCTATAGCTTAGTAGCTAGATGTACTTTTATTTTATTGTTACAGTTTCTTGCAGCAGAGTTTAAGGGAAAATGTGATGACAGTTTTAGTTCATTAAGAATAAAATAGACTTGCTATCCATTGGGGGTGGTTTCCTGAGGAAGGATTTTTTTTCATCATTCCACGTCACAAATCCCACAGAATATATGTACATTTTGCTGAATGAATACAGCATGTCTTGTAAATAAAAGGCTTATTTAAAAGGCAAATGGGAGCAAGTTATCAGTTCTGTGACAGACTGTGTGAAATTTGTAGTACATATTAAATGTAATTATTGCCCAAAATCCCATGAAATGAGCAATACCCTCATTTTACAGATAAGAAAACTGAGACACAAAAGAAGTGAATGATAGTTTTCATTTAACTGAATGTGTAGTCTGGATTTGGCTTTAGTTACATCTGATCCCAAAGCTTTGCTTGTTCACTGGATTAGTTTCTTAAGGCTCGGTGCACAGCACTACAAACAAGGTGGTCTGAAATGACAGAATTGTGAAAATGCCATACAGAGGGGTTATAATTACATGGGCAAGGTAATGAGTACATTTCTTATCAAGCATTGTTACCTCTTCCTATTCCTTCATAGTACTGGAAGATAAAAGTTCAAGATCAAAGTGTCATCAAAACCATGCTCCCTTGAAATATATGATACATAAAATTTGCTGTCATCCTTGACATTCTGTATCCTGTGGATGCACCATTCTAACCTCTGTCTCCAATCCTACTGGTCATTCATGTCATTCTCTAAGGATGCCCGACCTAGGATTAAAGTCTACTCTATTGCATTATGACTCATAACAAATTGTGTATATAGTGACACTATTTCCAAATCAGGGTGCATGTTGAAGTCCTGGGGTTTAAAACATCAGTGTCCTTGTGGGAGCAAAATTCTGTCCATAACAATCACCATACTTGATATTTACCAAGCTCAGATATTTATTAAACACCAGAAAATCCCATGACATGAGGCTTGCCTATTGATGTAGAGATTTGAGCATTCATACTACACCACTTCTTTCATTTATTTGGGAGGAGATGTATTTCCATAAAAATAAATATCAGTGATGGGTAGTTCTAGATATTCTAAGTTTGAGGTGATAACAGTACACAAGAGATTCCAGAAGTTTAAAGATAAACCTGTAGAACTTAGAGGAGAAGAAAGAATTGGAAATTGAGACTGGGAGCAATGTACACAGAGGACAAAGGGGCATGGTAAGAATTGATAGAAAATTCAATGGTCAGAATTAGAAGTGAGCTGACCTTCTATCCAGGCAGAGTCAGTAAGAGAGGAGAGAGGCCAGTTGTTCAACCCTGGCAATTGCTATTAGAAAAAAAAAGTGAGAAAAGATAGCCCACTGTGTAATAGAATATCTGGGGTAACTTTTAGTACACATTTCAGTGGAATGACGGGCAGAAGTTTGATTGCAGTTTGAATTTAGATGGTTCTGGACAAAAGCGTGACTCTGGAGATGATTAGAGAATAGTGTTAAGTGAGACTAGGCTTACTTAGAAGGAGCTGCTGCAAGTGTGATAGCCATTGTCAGTGAGGTTCACGGCCACCTGTAAATTTCAACCATGAATTGATGAATGGATTTTTGGACTTCCTGTCATGTAGCAGGCATTCTTCCCACTGTTGAGTCCATATCAGGGAACGAGGATGTGACAATTCTGGATACCACAGCATATACTTCTGCTTTGTAGACAGTGAGCAGGGAACTGAACACATGAACACACAGATTGTATTATTCTTTGTTCTGGTAGGAGCTGTGAAAAGAAGAAAACCAAGAAAGTTAGGCTCCTGAGGGACAAGTGAGATGACATATACTTGTACATATACACACACACACGTACACACACACACACACGCACACACACACATACACACACACACACACACACTGCTTTGAGCATGTCCTCATGAATTATGGGAGATACTAGACCAACCAAATTTAGTCGACTAAATTATGTGACTTTTTGGTTGCTGTTCATTTATTTGTCACTGTAGTTTGATCAGGGTGTATAAATGATGTGTGAGCGAATTCTCATCTACCTTTTTAGTTGACTTGATCCAAATTATTTCAGGATCTTCTAGGTAGACCTAATGTGGATCACAACCTGGACAGGTTGGCTTCAAACTGACTCCTCAATCATACCTTATGCAGAAAGATAAAACCCACAGTAGACTTTTTACTTTTGTGATGCTGGGGTTTGAACTCAAGGCTTTGTTCTTGCTCAGCATGCTTGCTTCGCTGACTCTTTATCATTTAAGCCGTATCTCTAGCCTGGCTTTTTTGTTGTTGATGATGTTATTTTGGAGACCATGTCACATATTTTTCTGCCTAGGCTGACTTTAAACCATGATCTTCCAGATCTTAACATCCTGAATAGCTAGGATTGCATGCATGAGCCACGGGTGCCTGGCTAATATAATGATTTTGATTATTAACATACCTTTTTTGTGTGTTATGAAGGAAATGATAAAATAATAGATTTTAAAATAGATTTTTAAATAGTATTTAAAAAATTTTATTGTAAAGGTGATACAGAGGGGTTACAGTTACATAAGTAAGGTCATGAGTACATTTCTATTTGAACAATGTTACCCCCTCTCTCATTTTTCCCATTATCATCTCCCCTCCCCCCCAACACTCCCTACATGAACTTTTTAGTTCTCAATTATCACTAAATCATTCTATTTTGGTGCCAACCACAAATCTGATACAGGTTTCTTTTGTGTTCTGGTTCAAACATAAAATGAAAATGTACAGCCTGAGCAGCATTCAAAGTGCTAAAATAATTGATATATATTAAATATAAATGTTTACATACAAATTTCATTTTGAATAATTAAGATCCCAGGGTGAGGGAAATTTAATTCCAATACTACCAGTAGATTATAAGCTGAGGCATAGTGTATTGGAAGAATATTAGAAAAGCCATAGAGGAAGTAACTCTTTTTAAAATGTGTTGATTAAATGTTTTTCTATGACATCCTGTTTTCCCCAGAAAGAATGATACACTGGCTCTAAAGCCATGGCAGGTGATCCTCAAAATGATGTCTCTTTTTAAGTGTGTAAGAGGTGCCCATTTAAAACCCATTGTTACAAGGGTGTCCAAGAAAAGGACTGCAGTATTATTTTAGTTGAAACTATTTATGCATTTCTGATTCTGGGGAATTATTTTGATGTTAGAAACATTTGTTGTTTTGAAAAACCTGTCTAGAAAATACTTGACGAAAAATAAAATTATTACTTGTTTTTTTATATCTAAAGGGTGATGAATTACATCTAAGTACTTCATTTCTTATAGTCTCATTTTCAAAGTTCTGCCATAAATTGAAGGCTTTAAAAAGTCAAATGAAGTACAGACATGATGCTGTGCTGGGGAGAGATGAGGTAGCAAATGGCTCTGCTTTGGTGGAAGCAATAGCGAGGATAAAGCTAGGCAGTGTGCTTAGTTTCCCATTCCTCTCTCCCCTCCAAATCCTCCAAAAGAACACACTGTCACATGACAGTGCCAAGAAAATAAGGTCAATATGCATCTAAAAAAATTACAAAAGACCCTGGCTGTGAGTAGGCAGCCAAGCCTGGAGGAGCTTTGCTGGAGTTGAGTTATCACCACATGTACCAGCTCAGTGGGAGGACTCCTTTCCTTCTTCACTGTGGTGCTGCTGCTCATCTACTGCCATCTTTGCTGACAAGATTCAGGCTGACAGTGGCCTGTGGCTCCATCAATTGAGAAAGGCAGTCAATTGGCAGCCTGTCTAGTGGTGAGCATGCTTGCCTCCCTGCCTGACTGTTTTGGACAAGAACAAGAGAGCAAATGGAATTGTGTGCCTTACTTTCTGTACTAACCCTGCTTAGCTTCCAAGATCAGATGAGATTGGATGTTTACAGTGGTATGGCCACAGACCAAATGCATCTTCTCCATGGACCTGTTCACTATGCTGAATATGACCCTTGATTGTTTTCTCTATAGTGAGAAACATTATAAAAACCAGTAGAAACACATAACATGACTGCAAACACTGACATGGCTGAAGGCTGACAGTACAAAGTATCAAATGGTTCACATTTGCTTTGGAGGAAGGTTCTATGTGTAATCATGACAGATGTTCAAGGAGATTATCCTTTTCCATCTCCACCCTGCCTCCTTGCAGCTAGCTCAAGCAGGACTTGTTCTAAAATAGCTTCTCTTTTATAAATAGATGAGGCTTGAGGCCTTCAATAGTACAAAGTCAAACATTCTACTCATCAAGAATTTCTTTCCCCAAATGGAAGGGGCTCCTTTCTTTCAGGCCAGTAGCAAAAAGTGCTGCTTGGCTTTTATGCCAGGAGCTTCCTGATGCCAACCAGAGACACTTCAAAGCTATTTTATGTCATAAGGAAACTTATTTAAGAACTTGTCCCCTATACTGATTGCAGACTGGATAGTAAGATTTTTTTTTGATGTGTATTTACTTTGTCACTAATCTCCCTCCAGGAGCTTAAAGTGAACAGGCATAATAAAATGCTTCTTGCTGTTTCTCTTCAAATTTAAGGATTGGCTGCACCACATGCCCTCTCTAGACTTATTTGGCTATCTCTCAGTAAAGGCTTTTCTTCCTCAAGTTCTCAATTCCCAGTGATAGTTCAAGAGCGTTTTGTTGGACACAGGCATTTCTCAGTCAAATGATGACACCTTATAACGCCATCTAATTTCAGATACATTTATCTAAAATTGTCAAAAAGGTAAAGAACAAGGACGTGAAGATGTGTTTGGAAAAAAATCTTCACAGCAGGGGGGAGTTTTGGGGCTAGAAAACAATTCCTTGTTCTGGTCCTATTTTGTATTGTTTCTTACTCTTTCAAAAAATATTTATTTGGGGGCACTTATTACTTGCATTTTCTAAGTTAAGGAAAAAGATTCAGTAAGGACTTATGTAGAAGGTACATAGACTTAAATACTTACATACACTTAAATAGGATGAAAAAACAGGCCACTGGGGGAAAGAATAGTTTCATAATTTTGGTGTGGTTCTTTGGACTCAGGAAGAAATTGAAAGCATCTCATTGCCTCTGTGGGCAGTCATTGACAACAGAGCTGGCAGAGCTGGTAGCATGAGGAAGACTCCTCAACAGTGGTCTCAGCTACAGCACCCATGAAGCTCCTCAGTTGCAACACTATGCAGTTCCCAAACCATAAGAAAGGTTAGGAATCCTTTGTGTGCAAATTCACAATGGCATAGGTCATCTCTTCTCATATCAGTGGTGGATGTGTATTTATGAAGGCCTGAAGGAGCCAAAGTAAGGGATTTGTATAAAGTCACAAGATAAACTGGTAACTAGGAACTAGAACTCACAATTCCTTGACAATTATTTCCCCTTCTAGGTGCTAAAAAATGATTCTCAGGTTTAGTTTTTAATTTTTATGACATCTCAGTACCATGTGATTCTATACTTGGCAATAGCTGAACTGATAAATCATATAAGTTTAACAGCAGATCTCTAAAAAAGCCCATTTGATTATTTCTGTCTCTATAAAGTCATTTTATTTTTAAGTGCTTTTCTCATTAATTCAGCATGGATCAAAATCTAAGTAAAATCTAGTTTTGCATTTTGAAATGATTCCTAAGTCCATGTGCCAGAGTCTATATTCTGGAAAGATACCATATTGGTTGGGATTTAGATGATGCAGAATGATTACATGCTATCCTATCCTCAAGGAGCTCATAATTAATTTTAGGAAATGAGAAACAATTAAGAAATAATTCAAGATGACATAGAGCACAATGTTAGATTGATGGGAGCCTGGGAAGACTTATGGAAAAGAAGCAATTCAAGTATATTAAAAAAATTAAAATATGTGTTTCTTGCCCAGAAGAGAAGAAGATAATACTATGTGGTTAAAACCAGGAAGATCCAAGAATGGCCTTTTACAGCCTTTGTGGTCTATAGAGAGCTTTCTTTGATCTGGTTCCACATTGATTCCTATGTACTTGGTCTTCAGAAGATTATCAGACCATAATATTGTTTAAATCCCCAAAGTTTAGTGCCTGGATTAAATTAAGAATAAATGACAGTAGTCAAAGTTCGTTGATGAATTAGGAGACTTTAGGGTCTCAAAGCTCTTTATCTTCATGGTTATGATAGTGTGTCTTTAAGAGTGTAGATCTAATGAGGAGAGTTAATTAAATCTATACATTGACTAGTTCCTTTTGCTTGAATTTACAGCTATTGTTTGTAAGTCAAACATCTTGCCCACAAAAACCCTTAATTGAGGTGGACCTTAGATGACCAGGTACAAATGGCTCAATAAAAAGTAATAATAATCACTGGTTTAGATATTTGCAGTATTAGGATGTGACGAGAGAAAAGGGAACCCAATGATGGATCAGGCAACAGGGTTCCATGGAGGGAAAAACTGCGAATCCCCAAGAATTCAAAAGTTTTACAACATACTTTCTATATTAAAGAATGATGATGTCAAGGGTCTGAAGTTCTATTGAGTCTATTTGCTCTTGAATAATGACCTTTATTTTAACGTGTTTCGAGTCTTTGGTATATCCTAGGAAGACATCAGTAGCTGGGAGTAGAAACAGGTAGATCAATTTAATCTAGTTCTTGTTATGTCCAGTTTGCCCAGGGAAGTCTATTCATTGGATGTAGTAGTTAAATTGGACATTTGACTTGGTTTTCCTTCCTTTCTGTCAGCCCCCAAAGCCCTGTGTTGACTAATGACTGGGTGCTACAAACACTGCTTTTATGTAATCCTCTCCCTACAAAACTGGGTAAGACTTTCAATGCTTGGAAAGAACTCACCTTTGGCATGTAGAGGAAGAAATAATGTTTAAGGATTCTGAGTTGTAGTTTCCCCTTACCACTTTGTTTTGTGACTGTGTACAAATCCTCCAGCTCCTTTAGACTTTTCCACTACTGAGGTGAAAGGAACTGATTTGGGTGATGGAATGCCACAGAAGATTCTAACTTCAATTTGGTTAGTAGACTCTCTCTTGCTGGCTTTTATGACCTAAGCTTCCATTCTATACACCATATACTGAGAGGCCCTTGAGGCAAACCTGAGGGCAGCCTGTGACCAACAACCAGCAAAGAATGAAGGCCCTAGCTCCAGCAGAACTATTAGATCATTACATCTGTGTAGGTTTGGAAGGGAGTTCACCAACCAAGCCTTGAGGTGAGGCCTCAGACTCAATTAACATATTCACTGTAGTCTTTGAGACCTCACGAAACTAAAATTCTAGCTAAGTCATGCCTGGACTTGTGATCCATGGAACTATGATGAAATAAATATGTCTACTTTTAAGCCATTCTGTGGTAATTTGTCGTATAACAATAGATAACTCATGTATTCTGTATCATCAGTTGTGAGTGAATTGTAGTTCTCAGTTATTTACACACAACATTGGGCCCCTTCATAATTACAGATGGAGATGAAAGACCCAACTGCAGTTCCGATGCTGCTTTCTAAAGAGCAAGGCACCACCTTTGAAGCCTCCTTTGTGCTTTCAGTGTTCACTCCAATATCTGAGGTTTGAGAGAGAAGCTGCATTGTGAGTAGGAGCACGATTGCTAAGAAGACTTAGCTCTAGGGGCTGACAATAAAGACAAGTTTTTCCTTGCAGGTAACAGATGGGGGGATGTTGATGCCTTAGCTGATGTGTCTTAAAATGTCTTTCCATTCTGTCAGGAAGAGACACCACAAACTCAGCTGACGAGCAGAGGAATGTATTTGGTGTTATATGACTTATCTATACATTAGAAGCTGGAAATTTCAGCCTTCATAACAGACAAAGTTGTCATATTTGAGAATTCTAATAACATATCTACGCATGGAATCTTGAAACTCATAGCAGAGGAAAGGGCAGTGAACAAGAACACTGAATGTGGCTCCCTCCCGTCTCTCTACTGATGTTAGTCAGAGGCTTTCTTGCTAGAACTTTACTGTAAGAAGCTTGAAATAGAATATAGGTTGTTTTTTCCTGTTCTTGTTTTTTTTCTTCTTTTCTTTCCCTTTTTGTTTTCAATTGCTCTCCTGAGAGAAAATTGAGTGTATGACAGGGAAGACAAGCATGAAACCTCTCCTATTCCAGGCTTGTGTTCTCAGGAGATTGTCCTTGATGTGTGAAGCTGCTCATTGAGTCTTCCCTGGAGTTTGTTTATTTGACCACTTTTCCTAGACTTAAATGCCTACATTAATCAATACCAAGTTTCTTCACACTGGGAAGAGTTATCAAGATGAGAACTTTTTAATTTAAAAAATTAAAAAGAAGGGTCTGGGAAGGTGGCTCAGTGGTAGAATGCTTGCCTTGCATTCATGAGGCCCTGGGTTCGATTCCCCAGCACCACATAAGCAGATAAAGGCCAGAAGTGGCGCTGTGGCTCAAGTGGTAAAGTGCTCGCCTTGAGCTGAAGAGCTGAGGGACAGCGCCCAGGCCCAGAGTTCAAGCCCCACGACTGACCAAAAAAAAAAAAAAAAAAAAAATAGAAAATCTGAGCGATGTACATAATCCTTAGAGAAATAGCAGATCTATTACTGGTCAGCAACCTAGTCACTAATAGTTGAGTTTTATTTTTGCTCCCTATGTTTGGATTGCTAATGGACTCAGGGTGAGAAGGAAAGGGTTTACTTACAGACATCTTCAAGAAGCTGGGATTGTTCAGGAGTTTAAGGCAGGATGCAGTTTACTGTCTAACTCAATGGATATTAGAATTCCTAGTCTGTTCTAGGAAGTGTGTGTGCTCTTGAGATATCATGTGTACAAATCTGCCTCTCCTGACAAAGAATCATTGATAAAGTAGGATGCAACATAGAAAATGTCCAATTATAAGTGCAGCTTGATAGAAATGATAGCAGGATAGCCTTGGTCAAATTTGCCTATAATCTCAGCATTTAGGAGGCTGGGACATTAAAACCATGAGTTCAAAGACAGCCTGGGCTACCTAGTGAGAATAAGAGAAATGTTCATTATGTAGTGAGACCTTGTCTCAATACTCTCTCACTCCAAAAAAAAAGTGACAAGAATACATTCAGGGACATCCAACCTGTAAGTAATGAAAGACTTCTTGATGTGGGAAGAAGACATAGTCTAAGATGCCTACCATTAGTTAGTTACCTGGTTGAGAAGCTTAAGCCAGAACATTAGAATTCACATGGAATGCTTATTCAGAAAGAGATGCTGGAAGAACAAAAAGGCTCAGGAGATAAAGCAGAGCTGAATGGGCTGAGGAATACAGCCTAGAAATACTCATTTCTGGCTATCGCAATGTCACTCTGCCTGCTATTATTTAGTTCCGTATTTGTATTATTCAATTTCTATTGTTCTCAAAATAAAATGCACTTAACATCTGTGGGCGTAATATGCCTTTTGTTCTTGTAGCACATATAGAAAATATATCATCCATTCAGTCAGTATTCTTTGGGCATTTATCATTCAGTGGTATTGACACTTATGAAAAAGATAATATCTTCTTGAGGTTGTATGATATTTAATTCTTTTTTCTTTTGCCTTTTCTTCTTCTTCTTTTTTTTTGTACTGCGATGGTACCCAGGACATTGTATACTTGCTAGGCAAGTGCTTTGCCAATGAGCTACATCCCAGCCCAGATATCTAATTCTGAAAACAGTGGTAAAAAGATATGTGGCTGCTGAGTATGGTAATTTTTTGATGTGTTCACTTTAGCTAAACGATGAAGACAAGAAACAGGACAGAAACCATTTAGAAAGAAGCATACCTTTTCACTGTTATTAAGAGAAATATCAACTTGGTAGTTACTATAAGGGGATTTTACAGATGTTGTTGAAATCTCTTAAGTTGACTAAGTTATGGAGATTTCCATATGAATCCTCTAAGAACAATCAGCTTTTTATGGAAAGAGATTCCCAGCAGCAGCTGGATTAGCAATTGGTCTCTCTTTGCTTGGTCTAGTTTTCATGACTGCCTGCCCTGCAGGTCTCTGAAATGTGAAATGTGTAGTTAGCTGCTACAGTCAAGTTACACCCATTCCCTACTCCTGTCCTCCTTTCTGTGTACATACACAAGTATCCCTCCTTGCTATGCATGGAGGATCAAATCTGTTATAAAATGCTATAGCATTTGCACATAACGTCTCTGTATCTAATTGCATAATTAAAACCATGTCTAAGGTATTTATAATACACAACAATCTTATGCTATGTAATTGTGATGCTGTATTGTTTATAGGGAAGTATGAAGAAAGGATATAGAGGTCCTATAGGTGTATCCTGCTGATTCTGTTTCTGCAGTTCATTCTGACTGATGCACTGAGATCTTAAAAGTACTGTGACCTCATTTAACACACATTTTATGCTTGGAACAACTATAATTGCTTGTGAAATTGGGATGACATTATTTATAAATCTATGCAATAATCGCCCAAGTATATTTCATGAGGTCTGGTTGGCTTTCAGTCTATTGCCTTTGCCTAGTATCTTTGGTTAAACAGTGAGAGGCAGCTGGTCACTGGGTGAGTTGCCCACACTCCTCCACTGCTCATACTTTCAGTTTTTTCTGGCTCAGTTCTGGAATGCGGTCTTTCCAGCTGGCGAGATGGGAAGTAGCATGCGCCAAGCTCTGTTGGAACATTTTAAAACAACATTGCCTATAACATAATTAAATAGGGATGACTGAAGACTTAATGCCTTTACTGACTAGAGTCAGGTCTACAGTTGAACCCAGAAACATGATTTTCTTTGTGTTTTTAAAAGCCAGGAAAAATTTACGGAGAAAATTGGGCTCTGTTATCTGTCTTGATTCCATCAAAGAATAGAGACCTTTTCAAGATTATTTGATTCAGCCTTCTGAACCACAATCTTTCTGCTCACTGCCTCCCAAGTAACTGAGATTATAGGCCAGATGTGTATTAATAATTATTGTGAAAGAAATGTATATTTAGAAAATTGAAGAAATGAAAAATGGCCTAAAATCACCCACGGGCTACTGGAGGAATCCACAGCTATGACCATATTCTCTTCTATGGACATCTCAACCAGATTTTCCCTGTTTTCCAGTATGTGTTAGCAGGCTGACCTCTGAAAACTGTCTGATTTCCTTGCCAAATGGCTTCTGATAATTTCATTTTAGAGAAGGCCCAGATTGGCGGGTTGTTAATATCTCTCTTTGTCAAAGTCTTGGTGTTCCTGGCAGTGGTTCTAGATACTTTTAGAAAGTTTTGAGTGTAATAGTGAATTCCAAGTGTTGCTCTTCTCTGGCTGCTCATTTTCTCCTATTTGCTATTTCAGTTTTTCTAATACCTTTATAAATGAGATCCCACAAATATAATTTTCCTGTTTAGTAGACAAAGGCAGCCTTTTCTTGACAGTCCATTGATAAATCTCCTTGCTCTCTTAACATAATATGAATATTTTACCATATAATATGGCTGCAAGATTTATATCTTTCTCAGTTTTTTTTGAGGAATAGTTTGCACATAATAATAATATTTAGCAATGTGAAGTTTATGATCTGATGGGTTCCTGTTTAGGTACTGGAGATTGAGCATGTTAGGTTAATGTTTTACCACTGAGGTACGTTCTTAGCCTTAATTTGATGACTTCTAATATACACCGAATTGCAATCCCATCACATTCCATCACATGAAACATCTGCAGAACTCCCTAATGTGCCAGCACAGTCAATTCTAGTCTGTTCATCCCCTTGTAGCCACTGATTTTCAGTCTTAGGTTTCATATACATGAAAATGTACATTGTCTTTATATCTGATTTATTTCATTTCACGTGATGTCTTTTGAGAATTATTTCATGGTGTTTTGTGTAACAGTAGCACATTTTGCTATTTATTTACCAGCTGTAGGGTATTTGGGATAGTTCCAGCTTTTGGTTATTACTATTTTTTAATTTAATTTTATTGTCTAGGTGATGTACAGAGGGGTTACAGTTACGTACTTAAGGTAGTGAGTGCATTTCTTGATTGTTACCCTCTCAATTGTTTTTCTCCCACTTTCCTTCCCTCCAAACTCCCCTTCCCCCTACCCAGGTGTAAAGTTCATTTTCAACATAAATTATGACTGAAGGTGTGCTTGTATGAATATGTGTTTTGACTTACCAAACACAAGTACTTAGGAAGGGGATTATTGTTTTTTCAGGTAATTACAAGTTTACCATAATTGAAAGGGCTATACAAATTTTCATTCTACCAAGTTATGAGAAATTTGAATTGCTTCACTAAGCACTGTCACCTTTGTAACACATACATCCTAGCATCCTAGGAGGTGTGCAGTTGGACATTATTTAATTTCCTTACTGACAACTGATGTTGACTATCTTTACTTGTACTTATTTGTTATTTGTATATCTTCTTTGGTGAAATGTCTATCAGATATTTTGTCAATTTTTAATCAAGTTGTCTGTGATTAAATTGTATTGCATACATGTTTTTAAAAAGACATTTGCAAATATTTTAATGTATACTTTAGTTTGAAATTTAAATTGTATTTCCCGGTCTTGATGAGCAGATTTTTAACCTAGATTTTTATATAGGCTTAAAAATTCTTCCTAGAGTAAATATAGACTATATATCACACCATTTTATGAATATGCCACAATATATTATTAAAGTTTCCTCACTGTAACTTCTTGCTATAACAATATTGTTTTGCTCATTTACTTACTTGTATTTTGCATGAGATGATTATAATCATGTTACTCAGGAAAGTACTATAACAATTCAGGATTATTATATTTGGTATAAAGTTGTTTTTATCTAGTAGACTTTCTTTATGTTTTATTTTTTGTAAGGATACAAAATAAAAACAGCCTGCAAGTCACATGAGAGTTCCTTTAAGGTAAAATACTTTTTATTCCTTCCTCTCTCCCATTCAAACTTGAGGTTTGGGGGATTGATTACTATTAAACTGTACAGTGAACACTGAACATCTTGGAATAACAGTTTCAATATATTCAAACCCTCCAGTGCCTGGATAGTCAATGGATCAGATGCATTTATTTAGTTAAATTACAATAAAGGGCTAAAACGTTACAGGTCTATAGGGACAATAGAATGAGAGGAACAGAACGGAAACAAAGATTCAACAGAGTTGAATAATAGTGAAATTGCAAGGTCTCTTATTACCAAATTTGAAAACAAGAGATAAATGTAGCAGTGGTGGGACTATTCATAGAGAAAATGATCTTCAGTTATCCATAAAAGATGGGAGTGAAATAAAGATATTAGCCCAAGAAAATCTCATGGTTTGAGCGCACATTTTCATTGAAAAGTTACTTGGGCATATATTTCACTAAAATATGAAATGAAGTAAGAAAATAGAGACATCCAATTACTGAAGAAGGAGATTCAGCACAAGCTAGTAATAAAGCACCATGTAAGAATGCCAACAAAAGGAAATTCCTAGACCACCATCACATCGCAGCCTAATCAAAAAAGAAAGCAGTACAGACTGAAGATGGAGACACTCAGGAGCTCCGGAAGGAAAACCACAGATTAAGCAAACTGATGAAGGAGATTTGTGTGTATGTGTCTGCACACGCACGCCTGCAAGCATGTGTGCACACACACGCATCACTCAACTGTGCCTAATATCACAGCTATCAAAGCATGAAAATATAATATGCTAGCTTTTATTTGATGTGTTAACATTTATGTCAATATATTTTGTATCTGGTAATAATATATAATACTTCCTCTGACAAATTAACATATAACTTTATTGGGCATGTAGAGGCAGTGAGTAGGATGTAAGATGATGGTGGCATAACAGAGTCAAATCTTGAGTTAGGCATGGGGCAGATATTTAAACACTAACATGAGGCTAAGGCAGGATGATGATGGGTTTGACAGGCTGTATACTTTATGTACTATCCAGATGCGTGTAAAACTGAGAACTTAAGGATAAACATATTTACACTTAAAAACACAGAAGGAAATACTAGAAGAAAGTTCAAAGTAATGATGAAAGTAATTGATTTTGGGGAGTGTGAGAAAAACAGGGCAGTTTTTGCTAATTGTCATATAAACCCCTATTACAAGATAAGTTATGTACATGCATTACTTTGGAAAGCTCATTAAAACATGGATATAGATCTAACGCTGGTGACTCATGCCAATAAGCCTAGCTACTCAGGAGGCTGAGATCTAAGGATTGTGATTCAAAGCCAGCCTAGGAGTCTCACATCCATTCTGTGAGACTCTTACCTCCAACTAACTACCAAAAAAAGCCAAAAGTGGAGCAATGGCTCCAAGTGGTAGAGTGATAGCTTTGCGCAAAAAAGCTCTAGGAGTAGCACAAAAAAATTGGAAGTAGAACTTATCATCTGTTATCCCATTTACCCCGTGCCATTATCCCCATTAATTTCTTGACTTATAAAAATCTTGTCATTCATCTTAACTATGTTAACTTCAACCAATACTACGTACGATACAGCATAATTCCTTTGCTTTTTACTCCTTATATAGCCATACCATTTTTATGACTCTTACTTAGTAAATAATAAATTCTAACACAAGATCCATTTAAGTTATTTGATTGCTTTAGACATTTTAAAACAATATCTCTCATGGTATAGATTTTATTTGTTTTTTTTTTTTTTGGGTCCAGTCGTGGGACCTGAACTCTGGGCCTGGGCGCTGTCCCTCAGCTCTTCAGCTCAAGGCTAGTGCTCTACCACTTGAGCCACAGCGCCACTTCCGGCTTTTTTCTTTTTGCTTATGTGGTGCTGAGGAATCGAACCCAGGGCCTTGAGCATGCAAGGCAAGTGCTCTACCACTGAGCCACCTTCCCAGCCCCTCATGGTATAGATTTTAGATTCTACTGTCCCCCAACTTTAGTACATAGGAACATTTAGCTTCATGTACTATCTGTAACTAAATCTTAGCAACACCCTACATTTTCTCATGGCAGTCAGAAAGTGTTGCTTATATATTTCCAGTTGAATTACACAAATAGTTATTTCTTTCTTAGATACAGCATTAAAACAGGTGCAAATACCCAACGTGTGGACCTGATGATGGAGCAGGTTATATTAACCTTTTCAACAAGACATTTGGGACAGGCAGTTAATCCATGAAGCTATCGACTGGAAAAAGACATCACCATCCTTACTGCTCTATTGAAGAGCTGTCTAAAATGATATATATGTGTATATATTTGATGTTAAGGAGGAAAAAGTAAGTCATCTTCTGAAAATTAAAATAGAGGTATCTTAACCTCATTTGTATAAAGTGTCCATAACAGATTCCTATTTCCTATTTGATAGGAATATTTTTAGTTTTTCCCTTATGGTGTCTGTTGTGGTTGGGTAAAGTGGTCGAATTGGATATTCCATAACAACAGAATGTAGTCCCTTCAGAACTAGGAACTGAGTGTAGTAATTTCAGAATGTAGACTCTTCAGAACTGACTTCTTAGAACATCTTTTTACAAGAGTTACTGTGTGAAACAATTTATTGAAAATCTTAAATAGTTAGGACTTGGAATATAATCTAACAAAAATCTTAGTAGCTTTCTTTATTTTAAGGCATCTCTGGATTATCTTGACCTGAAAGAAAGCTCCATATCAAAAGAGATGTGTCTTGTTTCAAGTTGTTGTTTTTTTCTTTCTAAAAAGTTAACAATTATATTAAGTGAAGTAAGCCAGGCCCAAAGAAACATAGGTCCCATGGTTCCCCTTATTTGCAATATCTAGTATATGTCTGAGTCAAGCAGAAAAGGTCAGATAAGGTGATGTTAGGGAAATGCTTTGTATGTCCCTCCCCCACAGTATAACCCTGCTTTCACTGTATTTGATGTTGGTATAATTTGTGGAGGGGAAGGGGAAAAACAAGTCGTTTAAATAGGGATACAGGTGGACCCATTGCAACAATGAGAAGTACAAGTCGTTTTGTCAAAAACGAACTTTACAACTTTGGTGGGGGGGGCAGGGAGGATGGGAGGGGATGGGAAGGGGAAACAAAGGAGGAGGCTACAATGCTTGATAAGAAATGTACTCATTATCTTGCCCATGTAATTGTAACCCCTCTGTACAGTATTTTCACAATAAAAAACTTTTTAAAAAGTTAACAATTAGTGCAGTTATTTTATCATGATGAACAAATAGAACTAAACCAAGGACTGAAAGAAGCATGCTCATGGTGATTATGAAGATTGAGGAAAAGCTTTCAATGAAGAAGAAAAAAATGACAACTTCTTAAGTGGGAAAGAAAATAAGTTGGTGGAGTAAAAAAAAATTAAACAAGGAAGCATTCAAGAAAGACCTACAGGGAATCCGAAAGGAGCTTGTAAGGCAATGCTGATGATGAGAAATACACAATTCAAAAGACTAAATTAAAAGTTGGTTTGAAAGTTGTGTTGACATTTGGACTCTTATCACTGTTCTGTCTCTTCAATAACTCCAGTTTAAATGCTCCTCTAATTTAATGAATGGCAACCCAAATCAGAGTAACTCAAAAAAAGGGAGGTGGATAGAAGATCCAGGTAGTTTTACTTTCACATAGCTCATGTTAAAGGACAGTATTCTAAGGATTTCTTTCTATGTACAGTATTTTCCAAGGTAAAGGCAAGATGCCGGACCTTTTCCCTGCTATCTGAAACCTGACTATTATTTCATGCCAGCAGATTGTTACTGTCTGCTCGTTTACTGAGCTGAGCACTTGGCTTGCTTCAGCTTTGGGGCATATGGCACCAACAAAATTCCCAGAAGAACTCTTACAGTTTTGTATTGGCAAAACCTCAAAGCCAAATGCAGAGTGCAGCTTTACTGTGAATTGAGAAGTAACGCATCTGGGGACATAAGTGGCAGTTGTTAATAGGCAAGCACAATATCCAAGAGAAATTAGCGACCAGATTTGGCTCAGGAATGAGAAAAATATATTCAAGTATCGAGACCTGAAAGATATCATACAATAACCACTTTCTAACCATATTTTATTATGAAATTGTAACTACTTTTAAAATTGTAAATTTGTTTGTTTGTTCTAAAACAGTTGGATATTTCTAGTACAGATTTGTGTGATTCCCAACCCATGTCTTCATCCTGTGGAAAGTCAGAGCTGGTATGCACAGGTATTCACATCTGATTTTTCACCATTTCTTTTCACCATGTCTTACAGACAAAATTTAGGTCTCAGTGGAAAATCTGTTTAGATTGATTGTCTATTATAATCTCCTAATTTCAGGTCCCTGAGAGAATAACTTTTAATTCAGTACTGAAATAACATTGGAGTTTCTCTTCCTTCTTCATTTCTTCCATCTCTTTCTTTGCATGGTTCAGAGTTACACCAAAGTAAAGGATTATTACTAAGTAAGTGTAGGCTTAATAATAAACTGATCAAAGAAATACAGTACTTACAGTGAATTGGTGTGAGTGCAGAAGGCAGAAGCAAGTGACTTCTTAGCATCTGTGTTAGTCAGCTTACAGCTGACTGCAGCTTGCTGCAGATACCTGATACAAATGAACTTCAAAAGAAGTTGCTCATCACTTAAGAATTGGAGATTGATTATCAATTGCCTCATTGGTTTGGGAAGCATATGTAAATACTTACTTCACAACCAAAGAGGAAAGAATTCTCTTGAAGGACAGACCCCAAGTGGCCTAAAGAGATCTCACTAGACTCATCTTTGAAATATTTTTCCACATATCAGTAGTTCTAGGCTGAGTACTAAGTGTTTAATATATGGGAATTCAAAATTCAAGCAAAAGCACCAATGCATCTGCTTTTCTAATCATTAGTGCTTTCTACTTATGGTGAAAGAGCCTAGAATGTTCATACAATTGAAAATAGCTGCATATATCTTCAATTTGTCCACATCTTTCTTGTTTGACTCTGATTCACTAATATGAAAGCTTATTTATTTTAATTATAATGGCAAAACAAGGAGTTAAGGAGTTTAATAGAAGGAAAGAAAGAGAAGAAGGGGGAGAGAGAGAGAAAGAGAGAGAGAAAAAAATACCATTAAGAGAAATGGTGGCACTAATATGGAAGTTTAGAAGGAATGAATGTTATGAACACTCTAAATCAAAATACTAATAATCTGCTAATATTGAAAATCATGTATTATCAAATGGTACATTAACATGGTGAATGACATGACATGATTCATTCTATGATTCTTTAAATGAGAGAATTAACCACATAGCATATAGTGCATTTCAAGAGCATTTAGTGAAGGGTTAATTTTCTGCTTCTAGGCTAGCTTATATACTATATTAGTGTTATAATGAGGTCCAAGCAGATGTGAATGTTTCTAAACTACTGGCAGGTGTAATTATATTAGTTGTATATGTCATCTGGTGCTATAAGAGATTGTGACCATGGGGATAATTGGATCCAAGTATACTGAGATCAAGTAGAGAAGTGTTTGAGAGGGATGTAAGTGAGTATGACTTGTAATTACTCCTTTGGTCCAGAATGAACATTGACCTAAACGAGATATTCAAAGGTAATGAATGATCTGTTCTTACCAGAGATTGCTCCACTAGTCGACATTCATGCTTTTTGGAGAATTACGAATCCAAATTATACTTTTGGTCATTTTCAGAGTCACCCTTAAATCAGGAACGATTGTTGGTCTTCAAAGACATCCCTCAATATAACTCAATACACAAAAGAGTGTGTTGTAATTATTTGATGTAGTAAAGCATATTTCCTTCTATTTTTCTTTCAGGAACTTGCCTCTCATGGCTTTTTACCATTGTTCTAATATTTTTTTCTAATTTTGGTGCAGTACTGTAGAGTGAATTGAGCTTCGTGCACTTGCTAGGTAGGTGCTCTACTGTTTGAGCTATGTCCCAGTCTTTTTTTTTAATTTAATTTAATTTTATTTGTGAACATACTGTACAGAGGATGTCCCAGTCTTTTTACGCTTAGTCTGTTTTTAGGTAAGATCTCACATTTTTTTCCTGGGGAGGCCTTGGATGATGACCCTTTTATTTTTACCTCTCTTGTAGTTTGTGTCATATTTTTGTGCCACCATTCTGAGCTCTAGATTTTATTTTTCCGTCTTTAAAGAAGAATCTATCTGTATGTTTAAGCAGAGACATGTCTGATTAAATCAGGCTTTAATCTTTCTGGGAAAATAGGATTTTGAACCAAGATTTATGAACTATAGCTTCATGTCAAACACTAAATGATCCTTTGAGTATTTGCTAAAAACTGTCATTATAAGGGAAAAATGACATTGCAGTTGAAGTATCCCAAAATTACACAATGAAAGGCAATGTCATAGTCATAACAATACTAATACTTGTAATATGCAGACAAAATATAATGCATCTTGGTCTACTTTTCAATTTATTATGAAAAATTTCCTGTCACAGCCTTCAAAACTGTACCTTTTAATGTGTGGATCATGTGATGATGGTACCAATTTTTTTCTCTTTCACAGACAGTGAACTGTCAGTGATAAATCATTACTCTCATCTCATCAAATAATTCAGAGCATGCTTGTAAAATGCAGGAAAGAATTTACATGATTACAAATAGATTGATCTTTACCCATCTTAGGAAGTATTTCAGTTCCAAATACTAATGTCAGAGCAGAAGGAAAACTGGCTTTCCACAGGTTGAACACATCACTTGGACATAATAATAGCCTTTCAAGTTCCAAACTGCTTAGGTAAAGTTCTTTGCCTTTCTTATTGTGATTATAGAGATAAACGGAGTCACATATGGTCTCCAAAGCACCTTTCTTTTTTTTTTTCTCTCTTTTTTATATTGTGAAAATACTGTACAGAGGGGTTACAATTACATGGGCAAGATAATGAGTACATTTCTTATCAAGCATTGTAGCCTCCTCCTCCTTTGTTTCCCCTTCCCATCCCATCCTCCCCTCGCCCCCAATCTTTTCTTATGATCAAATCTATGTCAGAAATCCTCTAAGTGTCAATCAGGGGACAGTTACTTTGACTCCCTGAGTTTGTTTTCTAGTCAGCTAGCATCCCAGTCAGGGGCATTCATTGTCTTCATTGTTAATACATAGAACAAAAGCAGATGGGAATGGTTCCTTGTATTATATGCTAATTCTCTTCAAGACAGACTGCTTTGCCTATGCCAAGCATATATATCTTGTTTGCTTTTTTTCCCTTTGCATAATTTCCAAGTAGAAAGTTTGAGTCAGTTTCAGAGTAGGCATATACCTGTTTGGAATAGTTGCAACTTTTCCACTGTTAAACATATTTTCCCATCTATAGAAGTAGCCCAAAACAATTAGTATTCTGATGAATTCAGATTATAGGACATGATATAAACATATGGCCAAATATTCCTTTTATGCCAGATTCTGCATACTACTTTTCACTTCAAGAGACAGTAATCAATTCTATTGCAAAGGAAAATTCAACAAGAAAATTCTTCACTGCATAACTATAATTATAGAGCAATTTCTTTTGTTTTGAAAAAAGAAACAGAATTATAAAGGCAACTCCAGATCATTCAGTAGAACATGAAATAGCTATGCAAAAAATCACTATATTTTCATTCTTACATGGATATTCACAAGGGAAGGATTTGAACATTCTTTTTTTTTGACTAAAGCTCTGTGATATGTCATCATAGCTATGTATATACAGGAAAGGAAAAGCATTGTATATGTTGGATAAAGGAATAATTTAAAACCTGAATGTTCTTCCTAACATACTCATTCAATTATTAAAGCTCCTGTCTGTGAGCTGGTTGGCAAATAACTAACTGAGCTGCTCCCAGTGTCTTTCACATTATAGAAACTACATTCTCACTGTCTAGAGCACTTGTTTAATGGCCTGATTATCAATATCTGAATTCAACTTGAACATATCCAAGTAATGTTGACTTTGTATGAAAAACAGAACTGTTTGCAAGAAGTTGGATTATATTTTATTATTCTTCAAAAACTGGTTTTATCTTTGATATACAATTTAAAATATAATTTAAATGGTGTGCAGTTATTTTATAATTCTGTGCTTTGGTTGGGATTCAAATTGTAATTTTGAAAAGCAAATGTTTTCTTTATACAATACACTAATTGGGAGGATTTAATATGTTAGGTAAGATGCTTAGTTTCTTAGATTTGAATCTTAGTGACTTGAACTTTCACATTCTTATTCAAGTCAGGAGACTTAATTAGTCTGTTGGCTGTCACCTTCTTCATGCTTTCAATTGCTTCAATACATGGTCATTCTGCAGACTTTCAAAGAAAGCTACTTTCTTCTGGCAAGAGAAGAGCCTGGGGTAGATTAATCATGAAAACAGAATTGGATATTCACTTACCATGGATGCATGTTGGCAAATCTTATTTAAAAGAAATATTTTTAAAAGGCTTAACTCAAAATCATATTAAAGATGTTAACAAAATGAAGTGAATGTAAACTGATTAGGCATAAGTTCAGACTTTCATAGTCTGAACTTATATATTATATATGAGATTATATGAAATTATATTTTTAGATGATTAAAATCTTCCATTCAATATGTTAACTCACTCAGAGTTTGGCCCCTTAGTCCTCTAAGCACCACGTTTCCTTCACACTGGTCCTCTTCTTGGGAGATGATCCAGCTTGGATCAATGTTGACACATCTAATTATTTGAACAGGGAATCTTTTTTTGGGGGGGGAGGTCGGTCGTGGGGCTTGAACTCTAGGCCTGGGCACTGTCCCTCAGCTCTTCAGCTCAAGGCTAGCACCCTGCCACTTGAACCACAATACCACTTCCGGCTTTTTTCTTTCTGCTTATGTGGTGCTGAGGAATCGAATCCAGGGTCTCATGCATGCAAGGCAAGCACTCTACCACTGAGCCACCTTCCCAGACCTGAGACTGGGAATCTTAATGTAGAATCCACTGACCCAGGAAGTTGGGAGCTGGTGACTTATTAAGTTGTGAGGTTCAGCTTTTTTTTCTGTTGACAAAATCCTTGGGTTTTCATTAAGTTCTCTAAGGAGCTCACCCCTCAAAGGGATTAGTGCTCTTGTTCATCACCAACAGAGGGCCAAGAGTGAGGACATAGGTAAGCCATATTATTCCCAAGTCTTTAAGTTCATTAGATCATTATCCATGTACAGATCTAAAAATAAGCATGTTATGAAAGAGTTCACTGTACTGCTCTCAAGTTGAAACTCTTTGTTAAGTGCTCATTGAGGGGTTAGCCATTGCCCAATATCCTGAACTAGAAACTTAGAAGTCATCTTTGCATTTGCTTGGTTTGCCATACTTGCCGTCCAGTCAACCAGCCATGTTGCATGGATCCGGTGTAATACATAGCTCTCAAACTGTGCAACTCTTTGCTGTCTGCAAATACCTCCACCATGTCTCACATAGGTTCTCGAATTTGCTTCCAAATGGATCTCTGCCGACAGTCCAGGAGAAGTGATTTTCTAATGTTCAAATCTGATTAAATCACCCCTCCTACTGTTTAAACCCTCTTTCCTTCCATCTGTTCCCTAACAGAGATGTTCCCAGGTGGCACAAATGCAAACATTCCCTACACTATGTGTGGTCTAAAGAATGAAGAACATCTTGTGCTTTCATTCTGTATCTGGTACTGGTTTTGTGAACTGATTCTTGGAATAGAATGTACTATGTTTCATTGTGTCATACTTTTACATGACAATGTAATATGCACATAGTTGAAAAAAAATGTCTGTCGCTTGGAAAATTGCCAAAAAGCCAACTTTAACTGAATAAATAAGACTAAGTTGACTGAATTAAATATTGCTATCTTACCTCTTTGTATAAATAAACAATACTTATTTCTCAAGATTGATTTTGCTTTACAAGCATAAATGGTGCACAAGTTAAATTTTAATGTATAACCAACTATCCTAAAGCCTAGTGTCCAGTTTTCTATTCCTTACCATGCTACCCACAACTTCTGCACCTTTTCTACTTCTTCTAGTCTAAAGCTTGTACAACCTCCTCATTGCTATGAGTTCTGTGGAAAGTAGGCTAATGTACTTGCTATCTATCCAGCCTTTGGCTGTTCTATGATTTGGTCTACTTGTAACAGTAATGGTAGGAATCCTCTTGCCAGTATTTTTGATCTGCTCACTCTAGAACCAACTCAAGTGCTATTTCTTTGGGGACATCTTTTTTGTGGAAGTACTGGGGTACTCAGAACTTGTACTTGCGTGGTAAGTACTCTATCACATGAGCCATGTCTTCAGTCCTTTTGATTTAATTTGTCTTTCCTATAGGGTCTCACACTTTTGTCCTTGCAAACTTCATTTCACAATCTGTTTCTATCATTACCTCCCAATTATGTGGCCTTAACTACCATTCCTGTTAAGTAAGCAATTTTCTCTTTGTGTTCACATAACAGTTCATTTAGTTGTGTTATAATAATTGATTAACCTATGTGTCTATCTATGGCTCAGAAAATAACTTCAACAAATGGATAAACCATTGAATAAGAGTAATTGACGTTTTGATATTCCTAGTGTGGGCATAGGGGTGCTATTGAAAATGATCACAAATGTTCAAGAAGACTTGGGTTTATGTTATGGAAGATACATGAGAAAGTTGACTAAAAGTTTTAGGTGTGATTAGTCAAAGCCATTGAAGAAAATGGGAGAAATTATGGAAAATGCATAGGGTAGCACAGAACCTCTATGCCATATCGAATGATACTTGAGGGAGGCACACAATCCTATATTAAATCTTGTCAGATTTTATTCTACTTTTGGCAATATTTCAACTCAGACACTAACAATATTAAAAAGCATCTATGAGTTGACACATAACTCATAGATTATTTCATTTTCCCTTATAAAAGTGTGAGGTTTAATTTGCATCCTAAATCAAGAAATACGGTGTTTTCTGATGAGAGAGAAAAGTTTATTTTTGCTTTATTGGAAAAGTCTATATTTGTGCAACAAGTGGTTTCAACCGATTTGTACAGTAAATATGTTTTGTTTATTTATTTTGTTTATATTATATGGCTTTGGTTCTACATTTCAAGTTTTCTTTAAATCTGAAATAATGCATATAATTTAATATGCTTTGATTTAGGAGCCAATATCAGAGATGTAGAGATATCATTCACAATTATTGCTGTTATTTCCCAGTAGCCAAATCATCTTTTCAAAGGGAGAATTATAAAGGGTAATTTGAACAAACAAAGCAGAGTTTACCTGGTGGAGATGGAGATGTTGGAGAGGCAGAATCCCTCAATTACATTAACATAATTCTCTTTGGCATGGGAGCCTTCCAGGGTCTTAGTGGAGCAATGGAATACAGCAGAGTAATTGTGGATAATTACGGGATAATTATGCTACATGTATTTTTTACCACAAAGACTATGGCTAGGCCACCTACCCATCTCCACTCTCAAGACAGAGGGCTAAAGAGCATGGAGGGAAAAAGTAGGAATGAAACAAAGCTAAGAATCTGTAGGAGATAAATTGTCTTAAAGTGATCATTTTTTATTAAACTGTTCCAGAGCTTTTCTGTAAAGCAGTTTACATGACAGGTGAAATCTCAGGCACTCAACAAAAGAAAATGAAACAGGAAATAGTGGAAACCCATTTTGGTGTTTTGCTAAAAAAGATAGAATGTAGAATGGGAGAGATCAACTTAAAGCTGTTAGATCCCAAGCGTGTCAGATACACATTTTCCCCAGACTTGTGAGAAGTGAGACATATAATGAATACACAGTGATAATCAAAGTGCAGTCCGTCATAAATTATGGTGATTGCAAGTAATATGTCCTACTTTGGCCAAAGCAATAGGTAGCATCCTTGTAGTGGTTCCTGTTAGAGGATATTTTGGAACTATTGAACCCCAAATTTGCAAAAAAAAAAAACTCCTCTAAGTACCATAGGGATCACTAGAGATAGTAGATCTACTCATCTGCTCGAAACAAAGAATGGGACTATAATTTTTCTGTTTCATTCTTTCTGGGAAAAATGATATTTCTGCCACTGTCAACTCTCTCTCTCTCTCTCTCTCTCTCTCTCTCTCTCTCTCTCTCTCTCTCACACACACACACACACACACACACACACACACACACACACACACAGGCACAGTGTTTTTAGTATGTATTAGTGAATAGTTATACACATTTTATAATCTCCCAGAAAATGTTTACTTAAGTTCTAATTGTGTGTATGTATTTGAACGTTTATGTATCTGTTTATTTATGTGTGAAGAATGATTTACTGAGCTCCAGGGGATGGATTAGGACTGGCAAGGAATATAAATTCACTTGTAACTTCCTCTACCCCCCGTCGTCTTATGCTGACTACCCGAGAAGTAGACATATACTTGCTTGTGGTAATGGAATATCTCTCAAGAGCCTCACAAGGTCTGGGGCTTTTGCTCTTGCACAGTTTTTGTGAGACTAGCAAGATTATCTCTGTGTCAGTAATTGCTAGATGGCTTTCATGTTAATTATAGCCAAACATAATTTTAAACCAAAACAGGGACCAGTTGGGGTGTCAGTAAGAAATCAGATTTATAAGAGTGTAAATTTTAATTGCTTTTCTCCATATTAAGGGACACACTTTATGTTTTACATAGGATGTAGTTCATAATGCACAGAATGGTTTTAGTTGACCTGAATAATATTTCATAGGGTCTATTCACATGTTTCCTCAGTTGGCAGAAAGACAAATTCAACATTTATTATAAGATTAATGTGAACTATACTGGAGGAGTGGATTAGCCTTTCTTTAGACAACAAGCTGCATTCTAGGAGATGTCTATGGTTATCTTTCTCCAAGTCACTAGACTTTCTTTACTCTATGTGTCTAAGACTAAGTAGCTACCATTTATTTATGATAAACTTAAGTCCATTTGTGCTTATGTATCCATCATTCTTTCTCACAATAATAAGACGGTCATAATAGTAGGATTCCCAAGACTAGGAAACTAATGGGATCTGAAGAGAGGTTAAAGTGATCCCTTTGCCCATTTCTCACCAAGCTTTGAACTTGAGTTTGCTAACACATTGGTGGTAAGGTCAAAGGTTTAAATGATAATAGAATTAATATACTCAACTCTTGTGGGATTGTGTCAGGGTTTTTTTCCTTTATTCTTTTGGTAAGAGATCCAGGAACTATTTCTGCCATGATTTGAAGAAAGGTGGAGACCTGCACAGAGGACTGGTGTTTGGGAATCAGATTCTTGTGAGGCTTTTCTAAGCTCAGCAACTTGGTAAATTCCATCGAAAATGTTTCACATGGAGGGCATTTGGCTTTCACATTGGAGAAAGGAGAGGCAGAACTTACATTGGCAGGGTTGAAAATTCATTTTCTGGGCCAGTACAGTAGTAGTTGATAGTAGTTGCATGTCTTCTGGGCATCCCCACAAGGAGCAAGGAAGCATCTAGGTTTGGAAAGGATGAGAGTTTGTTTTAAAGGCCAGAGAAGAGTTACAGAAAAGCCCAATAGCTTCCATTGCCCTTTCATTTGGACTTGCTCACAGGGCTGCACTTCATTATCCTGGATTATCTTCTCTCTTTTTCTGATTTCTAGCCAGGGATGAGAAGTGGACATGTTTGTTAGCATATATTATGGAAATCCACATTCAGAAATCTGGAATGTCAACCACAGGGGCTATTGTTATCAAGAGAATTTTCTTGCCTTTTTTTTTTTTTTACCAACTTATCTTATTACAGCCTAAAGTGAACTTTAAGAGAACCAATGTTTGGAATCTTTTGCTGCCAAACCATATGGTTCTTCTGGCCAGAGGGCATGTTATTGATTTTCTTGACCCCTGAGAATGTATATTTGCATGTAAAAGAAGTTGCTGTAATTTTGAAAGGAGAACTCTGAATATTTAGGGAGAAATAGGATCAATGAAAAATGATTATTGAATTCAATTCAGAAACTGTGGGATTCATAAAATGGGGTTCTTGCAGGTGTAACTTCAGTGGTTTGAAATTTGCCAGTATCAAGGGAAATAATAAAAAAAAATCTGAGAACTAGGGCCTTAGAACAATCAAGGTTAGGTACCTGAGTAGAAGTTCAACTAGGAATGTATATGCTCCTATCAAGAGGAGTTTTTCCAGGACCCAGTGAATCTCAGAGCTGAGAAAAGCAAAGTTGTAGAGAGCAGTTGGGTGTCACAATTTTCTCATGGTCTCTTGGGGAATAGGCTTGAAAGAAGCAAGTGTGGACAACTGTGGGTAGGGATTCCTTCCAAATGTGGATAGTTAAGGGAAGACTGTCCTTCAGTAATTGGGAATTACAAGCTGAAATGTATACAAACAAATGTAGCTGTGGGAACACAAGAATGGTCTTAGCTTTGTGTTTGAGGAATGCTGAAAGAACCAGTGATTGGAATCATATAGAATATTAGAGGATATACTTTAAAGAATCAATTATAGATATGGATTACCTGCATACAGGCGGCAGGAGACTTCAGAACAGAGACTTGGCTGTTTTATACTGGATTCAAGACAGAAGGGTTTTGAAAGGTCTTCCTGAAATAATGTATTAGATTAAAAAATTGAACATAAAACTTCTGTGTGAACATATGTGACTATCATCTTCTATGGACATTGGTATCAAAGAGAAATGAGAGCTATCTTGGTCTAGACTTGGAGATAATAGAACTGTGCTCAAGTTACAGGCTGCTAAACTGATTATGTTTAGTGCTGAGACTTGGTTCTGTTTCCAAATCTTATGGTGTTATTTATATGTATTTTGACAGCTCCCGGGAACTCAGAACAGATTGTGCTCAATTTGGAGGAGTCCGTCATAACTTCACATGGAACTGTTCAAGGCTGCGATCACCCCAGGCTGCAGTTACTCAAGAAGAAAGCCAAGAACTGAGGTGAGGCCTTTCAAGCTGAGACTGAGGCACATGGTAAGAAAATGTATTCAACTGATAGAGGATACTGGCTTTGTGTAGAGTGTGGGTCAGTGTCCCACCAACAGTAAAGAGGCTTCCACCTTGGAACTTATGTTCCAGTAGGATGTGACAAACAACATAAAATAAATATAGTAAAAGGAAATAAGTACTATTGAGTAAAGGAAAGAGGAGGGTAAGGATTAAGAATTCAATTTAAAGGCCTGAGACCATTTGCATCATTTAATAGGGCATATGGATAGACATCACTAGAAAGTGGCATTTGCCCAATGACTCAAAGAAGTAAGGGATCAGCTTTCTGAGGGAGTCTTGTATAAGAGGAAGGTCTTTCAGATAGAGATGTATGGTTTGTTAGAAGGATGTGATTAGCCATTGTGTCTGGATCAGAGTAAATGAAGAAGAAAGAGAAGCAAGGAGTGGAATCAGAAAGGAGTTAAAGGATTGCTGTAGGCAATTATATGGACTTTTGAAGTTTACCTAACAAAATGGAGAGAGATACGTTTAGAAGTTGGATGGAGGGGAAGATATGATTTGACATTCTGTTAAAGATTATCCTTGAGTCTGTGGGAATGACAGACAATATAGGAGCAAAAGCAAGAATGGAAACTCTGCTTAGCATAATAGCAGTGAGGAGAGCAAGAAGTGACTGGATGTGGGATTATATTGAAGGCAGAGTTGTAAGAATGGATTGATAGGCAGGGTGAGAGAAAGATAATCAGAGATTTTGAGGTATCGATAAGCATCTGTCAAGGTGTAAAACAATAATTAATCGGACCAATTCTGCTGTTTCCATAATGCTAAAATTTGTGCTGATAGATCTCATCTTGTAATGCATTAAAAAAACCATCTACCCTTTATTTCTACCATTGGTGGTTCTATCTGGGTCAGGACAGATGTGTGTGCAACCAATCTGGAACAAGAGGAAAATAAAAACTTCATTTATTAAAATATTATATTAGATGCTTTGCTCATTTATGACCATTACTTTTCATTTTTGGAAATACGGTAAAGAAGATTTATTTTACTGTATTTGAATTTTGGTAAACTGGTATTGTATGTTTATTTTAATTAGGGAAAGGAAGGGGAACAACAGAATGGTGAGACAAAGGACAAGGGGGAATCAATGCAACAGCTATATACACAAGACAATATGTTGGAAACGATTCGTACAACTGGGGGGGAGCTTGGGGGGTAGGAAAGTAGGAGAAAATTGAGGGAAGGGGTAACCAGATTGACAAGACATGTACTCATTATCTTATGTAACTGAAACCCCTCTGTACATCATCTTGACAATAAAAATATGTATATATATAAAGAAGATTTACTTTATTGGACACTAATTTATATATGGCAGTTATTATGAAGAGTACTTGAAAAGTGAATTTGAGATATCTTAGAATAGCGTATACTTGACATATTTTATAGAGATGAGTATCTTTTTGATTATAGTACTGAAAGTCAGTCATGCTATAATTTTGCTTTAATAATCCTGATTTAATTAAAATCTGGAGATGGAAATAAATAAAAGACACATGGTTTAGATATCTGGAGACTTAGAACTTGAGTAGGCTACAGTTTTTCTGGAGCGAAACATTTCTGGGGCTGGCATCTTTAAATTATTGATCCTGGGAAAGGAGGGGGAATTGGAATACTAACCTTGCATTGTAAGGCCTTCATGATGTAACCCTCATCTTCCTCCATAAAGAGAACAGGAAGACATCTGACTTGTCTTTTAAGCTCATTCTGCTGAATAAAACGTTCCAGATCATGGAGGAGTGTGGAGAATAGCACCACTGGGATTGTAGCGGCCGGGCTCCAGTCTCCTTATCCTCAGCGTGGAAAATCTAAACATGGCTATCACACAGATGAGCCCAGCTCTTTATGGGAAAATGTAGGAACTACAGCCCTTGGCATTGGTATCAAGTGACTTTTTTAAAAAAAAACCTAATAGGACTTTATTTAAACAAATAATTTTTTAAATCTTTTTTTTTTTTTTTTTGGTCCGGTTATGGGGCCTGAACTCTCGGCCTGGGCGCTGTCCCTCAGCTCTTCAGCTCAAGGCCAGCGCTCTACCACTTGAGCCACAGCGCCACTTCCGGCTTTTTTCTTATGTGGTGCTGAGGAATCGAACCCAGGGCCTCTGGCATGCAAGGCAAGCGCTCTACCTCTGAGCCACCTTCCCAGCCCCAATTTCTTAAATCTTATTTTATTGTAAAGGTGCTGTACAGAGGGGTTACAGTTACATGAGTAAGGCAATGAGTACTTTTCTTGTCCAGCACTGTTATTCCCTCCTTTGTTTTTCTCCCACTATCCCTTCCCTCCCCCACCTTCCTCACTCCTGATGTTTTGGTGATATGCTCTCTTGAAATCTCATACAGCTGATCAAACAAAATGAGCTGGGATTCTTCCTCTCGAGAGGAGTTGAACCTTCGTAAGGCTCAGCAGGCAGCAAAAGACAGGAAAGGAGGTTTAGGGGAGTGATTTAGGGAGAGTTATTTCGATGTATTCTCTCACTGCTACTTTCATCACTATGTTTCTTAGATGCCAACCCTAACTCTCCTTCCATAGTCATTTTAATGGATTGTTATTATGCCTTTAATAATTGACAGAAGTGCCAGTACTGCAATAGAAGGGATTAACATTTTATATTTATTAAAATATCTTGCACAAGAAAATTATATCATATTTAATTGTAGATTGCAGAATGCATGAATATATTGATATAGCTTGTTTTCTTTTCTTGTAAGGTAATGAACACATTGTTAGACTAGAAACACACAAGGTCTCAAAATCAGCTACATTTGAAAAACAAAAAAAAAACACCTTCAATTTTTAAAGAAGATGTGATCTCCTATGAAACTAATAATGGCCAATATGGGTTTTGTGTCTTTGTTAAGGCTCCTTATCAGATTTTTCTCCCTCATCAGCATTTTGGAGACAGCAATATGCATAACTCTAGCCATGGGCTCTTGCCAGCAGTATTGAAAGGGACGCAGTTAAAAGACTTCCTATGTCTTTGACACTTAAATATGAAATACTTTTGAGTACCATACCAGTCATTAGCCATAGATAATACAATTTGGCTCATTTGGTGACTCTAGCCGTATTCTTAGCCATTTGGAAGATTCAGAACTCCCTATACATTTATATAGGTTTATTTCGTTTCAAAGACCCAAGCTGAAAAGGAGACCCCCACAGGGAGCTTGTCACCCACTAGTTTGCACATGTGACCATGTAAAAATAACTTTCTGAGCAAAAAGATCAATGGTTTTCTTTCAAGAAGGACATGGAGGCTCAATAACTAATTAGCTTTTGTCTCTCTGTTCCTGTAATTGCAAGCCATGCTGGAATCAACTTTGTGAAAGTGTGAAATAGCTATTACTGTACGCGGCTTGCTTCTACCACCACACTCTATTTTTACACTTGGGATATTTCTTTTCTATGGCCCTAGTTCAGCCAAAAATTTTATATAAGATCTTTCCATCCTGTCCAAAATACATTCACAGGGTGAAACTAATGCTATAAACAGGCCTGGGGCGGGGGGAAGGTATAGGTTAATGAGTTGAACGTTAGACCTTATGATCTCTGAAATCCCTGTTTTTACTTTCAAAGCCAAACTGTAAAAATCCCGATCCTTAATTTTGAGTAAGCATCTTATAATACACTTCATTCTTTTCATCTACAGTGTAGCTCAGTACAATAGTGATAATGGTCTGTCTATAATTTTAGTCAAGCTCCTTGGAACCAGCCATGAAATTTAAGTGTACTAGCTTGGGATTTATGTCTGGTTTTTGTCAGATAACAGCTCTCTTACAATAGATAGCTGGGTATCATATCCATTAAAATTCCACAAAAGTTCATCACAAGTAGATGAAAAATGAAAACAAAATCCAAAACCATGAAGCAATTAATTTGATCTACTCAATCACAAATATTTTCTAATGAAAAATGGAAAAAAAATCCCAAACCATGAAGCAGTTAATTTGATCTACTCAATCACAAATATTTTCTAATTAATTGCCCAGTTATAATAATTACAGCAATTTAGTGCCCTGTCTTTGTTGACTGGCTCATTGTTGGTTAGCAGTGCATAAAAGTGAACTGAAATTTGATATGCAGTACTTACTTATGAATCCTTTCAGAACTACAGTGACATGATTCCTTCTCATGCTTCAGGTCTTAAATATCCTGTGCCTAGAGATATCTTTGCTGATATCACCCAGTTTAAGGAAGCCCTGCCTCTGTTAGGCACTTTCTCTCTTGCATGCCATTTTGTTTGATCCCTTCAGAACACTTCTGTAATTTAAAAATTATCCTGTTTTAAAGACGATAGTTGGGTATTGTCTGTTTTTCTCCTGTAGAGTAGAAGTTCTCATCTAGCAATCCTGAGATCAATCTAGGCATATTTCTGAATGTGTAGCCTAATAAAGGTGAAGAACAGAGCCCTGTTGATATTAATCAATATTGTCAATAATTGATCAACTCAATGCTGGCATGATAGGGGATTATAAGAAGCATATGTCCTCTAGTAACAGGTATTTTAGTTGTGGATACCAGGCAATTATAAAACAATATCATCCTGAAAACTGGAGTTGCAAGAAAAATAAAGCTTTCATTTGAAAGTTACTTTTAGTGTTTTCTTTGTCTTTTGTACAGTCCTAGTGCTTGAACTCAGGGCCTGGGTGCTTGGTTTTTTGTTTTTTTTTTTCTTTTGGTTTTCTGGTGCTTTTTTTTTTTTTATTATTGTGAGAATACCATACAGAGGGGTTACAATTACATGGGCAAGATAATGAGTACATTTCTTATCAAGCATTGTTGCCTCCTCTTTGTTTCCCCTTCCCAAACCTTCCCATACTCCCCCCACCACCCCCCACCTAATCCTCCCTCCTCCACCAAAGTTGTAAAGTTCATTTTCTTTTATATATACATACATACATACATACATATATATATATATATATATATATGTATTTGTGTATTTTTTTATTGTGAAAATACTGTACAGAGGGGTTACAATTACATGGACAAGATAATGAGTACATTTCTTATCAAGCATTGTAGCCTCCTCCTTTGTTTCCCCTTCCCATCCTTCCCCCCCTCCCCACCCAATCCTCCCGGTTCCCCACCCCCAGCCCCCACCCCCGCACCAAAGTTGTAAAGTTAGTTTTCGACAAAACGACTTGTACATCTCATTGTTGCAATGAGTCCACCTGTATCCCTATTTAAATGATTTATTTTTGCCCTTCCCCTCTACAAATTATACCAACATCAAATACAGTGAAAGCAGGGGTTATATCGTGGGGGAGGGACATACAAAGCAACATAGAAATCATCTTATAAATTTGAAGTAAGCCAGGCCCAAAGAAACATAGGTCCCATGGTTTCCCTTATTTGCATTAACTAGTATATGTCTGAGTCAAGCACAAAAGGTCAGATAAGTTGATGTTAGAGGAATGAACCCCAAGATAAGTATTAAATTTTTTTTTCCTTTCAAACTTGTTTTTTTTTAAAAAAAATTATTGTAAAGGTGATATACAGAGTACAAAGCACATACAGGTGATGTAATGAGTACATTTCTTTTTGAACAGTGTTACTCTCTCCCTCATTTTCTCCCACTCTCCACCCCTACCCCCCACTCCACTCCCAGAGTCCCCTTTCTTCCATGTTGTAAAGTTCATTTCCAACTGCAAGCAGTCCACTGGAAAAACCTTTTGTTTCCATTTCTTGGAATTCATTTTGATAAACATCATATTCTATGGCCATATGCATGTGGCTTTTGAGCTATTGTGATCCTCTGTTAAGAATATACTGTGCATATTCTAGTTATTACAAGTGAAGGAAACCATGGAGTCTATGTTTCTTTGGGTCTGGCATACTTCACTTAATATAATTTTTTCCAAGTCTTTTTATTTCTTTATGAATGGAGCAATGCCATTCTTTCTGATGGTAGCATAGAAATCCGTTGTGTATATATATATACCACATTTTCTTGATCCGTTCATCTACTGAGGGGATCTGGGTTGATTCTTTATCTTAGCTGTGGTAAATTATGCTGCAGTGAACATGGTTGTGCTGGTAGCTTTTAGTGTGGCCTTACTTGTGGTGATTAGGGTAAATGCCCAAGAGTGGGATTGCTGGGTCATAGGAGACCTCTATGTTTAGTCTTTTGAGGAAACTCTATATTGCTTTCCAGAGCTGTTGAACTAGTTTATATTCTCATCAATAATGTAGTAGTATTCCCTTTTGGTCACATCCCTGCCAGCATCTGTTATTGTTTGTTTGCTTTATAATGGCCATTCTAACTGGGGTGAGGGCATCCCAACCTTTCTTTGATTTGTATTTCTTTTATGGCCAGATATGGTGAACATTTCTTTATGTGTCTATTAGCCATTCTTATTTCTTCTTTGGAGAAATCTCTCTTTTAAACCTTAGCCCACTTATTAGAGGAGTTGTTGTTTCTCTGAGTATTTGTTTTTTGGGGGAGTTAATTTTTTGAGCTCTAAGTATATTTTAGATATGAAGCCCTTGTGTGATAGCTAGTAAAGATCTCCCATTCTGTAGTCTTTCTATTATCTTGCTATGTCCTTTGCTATGCAGTTTAATGCAACCCCACTTGTCCAGCCTTTCTTTGATTTGTTGTGTTTTTGGATCTTTTAGTAGGAAGTTTAGACCGGTGCCAAGGATCCCTAGTGTTTCTCTTATCCCTTTCTGTAATATTCTTAGCATATCTGATCTTACATTGAGGACTTTGGTCCATTTGGAATTTTTTCTGTTGCAGGGTGATATGTAAGGATGTAACTTCAGTTTTCTACGTATGTATAGCCAACTCTGACGGCGCCATTTGTTGAAGGGGGTGTCTTTCTTCCGTCTTGTGTTTCTGGCTCCATTATCAAATATTAGTTGGCTGTAGGTCTGTGGGTTAATTTCTAGGTCTTCAGTTCTATTCCATTGGTCCTCAGGCCTGTTCCTTTGCCAGTACCATGCTGTTTGTATAACCATAGCTTAGAGTTTGAAGTTTGTTATTGATATTCCTCCAGCTCTGTTCTTCCTTCTAAGGATTTATTTTGCTATTCAGGGTCTTCTACTATTCCATATGCATTTTTGATTGCTTCTTCTATATCATTGGAGAATGTTATTGGGATTTTCATGAGCATTGCATTGAATTTGTAGATAGTTTTGTGCAGTATTGCCATTTTCACAATATTAATCCTCCCAACTCCGGAGCATGGGAGGTTTTTCTTGTCAAGGCTAGTGCTCTACCACTGAAGCCACAGCTCTGCTTCTAGATTTTTGTTGTGTGGTCAATTGAGGGTAAGAGTTTCACACACTGTCTTGTACAGGCTGGCTTCAAATTGCAATCTTAGCCTCCTGTGTAGCTGGGATTACATGTGTGAATCACCCATACCTGGCTGTCACTCTAAATATAATTTCTGTATTGTGCACTGGTTCAGTTGATGAGAAAATAATTAATATAATTAGATGTCATCACCACTGAGTTATATTTGATTTGGGATGAATGACATATTGATAAAACATTCAGTGGATTTATTAGTTTGGCAGTTACTGTGTAGCTACATTGGCCCCAAGTGAGATGCCCATCACCCATGGGGTGATCTGTTCTGTCCAGATTAAATAAAACTCCTTGCTTCTGTCTTGAAAGTTTCCTTCAATGTGATCTTCTGCCACATCATAAAGACTTTCTGATTAATATTATGTTCCTATATTTAGGATGCCAGGAACAGGGAAAAAAACAATAACCATTTATTTGTTTTCAGTTCTGCAGCTATGCAATTTAGGCATGGCTCAGCTAGGGTGGTTCATCCCTACTCCATGAGGCGTTCCTTGGCCTCATGAGTCCTAAGGCCATGTGATAGGTGGACTGGGGTAGAGTTGCTGTGAATAGACTCAGCCACTGTCGGGTACTTGCTTGGAGCTATTACCAAGCCGTGTCATCTCTTTTTCATGTGCTGTTTCCTTGTGGCATCTGAGTTCCAGGAGGGCAAGTCCTAATATACAATCACTTATCCAATTTCTGTTTGTATTGCATTTACTAAAGTGCCACTGCCAAAAATTGTCACAGAACCAGTCGTAGATTTATTAAAGGAGGAAATTACACTAGGATGTGGACAAGGTCATTAAGGAAACAAGCCATGTGATGTTTGCAGTGAATAATGGAGTTAGTATAGTATAGTATATATTTTGCATACGACTGTTCTGTCCTTGAATGTGATGAAGACAAAATTAGAGTAGATAGTCACAAGGAGCCTTGGTTTTGTATCTATGCTTTTAGGTCTGAAGCAGTGTCTCCTGATATCTTATTGTTGGAAGCTGCAGAATGAAATCCAAGGCATAGTTAAATAACTTGTTAAGTAAATCCTTGCTATAAAAAGTGAAGCCACCAAATATTAGAAATAACAACCCATATTCTTTCTGAGAACAAAGAAGAGCGAGCACATCAGGAATTAAAGAAGCATTTGAGGCTACTTAGAAAATCATTAGTTTAGCAAATCTTTCTTACATAATTGATATTTGAGGCAGCTTAGAGGAAAAGGATGTTATTTTGCTTTTATTATGCATCAAGTATTTAATGCATTCATATAATACACTTTGAGAAAAATCATCCTTATCCAAGAGACTTTCTCAACTGTGCCATGCTATCAAACTTTATTGCTCATTTGCAGTCATGATGAGTTCATAGTTCTAATGAAACAAGAAATATTTTGATTAGCATAGCAATTTTTATTGAAACATTTATAGTAGTCTAAAATGATTAACCACAATAATTAATGCCATATTCATTTCTTATAGTAAAATAAAGATGGTTATTATTATCAGGAAGTGTCAGACAAAATGAGTCACTGTAGTAGACTCAAGTCACAGTGAAGAACATGGAAATGAAGAATATGAACAACATGGACATCATTCCCTAATCTGTTCTCTACTCATGGTCTCTGTTACTAGGATTCTTTAGTGGTGAGACATCCCACAGAACCCAGATATTCCTGATGTTACAGGAAGTTTGTGGATGAAACAGAGTTCTGAAATAAAGTGAGAAGAAACCTTCAGATGCAGGAAGCATAAGTGGTTTGCTAAGGGCATCTTTCAACGAAACTGGGAAAGATAATACAAGAACCTTCTGAGAACCATCATTCCAGCCAGATCTCAGGATAGGAAAGAGAATAGAAGCTAATGTCTAATATGAATACTTGCTATGGGCCAAGAAGTAGTCTGACTCCGTAACTTGCATTATTTCCTTTAGATAGGGAAACCACATCTGCCAAATGATTCGTGATTTTGTTGAATAACTAACTTTTTGGAATTTTTGTGCATACTACATATGTGGAACAGACAGAACAAAGAGGAAAATGAGTAGCAAATGAATGATAGGAAGAAATTGTACTAGTTTTTCATGTTATTAATTATTCCTATCCTTCTGAATTTCCTTAGGGTGGACCTATCTGCTCCATAGCCCTTTTCTCTGACTATAGGAAAAAATAAACATATAACCTTTTAATTTTGCTTCTTTATTGTCATCATCAAAATTACTTTATATAAAATCTGCCCCTTGATGACAGATTTCAGTTGGAAGGCCATACTTTGCACCGATGGCTATATTAGTCAGGTTATTTTTGTCATTGCGACAAAGTATCTAAATGTCTGATAGAAATAACTTAGGGGGGAAGACTTAGTTGGGCTCATAGTTTCAGAGGCTTCAGTCCATGGCCAGCTGGTTCCATTGTGTGTAGGCCTGTGGCAATGCAGAAGCATCATGATGGAAGCTCATGTGAAGAGAAGTTGCTTATCCACTGGGGTCACCAAAGCAGAGTGAGAAAGTGGAAGGACCCAGTGCCTCTAAAGGCACGTTCCCAATGACTCACTCCCTCGAACAAGCCTCCACTCCCTCTCCGCCTCCCCCCAGTACATTTGTGTATTAATGCATTAGCCTAATCAATGGTAGATTTAGTTCATTGATGAAGTTAGCACTCTAATGATCCAGTTTCACCAGTAGCACCCCAACAGGAAACCAAGCATCAAACACTTGAGCCTTATGGGGATCACTTGGTATCTAAACGTTAATAGAGACACAAAATAGTTTCCCATTTGAGGCTGTTAAAATACTTCTGCTGGAAATATCTTGTGCATATTTTTGGATGAGAATGCATGCTATTTAGGTATATGCTGGACCAGACAATATTCAGATGGTCAGCTTTGGTAAACAGTGCCAAATAGCACTTTCAAAAAGTGTTTCAGTTGCTTAATATTCTCACCAGCACTTACTCCCACACACCCTTTTTCATCTTATCCATTCTCTTGCAGGTGTAATGGCATTACAATATGGCTTTAATGTTCTTTTCCCTCATGACTAATGAAATCAATAATCATGTTTTCATATGCTGATTGGCCATTTGTCCATGCTGGGTTGGAGTTTCTAATGTATACTTTCTTTGCTTAAAGAAAGGCACTTAAAGGAATTATTGTGTCTCTTGATAGCTTTAGCCAGAAAAAGGATTTCTAGAATGTCTTTTCTTGATATAGCCCAGACCTTAGTACATATTTAGCAAATAATTTGGGCCAGCAGAATTGCATCCTGTGATTGGCCAGCCTGCAGCTAACTCATTCTGCTGTGGAGGACAGACATGAGGATGAACTCTGCCAGACTGCTTCTGTGAGAGCAGTTTGGCTGACATGACCAAGGAAACACCTGCCTAAAATAAGATACAAAAGCTGAGTGCTGGGGCTCAAGCCTATAATCCCAGCTATTCAGGAGGCTGAGATCTGAGGATCATGGTTTGAAGCCAACTGGGACAGAAATGTCCCCTGGGAGACTCTTATCTCCATTAAACCACTCAAAAACCAGAAGCAGTGCTTTAGCTCAATTGAGAGTGCTAGCCTTGAGCACTAAGAGGCTCATGCCCCGAGTTCAAGCCCCACAACCAGCAATAACAAGGACAACAAAAATCGGATACAAAGTAACAGCATCTGCTCTCAGAAATAGTCCATTTGGGTGCCTCTCTTTGTAACTCAGGTATAAGATTGTATCAGTTGCACTGAGTTGATTACTATATTAGCATCTGTCATGATCTGTAACAGGATATACCATTCTAAACCCTTGATGTACTGAGCTGGTCAATTGGTTTAATGCCATTAGACCTGCAGGGAGGAAGGAATTGTATTCTCCCGAGTTTTCCTTTGCAGAAAATAAATCAAAATTCACCAAAGGAGAAAATCACTAGCAAGGATACTGTTACACAACCAGGCACCAATTGCTTGCATTGTAATCCTAGCCACTTGGGAGGCTAAATAAGGAGGATCATGGTTCAAGGCCAGCCCAGGCAGAAAAGTCTGCAATATTCCATCTCCACAGCAGTAAGCTGGATGTGGTGGCCTGTGTCTGTGATCCCAGCAACAAAGTGAAGCTGGAAATCGGCAAAGTAAGGCTCAGGTACATGCCTGTGTAGGAAGTGAAACCTTCTCTCAAAATAACCAGTGAAAAATAGAACTGGTAGCACCAGCCTGGCTAACACAAGGCCCACATTCAAATCCCAGTCTGTTTTGTTTTGTTTTGTTTTAAAGAACAGTTATAATAGTGATGATGGCTACTTTTAAATTGCAGAATCTCTCTTCACTATTCCATTTAAACAGTGCTTCTAATAGAATTTTCTAGTTTCGCTTTTGTTCTCTCACATATTTTCTGCTGCCTTTTCCATTAGAATATCATAAGCCCACTTAATTCTTCTTTATGATTGAACAGAACTCAGAGCATTTAACCTCCCAGAACTTACCTAATCCTCCTTAATGGGCCTTGAAGTTACTTCTGTCCTTATCATCTTTAAAAGATACTTCCGTTAATATTATTTTGAACTTGTTTGTTTGTTTAGGGAAAAAAGTAAAATCTGCTACTATTACTAATATTTAATTGCCTGCATTAAATATTAAATGTCTTTCAGAAAGTCATCACTAATGTAACAAAGTAAAAAATTCTCTGCTGGCAAACATTAAGTGTACTTTAAATTTTTTTCTTAAAATGCTATGAAGTTGGTTTTTTTTTTTTTCACTTTTGGCAATAGTGGAGTTTTGAATGGAGGGCCTCATGCTCATTAGGCAAGTGCTCCGCCAGTACTCCGGACCTTTTTGCTTTAGTTATTTCTCAGATAGTCTTGTTCTTTATGCCCAATCCAGTCTTGGGTCTCCTAATTCTACCTTCCATGTAGCTAGAATTATAATGTGTGCTGCCACACCTGAATTATTCTTTGAAGTGAGATCAGACTGACTTTTTTTCCTGGGCTAGACTAAACCACAATCCTTCTGTCTTCTTTTTCTTCTTCCAAGAGGCTGGGATCACAAGTATGAGCCATTGTACCAAGCCTATAATGACCATTCTTAAGGGATGTGCATGTGAATCTTTCTGAAGCAGGGAATTTTGGAAATGTAATTGCTTGGTGACAGGGTATGTACATTTTAAAAATTGGATTCACCATACCGAACTGTTCTCCATAAAAGCTGTATCTCTTCTTATGTCCACCCTGTCCAAATGTTAATGCCTGGTTTCTCATAAAACATTCAACAGCAATTATTGTGAATCTTTATAATTCTTGTAGTGGGATGGGTGAAAATTTCTATATTATTTTGCTTTACTTTTTTCCTGAATTCTAATAGAGTTGAATCTCTGTATAATTTTATCATACAAATTTGTATAGTCTGTTAATTATCTCTGCAAAAGTGTTTACTTGGAATACCATTTTCCCCAGTGAGATAATTTTATACCAGCTTTTCATATATATATGTCTACTAACATTCGTTAGTATTTTTCTGAAATTTCGATAACAGTTTATTCCCTGAAATTGTTGGTTTCACCATAGGGGGTGCGCCTAAGCACCATATAATGTAAACTCATCAGCCTGTGGGTTATTGTTTTTAAAAAGGTTCCCATCAATAAGGTATATACTTTGCATATATTTTGCATATTATCCCCAAACTGTCATCACATATATCTACTTCATCTTTGTGGAAAAGGATAGTAACTCTCATTTCTTTCTTGCTTTATTGTACTTACAGGGTTGCTCCCAATTACTTTATGATCATGCACAGTAAATTTTAGATTGCTCCTATATGTTTGGCAGAAATTCCTTTTGTGGTGTCACTGCCCTGAATGCTCAAGCCACACTTTGAATGGCCTTCACTGTTAAGGGGGAAATGAATGTATTCCATCTGGATTGTTGCAATGGTAACCTATTCTTATTTTGTTTTCTGAGACTACTATTAATCGTTTCAACAAAAACCTTTTATTAAAATCTTGCCTACCATAAGATATCTGTCCAAATTCGATGTTTAGATACATACTGTGAATGTTGTAGTCACCTAAAAGAGACACTATTCCTTTGAACAATTAACATAGTTAAAAATTAAATGATGAGAATGTAAAATAGGTCCTGTATGAGTACTAAAGGGAGATAGGGTGAATGGAGAGAATAGAGGATAATGAATAAGGTCAAATCCTTTTGTTACATATGTGAAAATGAAACAGTGAAGCTTGTCAAAATTGACCTGGGAGAGAACAGAGATTAGGCAATGATAGAGAGAGTGAATCTGATCAACATGTTATGTAATGTATAGACATGTCACAATCAGCACACTTTCGTAAAACTAATTGATGCTGATAAAAATGTGGATACGAAAGAGAAAGTAAAAAAGAAAAGAAAAATCAACAAATTGTTGAAAAGGGATAAAACCAAGTATTTATTTATTTTGGTACAAGTACCTGAGTTTGAACTCAGGGCCTTATAGTCTTACTAGGCTTTCTTACTCAGGCTTGGTGCTCTACAACTTGAGCCACACCTCCAGGCTAGTGAAGTGGAGACGAAGTCTCTGCCAGGACTGGCTTGGAACTGTAATCTTTCAGCTCTCAACCACTAGATAGTTAGACTAAAGACATGAGCTAGCCACCAAAGGATTTTCATTTTTAAAAAATCATCATATGAGGGTGTGAATGTGAAAGGAAGCCATGTTTACAGAATATTGGGACATAATTAGGGCACAAAGATGTGGCCTTGTTAGCACACCAATTTTTGGTTTGTGATATGCGTGGTTTGATAGTTTCTTTCCTTTCACCCCTATGTGGACTATGACTGTGTGCCGTGTAGTTTCTTAGCATGCAAGCATTCAGATTGAAAGTATTCTTTAGGGGTCAGCGAAGGGCTGATCAGTCCTCCTTATGAAAAGACATATGGAAAATGGCCCAGAGGAAAAGCTGAGATATTACCATGACCATTTCTATCTATACAACTTTTCTCATTCTCTACTCAAAATAACATTTTACAGAGACTCGGGGACTATATCAAACATTCCAACTGGCAGTCAGATTTATAGAAAATTTAAAGCTTAATTCAGCAGTGAAATTTGTCAGTCAGAATGACTGACGTCCTAACAACTCCAAACCTACGTCTTAATTTATCATTTGAAGGCCAGTCATTCCTTGTCAGTTTTAAGTTGACTTCATATAAACTTTCAACCTCAAAAAATGTAAGAATATAAATTTAAAAAAGGAAAGTGTTCACTTAAAATTGGTAATTCAGATTGTAAAAATGTGTCTTAAACAGTTAAAACAATTGTTCCATTTGTGTTCTTCCTTTTTTATGCTGAGACCTTTTATATTTGCTGTAGGAAAACTTAATGCCATCTTTGGGTCTCTCTATGTAAATCAAAGTTATGAGTGAAATAACAGATTTATGGATGATTATTTTCATCATTAAACTATAAAAGACACATTTTTCAAACATGATAAGAAAATCCCACTTGTTTAGAACAGTTTACTCCCTGAAATTGTTAGTTTCACAATAGGGGATGTGCCTAAGCACCATAGAAAGTAAGCTCATCAGCTTGTGCGCTACTGTATTTAAAAAGGCTCACATCTATAAAAGGTATATACTTTCCATATATTTTACATCTTACCCCCAAACTGTCATCATATATCTACTTAATCTTTGTACAAAAATCAAGAACCCTAAAAGCTGAATAAATCACCTTCAGAATTATATCACAGGAAGTCTTTCTTTTAGTAAAGAGTCATTTTTTGGAAAGTAAAAATCATGCTCTTTTTAAAAATAAACTCATTGATTATGAGTGGGTAGAAGTCATTGTAAATTAATGGATATGTCAATATTCAGTGTCATAGAAAGGAAGTACATTTTATGTTTCTTGCTTCAAAATACACAGCATGATAGAAGATTAAGACATATTGTTTGGGATATGCATTCTAGACCTGGCACTGGCTCCATGGTCTGTCGCTTGAAGGAAACTAATTTTTGTAGGTCACATTATCTTTATTTGTAAAATGAGCCACCAGATGGTTCTGGAAATTCCTATATCACTAATATTTCAGTTCCAAGTTGCACATTTATCATGATGAATTCTCCAGTGCATAACTTCTAGCTGGAGCTAATTAATTTATTCATCAATTTTTCTTAATTATTTCATATATTTCAGGTATTGGAAATAGAAAGTGAATGAAATGTATTTCGATTGCAAGAAACAAAGAGTTTGGCAGGAGACAATCATGTCATGCAAAGTACTAAAAAGTATTCACAGTGGTGAGCTCTGTTTACAGCAGACATGTGCAGGGGCACACAAAGAGAGAAATCAGCACTACTGTATGATTGAGTTCAGGGCCAGCTGACAAAAAGAGCTTGGGAGAGGAGCAAGTAGCAGGAAGGTCTTTACAGTATGAGTTGACTAGAGGTGGTAGGTGGTAGGCAGTAGGTGAAAATGGGAGCTGAAATGTTCCTATTCTAGTGAAGATGAGATGGCAGCATGTTCCACCATTCCAAGCTTCTTCTTGGTTAAGGCGGCATCTTGTGAACCTTGTTTATTTTTATTTTTTTGCCAGAGCTGGCCTCTTGAACTTTGATCCTCCCAATCTCTGCTTTTTGAGTAGCTGGAATAGGAGGTGTGATCCACTGCACTGCAGCTCAGTGTTTGTTGCTTAACTGCACAAGTCACAATTGAACACTAATTTCACTAGGCAGGTCATGAGCCATGGTCATTTCTGTGGGCCATTGGTATTCTGTCACAAGTATATATCATGGTACAAAAGATTTATATGTTGTACACATTGTATTTACTTGCCCTACTACTTCCAGACATGGCTTTTACATACCTGAAGAGACTGCTTACTCAAATATATTAGAAACAATAATGAATCAGTTACTCTTTTTTATTTATGTCAGTTATTCTAATGGAAGGATATTTGAAAGATTTGGGCCACAAGGGCTTGGGTGTTCTATGCCTCTTGAGCTGCATAACTCTGAACTGTTATGCAAGCACATGTCTGTCTTCTAAACTAGACTATAGGTTACTCTAATGGTAACCACCTTGTTTCCTTGATTTGAATGTTCAAAATTCTGTTTTGCTTTGTCTCGAAACCTGATAAAAGAAGGCTGATTCAGAAACACACAAGATGATACTGCAGTGTTTGCTAAAAGAAGAGTACAAGCTGGGGGCTCACACTTGTCATCCTAGCTATCCAGGAGGTTGAGATGTTTGGATCATGGTTTGAAGCAAGTCTGGGTAGGAAAGGCCATGAGATTCCTATCTCCAATTAATCATTTTAAAAAATGCAAGTAGAGCTATCGCTCAAGTGTCAGAGCACTGGCCTTGAGCAAAAAGAGTTCTAGGATAATACCTAGGCCTCAAGCATAAGCTCCAGGTCTGGCACAAATAAATAAGTAAGTAAGTAAGTAAGTAAATAAAAAATAATAGTGTTCCTTTTTGACCACATCCCAGTAGCATCTATTATTATAGTTTTCTTGATAATGGCCATTCTGACTGGGATGAGGTAGAATCTCAATGTTGTTTTGAAGCAAAGTAAGACAGACCCAAGGAAACATAGGCTGCATGGTCTCCCTCATTTGCAATAACTAAAATATGTCTAGCATATTCTTAGCCCTTCCTTCCTTCCTTCCTTCCTTCCTTCCTTCCTTCCTTCCTTCCTTCCTTCCTTCCTTCCTTCCTTCTTCCCCTTTGATTTATTTCCTGTTGTCACTGTTTTTTATTTCTGTACCCTTTATCTTGAATATAATAAAAGTCTATCTGATTTGGAAAAGGGGAACTTATATCTGTAAACGTTGGGACAAAGGGCAAACCAATGCAACAGTGATACTCACTAGACACTCACTATGTGGTGAATGAATTTTACAACTTGGAGAGGGGTCTGGGGTGGGGGAGAAAATGAGGGAGGGGTTACAGCTGTTCAAAAAGAAATTACTCATTGGTAATCCCTCTTTATATCATCTTTACAGTAAAACAAGAATAGCACAAATAACCAGCATATAGCACCTCTGTGTGAAACTAATAAGTATTTCAAGGTCTTGTCAAGCCAAAGTTTTATTAACAAATTAGCTTAAAGTTAACCAACTTTTAATTTGAATCTGGTTCTGTCCTGTGAGAGAAGTAAAACAAACAAAGCAAAACAAAAATAGACACATATTTTCTCTGAGGGTCTTCATGTTTTGCACACAGTATTCCAAACATGTTATTTCACTCAGTCCTTAGTATAACCACAAAATTTCCCTTGGCATTCCATCTGTAAATGGAAGGGGCACAGGCCTGCCTAGGCCCTGGGTCCTCCCAGTTGTGCTGTAAGGGATGTCGCTGGCATTTCTCCCAAGCTCGCTGATTTCTTCATTGCTCTTTCTCTACATTGCTCTACATTTCTCTACATTTCTTCATTGCTCTTTTTCCTATAAATCTCCTATTATGTTTTAGCATTTCTAAATCTCATGTTTTCAATTTCTAATAATGAAGGTATGATGGTTCATTTTATGTGACAACTTGGCAAGTCTAGGTGGCACCCGGTTAGTTAGTCAAATCCCAGAGTAGCTATTTAAAAATCCCAGAGGGTGGAGGAAACCAAAATGGAAGGAGAAGGGGTGAACAAATAGCCATTTTACTCAGTGTACATTATGTAAAACATTGAACTAAGTACTTGAGGGTAGGGATGGAATGGGAAAAGGGAATAGTGGGACATTGATGAGGATGTATTGTACTCATAACCTGACTTCCGGAATTGAAACCACTCTGTACAATCATGTTTTTGTAAAGTACTTGAAAAATCTGTAAAAACAAAAAATCCATAAGGTTATGATTAGAGTAAATTCCCGCGAAATAGCTCATGCAAACATTGCAATCTCAACACTAAAATTATAATAGAAAAAAAAAACAATTACCATTTCAGTCAGTAGACCTTGTATAAAGCATATTGTCCTCCTGAAGGTGGGTAGGCTTCATCTAGTCTGTCTCAGGTCATAAGAAAAAAGTTGAAGACCTAGCAGAGAAAGGAATTTGAGCTTCACACTTCAAGTAGAAGTTCTGGCTGTTTTTATAGCCTGTGGACTCAAGATTCCAACATCAACTCTTTCTGTAATTTGTGGCCTGCTGGACTGCCCTTAAGATTTCATAATTGACTATCCCCACAGCTGCATGAGCCAATTTCTTAAAAATAAATCTCTATCTCTCTTTCGATTCCCCTTTTATTCCTGATGTAGATTTGATTTTGTAAGCATAAAAATAACTATTAAAAGAAATTGATTGCAATCCCTTAGCATTTTCAACATACTTGTTCCCCTTTTATCCTTTCCATATTTCCTGTTATCCTTTTTAATACTTTGCATATTTTCTGTCTCTTTTCTTAATCCTTTCCTAATATTCAAAGTTCTTCAGTGTGAATAGATGACATCTTTTCAAATTTACATCAATATACCTATCTCATTAAAAGTAGATATTACCTGACTATTAGTGCCTACAGTGACATTTATACATTTGCTTTCACAAATGAGTAATGGTAATTCATGTACACCACAAAGCTGTGAGTAATTACTCCCTTCTGAAGATAAAGGTTAGCACAATCTGTAGCCATCAGAAGTTTCTCGGTATGTGCCTGTTCAGTTTCAAAATACATTTCCCACAATGTTGTTCTGCCTTTCTGTTTTCATCTAGATATTCTTCATCTTTATGCAAGGCAAACTTTTCATTGGAAAAACACTTTATTATTGATTTCTTCAATGGATAAGTAAAATGGTGAATTTAACATTCAGTTTGAAGGAGGCCAGATAAGTGGAGGGAAACAAGCAGATGCAAGGAGGCGAGAGAGACTGATGCAGCTACAGAACTGTAGGTGTGTCCTACACAGCAGGACATTGTGTGATGCTTAAACAACAGAAATCAAGACCAACAAACATGGACTGATATTACCATGGCCAACCTGTCTTTAACTATAATGGCTTCTCCAAATCATTAGCCTTTGAAAATTACCTATTCCCATCAAGCATTGGATACCAACCAAATCTGAAAACCCCAGACAGAGTTGGAAGAAAGGAGCAAGCCCTATTTAAGGAAAATCCCCACCCATTCTTGGAATTCCCTGATCTAACTCAAAAGTAGTCCTCTTCACTATTTGCCCTTAAAGCAAACTATCCAAAATATCAGGGAATTGAGATTGTGCCTTTCTTGAGATGACTTCTCTCCTTTGTGAGAGGATATTTCCTCCTTGTAATAAATTTTCCTCCCTGTTATTTACTTTGTCTTGTCTCTGAACTCTCGCTGATGATAAGAATCTGAAAGCATTGTGTCAAGGTCTTAATCTGCTGTATTTATGAGATCTCCCCAGATTTACCCAGATGTAGCAAAGTCATTCTTTTACTTCATAAAACGTTAGTGTATATTGTGGTCATGAAGGTCTATAGTGAGAATGTGTCTTAGGTGGGGGGGGGGGGAGAGAGAGAAAACAGGAGTGACAATAAAAGGATTTGAGAAAACACTAGGAAGACTATTCCTTAACTATCACCAGTGTGCAGTTATTGATACTTGACTATAATTCACAAGGAAGGCTTAATGAATTCCAACTGCTCTTGGAAAGACAGACCAAATACAGAATCTACACAAAATGTCTATTATAAACTCCTTCCTTCTGGACAGGGACTGTCTCTTGATCACTGAGGTAGGATTAACTGTAAACAGAAAATAAGTGCTTAATAAACAAAGGTTTTGCTTGCTGGGTGCAGGTGGCTCACACCTGTAATCCTAGCTACTCGGGAGGCTGAGATCAGAGGATCACAGTTCAAAGCCAGCACAGGCAGGAAAGTCCGTGAGACTCTTATCTCCAATTAACTACCAGAAAACCTAAGTGGTGCTGTGGCTCAAGTGGTAGAGCGCTTACCTTGTGCTGAAGTGTGCAGGGACAGTGCCCAGGCCTAGAGTTCAAGCCCCACGACCAACAAAAATAAATAAATAGATAGATAAATAAATAAATAAATACACATTTTTCTTGCATTAAACAATGCTATATCAGTTCTGGACACTGAAATTGGTGACTTAGTTATGAGCTTTGATATAGCAGGGATTTGATGGTAATGATGGGGAAACTGATGATGCAGGCAAAGGCAAGGTTGGTAGAAAGTTTGCAAGACAGTTAGAAAGCTTTACACATTTTGTCATCTTGCCAATAGCAGATGAAGATATGGTTAAGCTTTCTCTCAAACATTTAGCTTTTAGTATTTTGTTGGTTAATTTTGTGCTAATATAATTAAGCATTATTACTAGCAAGTTTTTTAGAAAGTTTCTGGATGAGATTAGTGCTTAAATCTGTGGATTCCACATAGAAAATTGCTCTTTCCAGTGTGGATGGGGATAACTTAATCCACACATAACTTGGCAGAATAAAAGGAAGAGGAAGGAGGAATTCTCCATTTGTTCTGTCTCATTATATGAACTTACATATCTCATCTCCTTTCTTTGGTCCATTCATCAAGATTTATGCCATTGGTTCCACAGTTCTCAAGCCTTTAGATTCCAGCTGTATTAAGTCCCAGTTTTCCTGACTCTCAATCTTGTAAACAAAAGACTGTGGGATTTCTCAAAATTTGTAATTGTGTTAGCCAGTTCCTCCTAATAAATCACCTTCCTTTCCCCCCCTGGAAATCTGACTGAGTACAGCTGTGTATTATATTGTTGAATCAAATGGTCAGCCAGCTCTGCATCCAGTCACAGTTGAACCAAACGTACCTGCATTGAGACTAGGAAACAGACATCCTGTCTATGGAGAAGGCAGACATCCAGGGCTCACACAACATTGCTTCCCATGGCTGAGGTCTTGCCCTGGTCAGCAAATGCACTCTCTAGCCTTTCCCACTCCAGCGTCTGTGTTCACTGCTGCACTGCTTCTTTAGAAGAGTTAATGCAGCTTCCATAAGGGGCTCATTTCAGAACCTGGCAAGAGCTTAGCCACTGAAAGAAATATGGCTCATTGCATGCCAGGTGATATAAATTAAAGTTAATGTTATATATGATGAAATGTCCTTTTAGATATTATGTGTAATTTTAAGTATTAGAAAGTCCCAGTAGGCTACCTTTTTTTTTTTTATAGAAACTAATCTGCAAGATTTCTCCCACATTCATTCCTTCTTTTCGACAAAGCACCAGGAAAAGGTTATATGAATAATCATATTTTTAGCATAGCAGGTAGACGAAACATATAAAAAGTTATTAATAATATATTGTAAAAATATCTCACAAAACAAGAGGCAAAAGGTTAGAATATATTATATAAAAAAGCTCATAGTGTTTTGGTTTTAAAAAAATTTGAAAAGACAATGAAACTCCCAGAAGGCTTGCTTCTAGAAAAGGGCAGAGAAGGTAATAATTGGATAATATGCATATGGAAAAAATAATTTGATAATATGCATATACAAAATGTAAAAATGTAAAGTGCCTATGCATAGTAACTCAGATTCTAGATGTATAATCCTGGAAAATTATTTAATCTTCCTGCTATAATTTTTTTATCTTCAAAATATGAATTTAATATATTTTATACAAACAATGTACACAAAAGAATCAATAGTTTTTGGCTCAGATTAAAATACTTTTACCTATTTTTAGTAGACTAATAGTTTCAGAAATGTAGTATAAATTTACGTGAGACCATTTGGCAGTTATTGATGCAATGAGAGTAGCCTTTTTAGAAATCAGTATGGAGATATTTTAATAATTGTAAACTTTTTTGCACTTGACACAGTAATTCTAATTAAGATTATTTATCTTAAGAAAGAAAATTCAAAGAGAAAATAATAGCTTCCACACAATTTACATATTCATTCTACTATGAGATTGCATAAAATGTATTTTTCATATAAAGAAATATGGTCATTACAAATCACTATACTTAGCCAATCAAAAATCATGATTATGATGAAGCATTCAAACAATATAAAATGGTCTCTCTAACAAAGATGGTAATTTATGATTTTTCATTATGAGCACTTTTGCTCCACCTACACATGGCTCCAGGATAGAAGATAGCATATTTCTCTAAGGCTAGCAATGGGAAGGAATTTGGGAGAGAAGAAAAGGAAAGGAACTTGCAGCTCTTCCTGGAGATGGGGATGGGATGGGAAGGTGTGGTCGGGTGGGGAGGAGTTGGAGAAGTCAAGGTGCAATCATCATTATCACTGCCTCCCCTCCCAGCTGAAATGCTGCAGAGACAGGGTGTCACAGGATGCAATGATGGGGAAGCCAAAGCAGTGACGTTTTTGTGTCCTGTTCTTTATTTGGAACTTGGAAAAAGAGGAAGAGAATTGTTCATTAAACAGTAAGAAATGCACAACTGTGAGGCAGAGCTACAGAGCCACCACTAACTCCCATGAGCATGGAATGAGTCCAAGAGTGAGTGAGAACATGCATGCTATGGGCTGTGCGAGAACAGAAAGTAGCTGCTGTTCGTGATTTTATCTACTGACTGCCATGAGTGACCAGGAGAAACCTTACTTCTAAGTGTGTCTGCTAGGGTATTTTTATTGAGACTAGCATTTGAATTGGCTGATTCTGTCTCAGCCATGTGCATGGCTCAAGCCTATAATCCTAGCTACTCAGGAGACTAAAATGGTAGGATCATGGCTCAAAGTCAGCCCAAGAAAGAAAGTCCTTGAGACTCTTATCTCCAATTAATCAGCAAAAAGTCAAGTGTGGAGCTATGGCTCTAGTGGTAGAGTGTTAGCCTTGAACAAAAAAAGCTCAGGGACAGCACTTAGGCATTGAGTTTAACCCGAGGACTGGAAACACTCTCTCTCTCTCTCTCTCTCTCTCTCTCTCTCTCTCTCTCTCTCTCTCTCTCTCTCTCTCTCTCTTTCTCTCTCTCTCTCTCTCTCTCTCTCTCACACACACACACACACACACACTCACACACACACACACACACACACACACAGAATTCTCCTTAATGTGGGCACAATGTAGGTGGTCTATATAAGAAATAGGAGGAAGAAGGAATTCACTACTTTTGTTTCTACCACGTGTCTGGTTGAACTGGACTTTGTGTTCTACTGTCCTTGAACTTGGCCTTACACCATCACTTCCTGGTTTTCTGGCCTTCGGGACTTGGTCTTCATTATACCACTGGTTCTTTTGAATCTCTAGCTTGTGGATGTCAGATGATAAGAGTTAGCCTACATCTTTATCCATGTATATATCCTATGGATTCTGTTTTTCTGGAAAGTGACTGACCAAAGAGTCTTTCATAAAGAATTTTCCAAAAGTCCTATGATTTTTATTTGATAATCCAAAATTTGAACACAGATATTAAAGGAAATACAGAAAAATCAAAACAGTTTGATTTAGTTTCTTTGGGATAATGCATTTGTTCTTTTTGTTTTAATTTTTGCAAATAGTAGAACAAACTCATGATCACGCTTTGTTAACATTTTTACATATTGGCAGTTTACAATCTGTGAACAAATTGTATTCTGAAATTATCAGCCAGAGAAGTTTATAAAACAAACATTTTGTAGAAATCATATATTGGATAACTTGTTTCAGTAGTCCGAGTTTTACCTTTCTTATTTTGGGGATAAAGATAATAATGTCAGTGTTAGGGCCATTTTGTGAACTCAGTGATTTGAACATAGTCATGTAATGAAAGCTCTTTGCTGGCCCCTAAAAGCTTGATTTTGATATTCTTCAGAACAACCAAGTTTCTTTTTTTTTTTTTTCCAAGTTTCTTTTTTTAACAATAAAATTCTTGATGACATGATATATAATACATACACATACGTGTGTACTATATATATATATATATATATATATATATCATGCTACATGCCATGTTACACAAATAAAAATGGCAAATCAGCCAATATCTTATGTTACCAGGAGTGGTAACTATTCAGTTGTATCAATCCTAATATTGCTCCTACGGTGAAATGAAATCTGAATTACACTCAGAATTGTGTGTAAATACACTAGGAGGCCCTGTGCTCGCCTATCTTCACTGCCCTAACGCCTGAGCCACGAGCTTCCTTTAGTATTGTTGGACAGCTGCTACTGCTGCTGAGTAGGAAGAAGTGGGGACACTGTGGGAGAGAAGTAGGATTGGATAGATATAATTGAACCATTGTATTCAATTCTCAACAGTTGTTAAGATCTTTAGATTTTTATTATCATTAAGTAATTGTACAGAGGAGTTTCCCTTCAACAAGTCAGTTTATGAATACAGTGCATCTTGATATAGGGTATTTAAACAAGGGAAACTTTCTCTTATGTCCTATTTCCCATTGATCTATCAATGTCTAATGCTCTACAAAATTTAGAATGGATTCTTGTGTGTGATTCAATGTAGAGAGTCTTTCTCTAAGCTTATAGACAGATATTGTCTCTGTACTTAACCTGTGGGAGACTACAGTGTAGTTAGATGATTTTGCTTTTTAACAAAATGGAATAATCAATTAGTACATTATTATTACTACTGATATGCATAATACTTCCCCAAACTGCTGCATTTTAAATAATATAAAAATGTGTCAGACTGAGAAGATAGGGGGAAAATACATTCAGCTATATGGTCAGTAATAAAAACTGAGCAAAATTAAAAGGTATGTGAGAGAAAGAGAAAGAAGAGGAGGAGAAAGAGGAGAAACATGCTGTTAGATGTGATTTGAAAAGAGATAGAGGGTTGATGGAGTGCTAATCAATCATGCTATCTCAACGAGTCCTCCAGCAATGAATTCCGATATTTTTCCCCCTAAGGTCCTTGCTATAATTTCATAAAAGGAGAAAAGTAAATAGCATTTCCATTACATTTTGAAAAAAAATAACAAGAAGAATATTTTCTCACCCCTGACAGCAACTGATCCATAAAGATCTGTTACTTTTGAAAACTCTTAGGTTGACTTCATCAAATGAGGTTTTCTTTTTCTTTTTTCCCCTGACTAGAGACCCAAGTCTGTCTGTGTGTGCTGTTGCTTTTCTCACTGTGATTACACTCCTTCAACCGAACAGCCTATTCATGGGAAACCGTAAGGCATAAAATGAAGAATATCCCACGTTTTATGCTTCTCACCTTCAGTGAATCTATGACACAATAATGAAGACAAGATTAATTCAAAATAACACTAAGAAGCTAGTTTTGTCATTTGAGAGATCAGTGCTCTCTCCCATGTACTGCTCAAAGCCTCCCTTCAGATGGCATTAGTAAATCTTGCACAGCTTGCATTTGGATTGATTACATAATAGTTCGGGGAAGCACAACTATGGAATTACAGCATTAGAGTTTAGCAGGCTTAACACACAAGAGTAATCACCAGCAGGAGTTGATGCGTTGTTCTGTGCACACATCCTGTATGTTGGACAGGAGGAGGAATGATCCCATATCAGGGAGATTAGCACAAAAGGTAATAGGAAATATTTTGGTGACACTCTAGTCAGACTAAGCCCATGGGATAACAGCTTGATGTAATGCAGCAATTTTCCACCTGTAGCACCCAACTCTTACTAAACTGTTCAGCTGACAAGAAAGTTCAATCTTCAGGCTACATCCAGATGCTGTTTGGAAACTTCGGCTTGTGCACTTGCCTTAGGTACATGATAAATGTGAGGCTTCTAGTGGATGAGAAACACAAGAAACTAGAGCAAAGGATATTGAGAGGATGTCTAAAGAATAAAGCACTTAATGTAGCCTTTTTTTGGGGGGTGGGTACTGGTCCTGGGGCTTGAACTCAGGGCCTGGGTACCATCCCTGTGTTGTATTCAGTATAGCACTCCACCACTTGAGTCACAGTTCCACTTCTAGCTTTTGGTGTTTAATTGGAGATAAGAGTTTTGTGGACTTTCCTGACTCAACAGGCTTTGAATCATGATCCACAGATCTCAGCCTCCTGAGTAGCTAGGATTACAGATTTGAGCTATTAGGACTAGGCTAATTTATTCTCTATTATAGCTCTGCATTCAAAAGATTTTAGAAGGCATTGAATCCCAGGCCACTGTATGCTAACACAGTTCCTTGGTTTGTGTTTTGTTTGTGAGATAGGGTCTCACTAATTTTGCCTCTCTGGGCTTGCCTTAAATTCACAATTTTCCTACTTTTACTTTCTAAATCGCTGGGATTACAGATTTGGACCATCTTGCCTAGAAAGGATTAATTTACAGATTTCTTTACTTGTTTGTTTCTCTGTTCTCTGGTGCTGGGGATGAAACCCAGGTCACGGGCATGCTGGGCAAGTACACTACCACTGAGCTGCTTCCTTCATAGTAGTTGTAGGGCCTGAACTCTGGGCTTGGGCACTGTCCCTCAGCTCTTCAGCTCAAGGCAAGCACTGTACTACTTGAGCCACAGTGCCACTTGCGGCTTTTTCTGCTTATGTAGTGCTGAGGAATCAAACCCAGGGCCTCATGCATGCAAGGCAAGCACTCTACCACTGAGCCACCTTCCCAGCCCAAGGTTATTTTTATACTGTAAACATTTTACAGCATTTATACAAAATTATACATTGATAATTTAAGGAGAAAATACTTTCTGAAGATTGTATATGTATTTTAGTTAACAGGGAATAATGAGCGAATTAAAAAAATCATATCAGAACCATAATTTTAGATGTTTTATCTCTAAGAATTGTGCCCATGAGTATCTGGAAAGAACAGGTAGGGATGAGTGTGTGTAACTTAAGAGCATCTGGACGGAGTCTAGGAACCCCTTGGCTATTTAATTTGAATGGCATTAAGCATTTGGTTTTTGGAAGTATTGGTATTGATCTAGCTCTTTTTTCCTTAGCTGTCTTGAGGTCTCTGAGAAGAGTTGCTAAGTCAAGTTCACAGGAGGTAACAGATGAAATAGATGAACATCAAAGGTACCTATAGATCCTTTTCACGTAAAGGGAGGGGATGAATGATGCCAACTGGAGGGCTGAGGGAGAGCAATCATGAAGACTTCTGATATCCTTTATCTTCTTAACTGCTTTTGGGATCCTTTGAGTTCAGACAACTATTTCACTGTCTCAAAGTGATATTTGTTGAGTGGGTCAACAGACATGAAATAAATAACCACAAAGCTGTTCTAGAAGAATTCTCAACATTAGCAATGTCAATTTAAACATTGCAAATAATTTTTCTCAAATAGAGCTTTACTGACTTTGTCTTCCATGTTGCACACATCTTTTTTAGCGACCTAAAAACTGAGAAATGATAAAATGCCCATCAGAAACATGTGTAAGGAATTGCTACTAAGATCGAGCACTAGCAAGGCTGTTCTATTTCTGTGGCATTGAAGAATGGATAGAATTTCCAGAAAGTTCCTGGCATGCTTGTTATGTATGCACTTGGTGCCACACTCAGACCCTGACTTCTCTTAGATGTTAGCAAAGAGCCCAGAGGCCATGGCATAGAAACCTAGGCTCCAGCTCTGCTTCTTCCAGTGTGAAGAGTGGTGAGAAATTCAGTCTGGGGGACAAAACAGTGCGGAGGGTAAAGTTCAAAGAACTCTGGTAAAAGTCAAAATGCATTTCTTACACTACTATCATTTCTATGTCCCTGATTTTGCCCTTGTCCCATAAGATGGAGTATATCCCGTTTGATAATAATTTAAGATGTAGGTGATGATCCTGAAAACTTCACATTAAAAGCTTCTCCAAAGCTCTCTTGTGTCAAGAAAGGGACTCAAATCATGGGAAGATATTTCACTAATAGGAGAAAAGCTAAGACATTCATCCATTGCATCACACATGTTCTCTTGGAATTTCCATGTGAGGGCCAGTTCCGAACAGGCTTGACTGCAGGCCTAATGGTGTGAGCGGCAAATATAAAGAGAATACAAATCTAGAAGGCACAGAGGTGCCAATAGTAAATGCAAGTAGAATGGTTAAAAATGTGCAGGCAAATGAAACTTGGATTTGTTCTGTACATATTTTAGCATCTGTTGCTTGAAGATACATTTAGGAATGAAGATTGAAAACACTCAAAGAGCATCTCCAAGAAGATCCAGATGGGTAGATTAAATTTCAGAATTTGGCAAGAAAGAAATGGTCTAATCATTAATGCTACCAGCTGAGGAAAATTTTAATTTCTTAAGCTGAAACATGAGCAGTATCTGCAGCTCTCGTTTCCCCAGCTGCACTAAAATGGAATATATTGAGCATGGCCTGCTGTCATTGTGCTATGACATCAATTCCCCAGGTAATCAGTCTCATGGAACTTCACCAAGACAGCATATTTCCCTACCTCTGGACCTCTAGAGATACTTTAAATGCTTCTGGGTAGGTGCTTTTTTTTTTAACCAACATTCATATTGATGAGTGTTATTAAAGGAACCCAACTTCCATTTATGTGGGGTTTAGCAAAACACTGTAATTTCTTCTTACAACTTTAAACTCTTGTTCTTGTAGCAATCAGGCAAGGTGATAGGCTGGATTTGCTGGCCTCTATCTGTGACATGGTATCATAAGATGTTAAAGTAGAACTATATCTGCTTTTTTTTTTTTTTTTAGTGTTAATGAAATACCAAAAGAGGTATCAGGCACACTCTCCAGATGGAGAATTGATAAATAAAGAATTTGTTCTATGATCCTCAGATTACTCAAACAGAACAAAGATATAAAAATAAGTTCTGTGGGGAAGAGAAAATAAATTAGGATGTTCTTTTCTAGTAAGAATCTGTTCTTGTTCCTGACCCATAAACCCCAGATTGGGCTCCTATGAGTATATCTCACACTGTTTTGACTTTGCTTCTGATGGCAAAGAAGGTAAGTTCCCTAATCACCTAGAATCTATGAAAATAAGGAGTTAGGAGTCATTGTTCATGGACCAAAAGTGGGTGTATAGAAAATAGAAATGGATAGAGCTACCTGGATACTGATTGGAGAGATGGAGGACTTTCAACAGCAGAAATCTGGAAATGAATGCTAGGTCCTCCAGGGTTAAGGGAGTAGTCACAAATTGGCTCCCAGCATCTGCCTGGGCAAAGGAACTTTGTCAGAACTGCTGAACAGGGGATTTCCAAGAGCCTGTATGGGGGTCACAGGTGTCCCTGTTACACCTGTTAGGGACTGTTGCACAGCTCTCTGTGAAATGGTATCAAGGACTTCTCATTTTTCACTTCTTTATACACTGCTCCCAGTAATTAGAAATAGACAAGCAAGTGGGATGAGTTTGAGTGGCTAGGTGCTCACACAGTCAGAAGGCATCAGAGTCAGGAGGAAGGGAATGCTTTATATCTCCCAGCCTTCAGCAGGGGCTAATTGGAAAGCAATGGTTGTTGCCCTTAACTTCATTTTTAATATATTCTTTGCTTTTTAAAAGGAAGCTGCTCATTCTGATTTCCCAATTATGTGCCTGCAGTGGCCTTTAGGATTATCTGCTGCCACAGGTCACCCACCTGGGCGGTACTTTCTGGGGATAGGGAGGCAAAGTAAAGGCGCGCACTTTGACTGTATTAGGAGTTGGATCACATTGTTCAGGATGTGTTACTGCTCTGCCTTTGGGATCTTGTGTCAGGACCCGTTGGATGGCTCCGTTCCAAGAGGGCCAACTGAATCAGGGTCACATGCATCAGGAAAATATCAGGAACACCAATCTCATCTGTTCAAAAATTTGAGCATTCGTTCATCAGCTTTATTCCCATTGATTTGGATGCAATGGTATTTGCGTCGATTTTGATTTTTGATATTCATTTGGGGTGAATAATCTGTAGTAGCCTCCTACCAGTGCTGGCCCAGTTGGGAGCAGTTCATTTTTTCTGAGAGAAGAAAACACTTTCTACTCTTTGATGTTGCTGTCTTTTCTTTTCCTGCCCCTCACATTATCATTTTTTCTGCCAGATTACTTTATGTCGTTCTTGGTTCTTAAGACCTTGACTTTCCAATTCCCCCACCCATGTCTTTCTCTGGGTATCTGCTACTGGGTATCAGTACAGAACTGCTACTGGGGGTGCTCTCATAATAATAAATGTGGCCAAAGAAAACAAGAGAATTTTTTCTAATAACAGAAATGTTTTATTTTGATATTCCAAATTGAAGGTTAGTAAAGTTTTTCTGAAAAGGACCACATAGGAAATAATGAAGGCTTTGTAGTCCTCACAGTTTATATTACAACTGCTAAACACCACTGGCCTGTTTCAATAAAACTTTACTTACCAAACAAATGCAGGTTAGATTCAGCTCGCATTGGAGTTGGCAAACCTCTGATCCAAGCTGTGCTGCTTTGTTATCATGCCTGCCCACCTCCTTATATACAATTTAAAAAGAATTAGGAATGGTTGGGGAAATAACTATAGTGCTCTTTATATTACTGAGGTAATTGTTACCATGTAGACATTGAGTTGTGCTGGTTTTAAGAATGAATAGTTTACTAATGTGCAAATACCCAAATGATAAATTCATTCTTTTTAGAGTAGCTACCATGTATTGACTACATACATAGGTTATATAAATTAATCTTTAAAATAAGTGAAGTTATTGGTATTCCCATTTTAAAGGAAATATAATAGGGACTAGGAGATGAGCAATTTGCCTAAGGTAGCATCTAGGTCCCCAGCAGCTGTAAAATATGATAAATAAGTCTTGTGGATTCTAAAGCCCTGGTGAATGCCCCTTGACCTCACCCTTTCCCCTAGAGTCCTCCTGCTGGAACACACACACAGGACATCTTCATTAGAGGATAATTTTAGACTAGACTGGGAGAAGAAAACAAGGAAGTCATGGCCTTAAACACTGACAAGCCACCCAGAAATGGCATCAGCAAGCAGAGGGTGCTTATTTGGATGACCTTGTATTAAAAGGTGACAGAGGCTGGGTTTTGATTCCATGTGGTTTAGAGAGCTCCAGTTGGGGTACAGAAATTTCTTCTGTTGAAGTCAGTGTCTTGTTTCATACTTAGCAGTGAAGGTGAGTGACCCAGAGTGCTGACTGTAGAATGCCCTGAAGTGAGTCCTTCCTGCTTTTTCTGATTACCTTAACTATTTTGGTGAGAGATGACCCAAATGTGCTTCATGGATTTAGGTCTGTGCAAGCAACTGTGGAGAGACAAAAGCTAATGGAAGCCTAAGCAATACATACTCAATCTGCGCAAAACAACACACACAGATGATTTTTGCTTATGTATACACACATACATGCTCATGCTCAAACATACATATCTATGTATGTGAATGCAGTGAGCTATTTAGTAAATATTCTGCTTTTCTTTACATATATATTTTATTGTAAAGATACTGTACAGAGGGGTTACAGTTACATGAGTACATTTCCTATCAAGCATTGTTAACCCCTCCTCTGTTTTTCCCCTACCAGCCCTTCCCTCTCCACCTCCCCAACTCCTCCCACCACCCCGAAGTTGTAAATTTCATTTTCAACCTAGTATCTTGTACATCTCATTGTTACAATGGGTCAACCTGTATCCTTGTTTCAGCATTTTGATATTTCCCTTCCCCTCCCCAAATCAGAAAAATGTTTATTCAAGATGCAGGGCACCAGAATCAAACACAGTGAAAACAGAGGTTATACCATGGGGGAAGAACATACAAAAGAAACAAAAAAAATCACATTAAAAACAACAGCAACAAAAATAAAACCTCTGTGTCCCTATCTTGGTGTGCTTTTCTTAAAAAGAGACTCATCCTTCTGGACTTACCATTGCGAGATTTTTGCTTTTCAAAATATTAGATATGTTCATCTTTGAGCTCCTTTTGATTTTAAAATGGCTACATGAATTAGTGAATTATTGACTAGTAGGTAACATACAAAGGTAAGTTTCAGAGTTGGTTCAACACTGACCATCTTTGCTGTGTTGGCTAGCTAGCAGGTAGAAGATAGGGAATAAAGCATTTGGCCCTGTCCTTGGAGAGTATCCTAAATCAGGTATTGTTTCCAATTTTCTTAAAATAAAATTGCCTCTTTTATGTCAAGTAGAAAAAGAAAAAGGTCTCACTGTTTAACAGCTTGCTATGGTATTAAAGTGGTACCTATGTGTCTATTTGCAAAATACCTGGAGGCTCAAGAAAATGAATTTGTGAGAGTAATTAGGATAAAATTTCTGAGGAATAAAATGTTGGGCCAAATATAAGTTCATAAATAAAATGACAAGCCAGAGAAATGAATATTAAAGAGCACTGGAAAGGCAAGAGGGTGACCTTTCGTCTTTCTATCTAGTTGGCTATGTGGTGCACTATCTGAGCGTTTAAAGCTCTCTTGTGACTGGAAAGGTCCAGAACAGATGAATCACCATTGTCTTACAATAGGTATCTTTCAACACTCAGTTGGGCTACTTCATTAAACACAAAGCCAAATACCATCTCAAAATTAGTTTAGCATTTCCCCTGCTATTTCGTGAGCATACTTGATTCATGTTATGTGATCCCTCAAAAGTTCTCTATTGGGCTGGGAAGGTGGCTCAGTGGTAGAGCGCGTGCCTTGCATGCATGAGGCCCTGGGTTCAATTCCCCAGCACCACATAAGCAAAAAGGAAAAAAGCCGGAAATGGCGCTGTGGCTCAAGTGGTAGAGCACTACCCTTGAGCTGAAGAGCTGAGGGACAACGCCCAGACCCAGAGTTCAGGCCCACGACCGGACCCAAAAAAAAAAAAAAAAAGTTCTCTATTATTTTAGTTTTTATTTTGTGTTTAAACACATTATTTTGATGCCTTCTTTCATCGCTGGTCTCTAATGCTGTACTCATTGTCCCTTAAAAATAATCTCTCAACAACAAGCAAAAATGTTTACTTGAAAAAATTAAAGATGTGAAAGAAATGTTTCAGTATTATGCAAAATTATATCCACCATTCCTTGGCTTCAGGTATTTACCTTTCCTCCTGTCTTTCGTCAAGAATTGAAATGAACAGATAGAAAACATGAGGGAGTTGATGAAATCCAATTGCAGATGTGCTTTTTTTTAACTATGAGGAAGGAAGAGTTTGTGGATTAGTAAGAACTGGTCACTTCATTTTAGCTTCTGTTTTGTACAGTCCTGGGAGGATGTTTATAATAGCCTAACAGAGTATTCTTCAAATTTTCTACTTATCTCTAAAGAGTAATGGGAGAATCCATCAGTCTCTGCCTTTCTAATGTACCAGCTCTTCATGTCCCAAGCACCTTACATCTTTCAGTAAATTCTGTGATAGCTTTGTGATAGGATTCTCTCAAGTTTTTGCACAACTAGCAATGTCATTTAGTGTGAACGTGTTCCTTAGACCAGTGAATCAAGAAACTTGATAGTGATCATCGTCAAATAGAGACCGATTTATTTATCAGCCGTGTTAAGCTACAGGAAAATCCTGAGCCAATGGGAAATAAAAAAGGCGAATTGTAGGGAGAAGTAGACATTTCTACAGGGAGTGACCACTGAAACATAAGAGTGGGAAACTATAGGAAAAGATCCTCCAATTGGAGCAAACAAATTGATGATTTGAAAAAAGTGTAGGCAAGTCTGTGTGAACACATATTCTAATTTCTGTATATTCGATTAACATTTTCAAAATGTTGTTAGGTGGTTTCTTTCTGTTAGGTTTAAGTTGAACAGGTTTATATGTAGCCAGAGGATAGACAGGTCTCACACCTAGGAGAACTCCCTCACCTCTGGGCTTAATGGCTTCTTTTTCCGAAGTGACAGTATAGGGAATGTGGCATTTTTCCTTTTGGTCATAGTTGCATAGGCCTTTGCATTACTATGCTCACTGCTTAGTCTGAAAACTCACCACTTTCTCTTTGGAGCTGGGACCTAGAACTGGATATGGATCTGGCCTGGAGCTCAGGAAGTGGCGAGGACGAGGGTGGAAAGGTCAACTGATTCTAACATGAGGTCATTAAGCATTTTAGTTTTTGATTTGTATTCATTTTATTATTTTGTCTACCAAAAGGATAAATTGGAATATAGGTTTATCCTAGGACAAAGGCCCTTGACAGATAAACTTGCTATAAGCCCAAACCAACCTAAACCTATGGCAAGAGGTGAAACAGTGCTATGACCTTCATCTTCCCTCCTTTCTTATCTCTGGGGCTACCCCCATCCATAATCCTCTTTTTAAATCCCAGGGAACAGATTTATTGGCAATAATATGTGACCATCAATGTTGTAGGTGCAGGGATAGAGATTTTTAATCCAACATAAAAAATAAAATAAAAATCCTGGAGACCTAGCAGTGTGTCTGGATACTTGTAACCACCACTGTGCATAGGTTTCTCTGTTTTTTGTTGGTCATGGCACTTGAACTCAGGGCTTGGGCGCTGTCCCTGAGCTCTTTTGCTCAAAGCTAGAGCTCTACAGCACCACTTTCGGTTTTCTGGTGGTTAATTGGAGATAAGAGTCTCGTGGATTTCCTCTGATTTCAGCCTCCTAAGTAGTTAGGATTACAGGCAGGAGTCACCTGTGTCCAGCTGCATAGGTTTCTTAAGCACTGAATTTGTTGAAAGAATAGCCCATGACCACGTCTGTATTTGTTGACCTTGACATGTTTATTTCTTACTTCAACCACTGCTCCAGTTTAACCATAGTAAGCAAATTCATCAATGATAACCAGATGGGGATGGGCAGCCTCTGCCCACATTCATTCTCTGGTGCATTTACATTTATATCCTTCCTTCTTGATTATCTGGGTTCTCCTTCCATTGTCTTTCTTACCACTGGTTATTTTCTTATATTTAACTATCTGCCCCTCAGGTGTTCATAGATCTAATGGTTTTATCATTCTCTTTCTTTGACTTGCAAAAATTTCCTAGAAGATCTTATGCACTCAAAGTCCATAAGGATGATGATTAGTATATCACTAAAATGTTATTGTAATAACAAATTATTGACATAGAATGTCTATAATTATTGTTTAGCACTTAATTTAACATGACATATGCTAATTACTGTTATACACACACATACATATATACTATCTATAGTAATTTAGTTATTTTAAAACTTGAGCATGTGATAACATTCTCTTCGTATTGAAGATGAGGAAACTCAAGAGAGACGGAGTAATTTTTTTCAATCAACACAGTCCATGGTTGGTAGAACTGTGTCTAAAATCATCTGCTTCCATTTGCAGAACTCACTCATCAGACATCCTGTGACTCATTGTGTTTTCCATCTTAAGATCCACTACAGTGTTGTTGGTTGCCCAGTGCTGATACATTCAATAAACAAATGCCCAAGTGCCATCATGCACTGTTCAAAAGGCAAGCTGTCTTTTCCTTCACTAGTGTAACTGGCAGATTCTCCTACCTACCCTAGCTAATGCTCCTTAGTCATGGCTGCACTAGAACTTTCCTGGGATCCAGGGCCAGGCTTTTACTCCCGTCTTACTGCTTATTACATACAGATGTGGGATTAGGGACATCCTATTCTTCTAAAATGCCATGGTTGATTTTGACATACAGATGAGTAGAGAACCTTTGCGTGCTCTCTTATCCTGGCATTGTCTGATCCTTTGAGTTACTCTGAAACTTCTTTTTAACACCTTCTCATAGTCAGCCAGTCCCTCAGATGCCATTTCTCAAGTGTCTTGTGAAGACAGCACCTTCTCTTTATTCTTGCGTTGACACTACTATATTTCATGTCCTTATCAATTTTCTAGATACTGAAATAACCTTTTAACACAACTTTCTGCCTCTCTGTTCAAATAGGTCTCTACTCCCACTGGAATGATATTTTGAGAACTCAAATTTAATGATGGCATTACCCAAGCTCAGAACCTTCCATGGTACTTGTTACCCATGGGATAAATTGCAAATGCTGCAGCTAGGCTCAGACAGCTTCAGCAAGGTATTTATGTAGGCATCTCTATTACGTTTGCATGACCTGCCTCATCTCCTAACCTAGACCTTACTCTACCTCCACATAGTGTTCACTTATTCATAAGTATAAAAAGGAATAGCATTAAAATGCAAGCACATGAACTTAGCTGTCGCTGCTTTTTGCATGTGCAGTGAGATGAGCTAGTATATGATCAGCAGCAGAAGTGTGTGTCTACTTCTGCGAACATATTGAGCACATAGCTTGTTTGTTTGTTTTGTCATTACCCAGGCTCAAATCTAGGCTCATGCTCTCACTCAGTTTGTTTACTAGTAGTTGGTGTTCTACCACTCCAGTCATGTCTCCAGTCTGGCATTTTGGCATTTTGTGGTTAATTGAGGATAGAATCTCTTGTACTTTTTTTCCTTTTTTTTTCAATTGTGAAAATACCTTACAGAGGGGTTACAATTACATGAGCAAGGTAATGGGTACAATTTTTATCAAGCATTGTTGTCTCCTCCTTTGTTTCCTCTTCCAGTCCCTTCCCATCTCCTCCCCCCCCAAAGTTGTAAAGTTCGTTTTTTGACATAACAATTTGTACATCTCACTGTTGCAATGGGTCCCCTATTTAAACAATTTGTTTTTTCCCTTCCCCTCCACAAATTATATACTCTTGAACTTTTCTACCTGGACTTATTTTAAACCATGATCTTCCAGATCTTAGCCTCATAAATAGCTAAGGTTATAGGCATGAGCCATTAGTGCTTGGCTTGAACACATAACTTTCAAAGAGAAAGATTTTTCTTCACAGTCTGAGAATAGTATATTTTCGCCACTGCCCCCTGTTTCCCTGCTTTCTGGAGATCAAAATGAGAAATCAAAATAGTATTAAGGTATGTACTTTGATAATTTGTATGCATGTACCTTGTGCAATGATTACTACAAACAATTATATACATGCATCACTTTATGTAATCAGCCATCTATGTGTGGGCCTGACTGTGTTTGTGTATCTAACAGGCCATTAAAGATACATGGTTGTAGCAAAATTGAAGTGCTCAGTTGAGCATTATTATGTGGAACCACAATGTTATACATTTTAGATCTCCAGAACTTGGTCAAATTGTAGCTGAGATTTTTTTTTGTTATCATATTTTTATTATCTGTAAGTAGTTGTACAAAGGGGTGTCCATTCAACATTTTGATTTATGAGTACAGTGCATCTTGATCACTATCATCCCTTTTGTCATTCTCCCTCATCCCTCTCATCCCTACCCATGCCCTCAATTTTCCTAGTCTGAATAGCAAACTTGAATCTGTACATTCAAGCTCCAGTTTGGAAACCAAATGAAGTTTCTAAGAATCCTAATTTGTTCATGATTTGCTTAAGTACTAATATACGTTTGTCAATTAGAGATCAAGTGTTTCAAATAAATTTATTGTGCTATTTATTTTTCTATTATTTGAATATATATGTATATATGTATATATATGCATATATATGTATATATATGTATGTATATATATGTATGTATATATATGTATATATATACATTCAAATAATAGAAAAGTAAATAGAAAAAAATATATATTGTCTTGCCGTTCCTGGGGCTTGAACTCAGAGCCTGAGTGCTGTCCAGGAGCCTTTTTATGCTCAAGGCTAGCTCTCTATCTCTTGAGAAACAGAGCCACTTCTGGCTCTTTCTGAGTAGTTTATTGGAGATAAGAGTCTCATGGACTTTCCTGCCTGGGCTGGCTTTGCATCATGATCCTGAGCCTCTTGATTAGCTAAGATTGCAGGCCTGAGCCACAGGCCCCCCAGGTGGATATATGTTTTATGTGTGCCAGTTGTGACTCTAAATGGCTTGAAATGATAGAAAAAGCGGGAAATACCTGCTGGCCTAGAAGGTGCTACTTAACCCTTTTCCCAGTGTCTCTGGTGTCAGCCATTGGACTGTTTGTGTAAATTAGGCCAAATGTAACATTCAGATATCTGTCATTGTTGCTAGCTCACACTCATCCATTTCTATGCACTAAATCTTAAAACCTCACAGCTGTGCAGTGAGGTAGGGACTATCATGATCCCATTCTACAGATGAGGAAACTGAAGGATTAATAGATAATAACTTGCTGCAGGACTGGGGAATACAGTTAAATGATCACCTAGCATTTGAAACAGGGACTTGGATTTCAGAGCTCAGATGCTATTGGCAGTGGTGTTTCTGATATCATCGAAGCTCTCGGCAATTTGCCTACTGAAACTTGATCTTATCTTCCACTTACCAGATAGTCTCCCTTTGGTCTCTGTGTGATTCCTTTTTTTTTTTTAATTTAATTTTATTTTATTTGTGAACGTACTATACAGAGGGGTTACAATTACATGGGCAGGATAATGCGTACATTTCTTACCAAGCATTGCAGCCTCCTCCTTTGGTTTACCGTTCACATCCCTTCCCAGCCTCCCCACTCCCCCACAATCTCAATCCTTCTCCTTCTCCCCCCTTCCGCCCTCCCCCCGGCACCGACGTTGTAAAGCTCGTTTTGGACATGACAACTTGTACTTCTCATTGTTGCAACAGGTCCACCTGTATCCTTAAACAACTGGTTTTTCCCCATCTCCTCCACAAGTTATACTGACATCAAATATAGTGAAAGTAGGGGTTATACTGTGGAGGAGGGACATACAAAGCAACAAAGAGATAATCTTATAAATGCATTAGAAACACATGTATGAAAGAAAAAAACATTAAAATACATATCTAAGGGTTCATTTTCCTGACATCACATTATCTGACCTTTTCCGCTTGACTCATACATATACTAGATATTGCAAATAAGGGAAACCATGGGACCTATGTTTCTTTGGGCCTGGCTTACTTCACTTAATATAATTTTTTCCAAGTTTTTCCATTTCCTAACAAATGGGGCAATGTCATTCTTTCTGATGGAGGCATAGAATTCCATTGTGTATATATACCACATTTTCTTGATCCATTCATCTACTGAGGGGCATCTGGGTTGGTACCTTATCTTAGCTATGGTAAATAATGCTGCAATAAACATTGTTGTGCTGGTAGCTTTAGTGTGGTCTTGTTTGTAAACATTTGGGTAAATGCCCAAAAGTGGGATTGCTGGGTCATAGGGGAGTTCTATGTGAAGTCTTTTGAGGAATCTCCATACTGTAGCTGAGATTTTTGTTTTACCTGCTAGCCTGCATTTCATGGTTCCCCAACGCAGTGACTATTGTGTTATCTGCTGCTACAAGTTCAACATTTTTAGATTCTACATCTAAGTGAGACCTTATAATATCTGTTTCTATGTCTGACTTATATTAATAAGCAAAATGTCCTCAAATTTCATATCCATAATGTCTCAGATGTCAAAAATCCCTCCTTATTTAGGCTGAATACTATTCCATTGAATAGATATACCACATCTTTCTCTACTTATGTGTTCTAGCAATCCTGCTCATGGGTGTATTGCAGAAGGAACTGAAATCTTTTTCTGAAAAACATGTTTGGTTGTATGATGGGTGGTGGCTCACGGCTATAATGCTAGCTACTCAAGAGGCTGAGCTCTGAGTGTCGCAGTATGAAGCTAGTCTAATCAGGAAAATCCATGAGATGCTTATCTCCAATGAACTTCCATGAAGCCGGAAGTAGAGCTATGGTTCAAGTGTGTGGGATTAGTAACATCCATATTGTTCTAAAATCATGGCTGATTTTGACATACCAGTGAATTAGAGAATCTTTTCATATCTCTGATCCTGGCATTGTCTGATCCCTTTAAGAGTGCTAGCCTTGAGCAAAAAAAGCACAGGGACAGTACCCAGGCCCTGAGTTGAAGACTCAGGACTAGCACAGGTAATAGACAAAAATAAAGCCTATGTTCATTGCAGCATCGTTTACAATAGCCAAATTATTATGTCCGTCTTAGGATAGTAGATTCTTGATGTTTAAAGTGTTGGGCACAGACTTTGCACAGACAAAGCGGTGAGAATGGTCAACCCTATCATGGCCACAGGGAGGATAGGACTGGCAGCAAGCTCCACAGTAATTAATAGCTTTTCTAAGACTAAAATAAAAGAAACACTGCATTTTGAGTGTTTAAAAACTATTTGCTATTTGTTTGTTAATCTATCTGTTTCCTGAAGACAGAGCTTGTATTCATTCTGGGCTGGTCTTTGTTGTTCTTGTTGTAGTTGTTGTTGTTGTTGGTTGTGGGGCTTGAATTCTAGGCCTGGGCACTGTCCCTGAGCTTTTCAGCTCAAGGCTAGTGTTCTGTCACTTAAGCCACAGCATCACTTCTGGTTTTCTAGTAGTTTATTGGAGGTAGGAGTCTCATGGACTTTCTTGCCCAAGCTGGCTTTGAACCACAATTCTCAAATCTCAGCCTCCTGAGTAGCTAGGATTATAGGCATGAGCCACCAGCGCCCGGCTTGGGCTGAGCTTTCATCCATAAACAGTGTTCAGCACATGGTAGACATTCAGAAAAGAGTTGTGATTTCTTGTCTCACTTTAATTTACAGAAAATATCAGCAAAGAAGCAATTGTGTCCCCTACTCGCTTCTAATAATGCCATCATCTGTAGCAGATCCTCAGTGCATCTCTGAAATTCTGACTGAGTGTCTCGTACAAAACTGTCCTTCCCCAACTGTGGAAGAAGATGATGAATGCAAAAAAGATTTTCATTGATTTTTTTTAGACTGTTCAGTGAATATATATTTTATATCATTTACAATGAGTTCCAAATTTGTGGAATCCCATAATTATGCTGTAAGCCTGTGAATATCGACCCATGGGTTCTAGAATTTTCTCTCCAGTAATGACGTCAATCTCCATAATTCAAAAGAAGATTTATGTCCAGGACACTTGCATTCAGTTGTTAAGTCTTCTATAAATGAGGGGCACAGCTCCTTCTAATGCTGACTGAAGCAACTGGGTTTTATCCTGATACGCACGATCTTATTACCTTTCTCATTATCTTCTGCTTCCCGTACTCAGGAAATTATTAATAAGCACAAAATGATCCAGTCCTTTTAAAAATCCAGCCGCTGTATGCATTCCATGACCTCTTGCTATAGAGAATTCCATATTTCCAGCTAATGAAGTATTACCTATTATTAGGTTCAGATTTACTGCCTACCTAATTTTACTGCATGTTTCTCTTTCTGCAATCACATTGTAGAAAAGGATAAAAGGGAAAAGCACATTCACTTTCATAATGCCCTTTATTCTTTGGAATCCCCACAATAGGTTCCTTCCTTTTCTAATTTTCATGTTTAAAAATTGGTTGGTTTGCATTTTGAATAGGGACAAATATTATTGTATTTTTAAAAAGTAGAACTGTAATAACAAAAGTTCTTTTTGGTTATGTGCATCTGGAAAAATATTCAGAAAACAACTGTTATGTATTAATTCTGATTTATTTCTGGGAGGCTTAAATCAATGTTGTAGCAGGGCAGTATGCCTCTTTGCTGGTTTTCACTTCTGTCTTGGGCATCTCTTCCGTCTTCTGGAAGGTTGTCAAATACCATTAGGAATCTTTCAGTGCTGTTTCATTGTTCATTCCAAGCCTTTTATTTCCCTAGTAAAATTGTAGCTGCCTATAAAATGCCTGTGATGTTTGCGAACCACCCTGATGGAGAGAAGATCTATGGCTTTGAATAGTAAGACATGTCCAAAGAAACCTTACCATTGAATTACAATCTAAGTTCTTTGTCACAGTGAAACCAGTAGAATGAAGACTAGATGTTATTTTCCCAACATATAGGGTGGAAAATATTGCATGCAGTTTCTTGGTAGAATAATAGTGTCTGGCATTTAAAAAATAATTTTATAAGAAGAGTCCAGTTGTATTTTACACCATTGAATTCTCTGGAAAAGGCACTGAGAGTTTGGAGCAACTAGATTATCATCTCTGTCTCTCTGATGTAATAATGAATCCCAGTTCTTCATCCTTGCAAAGTACTCATCTGTCTAGAGAAGACGTTGCTGTGAACTCCAGTGTGGCTGGAATCATATTCAACCTGAACAGTTCATTTTGTTCAAGTCACAACTCACAAGTCACCTCTTACCTATCAAGTTCTGAAATTGTAACTCAGGTAGTATTGACCACTTTCAATGTGTCCTCTAAGGAGGGGCTAGTGCACTGCTCATAGAGGGTCACAGAAGTGAGAAGAAATTCCTGAATCAGATGAATGAGAAACTTCAATGGTAGCTTTTAGACACTTTGGCGTGCATGCGCATGCATACAACACACACAATTCTTTGAGCAGACCTAATTATATAATTATCTCCTGAATAACGTATCCAACTTGATCTAAGGGTTTACTACTTTGGTGACATCTAATTTCTAGTCCTAGTTATATTATTGTCATGACATTTTAAAATGTTTGGATGAGTATTACCATTTTATGTTACTCATTATTTAAAATAAAATATTGGAGCAAAATTAATCTAACATTTAAATGATTACTCCAGATGCTATAAAGACAGGGAGAGCAAAATTGCCAAAACTAAACTTCTCCCTGTCAGGAACGCATAGGTAATCTCTCATTAGCTTTCAGACATAGAAAAAGCAAGCCACCCCAGGAAACAGCAAAGGACATCAGTGCATAAGTGATTTTGCTGAAAAACAAAGATGTTGAAATAGGCCACATTTTGCTGTATGGCACAAAGCAGAATAAGTAGTTTTCTCCAAAGTATTTTATAGGCTTCCTGAAGACAGAAGACATTGTTTAAAAATCTTCCTAGAAATTGTTATATATAGCTATTAAACAGCTAAGATGTTGCTAAGGTGAACAAGGAACTACTTTTTTAGTGAACTTGACTTTCATTACTTTAAATCAAAATAGCTTTCTGTGGTAAGGCCATTAAGATTCTGTTTCTCAAAGTGGAAAATCCAGGTCAGATATAGGAAACATTTTACAGACTGCTTTCTTTCTTGGCTTTATAAACAATATAGGAGAGAATTTTTAATAGTCATTAGTTAAATGGTGTTAAGAACTAAGAGGAGGAGGGAGAGAGGTTAGAGAAGAGTAATATTGCCTGGCAATGATGTTCATGCCTATAATCCTGGTCTACTATGGAGGCTGAGATCTGAGGAACATGGTTTGAAGCCAGCCTGTGGAAGGAAAGTCCACATACTCTGATCCCCAATTAACTATCCAAAAGAGGATGTGGAGGTATGACTCAAGTGGCTTTGAGTGAAAACAAGAGATAGTGCCCAGAACCAGAGTTCAAGCTCTAGGACCTGTAGAAAAGCAAAAAGAAAAGAGTAATATAAATAGGATGAATTTGATCCAAGGTCAGCATGTAAATATCACAGTCAAGCCCCTTTGTTTTTTTTGTTTGTTTGTTTTTTTGGGTCCAGTCGTGGGGCCCGAACTCTGGGCCTGGGCGTTGTCCCTCAGCTCTTCAGCTCAAGGCTAGCGCTCTACCACTTGAGCCACAGCACCACTTCCGGCTTTTTTCTTTTTGCTTATGTGGTGCTGAGGAATAGAACCCAGGGCCTCAGGCATGCAAGGCACTCTACCACTGAGCCACCTTCCCAGTCCAGTCAAGCCCCTTTGCACAATTAATTTGTGCTAATAATTTTAAAGGAAGCAAATAAAGCAAAATAACGATAGTAGTTTAACATTCACTGTGCACATCCATAGTGTTTATAGTTTTATAATTTACCGACTAAAAGCTAATAATTTATTGTACTAAGAACAATTTCCTTTTGTGGAGGAATACAAAATGACCAAGGTAAAAATAAATGAGTCATGTAGTTTTCATGTGGTCATTGTGATGGTATAAAGTGCTCCCTAAAATTAAAGCTGAATAGCTGCTTTCTCCTGAGAATGAGAATGTTAAGTATTGCAGATGCTCTTATAACTGAAGAATTATGGGGGCAATCAGATGAAATATATTGTCCTAGAACCAATGGGTACAATCAGTGTGGTTAGTGGTTCTTGCTTCCTTTCATCTATTTTATGGGCCTCTGAGATCTCATTAGCTCTATAATAGGCAAACCAGTGGCCCAATTCTAAGTTCTCGTGTGTGTTTGTGGGGGTGGGGGGGGGAAGGTAGGTACAAAAGGATGAAAATACATGCATTTTTGAGTACAGGAAAATCATCTGTGAGAAAGGGCAAGAACACAATGCTATTTCTACACAAGACTTAACACTTTTCTCCAAATAATTTTTCTTCTCCATAAAATGGAGAAATCCAATTCTGTTCCTCACAATTCTTTTTGCTTCTGCCTGAACAATCTCTATCAGGCTGTTTAGCTAATGGAGCATTTGCCGTCTACTGTGAGGGCCTCTTTCTGATTTTGCTTGGTTCTCCTACTCTTCCACTTACTCTGAATAATCAGTACTGCCTGCCTCTTTCCTTGCCCTCAGGAACTTCCTCTGTGCACTAAGATAGCCTCTTCCCAGACTATGAAAAATCCACTGAAAGCATGTTCTTCTTGTAGAATCTACTCCTGTAGATCTTCAGTATCTCAATGAACACATGCATATTTACTATGAGAAAGCAAAACAAGTGATAAATTAGTGATCAGGCTTAAATTGAAATTTAGGACTTTTCAGAGATCAGCTTACAATGAGTGAAAAAATATGTATTAGAGAGTGGCCCAGAACTGTTAAGTTAAATTGTCATGTTCATTTGTTTCTGACTTCTCCTTTTATAGATGGTGACACTGAAACTCATAATGGTTAAATACCCCATGCCTAACATAGGAAAACGATATCTGCAAGCTAAGACATCATATTCCTAATTTCCAGTCTTCAGTAAATAAGCTGAAGACACTCTTGCTGAGTCATTACCATTACTCCTGTTCTTGGATTAACCATGACAAGCGTCATGTATCTGAGGGTGCTGGGACAGTCAATGCTCAAAGAATCATTGAAATTATTGATTGCATGAAGAATTTCCCGAGAGGAAATTTTGACTGCTTCCTAATGGGTGGTTTTCTTGGACGCCTCATTTTCTGTCAATGTCCTATGTACAGACTGACAAATATAACACGTGTTAGTATTAACAATGGTCTCTTGGTTGGATTTTTATTTCTAAAAAGTTAACACTAAGGAGCCTATTAAAAACACACAAAGTAAAATATTGCACTAAGCGTTATTTTTTTTTAATTTTGTGCCAGGACTGAAGCTTGAACTCAGGGCACTGTTCCTGAGCTTCTGTGCCCAAAGACAGTCTCCCACTTGAGCCACAGTGCCTCTTCCAGCTTTTTGGTGGTAAATTAGTTAACAGTCTCATAGATTTTTCATCCTGATCTGTCTTTGAACTATGATCCTCAGATCTCAGCCTCCTGAATAGCTAGGATTACAGGTGTGAGCCACTAGTGCCAAGCTTATTTTTATCTGAGCCGACCTCCTTGCCTACTGTTCCCTTAAACTTACCCTTTGCTTGCAGGAAGCCCATCTATACCTTGTTTCATTGCATTCTGAGCAGCTGGATATATTAGTGAAAAATTTTCTGAATTGCTCTAGTTTAAAATTTTTCTGGAATTGGACAACTCAAAGTACACTGAGGTGTTATTTTGTATTTTATATAGTAGAACTTTGCAAATATTTAAAGCAAGCAGTGGAAAGGGTAAGCATATCATTTTAACAAGTCAAAAAATGTCAAAGCAATTGAATGGCCACATCTATGAAAGCCTCCTTGGAAGATGAGTTTTAAGAACCCATTTTAATATCAAATAGTAAAGCTAAAAGCTAGGTGGTTGAGCTGTGTTCCAACTTGCAAAATTGTCACATATATTTTCTTGCGGCATTATAGGAATGGGTCTGGCAGACAGTCTAAGGACTTCGGTGAGTGCCAGCAGCCCAGATACCCACAGAGCTGTACCTCAAAGTGCCAAGAGAAAAATCCATTCATCCAGCAATGGGTGTAACTGTTTGCAAATTAATTTACTTGAATAAATTCCCATTCCCCTGAAAACAAATTCAGAGAGGACACAAACTCTGCTGATAATCCAAGTAAAGTGTGTTTTACAGATGGGAGATTAATAAAGCCAAATGTTTGATGGCACTTCCTTTATAAAAAGGAAAAGGGTATGCTTCCTATGAATAAAAAGCAGCTGTGAAAAAGAAAATGTAACAGTAGACAGTCATGCTAGTACAAAAAAAGAGCACAATATTTTAGAGAGAATAGTAGTGCATGGTAACTCCTGATTTGACTGTGTGTGTGTGTGTGTGTGTATGAGAGAGAGAGAGAGAGAGAGAGAGAGAGAGAGAGAGAGAGAGAGAGAGAGAGAGACATCGGACAGTGAATAATGAAAACAATGATTCTAGCTAAGAATAGATGAGGTCTTGTCTCAAGGTCTCCACATTTAAAAGACAAACATTAATTGATAAGTTCTATTTTCTCTGAATTCCTAAGAGGTCAGTGCTGAAGAGCAGGAGAGTGTGGAGGGCTGAGGGAGAAGATGAAATGGGCTAACATGGATGCTCAAGACACAGGAAGAATCTGTAACCCAGACCTACGTATGGATACACTGAATACCAGGGAGGTAGGATGTAGGAAAGGACCATCAAAAATGAGGTGTAAAGACACAAAAAAAAACCCTGCATTTTTAGGTGATTTGGGCATGAATGCCTCTTCCGGAATACCACCTTAAGAACTTGTTAACACTCAAGTAGACAAGATTGACAGGTATATGAAAAACATAAATTTATAGAATGCAAAAGTCCGGGGCAAAAAGATGACCTAGTAAATGCTGTATCTGTTTATAAAAGGAGCCCATCAAAGCTAATTAGAGGCAAAGTTAGTTTGAACAAGTGACAGCAAATGGTTCAACAAAATTGATTTTTAGAGTAAACTTTAATAGATGGTGTTTTATGGCTTTCACGGGCAGATAGCTAGAATTGGCATTTAACAGGTAATCCACAGTGAAGTCAATTGTTCTGCAATCAGGCCCTATAAGTTTTCCTTCTACTGATAAAGTTCCTTACCCTCCCATTTGCCAAATACCAGTGTTTGTCAAAGAAACTCATTGCATTGTGGTTGGTTGGCAGTCAGTGAATTCCAGGCCCTAAGGTCTTCTTTGGTACCTAACACCCACAAGACTCTACCATTTTTTCAAATCATTTGGATGCTGTGGAACTTTTCACAATCACCTGAAAATTCTGAATATTCTCAATCTCTGCCGAGGTTCACAGTTTCACTTACTTTCTCTTTTCAATGTAATCCTAACTCTTGCCTGATCTGCACTACACCATCCTCTCAAGGACCCGTTTCCTACCAAATACCACATACCACTGGATCTTAAGGTGAGCTGTGTGTCCTCTTTGATTCTGTTAATGCTCCCTGACTACATTTTCCTACCTCCACAGTGTACCTATTTCCATCTTCAGTCCACCAATTGGCGGTTATGGCTTTCTTACAATCATTCACTCACCATGTGTCTTCACTTTCTTCTTTGTTTAGCTTAATTCTATAATCAATAATCACCATCACCCCCTTGCTCTCTCCTACCCTCCCATTATTGTGCCTGCTCAACCTTAACTTTCTCTGTGTTCTTCCCCTGCACACAAGCAGTCCAAGATTGTGTACTTTGTTCATAACTACCTTACCTCAGTAGTTCTCAAATACTTCCTGGCAATCATGCCACTTCCCAACTTCATTCATTCTGTTACTGCTAGATGATGATGTCATATTGTCTTCTTTTTTGCTTTCCATTTCCACTGTATGATAATAGCGTACACTCTACTTTCCCTGCCATTTCCCTAAGAGTAACTACCTTAATCTTCTTCTTATGTACTAAATATCACTCTCTTTTTTCCCACAAAGGCTTCCTTCCACTAATTCTTTCTCTTTCTCTTGCATCAGTAATTCTCTCTTCTTTATTGGATCATCTCCATCAGTCCAAAATACATATTATTACTCCAATGTAAAAGAAATTAATCTCCCAAAATGCTTAAGGAAAAGGTAGCCAAAGGTAAGAAGGTGGCACAGCTCTTGTTGAGGTTTATACTCAGAGAAAAAGACCAAGAGAATTTTGGCAATGGATAGGACATTCAGGCCAAAATGATCACACTGGTTTTATCTAATATGTCCCTTATCTTTGGATCCAGCAGCAAAGGACTTTGTTCTTTCAGACACCTTAAGGTGTCTCCTGGAACTCAGGCTTTGCACCACCCAATAGCTACACACTGTGCAAGCTGGCCCAAAAGTACAGAGCAGAGTAAAGCAGGAGAAACAGAAACTGTTGGCCTGAGCAGAGAAGGATGTTGCCAGCAAAGGACAAGAAGACTTGTCTTTTGAGTGGGGATTATATTATCACCATAATGGGGGAGAATCAGATGGCTCAGCTGGTGGCAACTGCACTGATGTGAATTCCATTGAGCTGGGTGCCTTTTTGCATTTAAGAGGGTGGTTCCCTTCTAGTAATCACACAAACTGAAGGGCAGGCTAAGGTGTGTGGTCCATAGGAAGACATACATCAATCACTATTACCTCACACTGGTTAATTCAGGAGACAGAAGTGCTCTGGCTAAACTAGTGGAAGCTGTCAGGATCAATCAGAAAAGACAAATGAGATGAAATCCTTTACCTTTGGGAGACAATGTCTGAGGTCCCAAATCTGAATGTCACAGTGCCATACTGGAAAAGGCAAAGGCTAAAGCACTTGCTACTGAATTGAGTTAGAGGCCCACTGTTGATTGTCTGTACATAAATGTAATAGGAATTCTCTATCCTCTCCCTTGAAAAAGAATTAAAGTCTGCCCTGGCTCTTCTTGCCTTTCCATTTACTTACCCCACTTCACTCCTTCCTCTAATGGCAAACAGCTTGAGCTGCTGTACTGGCTGACTCTGATTTATCTCTTTCTTTCTTGAAACTATTCCAATCATGCCATCATTCTTTCCTCTTATCAAGGGTCAACCATTGAAGATCATTGTTGAGTGGTGTTCATTTTGCTAAATCTAGTGGTTGATCTTAGTCTCCATCTGACTTGACCCACAAGAAGCATTTAACACAGTGCATTATTCTCTGTTCTGGAAACACTACTATCATGGGACTTCCAAGAAACCACAGTCTCTTGTTTTTCACATACTCTATACCTTTTTCTCTTTACAGTTTGATTTCTAATGATGAAACCCAGGTTTAAAATCTGAACATCTTAGCTTTTTGAGAGCCCCCCCTCCAATGTCTTCAGGTGTCATTTCTACTTAGATATGTAACAGGCAGCTCAAATTTGTCTAAGCTATGCTCTTGAATTTTCACCTTTCCCTGAGCCTCTCCTAATCTTTTCAGTCTCATTCAGTGGCTATTTTATTTTTCTATTCACTCAGGCCAAATTTCTTGACTTAATCTCTGCATTCTTCTTTCTTCCCAAATCTGTTATTGAGTCTACCTGCAACTTCTGGCGCTATCTTCAACGTACATCCAGTGACTACTTCTTACTGGCTCCTTGGTCATGAGGACTTTAGCAGTCACCTACAATAGTCTCCTAACTGGTCTCTTTCTTCTGCACTGCACTGAGAGTGGTCCTGCTGAGCCAGGGTATAGCAGAAAGTGACCCTGCTCTGATGGGATTTCTTCAAGGTCTCCACTCTCAGGTCACTGCTGTTACTGTAGTCTCAGGGCTCCAGCAGGTCTGGTTTGGTTTGAGCAGATGGCTTCCTTTCCTTTCACTCACTCATAACCTCACTATTGCCTCCTATAGTCCTCTGGTACAAAGTAAGCATGTTCATAGCTGTGAATAAGTGTCATTTGGATCAGAGTGATACATTTTGAGCTGCTATTTACCCAAACCTAGATGACCAAGATGTCTTAGACCTTAAATTTGAACTTAAATTAGAACTGCTTTACCTTATGAATAATGCTGATTTTTATTAACATGTATTTTCAAGCTACTTTGGAGGATGTCTCTGAGTTAGCAAGTTTAAAATAGCTACCCCTGTATGTATTCAGGCTTTTAGAGTCCAGTCCATTTTTCCTTGAGTTTACATGTGAAGCACAAAAGATAGAAATTTTGTTACTTTTTTTCCCTTGAAAATATATGTATTGAACACTTTGCCCCTTGACTGTTTTGTTTTTATTCCTTTTGTGTTAGCCTTAAACTGTATCTATTCTACTACAAATGCAGTCAGTAATTATTTTGATTATTGTAACTACTTTTTCCTTAGAAAAGAATATAGGTTTTCTACCACTATTGAACTTCTTATAGATTTTGGCTTCAAGGGAACCTTTTGAACTTACAAAGCGGTTTGAATTCACAAATCCTGAAACGAATGGGTAGCTCTTAGATAACAGGTTCTAGAAAAGGAGAAAGAAAAGAGTGATCCCAGCAAGGATAAACTTATTAACTAGAGCTTCAATAAATAAGTAAACACATATTCTTCCACTTTCTGCTAGCTCAGAAAAAGATAAGTTCCAGGATGATTTTTATAGTGTTGACACTCATACATTCCCCTTAGAATTGGAGAACAGAGGGTCTCTTGAATTAAACAAGTTGCAGTCAAGCAAAAGGTAGCATAAAGGTAATACAGTAGGAGTATGACCTGCACATTGTCTTTTAGATCTGGTTTTTCTTTTCTTCTTCTCTGCCCCCTTGCTTCTGCAATGGCTTCCTGCTGTATTCAAGCTCCTTGGAGAGGCTGCTCTGGATTCCTAGCTGTGTTGTGACTCTGGGCGCCACAGGAGCTACTTTTCTCTCCCAGCTGATAATTTCCTCAGGAGATCTGGTGTGAAACACTGTTCCTAGGCGCCAAGCCCCCTGCTGCTGAAAGACCCAGACGCTGAGACACATGGTTTGTTGTTTTGTTCTCCAGGAGCCCCTGTTGGAGCACATGGCACTTTCTTTAGAAAAAGAAATGCTCTGCTATTGTTTCAAACAATACAGGAACACACTTGGAGGCCAATGAGGAAATTTCATTTGTTGAGAAACAATCTATTATTTTAAATGGTATTTTTAAAAAGAGTTAATTGGCCTTTTTCTGATCTTTCTTGGGGAAATTGCATTTCCATTTCTCCCACAGATTAATGCAAGACAGATGACTTTGTAAATTTACTGCAACTCTTTCATCTTAAGCTTTAAAAATGTGTTTTTTTATTGTGAAAATACTGTACAGAGGGGTTACAATTACATGGACAAGATAATGAGTACATTTCTTATCAAGCATTGTAGCCTCCTCCTTTGTTTCCCCTTCCCATCCCTTCCCATCCTCCCCCCCCTCCCCCACCCAATCCTCCTCGCCCCTCCCCCACCAAAGTTGTAAAGTTCATTTTTCCACATAACGACTTGTACATCTCATTGTTGCAATGGGTCCACCTGTATCCCTATTTAAACGATTTGTTTTTTCCCTTCCCCTCCACAAATTATACCAACCTCAAATACAGTGAAAGCAGGGGTTATACCATGGGGGAGGGACATACAAAGCAACAAAGAAATCATCTTATAAATGTGTTAGAAACAATCACATGAAAGAAAAAAACATTTGAATACGTATCTTAGGGCTCATTTCCCTAACATCAACTTATTTGACCTTTTCTGCTTGACTCAGACATATACTAGTTATTGCAAATAAGGGAAAACATGGGACCTAAGTTTCTTTGGACCTGGCTTACTTCACTTAATATAATTTTTTCCAAGTCTTTCCATTTCCATATATATATATATATATATATATATATATATATATATATATATATATATATTCTTGATCCATTCATGTACTGAGGGGCATCTGGGTTGGTTCCATATCTTAGCTATGGTAAATAATGCTGCAATAAACATAGTCCTGTGTCCTTGTTTGTGATCATTTGGGTAAATGCCCAGAAGTGGGATTGCTGGGTCATAGGGGAGCTCTATGTGGAGTCTTTTGAGGAACCTCCATACTACTTTCCAAAGTGGTTGAACAAGTTTACACTCCCACCAACAATGCATTAAGGTTCACATTCTTCAGATGCTATAATCAGTACAAAAACAAAAACAAACAGACCAAAAAAATGGCAGTTGGGGGGCAAGAACAAGAGATTCCTAGATGGATTGCTAAACAACACAGTAGCGGTCGGGGCATTTCCTAGACCTAATTCCTAAGGTTGCTTGGAATTTTATGTGAAACTTTTTTCTTCTCGGGGATTGAGCATAGGCAAACAGGTAGAATGAATGACTTTATGTTCAGTTTCTGCTGAAAATATTCACTGTGTTTATCTGAGCGTTATTTTGACTGTTTGGCACCAGTCTTCTTAATAAAAGGCCTAATAATCATCTTCATCATCTAATATGATGAAGAAAATAGAAACAATAGGCACATCAAAGGTTACTATTGTTTTATAAATGACAGTTAAACAAAACCTGCTTGTATAGTGAAATTCTTAATGTTACAGTCTATTATCTGATGTCAACAAGGTAAGGAGATAGATACCAGAGTTCCCTGTGGAGGGAATGTTTGTTAGGACACTACTTGCTAATCCCACCTTCACTGGTATAGCAGGTCAGGGATGGAGCCCAGGATCCTGCTAACTTCTCCTTTTCTAGGGTTCCCAAGAGATGTAGATGCTGCCAGCTGGGTACCAGTCTCTGAGAACCACTGATGTAATGCATTATGCAAACTGTGTTTCTCTTGGGATGTTTATCATAAATAGCTTGATGTGTGATAGGCTTAACTCCTGTAGACACATAAAAGTCTTTCCTGTCAAACAATTTATAAGCTGAATACATCAATGATAATTCATATTTAACAGTTAATTATAAGCTAATTGATTTCAAAGAATATTTTACAGACATGAAGTAGGAGATAGCAAAGAATCAAGAAGTGTTTCAGCACTCTATGAAGTTGGCATGTTATTTGTATAGTCATGTTAGCTTACGTTGTAAGAAAGTAGGAGTTGGTTGTGTTAGGTAATTTATACATGTATAATTTATAAATAAATCATAACTTTATATTATATAAAAGCATGCAAAAATATACATATTGTATAAATGTAAAACCTTCCATACATGTAGTATATTTAGTTTAATTAGAACCCAAATTGAATTCAAATGAAGGTATAAAATCAAACTAGCCATTTTAATTCAAGGGAATTAATATTTTATTTCGAGGAATTACAACAATGTTTGTATCGTGGCTATGACAGGATTTTTCTTCAGCGTGTGGCACTGTGGAAATCAGAATGTGACCTGCTCTGAGTTCTCCATATGGTAGAGAACAGTAGTTTTCAGTCTGTGCTCTGCCCTGAGTGACTCCATTTTATAGAACAGCAGATCACGCCATTTTGAGTGCAAATGCTGAGGCGGAATGACTCTATGTCTTGTTTATGCAAGTACACAGTCACCATCTGTCTACTACAAAACATGAGTCACAGACTGATATAACTTACTTATGCAAATAAAGGATGACCATCTATGAGCTTTTCAAAATATATCAGGAACACATGGACTTATAGTCATATAGAACCTGTAATTTCATAATTTATTGAATAACAATAAATGCTGCTTTTGTTAGTGTTAATTTACCAAGTACTACTGATACCATTTGATAGCCATTAGCAAACAATTTCTTTTATTCTAGTCATTATGACTAATGTTAGCTATCAAGTAACATACTTATACTTCACAAGTATATATATATATATATATATATACACACACACACACACACACACACACACACACACACAATACAGGATGGCTAAGACAGAATGAAAATAGTGAACATAATGATAGTGTTAAAAGAGGACTTGTTGAAGATAAGAGCAGAGAATAGATACAGATACAGTTATTCTTGATGGCTAGATAAAATATTCACATAATGAAGTTACAGAGCTGTGCATCTGGTCTTAAAACACAATGCTGTGTGAAGGTGCAGAGCTAATTCCCTAGGCTTACTGGGTCTAGATGGGCAGCACTTTGAATAGGTCCTGTCAAGTAAGGGCATCACACTGAGTTAAAGCCCCAGGGACAGAGTTGTGGCTTTGTCACCTGTCAATCCATGATCTTTTCTTTTTCTTTTTTTTGGTGGGGGGCTGGTCTTGAGGCTTGAACTCAGAGCCTGAGCACTGTCCCTGAATTCCTTTGGTTTAAAGCTAGCACTGTACCACTTGAGCCACAGCACGACTCTGGCCTTTTCTGAATAGTTTATTGGAGATAAAGAGTCTCATGGACTTTTCTGCCCAGCGTGACTTCAAACTAAGCCTCAAATCTCAGCCTCCTGAGTAGCTAGAATTGCAGGTGTGAGCCACCGGCGCCCAGCTTCCATGATCTCTTTCATGGCAATGGAGTTTCATCATTCTTTGGTATAATGTGTTAGAGAAATTCATGGGCTTGGTTTTTTATGTTTTTTTAATGTCTACGAGTGCATATGTCCCTGATTGAATCTGATAAATTCATAAGTGAAAATCTTTACTTGTGTAAACAAGCTAATCAGCTTGGCTCATGGTTAGTGATGGACAGATGGTGGTATATTTGCACACACAAGATGTAGGATCATTATGCCTTAGTATTTGCACTCAAAATGGACCAAACTTCTGTTTTATAAAGTCAGAGGCAAGTCACAGCCTGAAAGTACTGAAAGCCTCAATGTTATTCCATAGAACATGACAGAACTTTGATGCAAGAGCAGCCTGCACTCTGAATATACCCAACAGAGCGATATCAGACCAGCCCATGGTGGTATGGGGAAGTGTAGGGCAAACGGAAGTTCAAAAGCAGGTTTCAGATGTAGAAATGGGCTGGATTATGCAGTACACTATGAAACAAGATCAGGAACTTGGGGTTTGGATTTTCTTTGAAAGTTAGTGGAAAACCACTTGGAACACTTTCCTTAAGAAATTTATATTATTAAAAAAAAAAAAAACCTGGTCACTCTGCAAACAGTAGCTCGAAAAGAGGGAAGAGTGGAATGAATGTAGGTGTGGACCCTGATGCTGAAGCAGTGATTTTATCTGTCTCAATGTTGTGATCCAGGTGGTACATAGCAAGACAACAGGCTCCAATTAATGTTTTTATTATTACCGTTAAGTAGCTTTACAAAGGAGTTGCCATTTTCAAAAGCAATTTATGAACACAATATATCTTCCTCAATGTCATCCTTTTCAACATTCTCACCCATCTTTCCCTAACCCACTCCTTCCCTCCCTCTTCTCAAATCTGTGGGATATACATTGGGTTCTTCCCCTCTTCTCCTCTTCATTTGTCTCTTTTCCCCTTGACCCCACCCCACCCCTTTCAAGTACCTGCTTCCTGGTATTTTATTTTGCTGAACTTTGATTTTGCCTTTCTAAGGAGTTACACTATTTGAGATCTCCCTTGAAACTACCATATTTCAGTTCATACATTTGTATTTACTTGTATACAATTCAATGATTTTCCTTTTATGTTTACAAGCTAAATCTGGCTTTCACATATAAAGGAAAACATGAATCCTTTGTCTCTCTAGGCCTGACTGACTTTGCTTAACATCACTCTTTGCAATTCTTTCCATTTCCTTACAAACGGTAAACTATCATTCCTTCTAATGGCTGAGTAAAATTCCATTGTGTATAGATATCCTATTTTCTTGATCCATTTCCGTTGAGGGGCATCTGGGCTGATTCCATGTCTTGGCTATATGAAGAGTGTTGTGATAAACATGATTGTGCTGGTGGCTTTATTGTCTCCTGGTTTATAATCTTTTTTTGCTGTTGTTTTTCATATTTTTAAAATGTCTTTAAATCTACTTTATTGTTATTATAAAGGTGATGTATGGAGGGATTACAATTGCATGAGTCAGGTAATCAGTACATTGCCCTCACTCTCTGGTTTGTAATCTTTTAAGACAGTCTTTAGAATTCAAACATAAGAAGTTCATTTGCTAGGTAGGAAGAATACAAACATTCCCCGCATCTTTTAAATAGTAATAATAAAAGTATCCTAGAGAACTCTGAATTCCCTGCACAGATGTTCAGGATGTAATGTAACAGAGTCTGTGTCAGATAAGTCTGTGTAGCTTTGAGGTCAGACTTGGTTTCCACACTAGTTGGGCCTTCTAAGTGAGTTGCTTGACATTGCAGGGCCTCTGTTTTCTGCCACAACAAGACTAATCAGCCTTCCAACTCCAGGCTGCTGCTGGGTTCAGGCACAAGGAGTCATTGCACTGAGCTTTGGGGTGGTCACTTTGCATATATTTACATGTATTTAAATAAAGGTGTCAAGAGAAGAATGTAACACAAAATGAAAGTGGGTTAAACACTTCATGATTCAAGAAGACTGGGGCAGTTATAATTATCAAAGGTGAGAAAGGAAAACCAAGAAATTGAGACTGGGTCATAATGAAGGTGCTTTCCTGTCTTAGTTTTGTCCTACTTGTGCCTTTTAAGCATGCTATTAGGTGGAAAACTCACAAGAAAGGGGGAGAAGAAAGACTAACAACTCTTTGAGAGGAGTAAGTTCTCTTCTCTGGTAGTTATGCTTGTTTTGTAGATAAAGAGCATTCAAGGGGCTGATCCATTGTTGTAACTTTCACAACCCAAACTCTGTACATCCCCAACCACTGAACTTTCTTCTTGGTAGAATTATGATGACAGTTGCTTTGTAACCATTTGTTACATCTACAGAGCTGACTTCCACTTACTTGTAAATGATAGGACAATTCTAATGACTGCTCTGCCATTCTCTATGAATGGGTAATTGAGACACCTCAAGATTGCCCTGTGAGATAAGGGTATAGTAGTCAGATTTCAGAGAAAAAATATGGAAATCAGGGGTAACACGATAGGTCAAGCTGAAGTAGATTGTAAACTCTCTGAATGCACTGACTCAGATAAGAATTTTAATAAAAAAAAGTTTCCTTGTTGAAAGCATAACTTGTCTGAACAGTTAAAATACTATATCCAAACAAATCCCACATGGAGCATTTTGTTTGTTTTCACATTTTTTATCCTTTTAGCAGGAACAAAGTGGGTGTGTGGAAAGGGAGAGAGGAAGGGCGAACAAAAATATATTATGTGGAAAATGAACTATGCAAATTGTGGACAGGGATGAGAGGGAGAAACTGAGGGAAAGCAAAGAAAGGGGTGACAGTGTCTATAAAAGAAACATATTAATTACCTGACTCACGAAATGAGTATAACACCTTAAAAATAATAAAATTATACCTTTAAAAACTTTATCGTAAATACCATAGCAGACGAGATATTGACAGAGAAAAACAAAGACTTATTATTTCGTCCAGGTCTGTTCAGTCGCTGTTCTGTCCTTGCAATTACTTTTGTGATGACAATGAATAAACCTAACTCTTTCACCAAATATGCTTAAGGATAATTTCACAGCTCAGTGCAATGCAGCTGCTTCTGCCCTGGCCAGTGTTTCGCAGCTCAGAGCAACAACATATGGGCACATGCAGAAGGAAGCCTAGCAGGCGATTTCAATTTCAAACCATGGCATCGAGAATAGTGTATGTTATCTCCACGTTCAGATTCCCTTTTCCCCCATGGAATGAGTCCAGAGAGAAAAGGAATCCTTGTTGTGTTGTGTTTAACAAAATGCTGCTAATAACTTCCTCGATGAGGCTTTGCAAGATGATGCTCTATTTTTTGCAATGACTCTTTTGCTCTTCTAATTTTTATATTTTGTTTTGAGTGTGCCTCTATTTCATTTATACGTAGCCCACCAAGCTGCAGCATTCTAAGAGTTATTTGATGTTGGAGAAGTTCTATACATTTTTTATAAGCCAAGTTAAGTGTTTCTCTTTGAACCATAAAGTTGTCTTTTGCCTTCGCAAAGTGGAAATCAAACTGAAAAATAACATGGATAGAGTTCCTAATGCAAAATCAGTAAGAGGAGATCTATCTACAAAGAGCAAAAGGATGACTTATTTTTTATTCTACAATATCCTTCAGAAACAAAATGGAATTTGTATAAGGCTATCATAGTAGAACCCAAGCAAATGACTGTCCACTAGATGGTCCTATCAAATGGTCAATGTGGTTAAAAAATGGTTATTCTGAATCGTGAATATCATGCAATATTCCCCTCGCACACCCCACCAAGTGCACAGAATCTTTCACTTTTCAGAAATCTCAATTAGTGTTCCTGCTTCCTTGCAGAACAGGATTGTAATACATGAGTTAATTAGGCTTTTTAGCCTTCTGTCCTTTTTCCTTGTACCCAAAAAGGTATCAACTGATTTTTCTAAGGCATTTAGAAATTTTCAAAACACAGAACAATGTAATCAAGGGTTTATTTTTCATATTTTCAAGGAATACAGTTCTACCATAGTTGTACGGACATAAAAAATGAAGAATGTGAATATGGTTCCTTGAATCTGGGATTACCTCAATAAGAGAAAATCTATAAGGCTACCTGCTGCATAAGAAGAAGGATAGCCGGGCGCTGGTGGCTCACGCCTGTAATCCTAGCTACTCAGGAGGCTGAGATCTGAGGATCGCGGTTCAAAGCCAGCCCGGGCAGGAAAGACCGTGAGACTCCTATCTCCAATAAACCACCAGAAAACCGGAAGTGGCACTGTAGCTCAAGTGGTAGAGCGCTCGCCTTGAGCTGAAGAGCTGAGGGACAGCGCTCAGGCCCAGAGTTCAAGCCCCACGACCGACAAAAAAAAAAAAAGAAGAAGGATAAAACAGAAAAGGTGAAAGGCTCATCTAGCTCAGCTGTGTCAGAGAGGCCCTCCCCGTGGTGTTCAAATCTTGTTTATGCTTTTTGCCAGAGTAGTTCACTGTCTGCAGTATTCCCTAGAATCAGATGGAAGAGGCATGGTTCTGGTTGGAGAAGGGAGACAGAAGGAAGAGCATTGATCTTTCCTTCTGTTTTCTGTCTTCTGGCCTCATCTCTTCCCACCAGACCAACTCTTTGAGGCATAAGTTTGGAAACTACTGACCACTGTTAACTCTCATTTCACATATGAGGAAACAGAGGCAGGAGAATCACTGTCCCACATTCATTAGAAAGATACATGTTTTAGACAGAACTTGATTCTTTTCCCTTGTCTCTGCTGGGTATCTATAGTAGAGGTTTCTCTGTCGAGGTAAGACTGAATACTAGTAGGCGTTGGGAGACACATGGCCCTTGTTGAGACCCCTTAACTTTTTTGAAGTTGTAGTTTGAAGCAGTTGTGGTTAGTTTATGAATATATATTCCAACTGATGCTGTCTATGAAAACTGAAATGGAATTTTATGTACTTTTCTTGTTAGGAAATAGATTCTTATAATTTTTAATCACTCATAAAATAGAGATCATTCTTAGCTTGTTAGGGTATATGAAAATAAGTATAAAGCCATATTTATCATATGGAATACTTTGCTCGCTCTTTCTACATTGCCTCTTCAAAGAGTGCTTTATATTATTTATTTCTTAACAGCATTGTTTCTTTTCAGTTGAGATCTTCTATCCAACTAACTGCATTGTCCTGCGCTTTCCACCACATCACATCTTATTTTTCTAGTTTTACCTGATTGTTCAAAAGCGCTTACCAAAAAATTAGAAGAATTCCCTTGATGGTTTTGCCACTGAGCAGATGAACACATTCGAAATCAAACTCAGTGCTCAGTTTTGCCTGATTTCATATCAAAAATATCATCCTCCCAATTTCAGCAATGGTGTCTATGGAGGAAGACCACCTCCTATGGCTTCTCCTTGTTCATGTTGTTATGAAGCTGCACTAGGTGAACGCTACTCTGCTGTTATTCTGAGCTACATTTTTCTTTTTATTTATTTTTTATTTATTTTTTATTGTGAAAATACCATACAGAGGGGTTACAATGACATGGGCAAGATAATAAGTACATTTCTTATCAAGCATTGTTGCCTCCTCCTTTGTTTCCCCTCCCATCCCTACCCATCTTCCTCCTCTACCCCCTACTCTCCCCTGCCCCCCCACGAAAGTTGTAAAGTTCATCTTTTGACATAACGATTTGTACATCTCATTGTTGCAATGGATCCACCTGTATTCTTATTTAAATGATTTGTTTTTCCCTTCCCCTCCACAAATTATACTAACTTCAAATACAGTGAAAGCAGGGGTTATACCATGGGGGAGGGACATACAAAGCAACAAAGAAATCATCTTATAAATATGTTAGAAACAATCGCATGAAAGAAAAAACATTTGAATACTTTTCTTGGGGCTCATTTCACCTAACATCAACTTATCTGACCTTTTCTGCTTGTCTCAGACATATACTAGTTATTGCAAATAAGGGAAACCATGGGACTATGTTTCTTTGGGCCTGGCTTACTTCACTTAATATAAGTTTTTCCAAGTCTTTCCATTTCCTAACAAATGGGGCAATGTCATTCTTTCTGATGGAGGCATAGAATTCCATTGTGTGTGTGTGTATATATATATATATATATATATATATATATATATATATATATACCCCATTTTTTTGATCCATTCATGTACTGAGGGGCATCTGGGTTGGTTCCATATCTTAGCTATGGTAAATAATGCTGCAATAAACATTGTTGTGCTGGTAGCTTTAGTATGGTCTTATTTATGATCATTTGGGTAAATGCCCAAAAGTGGGATTGCTGGGTCATAGGGGAGCTCTATGTGGAGTCTTTTGAGGAACCTCCATACTGCTTTCCAAAGTGGTTGAAGAAGTTTACACTCCACTAACAATGCAGTAGGGTTCCCTTCTGTCCACATCCCCTCCAGCATCTGTTGTTATTAGAGTTCTTGATCATAGTCATTCTAATTGGGTTGAGGTGGTATCTCAGTGTTGTTTTGATTTACATTTCTTTTATGGCTAGAGAGGTTGAGCATTTCATCATGTGTCTATTTGGCCATCCTTCTTTCCTCTTCAGAAAAGTTTCTCTTTAGCCCACTTATTTATTGGGCTGTTGTTTCTTTGAGGATTTCTTGTTGGGGGATGAGCTACATTTTTCTAAAAGGATGAGAATTAACAACAGAATCAGCAATCTTCATCATTTGACAAATCAAACACTAGTAAACATTTATTCTGCAACCATTGTGACTGAAATATTTTGCAATAGTTAAGGTACAAAATTTATCTGAATACCCCCTGAGTTAATCCTGGCTCTGTTGCTTAATAGATACATGAAACTGGGCAGGTTAGGTACATTGTCTCTTCCTAACTTTTCTCATGTAAAATGGTGATGGCAACAGGAATATATACCTTTACAGAGGTGTCAAATCTGAAGATTTAAAATATGTGAGATATTCAAACCAGTCTGGCCAATAGTAATTGGTGCATTAATACAGGATGATATTATTTTTGGTTAGATACTATCTCAAATTTATTCTTGTCATATTCCCTCCTAATTCTTCTATTTCTTCACTCAGAGATACCATCAACTGTTAGTGCACTTAATCTTTCTTTCTTTCTTTTTGTCAGTCGTAGGGCTTGAACTCTGGGCCTGAAAGCTGTCCCTCACCTCTTCAGCTCAAGGCTAGTGCTCTAGCACTTGGGCCACTGCACCACTTCTGGTTTTCTGAATGGTTTGTTGGAGATAAGAGTCTCATTGATTTTTCTGCCTGGGCTGGCTTTGAACCACGATCCTCAGATCTCAGCCTCCTGAATAGCTAGGATTACAGGCACGAGCCACTGGCGCCGGGCCCAAATCTGACATTTTCTATGTATTTGATGAAAATAATATCTAAAACCAGATATTACTAGGTACTATTAAGAAAACTACCAAGTAGTATTAAGAATGCTTTATATGTTGATTTTAATAATCTATATTAATAATATTAATATTCTATATAATAATATAGTAGCTTTTAAGTCTAGATAAAAACAAATGAATTAAGACAATGAGAAATTATTGGAGCTGCTGGGTCATTTCACTAACAAATGGCAACAAAATAAAAAAAAGGGAGGTGAAAAATGCACCTGATGGGCTGATGGAAGTCCAGGTGTCAGATACATGCAGGTTCTGAGAGGTGCTAGTACATGGAATGTGAGAGACATCTCTTGAACCTGAAAATAAATTTTAGAGAATATGAAGTAATGCTTTCCCCAGTGGTCAGAAAAACTAGAGGATTTATTGCCTCACAAATCTGTGTAGGCTTCTGGAAGTCTCAGGAAGACAGAGTATGATACACAGGACTCAACCCTCATCCAGCCTTGGGAGGTTGCGCTTCTGTAGGGAAAGCAATAATACAGTCCTCCAAACATCACTTGGTCAAATAATGACTGTTCAAATAAAATATGAAACCGAGTCAGAACAGTAATTTTATGTCACTGTTAGCTTATTAAGTTTCAACTTGCTTTTTGTTGTTGCTGTTTTGTTTGATTTGTTTGGTCTTCCTTAGTTGAACTTCCATTGGATGGGGCCTCAGGAGTCACTAGGAGAGATGCCTGTACACAGTGGAGCACTGCTTCAGAGACTGGTGTATTAACCGTGTCTGAAGCCCTCTGCCCCTAGGTCATCACAACTCTGCTTGGCAAGAGCCACCGTCAGAAGGCTGACAACTAGGTCAGAGGCAGTTGTTTTGGCAGTACATTAACAACTGCAGTACTCCATCGGGACAACTTCAGGCATTTTAAACAATCATGGGTTTGGAATCTAGGGACACATTAATGCGTTGGTGTTAATATTTTGTCTCAGAATGCTCCCTACTGTGTTTTGTAGCAGCTCACACGAAGACTACAACTTCAAAAGACATTAATTAATTGCCCACAGTGTTACCAGCATGCAGTGGGAAAAACAAACAAAACGTAAAACAATTTTGGTTAAATAATTGTGTCTCTGAAAAGTACTTTTTCACCTTTAGTATAAAGCATTTCATTATAGAGTTTTCAATTTTCCCCGAGGGTTTATACATATCACAACCTGTAAAAGCATAATTTTCTTTTTTTCCTCCCGTGTCCAATTATTTTCTCTTTTTACTCTGACAATCAGCTGAAGATAATGTGTTAATGTAATAATCAGTTGTAAATTACTCATTTCAGTGTGCTATCTTGCTCCTCAAACCTGTTTTCCAGCTTGCTCTTCCTATGTCAATAAATAATATCAGTGAAACCAGAAATCTCAGAGTCAACTTTAAATTATCCTCAGTCCATCCAGATCCACAGTACTGTATTTGCATTGATTTGGTTTCATAAATTCATAGCTCCGACTTCCAAAGTGGAGGAAGTTACCAAGAGCCGGACCATGAGTTGGCTGGCTGCTGCCTTACTCATCCTGGTTGTGCTCCGTGGTCTAGGGAAACCTGGTAAATCATCAGTGTCCTTGCTGCACAGAGGAAGATGCTGCTGCCCAGATTCCCAGCAGAAGCAATCACAGTTAACTCATTATGCATCCATGTCCCACATTAGTAGTAGTGATTACTGCTACACATTCCTATCCAGACTACTCATCTCTCACCCACACAGTAAGGGTTCTCTGAATCCATCCTTACTGATGCACATCTTAGCAACTTGGTTTACAACTCCCCCCCTCTGCCCCGCCCGAAATGCAGCCTTCCCCTTTCACCTGGCTAAGTCTCCATAAGCTTTAAATACAAGCTCCTTACACCGTTTTCTTTTTCAAGGTTTTTCCTTAAATCATCCAGTTAAATGACAGTATTATTTTATTTTTTTATTACTTTACATTTTTATTTCTCTATGAAAACTGAATGAGAAAATTGCTATGTATGAAATGTTTTGTACTAAACTGTATATACTAATATAAAGTGAAGACAGTAAAACCAATGAAAACAACAGCATCATTCATATTCTTTTTTAGGACAGATATGCAATATCACTGAAACTATAAAGGTATGTATATATACACATTATGTCTATATATAATGTAAGTTTTCCTAAGAATAGGTATTTCATACTGAAATATGAGCCTTAATGTTAAAATCGTAAGTAAAAGTGATAAAAGCCCAGATCCATTAATATTAGAAATGAGCGGTAGACACTAATGTCAAGATCTAATGACTCCAGAATATAAGGCACATATCCTTGGCCTCTTTGCCATCAATACTTTAATGGTTGGTACTCAGAAAGATAGGAGGAATAAGGAGAGAGAGCGGAAAAGTTGCTTATTTACTTTGTCTCTTTTGATCCTGATGTTTTAGATAGCTAACTTTGCATTTTTATTTTTATCAATAAAGCCTTAAGTCATTTCTACCAACTGTATAAATTGAACAAAATTTTACCAGTAGGAACTATTTTGAAGGCCCCTGTATCCTTCTTTCTAGGTCACCAGTGTTCCTTGAGCCTGTTCTAGACATTCCTCTTTGAAACTACTGCTACTCACTAGTGGTGAGTGGCTTCAGACACCAATATTTGAGTGGTAGATTTATTCAGGGCTTCTGGGTAACTTCATCACATGGCCTAGGAATACATGTGTGCAGATGGAAACATGCAAATACACATTTTTACATATATAGATATACACTAGATTAGTATCACTGATGTCAGTCTAGCGCTACAAAGTGGAATCTAGCATTTCAGTATTTGCAATTCCTTCTCCAAGTTCGTGTTCATTTATATATATATATATATATATATATGTATATATATATATATAACTACCACTATCCTCTGTTTAATTGTCCTTTTACTCAAGCTAGTGTACACATAAGTCCGTTTGTAACTTGCTAAACCATCCTGTGTAAAAAGCAAGCCTACCGACTACAATTACATCTCTATATTTATGTGTAATGTACATACTGTGAATGCCCACATCCCAAGCACATAACTCAGTAAATTTTGATTAATGTACCAATAGCCCTGTCTAAAAACAGAATTTGCTGTATTGAGAGGGTTTCCTCATTCTATTCCTAGTCAATCTCTTTCCCAGAAGCAATCACTTTCTGACTTTTTTAAAACCATAGGATTACTTTTGCCTCTTCTAGGACTTCATATAAATGGAAATATATTCTCTTCTGTGACTGGCTTTCTTCACTCACACTATTGCATGTGTGAAATCCATCCACAGTTGTTTATTCTTTCTTATTGCATTGCCCAAGTATACCATGATTGTTAATACCATCTCCCGTTGACGGATATTTAGGTTTGCTCTGGTTTGAGACTAATATGAGAAGAGCTGCTAAGATTATTCTGCAAAAGTCTTTTTCCGGATAAATGTTTTAATTGGTTTTAAATAAATGCCCAGAAGTAGAATTGTTGGGAAAAAGAGAAATACGTTTCCCTTTAAAAGAGACTAGGGAAGTTTCTCCAAGTTGGTTACCTGATTGTACACTGGTACTGGAAATAAATGAAAGCTTAAAATATGCCACTTTTTAGCATCATTTGTTGGCAGGTTCCTAAAATAATCATTCTACCTTGTGATTTTAATTTGCATTTTATACTGATGAATAAAACAGCATTTTTTGTTTACTGACCACTTGTATATTGTCCTTTATGGAAATCTTTGTTTATGTTTTAAAAAACCCAGTTTTGTATTCTTTTGAGTTTTAGTAGTTCTTTCTGTATTCTAGATACAAGGCATTCACTACATGTGTTGCAAGTTTTTCTCTTAATTTTGAGGTTGCTTCTTCAATTTTGTAATTGTGCATTTTAAAACATTTTAAATTTTCATTTATGTTTTAAATACTTGCCAAACTCAAAGTTGCAAAAATGTTCTACTTTATTTCCTTAGAATGTTTAACTTTTTGATCTGAAGCTAGCCCATCTTACATCACATGTTTAACTATGTTATGAGGTAGAGATTGAGATTGTGTTCTCCCACATTGCTATCCTTTTTGCTTTCTATTCGAAATCCTCTGTCCTGATGATGCTCCTACACATGTTGGTTATTGTCATGTTTTCATAGATCTTGAAGTCAGTTTATCTGAGTCCTCCTACCTGATTCTTTCTCTTTAAGATTTCTTAAAATTAGCTTATGATCTTTTCATTCATAAAAATTGTAGATGGGAAGGGATGGGAAAAGGAAACAAAGGAGGAGACAACAATGCTTGATAAGAAACGTACTCATTACCTTGCTCATGTAATTGTAACTCCTCTGTACGGTATTTTCACAATAAAAAAATTTAAAAAAAATTGTAGATTCTGTTTATATTTCTAAAGAAGTCCTCCTGAAATGGTAAGAATTGCAATGAATTTGTAGTTTCTTCTCAAAAATGTTCATTCTTCAGAAGAAATTATCTACTGTTAGATTTATTTGGCTCTTTAACATTTATTTATCAATAGAGTTTTGATGTTGAGGATCAAATCAAGAGCTTTTCTCATGCTCTTTCACTGAGATACAACTCTAACCCAATATTTTATTGTTTTGAGTATAGAAGTTTTATGCTTATTTTAATTAAACTTTATTAAATATATTATAATTAAATATATTTCAGTAAGCCTATGCATGAAACATTTCCTGTTTTATTATTTTCTAGTTCCTTCTAATATAAAAAAATTGAATTTTGAGTATGAATTCTCTTGTTCCATACTTGCTTATATTCATTTGAGTAGCAACTTTATAGATTTCTTTGCTTCTTTAATATTTATTTTAAAAACACAATATTTGTTTTGTTTTGTATGTTCGGGACAGAGTCTAGCTAGCTATGTTGTTAATTGCTCTTCTCCCTTTCTTGGTTCTACAGGCATGCACTGCCATGCCTAGACTACTTCTTTGATTCACTTTTTGCATGAATATTTAAAAGATGGTTTACTTTAAAACTTTTTAGACTTTACTTTTTAAAAGTTTATACTTTTCATTTTTTTGTCTTGTTGCACTGTGACAACTAAGAAAATGACATTCTTCGTTTGTTCCATACTATGATTTCCTCATTTTATTTTAACAGGGTCACATACACTAGGCTGTAACCTAGGCTGTCCTTAAACTTTCTGTCCTCCTGCTTCAGTTTCCTGAGTGCCAGGACTACAGGTATATACCACTATTCTTGGTAGTACTTGTTATGACAAAGAAACCTGGACTTGATGGATTTCTAGGCCATGATAGCTTCATAAAGGTTGCATGAGTTATATGACCGTGTGGTGCAAACCTGACATATTCCAACTTCTTTTTGTGTAAGTAATAAAGATAAGCACATTAGTTAAAGACTTGTAATATTTATTTGTGCTGAAGCACATGTAATATATGAGAAAGGATTTGAGGCAGTGCAGTTATGGCTATCTAATACGTAACAATGGCAGCTTTGACAATTCTCATAAAGCATGATGTTGGATAAAATTTTCTGATCCATGAGTATCTGATTTGGCTATTTATTTATTTATCTTTATTTGTTTAATTTTGACAGTCATGGGGCTTGAATTCAAAGCCTGGGCACTGTCTCTGAACTCTTTTGTTTAAGACTTAAAGCTCTATCACTTTGAACTACAGCACCACTTCCAGCTTTCTGGTGATTTGGAGATAAGTGTCTCATGGAATTTCCTGCCCCAGGCTGGCTTGATCCTCAGTTCTCATCCTCTAAAGTAACTAGGATTATAAGTGGGAACCGGTGGGACCTGGCTGTGATTTGGCAGTTTAAATTTTTGTATTTTTCTATAAGGTACTTCAGATCTCTCATCTCCTTAATACGTTTCATATCTTATTATTACTAAAAATTACATTGAAGACAAAACGTGCCTCATTTGAAGAAAAGTTAATTACTATTTTATTTAAAATAAAACTCCATATATACATATATAGTTGTATGTACCCTTGTAGTCTAAGGTTACAATAACAAAAATAGCTATTTAAATTACTCTTTTTCCATGGAGACATTGGAAGAGCATTAAAATAATCTTCATATTTATTCCACTGGTGAGATTAACTAGGTCTCACAACATCCTAAACAATAGAAAGCCAACAGTGTGTTGATGTTGAATTACTTTTAGCCTGTTTAGCAGTACCTCTGGCAGAGATTAGTTGGCTTTGTTTCTGTAGCTCAATTTCTGGACTCTATTCTGTTATATTGATCGGGTGTCTGTCTTTTTGCCAATGACATGCTTTCTTGATTAATGTAGCTTTATTCTAACTCTTGGAATAAGGTAGTTCCAACTTAGGTAGTTCACCAACTTAGTTCTTTTCTGTTTTTCAAGATTGTTTTGGCTATTTAAGCTCATTTGCTTTTTAACCTATGTTTTAGAATGTATCAAAGAGCTTAACCCACAATCCTCACACAGCTCCACGGGGTGTGCGCTCTGCCTTTCTCCACCCATTCATCAATGGTTACAGCTGAGTTCTTTCATTGGTGCTGGTGGAGCCTGTCCCAGGCTCTTGTATCTTCTTTTCTAGCAGGCCCTGATTTCAAGCCCCATGTCTGACAAGAAAACCAAAAAACCCCCAAAACATCAGCCTGTGCATTTGGCAGTACTTCAACTCATACACAAATACTAATTCTATTCTCAGATGCATAGTTTAGAACTAAATTCTTGTGACATTTAGTCCGTGATTGAAGAAAGCATGCTTAGGAGCAGTGTGGCTCAGTGTAGAGTCCTGCCAGCAGGTGGGAGGTCACTCCCCATGACTCCTGAAGGCAGAAAAGGAGATCTGCTTTGTTTTCTCTTTCTCTCATTTGGAAATACTAAAGAACTCCAAGAAATACTAAATAAACTCTAGAAAGAAACCAACAATGTAGATGGATTGTCTTCTGCCCTACCTTGTCACAATTCTAGATTTATACTATTTTCAGACTTTTTCCATGTTAGTTTCTTCATTTATGTTTCTTGTGCATTTGTATTACTTTTTATCTTCTTTTGGGGGCATATGTTTAATATTTTTCAATTGTGAAAATACTGTACAGAGGGGTTACAATTATATGGGCAAGATAACGAGTACATTTCTTATCAAGCATTGTTGCCTCCTCCTTTGTTTCCCCTTCCCTTCCCATCTCTTCCCATACTCCCCCCCACTCCCCTACCCGCTCCTCCCCCCCACCAAAGTTGTAAAGTTTGTTTTTCAACATAACGACTTTTTGTACATCTCATTGTTGCAATGGGTCCACCTGTAAAATGAACCCCAAGATAAGTATTCAAATGTTTTTTTCTTTCATGCAATTGTTTCTAACATATTTATAAGATTATTTCTTTGTTGCTTTGTATGTCCCTCCCCCACAGTATAACCCCTGCTTTCACTGTATTTGATGTTGGTATAATTTGTAGAGGGGAAGGGAAAAAAACAAATCGTTTAAATATGTTTAATATTTTATTTAAATGTTTTCTCTAGGATTTGCTTTGCTGGTTACTTGATTACCATTTTCACTACCATTTCTGTCTATTATAATTTTTCATCATTCATTATTATGAATGATAATAAAATTAACCTTTTAATTCCTTCTTTCCTTTCCATTTTTTATCACCTAACTTTAACCTTTAGCACTTTATTTCCCAAGTTTTACTCTTGTACTCTATTCTTACGCTTCTGAACGTTCCGTCATCATCCTTCGTTATCTTCTTGATATCTGGGTTATTATATAAGAGACAACTGTACTACTTTAACTTTATTCCACATTATTTTCCCATAGCTAAAAAAATAATATTGTATGTTCACTTTCAGATCATGCAGTATTTATATTCTGTTCTGTCTTCCTGATCTCTACCTTTATTTTTGTCTTAGATGTATCGTTAAATAGATTTCTGTCTCAGTTGTACAAGTAAATGTATTCAGTGCTTAGAGCTAGAACTTTTGCCACTGTTTCTTCAATTATCCATGTATCGAGTGGAACTAATTCTTTAGTAGTTCTTTTTAAATAAAAAAGATTCATATAAAAACTATTCCCCAGACTGCTTTATTCACAACAAAGCACAGCAGCCTCTGTAGTTGAAGGGCTTCTTGTCTAGATGTGAAATCTGTTTTCTCTTTTGTAAATATTCCCGAAACAGATTCTTTCTTCTGCTTTGGTCAAGACATTTGAGATCAACTTAATGTAATTTCTCTTAGGAGTAGGTTGACAGTCCAACTTGTCAATCAAACATGATGATTTTGCAAATGAAAGGGAGCAGTGTTAATAATTACATAGACCAGTAGGCTTATATTAAGTGTGTCTTAGAAATACTGGGAAATTTTATTTTCATTCATCTGGGAATCCATAGATTCTTTACCTGGAAAGTTCAGTAATTTTCTAGGGTATGTCTTTAGTGGTAACTCTTTTGGATAAATTTTTGTAGATGTGCTCTTTGTATAGATTCAAATCTTTTCTAATTTCATAAAGATTTATTCATTTAAATATCTATTTTAATTGCCAAGAATTTAATTTTATAACTGTACATGTATATATACATATAAACACTATGTAGACATATACATAATCTGTATTTCCCTTTCAAACATTTCCCTGTTTAAAGGTCTTCCACATTTTCTATTTTTTATCTCTGTCATCAATTTCATTGATTTCTCATATTCTTGATTTTACTTTATTTTTCCCTCAAAATACTTTCATGTATTTATTACCATTTTTATTCTCTTAAAAATTGACTTCCTGAAATCATTGTGTTTTTACATATATATGCATATATATCATATATATGTTGCTTATATGTCTTTGCATAAGTACCTTGGTTTCAAACATCACTTGGTCATGTCTTTTTATAATAGATTTTGTTTTTCTTCCTTCATATCGATGGTTCTTACCTAATTTATTTTACTTCCTTATGGATATTTAGTCTTAATTTTTCATCTATAGTGTTAGAGATATTACTGATATTTTAAAAATTATCATCAAATTGTTATGACCCATTTTTTAAATCTATTTCTCCTTATGTTATCTTCATATGGAGAAAATGTATATTCTGTTCTTTTGTTTATATACTGATTCCTTGGTATTTTTGAATCATGGAGGAGAAGATATTGCCTGAGTAAGTGTTTCCTCTTCACAGCTCAAAAACGTGTCCTCTATTGCTGCAGTAAAGCATTGAATTTTAGGCTATCTGCCTAACCACTCCTCTTCCAGTGTTCCAGTCCACTATGATTGAGTTCTGGCTTCTCTGGTCTCTTACCTTTGCCTTCTGAGAAGTTATATTTTGTTCCTGGCTTCTGAGTGCTCTAGAGCTTCTGTCCCTTTTTCTGTCAGTGGACCTGTACTGGCCACACTCAACCTTGAAACATTTCTTTCTTCTCAGGATTAGATATTCTCTGCCTGGAAATTCCCTGTTTTCCCCTGACAGTCTTTCATGAAATATTTTTAGAGGATGCCCTCAGCTGGGCCCAGTGACTCATGCCTGCTGTCCTAGATACCTAGGAGTTTAGACAGGTGAGATTGAAGTTTGAGACCAGCCAGGGCAAAAGTTCCCAAGACCCCATCTCAATCAATAAAAGGTGGGTGGTGTAATGCCCTTGCGTTCCCAGCTATGTGGGGAAACATCACTAACAGGATTATAGTCCAGACTGGGCCAAACAAAGAACAAGAACTTATTGGAAAAATCAAAGCAAAAAGACTGGAGACATGGTTCAAGCAATATAGTGTTTGTCCTTAAGCAAAAAGCTCTGAATCCAAACTCAAGTACTGTCAAAAAAAAAAAAATTAACCCTCATCAAACCCAGAATGGAAATCAGATGTTTTTTCACATGTATCTCAATATGTTTATGTAGTTTTTATTCTCAAGTTTTTAAATAAACATTTTTTTTTATCATTACCTTCCAGATACACTCATTGTACCCTTTCTCACCCTGTTGAAGTTTCTTTCTATTCATGGATACTTCCAACAATGGACTTTTGCATCTTTTTGATGCAAAATGTACGTTTCTTGTTAAGGTTTCATTGGTTGACCATTACTTTCTGGATCTCATTTCTTCCTTTTCCTTTTTTGTGGTGATGGAGTTTGAACTCAGGGCTTTGCTGTTTCTGGGTACTACTGCCTGAGCTATGCTTCCAGCCCTCTTTTCCTCTAGTTGTTGTGTTTTGTTTTGTTTTGTTTTTTCTGAGATAAGGTCTATTTTTGCTGAAGATGGTGGGAGTCATCATTCCTCCATTTATACTTCTTGCTATAGCTGGGATGACAAGATTGGGCCACCAAGCCCACTTTCTTTCTATTGAGATAGGGTCTTGCAAGCTTATATGCCTTCAGTGGCCTTGAATCAAGATCTTCCCTTTTCAACTTTCTGAGTAGCTGAGCTGGCACCCCGTGCACCCTATTATTGTGGATACTTGTGATGAGAGCTCATGAAGTTTTTGGTTGGGTTGGCCTTGAACCATGATCCTGCTAATCTCTGCTTCTGAAATCATGAGGAATGTAGGTAGTCATGAGCCACTGATATCTGGCTTCTTCCTCTCACTGTGCCTAATGGTTTGATGGTATAAATGATTGTGCAGGGAAAGTAACTTTCCTCCAGCCCTGTGAAGGCAGTTCTGCTCCGTGTTCTCTTCGCTGTCCTGTAGGCTGGTAGGCATCTGGTGCCCAGTCTGCCTGTTCTAGAAGGCAATCAACTCATTATTCTTTTTTTAAATAAGTTTTTTCATTGTGAAAATACTGTACAGAGAGGTTACAGTTACATGAGTAAGGTAATGAGTCCATTTCTTAATCAAGCATTGTTGCCTCCTCCTTTGTTTTTCCCCTACCATCCCTTCCCTCCCTTCTCCACAACTACACTCCCCTCCCCACCCCATCTAAATTGTAAGGTTCTTTTTTTTGACATAGCATCTTGTACATCTCATTGTTGCAATGGGTCCACCTGTATCCCTATTTAAACAATTTGTTTTTTCCCTTCCCTTCCCCAAATTAGACCAACATCAACTACAGTGAAAACAAGGGTTATATCGTGGGGGAGGGACACACAAAGCAACAAAAAAATTATGTGGTAACGTTAGAAATAATAGCAAGAAAGAAATAACCACTTTTAAAGCCATAGTAATCAAAACAGCTTGGTACTGTCTCAAGAAGAGACCTCAGGACCAATGGAATAGAATTGAAAACCCAGAAATGAACCCACAGACCTATAGCCACCTAATCTTCGATAAGGGAGCTAAAAAAATAGAATGGAATAAAGACAGCCTCTTCAGTAAATGGTGCTGGCAAAATTGGTTAATCACTTGTAGAAAACTAAAGCTAGATCCTTATATATCACCCTGCACCAGAATCAACTCCAAATGGGTCAAAACCTCAGAGTCAAAGCAGACACCCTGAAAATGTTAATCAACTCATTCTATAAAGATGTTTATTGGATCATATTATTCTTACCATTTTGAAATTTTCAAAGCAAGATCCTTGTGTGTTGGCTAAGAGGTTCTGTTTCTGTTTCTCTTCAGTGTGAAGCCCAGCCCTTCTTCAGCTCTGGAAATCCTTTGTATTATTGCTTTGATACCTTCCTTTCCATTTTGTTGCTGTCTTCAAAATTTCTGCTCTCTGGATGTTGGAGGACCTAGATGGGCCTAGCGTATATTTTTTAGCTCCTAGTACATTAGGTCTCAATATTCCAGAAGATGCTTTTAACTTTATTTCCCAGCTTTTCAATTGTGCAATAATGTGTATAGGGTCATCTCTGAGATGTTTCTTCTCTGGGTATTCTTTGTTCAAACATGATGTTTTTGTTTGTTTTTGTTTCAAAGACAGAATTCTTCCTCTGATCACTTTGAATACATTTGCAATTTTCAAGATCCTTCTATACTTTCTGGACTATTCAGAAAGTCATTTCAACGTTCTTTTTTTTCCCCCCCTTATCTTATGCTCCTGAGTCAGTAAAAGGAGCTGTGTCACTTTGCTAGATGGAACTCCAGTGTCTTGTGGGCAGGGTATAGATCCTTTTCCCCAAGCAAGTGATGGTATCAAAAACATTTTATTCAGCAGGAGTGGAGAGACAGATGGGAAAGGGCACTTGCCTCAAGTATTTTCCCCCATCGTTGATTATAGAATTCCTTTAGAGAATAGCTGTTGGAGTTTTGCCTGGGGAGAAAATGCTGGCTGTTTGTGTTCTGCATTTTACTTTCTAGAGTGAGTGAGGAGTAAAACAAAGAACCTGACTCCACTGATTACCTTATATATAAGCTCTCTATTTCTCTATCAATATTACTGGATGGCTTAGACCTGTTGTTTCTTAGATATGTGCTCCTTACCTATGTCATAGGGACACTTGGAATTAGGCTATTTATGTTGGTATGATCGCTCAAGTCCTCTGAGCTTATTGTATACACCTTCTCCCTCAGCTTTCTGTGTAGTTCAATATCTTTTTCTTTACCCTGCTTTCCCAATCTTATTTTATTTCCTCTTAAGGAAAGAAAACTCCCAGGAACTAATAACAATTTCGTTCTTTGTTTTTAAATCTTGGATTTTGGATTTTTCTTCAAAAAAACTGGCGAAGTACCTCTACATCGAAGTTACTTTGATGATCCCAGTTCAGTGATCTCTCCATTTTAGTTGGGGCTTCATGGAAGAATTAAGTAACAGAAGAACTATGAGAAAGTATTGAGAGTAAATGGTTCATCCTTTGTAGGAGCATCAGGATACTTAGATTGTCAAAACATCTGGAATGATAAAATAAAATGTGCATTCACAAAATGTAACAAGACAGGAAAATTTTGAGTTAGGATTCCTGGTGATTTTTAGTGGACATATAGTTTTAAAAGCCTAATCATTTCTTGTAGCTTATTTATTCATTCTTTTGTTTGTTTATTCCTTCATCTTATGGTGTGGTGTTGCAGAAGGAGCTCAGAGCTTCACATCTGCCAGGCAAGTGCTCTACCTCCAAGCTCCAAACTGTATCGTCTTTTTCTTCTGTTCTCCTTTTATGGTTTATTTGAACACTTCCTAAATCAATGTTCCAGTTTTTATCTCTTGTGTTGCTTTTCTTGGTCTTAGACTAATCCTATAATTTTCTCTGTTTCCTCTCCTCCTCCACGAAGTGAGCCATTTGAACCCCTGGTGGCTATTTTTGTGTATTGTAGAGTCCTCTCCTACAACCTGGGAACTATCTGCTCACCCAAGATCAGACACTCCATTACTGAGCAAGAGAATAGAGACCCAAATCCAAGGCACAAGAGTTCATTCATCCTTAGCAATCACTTGGAGCCATTAGCTGATGGAACAAACTATACATCAATGTTAGTGCTCTAAATAGGATCATATACTTGAATGCCGCAAGAGACTAGAATTTGCCATATAAAATGTTGAGCACAGAATAGGATGTAGAACACCAGACACTGGACAAGTTGTGAAGTTTTAATTTTACCATTTTCTTGGACAGAAGACTAACAGCTCTGTAGCATCACTTGTAAAGTGGTGCTGAGAATTTCAGGCAATGCTGCCCGTGGCTACCTCTGGTGAGAGCTGTTGGTTACCATGGCCTGTACTGGTGTCAGACAACCAGAGGCTCCTCTCACCTGTCAGTTTCTCTAATGAAGGAAGAGAAGAACATGCACTAGATTTCTGTATTGACTTTTCAAAGAGTGCTGCAGCCCTGCAGGTGTCAACCTATAAACACATTGGAAAGCGCAAGAGTCTCATTCATGTCAGCGCTTTTAATCTATTCACACCAATATCAACCAAGTAAATAGAGCAGAACTTCAGTCACAAAGTGGCTTTCTGAGTGTAGCAGCCCAAAATTTGACTTTGTTATGTGTCTTTCTATGGTTTTGAGTGGAAAAGTTGGAGAGTGTTACTATGATTGATAAAAATCTTGTCTCTGAAATATTTGATTTATAAAGATTCTTTCCATAACAATTATATGATTTTAAAAAATTTAAGTACTCTTGCTTGCCAAGAAGATGGCAATCTTTTTAGTCTGTCATATAATTTGTCTCAAAATGCCTGTCTTCATAATACGCTGATCATTAGAGTAATGCATATTTGATGAAAAAGGGTAATAAATAACATTTCACAGCCTATTTCTAGGCACTGATTGATGTGTGCGTTGTTTTGTCTGCTGTGTTTAATGGCCACAAAACACTTTTTCTAGTTTTTTGTTTTTTTTCCAGCAGCAACCACTGAGGAGTAAATGAGAAGTGACCCGTTTTGAAATCTTCTTCCCGAAATAAAACTCTCATCCAGTTCCACAGAGGCTTGGGGGAGGGGCTTGGCCCACATATTGCCATTCATTTGCAAATACACAGTCACCCACTTGAAAGTCTGTTCACTGAGGAGGGCACGGTCTGTCGAACAAGATCAAGGGTACTCTTTATAGACTCACAAACATCTTTCTTTATGTACATACATAAAAGGGGTTGATAAGAATAGAATTTTCTCTCACTGGCATAAGTCTCCCAAGTATAGATACCCAGTTCTATGAACTGTATTTCATAAAGAGGAAATGTGCTAGCAAAAGTGCCACTAAGGGGCTTGAACTCTGTTAATACGTAATATGTAGATGGCTTGCTACTCAGGAATCTCTCATGTGTGTTCTTTAGAAAAATCAGTTCCATCAAATACCTAATGAGAACTTTTCTCCATTGTTGTAGCCATTTCAGATATCCACTTGGGTGTTTGCCCAGAGATATTAAACCCCTGGGGAAAGGAGAAAATGTCCTGTCATTGGGGCCTTCCTATGAGCCCCTGCCATGTGAGTCCCTGATCACACCCAGCGTGGCACCTACAGGTCAGGTTTTATAACAGCCACATAGAAAATACACCAGTCCTGCCCAGGGCCTGACTCAGTTTTATTTTTGCCTTTTTCTTACACTACCTAGTCACTTGTAGTCACTTGGTTGTAGTTTTGTTCAATTGTTGTGTTCATTTGTGTCTTTTTTTCCTTGGTGATTTTTTTAAAATTGAGGTTTAACGTATGTAAAATAAGGGAAGATTTTCATGTATGTTCACAACAGACAAATAAAGGATACTAGAAGAGGAGGGGAAAGAGTTAAAGCTGATATAAATGGACAACTAGAACTAAGTAGAAATTTTTTTAAAAATTTTATTGTAGAGATGCTGTATGGAGGGGTTACAGTTACATGAGTAAGGTAATGAGTGCATTTCGTGTTGAACATTGTTACCCCCTCCTTTGTTTTTTTCTTATCTCTTCACTCTCCCACCACCTCCCCATTTTTTTACCCCCTCCTCCCCCATCAAAGTTGTAGAACTTAAATCTGATAAATCATGTATATTTATTTGATCATGTATATTTGGAATTTGAGATCATTTCAGCATTGCTTATAATTTTAAAACATCTGAAAGCTTCCAGAAATTTGCTACCTTAGTTGATCAAAGTTGTTGTTGTTGTTTTTTTGTACATTTGTTGTTGTTAGTCATAGAGCTTGAACTTGGAGCTTAGACATGATCCCTGAGCTTTCTTTGCTTGAGGTTAGCATTCTACCACTTTGAGCCATGCTCCACTTGAGACTTTTTGGTGTTTAATTGGGGATACGCGTTTCATGGACTTTTGAGCCTGGACTGGCTTCAAACCACAATCCTCAGATCTCAGCCTCCTGAGTAGCTGGGATGACAGGCGTGAGCCAATGGTGCCAGGCATCAAAGATTTTTTTAAACCCCTTTTCTTCCTGGAATATTCACAGCTTTAAGTCTTACTTAAATTCTATGATACAGGTGTTTTTTTTTATCATGATTTTTTTAAAGTATGAAGATAGATGTTTTACTGGGAACCTTCCATTAAATTATTTCCAAACATGAATTATATTTGATCTTTTTACTACTCACTATGTACCTATTTTGATACTTTTACTTCTCAAATCTGCAAACCTCTAGAGATGGCATAGATTTCAAGGGCAATTTTCTTACCAGCCATTTGAATACAATGGTTTAAACATTTAATTTACTCTTTACTTGTAGATATTGGTTTATTTGTTAACACTCAATTGCAGTCAGTTTCCATTATTCAACAAATCCTTCAGCCAATCAGATGAATGGTTATATATTCACTATGAATGCACGACCAACACCATACTTGGTGTTGCACTGAATTTAGAAATAATTACAGAGCACTGGTTTTTGATGGCTACTTACCATCACTGACTATAACCTGTCCACAGACTGTATGAATCCTACTGGAAATTCATAATAATCACATCTATTCATCTATTTCCAAAGTGTATACTGTTAGAAATAAGAAACGGATTGAAAAACATTTAAGCTCAGTGGCTGTTCAGGTTTCAGAGTTTTAGTAGCTTCAAATTATGTCTATTAGCATATAATCTGAATTTATTGTCACCAATATGTGCTTCTAAATGATAGCAAAGAAGAAGTCTGGTATTTGTTAAAATAGTGTTCTAGCTGAAATAAAGTCAAGCTTTAAAACTTTTTTTTTTCTGGTCCTGGGGCTTGAACTCAGGGTCTGGGCTCTGTTCCTGAGCTTCTCTGTGTTCAAAGAAAGTACTCTACCACTTGAGCCACAGTTTTACTTCCCGCATCTGAGTATATTGGAGATAAGAGTCTCACGGACTTTCTTGCCTGGGCTACTTTCAAATAGTGATCCTCATATCTCTGTCTCCTGAGTTGCTAGGATTACAGGCATGAGCCCACTGATGCCTGGCAGTCTTAAGACTTTTAATTCAATTATCCCTATCCAGAAGAGATTCTGGAAAAGTTGGATATCTTTTTAAGCTCCAAGTCAAGAAAGAAAAATTTCAATACCTTGATAATTGTATCACTGAGATTTGAAGATTTTGAACTGGTTTTCTCAAAGGCTTTCGTGATACTACCTTTTGATTAAAATGAAATTTTTGACTCAGTGCCATAAATTGTAATTCAGTCTTATAAGTGTTATTATAGTCAGCTCTTCTATTGTAGCTAAATTCAAATTATGGCATCAAAAACAATAATACCTGTTTAAGTGCATGACATAGTAAAATATAATATTATTTTAGCAGACACTCATAGAGGTGACCATTCAAGCTGTCTTAAAGAGTTGTATAGTGAAACTAAAGCACAAAAGCATGTCATACTCTCAGTGTTACCTGCTGATGTATGCAGAGGTTTCCTGTTGGTCTGCAGAATGCTTTTTGGTGTGATAACCCTATCATGCAAACTTATCACCACTACTGGGATCTTGAGAAACGTATTGCTTCTTAGGACCTTTTGGCACTAGATCTTGGCAGCTGACCTACATTTAGTGAACTAGGAAATTGGACTATGAACGATGAGCAACTTAGGCTATTCACTTGTAAAGAAGGTTGTCAAACTTGTGGTCAGAAATTACAGTTCCAGGACTGTGGTATTACATATAATTATTAAACAATTTGGAGTAAGCAATATAGAGAAAGAACAGAATACTATCCAACTTATAATCATAGCCTGGGATAGTAACTGTCTGAGAGGTTAAAAAAAATCCTGGCAGTGCTTTTTGGAGCCATTAGGAGCTCGCTGCACCCTGGAGTGCTGTGAGCCATAAAAGCAGAGTGGAGATAAACACACCCTGGGGTGTCAGAATCCATGAAGCACAGATGTGTTCACCCATATTATGATAACCATCACTTAGAGAAATCCCGTTTTGAGTGGAAGAAGAAAAAGCAGGAAAAATGGATTTTTTTCTATTTGAAAATGATCTAGTAACTTAATTTTTGCCTTCCTAAAACTGTGTGGGGCAACTGAGCTGGGAAGTTTTACATAGGTCCATCTATCACTTTAGAGATTCATCCAGTATTGCGAAGGTTCTCTATATGAATTTTTCAACACTTGATAAAGAAAACCGAAATTTTATCTTAGTATTGAGGCTTACATTAAAAAAAAAAGTAATAGTGAGGGTTGAACTCAGGGCCCTGTACTTGCTAGGTTGTCACTCTACCACTTATACCATGCCTCCATCTCCTTTTTGCATTGATTATTTTTGTGATAGGGTTGTAGTTTATGCCAAAGCTAGTCTGGGCTGTGATTCTCTTATGTGTGATTTCCCAAGTTACAAGGGATGACAGGCGTGTGCTACTGCACCTAGCCATGTTCTTTCCATGGCTAGGAGAACAGGTATATACCACCTTGCCTTCCCAGACATTGAATGAGAGTCTTGTGAAGTTCTTGTCCCTGAATAACCTTGCACTATGATCTCCCAAGTAACTAGGATTACAGGTTTGAGCACCTTGAGAAGGTAGCATTAGAGCTTTGAAAAAAGTTATTTGGTAGTTACTTCCACTTACACAGAAAAGTAGGGTAAGAGAAATCCTATATATATCAATGTGGAATTGATGCAGTGTGTGATTTATAAAACAAAAACAAGAACTCCACTAAGCCCTTTTCAGTGTAGCATATTATTCAAATGAACATATCAATTGATTAAGTTTATCCTTCACCTTACTCTAAACAGACTTGCTACTAAGGAAGGCTTAGGAGCTCGTGGTTTCTCTATCTTTTCAGTTTTGTATTGTCTTGATATTTATGTAGGTTTCTTCTGATAGCTTATATTAGATTTTTTTTCCCTTTCTCTTCTCCCTCTGCCCATGAGTTACACTGCCTATGGAGTGTAATGGTTGCACAGATGACTGCATCATCAACAGATGTGATCTTAGATTTTTGTTGAGGGTAATAGAAGTAACTCAACTTAACCTAAGAGGATGTGCACAGAGTATCTCAGAGAAATAAAGGAGGTGAGAAGACAAGGTTTCAATGGCTCATGCCCTTAGTCTCAGCTACTCAGAATTCTGAGATCCATGGATAATGGTTTGCAAACAGCCTGAGCAGAAAAGTTCATGAGAGTGTCTCCAAAAATAACCAGGAAAAAGCAGTTCTGGAGGAAAGGCTCAGGTGGTATGGTACCACATGAACAAGTGAGCAAACAAACTAAGCAAGTGTGAGTCCCTGAGTTTGAACCTAATAACACCACAGAAATCTATAGAAAGGGAAAGCAGCATAGTAATTGCATTGTAAATGTGGAAGAACACTTCAAAACACCTGGAAAACCCAGATCATTATCCAAAATATATTCAGATAAAAGTGTATTATCTCATGTTATTTATGGTACAAAGCATTGGTTAGTAGCCTACAAGTTCTAGAGCAGTATATTAAAATCTGTGGCCTATTACCCTCCAGATACTATGTTGAATGTTGTTATCCCTCCTGTGGTAGTCTTGTTTATGCATTATTCTGAAATAAGTTCTGTAGGTAAGTCAGAATCTCAAGAGAATGTGATAAAAAATTGGTTAAGAGCCAGAAGAACTCTGACAAAAAAAAATTGTGCTTTTTTTTTTCTTAAAAAGAACTGTGGAAATTGAAGTTGTTCAGAGTAAATCAGAGGATAACATTTGATGTATGAGTAATTCATTTCCTGAAATAAGGATGAGGTCTTCCATAAGAAAGGTAGGCAAAAATTTTCACTGGATTTGCTGAAAGAAATGTCCACTTCAGAGCTTTAGTCTCTTGATACACTTGGAAGTTACCACTTCACCCTAACAATAAGTAAAAGAAGAATCAGCAAAAACAAAATCAACAACTGTTCTCCAATTCAAAAAGAAATGAGTCAGTAGGACAAAGCACTGCACCTCACACTGGAGAAACATGAAGAGGAGCCAAAGAATCATATTCACTGGAACACAAACTCACGAGGAAAACTCACAGGAACCAGTACCAGAGGAAGGAAGGCAGAACTGCAATTGAACTATTGCTTCAGGCTTAGTGGGTATAAGTCAGAGTGTTAAAAATTATAGAGAGACAGTACTAGGAGTCTCTCCACACTTGTGTGAATTTACCACTAGGTCCTCAACTACGTTTTTGTAGTAAATAACACAGAAAAATCATGTCATGCTTCCAAAAGGGGAAAGAATAAAAAATGATTTTGAAATATATATCAAGACATTAGGCAAAAAGTATTAGAATTATGAGGACAGCTAGTTAAATCTATGATACAACTGGAAAGTTCAACAGCCCTCTATCAAGCAATAGATGTATTCAGAATGCAGAAAATCACTAAAGACATGACTCAAACACAACCACACCATCAATAAACTAAAGATTATAGGTCTCTGTATATATCTATGTATAGAGACCAATATAGCCAAGGAAAGCAGAATGGCTATTGTTTTCACATTACACACATGCTACAAGAGTCTGAGCCATAAGATATGCCTTAATTATACAGTCTGATCTTGGATTATAATGGAATGAAACTAGAAACCAATAACAAAATAATAACCGGAAGCATCCACAAATACATGAAAATTAAATAGCACAAAGAAAAAATTAAATAACATAAAGATCTAAAAAATGCAGAATTTTACAGATGAATTTTGTCATTGGAGCCTTGTAGCTTATTGTCTCCATTAAATTTCTCTTCACTTGGGCTGAGAATGTGGCTTAGTGGTAGAGTGCTTGCCTAGCACGTATGAAGCCCTGGGTTTGATTTCTCAGTACCACGTAAACAGAAAAAGCCAGAAATGGTGCTGTGGCTCAAGTGGTAGGGTGCTAGCCTTGATTAAAAGAAGCTCAGGGCCAGTGCCCAGGCCCTGAGTTCAAGCCCCAGGACTGGCAATAAAAATTCTCTTCACCTTTATCACCTTTGTCAGATGCTCAATAATACTTAAAGACGTGATTTTTCTTATTAAATTTATTGATTCTTTACTCCTCTTTCATCTATTATCAAAACTATGGGTAAGACAAGAAAATAATATAAAACAAGTAACCAAGTTGTCCAGTCAACAGCCTATAATTATGTTTACATAATGCATCATTTGATGTGGTGAGGTGTGAAAGTATCAGCTGCAAAGCTGCAGTGTAGAAGGAAGTCAGACAGTTGAGGAGTCCTTTCCCATAGGCTGTAAGAAGTTGTGATGGAGAAATCAGTAATGAGATTGGGCCACTTTTCATTTTTTTAATTTATGGTGAAATAAATGACCTTTGTGAAATTCCTGTTTGAGAGTTGCTTTTATTTGGTCAGGGAGCTCATTTTTTAATTGTGTTTGTATCAGAGAAATTTGAGGCATCTTTTTATACATCTGACTACACATTGTGTTGAATTGAATGTTGCTGTCCCAAAAGGTATCCATGGGAGACTATAAAATATAACTGTATTTGGCAAAAGAACTTTTGTGAATGTCATTCAAGTAAGGCTCTCAAGATGAGATCAAACTATATTAGAAAGGACCTGATGTCCAACGAAAGTGGTATTACAGGAGCAAGGTAGAAGATACAAAAGAAGAGCCTAGGTAAAATGGAGAGAGGCTTGGGACCACAAGAATCTAGAAAAAGAACGAAAACCTTCTCCCGTAAAGACTTGGGAGAGAGTATGGGCCTGCTTTCATCTTGATTTCAGATCTTGGTACGGTAGGACTCCGAGAGAATAAATGGCTATTGTGTTTATAAAAAGGCCATATAGAGGCATAGAGACACCTAGAGGCAAGGCCATGTAAAAAATAGCAGTAAATATTAATGTTGATCTTAAAAGCCAAGGAACGCAACCATCAGAATGTAAGGGAAAGCCAAGGAATGATTCTTCTAGAAGTCTTCAGAAAGAACATGGACATTCTAATACTTTGATTTAAGAATTTTAGTTTCCAGAATTATGAGAGAATAAATTTCTTTTGGTTTAAGCCACTTTGTTTATCATAATACATTATAGAACTAGGAAAGTGATACAGTCACATATATTATTCAAACTTCTTCATTTAAACCTCTTCTACCTATGCCTTTTTTCCCCATATACTGTCAGAAATCCAGCACAAAGCTTTATTCACTGCTATATCCCTGGACTATAATTGTGATAGATGCTTATGTTTCATAAATATAAAGGGAAAACAAATAGTAAAGATTACTTTAATATTGCATTGCACTATGCAAATACCTTGAAAATGTAATGCAGAACTGGAAACCAGTGTCCTGCTTACACAAAATACACTAATATGAAGGCCTCATTATTTTCCAAATATTGTTTCCATATTTATCTATTTAGCATTTACTTATTCACTCACTCAGCTAAATTTTATTGAATGTTAGTATCCTAGAGATTAAATGTTCTCACCAGTGAACTCATTCTGATAACATCCTGATTTGAGTAGTTAGACTTACTGGAATAATTTTGAATAACACGCATTAAAAATGACTCGAGGACCTTCAAAACTGTGATTGAGGTGAGGATCACTGGAGAGGTCTTTTGACATAATTAATAGCTGCCTGGCTTAGCTATGGTAGGAGGGCTGACTGAAACCTATGAATAGCACTGCTCCTAAATCATAGCTGCTTATAATTCCATGGGCATAACTCTGGTGCTAACAACAGTATGCTTGTTTCAAATTAATAACTATGTGTTGGGTTGTCTCTAGGCAATAACCTTCTCTGTTTTAAGGAAGCTACTTACACTAACTCTTTTCGAAGGATTTATTTTAGGACTTCCTTTAATAAATTGGTAACAGGTATTTATTTAATAGCTCAGGATTTTAAGGCTTTGGTGCCTTGAGAATATGAAGATATATCAGGCATGATTTCTTTATATAATAATTCACAGTTTAGTTAATAATGTTAGAGATACTACCCATCACTTAGATACTTTATTAGTCAACAAATGCTGATCTCTACCAAGTAAGGCACTGCAAACGTTATCTATGACTGTGCTTCTTCTCAAAGGAAGACGTTTCCAGGAAGGCATTTGTTTCCTAGAGATTACAATCTAATGGTGATAGGTAGAAAACAAACAAGAAAACATGCAAATAACATTAGCTTATGGAATGTAAAAAGGTATCAAAAACCCAAACCATAATGAGACAGAGATTAATGACAACCTAGTCAGGAAGAATGAGTGCAGATTGGGCTGGGGTGGCTTTCTTGAGGATATGATCAACATTCAATTACAAGTCATAGTGTGCCTTAAATTGCATGTTAATTATTCATTTGTGTGCTATCAATACTGAAAGAGAAATATATGGGTGAATGCTTCATGAGGAAAAGGCACGTGAGTTGGATATTTATAATGAGAAAATAAAAGGAACACAAAACTTGTTGGAAACAGATAGCCATTGTCTCATGTCAGATGTATTTGAGCCATTGAATGACGCTAAACGATGGGAACCTATAGTTAGAGAGGTTTGTTTTGGGGTTCAGATCTCTTGCATCTTGTATCTCAAAAGTTTCTAATGTCATCCTTCTGTCATAACAAGGACATAAAATTACATTTAAGAAACAAAAATTAACTTTGAAATGAAAATATAGACACTAAGGAGTGGTGAGTTATAAGCAGTTAATCTCCTGGAAGAAAGTATTTTATTGTTTTCTTTCAATAACCAGTTAATGCATCAGATTGTCACAGATGTTTAAATCAAAGTACTACACTTAAATGACAGTTTTCATCCACTGTTTCTAAAACCACGTTTTACAAAACCACATTCGAGATGCTCCTCGTTGGTAAAATTCATCATCGCCAAAGTACAGTCAGATTTGATTTATGATCTGAAGCCACTGCCAAAAGACTAATTTTAATGGCAGCTTTCACATCACTTAGAACCTCCTGCATAGACACGTTATCTGAAGAAGAGGGCTTCTGGTAAATGTCAGGCTTGGTATTAGCAGGAGAGTGCTCAATAGTCCCTACACACAGTTCTTTAAGTCAGGGTTGAGAAGTGATTGTGTTGTCAAAGAACAGCTCCAGTTTCTTTTGGCTATCTCAAATGAAAACCAAAGTTACATTCAAAAAGCACTTCTAAAAGTTGTTGGCATTGTAAGTGTTGTTGCTGCTTTAATCAGAGACAAAGTGAGCAAATTCCATGAGGTAGTCATGGTGAAAATATCAAATTTTATGGTTTGTCACAGACTAATAAGCAAATAATACTAAAGCTATGCAAACTCTTTTGCAATAACTCAAGCGATTATCAAAGATTACACAGGGCATGTTTAGCTAAAGAACAAAAACTAATAAATATGAACATCAATCTGTGAGTTGTGCCTCATTAATTCTTTATACACCAGTGAAATGGGAGTAAGAAATATTCACTGTATAATAACTAGAGATCTGTGCAGAGTTTTTAGAGTACTATTTTCCATGAATAATTTAAGATGATACATGACATTTATATTTCAATGAAGTGAATTGGCATTGCCTAGATTCGACACATAAGGTTCTGTCATGTGGCGAGGAATTAAACTCACCCAGAGGGATGTCTGACCCTGTCCTTGCCTGCTGACACATGCTGTGGGTGGGAGATCCCGTTGGGTGAAATCTCTGTTTTTCTGGGGACTTTAGCCCCTGGACAAGTTAATATGATCTCTGAGAGGACTTCTACCACAAGCTATATCAGTTCTCATCTCCAGACAAACAGGCTTAGCCCCAACTTTCAAAGGGTGAGCCACAGGTCAGTCATGTGGAGAGTAGATAATCAAGTTTCATAAAAAGTTCAGGATAACAAAGGCTCAGGGAGTCCCTTCTTGGTGGGTACCATGATAACTCATGGCCAACAATGGAACTAACACTGTGCTTGGCTCTGTAGAAAGAGGACAAAAGAAGTTCCTGTGTGGGAAGCATTTCTCACCTATCTCTCATTCACTCTCCTCTCTCAGTGGAATCTTTCCCAGTAACCACAGTAATGGTGAATGAATATAATATTCCAGTGATTACTGAGTTCTTCTGACAAATTACTGACCTTGTGGATGGTGTAGGACACTTCTCTGACTTGAAGTTGGTACACTTTTCCTTTAGGGACTGTTTCCCCACACCTTTAAGCTTGATAAACACTGAATAATTGTTTTAAGCCCAAATAAATAATGGTAAAACAATTGTAAATGGTGATATGTATATACACACATAGTCTCATATGCTCTCATACAACTTAAAGGTATGTATAACTATGCACATTCATACCTACATATTTTGTAGATATTGAAGTTGTTATTTTTGCTTGCCCTGAATTCCTTCCTCACCTTTGCCAACACCAGAGTCATCATCCTCACTCACCGGCCTCCACAACCAAGGCATAGACATGACCCGAGCTTAGAGTTCTCCGGGAAGTCAGTCACTCAATAAACTCACTGGTTCATGACCACATCAGACCAACCAAAATTCTGATATTTTTCTGCTAGAGCAACTGTGGGGGGGGGGAAATCTTTTGATCTAGAGTTGCTATGGCAACAGTATATGTGCTTCCAATTGCTGATGATCATCTATACATCTCTACTGCACTGTGAAGGGACGTTGCTTTTAAGAATGAAAATAAGTACTAAGAATTGGAGGCTCAATGACATAATACGATTCCTTGGATCCTATGTCTGAGATTGAACTCATGTGGTTTATAAATATCTGAATCCTTATTTTCATTCTGCTTTTGTCACAGTAGGTTAAGGATTTTTTTTTAAAGTTCCTTAGTGTTGTTGTAAAGGTGATGTACAGAGGGGTTGCAGTTCCACAAGTCAGATAAAGACTACATTTCTTTTTGAACAATTTCACCCCTTCCCACGCTCTCTCAGTTTTTCCCTCCTGTCCCCACCCTTGAGGAAGCAACAACCCAATTAATAAGTAGGCTAAATTATTAAAGAAAGGGTTCTCAGAAGAAGAAGTAGCAATGGCCAAGAGATACATTTCTGCCCATAAAAGAAATAGAAATCAAAACAACATTGAGATTGCATCTCACCCCAGTAAGATGGTAGGGGAAAAACAAAGGAGGAGGAGGCAACAATGCTTGGTAAGAAATATACTCATTACCTTGCTCACGTAACTGTAACCCCTCTGTACAGTATTTTCACAATAAAAAAGTATTAAATTTGTTTTTAAAAAAAGAAAAAAAGAAATCTAACGAAAACAGTGCTGGTGGGGATGTGGCTAAAGGGAACTCCACTACACTGTTGGTGGGAATGTAAACTTGTTTAGTCACCCTGGAAAGCAGTATGGAGGTTCCTCAAAGGACAAACCATAGAGCTTCCCTATGACCCAGCAATGCACCTCCTGGGCATTTATCCAATAGAACACAAACTAGACCACAGTAAAGCTCCTAGCACAACCATGTTCTGTGCAGCATTATTTAACATAGCCAAGATATGAAATCAACTCAGATGCCCCTCAGAGGATCAAAGAATGTGGTATATATACACAAAGGAATTCTACTCATCCATTAGAAAAAATGATATTGTACCACTTGAAAGGAATGGAAAGATTTGGAAAAAAATACGTGAAGTAATTCTGACCCAAAGAGCATAGAATGCATGGTTTCCCTTATCTATGATAACTAGGATATGCCAATAAATCTGAAGTAAATGCACTTGATGGCTAAAAAAATACATTGGGACATGGTAAATTATGCAGGTCTCTAGGCATTTGAACAGTGAAATCACATAAATAATATTTATTCACATGAACTCCAGGAAATGGAAACAATAGTGTTTTTTCCTTTATTGCTATTTTTTTCTTTTCCATTTGTTTGTTCATTTATCTGTGGGAGGAACAAAGGATGGACAAATGCAGCAGTGATACTCACTAAACACTAGGTTAAGGGTTTTTCCTTCTGTTACAAACTCACAGGGAACAGGATTTGTTTATGATGGACATTCAACAAATATTCAAAACCAGGTATTATATGTATGCACATATAAATGAGCGAGTGAATAGGTGTGTGTGATAGGAACATGTGGGATCATAAATCTTTGAATATCAAACCAGAAGTTACCCCTGCAGAAATCTGAGAGCCATCCAGAGATAACACTCTAAGCCATTATTACTTTTCACTATTATGTAAGTCTGATGCGCAGAATCATGTGTGTAGTACTTTTTTTTTTTTAGTTCTTTAGCTTATATAATCAGTTGTTTAGGCCAGGATCCTGCTTTTGAGAAAGATCAAAGTAAGGCAAAGAAATACAAAACCAAAGGACACTGAAAGAAGAGGAGGATTTGTTCTTAAGACCTGGAGGGAACTTGCCTTCCCCAAACTGGAGCCCGTCTGCAAGTAAAGAGCGGCATTTTATTGTATCGTCAGTATTTTAAGAAGTATTTTAAGTCTCTTGAGCCAAGAGACTAGAGAACTTCCAAGGGCAGAACTCCCCAAAGAAGAAACATTTGAGGGAAACATGAGAATAGTTTTAACCTGTTCTGTTTGGGTCAATTATATTGTTTCTCATGATAAATAGGCTATATCATAACTCTTACTATATCTCCTCTGTGTGTGTGTATGTGTAACTGTGCACGTGTATTTGAAAATTCTTAGGGACAAAAAATTAAGTAAGACAAAATTAGTCTCTACTCATTTTAGTAGAGACAATGATGCTTGAAGGGGGTGGTCCTCGGATTGATTTAGTCTTTCCCCTATGTTTCCCAGTCTCCCCAGATAAACAAAACAGACATACATTTGCTATGTGAAAAGAGTTCAGTGAGTTTTGCTGCCACTACTGGTGCCACTTTATTACTTCCCTCAGCTCTATGAGGAACTTGTGAAATTACTCCTAGTTCATGTAACAAAGAAACTTCAGAAGATCTAAGGTTTTATTTTCCCCCATTTTCTAAGGTTCTAAATATAGTCAAAGAATATCATGGCAGTTAGAGGTAAATTCTTTCTAGCAATATTGGGGAGGTTTACTTGGGATATCATATTTCTGTTTGAGTCTTCAAGAATTGCTACAAATGTTGGTACAAGGGAGACAAGCATTGTGGGCAAAGAAAATTACATAAACAAAGCCATGGATATGGGAGAAGTTCAGTCATTTTAGGAGTGATCACTCGTTAGGAACAGGGAATTTTACAAGCCAATTTGGGGAAAGAAAGACGGACAAGTAAGTTAAGGTTAAGCTATGATGTACAATGAATGTGACACAATTTTTTTTACACTTTTTTAGGGAATATTATGTGGGTTGGTCGAAAGGTTTTGTGAAATGATCTAAACATAAAGATTAATTTTGTAGTATCTTGTAGAATGAAAGACAGGAGAGGAAGTAGGACTATCTGGTTGCGTCTGATAGTATATCTTTCAAAGTTTGTTTTTCATAAATGTCCCACAGCAGCCATGAGAACATCCACTACACTTAGAGCATGTGATTCCAAGTCACTGGTGAAATTCATTTTCCATTTTTCCTACTGATGGATAATAAAAGGTAGAACCAGCTGATAGCAGAAAAAGCATTAAATATGGTCAAATGGACATCAGTTAGCAAGGAAGGCAAAGCTTCTGCTATTCATAGAACCAAGATACCTAGTAAATACATGTTACCAGTAAAGGTTGTGGAAGGAGGGGAAAAGAAGATGCTGGGGGAGAGAGAGAAAAGAAAAGATAAGAGACAGAAAGAGGGAGAGAGGGGAGGAAGAGAGAATGAATAAATCTATTCAAGAATATTAGGGGACGAGTGACATGCAGAGGAAGAAGGGAAGGTAAAGTGAAGGGAAGGAAGAGTATATAACAAGTTTAATAATGAATTTGGGAGTTTGCTTGTTAAAGTATTATCCTTTGCATTTCTGTATTAATCAAAGTAATGATTTGGAAGCTTTTGAATAGCAATATGCAGATTAGAGATAGCCTATGGTTCTCAGTTTACTTAGTGTAAGCTATTTGTACAAAAATAATGGGTTTCATTATAAAATTTTCATATATATAATGTACTTTAAGCAATCACCACCTCCCTTACCATCTTTTATCAGGCCATTCTTCTTCCTATTCTTAAAGGTCTCCCTTCTACATTTTGTGTTTTCCTTTTTTAAAAAAAGTCTATAGATTCTACATTTAAGAGAAACTATAATATTTATTTGGTCTAGCATATTTTAGTTAGCATGATGATCTCAAGTACCATTCTCTTATCTGAAAATTACATGATTTGTTTATATTTATGGCTGAATAATATTCCATTGTGTGTATTACATTTTCTTTATGCATTTATCTATGGATGGGCATCTAGACTGATCACATAACTTGACTATTGTGAATAGTGACATAAAAAATGAGATATACAGAGATTTCTAGCTTCTTGAGGAAACTCCATACCTATAATTTATTTTCTCAACTTCTGTGTATAATGAATCTTTGCCTCTCATCACAAACATTGGTTGCTGATGGTCTTTATGTCTATGGCTTTACAGCATAGTTTGAAGGCGGGTTTTATGGTACCACCAGGATTGCTCTTTTGTGGTTAGGATTGCTTTGGCTACATAGGACGTTTTATATCGATATGAATTTTAGGGATAGTTTTTCTTTGTGTGAAGAATAACATTGGGAATTTGATAGAGATTTTATTGACTCTGTAGAATGCATTTGGTAATATAGTAATTTTCATAATATTTTCTTAATCTTTATAGTTTTCATTGTAGAGCTGTGGGAGTTTTGCATGCTTATTTGTAGATATTGTATTATTTTATTTACTTAATTTTTTTAGGCTGCACTGGGGTCTGAACTCAGGGAATGCATTTATAGGCAAGTGAGCTCCTGCTGAGGTTTGATTCAGTTTATTGTTTTTACTTACTTCCTTTCTTACCCTTTTGATTTAATTAATTTAATTATTTTGGTGGTGTGGGATTTTAACTTTGGACTTTGCTTTGCTCTGCATGCACTAAATGTTTTATTTTTTGATGCTACTATGAATAGTTTTTTGATTTCTCTCTGTCTTTTTATTTATTGTTGGTATATGGAAAAGCTACTGATTGTGTGTGTGTGTGTGTGTGTGTGTGTGTGTGTGTGTGTGTGTGTGTGTGTGTGTGTGTGTGTGAATTTTTGTATCTTGGTAGTTTCCCCGAAGTGTTTGTGAGACATGAGTTTTTGGTGGGGTCAGACATGAGTTATTTAAGCATAGAATAATCTGCAAATGGACATAGATTTACTCCTTTTATTTTTCTCTTGCCTTATTACTCAGGCAGAAACATATTGAAAAGAAGTAGAGAGAAGGAATAGCCTTGTTTTTTTTTTTATTTTAGTGAAAATGTTTTCCATTTTCCTCCTTTTAGTAGAGTGTTATCTGTAGGCTGCTAAGTGTCATATATAACACTTATTGTATTGAGGCATATTCCTTCTGTTCCTAGTTTATTTATGGATTGTAACACAAGGGCTTTTTCTGTAACTATTGAAATAATGTGATCTTTTTTGTCACTGATGTTTATGTCTGATTTGCATATGTTAATCCATCTTTGCATCCTTGGAATTCCTTTTCAGTACTTCTATCTCTTCATTAAACTTTGCATTTATAGCCTTAATGTTTCCTTTATTTGTTCTACTGTTTTTTCTGAACTTTCTTCAACTTCATTTATCATTCTTTGAATTGTTCAGCCATCCACTTCAATGTCTGAGTCATGTGTTAGAGAATTATTTTTGAAAGAATCATTTTGACTCATTTTTCCATATGCTTTGTATTCTGTGTTGAGATTTGTTCAGCTGTTGGATTATCTCTTCCACCTTTTTGTGAGAGCTTTTTTGTGGAATAGTCTTCTCAATTTCTCCTGAGATACTGGGTGACTGTAAAATATTGAATGTACTTCCAGTTGCATTTTGTAAGTTAGTTTTCATGATGGTCCTTTGCTGGATTTTAGTATGTTTTGATTTCGTGCAGACTGCGTCATAGCTTGAGAATTCTGATTCCACACAGGTCTTACAAGTGTGAGGTACTTTTAGTGTTTACCTGTGAATTCCATTGAAAAGGAACATGTACCTAGGTATGATCATATTTAAAAGCTTCTCCATTATAGCATCTCCCTTTACAATGGAAAGGTAGAGAGAGTACTTCTCCATTGCCAACATTATGCATATCCCAGATCAGTAAAGTTCAGACTTCCTTTCTCTCTGTATCTGTACTGATTTTTTTTCTCACTTGTCTTTCTGTTTCCCCTCCTGTTATTCTTTCCTTCTACTTCACTGCTGAACCACATTGGCTTAGTGCTTTAAAGACTCTACTTGTCCTTTATTCCAATGACCTGTCTCTTGGGGTCTTGCAAAGTTCCTGTCTTTCCCCTCGTAAATTTAGTAAGTTCTGTCAGTATTGCATGTTGCTGAGAAGCTGTTTTAATTTAAGCCACTGAGAAGCTAGAAACTGCTGTTTGGTTCTAATCTGCCACTTTGAAGCCTATCTAGTCTAGAACATTTTATCGCCGATGTGAGACTGCAGAGCTCTCTTTCCTTCTGGCACAAATGATGGCTGCACCCTCATCCTCTCTACTTGAAATGTGTCTTTTTACAAAGTTACATTTGAAGCAACAACAAAGGAGAATATCTGTTTGCTCTCTCTGATGAGTTGAATACTCCTGACGATCTGGAATGGATCAGCAACAACATCCAAATTTAACTATGATTTTATTTCAACATAAATATTTCCTTTATTGTACTTTATATATACATATGTGTGTGGATATACACATATAAAGCATATATGTTGTTAATTTTTTCTCTTTATGGCATTTCATAAGCATTATGTTTAGCTCCTGCCAAAATAACTTCGTCTAAATAGCTACGATATAAGCACACCTTTTATATGAATGTTTCAGGATTCTTTCCAATAGTGTTTACTGCACAGGTCAAGAACCAAGAAAGGTAATGGTAGCCTCCATATATTACTGAGTGTCAGCTGGGATGATACATAGGCTTATGAATAACTGGATTCTGCTGGGTACTTCCTGGTTTATTGTGCTTTCAATGTAATGTCTCTATGGAACTTCCTTTGTGCAGTTAGTACCACTGACGCACAAAATCCTCCACTAAACTCAGTAATAGTAAGTAACTTGAGAAAGAGTGAGGGGAAAATTTCTCTTTATCCTTTCACTTAGACTTTGCTGAAAGAATAACAGTGTAGTGCTGCTATTCCTAACACAGTTGTTCATGTCCCTTGACTTGAATTAGAGTCTGACTTTTTCTTTTTGGGGGCAGAGGATTGAGATACACAACTGTGGGAAAAAATTTCTAGGAGGGGTGTAGCCTTTCATGTGCAATAACACTACCAGTGTATGCCATCAGTTTGCTCCACCTCTGAAGATCTGTCTAAACACCAGCAGAAGAGAGCTTTCATGTTATCTCAGGAAACTGCGCTACCCGCATTCAAATATTCATTTTATCAATACTAGCTCTCTGGCTCCTCAGACAATCCAACTGTTCAGCACAGATAAAGTCTAAGTGAAACCGAAGTCTTTTCTTAAATAACAAGTGCTGAAATAAACATCTCTGAGCATGTAGATTTATGTGCACTTATCAGTTCCTGATCTATAGACAGATTACTTTCAAGATGTATGGCTTTTGCCAAGTCCCATTTGAAACAGTAGCATAAGAGAAAATTGTCCTTATTGTACCTCTGTAATACTTAATATTCTTCTGATAATTCCAACAAGAAAAAATACTTGCTACTTTAAAAAAAATTTTTTTTTGGTCGGTTGTGAGGCTTGAACTCTAGGCCTAGGCACTGTCCCTCAGCTCTTTAGCTCAAGGCAAGCACTCTACCACTTGAACCACATTGCCACTTTTGATTTTCTGGTGGTTAATTGAAGATAAGAGTTTCACAGACTTTCCTGCCTGGGATGGCTTTGAACTGTGATCCTCAGATCTCAGCCTCCTGAATAGTTAGGATTACAGATGTGAGCCCCCCACCCCCACCCCCGTGCCCAACTTGCTTTAAGCATTTAAAATTTATTTTTCATATATGGGGCCAGAGATAAACATTAGAAGTCTTAATAAAAACTTGAACCTTTGAAAGCAATTTTTAATTCAAGAAATAACATACACTTGATAGCCAAATATTTCAGTGATCTATGGATAGCAAAATAATTCAGGTAGATGATCTTATGGTAAATAGGCAATCTTTATCCTTCCTTCAGAAATGCAGATATCATTCTTCAAGGAATGCTGATTTTTAAAATTTCTTCAATTGTAGAAATTCTTTGTCATTTTTATAGCTCATAGCTTTTTGTTTTTACCTTTGTTGACTGATTTATCTGCTTAAATGATTCCTGGCTACATAAAATGAGGGATTTAGCTCACTTAAAACAATTCACCCTCCTCTCTTCCCCACCAAATTGTGATATTTTTTTCCTATCAATTTTGTAAGTGTACATATCAGCTTAAACCATTCTTTCTTTTCTCATGGACCATAGTGTTCCGGATATCTATTGCTATTTTAAAAAAAATCCCAAGTCATCCTAGCAAGAGCTAATAATTTATTAATCTAACAGACTGCAGTCAGAAATCTAGGAGAGACCCTTATTTCAGTTCCATGATATCTGGTATTTCTGCTGAAAATTCTCAGAGACTCACAAGGCTCAGTTGGATGATTTTACTTCATATTCTCTGGTGTAAATAGGATCACAAGGAGGCGGAGTTATTTCAAGGCCTTCTTCAGTCCCTTATCTGGAGATTGACACTTCCCGATGATTGCGACTGTCAATCCAAGCATCTATATGTGGCCACTGTATGTATCCCGCGTTTCTTGGCAACAGGACAATTTCAAGGAGTTGGAATTCTTATGTGATACCTCAGGATTCCAAATTGAATGTCCAAGAAGAGTGAGGAAGAAGCTATCTGCTTTAGAAACTACATTGTCAGTCTGCTTAATTCTCTTGGTTGAGCGGGAATTGCTAACAAGAAACTCCAAACACTGGACAGAGATTATGGATCTGACCTCTTGATGGAGGGAGTGTCAAATAATTACTTACTATAAAAATCATTTTACAAAAGTTACTTCATAACCGAAATCATATTTCCCCACTGACTAGTTAGTATCTGCCTCACAAACTCTGTCTCTCACAAATCATCAGAGTTGTTCCTATTTAAAACCAATCTTGATGCCTGGAAATTGAAAAATTCTACCATAGCCTGCTTGCTCTACCCTCTGTTTTGTATAACTTTAACCAGTTTATTTTTTTTAATTTTTAGTTTTTTATCAGTTGTGGGGCTTGAACTCTGGGCATGGGTGTTGTCCCTGAGCTCTTCAGCTCAAGGTGAGTTCTCTACCACTTGAACCACAGTGCCACTTCCAGTTTTCTGGTGGTTAATTAGAGATAAGAGTCTCATGGACTTTCCTGTTGGGCTGGTTTGAACCACGATCCTCAGATCTCAGCCTCCTGAATAGCTAGGATTACAGACGTGAGCCACCAGCACCTGGCCCAGTTTATTCTTGTAGTAGACAAACCTGCCCTTATGGCTTCCATCTTTAAACAAACCAACATATCCCCCAACTCCCTTTCTCTTTCAGGGATTTGGGGAGTTGAACCTAGGGCATTGTGCTTAGTGAGTAGGTACTTTATCATTTGAAATGTGTTCTCAGCCCGTAATTTTTTCCCCTTAAAGTCCTGAAATCTTCAAGATCCCTCCCATGCTGATACCTCTTGTTTGCTCCTTGTACATACCACACTTCTCTGCTTTCCCTCCAGTCTCATTGGTTTCCTCCTCATTTTCTTTTGCCAGTTCAGCTTTTATTCCAGCCCTATAACATCATGTGCTGTCTTAGCTTGAGTTCCTTGAGACAAACTCCTGGGATAAGGATTTGGGGCAGTTATTTTTTATCAAATGATTCCAAAGAGAAGGGGAAAGTGGAATGATAAGAATGACTAAGAATAAGGAGAAGCCAAATGAAGATTATTTATCATCTTGATTACAACTGTTATGGATAAGAAGAGTTCAGTACTTTGGGAGCTTTCTACAACCCATATAAAATAAGCCCAGTACAAATCCAATGAAGGTGTGGACGAGTATTTTTGTATTTTTCTGGTCAGCTGTGTATCCATGCTGTTAACGTATCTCAAAACTTCCCAGTACAAACATTGACTGGATGGCTGCGTGTGCTGTCACAGCTGCCCAGCAGCGGCCAGGAGAGGTTCCATGACAAAACCAAGAGCTACATAGTGAAGATGAGATGAAATACTGCCAAGTCCACATCTGCACAGCGGTGGACCACAGCACCAATCCTGAGGGAAAAAATGTTGAGAGAAAAGCTTTAATTCAGAGAATGAAAGGTAGTCACCACAAATGCATCAGAGACTATCTTTGGCTCTCTTCTCCATTAAAAAAAAAACATATATATATATATATATATATATATATATATATATATTTTAGTCTCTTGGTAAAAACTATCTACTATCATGTTTATAAATTCCATTGCTCTGTTGAAAACTCCCAAGATTATATCTCCAATCCTGACTTTATTTTTCTGGTGTCAGACTTGAACTCAGGGATCCTGTGCTTATTCAGTTTGGCTACCTGGCTGGTACTCTACCACTTGAGCCAGGCTTCTAGTCTGTTTCTTTGCTTGCTATTTTGGAGATAGATTTTCATGGACTTTTCTGCCTAGGCTGGCTTTGGACCATCACCCCCTGGATCTCAGCTTCCTGAGGATTACCCACTGCAACCCAGACTTTTTACATATCCAACACCTATGAGACATCCAAAGATGCGTAACATTTCAGAGACACATGTACAGTATCAGTCATAGATTGGCCTGATGGTACTTCTCACTTCACCTTCACACCAGCACCATCCATTTCAGGAAGAATATGTCTGCTTCTAACCATCACTATGGCTGTTTCAAACTTGGAACAAGTTGGAATGAGTTATCCTCCTCTTTGACTTGGACTGGACTACTTCTCTACAATTGATCTCACAGTCTCTTCTCTTTCCTGTTTATAGGATTTTGTTAAAATGAAATTAGTTACTCTTTGATGATTTCCCTCTGAAGGCTCACTGCCTCACTCAGAGTAAGATCATGCACAATCTATGGAGTTCTATATGAACAGGACTCGGAAAGTTCCCCAGACTTCATCTTCTTTTCTCTGTCTTCTTCCCATATCCAGTCTTTCCTATGGTCTCACCAGCACTGCAGGCCTACCCCCGCCTAGAATCATTTGACTCTTTCCTACCTATGGCATTTGATACTTGGATGTCTTCAAGATGAAGTGCTTTACCTCATGTTCTTCTCTTAAATAGCACATTTCTTTTGATTTAGACATGAAATATCGCCCCCCTCCCTGCAACATGACGTATGAGTTAGAGGTTTGGTAACCAGCTGATAGACTGGTGTGACTGCATTCTAAACTTAAAACACAAAGGCATTAATTCAAGTTTTGTCCTCATTGGAAGAGGTAGGTCACTGGAGGCACACCCTTGAATGATGTCCCTTGTCCCTGATCTCTCAGTCTCTTTCTGCTGCCTAGCTGCTTCGCTCTTCTTCCACTTTCTCCCCATAATGATGCCCAGCCTTGCCTACGGCCCACTGCAATGGAACAAGCCCATGATGCTCAGAAATCTCTGAACCTCTGAGCCAGAAATGAATCTGTCCTCCTTTCAGTTTTTTCCCCCCAGGTATTTCATCACAACATAAAACTGACTGAAACAACCTTCCCAACGCTGTATGTGCTGACCATCACAAGCTTAACCACATTGCAAACATCTCTCCCTTGTGCTCTTAAACTTGGTTTTCACTTTTGGTTTCAGTAGTTCTGGTGATATTATATTTGATTCCTCTGTATTTGAATTACATAATTAATATAGTAGTAATTTTATTTATTACTTTCTGTCTCTCCTTATTAGAAGGTACATTGCATGGCCACAAGATCCCAGCTTTTTTTGCCTCATGGTATCTTTCACCCATCTAGAAGCAATGCTTGGTTCACGAAGTCACCTTTGGTGTTTAGGTGGTATGATATCATCTCCTATATCTGCCACAATCTGTGTGATCTTCATCAAGTTTAGAGCTTGAAAATCTTTTAGATTCAGTACATTATATATACATTGATACGATTCATATTTTTGTGCTCTTTATCTTTACTATTTCATAAGACCAAACGTGGTGAAGGTTTTCTCTTATCTTCTGAAATTATGAGTTAGAGAAAAAAACCTATTTCAAATGTATTGTTTGACTTAAGAAATCTTGACTTTAGTGAACTGAATAAAAGCGAACTATACAGGTTTTTAAAAATGTGTAACAGAAATGAAACCTGCATCTTTAATTGCTAAGTTCTAGGCTATATTACCATGAACAAAAATTTCTTGTAAAATGCGGTCTTAAAATAATTTAAAATACATTCTTAGATGTTATGAAGCAAATTTGTCAGTATCTTCTATTAGACTTTCAGCAATAAACAATAGTGAACTGAGATAAATTTATCACATATGAAATTCAGAATTACAGTGATGAAGGTTTCCAAAATGCCCAAAGGCAAAGAAAACTTTATTTATATACTTTAAGGTACTTTGTAAAATACGTTTTTATGTTCTCCCAGGAAATTTTCTTCTCATTATAATTTGCACAAAATAATTTTTCTTATAAATCATTGTGTGTTGACTAACAGAAGCTAACCAGGATAAACAGTCATTGGATGATAGAACTAGTTTACTAGCTGGATCTGTATCAGCCAATGGCTTTTCAGATAAATTTGATGTCTTAAAATGTTCATTGTATAGTGTTAATCTGGGTTCATTATGATTTTGAAATAAGAACTTTTGCACTCATGAACCAGGCACAGAATATTTAATGATACTACTTTTCACAATGTATCCTTGCCCTTCACATTATTTCAGAGATAAAGGAAAATAAAGTCTGTCATGATGGATTGAAGATGATCCTAAAGTTAAACATGTTTAAAATTAGTTTAAATCCAATTGAATGGATAAAATGAGACAAGAAAACTAATATCATTGTAGAAGAGCCTTTGGATGTGTGTAGAAGTTACTTAGCTAAGGCATTGATCGTTTTGTATTGGTTTTCAGTATGCTGCTCTGTTTAAAGTGAAGTGGGAGTGAAGGCTGAATTAACAGTTCCTGTGCATCAGGATACATCTTGGATTATATGGTCGCACTGTTCCAAGTGCTGCTAGTGATCCCATACAGATGATACACTTTATAAAGTCTTATTGGTCTTTAGTGCATTCCTTATAGCCTGGGAAAACATGACTGCAAGTATTTTTGATGTCTGCTGAGGTTCATATAAGGATGGACTTACATAGCTTGATGTATTTCCCATTTCAATGGTCCACATAGTGTACAATCATGCATTTATAGTTCCCTGACGTACCACCCTACTGTTTTAGCAAGATTTATGGATTTTGTAAAATGTGTTAGACCTCAGATCTTTCACTGTAATTCTTAAACCTAATATACTGTGGTGGAATAGTACTTCTAATATCTCTTTATCTTAACTGGGCAGAGAATGATACTAACGGGAAGACATAATCTAATGTGTAGTGTCTGTGGATACTCTTTTAATAGCCTTCAAAACTCAATATGTTTTATCTGAAATTAATTTTAATGGGGTTATTGGAAATATTAACCTACATATTTTACCAAAGCATTAAAATAATTAATAACAGGCTTGATGCATTTGTATGTTGTATGAGGTAACCCCTAGTGGGACGTGGTAAGATAGCTAAGTATTTAAGGCAGTAATGCAGCCTGGTAAGCTCAATAAACATGCATAAATGATACCTTTTTATTTAATCTTTAGTATTATAGTTTGGAAAATATAGTCCATTTTTGCCTGTGTTGTTTTATTTAGTTCATGGTAAGAGTAGATATTCTTTGGATAGACTTTTTATAGTTTCTTTCTTATAGAGATTTCTAAGTAAAGAAAAGTCAAATTATTGTTTAAAAAAAAAGTTCACATATGTTAGCAGGAATGTGTCCTCTTTTTTTAAGTACCAAAAAAACTCACTAGCTAAAATAACTTGAAAAGTTGGACTGAAACTATCAATGGATTATTGATTTTTTCACATCTGTTAAATTAAAATAATTGAGAAAGTATTCAGTTTGAGGAAATTATCATCATCATCATCATTATTTTGTTGATAGTAGGGCTGAACTTAGGGCCTGGGCAATGTCCCTGAGCCCTTTTGCTCAAGGCTAATCCTCTAACTCTTTGAGTCACAGTTCCACTTTTGGTTTTCTGGTTCGTTGGAGATAAGAGTCTCATGGACTTTCTTGCCTGGGCTGGCTTTGAACCTCAGTCCTCAGATCTCAGCCTCCTGAGTAGCTAGGATCACAGGCGTGAGCCACCAAAGCCCAATTCTTTTTTTAAGTTAAGTTCTTGTTATATATCCTAAGCTAGATTCAAAGTCATGGTCTTTGTGGCTCATCCTCTTAGTGTTGGGCTTACAGATGTATGTCATGATCCTGGGCTCAGGAAACACTGATATTAATTTAACATTATCTTAAGATATTAATTTAAACATCTCTCTATAAAGCATAACGTGTAATAATTTTTTTTCCATGTTAACTCTTCCCACAATTCCAGTCAACGTTTGATCCCATTTTTCTGTGTTTGTGAAAGTCTTTAGCTGTTGCAGTCTCATGCAATTTTCTGTCCTTTATAGTGAATTGAGTCCACAGAATATACTGCCGGAAAAGGAGGAAAGACTTTACTTGTGCAAATGGCCAGTTCATCCATTCTTACGAAATAATAATTTTGCCATAATAAATTCCAATTTAAATTTCACTGTGCTTATATTCTAATGAATTCTCATTTAAAAGGTGTGTCAAAGCCAAGGGCCAGGGCTTGCTCTTGTTGTCCTAGCTAGTCAATACACTGATTTCTGAGGATCAAAGTTCAGAGCCAGCCCAAGGCAGAAAAAAATCCCTGAGTCTTTTCCTGACTAGTGTTTAGCAAAAAGGTTGAAATGATCTATGTCTCAAGAGGTAAAGCCTCAGTATTAGGAAAAAAAAATCAAAATCGCCCTGAAACCATACATAAAGGGTAAGTAAATTGATAGGCTTACCTCTTTTTTCTTTTTCTTTCTTTTTTTGGTAGGTCATGGGGCCCAAACTCTGGGCCTGGGTGCTGTCCCTCAGCTCTTCAGCTCAAGACAAGCACTCTACCACTTGAGCCATAGTGCCATTTCTGGCTTTTTCTGCTTATGTGGTGCTGAGGAATCAAACCCAGGGCCTCATGCATGCAAGGCAAGCACTCTACCGCTGAGCCACCTTCCCAGCCCCAACCTCTTTTGTATTGTTGTTTATTGAATGTTTACACTTAAGTGTACAGAGAATATTCTTGTTTGAAGAGGAAAAAGTTTAAACCATCTTTGACAATCAGATTTATCTATAGGAGAGATCATTAGAACTTTCCAACTGCTTATGTTCTCCTTGTAGAGGAAAAAGGAAGGATAATCGTAAGAATTGATAATTCTCTGTGATACCTACCACTTAAATAATTTAATGTCTTGGCCATGGAATGTTGATTTCCAGTATAGAAACAAATCTAAATTAGTAACGAAGTCTTGTTAATTAATAGACACAGGGAGATATCTCTATCATGTGAAGTGCTCTTGCCTTATAGATACCAGAAATTGGAAAACAGGTAGCTCAAAGATAAAAGCTAACTAACTCTCTTATCGCCCCTTTCTCATAACCAACCATTGCTTTAATATTCATTTGTTTTTCATACACTTAATCATTCACTCACAAAATATTTGTGGCCCACCACTGTTGCTCTAGAGTAAGTGCTGGTGGTAATTAAGTTATGTGAAGAAATAATAAAATATTAATTCACGTATATCAGATATGTGCTAAATAAGCACATAGCAGGCAAAGTAGTAATTGTTCCCTGGACTGGGATGATTACTCCTGCAGAGATGACCTCTTGGAGAGCCCTTACAAGTCAAAGTAAGAAAGAGGCTTTTTTCCTTCAAAGTACACATTGCCATCTGTCAGGACAAATCACCCATTTCCTGGTGTTCAAGATCTTTCCTTTCAAGCACAATGACTTCTTGTAATCTCATTAACATTCAAAAGAAATAATAGAACATTGTAAAATTCAGATTCAGTTGGTTATATTTTTTATGAAATCAGAGGGAAAGAATGAACAACAGATTTACCTAGTATGTAAAGGTGCTCTCAAGCCTACCATTTCCATCAGTGTGCTGCGAGAAAGAACAAGGGCTGAAGGCGGACGCCATCAGGCCTTCCCCAAGAATTTGCCCCGTGTGTGCCTCATCCATTGATGACAGCTTTCTGTTGAAACTGGTAAGAGGTTATCTGCATGTTAGTCCAGTGTTTGGTATCTAAGGACAATTGTTTTATTACATTTCGTATGAAATTATTTCAGAATAGAAGTGGCATTAAAAAAAAACACCCCCAAATGTTTCCAAACCATTCAATTAGATTCAGCATAGACTCTCCTTGCTTTCAGTTCAAATTAGAAATAAAAAGGAATTATGAGGCTTCCATCCGTGAAGTTGAATGCCTGACTCCTTTTTAGAAGTGACAGGTAGAGGAGCACTTGGGAATGAGTCTAGAGAAATAGAATTAGATATTGTTTGAACTTGAATATTTGAGTTTCAGGAGACACCCTCTCAGTGTTTCAAAGTTGAATAAAGTGTACAAAGAACCCTATGAATAATCTTGGAAAAACAAGGATTATTTCCAAAATGCTGTTAACTAAAAAGTTAAACAACTTTAATTAGACTACAAGTATTTTTTTCAAGGCTACCTATTTTCTGTAATAGCACTATTTGGTTAGGTAGCATTATCTCTGCTAAGTTTCCTAAAATTCTAGTAGATTTCCAATAGTGTTTGTCATACGCTTAATCATTCACTCATGAAATATTTGTGGCCCACCTCTGTTGATATAAATTATTTTAGAAAGAGAAGAGCATATTAGAAAGGACCTTTAGTGCCATTCCAGGACACTACACAAGGGAAGGTATAATATTTGATAAATTTGTACAAAACAGTCATCTGTTCTTGGGAGAGGATATGCTTGATAAATTCAGATTTCTTGTTTTTTATATCCAGTCAGCTACAGATTTGCCAATTTTACAAAGTAACACTAATGAAGCACATTACTTTATGTTTCTAAAGGAAGGTAAACATTTTTTCTATAAAAATGTATTGAAAAATAGCTTATAGTAAAAAAATTCTAAAATATAATTTTGCAACTTCATTTTTAATATGTAGGAAAATGCAATAATGAGGTCAAAATTCAAGGAATTTTACCAAGCATATTTCTTGGAAGGTTTTGTCTTTTTCATGTAGCTATACTGACAATTTCATGTTAGGTAACTTCAGCAGCAGCATCTTATGATTATGAATGCAGATGTTTGTTAATCATACTTAAAATTTTAATTATAAAAATATAATCTGGATTTAAAAAGATTTAGTTATAATCTCCAAATTATTTTAAAAGGTTGCCTATTCCAGCATCTTCTGAATAGCTATTTTAAGATGTTTATTCCCTCTAGGATTATTTTTAAGCATTTAAGTTTATCCTGGACCTTTGGTTTTCTGTTGACATTTTTTTGGGGGGGTCCACCTGTATCCTTCTTTAAACGACTTGTTTTTCCCCTTCCCCTCCACAAATTATATCGACATCAAATACAGTAAAAGCAGGGGCTATACTGTGGGGGAGGGACATACAAAGCAACAAAGAAATAATCTTATAAATGCGTTAGAAACAAATGCATGAAAGAAAAAAACATTTAAATACATACACATTTTTTTTAAAGTAGTTTTTGAGAAGGAAAAGGATGGTTTGTAGACCACATAATTGTAACACAAAAGTGCTATCTGCTCTTTGGTAGACATAGTCCACAGGGCCATCACTTAAAAAAAACAACTATGTCACAGAGCTTTTGAATATCTCAAAAACATTCCCTTGATACTATAAGACAACTGTTGGATAGGATTTCTTCATTTGTTAAAGACTCACAAGTTCTGTGTTTCTCAGCATGCGGCACAGAGCACAATGCGCAGTGTTGACTGGCCTTCATTTAGATAAGCTGGGATAGAATTAGTGTTTCTTGAGAAGTCATGCATATGCAAAATTAATTGAGGAAACCAACTGATTTCTTTTTCTCCAGTTGCAATTCAAATGACTCCGCTGAAATACAGTGCAGTTGAGATAGCCAAACTAATACAAGAACTCAGCATTAAACAGTTGTTAATCATGGAATGAGGTATGGATTGTCAAATTATCATTAAGAAAATTCACAATTTCTAAAAAGAGACAAAAACATTTCTTTACTGTACACGGTGGCTCAATGAACACATCTAGAGTCATAGCAACTGATTCCCAAACTCTGCATCGTTTTCTTCTCAGTGTGAATCTGGTTTCTGAAAAGTTGTGTTTTGTTTTGTTTTGTTTTGTTTTTTGTGAGTAATCACATTGGTCATCCTAACAAGTTGAATGACAATTTTCAAGTGTAAAGATTTTTTCAGACAATATAATTTCTTGGCTTTCACATGATGTGAAGCAATAAATGTCTAAGGAATATTATATTTTAGGTGAATTATACAAAGTTCTTTTTAGTCTTTCATGATTAGCCCATGCTCCACTAATCATCAAAATGATGTTTTGTCAAAAATCATAGAAGATTCCTTGAAATCTTTATTGTAGTCAAAATAATATTCCTTTTTGTGGAGTTATTCACATTGTTCACTGAGCCTTAAAATTGTTTTTATTCATCTGAAACATGGAAGGTCTGTCTGACTGTAATAATCACATCTTTGCACTTAACCAAGATTCACAGAATAAAATCTACTATAATTCCCTTTAATCTTGTTTTGTGTAGCATATTTTAAGAATACATACTTGAACAATCTACTATCCAAATTCTTCTTCAGAAGACCCAGAAAGTTATGGTGTGCTTTTACCAGTAGCATGATTATAGATAGTGATAATATTGTATATTTCAGAAAGATGCAAAAAAGATTTTGATGTCAACATTATACAGTGTATACATTTACCAAAATATTACAATACATCCATAAATCTATGCAACTTCTGTTATTTTATGTATAATTAAAAATAAATTTTAAAATATTTTTCATTTTTATTGGGTTTACTTTTTATTTCTGTTAACTTTCTTTTTTTCTTTTTTTGGGGGGGAGGAGGGTCCAGTCGTGGGGCCTGAACTCTGGGCCTGGGTGCTGTCCCTCAGCTCTTCAGCTCAAGGCTAGCGCTGTACCACTTGAGCCACAGCACCACTTCCAGCTTTTTTCTTTTTGCTTATGTGGTGCATGCAGGGCCCCGTGCATGCAAAGCAAGCACTCTACCACTGAGCCACCTTTCCAGACCCTATTTCTGTTGATTTTCATAGCCTTAGTTTTATCTTTAAAATTCCTCAAGATATGAACTAATTTTCTATTTAAAATGAATTAGGCTATGCCCTCCAATATGTAATGTATTTAAAAAATACTAAATATTCAGTTCATTCTATATTCATGAGAATCTTTGCCACTTCCTAACAATTCAGGAAACCCACATCTGGGATGTGTTGAGCCATCCAGTTCCTTATCAAGACTTTTCCATGACCCGCATGATTTAGTAACAAAGAGTTAAAGCGCAAAGTCTACGGCCATTCCAATATCCTACACATTACAAGAACACAGTTCAAGAGCCATTGAGGAGACAAGAATCTTTTAACGTAAGCAAATTAGGACATATTTTAGACTCTCCATGTGTTTCATTGGGACAGATTAGTCAAGAAAGTCCCCTAAGAAGGTATATGTCTGTCTCCCTAAAATAACTTCATTTCTGGAAAAAAATGAATAGAATATTTCATTGCTCAGACAGTAGTTAAAAGGTGAACCTCGGAATTGCAGTCTGCTGCAAGGGACTGCTTTTAGTGTTGGCTCCCTGAAGTCAACTAATGGATTGAAAAAGGCCTAGGAAAAGCAGTCCCCAGAGGAAACCTGCTGATGGGCAGCCACAACTGTGCTCACGCCAAGCAGGATCCATTTAGGGCAAAAGGGGGCACCTGCAGATGCTTGTGAGCTATCAGAGGCAGTGGAAGCAACCGCAGAAGAGTCTGTCGTACTCTTTGAGAAAAACAGGCGGGAAAGCATGCAGCAAGATAGAGGAAAATGGGTGAGGGGGAAATAATAAAAACCACAGGGAAGAGTTTGCTGGAAAAGGAAGACAAAGGAAAACAAGTCTCAAATAAAAATTCAAAACAGGCTCACATTCATACATTCCTACACCCACAGCTGACAAGAAAGGACAGGAAGTGACCAAAGAGGACAAGAAATGTGACAATACATAGCCACTGATCAAATAATTTCCCTCCTGATTAAGAACTGAGTGACAACATGAAACACCTGCCTTGTGATATAACATAGGACTCAACTACTTGGCTTAATGAAGTAAGAGTGCATTCAAGTGGTAATACTTCTGTTTAAGAAGAGCAACAGTTTTGGTAAGACTAAAAGGGAGAAATCTACTGGTTGTTTCTCAGTTAAGAGTCCTGGCAGGGTACAGCTTGAAGCCTTATGCTTTAATCAGACACTGTCTGAAAGGGCCACAGGTTTGGAGGCAGTCAGATCTGTATTCTGCTGCTTACTGGGTATGACTTGAGGCAAGCTCCTTAATTTTCATGGCTTTCATTTCCTTGTATATAAAATGAGAAATATAAAGTCCCTGTTTTAGGAAATCATGAGGAATATTATTATTAACCTATGAAGTGCTAGGATACAAGAAGCTTACAAAGGCATGTTTTTATCATTGCAGTTGTTTTGGTTAGTGTTACAATTATTGACAGGTGGGATAATTTAGTAATAGAACAGTGTAGGAATGCTTCAGAGAGCATTTTTGGAATATGAAGCATTCTTAAGTCACAGGATGTGGACACTTGGAGGAAGCACACAAAATTAGCAAAAAATTAGTAAAGAAAAGCACTGGAAAGGTAATAGAATAGAATGAATCCAGAAAATGTCATGCAATTTTGTTCATACGGTCCTTTAGAAGTATGTCCTAAGTTCTACTCTTCTGAAATGCATGGTGCATATTTTATTTCTGCATGGATTACTGAGTAGTCTCCTTTATTGCATGCTTATGAGAGCCCTCTGGCCTGTATCGTTTATATTCTCATGAGTGTTCATAGTCAAGAATTTGCTGGAAGCAGTATGTAAATGCACCCCTTTCTGCATTGCCAACGGTCTGTGTATTTCTTAAAAGTCAGAGGGAATATCTAAATCAAAATACCACTTGACTTCAAAGAACAATCTCCTTTCACTTGTTTGTACTAATGGCTGGTGAACATTTGTGAAAGTTTCTACATTGCATTTGCAAAATGCAGATTCTACTTAGTTGAAAAAGCTACCCAGATACTCTGCATGTACTTGCTGAGCTGCACACAGGTTTGGAACTTTCCAAAATAAGGGTCTCTAGATGAGCATGACTTGTGAATTTCAGGTGGAACAGATCCCCCAAAAGGGGACATGGTGTTTTACTAAGTGGAGAAAACTGGCTAAAAGCAAATCTTGGTTTGTGATGGCTTTGTCAATAGGCTGAACGGAAGCAAGGATTTTGAGATTAGATTAATGCCAGCCTTCACTAAAATAATTTGTTCTCTCAAGCCTCTGCAGCTGTGAAATCACTCCAGCATGCTCTAGTTGGATGCCATTCTCTTGCCCTGATCCTAGTACAACCCAGCTCAAAGACACACATGTAGAAATGGGTCACCCAGGGGGAAAATGTATATTTCTGACACCCTGAGAGGGCATTAGATTTACACATCTGCAAATGACTTGAAATGAGGCTCAGAAAAAATACAATACTTCCATTTGTAGATTGAAGATTATTGATGTTAAAAAGGGGAGCTGCCCACATTTCCACTTTTAGCAATGCCAGAAAATAGAAAAATCGCACAAGACCTCTCTAGAAAAGGCCAATATTTAGTACGTCTTTTGTCTTGTTGGCTATTTGCTACAAGAGCAAAAGATAAAAATACATCCAAATACATCCTTCACCTTGTAGAAAAATATATTAAATAATCTTAGCATGCATTTAAAAAACCAACATACTCAGATTAGCAAGGGTGCAAATTTCCCACTATCTGCTGGGAGGAGGGTAAATGGTTCAGGTCTTTCTTTATTGAAAATAACCAACTGGATGTATGACAATGTAAGGAGTCCTTCACAATACTCTCATGTTTCAATAAGTTATATTGTATTTTTTTTAATTCTAGTACTGTGAATTATAGCCATATGTAACATGACTTTATGTAACATGAGAAGTCTGACAAAAAACATCACATATTATATGTAAAGTTCATAAACAAGAGAAACAAATTCATACTAGTCAGAGCAGAGTTCCCATGGAGTGGGAGTGAAGAGTGAGAGAATGCATGAAAAACGTCTTGCATACACGTAATAGTCTGTGTCTTGATCTGGATCTTAGTTACATAGGGGTATCGAGTTTATGAAGAATCCATCAAGTGTACACTTAGAATGTGTGCAACTTTGCTTAGTTTGTCATATCTAATAAGAAGTTTTTTTGGCAATCTAAGTTCTGTAGAACTGTCCTTGATGAGTGCATGAGCATCTACTTCAACAGTAAGCCCTATAGTACGACAAATCACATGGAGGCACTGTCAGTCCTCTTACACCAGAGATGCACACATCCCAAACACTCAGCATCCCACTGGGACCTGTTAGGATGTACATGTTAATAGAGCAACTGAGAAATAGAAAATTCCAATGTCTAGGATCAGATAAAACAACAGTCAGGCAAAGCTTCCGGGACATGTGGGAAATCATACAGCCTGTTCTGAAAGCCAGAATTTCATCATCTTTTTGCAAAGATTTTCATTACAGAGTAAGAATATATAAATCTGTATCAGGGGAAACATATGATTCCTACCTAAAATAATGTAATTATAGTAGATAAGAATATTATTAGGAGGCATTTTTCCATGTAATACTATTTTTGGCATCAAAATGAAAGTAAAAAAAAATCTTAGCCAAGAAATATTGAATTCAGAGAATGGAAACTGTCCGTTGGAAGGCATATAATTTTATTTGTGCCGCTTCTTTACCCAAAGGGAGGACTTTCAAGTCATCACTATTTACAAATGCTGAGATCGCCTACAGATAATTGAATGCTTTGTACATACGTGCAGAGAGCTCAAGCCATACTCCCAGTCTGCCCTATGGGAGGCTCAAATGCAGGTCTGTGGCACAACACTGATGCTTTTCTACACATGAGGGAATCTCTCAGCATGATGAAGAGGACTCTTTAATATCAAGCATAGTTGAGTCCACAGGCTGCCACTTGCTGGCTGAAAAAAGACCAGTTGCCTAAGGTCTCCTCAAAACATCTGCCTCGTTAGGAGTCCACTACTGTTTAAATAACACCTACAAAACTTCTGACACCTGCCTTTCACATATTAAGAACATTCTCACCCTGTAGGAGTGGTATTACTGCTACCAAAGATGGCAATAAGGACATCGCGTTCACACATATGATAATCGGAAGGGGGACCAATGCCCGCTCTACTTGTACGGTTTTTGTATACACACTTAGAAATCACTTCATGGTTTATTTTATTCACTCAGTTCTAGTCTATCCAAACTATAAAAATCTTCAATTCTGAATGTTTACCTTTCAAATATTGACCAAACATCCTTTGAAAGTTTTTTTTTCCCCTTAAATAGTCAAACTGTTGTAAATGTTCCGATGCTCCCCATTGGAAAACATTTCCTATGGACTTCCTACTTTGAAGACATTCCTTTCAACAAAATCGTGGCATTCCCACCTCCTGCTGGTTATGGCTCTAGACAGTAATGAGTAACGTGGCCTGGGCATCTGCCCTCCAGAGACATATTCCAAGGTAGATGAAAGGAAATAAATAAAGGCAGGAAACACTTGCTGAGTCTCATCATTTCTGGGAAGGAGGCCTCGCGGGATGGACGGCAGCCTTGGTCCCAGCAGAACAGCTGGCGGGAGGACAGGGCTCACCTGGGGCATGGCGTTGGCATTGAGAACTGGAAAGAAGATGCAGAAAAATGATACAGAAGGAGCAAAGCTGAGCTGTGAAATGCTTGCTATATCCAGAGAAAAACAAGATCATAGGCACGAAGCCATGTGAAAGAGGAAAAGCACACAGGCAATGAGGTGAGAGAGGCCACAGGGAGCAAGGGTAGGCTGTGGAAGCTGGCTGGAGAACCATGAGCATGGTTGATGCACTGATTGTGGTTTTGTTTTTACTTTTCCTGTTTTTTATTAACCAACTGCCCCGATGCTGGTGGGAATGTGAAGGACGGAGGTTTAGGGATGAGTATTTGTCCAGATTGAGAGATGGTAGAAGAGTAGAATTGTCAGAGGAGGCAATCTTAAGTTTTAAAAACAAAACGTATTCACCTTTTGTTAATGTGAGTTGGTGACCACAATGCAGGTTCCTCAGAGCTTGTGGTTAGAAATAGCACTAACAACTCATTGAGTAGCTATTGCTAGTGGCAAGCTACTAATAGGTATCCATAGATGATGTCTCAGATGCCCTATCAATCACAGCGGGTCATGGATGATGTAGTCCACGTCTCCTTGCTGAAGAAAGAACCTCAATTTAATCACCTACCATGAAAAATGATTTTATTATGAGGAATAAAGTAAAAGCTTGAGGAGGTGAAATAGTGCATAGCCTTTGGAACATGGTCACACAAGTTTCTTCATTGAATCTACATAAAACTCCTAGCAGATAAACAATCCTGCAGCTAGTACTATTTGTGCCTCCTCCAACTTTACAAATGAGAAAACTAAGGCTCCCAGGATACTTGATCAAGTTTCTACACCTAGAAATAGACAGGAAAAAGACATGTGTACTCTCCAGATTCCTTTTTTTAAAAAAAAATTACTTTTATTTGTTTTGTTGTTGTTGTTGTTGTTTGTGGGGCTTGAACTTGGCCTAGGTGCTGATGAGCTCTTCAGCTCAAAGCAAGCACTCTACCACTTGAGCTACAGTGCCACTTCCAGCTTTCTGGTGGTTAATTGGAGATCAGAGTTTCATGACTTTCCTTGCTGGGCTGGTTTTGAACCGTGATCTTCAGATGTCCGCCTCCTGAGTAGCTAGGATTACAGTGCCCAGCTTCTCCAGGTTCTTGAACATGAGTATTTCTTGTGTTGATGGCTTTGTCAGACATAGTTTCAAAGGGATTTTTGGAGTGCAGGCTCTGCTGGGTCTTGCCTTTCCTTCTTTTCCTTTCTTTGGGCTCCTGTGCCGTTGCCATCCTCTCTGGCCCCAAATCCAGTGATTCTCAGCCTGATGATAGAGGAAAAATTGGGGGAGATAAATGTGCACTCATTATAAAATGAAATCTGACGACCTTTTAGTATTTGTTGTATGTGAACTGGAAGCGACAGTTAAAGATGAAAAAGAATTGGCATTGAGCCTTCTTAATTATTGTTCCTGTTTCAGACCTTTAATATGTCTCCAGCTCTTGCTGACACACCTAAATGAAGTTTACAGAACCTGGAGCTGTGGATTCAGGGCTCATTAACGGAGGAGTGACAGGACTGTGGACTTTTCCTCTTACCCTTTTAGAAAAGACTTCATCACAGCCCTCAGATTTAGGATGTTTTATTTTTACATGTGGATTACCTGCTGATTTGGAATTATTGCCAGTGTGCTCTTCCAAAGAAATCTTAAAATGAAATCATGGAAGCATGTCAGGAGACACAGTAGAGTCTGTGCTCCATGCTTCCTAAATTCCACAAGGCGGCAGTGATACAACTACTGTTAGAACTCAGCGCACCATCCAAGGTTGAACTTTCCAAGTACCGTTAGAAAGCAGTACACGCCATCTCCTAAATTTCACCTTTTCTCATCCTTCTTGGCTTCAGGTCTTCAACGGGTCCTTTGACCTTTGGGATCTTCTCATTTTGAAATGCCCTCTACAACACTGTCAGAATTGATTTCATGCTTAATTAAAACTTGATGACCAAGAAATGGAAAAAATGGAAAAGTGGAAAAAAATACGTTAGAGAAATAGTCAGTTAAAAGTAACAGTTATGAAGGGGAATTTTCTTCCCCTAACTTTCAAAAATCTCAAAAAGTTCAAAGTCAGTTGCTAATTTGTTTAGTAAGCTGATAGTCATTGCTATCCTATATGACATGCTTTATGCAAAGTCATTAAAATAAAAAAAGACTTAGATAAATAAACTAGACCTCCTGTCTGCAAAAAGGTCAGAGTCTAGTTAGGAGAGAGGTATGTAAATAAGTATGAAATACAAGGAACAAATGCCATCCTGAATAAAATGTTTAAGACATTCTGATAATAAATTCTTCTAGGCCAGATTGAGGATTAGCAAAGTATTCAGGTAAATGACCTTTGACTCTGAAAGAACAGACTCATGAAAGGCATTGAGAATGTAGGAATGCCATATGGTATATGTGAATCTCTTACACATGTGCTCAATCACTTTTTTTTTTACTATTTTAAATTGTTATTACAAAGGTGATGTACAGAGGGTTTACAGTTACATAAGTCAGGTAAAGAGTTCTTTTCTTCTCTCACTTGCACACACAATGCACTTTCAAAAACATTATTTTAGGTAGCTGGTAGCTCTGGTCTACACATCCACAATACACACAAAGTGTAAAGGCCTGGTACAGTGGTTTATGCCTTTAATCTGAGCTACTCTGTAGCTGGAGATTGGGAGGATTACAGTTCAAGGTCAGTCCAGGAAAAGAGTTACTGAGATTTCCATCTCAACCAATAGCCAGATATTGTGGCTCATATCTGTGGCCAGCTGTGCTGGTGGCATAAGTAGTGGGATCATAGTGCAAGACTGGCCCCAGCAAAAAGCTCACCCCTTAACTGAAAGATAGCTAAAACAAGAAGGTACTGGAAGTGTGGCTCAAGAGGTAGATTACGTGCCTAGCAAATGTGAGGCTCTGACTTCAAACTCCAGTATCACCACAATAGAACTTTAAAATCAAAGGTAGCTTTGGTCTGGGTAGAATGGTTGTTGGACAAATACAAGTGATGACTTAATAAAAATGTAACAATTTTTGTCTCTCATTGTTCCTTTGAATGCATCTAATGAGACCTTTCTTTTCTGGCTCTGTGTGGACAGCAATGACCTTTTCTCCTAAATGTAGATAACAGAAATTTGGGGGAAGAGCATATTCAGGGATAAACATAACTTTAATTAGAGGAAGTAGAATGTTCTTTCCTTAATCATTATTCAGAGTCATAGTCAAAACTCAACGTGGCACAGATCTTCTCTCAGCTGTGGCCTGGTTTAGGTTAGAAGCCTGTGGTAGGAAGGACCATGAGTCACCATTGCTTCTCCATATGGTTAGCTAGGAAGTCCATCCCCTCTGGGACTGGGAGGTGGGAAGGGAAGGAGGGAAATAGAGTAGGAAAGTCCATGCTGAAGTGGCAAGATGGTTTCTCTCTTGCTGATCCTAAGGCATTGGTGAAGACTTTTGGAAGTCTCTTACAGGCCTCCTGCTGTAGTGCTTTCTATATACAATTTGCTGAGTGCAGAAAGCTAGAGAGAACCATCTGTGAGTAGCTGGAGCCACCAGCACCCCCTTCCTCAGCAGATCAGAACGTCTCCTGCTGCTTCTTCCTTTCATCTGGCCCCTTGGCTGGGGCCCCTTTGACCAAGACCCAGGCCAGCTCATTCCTGTTTGTTAAATATGCTGCCTGGGGCACATACTCTCACCCCTTCTCCCAGGTTCTATGCTTGCCTGGGAACTTCAAGACAGCAGAATTCTAGATCTACACAGCATTACCTGGTGCTAGAATCTTCTATGGAAATCAGGCCCCATGCCTTCATGTCTACCTCTCCAGAGACGAGTGAGAAGCTCTTCAGATGATTTCTTCAAGATCATCTCACTCGGCCCAGGAGAGGATGCACACTTCTGCCAAGACTCACCCTGAAAGAGGCGGAGGATACTTCACAACTCAAGGCTACCCGCAGTCATTGCAGTTCATGTTTAAAGAGATAAAATGCTCAGTTAAGAAATATAGGATTTGGGGCTGGGAAGGTGGCTCAGTGGTAGAGCACTTGCCTTGCATGCCTGAGGCCCTGGGTTCGATTCCTGGGTTTTCTCCCTTTTGTGGAGCAACCTGTCTCTCCATTTCTAAATATAATAAACAAACCTTCTCTAGATACAGCAAATACCATTTACCAGATGATGGAAAAAAGCCAGAAGTGGCGCTGTGGTTCAAGTAGTAGAGTGCTAGCCTTGAGCTGAAGAGCTGAGGGACAGCGCCCAGGCCCAGAGTTCAGGCCCCATGACTGGACCCCCCCCCAAAAAAAAAAAAAAGAATAAAGAAAAGAAATGAGGATTTTCCTTATCCCACCTTTATACTGAAGCATCTTGGGGGGAGGTCACATACACCACTGTTTAATTTTAGGACATTTAAATTTAAATTTTTGTTACATTTTGTAAAGCTGAATGTTAACATTAACACTGCATGTAGTTTAATGTAAATAGTAATTTAAGATGAATTCTCAGGCGCCTGGACAGTTGTCATGGTTTTCTTGCCCTAATATAAGCCATAAATTCTATCCCTAGGTATCAAGAGATACTCAGACCTTTCATTTTATTGTTTTTAACCTTTGATTTAAAAACGTTAATCAATTAACTTACTTATGAGTGATCGCAAATGATGAGGCTACCAACTATAATCTGAGAACTTACCCTGTTTTCAATGACTCTTCAGTCCCTGAAACAATCCCCATTTTATAGGTATTAGAATTAAATCATGAACCGATTAAATCTTTTGACAAATAAAAGAGGAATTCTAAGTACTAAGTCAGGTTTTTGTAACCCTAAACTTCATCTTTGAAACTCAGTGCTACTGTACCTGCATGTGAGGTTACCAATTCTAGTTGAGAGATTAAAATCCAACGTTCATTACATGAAGTTAGCAATCTTTTAAACATTGATTGTTCTCACTGTGAAATACATAAAAGAAAAATGGCTACCATTATTTCTCAGATATATCTTAGACTAACAACAAAATTGACTTTGAACCACTCTACATATCCTACCCCAAAAGCTCAGTACATAATGGGTTTCCCATCTCTTACTCCTTCAGCTATCCCTTTGTCTGGCAGGAAGAAACAATTATTCTTTTGGTGATTTGGCCAGTGAATCTCTTGGTTCAGATGACTTTCCACGCTTTGGATACATAAGCAAATAGTCCCAGTTTCTCCTTCTGTAGTTTTTTGAAGGGCACAATAGTTTTAACCCCACAAAGGCTATGTAATTTCATAACCCCTCAAACTAAGAAAATATACCATCTTTGGCTGCTTTATGATATAATTCATCGTTTTCATTTTTCTTCTTTGAATGAAATGCTGTATTTACAGATATTATGCTTATTAACACCACACCACTGTGACTACTTTGTTCTATCCATTTGTCCTTTCATGGTCTCTTAATGTCCTTTTGGACATAATGGATATTCTAACATCAGTTCTCGCTGTGTGGTGGTATCATTTGCTACATTACTAGACAATAATAATAATACATGCCTACTCAGAAGCACATTAATATCATCACCTGTAACAATTTAGCTGGTATAAAAGCTACATGTTAATACATAGCTTTTCCCTTTCTCTTATTCTCTTCCATGCCTTTGTGCTTCTGTGCCATAATAATAATGACTGCAAAGAAAACTCATCTCTCATACATTTTCCATACAGTTGAAGCTGTGTTATTCATGGATGACCTGCTTCTGGGTTTGGACTGATTAGCAGAGCAAGCTTGTGTCCAGAGTTTCTTAATTTCAGTTGGTAAAAAAATCTACTGTCAGCATGAGGAACTTTATCCGTGAGTACCTTGACAACTTGAATGGTTTTTTTCTCTCTTTTGTGGAGCAACCTGTCTCTCCATTTCTAAATATAATAAACAAACCTTCTCTATATACAGCAAATATCATTTACCAGATGATGGAAAAATCAAAATTGTTTTCAGGAATGAAAGCATTTTAAATCACAATACAATAAAACAAATGCTAATAACAATATAAAAATTAAATTAAAAAGGGAAACTCAATTATTTGGAAGTTAGTAAACCAAACCACATACATAGTTCTTTCCCAAAGAACTATTTTTTTTTTTTTGGTTGGTCATGGGGCTTGAACTCTGGGCGTGGGCTCTGTCCCTGTGCTCTTCACCTCAAGGTGAGCATTCAACTGCCTGAGCCACAGCGCCATTTCCCGTTTTCTAGTGGTTTATTGGAGATAAGAGTCTCATGGATGTTCCTGCCCGGGCTGGCTTTGAACCGTGATCCTCAGATCTCAGCCTCCTGAGTAGCTAGGATTATAGGCGTGATCAGTGCTTGGCCCAAAGACCTATTTTTAAAGAGGGTAAAACCGAGTTGCAATTATATACCATGAAAATAGTACATACCAGGACTGGTTGACTGTATGAGGACCCCAGCGGGAGTGTCCAACTTAAAATTAATTAAACAATAAGAATGAGATAAACATAGCAACCAAAAAGCATGTGAGTTCTGGAAAATATCACAAGGACATACAGCAACTTATTCAACAAAGAAACTAAATATTTGTAAGGACATAAGTCTTTTGTATTTGGGCAAAAACCATCTTCTATTTATCCTTGTCCTCTCTTCCCTCTATATAATAGAAATCCTACGTGGAAGTATGTGACAAGAAGATGGGGACACTCTCCCCTGACAGTTCCTTGTCTAGAGTGACAGTTCTACTTTAGATACTTAGCTTCCTAGCAGCACATACCCTCCATCTGTTCCCCACCCCCATGCTGTAGAGGCCGTATTCCAAGCAAGCAGAGTCAAGACGACTGGGTTCTCCTTGGCCACTCATTGATCATGCTGAATTTCTATGCCACACATGGCGATTTCAGAATACTGACTGGCAGTTCTCCACCATTTTAGCTTCATTATAGACTGGACATTCAGTTCTGGGAGAGGTAAATCTCTTAACACAAGCATTGAAAATGTTTCCCCTGCCAAGGCTGTCTGTAAAGTAGAATTGTGAGAATTTGCCCATTGTTTTGAAACACTTCAGCAGTGACAAAGTAGTGCCGATGCTGCCAAGGGAAAATAGCAGACCATAGGGCTGAAAACTACACAGATCTTTTATTGGAAAGGTGATATAAAGAGGGGTTACAGTTACCTAAGTCAGATAATGAGTACATTTCCTTCTGAGTAGTGTCACCCATCCCGTATTTTCTTCCAGCTTTTTCCTCTCTCTCCTCCTCCCTCAGTTTATATAGTTCATTTCCAACATAGTCCACAGTTCTTCTTTAGGGAACTTACATTATTGGAACAGAATGAACTTTGTGCCTGTGGATATTTTGAAGACAATAGAAATTTTGTTTTTATACATTTATCAAGAGGGGCTCGGTAGCTGTGATACTGGTAGAAATATGGAAAGGACAGATCATTCAGGAAGTTAATAGGAGGAACCAGAGAAGGAAGATTTCCATGGGACACTACTCTGTCCCCTAGGCCCCAAAGACCCTAGACTGCAGTCAAGGGCAGACTTGAGAAAGAGCCATTAAAAATGGATTTTGATCTCTACTGGCTCATGGGACTTACAAGCAACACCTGACTGAAAATAACCTACTCTGGTCCATGAAGGCCCTCTAAGAAGCCATGTTTAAAAATAAGCCACACGCATCCCTGGAGGCCTGAAGGATGTTGCATGCCTAACACTGCTCTGTCATGGGAGGATCTGGAGAGGGGAAATACAAGCTACTGGTTTCTGGCTAAACACTTGTCAAAATCATAGTCTTTCAACAGTAAAAGTCTCCAAGTGACATGTACATATTGCTGTAAAATAAGGGACCCTTGCTGGAAAAGAGGGCTTAGGTAAGACCTAATGTCAGCAAGTGTTTTGAATGTTGTCTTCAAACGCAAGGGTACAAATATGAAAATGAATATAAAAACAAAAGCAAAAACTAACAAACTGTAAGTAGATTCTCTGGAGTTACCTCTTACAGGGATCGATTATAGATTTATTTCTACCAAGTCACTAAGACTATAAAGCCAACTCAACTACATAACACAACTAGCGCTTCTAAGAAAGGGGAGGAGGATTAGTAAGTATGCATAGTTGTTATGGATCCGAAAATCATTAAACACAAAATAATGTGTAGCAGCATCATGAGATGCATCTCATCCTTGAAACCTGTAGAATAGTAACCCCAACCATGTGTTACTGGGCTTGTAATATAGAAACATAAGATACTTAACGTAAGTCATGAAAGGGGGCAACTATGATGGAGTTATCTAGGAGCAAAGTTCATGGACCCATCTAGAATGTACTCATTACCTTGCCCATGTAATTGTAACCCCTCTGTATGGTATTTTCACAATGAAAAAAAAATCTAAAAAAAATGAATCTACCTCAACATAGTTAAAATAATTCTTTGAATATTTTTTATTGTGAAAATACTGTACAGAGGGGTTACAATTACTGGGCAAGATAAGGAGTACATTTCTTATCAAGCATTGTAGCCTCCTCCTTTGTTTCCCCTTCCCATCCCTTCCCATCCTCTCCTACCCCCCCACCCAATCCTCCTCCCACCCCCCCACCAAAGTTGTAAAGTTCGTTTTCGACATAACGACTTGTACATCTCATTGTTGTAATGAGTCCACCTGTATCCCTATTTAAATGATTTGTTTTTTCCCTTCCCCTCCACAAATTATACCAACCTCAAATACAGTGAAAGCAGGGGTTATACCATGGGGGAGGGACATACAAAGCAACAAAGAAATCATCTTATAAATATGTTAGAAACAATCGCATGAAAGAAAAAAACATTTGAATACATATCTTAGGGTTCATTTCCCTAACATCAACTTATCTGACCTTTTCTGCTTGACTCAGACATATACTAGTTACTGCAAATAAGGGAAACCATGGGACCTATGTTTCTTTGGGCCTGGCTTACTTCATTTAATATAATTTTTTCCAAGCCTTTCCATTTCCTAACAAATGGGGCAATGTCATTCTTTCTGATGGAGGCATAGAATTCCATTGTGTATATATACCACATTTTCTCGATCCATTCATCTACTGAGGGGCATCTGGGTTGGTTCCATATCTTAGCTATGGTAAATAATGCTGCAATAAACATAATCGTGCTGGTAGCTTTAGTGTGGTCTTGTTTGTGAAGATTTGGGTAAATGCCCAAAAGTGGGATTGCTGGGTCATAGGGGAGCTCTATGTGTGTTAGGTTTTTAAAAAGAAGTATCCGAGTAAGAACTGCACCACGCACGTGGTATTCAGGTAAGGGGTAGGTTTATTCAGTAGACCTGCTGGGACCAGGCAAGGTTGGCACTCCACATGGCTGGGAAAGGCCTGGGAAAGAGAGAGAGAAGGGAAAGAGAGAGGAAAGAGAGAGAGGAAAGAGCTAGAGCAGAGAGAAAGCAGAGAGAGCTAGAAAAGAACAGTGAGGGAGATAGGTAGCAGAGAGAGCTAGAATAGAGCAGTGAGAGAGCAGAGAGCTAGAAACGAACAGAGAGCTAGAATAGAACAGAGAGAGAGAGCCTGGGCCTGCACTAGGCCTTATCTAGGGTATGGGCGGGGAAAGTGTGGCCACATCTGGTTAAGATGTGACCTCAGCAGATGCAGATGTGACCTCTTCCAGGTGTCCCAGTTGCCTAGGTAACGCAGGTACTGGGTGGAGACTTTGCTGGGAGAAGGGTGGAGTCTGCTAGCAACCAGGAGCAGACCTTACAATGTGGAGTCTTTTGAGGAACCTCCATACTGCTTTCCAAAGTGGTTGAACAAGTTTACACTCCCACCAACAATGCAGTAAGGTTCCCTTCTGTCCACATCCCCTCCAGCATCTGTTGTTATTAGAGTTCTTGATTATAGTCATTCTAACTGGGGTGAGGTGGTATCTCAATGTTGTTGAAATAATTTTTCAAAAAAGAATTGACATCAACTCTTCCAAAGCCATAAAAGAGAAATAAAGACATCTGCCAATTCATTTTATGTCTCCAATGTTACTCTGTTATCATAACCAAAGAGAAAAACTACAGACTAATGTGCCTTACGAATATTGACACCAAAATCCTCAATAAAAGGTGGCCACCACAACACATTAAAAGTATTGTAAACCAGTAGTAAGATACATAGAAAAGAAAAAGACAAAAAGGGAGAAAAAATATTATAAACCATAATCAGTTATATGAAAAAACATTGGTAAAAATCCACAGCAAATATCACTACTAATGTTCAGTGTTTCCTCCAAAGATAGAGAACAAGCTGGGGATCTCAGTATCATCACCATTTCTGTTCAGCATTGTGCTGGATATTACACGCGCATACAGAGTGAAGAGCATTGTTAACACATTTAACCCAATCCTTATCAAAGTGCCACTGATTTTCTGTGAAAAGACTGATAAAGCTGATCCTAAAATTTATTTGAAAGTCAGTGAATCCAGAAAAGCCAAATAACCTTGAAAAAGAAATGCAAAATAGGAAGATTTATACTGCTCAATTTGAAGTCTTGCTATGTCAAGAGAATATAGTTCTGGAATAAGATTGGACAAGTGTATCAAAGGAAGAGAGAGAGATTCTAAAATTATGTTTATATCTAATGTCATTAGATTTCAACAAATACATTAAGAAAATGCAATGAAATACAAACACATTTTTTTTTTTTACAAATTGTGTAGGGATAACTGGATATCCACATGGAAGAGATTAAAATTAGATACTTCATTTACACCAGGTAAAGTATAATTCATAATGAATAAAATACCTAAATGTAAAACCTACAACTATAAAAGTCTCAGAAGAAAGCACAGTATTAAACTCCACATCAGTCAATAGTTTCTTAGAGGAGCTACATAGAGATAAGTTAGACTTCATAAAAATTTAAAACTCTTAAACTTCAAAGCACTGTCAAAAAAAACCCAGAAAAGATAACTCATAGTGGAGAGTGTATTTGAAAATGCAATGCCTCATAAGGAACTTATATTCTGGATATAGAAAGAATTCTTACAATTCAGCAATCAAAAGACAACTGAAAAAAATGAGCAATGATTGAAATAGACATTTCTCCAATGAAGATAATATATGAAAAGCTGTTCAACATCATCCTTCATTCTCCATCTACTCTTGAAAATGGTCTAGCAGTTCCTATATACTTTAAGTCCTAGTAATTCTACTGATAGATATGTACCCACAAGGAATGAAAACATGTTCATACAAAAATGTTTATATGAACATGCAGAGTCATATTGTTTATAATGTAAATGTTCCTCAAGTAATAGAGTTTTGAATGTTAATTACATTAGCATATTATGTTAATTATGTTAATTACATATTGTTCAGTAATAAGGAATCAAATATTGACATGTGTGACATGCATGAACCTCAAAAAACATTGTCCTGAATGAAAGAAACTGGTCACAAAATGCCACATATCCTATGATTCTCTTTAATGGAATGTCTAGTATAGACAAAGACACTGAGACAGAAAGTAGCATAGTGATTGCCTCCAGCACCAGGGAGCATATAGGGCATTGCATGCTGGGAGGTGGTAAGAAGAGCAACTGCTCATTGGTATAGAGTTTCCTGTATTTGTTCATGATGGTCATAGTACCTTAAAAATATACACAAACCTATTAATTATACACTTAAAATGGGTGAACTATATGATATGTAAGCTATTTGTTGGTCCATTAAAATGGCAACCATAAAAATAGCATATACGTTATGATTTTCATTATGTTATTGAGAATATTAATTAGGAACCAATCTAATTACATATAACCACAGTTTTCACTAGTTGATCATGACACAGTGATTCTATTTATTTTTTCTTTTGTCTATACTCCCCAAATTGTCAAACTATATAGGAATCACAATACCTTTTTTTTTTTTTGCAATTTTTATTTAAAGAAACTAGAAAAACCAAAGTGATTGTATTTTCAAGCTTGTGAGGACAAAGATATTATTTTCTCTCTTAATTATAATAAATGTTCAAATTGGTTTTGCGTATAGTGCCTTTAGATACAGGAGAATACAACCAATTGGGGGCAGGGAAGGGGGGGGGGTCCCAAAGGGAAGCAGCATGCTAAAGCTAAAGAGTCCCAAACCAGCTCAAACTGTGATACGATTTACGTATGTGCATTTCATATAAAATCTGAAGCTCCGCTTTGAGGCAGCAGAATATATAGGGTTAGTTTTTTTTTTTTTTTCATTTTGAATGAAAGAAAGTAAGCATCCAAATTCAACAGGTAGGAACAAAAGACAAATCAAGAAGCAAAAATGAAAAAATAAACACAAAAAACAAAAACACAAAAAACAAAAACCCCAAGCAAACAAACAAAAAAACCAACCAAAACAAAAACACTTAAAAAACAGACAAAAACTCAAGTTTTCCAATTCTCCAGAATCTCCAAAATCAGCCAAAGATAATGCTGTTTAATGGCCTCTCTTTTGATGAAATAGTTGTGAAAAACCTAGGAATGAGGCAGTGGCGAAAGGCTCAGGAGCAGAGCTAGTGTTTTCTCTGCCAGGTAATCAGAGAACTAGAGTCTCACAATACAGTCCTGCAGCAGTAGTGAGATCCCAGGAAGCACACCTTCCACCAGAATGTTGGCAGCAACAGGAATGATAACAAAAGTAGGCTAATTGGTATCAGTATTTCCCCTCTTGACTATGAAAATGCAACTAACTCCATCCTACATGAACTGAATAAAACCCGGAGTGTGTCTTTTGGAGCAATACAGAGGGTGGAGTTGCTCATTAAGGAGATAAGAGGATATATCAGCTAATCCTGCAGGCAAGAACTTAGCAGTTGTGATTTGGAAAAATACAGTGATAAAATTATCCCTGAGTTCCCTGGACAGTGTCTCATTACATAAACAAGGTCTGTGCATAAAGTCAATGTTACTTTCTCCAGTTTTCATTTTGCTACTGGTATTTTATGCTACGTACAGGTTTGGGTGGAAAGATAGGAAAATTCATGATTGTACTTACAATTAAGTAACTTATGTGCACTTCTCTTTTTTTGTGGAGGGGAAGGAAAAAAACAAATTGATTAAATAGGGATACAGGTGGACCCATTGCAACAATGAGATATATAAGATGTTATGTCGAAAAATGAGCTTTACAACTTTGGCACGGGGGAGTGTGGGGGTAGATGGGAAGGAAGGGGAAGGGGAAACAAAGGAGGAGGCAACAATGCTGGATAAGAAATGTACTCATTACCTTGCTCATGTAATTGTAAGCCCTCTGTATGGTATTTTCACAATTAAAAAAAAAAAGAAAGAAATGTCCTCATTACCTTACTTATGTAACTGTAACCCCTCTGCATATCACCTTTACAAGAAAATTTAAAATAAAAAAGTAATTATGCTAAAGACAATGTGGTATTTTAGATCAATTCAGATAGAAGAACAGCTTTACTAAAAAATACACTGGTGAAAGCAAGATAGAGTCTGGAGTTAATAACAGTGCTGGTGTTGGTTTCTCGGCTGTGGGAATACAATCTAAGGTATGAACAATGAGAAATATGAACAATAAGAAATACAACACAGCCGTGTATGGGAGTTCTGCACTTTCTTTACAACCTTCTGTAAATTTCTTTTTATTTTTCATAAAAAACTCCAAATCAAAAGTTGACTCAAAATGTGATTATGAGCCACATGGTATATACACCATGCTACACTTCCCCTAAGACTTCTTGCTTAGGACTGGGAACACTGAACGTGAACTTTACAGAGCTAGAATATTCACACATGGCTTTAGAGGTGTTTAAGCTGATGATGTAATGTTCTAAAGAAACTCAGAGTAAGAATTCCATTTATTAAAATAGTGAAATTTGAGAGTGGTTTGTATCAACAAGCCAGCTGTTTGGTTGCTACGTTACAGTTCATTTACTTGGAATATTTCTTTTCAACTGGAAATTTCTTGTATTCTTTCTTGGATGGTTTTGAGTAATACTAGTTTCACAGTCATTCTACTTCCGTTTTTAGTTTAGAAGCCAATGAAAGCTCAGCAGAGAAAAAAGTACATATGCAAAGCATTCTATCACGTACTCCTTGGCACTGTTTCCTGAGCAATAACCCTGTCCTGCCGTCAGGATGAAATTTCTAACCTTCATTCTTCCAGTTTATCTACTCTGGAGGGGAACAAATGCCTCATAAAACAGCCCAATGGTGCAATTATCACTTTAGTATCAGAGGGACACCAGAAAGTACTAAAATTCTACATTAAATAGAACATTTTATTGGTAACTATAAACTCCCTGTGGCCTTTAGGTATTTGCTATGGTATTAGTAATGATTCATACTCGGCGTGTGACAAGAAATGGAAGGATGCCTTATACACACATTTGATAAAGCCGATAGAAGGAGATGAGCTGAGGGTAAATTGTGCGAAAGATAATGGTACATCAAATATCCACTGCCACACTTGGATAAAGTGCTGGCAATTTAACATGTTTCGTGGCAAAATGTGATGTTCCAAGTTGAATATTACTATCTATGATTTCAAAGAACGCGATGGTGCCTCGAGCACTCTTGTTACCAGGTGATGCTATGCAGCAGGCCATTTTCCCATTTGTACAAATAGCCAGAGGATAATGTGAGGTTATCAGATTGAACTGAGCCTAAAGGGACAGCTCTGAAATCTGTTACATCCCTTGCCTAGTCTAAATGATGAAATTCTCATTTTAAATTGGCTTTACTTTTCTCTAGTATTTATGCCCCCAAATCCTTTTGTTTACTTTTGACCATGAAGCAGCAGGGGGGGAGGGGAGATCAATGGAGTGAAAGTGTTACTTTGGAAAACAAAAACAACCTTGAGTTATTACTTTTACTGTCTTAATCAAATATATTCTTTTGGAAGAATCCTCCTCACAATTTTTCTGGATGTATAAAAACTGTGGACATCACTATTAACCTAGAGACCATTTTGCATTTTTTCATGTAACATTAGGTAATTAAAAATTTCCATTTCCACATAGATTTTATATCTATATTTATAAAAATAATTGTACGCTAAGTGCCAGAATTGATTGAATTGTTCATCTACTGTAGAACATTTTGATTTCTGTCAATATTTCTTTACTGTGTATAGCATTATAATTGGTATCACTATGAAACTAAATTTTGGATAATTACTTTTAAAAATAAATTTCCCAGAAGTGAAAAGTACTACCATAAACTATTAGCAGCAGTCTAGTTCCATATTGTTTTAATGTGTTTCATCATTTTGCTATACCCCTCATAACAGACATTTAACAACATGCACTGTTTGTGTTAGCAGAATTCAGGTTTACTGTATACTTTCACAAAAGTTTAAGCTCCTAATTTTTGTAATCAATATAGTCATCCCCTATTTTAATAATTTCATATTTATTTTAATGGTAGAATACAGGATATGAGAAACCTTTTATTTTAACCTCTTTAGACTTTAAAATTTTGCTAGGGAGCTGCAACTGTGGCTTAGAGGTAGAGTGCTTGCCTTGCATACATAAAGTCCTGGGTTCAATTCCTCAGTACCACATAAACAGGAAAAGCCAGAAGTGGCGCTGTGTTCACGTGGTAGGTGCTAGCTTTGAGCAAAAGAATCTCAGGGATAGTGTCCAGACCTTGAATTCAAGCTCCAGCACTGTCAAAAATAAAGGAAAATTTTTGCTACAACCAGGTTATGCATTTGATGTATTTCACAATAGAAATTTTACTACTTGCCTTTATATTGATTGAGACTTCTTTTTATCTATGTAAAATATAAATTACTTTGAAGGCTTATAGACTCTGAGTCAGATAACCATTTATTTATGTTTTATGCCTTTCTTTCCCTTTTTGTTTTTGTGCTGGTCCTGGGGCTTGAACTTAGAACTTAGGGCTGTTGCACAGTCCCCAAGTTTTGTGTGCTCAAGTTTAGCACTTGACTAACACCACCACTTCCAGCTTTTTTTTTTAGGGAGGGGAGGAAGAGTGCTTAATTGGAGATAAGTTTCACAGACTTTTCCTGCCTGAGCTGAATCTGCACTGTGATGATCCTCAGATCTCAGTCTTCTGAGTGGCTAGGATTACTGGCATGAACCATTCCCAGCTACTAGTTTTTGTTCTTTTACTTAAAAAGTAACAATTGAAGAATTTTTCTACCAATGTGCTTATTTTCTGTGTAAAGTTTCAGAGTGAAATACAGAGCTATATAAAACAGTCACCTAATTCATGATAAATAAGGCAACATTTCAATTAATGTAGTTTGTAATCATAAAACAACCAAGTCTACACTTTTTAGTATCAGTGATCCAGTTATAGAAACAGTGTCGAGTGAGTCAAATCTTTGAAATTATAGTGTTTAGATTTGCTTCAATTACTATGACATAATGATACATTCATACTGATTAATGAGCTGTGAACAACGCACTGATTCAAAAAAAATGACAAGATCGTGTAAACAAAAGGATCTGTTTGAGTTAGAATAATGTAATTGTTCGTATGCTCTCGAGGTGTACATACCTTCCTTTGTCTGACTTCCCTCTGTCTCAACATTTCTGTATTAATTGGATGACCTTATTCACTGAGAAAAGAACATGAGCGCAAGAGTGGAGTTTCGCTTTCTCTCCGCTGTATACAGTTGTGAATCGTAGAGGATCTCGCCAAACACTCTGTGGGTATGAACTTGCCAATTTCACATTCTATAATCAAGTGAAAAAAAAGTAAGTGTCAGTATGAAACAAGTAAATTATGGAAAATATTATAAATGAGTGAAGGCCCTCCATTTTCTTGGGGGACATACCCTCACACAATTAGCACAGACTGAGGATATCTTCAGATGTCAGTCAGCCACTAACTGAATTCCCAGAGGATTGCTCTGTTATCTGAAGAGGTCACTTACACAATCACCAATTGTCTTCAGATTGCTATGAATTTTTTTCAGTGAAAAAGATCTTTATAAGTTAGCTCTGTGTTCTTTTCAGTATTTATTCATTGGATAGGAATTGTTGGTAGGGAATTTCTCAGTGAAATCATGCCCTCCCCTCTCCCTTTTCCTTTCAAACTAATGAGAGCTGGAAGAAATCCACCTGGACCAAATTTTTTTTTTTCTAAAAAGCATCTGTGTGTATTAAAACTTAAAGCTATGCACCACTTGAGATTGACTGTTCATAACAGAAATGATTTGGCATCTACTCTTTCCCACAGACTTCCTCTTCATGGTATATACATGAAAAGCCTTTCCCATAGTTAGAAGAAAAGGACAGTGATCCCAGGAAAAGTGAGAAATGGGTAATTTTCCTCTAAAAAGCTTGTTTCCATCAGTGGTGACAATTGTGTGGCTTTTTTTTCATCATTTCCTAATCCAGACATGAGAAAACTGAGTTTGCATTTGGAATTTTGACACTTGCCATTTGTGTGCTTCTGCACGTACATTTCTACGTATACTCGTGTGTGTGTGTGTGTGTGTGTGTGTGTGTGTGTGTGTTCATACACACATATATGGGCAATTTCCTTATTTAGCACATGTTCACTAAATGTTATGCTATCTTTGGGTATCTTGAATATGAAAATGAGAAGACAAACTCTCCATCATTGAAAAGCTGTTTTTTTTAAAATACTAAAATTATATGTTTAGTACACTGTGTGATTTCTGTAATAACAAATATTGTATTATGTTTATTTACAATACAATTAGATACACAGTGTCATGAAAATGCTCCCCTCAGGTGGGCTATTGGCAGCATAATTGGTGATGGTACCAGTTCCGACCCTGCCTTCACATCCACCATATTGTGAGACCGTGACTCTGGCTGCTGTCCACCCATGGCTGAGTCCAGCAGGCGTCCAGCAGGCCCAAGTGAGCAGGAGCTGGGAGTTCTCCCACTGGCAGGACTGGGATCAGAGGTTCCTCATTCATGGATCTGGACCAAACGTTCATAGACTTGATTAGTATAGGACTTTCCTCTCTGGCCTTTCTTCCCCCTTCATAAATGCTAAATCTGCGCTTCCATCTAAAGAGCCTCCCTACCTTCTCCTGCTCTTTCTCTTTTGTTATTTACAGGATCTTCCCCCAATCCCACCCTGGTATCTGTGTCATGGAGGCCCTGCACTAATAAACAAATAGAGTGAACACTTGCTATTGTCAAGGAATGAAGTAAACACATTTTCTTGTTTTTTTTTTTTTTGTTTGTTTTGTTTTTTTGGTCCAGTCATGGGGCCTGAACTCTGGGCCTGGGCGCTGTCCCTCAGCTCTTCAGCTCAAGGCTAGCGCTCTACCACTTGAGCCACAGTGCCACTTCCAGCTTTTTTCTTTTTGCTTATGTGGTGCTGAGGAATCGAACCCAGGGCCTCAGGCATGCAACACAAGCGCTCTACCACTGAGCCACCTTCCCAGCCCCATGAAGTAAATATATTTTCACCTGGAACTTCTTGTGCTGTCTTCATTAAGTCTCCTTTATAGATAAGGAACTTTGAGAGTTTAAGTATCTGACACATAGCTGCTGAGACTTAGAGATGGAATTTGTAGCCTACTCCAAATTGGCATGAGCTACCAGGTTGTCATCAACTGCATAAACATAAAAACTAAAAAAAAAAAAGCAGTGTGTAAGTTCAAAAGCAATCATAAGGGCTGGGATGTGGCTCAATGGTAGAGTGCTTGCCTAGCGCGCATGAAGCCCTGGGCTCAATTCCTCAAGAAAAAGCCAGAAGTGGCACTGTAGCTCAAGTGGTAGAGTGTTAGCCCTGAGCCAAAGAAGCTCAGGGACGGTGCCCAGGCCCTGAGTTCATGTCCCATGACTAGTCAAAAAAAAAAAAAAAGTAATTGTAGTTGTTCTTATGCGTAGAAAATCTTACACATATGCAGCTTGCTGTGTGTTCAACAGAAAGACTTTGCTGGTTAGTGAAAAGGAAGAAGGGACTTGACAGACATTATGATATCAACAGTACAAATAAATTAATAAAAAGCACCAGTGGGTCATACCTGTAATTCCAGCTACTCAGGATTCTGAGATCTCAGGATCATACTTCACAACCAGCCCAGGAAAAATTCTCCAAGAAACTCACAAAAAGTGGAAAGTGGATCTGTGACTCAAGTGGTAAAGTGCCAGCCTTGAACAAAAAGGCTAATGGAGCGCACCCTGCCCTATGAAGTTGAAACTTCAGTACTGGCATGAAGAAAAAAAGAATAACCCAATTAAAATAATGGACAGAGGATGTAAATAAACATTTTTCCAATGAAGATATACAAATAACCCAAAAGCACATGAAAATATGCCCAATATATTTAGTCATTAAACTAACTTTGAAGTCCGTTAGAATGGCTAAAATAAAAGAAATAAGAATCTTTTGCTGGTAAGAATATAAAAGTGTTCTACTTTTGAAAATATTTTGACAGTTCTTTGAAAGTTTGACCATAGAGTTAATATATGGACCAGCAATTATACTTCATTTATATACCAAAGTACTAAAAAAATGTATACACAGAAAATTCTGATAGATCCTTAAGGCTGCATTGTTTATAATGGCCAAATTACAAATACCCATGGTCTGTCCATTAATGGATGAATGAATAACAAAATGTGGTATATCCTTATAAATTAATATTATTCAAGCAAAAATGTGATGTATATGATTATGTGTATTTTATGTCCAAAAGGGACAAATTTATAGAGTTAAAAAGTGAACTAGGGGCAGGGAGAGTAGGAAGTAATTACCAAAGGTAGTTTTGTTTTATAGAGGACAAAATTCTTTACAATTAGGATGTGGTAATGACTGCATGACTTTGAAATGCTAAAGTTCATTAAATGTCATACTGGGAAAGGGAGATTATTATAGTTTATGAATTACACCTCAGTTTACTCAACTGGTTAGAGAAAAAGTGTAAATACTGTTCAAATTTTTACTTCCTCTTTTGCTTCCTACTCACAAAGATAATACATTCAACTGTAGAATATGACCTGAAAGCTAATAGTTTTAGATTGTCAATAAAAACAAAAAATTAAAATAAAACAGTAACAACAACAAGCAACAGTCTGATAGGTTCTCTTATGTCTAGGTTGTAGAGTAGAAGGTAAGAAGAATGTGGTAAAACCAAACATCTTAGAGAAATTAGACTTATGAAGTAGGAGCTCTATTCTGAAGGCATTAGTCCGCCATTCCTGGCTTTTTCATGGGAAGATGAATTGAGCTTCAGGTCAGAAGGTTCTAGAGCATAACTGTAGAAAGGCTGCTTGCAGGAAGGTTTGTTGGAAGTCCCTTGTGATGGATCAGAGAGGATCACCTCACTTTTGATGGTGTCTTTGAAGCTGGAATATGAGTTACTTAAGAGAGTCCTTAGAGCTTAGAGCAGATGAGCAACGAGGAGAAAGAGAGAGAAGCAAGGGTTGCTTAGGTAGCTGAATAGAACATAGAGTTATGTTTAGTTATACCAAGAATAAAGGTCATTAACAAGGAAAACTGGACAAAGGAGGAGGCAACAATGCTTGATAAGAAATGTACTCATTTCCTTGCTCATGCAATTGTAACCCCTCTGTATGGTATTTTCACAATAAAAAATGAAAACTGGAAAGTTTGAGTATGTTAACTCTGAGGAAGTTGTTAGTCATTAGAGTAAAATTACCTTTCCAGAATTTAGGAATATGAATCTTAAGACACGGGTGAAAGATATTGTTGGTATTCTGAAATCAACCATGCTTTATCCTTGAATTTACATTGATTCCCTCCTTTCTACCCTTCTTATATACTGAGTTCTTTCAAGTACACTGTTTCCAGTGTATCTTATTTTTTGTCTTAAAATGAAAACAGCCATCATTGTTCTGCTATGAGTTTGAGAATACAAGTGTGAATTTAGGGAAGGCACAATTGCTCTCAGAAAAAAAATAATTTGTATGTTGTAATATCCTGGACATTTTTATCCTAAGCTAAAAAAGTACCACCAACAATGGAGTTGGAGAAAAATGTAAACAACTCATGCAGTCTGCATGCATAATGGGTAAATGTTTGACTAAGGATGGCAATCAGTGGAGAGCATGAAAGGATTAGCTCCTTGAGTTTCCTCAGGACCATTACATATCATTTGTGCAAAGTTGAACCCTGATGCCAAGAACTAATGAGAGCTAGGAGCAGGATGGGTTAGTAAGACGAGTATGAATTTTGTCCTGGATAAAGTGATTAAGTTCTACCACATCCTGCTCAGAATTCCTACCTATCAGCAGCTAGAAGTAGACTAAGTAGGTCTCTAAAGAAACCTTATGAATTTTCTGTAGGCATCAAAGAGTATCTTAAGTCTTTCTAGGTGATTCACTTAGACTGAATCTCTATTTTCTCATCTGTAGCATGGAAAATTAATGCAAGAATGAGGTGAATAAAAAGATGTAAAAATGCATAAATCTTGGAATAGTGGGTAGCACAGAGATAATGCTCAATATTATTACTATCTTTACTAAATGAGTGCTCATTACTATCTTTTTAAAAAAAGATTTTTATTGTAAAAATACTGTACAGAGGGGTTACAATAACACGAGCAAGGTAACGTTACCAAGCATTGTTGCCTCTTCCTTTGTTTCCCCTTCCCATCCCTGCCCTCCCATTCCCTCTCTGCCAAAGTTGTAAAGTTCATTTTTCTTTCTTTTTTAAAAAAAAATTTATTTTTTACTGTGAAAATAGCATACAGAGGCGCTACAATTACAATGCTTGACATTTCTTGTCAAGCATTGTTGCCTACTCTTTTGTTTCCCCTTCCCATCCCTTCCCATCTCCCACGCTCCTCCCTGCCCCCCCAATCTCACCCATCCCCCCCACCCCTCCACCCCTGGCCAAAGTTGTAAAATTCATTTTTCCACATAATGACTTGTACATCTCATTGTTGCAATGGGTCAACCTGTATCCCTATTTAAACAATTTGTTTTATCCCTTCCCCTCTACAAATTATACCAACATCAAATACAGTGAAAACAGGAGTTATACCATGGGGGAGGGACATACAAAGCAACAAAGAAATCATCTTATAAATATGTTAGAAACAATAGCAAGAAAGGAAAACAAGAATTATACCAAATAAGTATACAATCTCTACTAATTGAATAGAAAACTGTAGAATGCAATGAACTTGAAAGAGGGACAAGCAGAGAGTTAAAGGCTTACTATGTATTCTGGTGGTTGTTGTTGTTAGAGATGGGAAAGAAAAGGCTGAAATCTACATTGATCTCTTCTGGTTATAGACATGGAAAATACCCAGGTAGGAAAGATTATACAAAAAATTGTAAGCTGAGACCAAACCTGTATATTTGCATGTTTGTGGTATATATTTATAAATACACACAGTTCATTTCAAGGAGCAAATAAGCCATTCATCAAAGAAAATACCAATCTTTGCTAGTATTTTTAATAGAAAATCCATAGTTACATAATCCATTTAATTATATTTCAATATCTGTTCTTGAAATGGGTATAATTCTCAAATATCATAGCTACTACTTTTTTTAGATTTCTCAATTTAATAAACATCACAAAATATAATTCAATTGATCTCCTAGCAAAAGTTAAAAAAAACACAGAAGTACTTAATTGGGCTTTATTTAAATCAGTTGACCCTCTAAGTGATTGCAGAATAATGCAGACTCACTGTGTATATTTAATAGATAGCCTCTTAAGGGTAGAGTTATGAAATTGCTTCCTGATTCTTCATTAACTCTCCTCTACAGATAATGGGAAATTCCAAATTAAATATCTAGATAGATACACTTGCTGAAAATCTCTTGACCTACATTTTTTTCTTGCAAAGGAAAATGAGGCATGCATTTAATCTGTAAGGTCAACTTGGAGGGGGGTGGCTTAAATACTCAAAGTTACACATATCTCTAATAGAAGTAGTTGGAGATCTAGAACTACTCTATCTTTTTCTAAGATTTGATGCATCGTTTTTTTCTTTCAAAGATTTGATATATAGTTTTGGAGATGTGATAGCCCAGAATATTCTTAGCCTAGTGTTTGTCTTTAATTTTGATAACATCTTGGGTTTGGGAAAGTTAAATGACTCGTTTTTAGGAGTTACTATCAAGGCTTAGATTCATGTTTATTGTCTTTAGAGGATTTCACTCAACATTTGACAAAGAGGACTAAAAGATTCTCAATAAGAGGTTGCCCATGAAGCAAGTCACGCAAAAAATGTGGGGGTTTGATTTGCAAGGGCAGTGAGATTTAACTATGGGGCAGTGGAGTATTTGAATGGGAAGGAACGCTGCAGATCTTCCTTGATAGTAATGAGATAGAAACTATGACAGAAGTCTTTATTTTATTTTTAATTTTAGGGGTTACAGTTACCTAGGTAAGACAATAAGTACATTTGTTTTTAATCATCATTTCTCCATCCATCTTTATCTCCCACTTACCCCTCCCTGTCCCCCGCAAGTTGTAATGTTCATATCCCACGTAGTGTCAAGTGAGTATCAATGTTGCTGTGGTTCATCTGTTGTTCTGCTGTTTCTGTGATTCCCTTTCCCTTCCACGTATTGCATTGTCTATTATGAAAAACACGAGGTACAAAAAACTAAGAGAAATGAAGAAAGAAAAAAAACAATAGAGAAAGAAAGAACAGCTATATACCGGGTCTAATGACAGCCTCTTGTTTCCCTGAGTTGGAGTTCATATTAATATGCTTCATTACGTATAATCTTTCGCACTAAGCATTTGGGTTCTTGAGATCCCCTTTTAAGACTATTTTCTACATATTCTAGTTCTTACAAATGAGGGAGATCCTGTGACCTGCTTTTCTTTGGATCTGGCTTACTTCAGTTAATATAATTTTTTCCAAGTATGACAGAAATCTTAATGCTGCAAATGAACTATGCGTTAGCCCAGTCGTAGAGTGCTTGCCTAGCATACGAGAGGCCTCTGGTCCAATCCCAGCACCGCCACCACATACAAACAAATCCATCTATCTTTTCTGTAAGATAGTTTGTGATCGTATACAATGTGGTCTGCTAACTTATTAATAATAATATTCTGCCCTTTGGAAATGGAGAAGTGTAGGAGTGGGGGAAATCTTGCAGGTATGGTCTGGGAAAGCTGTCAGTGCTGTTGGCAACATTCATTCAGATTTATTGGTTGATCATTCCTGTGGTAGGCATTTGAGATGTTCTGAATATCAGGGAATTATGACATGGAAAATGGAATGTTTACTTAGGTAACTTGATGCCATATAGACCAAATGAAAAATGAAATAAAACTTGAAAGGAAATGACAAAATTCCTCAATTCACTAGATGAGCTGGCTGTATTCAAGTCTCTCTGCAAGTCACAGGGCAACTCCATGGACAAATACTCAAGTGTGGTTCCCAGAGAGCCATGGGATAGTTTGGCTTGTGTTATGCCTATACCTGAGAAAGGAAGAATCCATTTGCAAAAAACGAAGCTGTTGTAGATATACCATTAGCTGAAGAGAAGGAGAATAATCCAGACCTCACTGTTTAGTACAGGTTGTGACTAACAACACCGCTCTCTAAATCCTGACGCGACATCATTTTGCAAATGCATGCCATTTATCTAATGGACCTGTGCAAAATAAATTGCTATGTCAGATAATGCTACACAAATAAAAGAAATGAGCTGCTCTGTACTTATTGACTTGCCATTTATCCTTTCCACAAACTTTCTTGAACTTTTTTCGATTCCTTTGATCTTGGACATGAGAAAGGAATAAATGAAACAACTCAGAAACAATTCAGTGCTTACTGTCTTGGTTTAGTCATGGTGGAAAAGTAGTGGGGAGCAAGAAAGGAAAGCCTGGGAAAAGAGAGAGAAAGAACACATAGCGTTCTACATTTTGTAGCTGCTATCCAGTTAATAAAGATGATAGAGGCACATAGCACTTCCTGTTTTATAAATTGACTTCAAACTTTTGGGTACCATTTATTTCACTCTAATACATCAGTATTGGCTTTTTCACTCATGACTGCTGTTCTGTCACTTGAGTCACATCTCCACTTCTGGCTTTTTGCTGGTTAATTGGAGATAAGAGATTTCTCTGCCTCAGCTAGCTTCAAAGTGGGATCCTCAGATCTTAGCCTTCTGACTAGTTAAGATGATAGCATGATCCACCAACACCTGTATTTCTTATTCTTTATTTTTATTTATTGTGTTAGAGAAATGCAAGTGAATTATTTTTTAAAGGAGTTGTGCAAATGGGGTTTCAGTGAGCGAAGTGAGGATATGGTAATATTGTATCTTGATCATCTTGTTACCCTTCTCCATTACCCCTCATATTTCCTCGTCTCATCTTTATCTTATTGTTTTTTTTCAAGAAGATATTTTAAAGTCATCTTGGGTTTTTAACAAAGTTGAATAGAAAATACAGAGTCCCTTATACCTCCTGCCATCACAAAGGTACCACTCCTCAATCAGAGTGGTACATTTTTGTTTTAAAGAATTTAGAAGGGCTGGGAAGCTGGCTCAGTGGTAGAGTGCTTGCCTTGCATGTATGAGGCCCTGGGTTTGATTTCTCAGCACCCCATAAGCAGAAAAAGCCGGAAGTGGTGCTGTGGCTCAAATGGTATAGTGCTAGCTTTGAGCTGAAGAGCTGAGGGACAGCACCCATGCCCAGGCCCCACGATGACCACCACCAACAACAAAAAGTTTTGAAAATGTGGCATATATACACACAGGAATTCTACTCATCCATCAGAAAGAATGATATTGTACCATTCATATGGAAAGATTTGGAAAAATTATATTGAGCAAAATAAGCCAGACCCAGAGAAACACAGGTTACATGCTTTCCCTCATTTGTGGTAGGTAGAATATACCTATAAATCTACAACTGAACACCCTGGGTGGTGTTTAGCAAAGGGTTATAAATGAATGAACTGAAGAGTAATAGACTCTATGGAGAGCACACATCACCTGAAGTCAAAGCCCAACAAAATAAACACCAGGAAATGGGTACTTACAAGAGGGTAGGGTAGGGTAGGGCCAAAAGGGACAGGAGTAGAAGAATGAAGGGGAGATGGAGGGAATGCAGGCAAGAATTCACTGTATATATCACAGTGTTGAGAAATATGGGGAAGGAATGGGTCAAAGGAGGCTGAAGATTTTGAAGAGATGACACAGCTCAAGATTCATTATACACATAAACTGCTTTGTTAAAAGGCAAAATAAATAAATAACATGAAATTAAGATGATTGAGGGAAGGGATGGGATGGGAAGAGTGGGTGAGAATGTTAAAAATGGGTGACAGTGATCAAGATGCCCTGTATTTATAAGTTGCCTTGGTGAATGGAAAGTCCTTTGTACAAGTACTTAAGATAATAAAAATATTCAAAACGAAGTGTAGTCTAAGTGCCAAACAAGCATAGTCAATGTAGTTACTTGAAAGAAAACTGTACCACAATTAGCTCCACATGTTCTACCATTCACATGTTTGATCCAGAGGCTTTCTCAAAGAGATCAAACCTTAAAAACATCATTCATTGCCCTGCACAGGTGGCCTACGACTGTCATGCTACCTACTCAGGAGGCTGAGATCTGAGGATCCCGGTTCAAAGCCAGCCCAGGCAGGAAAGTCCATGAAACTCTTATCTCCAGATAACCAGGAAACTGAAAGTGGCGCTTTGGCTTAAGTGGTAGAGTGCTAGCGTTGAGCTGAAGAGCTGAGGGACAGTGCCCAGGCCCAGAGTTCAAGTCCCACAACTGACAAAAAAAGTTCATGTCCATATTTCTCTATAGTTTTAATTATTGTTTCCTTTTACAATTCTTGCCATGTGATCTTATTAGTTTAATTCTGACAAATTTAACTTATATTGCTATGATCATCCATTTTATCAGTGCATTTTAACCCTGTACTTGCTTTTAACTGTTTGTAAATAACTGAAGCAATTTAAGTTACACGTTTTGCAGTATGTTTGTTTATTTTTTATTTAATTTTAAATAACAATGGGGCTTGAAATCAAGGCCTCAACATTTGCTAGATAGCCTTCTTCCATTTGATTGACACAGCATTTTTATGCTTTATTTTTTTGCATTGGGTCTTGTTCTTTTGACTTCAAACTGTGATCTTCCTACCTGTGCCTCTGTGTGGCTGGAGTTACAGTGCATGTACCACTGTACTACTCAGCTCATTACTTTAAGTGGAGTATCACTAATGTTTGACCCGGCCTGTCTTTGAACTGTAATCCTCTTCAGTCTTTTCCTTTTGAGTTTCTGTGATTATAGTGTGTCCCACCATAACTGTTCTGCATTTTTATTTTATGCATATTTTTCAGAGCATTAAAAATTGTTTATGCAGATCATATATTTATTTATAACTATAGGCTAACATGTAAACACATTTAATTAAAGGTAATTTTTCCAAAGCATCCAAATATAAGTGGGTCTTTCTCACTTGTAGCTGCAAACACCTTAGAAGATGAAGATTTACATCCTTGTTCTTGGCCCGCTGAATCTCAAATCAAAGTAGGAAGACTGAACCTCGACATGATTCTACCACACAGGATTTATTGACGTAAATGCTGGACACAGGATGTCGTTTCTGTCACAAAAATGAGAGTTCCCATGAGGTGCAGATTCAAGGCTTAGGAAAGAAACCCACGGGGCATTGCCTTTGTCCAGGAAAATGATTCTGGACATAGAGTATTCTTGCATTATCCCATGAGTCCTCTCTGGGTCCTAGGGGCTTGACATCTTTTCAAATTTTGTATGTATTATTCAGTTACCTAATGATCTCATCCTGGTCGAATACCTCAACTTTTCTCCTAAAGTATATATTTGTTTGTCTATCACACAAACTATCTATTGCTAGGTATTTAAATTCTTACCCATTACCTTGAATTCCCTTCCTTCCTTCCTTCCTTCCTTCCTTCCTTCCTTCCTTCCTTCCTTCCTTCCTTCCTTCCTTCCCTCCTTCCTTCCCTCCCTCTCTCTCTCTCACTCTTTCTCTCCCTCTCTTTCTCTCCCTCTTTCTCTCTTTCTCTCTCTCTTTTTTTCTGGGCCTGGGCGCTGTCTCTCAACTCTTCAGCTCAAGGCTAGTGCTCTACTTGAGCCACAGAGCCACTTGCAGTTTTCTGGTAGTTTATTGAGGTTAAAAGTTTCACAGACTTTCCTGCCCAGGCTGGCTTTGAACCATGATCTTCAGCCTCCTGAGCAGCTAGGATTACCTGAATCTGACACTGACCTTGAAGCCGAATCTTCTCCACCTGGCTGAGGCAGGAAGTATAGTAGTTGAAAAATATGTGCTTGAAAGAGAACTTCACTCTCTCTCTCTCTCTCTCTCTCTCTCTCTCTCTCTCTCTCTCTCTCTCTCTCTCTCTCTCTCACACACACACACACACACACACACACACACACGAGAGAGAGAGAGAGAGACACAGAGAGAGAGAGACAGAGAGAGAGAGAGAGAGAGAGACAGAGAGAGAGAGAGAGACAGAAAGACAGAGACATTGAACTACTACATCCAGTGACCCTTATTGGAGCCCTCTCTATCAGCATCTCATTCCTTAAACAATGCATATTCAAATAATGAGAGTCTTCTATATCATTCCAATTTATTGTTTCCACAAACCATGTCTTCAGAAATACGTTACTATACTCCATGACCCTGTTTTCTTTTGAGCAAGCACAATATATTAATCACTGGCCTGTGTTTTGCAGAATTCCACCTGGAGCTGTCACTCAGCCTGCATCAACAAACAAAATATTTGAGGTTGTCCCCTAGCCACCCCCCAATTCATACATAATCCATGGTTAATTCTGCAGCACTTTTTATGAATGATGTATCCATGATCAGGAAGGAGCAATCGCAGAATAATAAGTATAATTACATCAAGCAGGCTTTGTTGTTCTGTCAGAGGAGTGTGCCTAACAGAACCTGCACCTGCTCCACGTCTGGAAATGCTTTGGGGTTGTCAAATATCAACTGCCAATGACTTCCAATGAAATGCTACTGAAAATAGAATCAATGTCATTGTCTTAAAATGTCGTCTTAGTTTGTCCATAGTTATCTTTAATCATTTTATAGGAGAGGGCATATTGTACCTTACAGAAACAAAATAATGAGGAGTTATGTGTATTTTTTCCAATCTAAGGGAAAAAATTGGGGGGAAGGACAATTTTTAAAGGAATAACTTATATATGTGTTTCCATCCTACTTAATTATTTAATCTCAATAAAATACTACTGTTGAAATTTAGAATCCTCATAGAACCTGAAATACTAAATCCAGAGTAGATGAGTATTAACTTGATGCTTTTCTTTTGACATTGTTCACCATCAAACTTAGGACACATTTCCTAGAACTTGATAAAACAACTTGTCATTTTATTCTATGCAAGGAAGACTGTTAATTTTTTTTAAGTATATCTTTAAATTCCATTTAATTTGGGGTCAATAGAACATTTCCTCTTATGCCAAAAAACAGCTATTCTATGCATCTCATGCATCTGAAGTGTATTAACATTGATTTTAGTGTAAAAATAATTGAGATTCAAAATTTGTAAAATAGCTATGAGATAAGAAAGTTTAAGGCAGTATTATAGGAATTTCAGAGAACAGACTGGCTCACTGTCTCCTGTGTTCCCTCCGATCCATTTCCATTCATGGTGTCCACACACCTGTTCCTTGACAAAAAAAACCTCTGTTCAGATTGATGGAAACTCTCCACAGTCAAGGAGGCACACAAGCGGTGAAGATCTGAATGAGAACAGGGCTGAGGATGAGCAATCAGAAATCCTGCATAATTAGACGATGCTTTGCTGGCTTCAACTGAGAGCATTTAAGATGATTTCTAAGGAACATTAGGGGTCCTTGATGAGATCGTAGTCATCTGTAACGTTATCCCTAAGAGAAGTCACGATGTCTGAAGAAACACCATTTCAGAGTTGCAAGGATGAGCCCTTTGGTTAACACTCAATTCCCTTAGATGGCAAATCTTAGGATTGGATGTATTATAATGGCCTCAGTTCCCTAAGCTCATTTTCTGCATTTAAAGGGATTAGTTAATTCTTTCTTTCTTCAATTTTTGTTCCCCCCCTCCTCCACCTTTGGTTTATTCCTTGTCACTGTTTTTAATTTTGGTGCCTTGTGTTTTGTATGTATGTTTATCTGATTTAGGGAAGGGAAGGGGAATCACAAAATGGTGACAAAGAGCAAAGGATAAACCAGGGCAACAGTGATTTTCATTGTGTTGGAAATAAACTTTATAACTTGGAGGAGAGTGGAGTCAGAGAAAGGGAAAGTAGGAGAAAACAAGGGAGGGGATAATAGTGTTCAACAAGAAATGTACTCATTGCTTACTGATGTAACTGTAACCCCTCTGTACTTAATCCTTACAATAAAACTTAAAAAGAAATAAAGAGATCAAAAGTTAACTTTCAAGATAGTCCTGTAATTCAGCATTTATTCATTGAATGTTAACAATAAATCATTCTCATTCTAAGGCTTAATGAGTCTAATAGAAATATTGCTACATGCAAGTAGTTCATACTATATTGCTAATAAGTATCAATAAAGTAAAACATAACCCTTATGAGAGCTATCAGGATGGGATCATCTTGTATACTGAGTGCCATTTATTTTTGCTTATCTATCCATCTGTTTTGTTATATATTTGTCCTTTCATCATAAAAATTGTCTCTCTCAAAATTATCTTTTATTGATTTATTTGATTATTTATGTATTTGAATGTTTTCTCTGATAAATGGCGTCTTTTAATTAGTAATTGATGTAATCAGATGTCACAAAATAAGAATATTTCATGTGTATGTATGTATCTATAGGTTTGTTTTTCTATTGTACAAAAAAATGGACTTTGTTATGTTTGTTATGTTATTTCCATACACATACATACTGTACTTGGATATTATTATCACATCACCTTGTTTCTCTTCCCAAACCCATCCCCCATCACTAGTCCTCCATTTAGGTTTATGATTGTTTGCTTGCTTCTTTATACAGCTACATGTGATAGAAACATACAGTATCTGTCCTTGTGAATTTGGCTTATTTCATTTAACATGTTGATCTCCAGTTCCATGACAGGATTTCATTTTTCTTTATGACTTCCATCATGTGTAGATAACATATCTTTAATTATTTTCTTCAATTAGTCATACAAAAATGTTTCAATTCACTATTTCAATTTCTTTCTTTTTTTGGGGGGGAGGGTCCAGTTTTGGGGCCTGAACTCTGGACCTGGGCGCTGTCCCTCAGCTCTTCAGCTCAAGGCTAACGGTCTACCACTTGAGCCACAGTGCCACTTCCGGCTTTTTTTCTTTTGCTTATGTGGTGCTGAGGAATCGAACCCAGGGTCTCTGGCATGCAAGGCAAGTGCTCTACCACTGAGCCACCTTCCCAGCGCCCACTATTTCAGTATCTGTGTACAATTCATCTTTATGAGAGTCACTCCCTCCACCTTCTCCCTCTCCATCTGACCCACACATTTTCCTTATCCATTTATCCATTCATGGGCACCCTGGTTAACCACACCTTACCGATGCAAGGTGCTCCTTGTACTGCCATGAATGCAGATGCACCTGTGCCCTGATTGTATAGTGTCTTATATTCCTTAAGATACATGCGTAATAGTGATATAGCTGATCATTTAAGAAACTGTCACACTAAATTTTTAGTAGCTGTATTTATTTACATCCCCACCAAAATATTTTTTTATTTTCTTTTCCTTTTTTTGATACTCTTTATTTTCTATCCTTTCACTTTCAGCCAGCAAATTCTATAGATAACAAATAGTTGAATCTTAGTTTTTAATCTAATGAGACATCTTGAATATTTTAATTGGAGTGTTTAGAATATTTACATTTAGAGTTATTAGAGAGGGGTTTTTATGTTGCTGTAATTCTGTTATTTTTTGTCTATTACTACTTGTTCTTTTCTTTCCCTCTTATTCAAGTTTTAGTGATCTTTTTATTAGATTAATATACTTGAAATGATTTCATACCTTAAGCCACACTAGTTACACTACTAAATTCCTCAATTCCCCAACATTTTCTTACTCATTTTTGAAGCTCCATGGCTTATTGAGTTAGACTTGATTCTTTTCTGATTCTCATGCACATACCTATTTCTCTTATGAAACCTATTGTTTCTTCAGGTCTTACATTTGTGACTTCTTCTAGGGGGTTAGATATTTTAAGTGTCTTCTGTCATGATGGCTTACTGGACCTGAATTGCTTTAGTTTCTGTTTATCTTGGAATATATTTATTCCTTTGATATTAAAAGATAACTTTGAAAAATGTGGAATTCTCATGAATTTGCATGTCATCTTTGCACAGGAGCCATGATGATCTTCTCTGAATCATTTAAATTTTAGCATATGTTCTGCCAAAGAGTTCACTTATATTGGTTTATCTTAAGAAAATCAGAATAAAGCTATATGAATGAACTATGCTATTTTATTTTAAAATTTTCTTTATGGGATAATATATGTGGGCACATGCCATTCTCTTTAGATGAATGCATAATATTTCACTGTATATTATATTGTATCTTTTATATCCTTTTCATAGGCATTAGACTGAACTAATTTTCCATAATATTAACATCATTGCACATACTCAAGGATTTCTTTGGATTATAATGTGTTGGTGGGTGGATATAAATGTGTTTTAAATTTAGATTTATTGCCTACAGAAATTTTTAATTTTATGCCAGTCCTGGATCTTAAACTCAGGGCCTGGGCACTGTCCCTAAGTTTTTGTGTTCAAGGCTAATGCTGTATACATGAGCCACAGCTCTACTTGCAGCTTTTTTTCCCCTTTAGTAGTTAATTGGAGATAAGAGTCTCATGTACTTTCCTGCCTTGACTGGCTTTGAACTCTAATCCTCATATTGGCTTCTTAAGTAGCCAGGATTACAGGTTGGCTTACTTTATTTTTTATCACTATTTTCAGTCACGTGCTTTGTCTATTAAGTCACTTCATAGTTTCTAATCACTCTATATCCTGTCTCCTCCCCTCCTCCAGGAGTTTGCCTGTATTCCTCATGCGTTAGTTTTATCACCCATATTTTGCCTCATATTTTCATTTATTTTGTGGCATTTGTTTGCAAAGTACTTTCTATTTGCCCATTAATTTCTACGAATCTTTTAGGATTCACATGAAATGTTAATTTTTAAAAAGAAACTTCCTTTGCCTTAACTAAAATAATTCTGATATTAACTGTTAAGAGCTCAGATAGTGATTAATTTCTCGGGGAGACATTGTCACTTTGTCACTTTTCAGTATATTTTTCTACTTTCCTAGCATCCATTAGTGGTATAAGGGATTTTTACCTTGACTTGTTCATGTATGCACACAACATTCTTTGATCAGACTCATCCTCTCTATCTCCCCTATCTCTCACCCCTTCCAAAACCAATCTCAACAGCCATCATCATTTCATTTTGTATATACATTTGCATACAACCATATTCACTCTCATTTCCTCCCTCTATTCCCCCTCTCCCTCCCATTAATACCCCTATCCAGGTCAGGAACTGTTTTTCTTTTTCTAAGTGTATATTAGTTTTCTTTTTCTAAGTATATGTTAATTGCTTAAACTGACTACTGCATGGCATTTCACATGTGTGTATCCTGTCCTCTTAATTAAACCATCTCTCTGACCCCTATTATTCACCTTCCAGTGACTTTTGTTCTGCTATCTCCATTTACACATGAGACAGGTCCAGATATTGTTCGTTCTCTAACATTCTCTATTCACTACTAAGTGTAATTTTGTTCTATGCTTATTTTTAATGTCTATCTCTTTTTCTAGCTTGGAAGTTTACATGGGAAGATGGGAACCATATCTGTCTTGTGCACTAGGAACCCCCAATTCTCAGCAAACCACTCTGTAAACACTATATGTTCCAGTAGTATTTGTTGGATAAATGCATTTATCCCTATTTCCTAACAAAATGCCTTGGAAACAGTTGATGCTCAATCATTATTATCCAGTAGAGTAATTTATCTTTTCATACTTCTCAACATTGGCCATTACGTTTGAAATAGGAAAAAAATTACATTGTGATGCGTTACAGTGAGATTGAACTTCTTTTCCTATTTATTGTTTCATGTTTGCTATTATATTTCATTCCTTTGTTGAATTCTCTATTCTTATCCTCTGCTTCTTGTTCTGTTGGGGTAAGAGTCTGTCTCTCTCCCACTATGTAGATGAAAATGTGAAGGCTAATCCAGCTAATTTGTTTTCCTCTCAAACAAGAAAATGAGGAGGGTGAGGGACCCCAAAATAACAGTGTATTTCCACCTGCAATTTGTGGTTTTCTTAAAAATAGCTACTTTGTCTTTTATTTTATTTTTCTCTATAAGACTCAGGAACAAGTCCTTCCTTTGTCTTTGTCATAGAAAATTTTAGCATCTGAAATGATGGTTGATGATTTGTGCATTTTCTTCTTACACCATCCAACCTCCCAACTCTCCCCCCTGTCACCAGACCTTCCAACAGGAGTTGATTTGAATACGAGGTTGATCTTTCTTTTCACTGATAAATTTCCAGTGACAACAATAGGACCAGGAATATAGTTGGCACTCAACAGCCACTCATGGGCTAATTGAGTTTCTGGCCTTTGCACTGAATGTACCAGATACCACATGACATCAGGCTGTAGAGGAAAAATCACCCATCTTCCAATATTGTCAGTATTGATCCAAATCTGTGCTCTTATCTATCTTTTCCATTGGGATGAACAGAGCAGAGCCCATCCAGATGTCTGTCCTAGGTGAACACAGGTGTTTCTGGTCTTTGGAGCCATTATAGTAGAATTGGGAGCAGATGAGCTCTTTTTGGTAATCCTAGACTGTTAGATGAGACCACTAGGGTTAAATGTGTCTCCACTTTATTTCCCCTGGATAACCTTGACCCACCTATTTAACCTCAGTGGCCCAAAGAGAACACCACCCCATACAGTCAGTGAGAGGATTGAGTATCTAAAGCACTTGGAGAGGTACCTGAGATGTAATAAGTGGCTGATAAATACTGTTATTATTATTTTATTGGTCTAGTTTTCCAGCGAAAGTTATATGTTTGCATGTCTCCCTCCTTTGAGATTAACAAGGAATCTGCACATATAAAGATGGCATACAAGTGTTGGAAAATTACTGCCTATGAATTACATTGTCCAAAGCCCTCTCGTGGAAAATAGCATACAGTTTTAATTTTTATTTTGTTCTCCAAATACCTGTGATGGGAGCTGGCATCACCCTATTTCACTGCAGAGTCTGAGGCGTGGAAAGGTTAAATGATTTTTGTTCAAGGACATAACAAATGAATGGTGGCTGAGAGACAGACATTATATGACTTCTAGTCCACTGCTCCAGACCAGATTCATTCTATTTCAGTGTTATGTTCATACTTAATATTACAGATCCGAACAACCTGCACTCATCTCACATTTCCTGTGTGCAGGCAGTATGCAGATGGTGAATGTAAAAAGAAGGTTACAAGTCAAATGTTGTATCATAGACAGAAAGACTATAAAATTGAAACATGATCCTTTGTATTATTCCACTTTTATTTGAGGCCTATTCATTTTCTGAACTCACATGAAAAATACTATTTATTTGCTTTGTGGAAAGCATACCCTAGTTTGAAATTATTTCCATCAATTGCAAAATAAAGTTATCAACTATATAAAACAAAAAAGATCACCTTGGCAACTTCAAAAATAATAAAGTATGCTATTATCAGAGGTAAATTTTTGTACTAGGAGCAATTTATAATAAAACATTAAATCCATATTTATTGCATGAAAAATAAATTGGACCACATTTATACCCACTACTTTATAGACACATACCATATTAGAGGAGAAGGCAGTAATATATAAGGGAAGTATACAAATAGAGAAATATTTCCTGGAGTTGTTTGAGTGACTGAGACTATAGTGAGCTTCTTACATTAAAATTACATACTGGTAGTTCAATGAATTGAAACTAAGAGTAGAGGTTTAGAGGGAATGCGCCATGTGTATCATCTAGCAAAGTGGAGGGGAATAATCTTCATGGGGTGGGAAGGAGGGGCAGGCCAGGGCTTTCTGTCTATGGAGCCAAGGCGTAGGAGCTGGAAACAGATGCGACATTTGGCAGACGTGAGACATCAACAACAATGATCCCAGCATCACCCACCACAGCGAGGTCCAGCAGTCTCCAGATCCAACAGTCTGACCACATGGCAAGTGAATGGCAATATTGATCTAAGACAGTCTGACCAAATGGCAATAGAATGACAGTACTGATCTAGGAGCAGAAACCAGCCTGCTTGCCACCACCAGAGTCAGCTCTGAGTAGGCTGGTGAGAGTTTTGAAAGCAGAATCAATCCTCACTGAGGCCCGGAGCTTGGGCCATAGAGACAGGAGGCAGAGGACACAGCCAGGGCCCAAGGACTGGGAAGTACATTTCAAGCACAACTTCAGGATCTCTGTTCTGGAAGAGAAATGGGAAATATGGGAAAGAAAATAATAAAGTCGAGTTTGTAATGCAATATACTTTAGGCTAGATACTTGGCCCAGTTCAGTTCTCATCATGATTTTGAAGGAAAACACAATAGTTCTGTTAATACAAGTACTATAATGTACTGTGTGAGTTATTGAGTATTTATTCCCTATCACTTATTTCATGAAACCTTTGCAAAACCCCTGCTGGGAAACATGATTATGCCCATTGCAGAGTTGAGGAAACTGAGCTCCAAAAAAAATTAAATGAATCCCCAGCAGTGAAGGTGTTAAGATTATATCTGTCTGGCTCTGCTACCTCTTCTAGGCAGAAGACTAGTTACCTCATGAATTTAAATGTAGAGCTGATTATTAAAAGTCATACAGTTAACTGGAAGAGGCAATCATTCTTACTAATTTGTAATAAGTATTTCTATTTAGCATCTGCTTTTCTGTCTTCCAGATATGGAGCCGTGGCCCGCCCCTCCCCTGCCTGAACAGCAGGCAAGCTAAAACTCAATTCACACTGATTTATACAGAAAATAGACTTGTGGTGTTCAGGTAATAGAATAGTCACTGGAAGGTTTGGAATTTCAGAGTGGTTTAATAAAGAGTCTTTAGTACTATCACCAGAGGCCCACTTTTTGCATATCTCTGGTCTTTCTGAATGTACCCTTAAGTGTGCTATCCTGTGACAGAACAGAAGCTCTGAGCCTTCCTTTCTTGTTGCCCTTTTCTTTGCCTTGTATCATATTTGTTTGTTTGTTTGTCTTTAGGAAAGTAAAGGGAGCACAGAAAAAGTGGAACAAATGGTGAACAAATATAACAGTGAAACTCATGAGGCACCATGTGGAAAATGAGCTGTACATCTTATGGGTGGGATGGGAGCGAAAAACTGGGAGAGAGTGAGGGAAGAGAGACATGGCTCAAAAAGAATTGTACTGACTACCTGACTCAGGTAACTGTAACCCCACTGTCTATCACCTTATAATAACAATAGGAAAGAATTAGCCTAAAATAAAATGTTGTATATAAAAGAGTATTGACTGTTTCTGCTGGTCTCAGACATATACTAGTAATTGCAAATAAGGGAAATCATGGGACCTATGTATCTTTGGGCCTGGCTTACTTCACTTAATATAATTTTTTCCAAGTCTTTCCATTTCCTAACAAACGGGGCAATGTCATTCTTTCTGATGGAGGCATAGAATTAAGTTGATGTTAGATGAAATGAACCCCAAGATAAGTATTCAAATGTTTTTTTTCTTTCTTGCGATTGTTTATAACATGTTTATAAGATGATTTCTTGGTTGCTTTGTATGTTCCTCTCCCACGGTATAACCCCTGTTTTCACTGTATTTGATGTTGGTATAATTTGGGGAGGAAAAGGGAAAGGACAAATTGTTTAAATAGGGATACAGGTAGACCCATTGCAACAATGAGATGTACAAGATGTTATGTCAAAAAACGAACTTTACAACTTTGGCGGGGAGGTGGGGGGAGGTTGGGAAGGGATGGGAAGGGGAAACAAAGGAGAAGGCAACAATGCTTGGTAAGAAATGTACTCATTACCTTGCCCATATAATTGTAACCCCTCTGCATGGTATTTTCACAATAATTTTTAAAAAAGAGTATTGAGACATCCTGTAACTGGGTCAGCCAAGGGTATGATTTGGCTTTGTGTATGGGATGTAATAGATGGCCTGGAATCAAGGGCTGGTCTAAAAGAGGGTGGAGAGCCCTAAGTGCAAGCTTAGGATGCTGGACGACAAGGCATGGAACATCCCTGTAGAAGGCTGACCACAGGAGAAGTGGTACAGCGACAGTCAGAGCAGACCCATCAGCACCAGCACCTGCATTCCTGTGGGCACCCTAGTGGCTCCCTTTGATATGATTATGAAGAGATTAATGGAATGAGTTTACTTTAGGTTTATAGTCATGAGAAGACTTAATTTGTCAACATTGTCCATAAAAATAAGGTGAAATGTGTACCTGACAAATAAGCCAGACCGCCTGAGATTACAATGGAATGAGAAGTCTCCCTTGTCCTTATCATCACTTCCCATACCTAAATCTTTATGCCGCTTCCCCATGGCAACCAATGTAATAGACTTCCTGTGCAATTCTAGAAATGAAAATGCACATATAAATGTGTGTTTTTCTTCCATCTTTTCATAACAAAAATAAAAGAGATACCATCCCTACTACATTCAAAGTAGTACAACTGGCAACTCAAAATAGGAAAACGATTTTAAAAAAGAAAGAAACTCTAGGCCCATCTTACTTATTAATAAAAATGGCACCCAAACGAATTCACAAAGAACATAATTCTTTAATAGAATTGCAAGATGAAGGCAGATACAGATAGAAAATGATAGCACACTATGATATGTTAACATGCACCAGGCATACTGGAATAGTTTCCATGAGAAAAATCCAGAACTGTTATTGATGACAAGCATAAAAGTACCAAAACATGAATGAAGGAAATTAATACACTGTCTTCACAGCATTGGCTTTTTATGAAGATACAAAAAATTCTATGCTCAAATCATTAGAAATTACTAAAAACTTTTTAATCAAGAGCATTAGATAGAAATAAAATTTAAGAGTGAATGGAATTTCTGTATACAAGCAAAGACATATTTAAAACCCTCAATTAAAGAAAAGATACAATTTAGCATTATATTAGGGACTTCCAAACACTGTTAGCAATAAATGTAACAAAAGAAATGCAAAAATATAAGGAAGTTATCAAATTTGAAATACTAAAATTTTAGAGCGCCACCTAAATCCTGAACACTGAAGATGTAGATATAAATTCTCGCCTGAATGAACATATTTCCAATCAAAATCTAAACAATTTATTGACTCAATAACATAATATTAAACTGGATTCTTACACTACACATTAAAATTAATTTGAATTAATTGTAAATACAAGGTCTGAAAGTGTACACAAATTAAGGCTTTTAAAAATGAATAACCATAATTTATATCCTATTTCTCTATTGCTAGAATGTTGTAAGATATTGTCAATTATTTCTAGAAAGAAAACCAACTATGAATACCTTTTAACCCATACAGAATATGCTATATGCTCAGGGCTCATGTCTACAGTCCTAACAACTCAGTTGGCTGCGATCTGAGGATCACAGTTCAAAGACAGCCTGGGTAAAAAAAAAGTCCTAAAGACTCCATCTATAATTACACAGCAAAATTACACAGATTGGAGGGCATGGCTTACATGTTAGAATAACAGCTACCTGGGAAAAAGCTGAGAGAGAACACAAGTCCCTGAGTCTCTGCAAACAAACACACACATGCACACACATGCTCATATATAAATCATACAATATACGCAGTTAAAATTATTGTTAGCTTTTTCATTTTTTGTCCACGGTATTTCTTTTCTTTCAATAGCTTAGTTGTGTTCACAAATGATGGTAGCTACTAAGTTAAAATGTCTAGTCACAGTTTTAGTGGATTTTATTTGTATTTGTATTTGGATTTGGATTTGTATTTTAGTAATTTGTAAGGATTATGTGTGTAGACATAGTGATCTTTAACTTTTCAATCTCATTTGCTATGATTTGCTACCACCAAATACAAGTCGTAGGTGAGGATTCCCGACCTTTTGTCCCATCCTTTTGAGGCCTCTTTGTCCTGTCCATCTCTACATTGTGTATGTACACTTTTATGATGGAAGCTCAGGGGCTCAGAAAGCTTCAGAAAAAGCGTCTTCAGGACCAAAAACATATTCTTTATTTTAATAGTGGTCCATTTGCAAACCAAACCCAGAACAAGATATTGCAGGCTTTGAATATTCATAGGTCATAACTTATAAAATGCCCCATTATTTGGGCACTGTATTCTTCCATCTCTGGTTAATTCACACTTTTGGTCCTTGGTAACCAGGTTAAGTGTTACCACCAATCACAGTTGCAGGTAGGCACCTGGAGGAAATGGTATGTGAACACTGCCCCTCCATCTGTTCTGCATACAGATCTTACTGAATGCCATCAAAGGGAAACAGGGATGTAAGGCAGAGCTTCCTTAATGAGATAGGAGATGCCAGGGAAGTGTTAACCAGTGCTTTGAACCTTGCTTGTTGTATTTAATTGAATGAGCCCAGGTTAGAAAATCAACTATTTTAAGGTCTGCCAAGGACACAGAGATACAACACAGCTCTCACTCCGAGAGCTTCAAATCAAGAGAAGCAGGCAAGTTTGAAACTATGATGTAGTCAGAATGCTGCACCACAGAGAAGGGAAGAATGGATTGCAGTTTTGAGGCCAGCTGTGAAGTTTTGGTACTGTGTTTATTTATTTTTTTTTAATTTTGAAATCACTAAAAGCTCATTAAGAAGCTCCAAAGAGAGTATGGTCATACTTCACCTGGCTTTCTTCCAATGGGTAACTACAGTACATCGTGGAAACCAGAAATGGCTATTCATGAAGTACCGTTAACTAGACTACATACTGTATTGAATGTCTTTTAGTATTCAGACCTGGGGGAAATGCTCTAAAGAAACAGACACTTCATGTGGAGGAATACACTCTGGTTAAGGTAGATAATAAGGGAACTTGGATTATATCATAAATCTGCTGAAAAGAACTTTAGTTAACAGGACATGCTTTTTACTTTACAGAGGAACTAATGAAGACCAGAGAGATTAGCTGTTTGTTTTTTAATTTTTTGTCTTTGGTTACTAAAGTTGAGGAATATTTATACATCTTACACCTAAGTATCGATCTCCAGACATAGACACACTCCTTCCCAAGCTACTTTTTTTAAAAATAAGTTTTTTATTGTGAGAGTATTGTACAGAGGAGGGGTTACAGTTACATGAGCAAGGTAATGAGTACATTTCTTATCAAGCATTGTTGTCTCCTTTGTTTTTCCCCTATCATCCCTTCCCTCCCATCTCCACAACTACACTCCCCCCCCCATCTAAATTGTAAAGTTTGTTTTTCGACATAACGTACATCTTATTGTTACAATGGGTCAACCTGTATCCCTGTTTAAACAATTTGTTTTTTCCCTTCCCCTCCCCAAATTATACCAACATCAAATACAGTGAAAATGGGTTATACCGTGGAGGAAGGACATACCTTATAAATACGTTAGAAGCAATAGCAAGAAAGAAAAAACCACTTGTGTCCTTACCTTGGGGTTCACTTCACTTAACATCATCTTTAAATGCATTAAATTCATCCTTTTGTAACCTCTATGAAGAGTCCATTGTATGAAACTTTTTTCCTCTGATTCCCAAGAGCCTAGCACAGTGCTTGGCACAACAGTACTTCCTCAGTCATTTTTTTTTAAATTGGAGACAAGAACCAATGAATCCTTTTTTTTAGCTCTATAAAAAGTGAAAGAGACAAATCAGTTGAAGGAGTTAATAAGAGGATGAATTACACCCACAACTAGCCAACTGCAAGGGGAATTCATAATTAAAAGTCAGTTTGCACTTGTACAAAATGATAATTGCAAGAAAAAAGTTGGGCAGGAACCCATTTTGTGTGAATTATAGTAAAATAAAATGTATACAGGTAATTACTCCCATCTCAATTACATTGTATAGTAAACCTGTAAATGAGAGGTCTGGGTAGCAAAGTGTAAAATAGTATGTGTTCTCATCTCCTTCATTTTGAACACATGTATCAGACTTCCCATCATTGGCATCATTATGGGTTTTAGTTTAATTCCAAACGTAAAAACACAGTCATTACAGAAATACTGCTATTCTCATTGAACGGCCTGCAAGATTGCTGTTGCCAAATTAAGTTGCACACTGCACTTGTTAACTTAATTAGCAACCTAATGGCTGAACCATAGGCTGACAAAATGCATGCGACTTTAGATGGAAATTTCAGTGATACTTCAGATACAGATATCAATAGACTCAAATTCAGTGGATATTAATTTTCCCTTTGGGGCTAGAGGAAAACCTGACTTCCTGGAAAGATCATCTACTTCCTTTGCATATAAAGTGGCACTTCCAGGAGCCAGCACCTTACAGACCTGTGAAACATAGTTTTCCACAGGCCATATTATACAAGAGGATTCCCAACGGGCTAATGGAAATGCATCTGGCTTCTGTAAATAGCACAGAAAGCAAACTCACTAATTAGAGGACACACTGAACGAACCTCATTTATCACCAAATGGCTCAAGTAATAAACAAGTCATTGATAGCAGAAATAACACGTCAATTGCCAAGGGTTTAGCCTCATGTGTTGTGAATATCCCTAGGTTAGTAATAATTTTAAGGCCTTTTTCTGGAGACTGGCACAGAGATTTTATGTGGTATGTGTTGGTTGATTCAACTAACAAATCCTGCATTGTTCTGGGTTAAATCTCCTCTATAGCATTTATTGAGGTCCCCTGGGCCCTAATGTACTACATTTGTTCTAATTCTTTGAACAGATCACTTCTTCCTATTTTCTTTGGGCTTCTTTTTTCCTTTCCTTTCCTTTTCTTTCTTTCCTTTTCTTTTTTCTTTTTTTTTTTAACCTAGCCTGTTACTTCATTGAATTTTGTCAGGGTCTTAGAAACCCACATTGATCCTTCTTTCACAGAAAGTCACTGACCTACTGACATAGCTGTAGAGTGATTTGTTCCACTAAATACTGTGAGAAAAGACAATGTTAGAGAGCATCTCTAATGTAAGTGGTTCACCCTAGATCCATTCCAGGATTTATGTGTGGAACCTAATCTACCTGTGGAAGTCTACTCCTTTTGTGGAAATCATATTAGGCATTGTCAACTTGAAGAAGATGTTCTTAACATGTTAAGAAGTTGTTTTCTGGTGGTGATGTGTGGAATAAATGAATAATCAATGGATACAACTATCAATAGATTTTTACTAGGCCTTGCAACTGGAAATGAGAAAGGTACAGCAAATCCCTGTGTGATCCTCCTCACATGGCATTGTGTGCCCCTCTTTATGTAAGAGCTTCATCATTTTCAGGCTATATTTGTCCACTGTGGTGTTTACTCTGTTACCATGTGAAGTTCTCTAATAGGGACCATGTCCATTTCATCTTGTTAATCAACCACTTACCATGTGCCTTGCACTTAAGAGCCAAGATGGGAGTTAAATTAGTGAAATTAGTTAAAAGTGATCTTGCTCTTTTTGAACTCTGAAAATGGCATTTGATAACATATATTTAAGTCTATTTTTATTAACTGAATCAGAATGAAGCCACTGGTTCTGGAAACAGCAACCACTGACTTTCTTAGTTTCTACAGCTCAAGTATATGGAGCTAAATAGAAATGGAATGACCCATGTCATGGTGACATACCATTTATTTGAGATTATTTATATGGAACAATTTATATATATATATATATATATATATATAATATATATATATATATATATATATATATATATATATATATTATATCCATCATGCCTTATAGTATCACCAAAAGTTCTTTACATTGCTATTAGTGGGATAATATTATATAGTAAATTACTATCATTTTGAAAATTACTATTTTGTCATACTTTAAAGTTTATGATTTTTAGGGGAAAAAGTCTTAGATATTTAACTTTCATTGTCCTCAGAAGTCTAGGTGGAAGAAAACATTGTTCAGAATAGAACCCAGAGCCTAGTTTAAGCTAAGCAAATGCCTGACCAATAATCTAAATCCTTAGCTGGGAAGAATGTCGTTGAATATTCTTAGAGTGTATTTTTTATTCATTCTTGGGTATTTATTTGAGTAATCTTATTTAGCCTACAGCTTGTGGTATAAACAATAGAGATCAGTGGAAAGGAATTATTAGCTGGATAAGAAAAGAAAGTATTTCCAGCACTAAATCAAGGGCACATGTCTCCTTGTATTCTCCAGATAGTTAGCAGGTCACTGTAAAAAGGAGCAAGCACATTTCTTCCAGAGTCATGGTTATCCTAGGTTTAAGTCGTTGGGCTGGGTCATCAACTTCTGAAACACTTGGTGGTAACTTGGCTCATTAGACCTTGCTTGAACAATCAGAATGAATCTCAGATTGTACTTCCATTGCATTCCAAACGAGTATCTCTGGAGCTGGACAATCCCAGAAAGCCCAGGTCTATGTGGATATTGAACAGAATTCCACATCTCCCTTCTGGAAGTATGAATCCAAGCACTCAAATAAAAAAGACCAGTGCAAGAAACAATTTCAGACCTCAAGTAAATATCATTTTGTGATTAAATATAAAGATACTGCATTTGATCAGCAGTATATAACTTATACTTCGTTAAAGTCAGAATTTCAAATTATTTTCAAAAATAACTTCAGCTGAATGTGAGGTATTTACCATTCAATAATCTTCTTTTTGTGTTTATCTTTTGGATGAACTTTTGTGAGGGTCCTGAGGTTTGATCTCAGGGCCGAGATGCTGTTGTTGAGCTTGTTTGCCCAAGTCCTACTGCACTACCACTTGAGGCACAGCTATTCTTCAAGGATTTTTGTTTTGTTTTCTGTTTTTGTTGTTGTTTTGTTTTTGTTTTTGTAGTTAATTGGAGATGGTTAATTGGAGTCTCACAGACTTTCCTGCCTAGATTGGCTTCAAACTGCAATCCTCAGATCTTAGTCTTCTGAGTAGCTAGGATTACAGATGTGTGCCACTGATACTCAGCTTGTTTGGAGTTTTTTGTTTTAATTTCTCTCTCTCTCTTTTTTTCTTCTTCAAACTCACCTATCCCTACTGAACTTGGCATTTATGGGATCTAGTATTCTTCAAATCATTTTTCTGCATTGCATTATTTCACCGATAGGGTGCACTACATGGGATAGACAAACTGGAGGAGGAGGAGGACGTGACTTTATTCTTCCTGTTGATTTCCTGCTTCCTTTACTGCTATACTACTACTGTCTTACACGCTCACCCTGTCAGTACCACTCCACAGAAGCAGCAATTTACCCCTATTTGAAATTTACCTCACATTTCGTCCCATTCTGAAAAGTCTGATTGTTGGTTTTTTGCAGCCCTCCTTCAAGGCTAGCAGCTGTTTGTTTCTTAAAGGGGGTCTACCTACAACATACCTTGATGCTTTTGCTACTATGTTAACTATCCATTTGATCTAGCTAGTAATTTCTTACACCTACTTAATTCTGTATATTCAAATTTCTGTTTTCAAAGAGCTGTTATGATATCTGCTCTTGACTAGACTGTGAGAATAACCCTTTCCTCATTTACCTTGGGGCAGCCATCCCTGGGACTCTGCTGCAAACCAGTCCCAGAAAGATACTCCAAACTCTTTTCCATTCTGTTTTGTTTTTTGTGAACTGTACAGAGACCTAAGCAGTTGCTCTAATGGGCTTTGGTAAATGCCTCATGAATACATGTAATGAGTCCCAGTCCTTCAGAGGAAAAGGTCACACTTCCCTTACCGTCAGTGCTCAAAGCTACATGTCTAAAGGAAAACACTCAGTGTTGACAGCATTTCCACACATTTTGTGTTTAGCCATCTTTTTGCACAAGCTCATTAAATCATAGAACTTGGAAGGAAAATTGAGAAATCATTTAGTTAATTTGCTTGCTCTAGGCAGGACTAAATCTTGATACTTATGTAATTTAGTTTTTCCATCAAAGCTAGGCACTAGACATTCATAAAATGGGCAGATGAAAGACTTCCACAATCTAGATTATAGATGATAATGACTTGTTTAGAAATTTCTCATCACATGGATGATTTTTGTCCTCTAACAAAAACATCACTCTTTATATCCCTGTACATTGAGCCTTCCACAAAAAGAGTGGAAGAAAACACTGTAAACCTCATCTTCATATCTGAAAAACTACCATTTAAGATATACTATTTAAGAATATTATTTCATCTTTTTACATGTTTCTACTAAAATACAACAAACATATGAAATTTTAAAAATATATACTATTTAAATTTTTCTTAAGAGTTTTATATCCATAAATTTTATTTTCATTTCTAGTAGAGTCACTGTAAGAATATACTATAAGTACAAAATAAAACATGACATTTCCTATTTCAGCTTATGTTTTGTTCATAAGCACACATTTTTGGCCTATCAGAAACTAATCTTAGCCTTTTTATAACCCAAAGAATCTCCCTTCCTTCTTCCATTCTAAGACATGGTCTGGGTGCAAAGAGAATCCAGTGAAGTCTCTCAGATTGCTATGTCTCTGGCTTAATGCTATCCTTCTCAGGAAATGTTTTCCTTGCTGTTTCTGGCGATTGACTTTAGTCCTCTTTGTTACCCACATATCCGGAACTGCTTAGCCGAAGTAAAATGGCCTAAACTTTGGTACATGGTTTGGCAGATGATACAGTTGCAATTCTTCATCTTCAGAGGACATGACTCCATAATAAGCCTTGTGTATATTCAGCCTTCCTGTGTCCCCAGCCCATGCCTCTCAATCTCTAATTCTGTAATCCCCAAAGAGTAATAGAATTCAGAAATGACTTTCTAGGTATATCATAAAGCCTAGAAATTTTTGGCTTAATATTAGAACTTGCCAAAGGATGCTAGCATCTTGTGTCCAAGTTTCTACATGAAAGTGGTAGGGCATATAAGGCCTTGTTGATTTCATTTGTGAGATTCTTTAATCCGATGAGCTTTGACCTGACCCAGACCTCTCCTCCAATTTGCCAGTCTTTCAGAAATGTCACACTTTCCTTGCATTCTGGAAATTCCGAATCAATGGAGTCCAAATTACTTTGCTCAGAAATCCACATAAAATAATTTTAGAGTTATACACTACTCACTTCTTAAAAAGTTTAGCTTCATCATAGTTTTAATAGTTTCAAAGGATATAATTTAGCAAGTTGAAAATATTGATATTTTAAAATAGAGCTGCTATATCACTTTTAAAAATATATCCAATGCAATCTAAATTCATAAGGATTTGGTACCCACTATCATCCATATTAAAAACAATGAGTAAGCTCATCTATAAAAGCCATAAATTCTATCTTGGTCTTTTTTCTCCTGAATTGATAATTGCCCTTCACTTTTCCCTACAAGATTTATTCTTATGTATTATGTGTTGGGAAGTCTTCCCTTCTTCCTTCCTTCATTTCTTCCTTCCTTCCTTCCTTCCTTCCCTCCCTCCTTCCTTCCTTCCTTCCTTCCTTCCTTCCTTCCTTTCTTGCTCTCTTCCTCTTTCCTTCCTTTTCCTCTTATGCTAGGATTGGAACTTGAACTCAGACTTGAACCGTCACTCTTTTGCTCAAAGTTGACATTGTACCATTTGAGCTGTACCTCCAGTCTTGCATTTTTCTGGTTAATTGAAGATACAATCTGTCAGATTTTTCTTCTCTGACTGCCCCTGATCCTTGATTTTCAGATCTCAGCCTGCTGAGCAGCTGGGATCACAGGTGTGAGTCACTGGCATTTACCTTGGATAGATGGAAGAAATGGCACCGGTGCCTCACCCGTGTTATGTCATGTAACTGTACTACCTTCCCATTGGATTCTGCCATTATATTTTGACTTGTGTTGGCGAGCCTGCTGTTCACAAATGTGATAGCAGGGGCCTGTGAAGTTTGCGCTTGCCCTTTCACATATCTGCCGGAGATATTCTTGTAAAAGACCAAAGACACCAGAAGCAGAGCTGGGTGTCCCCAGTCAACCTAGTCTAGCTCAGTCAGCATCCAACCAACACAGATGTGTGAGTGAGACTGGCCAAGATAAGCAGCATCACCACGCCAAACTCCAGCTGCCACAAATAGACAGATGAACAAACAGTGGCTTATTGCTCCAATACTGAGATTTGTGTTGTACTTTTATGCAGAATTAACTTTTGTATAAAATCAGATTCACTATCACACTTTATTATGGAATAAGAATTATTTTTGGTTTCTGTGACTGTAACTTCTACATGTTAAAAAGGTGTTTTCTATATGTTTATTCATTCTATTGCTATAACTAATCAAAAGAATCCTCAATATATTCTAAGATATGATGTGTATTTATCTTTAAAAAGTAAAAGTTAATTTAAAATTTAACCTATAATGAGATGAAATGTGTTTTAGTTGTTTTGAGAATGCATAGATGAATATTATACTTAATTGAGTAAAATAAAAATATAATAAATTCCATTTACCTAAAAATATTTATACATGTAAATATTCAAAAATCTTGTATACATGCTTAAGGTGATGGGAACAGCAATGGTATTACTATATCATATTATTCAGCTTTTTTGATACATTTCCCAGTTGTATGCCAAATTTATCCATTTATTTAAAATGTTATTTATTGGTAGACAACTCTATAAATCATACCTAAACTATCTCACATATATACTGGATGACCAATTTATAAAAGAAATGTTTAACTCTTAATTGATAGAGGCATTCATTGTTTGAGCAGGAATGCCAGTAATTCAAACGATCTCTTCATTGTGTCTCCTAGATTCTCACTAATGTATTTTGGTTCATCTGGATGAATGGAATGTTTTCTTCTTTTTTCATTCTCACCATCTGTCTTTTTAAAAAATATTTTTTAAAATATTTCTTTATTGTAAAGATACTATACAGAGGGGTTCCAGTTACATAAGTAAGGTAACGGGTACATTTCCTGTTGAACATTGTCCCTCCCTCCTTTGTTTTTCCTCTACTATCCCTTTCCTCCCCACCTCCTCTACTTCTCTCTCCCCTCCACCAAGAGAATGTTTTCTTATTTTGTACAATAGATCACTGTGGTTAAAAAAAAAAAAAGAGAAGAGGTAGGTTTTAGTCAAAACAGGTTGTGGATGGGATATATTTGAAAGCTGCACATCTAGCAATTAATATCACTTAAAATATGATTTCAAAAACTATTGGAAAATGTGTGTATTATCTCAAGAATAAGCACATTCTGGTGCTTGGATCACTGCTGTTACACAAATGCAGACATGTAAAGCTACTTTCAGAGTCACCTACCTAGACCTCAATTGAGCCATGTCTTCTCTTCCATTTCCATAGGATGTGGGAAGCAGAGCTTGGGATTTATAACATCAGTCTGATGGCCTCTGACTTGCTCCAAGTCGTCTTGCTCTCTTTAGTCTAACTAACAGGGGAAGTCAGTCCTTTGTGGTAATGGTGGTCCTTCCATCTCAAATCTATCTTAGAGCTTCCTGTCCTTCCTTCCCATTCCATTTTGACAACTTCCCATCCAATTCCAGGAATTTTCTCTTTCTGGTAATGTCTTAGTTCATGTACCTATGCACACACACAGGGTGACAAACAACAGACATGTATTGCTCACAGTCCCAGAGTCTGGAAAGTCAAGAGGTCTCCTCTCTGAGGAGACAGCACACTTGTGTTCTGGTGACAGTCATTATCTGTTGTAATGTGGCTTTCTTGTTATTCCCTCATAAGGCAAAGAACAGAAATCAATGAATCAAGCTCTGTGTCACTTAATATCAAGGGACTACTCCTGGACCAAGGCTTCTATGCATATGAGTTGGGTGGAGGGTACAAACGTTTAGCTCCTAACATATGGGTTAACCTTTTTTTTCTTTAATACATAAAAACATCATATCTACCCTCAACTCTCTACTGATCTGCCATGATAATCAGCTGTATAATATTTTGGTCATTTTTGTCCAATTGGCAATAATACCAATATTGATTAATTATTCTTCTCAAAATGGTCTTAATTTTATGACATTATTCCTCTTTCTCCTTTCATACCTAGAGTTTTTATTCATATTTTTCTTCTAAAGTTCATTTTCATTTGTCTGAGCTAACTTGTCTAAGTTCAGCTCTCCACTTAATTCATATTCTCTTCTTGAGTGAACATACTCAACTCCTCAAATGTAAAATAAGTAGATGGGAGATCATTACAATCCTTGTACCCGTACCTCCAGCTTTCAGTTTTTCTTCCTGGACATGTATCATAGGAGCCACAAGTTACCATACATCATAAATCTTCCCTAACTCTTCATATAAAAGATAATAATTAATAACTGGTTATTTACATTACAAAGTACAAGTCTGAGCATGATTATTATTCCTTCTTTCTCATCCCCCCCAATCAATTCTTAATAAGGAAATATGGCAAAGTTGAAAATGATCGGTGAGTACCTCTTTAGTCCAACCACTTTTTCGATTCTCTTTGCCTTAGCTCACACAGTGCTTTCTGTCTGGAATATTGTGCTATATCCCAGCTTATTTTTATATCTTTAGTGTCCTTTTTGACTTCCTTCCTCCTCTCTTCATGTTCTTAAACACAGCAGCAGATTTTTAAAATTAAATGAGCAACATCATACCTGGGCTCACCAGCAGTGAGTATGAGCACTTCTCAGAACAACCCATGAATGCTTGTCATAGTTTTCCACTTTTGTGTGCAGACTTCTGTCCAGAAAATGGGGGCTTTTTTGAGGGAAAACTGTTGGTCTTGGAGTTGCAGAATGGAACAAATTTATAAGGGAAGAGATACTGAAAGGAAATAGAAATAATATGACAATTGGTATTTTAGGTATATGAAAACTTTTTTCCAGCAAGTTTATATATCTACATAAAATACAATCTTTAGTGTTAAAACATGATATGTGTATGTGAATCTTGGAAGTGAATCTTCAATGATTATTGATAGAGCAAGAGGTTTTGAACTCAACTCAAAAACCTTCACAAAGTTTATGTTTAGCTACATCTTTTTCTATTCCTTATTTCCTGTTGTGATTGATAGAAATTGCTTCCTACCAAAGGAAAATGTTTTCATGTATACTCAAAACCCCAACTGAAGTTGCCCTTAATTGAATCCTCTATGTGTTTTCTCCTTCCTCAGATCTTTACTCTTCCTCTAGCACTGCACTGCCCCTCACCAATGAAACGGGGTTTCCTCTCTGACATACCACTCCCAGTCTCATGGGCCTCTCCTTCCATGAAATCTCCATGATGGAATTGTGCACATTTCTGTTCTTCATCTTCTTACCAGCAATCCATCTTCAAATCTTTCCATCTGATTTCTATCTCCAACCCTTTACCTCTTCTTGCAAATGTAGCCAATGATTTGTATGCTTTCAACTCCTACGAATATTTCTCAAAAGTCTTTTTGAGGTACTAGTCCTTTTTACACCTCATTCTTGGCTTTCTTGCTACTTTTTGGTTGCTTCTTCACAGGTCCCTTGGTCAACATGATCATCTCCACCAGGAATGTTTGTAGTGAGCTCATTTCCAGGTTTTCACTCTCTTCCCATGGCACTCATTCTCATTTACCTTAAGCAATTCATCAGTGTTCTTGTAAACAAAAATCATGTGTTAATTACTCCTGGGGACTATTTCTCCAGGCTTGTAAGCTTGAAGGTATGAGCCTAGGCAATAAGCGTCAACTCTAAAGAAAAACGACAGATGGAGAAGCATTATGAAGGATGAGTCAGCCTGATTTCATTTGTCATTACTTCAAAGCAAAGATGAAGTTTGGAGAAACTAGCTACATTTTAGTCGCAAGCTTTAAAAAAAACTCCTTAACTAATGAATATTCATCTGAATAAAAAGTTCCCACCTCCTCCATTGCATCATACATCCTTTGTAAAATGCCATAGTTTATCCTATAAATGTTCCCAGTGCAGTGTATGAACAAGGGACACCTTAGAATAGCTATAAATATCGTATGGGTAAATCATTGCAGTGTTCAATGTGCCTGGGATGCCCCGTGAGTCATTGTTTTACTTGGAAATGTTCTACCTCAGTCTTCCCTCCTGGTAAATCTCACAGCTACTTCCCAGTGTACATGGGTAACACTGGAAAAGCTTGGGTTATGAAACTGCCTCTGAGGATGCTGCCTTTTACACTCACTGCCTGACCGCAGAGCTTTACACTATCACCGTCTTGGTTCGGTCAGTACTGCTGATAGCCAGTTGATAGGACTTACACATTACTGACCACCAAGTTTAAACGGATTTTGACTGAAAAATAAATAACGATCTTGCTCCAATATTTGGACTATGCTGATGAAAATGATGTGAAGATTGTAGGAATATTTTCAACAAATGGTAATTTCCTTAATTCTATGGCCTTTTCAACTGGCATTGCAACATTTTTTTTTTCCCTCTAAAATTACTTCTTTGTGTCTGAGTAAGGTGACTTTTGTGTAAGATGGTGTGACAACTGTCCTAAAGATCAGAAGTATTCCTTCATTGTTGGAATTTCTGTATCTTTTTTGTTGTGTTTATGCTAATATTTCTTGAATTAAAATAGGTAGATTACTCTGATTCTGACCATTATCATATCTTTATATAACTTTTTAATTATTTTATGAACAACAATTGCAATTCATCAGTTTCTGTTTTGTGCTTCATATTTTCTGTGTTACCCAATTTTTCATAGAAATAGAACTTGATCTCAGAACATATGTAGTCATTGGGAATATTTACACACTGACATACTGGTGTCTCTATGGGACCAACTCTTCACTCACGTTTAGTCACACTTTTTATCATTACTACAGAGATATCAGTTTCGTTTCTCCTTTGGAAGTCTTATTGAGATAGACCATCAATATTCCAGTGTCATACCTAAAGATGTCTTTCATTGGATCCCTAACTTTTTCTAGTGTTAAAATCACAGCTACAAAGAAATGTTTCCTTACTAGGCATATCTTTCTTTCAATAGTAGCACTATTCACAGCGTATGTTCTGATTACAAGCCTTTTAAATTCATAATTGCTAAATCATACTAAATTCACATGACAAACATGACAAAATTGTGACTCAGTGTGGATAAATAATTTTCCAAAAATCACTAAGAAATGTCATTGAAAAAACAGGCACCAAATCCTGAGTGACTTTGAAAATCATGGTCTTCCCATTACTTCCAGTTCCTTCCTCTACACTCAGAACCTGCTCTTACCATGCACAACTAGCGTTAGTTGATTGCAAAACTTCAGGATAAGAGTGAGAAAATTTTGGGCAACATTTTTTATTCTGTTTTTAAGTGTTCTTGACTTTATTGTCCCAGCTTTCTATGTACATGTTTGTTTTCTTTTATTGAAGAAACTCTGTGTGCTTATTTGATGAAATATGTACTTTCTTAACATAATGACTGTGAGCCAAATCTCAAATGTGGTTCATACAACAAATGTTTTAATCATTGTGTTAGCATAAAAATCATTCTTCTGTCAAATAGGTTCCTCCATAATTCGTGGTGTGTTGTTTGTATTTTTTTATTTTCAGATATGACAAGAGTAAACATCTGAGGACAAAATGTCTTTTCGAATGAATGAATGGCAAAGTCAAGGCATATTTCATTATATTCTTTAATTCCCTTCAGATATCAAGACTCTAGAAAATACCGTTGCTTTATTCTGAGATTCCTTCCTTTTATTAGACTGCCTGGAATTTTGCTGTAACCCAAGTTTCAAAACTGCCAGTACTTCCTCTCTCTATAAAACTCCCTTTTGCTCTAGAAACATGGAAGACTCATCATGAGTCAGTGCACCTACTACCACATCTGGATTCCAAATGTCATTCTCCAGCTCAAGTTCCTTAGAGAAACTCTGGACTCTATGGCTAGAGCAGAGGACTGTCTATTCCATGCCAGAAAGTCAGAATATGTTCCAAGCTACACTGAAGGAAAATACAGGAAATACTTTTCTTTTGTCCTCACCTAAATGATTGGGAAAGCTCAAATATCCAAATAACAATAGAATGACAGATTAATGACCAATTTAACAAAATAAGAATTGTTAGCCTATACAATGGAATAATTCAGCTAGTATAAGACTAACGAGAAGAAAAAGCACTTTCTTAAAGACAGTATGTCAACTAATAAATGTGAACCTAGTAATGGAGTTAGAAAATCACTATTTTAAAATATTATAAAAATTAAGTTGTATAAGAATAGTCAAATATGTCATGACTAAGGGAAAACTTCTACAATATTTACAATTGTACCATGTTACTTCTCAATTGCATAAAGAAGATATAGTGATCTAAGAAACTAAGTTAAATAAAAGATCAGAATTAAAAGTCCCAATAAGAGGCAAACGAATGCTACAATGAATGCGGTTATGGTACACTGAGAAGACTAAAATATCAATTATACACTTTTCTACATGAAAAGAAAGAAAAGAAGAAAAGGAAGAAAGGAAGATCAAATGGAGACATATTTACAAAGAACTTTGAAAGTACTATTGTCTGATTTTAAATTTTCTTTCAAAGATAACTGATTGGTTAAATAATACTTTAATTAAAGTAAAATTATAAAAATTCTGTATTTTCTCAAACCATGCTTTATAGAGGTTGTGCTAGGGTTAGGTCAGGATTGACTGAGAAAGTAGAATAAAGAAAGTATTTGATCTGAATTTTCGTCATTGAAACATGTTCTGAGAGCTGTGAAGCATTTTAAAGTTTACCTGTAGGGCAGCCTGAGTGAGAAACCCAACTGAAAATTGATATTCTCTTCTAGTAGTTTTCTGGATTTAATTAGTACCAAATGCATTCTAATGGAAGACCCTTTGAAGCAACACACTCTTAGGTATAATCAAAATCTAAGCATACATAGGAGACATTCTTTTGGCTTTGGGTAACCCTTACTGTCTGCCACACCACACCATGTCTGGCCTAGTATCACACCACACCATGTCTGGCCTATTTATCCTGTCTCACTCAGAGCACTTTCTGGAATAAGAAGAGTGACTAGATCAGATTTTAACTGGTTAAAAGATAGTCTTTATTTTAAATCCGTGAGAGTATAAACCTCATTGGGTACTTTCTGTGTAAGAATTAGGCATTTTTACCTGAATACCTTAGTCTTTGTGAATAAAGTTGATATCACCATTTCCAATATAGGTTAATAAAAAGGGTAAACAACATTGTAAAAAGGCTGCATGGATGTTAGAGTACTTAAAAGTCTGGCTCAGTGTATAGTGTTTGTGATGACAAAATTGCTCAGCTACCAACTTTCTCCCATTGTTTTTGCAAATTATCTTTTCTATATTCATGGATAACTTCATATGTTAATGACCTTTTCTCCTTTTAAATAAAGTAGAAGAAACAAAATGAAATTGTATTGAATAGTGGACTTAGTGTTCAAAGATCCATATTTTAAATCTCATTTGGCCACATACTAAATATGTAACAAAGCCAAAGCTTTGATTGTATCTCAATATACTAATTTATAAATGAAGAAACTAATATTTAATTCACACAATGAATGTAAGAATGGAATAAGATACACATCAAATATTTTTTTGGCCATGACAGTAGTAATTCAACAATATTCTTATTTTAGGAAATTTAACAAGAGGAAAATCTAGACTGTCAAAATAAAAATGATAACTAATTTTGTTGATATCAGTGCTTGAACTGATGGTCTAATGCTTGCTTGATGTGCTTGCTCAGCTTGCTTGCCTGGTGCTCTGCCAGTTGAACTACACTTCCAGCCCAGCTTTTTGCTAGCAATTTTGGAGATGGAAACACACTTTCTTTTCCTGAAAAGATGGCCTCAGACCTTGATCCTTCAAGTCCCAGCCTTCTGTGTAACTAGGATTACAGTCAATAACACTCAAATTAAAATTAATTTACTTTTAAGTAATAATTTCAAATGAATTATTTTACTTTTAAGTAAAAATTTCAAACTTAATAGAAGCTACTGTTAAAGCAAAAATAGTATTACTGGATTTTTGACATGTTTAGTTAATGAACATAAGCATCTATTTGAAGAAATGTTATCCATTCACATCTTATGTATTAGGAAACCACTGATGCTGTGTCAGTGGTCACAGGTACATAAGCAAACATGTGGAGAGAGCTGTGTATGCAGATGAAGAGGTTTTGCTGTGATGAGGGCTACTGTGTCTTCCACACTTCTAACCAGATCTGTTACTGTCGAATGACATGATGCGTGTCTCCATTATTTTCATATTCAATATCACCTCTCGTTATTACTCTTTATAAATTATTTCCCCATCAACTTTTGTACAATAAACATGTACTATCACCATATCTTGCTGCAGTTACTATCATCTTTATGAAATAAAATGTTATATTACCTACTGTGAAATATTGGTATTTTGTTTAGAAAAGAACCTATATTTTAATAATGAAAAGTGTTTTTAAACTATTATGTACAGGATCTAAAGGTAAATATTCTAAGGGTCTGCATGAAATAGGTTAACAGGCTCAAGAATATATCATGCTATTTTTCTGGCTTGATAGATACATAATTCTTTAAGAAAACAGTCATTAAATATGAGATTTACTTTATAAAAGCAAGCTGTTTATAGGGGACTTATATGCCCTTTAAATGGTTCCATTTTTTCTGTATTTTTGAGATGGAATATCAAATAGTACTATGCAAGTCATATACTTTTTTTCTTGTCACTGATGTTTTCTAGGATTTTGTCTCCACTGACTTTATTCTTTTCTTCAGAAAGAATTTTCTAACTTCTTGAGAGTCAAAAAATAAATATGGTGTCTCTAGTTCATTGATTTCAGGATAAAATTTACACCATTGAAGTGGCATTCATTCTCTTCAACAAACTTTCTTGGACTTGCCTGTGTCTTTCCAGCTCTGTATAAATCCTCAGCAGGCCATAAATTTGTATTGTAAAATTAATTTTTGTTCTGTAAAAAGTAACAGTATGGGGAATGATAAGAAAGGGTATGGTAAGGGAGTGAATGTGATAAAAAAAAGTCTATGTATGTATGAAAATACCATAGTAAATCCTATAATTTGACCATTAATACACAATAAAAAGTGACAAGGTAGTTAATAGTGGAAGTATACCTTGTGGCATATAATCCATAGGTTTAGTCAAATACATAGTCATATTTGCACCAACACATATGATACTAAAATATTCTGTTTCTTGTACTATTATTCAGTGTGGTTGATTTGATTCTTTCAAACCCTAACCATACTTCTTTCAACAACTGTTATATTTACCAATCTTACAGGTTTTGTCTTCTGTGAATGTGATGGAATAGGAATTATATTATATGTTTTCTTTTTTGGGGGGAGGGGTCCAGTCGTGGAGCCTGAACTCTAGGCCTGGGCGCTGTCCCTCAGCTCTTCAGCTCAAGGCTAGCGCTTGAGCCACACTTGAGCCATAGCGCCACTTCCGGCTTTTTTTCTTTTTGCTTATGTGGTGCTGAGGAATCGAACCCAGGGCCTCAGGCATGCAAGGCAAGCGCTCTACCACTGAGCCACCTTCCCAGCCCCCTGTATGTCTTCTTTGACATATGGATCCTTTTCTGTTGCAAAATGCATTTGAGAACCACCTATTTGTAAATCTCAGTTGTTTGTTTACTTTCATTACTAAGTAGTAGTTTATTGCATGGATAATGGACAGTTTATCCATTTATAAGATTAAGGAGTATATCAGATTATTTCTAGTTTTATTCTTTTGGTATTTTTTTTTTCTTTCTTGTGGTACTGGGGTTTGAACTCGGCCTCGTGTTTATTAGGCAGACACTACCACTGAGAAATACCTGTAGCCCTTTTTGTACTGGTTATTTTTGAGATAGGTTTCACTTCCTGCTCAAGTACAGGCCAAGATTGTGATCCACAAGTTTCAGTCTTTGTGTCATAGCTGGGGTGGCAAGTATACTCCACAATACACTGCTTCTCCTTTGAGAGGGTATCTCATGTGCTTTCCTGCTCAGGTCTGGCCTAGAAGTAAAATTTTCACAATCTCAGCCTGCCATGTAGCTGTCATGATAGGTGTGAACTACCATGTCCAGCTATTGGTTAAGATGGGAACTCATGAACTATTCTCTGAAGGCTGGCCTTGAACTACTATCCTTCTGTCTCTACTTTCTGAATACCTGAATTACAGATGTGTTCCTCTGTGCTTTGCCATGCCCTCCATATACTTTTGACTCACATTCTCTCTTTTTTTTTTTTTGCAATCTCCATAAAAAATTTATTTGTATTTTCAGGTGGCTAAAATATTGAAAACATTATTCATGTATTTATTGGCCAGCCATTTATATTTCTTTTAAAAATGTCTCTTTAGTTTATTTTTTTATTTGTTGATTGGATTGTTTGCTCTCTTGGTGACTAATATTTGAGTTATTTATATTCTGTGCACATTAAACCCTTTTTGGAAGAATATATAACATATCTTTATCCATTCTGTAGGCTGCTTCTTAATTCAATGTTTGTTTTGTGGTTTTGCTGAGCAGAAACTTTTAATTTGATGTTATCCCATTTATCAATTCATTCTAGTAATCTCTAAACTATTGAGCCCTGTTCAGAAAGTCACCATCTATGCTCAGACTTCTTTCCTTCATGTTTTCCTCCAATTGTTTGAAGTTCCAGGTCTTACATTAAGATCTTTGACCCATTTTTGAATTGATTTTTGTACAGGGCAAAAGATAGGGACCTAATTTCAGTCTTTTATGTGTGGCTATCTAATTTTTCCAGCACCACTTATGAAAGAAGTTTGCTGTTGTTTATAACCAGTGTATTTTGGCCTTTTTGTTAAAAATGAGATACCTGTAATTGTCTGGGCTTACCTCTGGGTTTCTCCATGAGTCCTTTGGTTTATATTTCTGTTTCTTGTGCCATTACTGTGTTGTTGTTTTTTTGCAATAGCTCTGAGTTTAAAGTTGGGCAGTACCAGTAAGGCCCTTTTTGCTCAAGATTGCTTTAATTCAAGATCTGTTTTATACCCATATATATTTTAAGGCTAATTTTTCTGTTTCTCTGAAAAATATTTAAATTTTCACAGAAAAATCTGTAGAGTTTTTTTTAACATAATATTGCCATATTAGCACTATCAGTTCTGTTCAGTGATGCCCAGGAGTAAATTTTTCCATACTGTTGTGTCTTCAGTTTCATTCTTCAGCCCCAGCATAAATAGCTTCCTGGGTCTACTTTGATTCTCAAGGCAGTTTGTTATTAGCCAGGGGAAAAGGTGAGACCTTTGGAAGGAAGGATAAATAGACAGACAGACAAATATAGATAGATAGATAGATAGATAGATAGATAGATAGATAGATAGATAGATAGATAGATAGATAGATAGATAGATCTATCGATAGAACAATAGATATAAAAATTCAAGGACTTCCACTTTCTCTGGCACCAGGAAGCAAGCTAAGAAGTTCAGGTGGCCCCTTCTGTAGCATCTGCTTGCTGCCTTGGGCATGGATTTCCTGTCTTAAACTCTATTCTTTGCAGAGTGCCAGTCGGTTTGGAGAGCTTGCCTGGGCTTTCCTTTCCTGTACTGTTTATGTTCCTACTTTGGGTGGGGGAGGGAATTCTATGCTCACCACTTGACTATGTTACCTGTTAGGGGTTTTGTTTGTTTTTCATTTCTTTAGGGTCCACTGTTTACTTGCACCTTCATAGCCTTTGTACCTCCCTCCTCTCCCTAGAGCCATACACCTGACCTTCTGATTCATATGGTAAACACTGGAAAGTGTTGATTGTCTGTATTTTGCCATTTTTCCTATGCTCATTTCTTCATTCTTAATGGTGTTTTATTGCTGTTTTGAAAGTTTATGTAATCTTAATACAACTCCCTTCTTAGATATATTATTTGCAAAGATTTCTTTCAGTATTTGTACTTTGAACTTTTTTTGGGGGGTGGGGGGTCTGGTCGTGGGGCCTGAACTCTGGGCCTGGGCGCTGTCCCTCAGCTTTTCAGCTCAAGGCTAGTGCTCTACCACTTGAGCCACAGCGCCGCTTCGGGCTTTTTTCTTTTTGCTTATGTGGTTCTGAGGAATCACACCCAGGGCCTCATGCATGCAAGGCAAGCGCTCTACACTGAGCCACCTTCCCAGCCCCTACTTTGAACTTACATTCCTCAATGGTGTCTTTATAAAGCAAAAGGGTGAAATGTATCATTGCATGTGATGATTTTAACTTTATGTATGCATTCTGTCACCTAAAAGGTATTTTCTTCTATTCATATTTTTTTTAGTTTTTCCTCATGAATAATTTTAGTGACTCATTAAAAACATCTCAGAATAATGCATAGTATGTTATTCTTTCCATCTACTGTCAGATTTTTTTTTAGTGAAAAATTTGAGGGATTTAATTATTCTGGTGAGGGTTATTTGTCTGTTGTTTTCCTGTCATTTAATATCTTTTTAGTTGGTACCAAAGTCCCTCATCCTCTATTTTCCCTACGGGATTATATGGAATTGGTATTACCTCTTTATTTACTCTTTGGTAGAATTCATAAATAAAGTCATCAGCCCCTGAAGCATTTTAATTATTTTTATTATTGTTTTTACACATAACTACAAATTAAATTTCTTAATTAGGTATAGCTTTAGTTTGATTGATTGATTGATTTTCTCAAAAAGTTGGTCCGCTTCCACAGTGGTTTGAATACTCATAGACAGAGAACATTTTTTTTGCCCTTAATGTTCTCAGTCATCAAAATGCTATTTGCATTCAATATTTTTTAAAAAAGGAGAAATCAATGAAAAAACAAACATCGGACTTTTAAATGCGGACAGGCTATTGTTTTTGATCTCGTTATGATCAACCTATGGCTTCTGGGCCATTGAGTCGGGCACAGGATCTGTTTGCAAACCCTGGCCATTGAGTGCCATCTGAGCGAGCAGCTTCAGTGTTACAAGGGATCATTTTTATTCATTATGGAGCTTTTATCCAGTTTTGTTCACCCCAAACATGGGAGGATATTTTAATGTGCTTGTATAGGAATAAACTTCTCTGCTCATCTTAAACAACAGTATTACCTTTCCTGGGCAGTGAGAGAGTTTTTGTTACTCTATCCTGTAGCAAGATTTCCCTGTTACCTCCAAGTGCATGCTGTGGTGCTTAAACTGATATTGTCAGTATTAACCTGTTATCTCCCTTCATAGTTTGAGATGTCTTTCATTATACCTGATAGGCTGTCAGATTTCCAACATAACTGAAAATGAAAAATAACTGCATGGATTGATGTAGCTGGAGAAAATACTAGTTTGTTTCTGATTTTTTATTTTTATAAAAAGCTATGTATATACTCTGAGATGAGTACTCTTCTACTTGATTTCTGAGAAAATGTGTTATCTTGAAAATTTTTCTTTCCAGGGATTTTTTTATTGTTATTTACAATCAAATTTTAATGAAAGACAGTATTACCTTCCTGGGTAAAGTTAATGATGTTTCTTCAAGAATTCCCATTGTAGAATAGTTCCTGACCCCATTGTCTACTGTCAGCTTGTCTTAATGCAACCATTGTAACCAAACAACAGCTTATTCTTTTCTGTGGGATGTAGCTATGTTGGTACATATATCTCTGTACATGTGTGTGTATGTGTATATATATACATGTATTCACACACATATATATAATACACATATATGTATATACATATATATGCATAACATTTGTTTATTCTGCTTTTCTATATTTTCTGAGGAAGTATGAACATTCACATAAACCCTTGTGAATGTCTCTTATTCCACACATTGGTTAAAGTTACATGGTTCCATGCATATTTCCTGCAATATCCTCACAGTCTCTCAGACCTATTGAAGGATGTACCATATAAATACCACTCAAATAGCTTAGCACTAGTATTATAGCAGAAATCATGAAGTCCACTTATACTACTCGCATTTGCATTTGGACCTCACTGATCATCAGTTCCTTCAAAGTATTCTCCAATCTCACAGATTAGGCTGAATTTCTTAATGTGAACATTATGTTTCATATGTTATGATTTACCTTGCCTATAATTTATGATTTACCTAGCCTATAAAATGTTCTCACAATGAAAATTTGGCAGGAAGTATTATCATAAGTAAGAGGTTCTTGAGATGAGTCATCATCCCCAAATTCCAAGACTAGGTTAGAATATTGTGGCTATTTCTGATTTATAATAAATATTTTAAATGATCATGTCTTTCATTTCTGTCATGCCTATTTATTCACTTTTTGTCTAACTTTGACAACAACGTGGTAAGGTACCATACCTGCCTTAACGCAAGTATACAGGGAATTTCTCTAAGAACTACAAGCCCACCAAAATTGATAGTACTTAGTTCAATTCCTTCCATCTCAAGAACTAGAGATTTTTCAAATAGCAAATAGTAATCCCAATACTCTATTGCTGAAGCAAGAAGAAAGCTATATTACTTTTAACTTAAAATATGACATACTTTCAAGCAGAGGCTTATCCTAGCTTGTGGTTTCTTAAGCGCTGGATGTTTCTTGGCATGGTCCTCTTTTTACCTTCGCCATTCAGAGGGCAGCAGCAGGTCTGTGAAATGCTCTCTAGAACATGATAACAAAGACTCAAGTGCATGGCAGTCAGGTGATTTATAGAGCACTAATCCCTAGTGCTGGTGTTGTCTATTGTTATGGTGGATGTTTTGCTATGGGTCACATTTATAATTTCTGCTGAGCTGGGTGAGGACGGGGGCTGCCGTTCCAGCATCACCTGTGGGCACTGACTATGGTGTCATTTTTTTAAACCCACAAACAGGTAGAAAAATCCTAATGTATCCTATAACTCTCATTCTAATTTCTAAAGTGCAGAAGGAAGGGTGATGTGATGGATTTAGTCGCCGACTATACTTAAAATGCCAGGAAAGGTCTGAGATTAGTTTTTTCTATCACAATAAGAGTTGCTGTCTCAAGAGAGCAGAGGATCTAGTGGAGTAATATAGGAAGAATAAACCCTTACACAGGCACATGTGCGTGCACACACACCACACACACACACACACACACACACACACACACACACACATACACACATTCTTTACTTAGACATTCTGTTAGATTTAAGGACTACATCCTCCGTAACATAGCCTAGTCTTATTGGAGCAGCCTCAGGGTGCTTGTGTCAACAAAGAATTTAAAGTAGCAAATACCTTGTCAATGTGTATAAGAGCATGTACATGTATAATAGGCATTTAAAGTAGGTCTTAGGAACCCTCAATAACATTTAATTCTTCAGTGCCACCCACTAATAAATGTGGAAGCATGGACTGAATTCCAGATATTTCTGACCCCAAAGTTTGTGCTTAGAGTTTCCTTCATTCCACCTATTTTCTACATAGAGTTGGTTGATCTTCCTTGGGAAATTAGTTGTTTACACAGTTTTGAAGGTGAATACCTTGAGCTATGTCCTGGCTCTCACTTTTACTAATTCATGAATTTTATTTTCCTAGTGTATCCAGAATTAATTGGATTCAGGAAATGGAAAAGGGCAATTAAACTCTCCACATATCAACATAGAAATATGAATGTCAATTTATTAATATATAATAATTAATATGAGTGAAAAGTGCACCAAATTTATGCCAATTGACCAATTCACTTCACCTGTGTATGGAATATTATCAAAGAAGCCAATTTGAATAAGTTGCTTAGAAGCAATTGAGTTTGAGATTGCGAAGGCAATTAATTCATTTGAAGAACTATGAACTTATTTGATAGAAGGATCAGAGGTTTGAGTCTCTGTGACAATGGATGCATACTACTAAAGGGAAAGGAAATTGTTTTCTTTTGATTTAGGTTCTTTTACAATCAAAATGCTCCGATTATGTATATGCTGAGGAATCTCAGCATAGGAGGAAGGGAAGAGCTTTAAACTTAATTATTGCACTTAGAGGTAAATTATTGGATTCTGGAAAAATTGTCCAGGCTAGTCAGACCTTAAGGAGGGACAAGTGAAACATAGAGGGGAAAAGGTTACAATAGGCAGTGGCAAGGAATGCAGAAGGCACTGGGCTGAGCACAGTAAGGCCTCTGATGAAAGATGCAAGGAGTTTGTTCTATTGCTGGAGGACCAGGAAATAGGCTCTCTGCCTGTGGCAGTTACATAGTAATAAGAAATGACTCATGCAAATGAATTAGACAGCAGTGAGTGATAAATCTGTAATTGGTCTAGCAGGGCTCTCTTCAAGGATAAAGTCCAGGCAGGCCAGAGGGATATATTTGCATTGCAAACCAATAATCCAAGCCAAGGAAGGGTTAGTAGGATTCTATATCCTTGGGAGCTGAAGAGGGAGAGATGTGTGTGACACTGTTGACCTACTTATTTTCTCTATGCTGCCCATTCCATCACTTCCTTTCTACTTTCCCTCTTTGGAGGGTGGGGTGGGGTGGCAGGAGATCACACTGGGGATTGAAATGTGTTTCACTCATATACTAGGTAAGCACTCTACCACTGCCTATCACTGAGCTACATCTTTGTCTCCTAGCCCACTCTTCTTTTTGAGGGGGAGTCTTGAACAGGACCTGAGTGCTGTCCCCAGTCTCACAGACTTTTCTGCCTGAGTGAGCTTCAAAATGTGACCCTTAGATCTCAGCCTCCGGAGAAGCTAGGATTATAGTTGTGGACCACAGATACCTGGCTCCCTATCCCACTGTTAATGATGGAACATGAGATTCAAGTGGTACTAACAGCCCTTTCATTTACTATTGGAGATGGAAAGAATAAGCCAAGGGCAACAACTGAGAAGTAAAGGCTTACTTCCCTGTGTAGAGCAGCCAAGATATTCGCTTTCCTGGAGTGGCCTCCTTTGACTTACCATTTCCTGGAAGGTTGCATAGGAGAAGCTTACCAAATGTCAGCAAATGATAGTGATACAACATGTGGAATGGTTAAATACAGATTATAGAGAGAAAATGATATTTCCAGCAGCAAATGTAACCATACCCATGATTTATAAGTTTGTTTAGATTAGTCTCCTGGTGTGATTCTCAACCTTTTCAGATACAGTTGCTCTTTTTCCTCTACAGAAATTTTATTTCATGTTATCTTCATTAATCCTGTTACAGAATTTATAGGTGGCATAACCTAATTATACATTAGACTCACATAGTGCTCTACCTCTATTTCTCTAACTACAATATGAAGAATAAATCAAAGTAATTTGTGGTAGCAAATTTGTATTTGCAAGATGTAGATTCTCAAGCGTCTCTATATTGAGAAAAGAATTTTACCAGTCACCTGTTTTCCCCTAAATGTAGCCTCACTCTGAGTGTGATTGCTGGGAATGGAGTAGAATGTAAATGTTTGACATTGCAACTCGCCTTCTTGAGTGGTGTTACGTGGGTGTCGTGGTTGTATGAAATGGCAACTCAATCCTGCTAAAGGTTCAGAAGTAAAAGTTTTCTACTATTTACAGAGTTGTTGCTTTCATAGGGCAGCCAATGTTTATTAAGACTATGTAAATGTGTTTATTTTTAAGTCACTTTTCTCCAAGAATTTCTGCAGAATATCAAATGACCTGTTGAAGGAAAAGCAATTTTTCAACTGGCCAGGACTTCAAATGCATTTCAATATTTCTCATCTTTGTCAATTCAATTTCAGAAGTGACCCCAACCATCAATATAACCCATTTCCACACTTTCCAAGCACCAGACGTCACTAAAGGAGCCATGAAGAACAGATCCTCTATTATTTGTAGATCTATTGGTTGGAGTAACTTACCACAGAACTTTTCAGAAATGGAATCATTCTAGTACTTTCAGCAAACTAGAATGCTCTATGGCTTTATAAAACTCACCCATCTTTTTTTCTTAAACATAAACTTATATGTGGCTACTGTTGCAGGTAAAGGTATAGTTAATTTGAGAAACAGCTAGAATGCAGTCAGGAATTGGAAGTTATTTATTTCAAATTTTTTGAGGAAAATGAAAGTAAAACCAATTCATTTTCCTCAAAAAAATTGAGATGACTGTGTGGTGGGGAACGTGGATGCTCCAAGTGAGCAGTGGAGTGGGGGTCCTGTGGAGCCTATCCCATGGCTGCTATGAACCTCTGGTGGTGCCAGAAGCATGGGTTCCAGAGCCTGTGGCCTCGGCATGACTTCAGAAGCTGATGCTGCTAGCTGTGACTAACCCCTGTGGGAAGACACGGATTTGATTGCCTGCTGCATTGCTCTGTCTGTCTCTACTTTGCTGCACACTTTATGTTTGAAGTTAATTCTGTTCCTTTATTTTTTGTGGTTCTTTCCTTTACCCTTAGCACTCGGCTAAGGGTGATGGAAATCACTTAAAATTGTGTTGTCAAACTAGAAGTTTTAAGTGGGAGAAAAACCAAGGGAGGGGGTAACAGTATTAGATTGGACAAGAAATGTACTCATTACCTCACCTGTGTAACTGTGACCCCTCTGTGCACCACCTTGATCATAAAAAAAGAAGTCTTAGGCTGAACCTAGACAAAAAATGGAAAATACTTTTGGCCCTGTGTGTCTGGTGGGGGGAGGTCCTAGTTTCCCTTGTCATCCGTCTCTTTCTGTTTCAGGACAGGGCCTACCCTGGGTCTACCCATCCCTGGCTTCTGTCTCTCAGTTCCTTTAGCTTGCACTGGTTGTTAGGTTTTACTTACTCCCCTCCCACAGCCAGATTCTTGCCAACCATCCACCATATACAATATTGCAGATACAAGCTGTTCTCAGAAAATCCACTCAAAATAGACGAGGAGCAGCTGCTCCTGTGATATTTTCAAAAGGAAGAAATTTGTATTTGGCTTTACAGGCTAAGGGTCTGTTGGTTTTGCATAGAAAGAGGCAAATGAAGCCCTTCATTCCAGCTGAAATGCCCTGCCCCTCATTCTCAAGCTCCAATTGCAATGTAAGGATAAGTGGGCAGCGAAATGGAAAGATGGTTCTGGAGAAAGTATGCATCATTTGCTTAAGGACTGTTCATTTGCTTCTCATATTTTTGCAACTGATATTTACAAGTCAGTTCACAAGAGCTAATTTGTGGGTACAAATTAGGGGGGGAAGGCCAGTCGAATCCACTTAGCATTTTTTTGACTCATTTGTCACTCACCTAACATAACACTGGTAGGAATGCTTTAATAATGTGGAGGAAACATATCATTAGCATGTGGCATGCTTCTTTGCCTCTTGAAATGTAAAGGCTTTAAGAAATTTTGGGAGTGGGGCTAAATATTCTTAAACTTTCTAATCTGCTATTAAAAATCTCTTCTTTCCCTTCCCCACCACCCCTTGTACTTCCCCAGGAAGCATGTGGCTGTCAGGGTTGGAGTAGAACAATTACATGTCAGGGATGCAATTAGTCTAAGATTAGAGCATTAAGGACTCAAATTCATGACATCTGAGACCAGGCAGCTACGAACTAGTAATTACAGAAACACTTTCCGCTTACTATTTCCTGGAAAAATATATTTATGTATTTCCTGTAGATAATGTTTATGTACTGTACAATTAAGTTTCAGTTGTGTACTTGAAACCACATCATGATTCAGGAAGAGCCGAAATGCTTTTCAAAGGGAGTACTCTGATGTTAGCAACAAGAAAGTGTGTGTTGCTAACGTTGCCCACTGTCCTTAAAATAAATTTTATGCTGCAAATCAAGCTGGGCTACAAATAATCACACTCCTTGTCACATGCTGCCGGATCACACCAAGCATTATAAATTATTAGAGATTTCACATGGACATCATGTAATACCACAGGAGTTCCATTATGATTTACCGTTAATTAACATCCACTGCCTATATTTCAAAGTGTTATTGCTCTTTCACACCACAGGCTGTTATGTAAACCATAAACGCCATCAATATTCCTGCATTTATCTGAGCTCCAACTGATTAAAATGTGATTTGTCCCATAATACCTTCTAACTTGATATGTGACTCAGATTGCTGACCTGACATTACTTCTATCTCAGGTTGTCACGCAGTCAATTATACTGAGTAACTGCAGGGCCTTTGAGCACAGAAGAGAACCAGTATTAGAGGGAAAACATTTCTCCCGTAATTTAAAGAGAGAAAAGAAAGACTAAAATGAAGAGTGAGGGGGCCTATTCTGTGCCAATGAAAACAGCTTGTAAAGGTTGTGAGTTTTCAGGGACAGATCGTAATTCAGCCTGCTTCTTACAATTCAGATGAGTAGATCTTCTCAATTTATAGATAAATTCTACTAGCTTGGCTACTTTCCTCCAGTGTTTGCTCCCTCCTCTCTGTTCCTTTTTCTTGGATTAACATAGACCTATATGCATACGCATGTATAACATATGTAATATTCCATAGTACATATGTATATATTATAAAACACACAATACACATGTATATTATGAAATATTTGTCTACATAATTATGCATACATACATGTATATGCATGTTATTATACAATATAACATATTAAAGTATACAGGTATCTCTTATATACACACATATATAATATGCATATATGAGTTTATTATTAAATAGTATATGTGTTCTGTATATATAACGTGAAAATTGGATGAATAATACCTGTATTTATTAATGTGCCAAAGAGAATCTTACAATGTGAGGCAAAGGATTATGGACTAAGTCCCAATTCCATCACTGTATTAAATGTTAGTATTGAAAAACAAAGCAGAAATTCAAAATCTTATCAAAATGAACAGTTAATGTATAACAAATAGCTTTCTGATAGCAAAAGTATATGTGATTTAGTAGAAATCCATAGAGATAACCCCATCTGATATTTTAGCCAGAAAACAGGACCAAGGTTAGGAGATTTCCTATCAGCAAAGTCATTCCACAATATAGGGAGTTACAAAATCTGGACAGTAATTCTCATGTTTTAGAGTTAGGTAGCAAATGTTCTTCTTATTACACTTTCTGTACTTTGCTAACCTGAAAACAATGCAATTTCAAGATAGATGAACTCTTCTACCAGTTAGCATAAAACATTTTTTCTTTAAGCAAAATCTAATGAAGAAACTATGGAGAAATAAAGCCTTGTATAGTAGATAGGTCACAGAACTAGGAAAGTGGAAGAGGAAACTTAATGTTTGATTTGGAGTAAAACATATTGACCAAGACTTTGAACTTTGTAAATAAGTTTCAAGAACTTTTTTTTTTGGGGGGGGGGGTCCGGTCGTGGGGCCTGAACTCTAGGCCCTGGGTGCTGTCCCTCAGCTCTTCAGCTCAAGGCTAGCGCTCTACCACTTGAGCCACAGCGCCACTTCTGGCTTTTTTGCTTTTTGCTTATGTGGTGCTGGGGAATCGAACTCAGGGCCTCATGTATGCAAGGCAAGCGCTCTACCACTGAGCCACCTTCCCAAGCCCTTTTTTCTTTTTTTTTTTAAAAATGAGCTTTTAAAAAAAATTGTGGAAATACCATACAGAGGGGTTACAATTACATGGGCAAGGTAATGAGTACATTTTTTATCAAGCATTGGTGCCTCCTCCTTTGTTTCCCCTTGTTGGGTCTTCGTCCGTCTTTGGATGGACGGGTCCGAGGAGAGGTAAGTGCGAAGTCAAGTGCAGCCGCTAGCCCATTCCCCAGCCTCCCTTAGCCCAGGAGACAATCAGAGGTAGCGGGGAGTCAAGTCAAGCAGGAACTCGTTTATTAACAGGGAGCATCCCCTTTTTAAAGCAAAAGACTGCGTGGGAGGAGAGGAAATGGGATCAACCAATCACTGAAAGGCCATACCTTATCATGCACCCAAGCTTCCATGAGATGTTTACACACTGAACCTAAACAAATCCAGCTCTGCCCACTCAACTCCTCTCAGGGCCATCTTTGCTACCTGTGTTCCCCACAGATTTCCCCCACATCCCCTTACCAATCTTTCCATCTCCCCACCCCCACCCCAGGCCAAAGTTGTAAAGTTCATTTTTTGACATAACTCAAGTACTTTTCTTATGGAAGAATGGTATGGTTTGCATGTGTCCCTCAAAGTCTATGTATGTTAGAAACTTGATCCCTGCTACTGAAATAGTACCCCCATGAAAGACAAGTCTGGCTACCTTTTGGAGCTTTCTGTCTTATTCTGTAGATATTCACGATAGAATAATATAGTGAAAAAGTTATTCTAGATACTGTTACTGGAATTTGGACTTCTCGGCTTGCAGAATTTGAGATAATTTCCCAACCTCATGTCTGTTATAGCAGCTCAAATCAGACAAAAACACAATATAAGCAGTATGTGGTTTGAAAATGAACTTTTTCACTTGTCTGTCAGATGAAGCCTTCTCCCTCAGCGAGAAAACCGTTTGCAAAGCACTATGGGATGCTTTGTTGTTAAAATGTCAAAATGTTAAATGTTCAGTGATCAAACATTTAGAAGGTGTAGAGTAAGAAAGCAATGAATGTATGATGTTCTCTGGATGTTTGTTGAGTAATCAAGTGGTTGCCCTGATCAGGCAGTAGAGGTTAATGAAAAGTAGAGAAGCAAAGGGTAATCAAACGTGAGAACTCTCTGAGTCTACTCTTCTGAGCCGGGATGAAGCAAAGGTCCCAAGGAAAGGGACAGTGTTTGGCAGTCTGGTTACAGATCCCTTGTTGAGCTTTTGTAAGATGAAATTCAAAGTAGAGAATAATTTTTATTCTCAGGGTATTAAGAAATCCCCAACCACCTGAGACCAGCCAGCAGGAGCTTGGCAGTTGTCAATGCCTTTGTGTAATTAGGAAAAATCCCAAGCAAGACTTGCATTGGGGCCTGATTGGGTGAATGGAATCCTAAACTCAGAAATTTAGCAAGACTGGTAAATCACCCTGGGAGCAATTCTAAAAATAGAACTAGTGTGGGTCTAGGCATGGATGAGAGTTTTCTGCAGCTAGTAGAAAGGAGAGTTTGTGTGACTCAGAAGCCCATGGTATTCATACTTTTACAATACTCTTGCCTCCAGCTTTGAACCTCTCATATACATTTCAAAAGGAAGTTTATTTTTATTCAAAAGGAATGTTTAGTTTTGTCCTGGTTTTACTTTAAATGATATTTTGCTAGTTGTCATATCTAAGTGTATATACTGTGTGTACTGTGTGTATATTCTCTATACAAGTTAACTTCCTATGGGGAAAGGATTGGGCCATTATATTTATACGCTGCTCTCAGCGATGCCTCCTGGTGGCAAGTACATAGACTGATTTTCCAGATGAAATGTCCTCACTAGGTAAACTGCCCTATAAGTCAGGGTTAGTTCAGATGACAAATATCACAGTCATTATCTACTTTGTTTTCATACAAACAAACCAATATATCATTTAAATATCAGGCAAGGTTAGAGAAATTCATTTGAGCTGACTTTCAGACTCAGCTGATTGCACAACAAATTAATACTAATTCAACAAATATTTAGTATCTTTTTCATGTCAGTACTATAACTGTTCAGATACATATGTAATGTTACTTTTGTTTCCTTCAAAATTTAAACACCTGGAGCTGGGAAGGTGGCTCAGTGGTAGAGTGCTAGCCTTGCATGCACGAGGCCCTGGGTTCAATTCCTCAGCACCACATAAGCAGAAAAAAAAGCAGGAAGTAGTGTTGTGGCTCAAGTGGTAGAGTGCTAGCCTTGAGCTGAAGAGCTGAGGGACAGTGCCCAGGCCCAGAGTTCAGGCCCCATGACCAACAAAAAACAAAAACAAAACAAAAACACAAAACAAAAAAACCCCACCTAACTCAGGAATCATTTGGAATATATATATATATATAATTATATATATATATATATACACACATACATATTCAAAACATATGTATATGTATTCAAACACACACACACACACACACACACACACACACATACATATTTGCTTTCTGATGATACACTGAGACACTGACAGGAATTGGAGAACAGAGGGAAGATGGAAGGAATGGCCTGGAAGCCTCAACTAAATCTTTGTAGAAATGCTATTTTGTTCAGAACCTGACATCAGCTTGCTGAGTAGCTCCAATAGCTCTGTACTTTCAAGATTGATGGCTATCCTACATTCCTTCCATTCCAGATAATGGTGAGTCATTGGGCTAAGTGCCAGCTTTGAGTGGCACTTTGGAAAGGACATTTCTTACAGTTTTTTTTTCCTTCTTCCTAACAAGTCATATGAAGCTATCTTAAGATTAGAGCATTCCTAGTTAGGAAGGACATTGGACCATTTGGATGAGAAAATGTAATGGATAAATGACATTCTCTATAACGCATCTTCAATCTGTGTACCACATAGGCAGTTCATTTCCATACATTATTTCCCATTGTTGGGCTACAGAGAATAGTAACTGAGAGTGTATGTTATGTTACCATTGTGGTGTTTACTTCCTCAGAAGTTCCTTTCTTGGGAGGGCAGATACGACTTTTGGAGATGTCCATCTTCCCCACACTTAGAGAGCAAGTGCTTTATTTTTGAAGGAGTGCTAGTTATGCAGTAAGGAAAACCCTCTGGCTGCCCAGACAGACATAATCAATCTTGAGGGATTACTTCTAAGTCTCCTCTGTTACCTATAGATGCATGGCCCCTAACTTTTTGTGGTGGTTGTACTAGGTTATGAATTCAAGGTTTTTCACTAGCTAGACAGGTGCTCTTCCAACAGAGCTGTATCTCCAGCTCTGAAGGGGCTACACTAGGGGTGGTTGACAGTAAGGTAAACTGGGCCTTTCCCCTTTTTACACAATGGGCACATTGCTATTGCTGTGATGTTCTTCCAGTCCTTCTGGAACTCTGCTGGACATCCTTCCCCAAATGGTTTTGAGCTTCACTAGCCTAATGCCTATACTTCTTTCAGGCTTTCTGACTTCAGCACGAATATTTGGAACAAAGAACTAGCTGATTCCCAAGGCTTTGGATGCAGGACAGCTACCTAGGGATATATGGATGGAGGATTGTGATTGTGGTCTTCATTAGAAAATTCAAAATTCAGAAGACATTTGTTGTCACAGATGGCCTGGACAAACCTGGAGGACATTATGGGAAGTGAAATCAGCTCATCATAGAAGGTCAAATATCACATGATTCCATTTAAATGAGGTATCTACAGTAGCCAAACTCACAGAAGCAGAGAACAGAATAGTGATTGCCAAGACTGGGATGGGGGAACAAGGAATTGTTTAATGGCTAAGGCATCTCTCTTAGGGTAGATGAATATATTCTGGAGGTTTATTGTGCAGCACAGTTCTTGTAGTTAACCACATGGTACTATAATACATTTTGGAATTTGTTAGAGCCCGTATAGATGTTCTTATCACCAAAAAGTAACAGAAAACACAAAGCAGTGTCTGAAGAGTGGCTAGTATTACCTTGATTGTAGTGATGGCATCTCATATATATTTGTATATTCCAAATTCATCAAATTATGCACTTCAAATATATGCAGGTTTTGTCTCTAAATTCTATCTAAGTAAAGCTTTTAAAAATAAATGTGGTATATATATGTATATATATGTGTGTATATACATATATATGTGTATATATACATATATATATGTATGTATATATATACACAGACTCAAAGAAACATAGGTCCCATGGTTTCCCTTATCTGCAATAACTGGCATTTGTCTAGGACAAGCAGTAGAAGTCAAAAGCTATGTACATATGACCATATAACCTGATGCTAAGCAAAATACTCCCCAAGATAGGGACACAAGAGGTTTTATCTTTGTTGCTGTTCTTTTCAATGTATTTATATTGTACTATGTTTGTTTCTTTGTATGTTCTTCCCCCATGGTATAACCCCTGTTGTCACTGTATTTGATTCCGGTGTCCTGCATCTTGTATATACATTTTTCTAATTTGGGTAAGGGAAGGGAAATTTAAAAATGCTGAAATGAGGATACAGGATGACCCATTGAAACAATTAGATGTACAAGACAGTAGGTTTAAAATGAACTTCACAACTTTGCGGCGGGGGAGGGGTGGGAGGTGTTAGGGAGGTGGGGAGGAAAAGGATGGTGTAACAATGCTGGAAAGGAAATGGACTCATTACCTTGCTCATGTAACTGTAAGCCCTCTGTACAGTATCTTTACAATAAAAATATATATTAAAGTCATAAATAAATAACTATATAAATATTATTTTGCTAGACACCAGTGACTCAAGCCTGTAATCTTAACTACTCAGGAGGCTGAGATCTGAGGAGTGTGGTTTGAAACCAGCCCAGGAGGGAAAGTCCATGAGACTTTTATCTCCAATTGACCACCAGAAAACTGGAATTGGGGCTTTGGCTGAAGTGGTAGAGCACTGGCCTTGAGTACAAAAGCTCAGGGATATCGTCCAGGGCAAGAGTTCAAGACCCTCTCCCCAAACCCAAATATTTCTAAAGGGGCTTGTGAATGAATGAGTGAATGAATGAATTGATTATTTTTTGAATCATTACAGTGAGCTAGTCCTTATGGCAGATTCCAAGGAGACAGAATAAAATAAGACAATGACTTCAGTGGACAGTGTGTGACACACACATATCAGGGTTGTGATAAGTGCCCAAATAGACACTGACTAGAGAACATGGAGAGTGAGTTTAGCAGTCTGGGAAAATAAGGAAATCATGTTGAAGGAAGGAAGCCTGGAGGTAACATCTGATTATTCTAAATGATATTTATTTATTTGTTTGTTTATTTTAGTAGTGGAAATTGAACCCAGGGCTTCACATGTGCTAGGAAAGCACTCTATCACTTGAGCTATAAATAGCCCAGCCTTTTGTGTTGTCTGAAACAAGGTCTTGCCCTGGTCAAGTTTACACTTGCGCTTTCTGTTGCCTATACCCCCCACGTAACTGGGATTAGAGATGTGTATCACCATATCCAGCTGAACATCTGACCTTTTAATGAGGGAGTCACTAATTCCAACAGTATAACTGTTCTCACATTGTTTCTATCCTATGTTTCTTGCTTTGTTTTGTGAGCTAACATATTGGTGTGGTGTGGTTAAAGTCACTAAATTCTGCATAAGTTTATTAGTTTGAATAAGTATTAGTGCTTATAGTTTTTTTTTAATTAGTCGCTTCCACTTGTAGCGCTCACATTTTTATTTTTAATTTGGAAATTTTTATTTTTGTTGGTTGTGGAGCTTGAACTCAAGACCTAGGTACTGTCCTTGAGTTCTTTTGCTCAAGGTTGGCACTCTACCACTTTGAGCCATGTCTAGGTTGTTGAGTGGAGATAAGAGTCTTCTGAGGACTTTTCTGCCTGGGCTTACTTTGAACCATGATCCTCAGATTTAAACCTCTGGAGTACCTAGGATTACAGACGTGAGCCACCAGCACTCATCTATTTTTAGGTGATACTGGCATTTGAACTGAAGGATTTTCATTTGCTAAAAAAATTGCTCTAATGCTAAGCCATGTCTCCAATTGTGATTTTCATTGGTTTATTTTCAGATATGTTCTCACTTCCTGCCTGGCTTGTCTGGCCTATACCTGAACTGTGATCCACCTACTTTAGGCTCTCTGTAGTTGGATGATAGATGTACATCAGGTTCCCTCTGTTGAAGTGGAGTCTCAAAACCTTTGATGTGATTTGTAACAAATCATTTAACTAGGGATACAGGTGGACCCATTGCAACAATGAGACATACAAGTCATTATGTCAAAAATGAACTTTACAACTTTGGTGGGGGAGGGAGGAGGGTTGGGTGGGAGTGTAGGGGGAGGATGGGATGGGAAGGGAAACAAAGGAGGAGGCTACAATGCTTGATAAGAAATGTACTCATTATCTTGCCCATGTAATTGTAACCCCTCTGTACAGTATTTTTACAAAAAAAAAAAACCAAAAACCTTTGATGTTTAGGATGAACTCAAATTCAGATTTTCCCATTCTCAGCCTCCCAAACAACTAAAGTTGCAGATGTATGTGAGCTATTGACGACTGGCTTCTTACTTGTATTAAAAAATAGTTTAACTACATCATATTTGAACAGTGAAGTACAATATGATGCTTTGCTTCAGGACTATATTGATCAACTCCAGGTAATTACTGTATTCATCCCCTTAATTTTGATCATTTCTTCATAGTATATTCCAAATGCTGTCTTCTAATTGCTGTGTAAAATAGAATGCATTGTCATTAATCACATTCACCTTACTGTACCATAGAGCATTAGAACTTACCCTTCTCTGAATTACCATACTGTACTATACTGTAGGACCAAACCTTCCTCATCCTCCCTTGCCCACACTCGCATTTTGAAAATCACCCACATTTATCGGGAAACTTACAATAAGGCTTTGAGTATAAGTATCTAAACAAAGACAACCATTGTTTTCGGTTGATCATCATTCCTTTTATTCTGGCATCTTATATCCTAGTTGATCAACCTTCACTTTGTTCAAATTTTAAAAGCATACTTCTACAGAATGGGGCCAATTCCAGGTGCCGGTCACGTGACAAGTGCTGTCCAGTATTAAGCAGATGGTTTATTCTTCCTTCTTGGAGCTGCTACTCACTTTAGTAAAATAGACAATAAATAATAATAAAAATAATATAAATTTAGAATATTTTCCTGATGGGCTACTTCAGACTGGTAGACACAGAAGAAATATGTCCAGATGGTAGAAATGTACTTTGAAAACAATAACTTAATTATTTTCTTGGATCACTCTATTTCTTCTGCATGTTAATACTCCAGCAGCTGTCTCCTAATGAATGACTAGGTACAGAAAACCTCCCCATGTTGGCTGATGGTCTCAGATCAAGCATAAGAGCATGAGAAGATCTGATAAAAATGTTCGGCAACAGTTTTAATAACTAGGTCTTCTGCTTGGTTCCTGTGAACACAGGAAGCAGTTTTGTTTGAGCCATAGCTTTTATTCCTCTTTCAATTGGAACATATGCCTTGAATTTTTTGAATCAACATGTAAAATAAATTACACATACAACATAGTTATGGCATGCAAAATTACTGATTTGTTATAAATTTGGGGCTGGTATTTAATAAGGCTTATTTTTTTAAGAACACCGACGAAATATTTCTCAGTTTGTTTCATGTGATCCTGCTATCATACGGCCTTGGTAATGTTTCAGTTAGAAATTTATTTTAGTGTATGATATAAGTAAAAAAGTACAAAAGGACATACTTTAAAGTAAATATCAAAGTATATATCTCAAGATATGTCTGAACTGGATTGCACAAAATTTTCAGAAAAAAGGTACACAAGGGAGAAATGCATTTATAAAGAAATATACATTAGATAATGTTTCTGATTTTCAAAAAGCCATATGCAAATATCCTACCTACATATATTATTTAGTCACAGGCAAATGTGCAAACAGCAATAGGATAGTAGCCAGGTGCAGAATGATTACTTTAATAAATATGCCAGGATCTGTCTGATCTTGCATCACTTGGAATGCTACTGAGTGTAAATGTTTTCAAATATTAATTTAAAATCTGTATGTCTTCTTTTGTGAATTTCCTATCAATGTGTTTTGCCAAGTGTTTTCCCACCATTGGGATTCACACCTCCTTTCTCTTCATTTGAAAGAGCACCAATTTGCAATTTGTCTCATAGGTTGTAAAAATATATGTTAAACTCTAATTGGCCTTTTTTTCTTTGAGAATGTAGCACATCTGATAAGATAAAAGGGCTCTAAAATTTAAGATTATTTGACATAGAGTCTTGCTGTAAGTGGCCCAGGCTGCCAGATCCTCTAAAGAACAATATTTTTAGCATATTGAATTCTTGGTAACTACCGTTTTTGGTTTTTTTTCTTTCTTTCTTTTTTAATGTAGAGTCTTGCTATGTAGCCTAAGCTGTCCTGAAACACACTGTATTACCCAGATTGACCTAAACTCTAAGTCCTTCTGCCTTAGACTCAGAAGTACTAGGAGTATAGGCAGATATCCCCTCCCTGGTTCTCAAGTTTTAAAAAGTTAATACAGTTACTTTTGTGGAATTTTCTTTTTTTCTTTTTGCATTCCTTATACTTTTTTTATTCCAGAATCTTATATTAAATTCAGTTGGCTGACATTTTGTGAGAATTTTATGGTAAGAATCATGAGGAATATTTGTCTGTAGTTTTATTTTCTTACAAAGCATTTGTTGTTATCAAAGCAATTTTGGCCTCATAAAACGAGCTGGAAAGGATTCCCTTTTCTCACATTTTCTATAATACTTGGTGTAGAACCAGATTATTTCATCCTTAAATGTTTGGCAGAATATACTAGTAAATAATCTGGACCTCTATTTCTATTTGTTGGAACTTTGACTTTATTTTTATTTGATTATTTTGTCTACATTTTATTTTTAAGCCATCTACATTGTTGTAATTTTGACTTGTCATTTTAGATCCTATACAGTTGGATATTATTACATTTTTTATCTTAATGTCACGATTCTGTTTTGTTAAGTAAGTTTACCAATGTGGCTAGTCAAATTAACTGTCACAATTAATTTCATTCTATTCTGTTATTTTATCTTTTTAGGAAATATATAGATAGATGTAGACATAGAAATCCATAATGAAGTCTTAGATTTGTATAATAGGTTATATAAACTGTTTTCTTCACTGAAGTGCATCTAATTATTTGGAACTATTTCATCATCTGTTTAATTTTCTCATTTATTGCTTTTATTAAAAATTGATGCAATTAATAAGATCTGATATTTAAATTCCAGTGTTAAACACATATATGGATTTACCTTTTTCAAAATAATACTAGTAGCATAGTTCAGCTCTTTGACTTTTTGTTTCATTGATTGAATTTAAAATTTATTGTGCATTATTATTGTTAAAGGATACTGTCTACCTTATTTCCTTAAAGATATATTTACAACTCTTGGATTATGTTTGATCACCACATTTCTACATTAAACACATTAAACATGCTTTACTGTGCTTTAATAATTTCTGTGCTTTCCCCCATTCACTTTACATTGTAACATACCATCTTTTTGTACTCTTCAACGAATCTCCTTTAATTAATATATTTCTGAGTAATTTAGTAATGAATAGTTGGTAAATTCTAACAAGAAAATTTGTAAGTGATAATCTCCCCTAGGTGCAAAGTTATGTGAACCACAGGTTAGCTTAGCCTGGAATCGTGGCAACAATATTTCTCCTGTAGATTGCAGACCATTACTGAGATTTTGTGTTATAAAGAAGTCTGAGATGAGGTAAGAATTTCTCCTCTGGTTAGTAACTTGAACTGTGTACCACTAGAAGTTTATAGAACATGATGTACCCTTTCAACTTGTATAAAGTCCTCATGTAGGAACATTCTCTTCTGTTATGTATTTTATGATCCACTTTTCTCATTTCTTTTTCCTTAACACCAACAATTCCTTCATACATTTTTATTGTGATACTAACCTGAACTATTAAAATCTCAAATATTTTGTGAAATTGTTTTTGTACTCAAGGCTGGTGCTCTGCTATTAGAGCCATGCCTTTACTTTTGGCTTCTACTGGTTAATGAGATTAGATTCTCTCTCACAGATTTTTCTGAGTGGGTTGTCTTTGAACCTTGATCCTCAGATCTCAGCCTCCTGAGTAGCTAGGATTATAGGCATGACCCACTAGTGCCCAGCTAACATTTGTTCTTCATAATGATGCTCTTGAAGGTTATTTTCACACATTTCATCAGTACTATGGCTTCAGTTTTTCCTGATGTTTCTTGTAATAGATTATGTTTCTAGTTAGGTTTTTGTTTTTGTTTTCCCTATTGGCCAATATGAATTCACAAGTCCTATTCCTACTCAAAGAGAAGAATAACTCAAAACATACTTGAAACAAGAATTCCAGGAGAAAGAAAACTGAGGAGCTCATCTGACAGTTTGTCTTACCCCATCAGTACACACATTGCCCCTCAATATGTTTATCATTCATATGTACACATTTTCATGTATCTAAAATAAATTTGATGGGCTGGGAAGTTGGCTCAGTGGTAGAGCGCTTGCCTTGCATGCCTGAGGCCCTGGGTTCGATTCCTCAGCACCACATAAGCAAAAAGAAAAAAGCTGGAAGTGGCGCTGTGGCTCAAGTGGTAGAGCGCTAGCCTTGAGCTGAAGAGCTGAGGGACAGCGCCCAGGCCCAGAGTTCAGGCCCCATGACCAAACCCCTCCAAAAAATAAAATAAATTTGATTTTACATTAAACATTAGGTCTATTTACTATTTTAGAGGAAGAGATAAGCTTAGTTTTAGAAAATGATTATAGTTTTAGATACTTCTAAAAGTTTTGCTTACCTTTTAAATTAGACCCTTTTATTAAAAAGTTACTCAAACATCATGAGCTATTTATGAAGTAAATAGTAGTTTTGTTTCTTGACTATGTTGCCAGTTCCATTATCTTCCTAATTTTTTCAGATTAAATTCCAAGTATTTCACTTACATGCTATGCCAAATACATATTACTTTCTTTTTTATTATTATTATTTTATTTTTTATTTTTTTCTTGTGAAAATACCATACAGAGGGGTAACAATTACATGGGCAAAGTAATGAGTACATTTCTTTTTTTTTTTTTTAAACTAGGGCTGAGAACGGAACCCAGGGCCTTGGGCGCGCCAGGCGGGCGCCCTTCCGCTGGGCTAAACCCCCAGCCCCATGAGTACATTTCTTATCAAGCATTGTTGCCTCCTCCTTTGTTTCCCCTTCCCAGCCCTTCCCATCCCTTCTCCTCCTCCATGTGGGCCCCCATCCCCCACCAAAATTGTAAAGTTCCTTAAAACAATGATCCATTGTGAATATGCATTAATTTCTAAGAATTTTTCCAAGTCTGTTGGGTTATTTTTTCTTGTGTTACTTGCTTTTGTTTGCTTTCATCTGTTAAATTTCTTGGGTCATTGACTTCAGTGACTTTGGTATTCATTTGGGATTTTGAGAAATGAGACAGTGAAGGCATATTAGGATAAGATACAGGAATCAGTAATAGTGGTTTCCATGAATTTTGTCAAACAGCAGGGTAGATGATAAATGATGACTTTTAAAAATATAACTTTGTGCTTCTTTTACCAGATTTTGTTTTGAGAACCATTTAATATAAGGTGAGGATACTTTTTTAGGAGAAACCCTAGGTCTCCTTGGCACAAACCAAAATTTTCTTAATAAAAACCCAGAAACACAACAAATCAAAGAAAGGTTGGACAAATGAGATTGCATGAAATTGCAGAGCTTCTACATGGCAAGAGACATGGCTAGCAAGATCAATAGAAAGCCCACAGATTGGGAGAAGATCTTCACTAGCCATACAACAGACAAGGGTCTCATATATAATATATACTTGGAACTCAAAAAACTAAATACCCCAACAACAAATCCTCAAAGGAACAAATTCCCGATAAATAAGTGGGCTAAAGACTTAAAGAGGAACTTCTCTGAAGAGGAAATAAGAATGGCCAATAGACACATGAAGAAATGCTCAACTTCTCTAGCCATGAAAGAAATGCAAATCAAAACAACATTGAGATACCATCTCACCCTAGTTAGAATGGCTATAATCAAGAACTCTAATAACAACAGATGCTGGAGGGGAGGTGTCCAGAAGGGACCCCTACTGCATTGTTGGTGGGAGTGTAAACCTGTTCAACCACTTTGGAAAGCAGTATGGAGGTTCCTCAAAAGACTCCACATAACCTGTTGCAACAATGAGAAGTACAAGTTGTCATGTCCAAAACGAGCTTTACAATGTCGGTGCTGGGGGGGGGGGGAAGAGGGGGGAAGGAGAAGGATTGGGATTGGGGGGGGGGAGGCTGGGAAGGGATATGAAGGGTAAACAAAGGAGGAGGCTGCAATGCTTGGTAAGAAATGTACGCATTATCCTGCCCATGTAATTGTAACTCCTCTGTACAGTATGTTCACAAATAAAATAAAATTAAATTAAAAAAAAAAAAAAAGACTCCACATAGAGCTCCTCTATGACCCAGCAATCTCACTTTTGGGCATTTCCCCAAATGATCACAAGCAAGACCATACTAAAGCTACCAGCACTACTACGTTTATTGCAGCATTATTTCCCACAGCTAAGATAGGGAACAAACTCAGATGCCCCTCGGTAGATGAATGGATCAAGAAAATGTGGTAGATAGATAGATAGATAGATAGATAGATAGATAGATAGATAGATAGATAGATAGATAGATAGATAGATAGATAGATAGATATCTACCTATCTGAATTCTGTGCCTTCCATTTGCTAGGAAATGAAAAGACTTGGAAAAAAATCTATTTAGGAAATTGAACAACTGCCTGAATTTTTAAAAATGTATCCTAATGTTCTCCATCGTATTTTTCTTAAATAGAAAGACAGAGCAGATATTAATTCTGTTCTTAATTTATCAAGAACCAGGACTTATTTACTCACATTTACCTTTCTGGTTGTTTGTTTGCTTACTTGCTGTACTAAGGATGGAGCTCAGGGCCTCTGGCTTGCTAGACAATTGGTCTACCACATGAGCCATGTCCTCAATCCAGACCCAACTCTTTACAAGTCAAAAACATATTGACTACCTGAAAGCTCCCTTTACCAGAGTAGTAGGCATTGCATTTTCTTGCAAGTCAGCTACACTAGTGAGAACTGAGGGACAACAAAGCAAAACAAAACTCCTGTCTTTAGGCAATGCATCCCTATTGCTCTGATTTTCTAGTAGTGTGGATGCAGGAAGTCACAGTGTTCATCAAGAAAAGTACCTTTCAAACATCCCAAAGCTCTAGTCCCAAACTAACCGACTTCAAGCCTGCCTGTTTTAATGTTGCAAAAGAACAAATTTCGCAAGAAAGCAAACAACTTGTAACAGCAGGTGGCTGAAGCATAGCCTTTAGAAAGCTGCTAAGAAGCATTTTTGTTTGTGAAAAAATAAAGCATGGTTGCAAGCAATGTTATTTGCACTTATTGATTCAGTGGAAGAAATCACCTTATGTTTAATTCAAATTGCAGTTCTGACACAGACAGGCTTAAAACAATTGTGTTTTACAAATCCATTTGTTTGGATGGCTCTCTTATTGGCTATTCACATTGGGCCCTGTGTTGTTGTATTGTCATTCATTGCAAGTTCTATTTAAAGAAGAAGAAAACCAGTAACCTGAAAGGGATGAAGGTTAGACTTCAGAGGATAAGGGGATACGGTAATACATACTAGATGACTGCTAATTTCTTGCTGCAACTTTGTATCTCCTTAGCTCATTTAAACTGCTTGTCTTTCTTTAAAGCATACACATGAGTATTGTGACCATGTCCTTTGTAAGTTTTCTTTCTCTTTGTGTTGTTATGTGCTAAGAAATCACACTGAATTGTTTCCTGTTATTTCTATCCATGTTGGGCATTGCAATGCTTCTCAAAAACTCTATTTCGATTCTTTAAAAGTGAGGGCTCTATAATCGTTGAGAAAAATACTTGTCAAACGTGAACAAGATATATGACCCCATAATTCCCTGCAACTTAATTACTCTTACCATTTAAATGAGAAAAAATATCCTTGAAATTGCTTGAAATTAAGTTTTATAGAAATAGTTCTTATTCATGGAAGCTCTTCTGGCTACATTTCTGAAGGTCACATAGATGTCAATATAGAAGAAAGTCAAAACTCCTCAGATAAGGAAAATTAAGAAGGAAAATGTGAGCTTGTTCTGATGTCATTGCTATAGCTTGGAACTTGTCCCCCCCAAAACTCATGCATTTGAAGATTGGCCTCCAGGATGGTATTACTGAAAGATGGTGGAGACTTTGAAGATGTAGAGTCTAGTGAGAAGCTGTAACGTCATTGAGAGAATGTCCTTGCGTATGATTGTTGACCCCCCCCCAGCCTGTACTTGTTCTCTCTTCTTTCTTGGCTTAGTAGCTTTGTTTTGACTCTGTGCTCCTTGCCACCATTTGGGATTTTCCTCCAGGCCCACAACAACGGGGCCAGTGTATCTGAAACCTCCAAAACCATGAGCCAAAATAAACTTTTCCCGCTTTATAAAAAGATTATCTCCATTATTTTTTTCAACACAATGGACAGCTTGAATCTCTCATGGCTTAAAATTCCAGCTGGAATACATGGCATGTGGATAGAATTCCAAAGTTCAGACACGTGATGTTCATTAAAAGGAAGAAGGGCTGGCTACAGGAGGCTGATGCCTGTAATCCCAGCTATTCAGGAAGCTGAAATCTGGAGATAGCAGTTCAAAGAAAGCCCAGGAAAGGCCATGGGAGTTTATCTGCAGATTACCAGCAAAAAGGTAGGCTAGAGGAGGTATTCAAGTGGTAGAATGCCTGCTCTAAGGCACAAGCCTCTGAATTCAAAGCCTCCCTTTGACAAAAAATTAAAAAATAAATGCGAAGAAAGATTCAACATAAAGCTCTCTAGAAAAGGCTCCAAGAAAGTGCTTGCAGTAAACTGATAAACAGGGTAATAACAAGTCTAGGACTCATAAAGTAGAGATATTCACAGCTACCCAGATAGCACTTGCATGTTGTTCCTTCTTTTGGTTTTCATTTTTCTCCTTGTACACAAAAGACACCAATTCTCTGGAGCCTGATTCATCCTAGACAAATCTTATATACAAAGAAAGTTTGGGAGAATGAGGAGGGGTGTAGTTGGTGGTACTGAGGTTTGAATTCAGGGCCTTGTACTTGGTGGGAAGGAGCTCTACTACTTAGCCATGCCTACGACTTTCACATGTAGCCTTTAGAATAAAATATTGGTTGGTGGGTCAGATAAACCCAATGTTGTTTCATGAGTTTCCTCTGGAATTCAAGATGTTGGGCAGTGGTTTAGGTTCAGGAATCTTGGGTTTTTACACACTGGTTATGAAGGATAAAATGAAATGAATTGCCAACTCACCCAGCAGAATTCATTCTCAATCCATGTAGAGCTAAGGAGCACAAGATCATGGAATCAGCTTCATGAGAACACACACATTCTATAATGCATGTGTCTATTTACAGCAAGTACTGAACAAATCATTCTTTTGTCCATATGTGTCTAGCAGTGCCTTGAAACAAAGGTACCTTCAATGAAGTAAATATTGAAACACAAGGGAGCACACCACAAACACACACAATTATGAGGTGGCCATTCACAACAATAACATGTTTAAACAGAAGTAAACTGAAAGACTAATGACACCTTGGAAATGCTTTTCTTACTGGGCCAATCAGAACAACACTCCTTTTAACAAAATGAATACCAGGAAGTTGAAATATGTCTTGCCTAAGAAAGGGAGGGACTTAGGAGGAGGGGGTTGACAACTGATGAGAGGAAACACAGGGAGTATATAGTCCTAATAATCAATATATATGAAAATGGTCATATTCATTGTATATGCAGGTAACTTCAGGGATTATGGGGTTGGGATAGGTGAGATTGGAGAGAGGGTAAAGGAGGAGTGGCACTGATCAAAAGTCATTATACATAAGTGGACATGTTGACTCAAAATCTTTTCATACCTATTTAATGATAATATAAAAAAGTTTAATACTGTATCCCCATATTGCTTCCTAATGTCCATTTATTTTCTTCACATATTCATTGCTTCCTTCATGTTCTGAATTTCTGTTATGCTCAAGACCCTAAGATGTCAATCCTCACAACGTATCCTTGGGCTATAGTAGATTAAATCTTGGTCGTGACTTCCCAAACAATTGGGTTAAAAGGCTCTATGTTGTCATAAAGTTGGCAAGATGATTTCACTGATCCTGAAGGATGGTATAAATATGAATTAGTATTTCAGTGGAATTATATTTAGAGAAATTTTTCTGAACTATTTTAGACTATGTAAACATTGTATTGGATAGCCAAGATAGAACCCTAGGTCTGACTATCTAAGTTTTTGGTAAAATTGGGGAAATAAATGTGGTTAAAGTGGCCCCAATTTGTAAGCCTATGGCGGTTATCCTAAAGACAGAAATAGCTATGATTAGATGTTCCCGGATGCTCAGCCAGAGTGCTGTCATTAAAATAAATTGAGAATGGAGAAGTTGGCAGAGCTATTCAGTTGATTCTCTGCGTATGTGGGAAACCTCTCCTGACCTATCATCATCCATCTTGACAGACTAGAACGAAGTGACAAGGGCCTTGGCGCATATGAGGAAAGGTGCCCCCTTGCAAGTCAAATTATCCAGCAGCCTCACTATGGCCAATAAATCAAGACCACCTCCATCCTAAGTATTGCCAACTTCAGTACGATGTGGCACTGAATGCTACAATAGACCATTCTTACCAAGTTCCTTCAGTATTTTGTTAGACAAAAAGGGAATACTTAGATTTTTCAAGAGGGCAGTACACCTATCGGTGAAACAAATACACACTAAATATTTAGATTTGACTTGGATTTGTACATATTTAATCATTGTGGCTGTGGTCATTAATTGGCCACACTTAAAAATGATCACATAATGGAATCAATACTTTCCATTTTGGTGCTCTTATTTAGTGTATATTTAGCCAGTCCAACTTTAAGTGAAAATATAATTTTTTGTATGGTGTTTGCATTATTTTGTTTTTACAGAGTCAAACTCAGGCCTTATATGTTGCCTTATATGTTGAACATGTGAAGCTGCAAAGAACTTACAGCACAATTATCTGATAACAATCAAATTATATCATATAATACCACATATTATAATTTTATAATATACCCTTATACATGAAGATTTTCTAAACTTATTTTACACCTACAATAATGATGTCAGTGAATAAGAAGCTCTGTTAGAATTTATCTTCTATAGTAAACAAGTACATGATCTTTCAATATATGTGTACTGTGCAATGTTCAAATCTAGGAAACATATTTGTATCCTCAGACATTTTACCACTTCTTCATGGTGAAACATTCAAAATCTATTCTTTGTGTTCTCTCTCTCCCTCCCTCCCTCCCTCTCTCCCCCTCCCTCTCTCTGTCTCTCTCTGTCTCTCTGTCTCTGTCTCTGTCTCTCTCTGTCTGTCTCTGTCTGTCTCTGTCTCTGTCTCTCTGTCTCTCTGTCTCTGTCTCTCTCTATCTCTCTGTCTCTCTGTCTCTCTGTCTCTGTGTCTCTGTCTCTGTCTCTGTCTCTGTCTCTGTCTCTGTCTCTGTCTCTGTCTCTCTCTCTCTCTCTCTCTCTCTCTCTCTCTCTCTCTCTCTCTTTTTCTCCCCTACCCCTCTTTCTGTACGGGGGATCTAACCCAGGATGCTGCACTTGCTAGGCAAGTGCTTTGCCACTGTACTACTATATCCCAGCCCTTTAAAGTCTGTTCTTATAGATTTAAACTATATATACAGTACCTTATGGTTATCTCTAGCCACCCTACTATGCAGTAGGACATCAGGAGTAACTTTAGAAAATAGAATTGGAGCCAATAGAGTTTCATGGGTTGACAGGCTTGGAGATGTTAAGTGACTTCCCCAAGTAGACTCAGTTCTTCTCAGCCTTCATGTGTAAGAGAAAGTGTGCGCATCCCAGTGACGGCCACAGTGACCTCCCCCACCCATGTCACCCTGTGTGCAGGAAGGGAGGCATATTAGGTGTGCATTTAGGTGTGATTTACTGTGCAGGCAAGTAGCTCTTGCATTGAATGCTTTCTGCTATTGTAATAACTATACACATATACTGAGTACCTATGTCAGGAAATGTGAAATTTTCAGTTAATTTAAAGAACAACTCTGCACTGTGAATCCTGGTTCTGTTCTCCTTTGAAAGAAAGGAAAAATGAACTGAGGTTCAAAGCAAAACAGCAATTTTGTAAAGTAAAGCTCCCAGAGCTGCCCAGGTCACAACCTGGTCCACCTTGCATTTGGTCCTTGGACTCCTATTAAACTGTGGGTTAATTAATTAAATGCAATGCATTTGTTTCATAGGACTACTTACTGTCTCTTCATTTGTAAACCCTTCATATGGGTCCTAAGAGGTTAAAATAAAATAAATCAAAAGGAAGTATTATAATGTCCACCAATAGTAGAAATTCTCAAAAGCCTAGTTGTTCTGTCTTACCTTTTATGTATAATCATATTATCTAAATAAGCTACAAATCATTTTATGTTTTCAGAATACTTTATATTTGGATAAATGTGGCCAATTGATTATGCATTTTAAACTAGAATAATAACTAATGGAGATAATTGGGTGCTATTTATTTTCTATATGAGTTGGTAGCAAAATTGATGTGAAATACAAGTTCTTGCATTTTGTTTTTCCTTGAATAAAATCTCTTTAAGTTTACCAATACTTAGCCGTGTTTTCTCAGAAAACATGCCAGAACCATCTACATTATTCTTTACTAAATTGTACAATTTAAATAATTGTTTCGTGGGTTATTGTTAAGCTTGTAGATCACATTTTTTGTAGAATTTTGTAGAATAAGATTGCTGTATATTTGGTGTCATAAATGCCTCCAAAACATGGAATTTTATAGATCTATATAAGCTTGAGCAAAATCATTTTGAGATTTCTAAAACTGAATAAAATGTTCTTCAATTAAGAAAAAGTAATTGAAAGCAATTACATCATTATTTTTAATTGACTATCAATACACTTTGATTGGACTACTTTTTGTGTGATTCAGTGCTTTCTCTCTCTTAAAAAAGTCTCCAAATCTTTTAATACTTGCCATTTATGTATTCTCTAACTTACAAATGTGGAGTTTTTCCTGGTTTAATTCATACTGATATTTCACAAATTAATCACTCATTGACAACTCTGAGCAAATATATTGAGTAGACACAAGACAATGTGTCCCAGTATCCAAAGCAGGCTTAGAAGACTCTTCCCAAATTCCTGTTTTGTATTTTAAAAGTAACAATGTTCAATCTTCACTTTAAAGAGCCAGATGTGCAGCATCTGTGAATTACACTCTCCCTCTGATACTCATAATGGAAATTCAGAGCCCCTAGGACTTCTCAGATAAACTAATCCAGTCATTTTATTTTTCAGATGAAGCATCTATGAAACAGAAGGCTAAATTAGAGGCACACAGATAATTAATCTCTGATCTATATCTAGAAACTAGGTCTTTGTTTTTCTAGTTTATGTTATTTCCTATATATCCTGCTTCTCACTCTTGTAGCAAAGCAGTTAATTACCTTTCTATATCTGATAGACATATAGAGAACATACTACCCTAAAGCACATAATATACATTTTGACAATTTAACTCTGTCCTTAAACGACACTCAACAAGAAATGTACTCATTACCTTACTCATGTAACTGTAACCCCTCTGTACAGCATCTTTACAATAAAATAAAATTTAAAAAACCTCTAGAGAGAGCCAACAAAAAAAACAATAAGATTCATTTGTATGCTGTCTGCAAGAGATTCCTTTTAATGTATATAAATTTTCATATGCACAAATATTCCAGTATAAGATATACATTAGATTACTATGAATGTCTTAATGTATCTTAAAAGACTAAAATCAATATATCTTTTCCAGACATAATGGAACAAAACCAGAAATTAATAACAATGAAAACTGATAAACTCACCCAGATACAAAAATTACTTTTAGTTAAGCAATGGGTCAAAGGAGAAATAAAAAGATAAATTGAAAGCATTTTACATGAATGAAAATAAAAATACAACTTACCAAGTCTTATAGTATATGGCAAAATCCTAAGTGAAGAGAAATTTATAGTTAGGAAAATCTATAATATAAACAAAAATCTCCAATCAAGAGTATGATTTTTTTTATCTTTAGTTTAGGAACTAAAAAATTAATGGTAAACTAAACATACAGTCAGCAGAAAAAAAAGTAATAAAAATCAGAGTGTGAAGATTTAATACAATGAACAAAAAGAAAAAGTCATCAAGAGTTGGTTCTTTGAAAATGTCAATAAAATTGGCAACTTTAGCTGGATTGAGAAATAAAGGAGAGTCAACTAACTTTAATAAAAAAATTATTCCTACAATTTTATAGAAATGCAAAAGTATATCAGAGATTACTACGCACAATAATATGCCAACGCACTAAGTAACTTGGTAGAAATGGGATAACATCCTAAAAATATGCAAATACAAAAGTTGATTCAGGAAAAAGTAGGAAATTTAAACAAATCTCTAACAAATAAAAATATCAAATGACTACTTATGAACTTATCAGTACAGATAAGCTTAACACTAGATGGCCTGGAGGTTGACACCAATAATTTATAGTAGAATTGATGCAATCCTTCTTAAACTTTTAAAACCACCAACCAAGATTAGATAGCCCTCCTTAATTCAGTTTATGAAGCCCGCATTAATTACCTTAATGCCAAAGACAAACAAATATGCCACAAGAAAGAAAAAAAAAGTGTAAGTTAGTATCTCTTGTAAACACAGTTGCAAACAGTCTTCAGCAAAGAACTATCAACCCTGACCTCTGTAGCATATTAAAATTTATAGACACCATGATCAGAAGATTTATCCTAGGAATGCAAGGGGTTTTTCACATACAGCTATCAGTAAGTGTAATATGCCATATCAATAGAATAAAGGAAAAGTTACCTCCTTGAATACAAATGTGCTCCACAAAAGTCACTTACCTTTATGATCAAAACAGTAACAACTAGGAATAGTATGGCATGTCCCATTTATATGCCATTTATGGATTAATCTGGAATTAAAGCCTTACATAATAACTGTATTTGAATGGCTTTAAGCATGGCTTTAAGCATGCTGCTTTTCACGTCTCTCCTGCGCATGAGCAGCTGAAGGCAGAACCTTTGTAGTTTAGTTCATCTCTAGGAATCTTCTTCTCTTTCTCAGTTCAGTGGGATCCCCCACATTCTCCAAGCCTAGAGAAAGTGATGTTTCCTTTCCAATTGTGACCAGCAGCTCGTGCTCAGGATAAATCAGTGACACAAGAGAGTGGAGAAAGCAATGGGGGAACCCCCATACTCTTCCAGCTATGAGAGCAGGTTCCCTCCTAGGAATCTCCCCTCCATCTCAGCTCCTCCCTGTACAACTCCCCAAATGGGAGCAAGCGTTCAAGATAGGGCGGGGAGAAGAAAAGAAAAAACTAAACATTAAAATGACAAGGAGTCTTCCCACCCCTTCAGTTTGCAGGATGGTATTTGTCTTTCTTGTCAGGATAGAATGAAATGGTTTTCTCCTGGTGATTTGGAGACTGTTCTGTAGCAGGGCAAAGGTCACATTTGAGGTGATAAATAGAACTGAAATGCTCCAAAGTCATCCCTGCTTTTGGGTCTGTCTTCATGTTTGGCTCCCTTTTCCTTCATTCCTTCATTCCTATATGGCCATTGCAGTTGTTTTAGAGGTTTTCTGCACTTGGTTGAGAATGGTAGCTGTAACTAATGAAGAAATGTATTGTCATCAGCTTAGTTTTTCTTCATTGGTGCCTCATGTCTTTGTGCTGTTTTTATTCCCCCCCCCCAAATGCTAATGATACCTTCTATAAAGTTCTTGCAAATCTCTTCATAAATTTATTCTTACATACTTTCAAAAATTGAGATTGCAGATTCTGATTTATACACTGTGTGTGTGTGTGTGTGTGTGTGTGTGTGTGTGTGTGTGTGTGTGCGTGTCTGTGTGTCTGTGTGTCTGTGTCTGTGTCAGTGTCTGTGTGTGTATGCCAATCCTGGAGCTTGAACTCAGGGCTAGGCACTGTCCCTGAGCTTTTTTGCTCAAGGCTAGTGCTCTACCACTTGGAGCCACTTCTGGTTTTCTGGTGGTTAATTGGAGATAAGAGTCTCACAGACTTTCCTGCCTGGGCTGGCTTTGAACTGTGATCCTCAGATGTCAGCCTCCTGAGTAGCTAGCATTACTTGTGAGAGACACTGGTAACGAGCCTGATTTGTATAGTTGTAAACTGAATTTCTAGGGCACAAAAATATGTATGACTTTTGCACAAAAGTTTAACTTTTTATTAAAATTTTTAAATTTCTTTTCCACTTTCCTTCATGAGACAATACTGAATCTGAAAAGTTTTTCCCCATATTAACAATATTTTTGTCTCAATTCATTATATGGGTTATTCTGTTTAGCGTTCGATAGATACAGATGCAGGGAACTTATAACTCCAGTTCAGATTTTGAAAGGAATCTTTCAAATATTTAACCAAGGATTTGCTTATGTGTAATATGTTATTGTTTAGATTTGGAAGTTTATTACTTCACTCAGCATTATGGAGATTGCTTGTCAAAATATACATTGTTGGTGCCCTTCTTCCCCCATGGCCCGCCACCTGACTTCTGGCTTCCCCTTCTCGGGGGCGACGGGCCTGGAGGGCTGGGTGGACCCTTGTACTTGACTGAGCTTCCAAGGCCTTCCTGGTGGGCCTGGAATCTGGCCTGGCATTGGACCAGGTTCGGAGGTATGGGGGATTGCTCCTTGCCCTCAGCCATTTGAGTTCCGAGGAGGAGTGGCGCGCTGTGGACCTCAGGTTGGAGTGGGCCTAGTGCCCCAAGTCGGAGTGGAGTCCTTTCATCCTGAGGGTGAGCTGGGAGCCGGGGTGGAGAGCCACTCTGAGGGGGCTTCCCTTGGGCCCTGCACTGCCCACCCTGGTGCAATGACGCTGGAGAAGGAGAAGCAGGAGCAAAACCCTGAGGACAGCAAGGATCTGCAGCAAGAACTTGAGAGCAATTTGCCAAGCTGCTGAGGCAGAAGAGGCTCACTCTGGGATATACCCAGGCTGTCGTGGGGCTCACCTGGGGGTTCTCTTCGGAAAGGTGTTCAGTCAAACGACCATCTGCTGCTTTGAGGCTCTGCAGCTTAGTTTCAAGAACATGGGTAAGCCGAGGCCCCTGCTGCAGAAGTGGGTGGAGGAAGCTGATAACAATGAGAACCTTCAGGAGATACGCAAAGCAGAGATCCTTGTGCAGGCCCGTGAGAGAAAGCGAACAAGTATTGAGAATGTGTGAGAGGCAACCTGGAGAGCATGTTCCTGCGGTGCCCCAAACCCACGCTGCAGCAGATCCACATTATATGAGCTGTGGTCTTGAGTGTGGTTCTGTAACCGGCGCCAGAAGGGCAAATGATCAAGCAGTGACTATTCCCAACGAGAGGATTTTGAGGCAGCAGGGCCTCCTTTCCCAGGGGGACCTGTAGCCTTTCCTCTGGCCCCAGGGCCCCATTTTGGAACCCCAGGCTATGGGACCCCTTACGTTGCCACACTGTACTCCGTCCCTTTCTCCGAGTCAGAAGCCTTTCCCCCTGTCCCTGTCACCACTCTGGGCTTTCCCATGCATTCAAGCTGAGATGCCCGCCCTTCCTAGAGATGGGCGAACAGAGAAAATGGGAGAAGCTGGGGAAGGAGAACCTGGAGTCTGTGCCAGGGCTTTTGGGATTAAGTTCTTCATTCACTAAGGAAGGAAATGGAAGCACAAGGCGGGGGGTGGCCTTGGGGTGGGGGGTTAGGGGGATAGTGAAGTTCAAGGATGCTCTTGGTTTTAATCCCCATGTTATTCAACTTTGTTCTTGAATTAAAAAAGCCTGGGACACAGAAAAAAAAATCTACATTGTCATGAAACAGTCTTTAGTTTTTGATCTTCTAAATTTTATTGAAAGTGACAAAGTTTGCACATATTTATTATGAGTAACATAATGTTCTCAATGTGTATACATTGCGATAGTCTTCAAAAGGTAATGTATACATTATCTGACATTGTTTCTTTTTTCTGGTGGAAAGGAGAGCAAGAGAAAGAGCCTGGCTAGACAATCAGAGCAGAGGGCTGCCTCCCATAGAGTGCTGCATATGTCAAGTCATGGCCCTGAGCACTCAAGCATGGGGCCTGCTGGGCGACATGCCAGGACCCATTGTCCCCGGAAGACTTGCACATGAATAGCAGACTGGGTGGATCCTAGAGAATTATCAGCAGAGGGGCATGTATTCAGAGGGCCTAGACTGTGCAAACTTCATGGAGCTACTGTTTGATCTGGGCACTGATATGGCTGGTGCATGTCCAATGATCTTGAGAATTAAACACTTTGTTAATCCCAGCCTACACACACACACACACACACACACACACATACACACACACTACACACACACACACACACACACACACACACACACACACACACACACTGTGGTTCCACTCTCTTATAACCCCTGTCACCCAGTAGGGGCTCTGCTTATCTTCAGTAAATCTTGGTTGTTTTACTTCTGCTTCTATGGGCTCATTCTTCAGGATCATTGAGACAAGGGACAGGTCCAGCTGTTACCGTTTTTCAGTATCAGAAGCACTTCCAATCAATAAGAAATTTGCAAAATCCTAATACCCATTATTAACTATACTCCCCATGTATACAATAAGTTCTTACACATATTTTTTGATCCAACTGAAAGTTTGTGTTTTGTGACCAACTCCCACACCCCGTCTCCTTCCACCTGTCACTCACATTCTGTTCCAAGTTCCTGAAAACCAGCCTTCTGGCTGTTGGACTTGTGAAACATTTCACACAAAAGTGAAATCATTTGCTTTTTGTCTTTCTGTGTCTGGCTCATTTTGCATCAGAAAATGGCTTCCAGGTATCTCTGTTGTCTCAAATGAGAAACAACATTTCACTTGTTTTGAAAGTAGAATAATACTCCACTGTGTATGTACACCATATTTTCTCTGCTGATGGACACTTCGATTCGAAATCTTGGCTATTGTGACTAATGCTGCAATGAGCCAGAAGTGCAGATCTTCAGGTTCTTGATTTCATTTCCTGTGTGTGTATGTGTGTGTGTGTGTATGTGTGTGTGTGTGTGTGTGTGTGTGTGTGTGTGTATGTGTGTGTGTGTGTATCTGGAAAAAGATTATTGAATCATAATTCTTACTTGCTTTGAGGAAAATGCATATTATTTTCCATAGTGGAGATAGCAATGTACATCTCCACCAACAGTGTACAAGAGTTCCCATTTTTGCACTTTCTGTCTAATACTGGTCACCATTTGTCTTTTTAATATTAGCCAAACTAAAAGGTACAAGATGATATCTCATTTAAATTTTCCTGATGATTAGAGATTTTGAGCCTTTTTAAATAGCTATTTATCATTTGGATAACTTTCTGAGACATATCAACTCAGATGATTTCTTGATTTTGTTAATCAGGTTTTTTATGGAGATAACTGAATACCTTATAAGTTTGGGATATGAATCTCTCATCTCATATATGATTTGCAAATAGTTTCTTTCCTTCTGTAGTTGGTCTCTTTACTCAGTTGATTTTCCTTTCTTTCCTTTATAGAAGACATTAATTCAGCCTTATCCCGTTATTTATTTTTGTGTCTTTTGATCTTTTAGTGTGAGAAATTGTTATTAATAGGATTTTAAATATGCTTTAAAATCATTCTTGTTCATAGATTAATTTCAGTATGGTTCATATATGTATGTATATATCTGTAGAGTGTATATGAATAATGTGTGTAAATCTCATACGTGAAATGTGCAGCAATGGAAGATGAAAGAATGCAGAGGATCGAGGGTTGGGCAGGTCTCCACGGGGAAGGCTTGCAAGTTCACGTTTTGTTTATAGAATATAATCAACAGCAGATACTTGAGGAATCTGGATTCTGGAGATATTCTGATTCTCAAAATTAAGAAAATAGACCCTACTGAGTATTTAACATTCATTGGCATAGTGATAATCTTTGGATTAGCAATTTTAATCCATTTACATTTATTACGTCTTTGACTTTATATCTATCTGCTCTCTCATTTTGTGCTACTTACCTTGTTCTTCTGAAACACTTTCCCCTTTCCTTTTTTGTAACTGTTCTCTCCTTTTACTTTCAAATTTATGTGCTATTAATACATTATTTTAGATCATCCCCTTCAATTATAACTCTTTACATATTTAATAATATGAAACAGACGCCACCTTTTAAACAATATTGTAAATGATGGAATATTTTAAATCTCACTATCCCAACATACAGGTGCAGAATTTTGTCTTTTATTTTCATCCCCGAATTCAACATAATTGTCATTTGTTTATCTGATGAGTGCTTTTTAAATATTTGCTTACATTTGGAATACTGTTCTGTTTGCTGCCTCTTCCCCAATCCCCAGGAAGTCTCCCATCTTCCCCTGTAGAGCTGTTGCATCTTTCTAAAGTTCACTTTTTAAAAATTTCCTTCAGTGTTAATTTTCTCAAGTTCACCCTTTAAATTTTCCTTCAGTAAAGGTCTATGGTGGTTAAGTTTCTTTTTAAAAAACTTTTATACATTAACAGTGTATCTCTCCATTATATAAATATAGTGGAAGTTTCCCTTCATATTTCTTTCAGTGCAAAGGGCAAAGGTGGGAAAGAAATATAAACTACTATTGTTCCAGTACTTACTCCCAAAGTCCTTCCATTCACATTTATTTTAATTTCCAAGTATCTCGACACAATAGTGTGCAATAATTAACAGGACACAAGCATTGCGCTCAGACAGATCTGTTCTAAACACTGGCTCTGCCACATGCTATTCATGTTAATGAGAATATTATTGACTTTTCAACCTCAGCTACTTCATAGTTAAAATATAGATTGTATTATCAAACTTAGAGCACAGCTGTGAGGGGTGAAGGAGGTAATGTACTCAGAATGTGTTGCACACTATTTGGCAGATATAATAGCCACCACTTATTGGGAGCTTATGATGATGATATCATATAAAAAGTCTTTCTATATCATCAGACATTTAATTCACTGGAACATTAGTGATACTACTTTACCTGTAATATAATTAAACTTTCTGAGTCTTATGGGTCTGGGAGTCATTGTTTTAAGCCCTCATGTTAGATTTCAGGGTAAAACAAACTACCTTGACTTCAGACTCACAATGGAATATTTGTATATATGAAATCTACAAAACAAGCTATACCTGAGGCTATACTTGGGCAGAAGTTTGAATTCTGCCTTAAAATAGTAAGAAATGGGGCTAGAAGTGATGATTCATACCTGTAATCCCCATACTTTAAGAAACAGAAATTGGGAGGATCAGAGCAAAAAGCTAGTGAGGCTTGTTTTCAGCATACAATCTAGGAATAGTGGGGTATCCAAGAGAGGCATAGATAAAGGGATTCAGCCAAGTTTAACCCAGGGTGAAACATAGGACTATATCTGAAAATTAACTAAATCAGGAAAGGACCAGAAGCATAATTTGAGTGGTAGAATGCAAGTGTAGCAAGAGTAAGACTGTAAGGTCAAACCACAGTTCAGAAAAAAAGAAAAAAACAAAAACAAGGACAAATTAAAGTAGTTTACAAACGACTAACGAGGAGTCACTCTCAGAGAGACTTACACAGGGTCATCACAAAGGGCTGAAGAAGCTGAAGCCATATGGAAAATAAAGAAAATGTATTCAAAGAAGCAGAAATAGTCCAATGAGGTCATAATCTGTACAGAATTCCCAGCGGGGCATGAATCCACTAAATAGTTGTTTAATAAAGTAGTGAGAGGAAAGGTCAAAAAGGAAACTCAGAAATATGTTTTTAACAGCCTTGTAGACCAAAGAATTAGAATACACTTTAATCATCTCAAGAGTTGAAATGGCAATCATAACTTGGGAGCATGAAAGCAATGAGAACAATGTAATATTTTGTAGTAATATTAATGGAGGATTAATTTGTTGGGATAGACATAAGGAAAAATGAATAGTATTGCTCTGTATAAAATGTGTTGAAATTCTGAAAACGGTGATGACATTGGAAATGGAAAAAGGCAGCTTGCAAAGTAATGTTGGGGGGGAATATAAAACAATGGAGCCAAGGGTGGCTCTCAGAAGTACAAAAAGGCAGGCAGCAGGGTGGTAGAACAGTCTAACACTGGACATCTTGAAGGAAGACTCATCATGTACAGTGTGATGCTAGTGACAGATACATGGAATCTGAATAAAGACCATCCAGGAAATAAGAAGGATAATGAGATTGAGATTGAGTTGGGTGAAAAATTTGTGTGGATGCACTTTAGAGACTCTGAGAATCTATGAGCTGAAGTTTTGTAAGTGCACTAGGGCAGTGATGGGTTGGGTGGGTCTTAGGTTAGGCACATGGTCTTCAGGAAGTAAGAGCATGGAACATCTGGAAAGCAATTCAGAAAGACTAAACATAGAACTTCCCTATGACCCAGCAATCCCACTCCTGAGCATTTATCCAAATGACCACACTAAAGCCACCAACACAAACATGTTTATTGCAAAATTTCTTTTTTGGGGGGCAGGGTTTGGTCGTGGGGCCTGAACTCTGGGCCTGGGCACTGTCCCTCAGCTCTTCAGCTCAAGGCTAGCACTCTACCACTTGAGCCACAGTGCCACTTCTGTCTTTTTTTTCTGCTTATGTGGTGCTGAGGAATCGAATCCAGGGCCTCAGGCATGCAAGGCAAGTGCTCTACCACTGACCCACCTGCTCTACCACTCTACCACCACCCATATGGAATCAACCCATATGCCCCTCACTGGATGAAAGGATCAAGAAAATGTGATATATATATATATATATATATATATACACACACATATTTATATATCACATATATATGTATATATGTGATATACATATATATATATATATATATATATATATATATATATAAAACACAACATACACACACAATGGAATTCTTTGCTTCCAGCAGAAAGAATGCCAGTGCCCTATTTGTAAGGAAATGGGAAGACCAGGAAAAATTATATTAAGCAAAGTAAGCCAGATCCAAAGAAACATAAACTGCATGATTTCCCTCATTTGTAATAATTAGAATGTTCCTATAAATCTACAAGTAAACCCAATGGATAGTAAAAGATAAAAACTTACACTTGAATGTGAAAAATTAAACAGGACTCCAAACATTCACACCATGAGGCCAAAGAGGAGGGTATTCTTAGTAGAGGATCACAAGGGCTCAATAACTATGTGTATATAATCACATAAAATAGTCCTTATTGAAATGAACTCCGAAACATGGAAATGAGATTTTTATATTATACTATTTGTGGTTCTTTTTCTTCTGATGCTTTTTTCCCTTTTGTTGCTGTTTTTGCTTTCTGTATTCTTTGTCTTGTATGTAAGTTTATCTGATTTGGGGAGGGGAAAGGGAAGCACAGAAATGGTCTGCCAAAGGGAGAACTAATTCAGCAGTGATACTCATTAGATGTTATTTTAGAAATAAACTATACAACTTGAAGGGAGGGAAGTCAGGAGGGAAAAACCAAGAAGAGAATGAGGGAGAAAGTGATACTGCTCATAAAACATTGTACTAATTTCTCGACTTATATAATGGTACATCTGTACCTCACCTTTACTATATATATCAGGATGCTGAAAATAAATGTTATGCATAAATGGTTAGATATTCTAAGAGAAAAAATGAAGGTGGAATAAATAGAAGAAAGAAAACTTTTTTTTTTTCGTCAGTCATAGGGCTTGAACTCTGGGCCTGGATGCTGTTCCTGAACTCTTCAGCTCAAGGCTAGCACTCTACTACTTGAACCACAACACTACTTCCACTTTTCTGGTGGTTAATAGGAGATAAGAGTCTCATGGATATTCCTGTGTGGGCTGGCTTTGAACTGTGATTTGCAGATCTCAGCCTCCTGAGTAGCTAGGATTACAGGCGTGAGCTTCCTGTGCCCGGCAAAGAAAACTTTTTTTTTTACTTATGAAGAGTTAATGTTGCTGTGAAACTGTATTACTTATTGATAGCGCCCAGACAGTATGTTTCCATCATTTTTCATCCCTTTCCACAAAGAAGCCATTCCCCTTTCATTGTAACAGCTGGAGCACCTATGCCACAGGAAAAATTTTCAACATGCCGGATCTTAAAGATGGAAATTTCAATTGTTCAGGACTGTAACAACTTTTGATTTCTAGTCTTGTTGCATACTCATGTTTCATTCAATTTCCTTATTTTTCATGGAAAGGAGAAACATGAGCAGGAGCTGAAAAACACATTTTATATAATCCAATTGATTCTAAACTCTGCCATTTGATAGGTAGCAAGAATGCCCTAACAACACTGCTCTGCAGTTCTCTAATTTGTTTTTTGCAGGTTCATGCTGCAAGCAATTTGTCACCTAAAATTCTAATAGAAGTTTCACGTATTGAAATGAGAGATGGAGGCAGCCTTGTAGATCATCATGCTTATGGTAGGGCAGAATTTTAGACAGCAACTTATAAAATTTTAAATTGATCCTGCATTTGACCTTAGACAAAAAAGCAAAAATGAACAACTTGGTACTGTGCTCATATAAAAGGAAATATCTCATCAGCAAACAATAAATCTGTTCTTTAAATGCCAGTTTTAACAGACCCATGTAATGCTTGAGGGCAGCTATCAGTCAACCTTAAGGTCATTGTCAAATAGGAACAAGGAATTCAATATTCAGGTATCATAAAATATATTGTTATAATACATGAAGTTCATTGATATTTTTATTTGTGACAATAAAGTAATTACAATTCCATATTAGTATAGCCATAGGAGATTGGGGAACTTTGCAAATACAAGATTGAAACATACATACGTTGCATTGTTTTAAATCTTCAATTAAACCTTGAGAATGTATTGCTGGCTGATTGACTCTTTGGGGGCAATAATCTCTATCATTCAGAAATGAATAAGAACATGTGTGCATTCAGCTTCCATACTAAAAATTGAATATTGGTCTTTAGGCAATTATGACACTTAACTTTGCAAATCAAAATAATCAAGTAGATTTCGAAAAATAATTTTACAAACAGGAATTATACTCAAATTCTTACTCTAGGCAGAGATTATAACCAGCAGAAGATACTATCTGCAATTTTCATGTGTATAATACAAAGAAATTTATTTCCAAGTTGGTTGTGAAGATAAAGATAAAATAAGAAAAAGCGTACAAACTAGTAAGAGAAATAGTTACTTATCTTTATTGTTGAACTTCAGAAAAGTTTGAAATCTATATAGCAATGATTGTACATTGCATTCTGATTGTTTATGTCTCTCCAAAAATGCACACGTTAAACCTGTGGTAGTGATTTGGGAATGGAATTCTGCATTAAGGAATTCAGCATCTTGATGGGATTATTGCCGTTACAGTAGAGTCTAAGGGGGCGTGTTCAACTCCCTGCCACGGGAAGCCTCCCTCAGAGAAGATGCTAGTCATCCCTATCAGACATGCCAGTGCCCTCATCTTGAGATCCTCAGATTCCAAACGTATTAGAAATGAATGTATGTTGCTTATACATTTTCCAATCTAAAGTATTTTTGTTATAGCAGCACAGACAGACTGAAGCACTGCATCTGGACTTACAGATGCACGCAATACAATGGTCATACTCACACACATTTAGACTATGGGCTCCAATTTGTGCTACCTACAGAGCAATTGTAGTTTTTTCTAGAATTGGAGAGCAAAGGCAGCTATGAAGAACAAGTAGATAGATTTAGATAGAAAGTGGATCACAAAAGTTGTGGTCATTCTGGGGAAACTTACAAAGCCAGGAAAATGATGAAAATCCAATGTTATACTAATCAGCTCAGACTACTATCACCAGACCCTGGGTGCATAGAGCAGAAATTGAATTTTTTTTCATTTCTAGAGGCAGAAAATTCATGGTCAAGGTATTGACTAATGTGGTTTCTGATGAGAGTTTCATGGCTTAAAGTTGGCAACCTTCTTGCTGTGTCCTCACATGGCCTTTCCTAAGTAGTGGGTTGGGTGCACACATGGGGAGAGAGAGGAAGAATCAACAAAAGAATGTACTCGGTCTCTCCTTATGTGGATGCCAAGTTTATTAGGACCCCAATCTTAGAAACTCATTTAATCCCAATTTACCTCTTTAGAAGGCTTATCTCCAAACATAATTACAGTAGGATGTAGGGCTTTAATATGAGAACTTGAATGAAGAGGGAGACACAGTTCAGTTCATACCAAATGCTGGGTACTGCAGGATGAAGTTCTAGGACTAGGCTCATGTTTGACGAAATCCATCAGGGTACACTTGAGTGACAAGACATGTAATTTCTCATGACTTAGATAGGTAAATGTTACTTAAATAGCTTTAAGAGTATACTGTATCCTGATGAGACAGAGTTAAAGGAGAGTTTCAAAGTGTTGGATTAACACCTATTATATTGGGCATTGTGGTTTTTGTAGCATGAAACAGAGAAGGTTAGGTAGTAAATATTCTTAAGGAATGCTGGCTGAAAAAGTGGATGGAATTCTGAGGAGAGAAATGTGTTTAAATATTTTCTAGTGTCTACAGTAGTAGATTGCTTTCAACTCTTACATGTACTGTCTGTGTAATGGTGTATCACACCTAGAATGGGAAAGCCCCTCCAGCCCTCACTGAGTCTGCTTAACCATGAGAAATGCGTTGGCCAATGGTATGAGGGAGCATGATGCAAAGGTTTCACTTGTGGTTGAACTTGGCATTTGGTGCCTCTTTTCTGCCAGGAGGAAAGCATGTTCTGAAGAGCCACTGGCTGAAAAATGGGAGTGTAGAGCACATCTGAAATGAATACAGCCCCAACAGAGAAATCCTGGTTTACCACAGACTTAAGAGCCATGAGAGAAAAATTTGGTTTCCTGGGGTTTTGTTGCTCAGCAATGGCAGAATTATTTCAGCAATGGCAGAATAATACATTAAGTTTGATTAGTTAGGGTTCTTCCGAGAACCTATTAACATTGGAATTGTGATTATGGAGGCCAAGAAATTCTGCCATATGCTATCTGCATGTGCAAGTTAGAAAACTTTTCTTAGTCTAAGCCAAGGCAAACCCAGAAGCCCCAAGTGCCAAAGCCCGAGGACAGGGAGATAGACATGCCAGCTCCAACAGAAGTCATTTCCTCCTGTCTGTCGTTCTAATCTATTCAGGACCTCAGAAGATCTTATGATGCCTGCTCAGTTGGTGAGATCGGTCTTACTTAGCTTACCAAATCACAACAATCTCCCCCAGAAACACCCCCACAGACAACATACACATTTTAACACATGTCCCGCGTAACATTCTGGATTTCGTGCTTTGAGAAGAAATACCATAGGGTGGAAGGGATAATAGAAAAGGAGAAAGAGCTGAAATGAAGAGGTACATTTTATGAAAGGTATGGGGCTGAGGATATGTGTCAATCATTCAATCAAGAGAACTTCAAACACACTAAAGTGGACTTTGTGTTTATGTGTTCCAGGACGGGAGCTTGAACTCAGGGCCCAGAACTTGAACACTGATTACAGATGGTGCTCTCTCACTTGAACTATGTCTCCAGTGCTGGCTTTTTGCTGATGAATTGGAGATAAATGTTAAGGATTTGTCTGCCCTGTCAGCCTCTGAGAGCTCTCAGTGGCCCGAGGAGCTGGAATTATAGGCATGAGCCTCTAGTGCCCAGCTTAATGTAGAATTTTAATATAGAGGACTTTTTATAATAGATTTTCATAGAGAAAGTTTTATTTTTGGCTCTAGTATACCTGAGAGCATTGTGATCTCTTATGCCCTTATATATTCTGCAAATAAGCTTTTTCATCAAATATTTATGATTACAAATTATGTATTATTAGCCTTCTTATGGTTTCTACCTTCAATACGTCTTCTCTCAATAACTCTTGTCAGGTGGCTGCAATCATACCACCTCCTTTATTAGTGACTTGGTTCCCAGCCCTTTCTCCTTCTTCTGGTTTGCTACAGCAGAGGTTGTGGATTAAAAAAAATGGTGTCCTCTCCAAAGATACATTCAAGTCCTAAACTCAATATCCATGAGTGTTACTATTTGGAAATGAAAACATGAATATAATTAAATTAAAATGGATTGGAACGGTCCATAATCTACAATGACTGCTGTCTTTATATAAAGAAGGAAATTTGAACACAGACCCAAAGACACCCAGAAAGTTTCCATAATGATAGTGGAGGTGGAATGGTGGCCTTGGAAAAGGCTGTTCTCCATTACCAATTGTGTCCACTTGACCTAAACCAAAGAAGGACAAGGATTGCCGGCATCTACAGGAAACTAGGAGAGAAGCATTGAACTCCCTCTGAAGCTTCCAGAAGGAACCAGCTCTTGATTTTAGATTTCTGGCATCCAGAAGTGTTAGCAAATACATTTCTGTTGTTTCAACCCACTAAATTCATGGCATTTCATTACAGCTATCCTAGGAAATGAACATAGTTCTCTTTCCAAAGAAAATGGCAAGTCTTTGCCCTCAGAAATTAATAGTCAATAATATAAATGTGAACTCTGGAAAGACAAGTAAGTGCACTCTTTGTGTTCTACCTATCAAATCAGTCTCTGCTCCCCTTAGACTCTCTCAGTGTTTCTCTGTCTCTTTGCCCTCACCCTCTTATTTATGCCAAACAACGTGAAGTTCTCCAACATCTTGCATGCTCTCATTCTGCCATTGCTTTGCACATGTTGGTATGGGAGGAGGTGAGCCTCACTTCTGAAATGCAACCACCTGGAAACAGTAATGCAAGATTCCTTTGAGGGGTCATTCCAAGTGACATGCCCTGCTGACCTTTACTTTCTCTTCTGTCCCCTCCACATATTCCTGGGAGGTTCTTCCTCTCTGATTTTTGCAACTTTAGCATATCTCTGCTTTAGAATTTATCAGATTGTAATGTAATGATCTGAAAAGGCATCCATTTTCCTGAAGCAAGCAAATTGTCTTTACATTTGAGTACACAATGGATTAAGTGATGCCTAAACCATAGAAGCCCTCCAGTAATCATTTGTTAGATGAATGGACCGATGGGTGAGTGAATGAATGAACAAATGAAAAATTGAAGATATTACAGATAGGACAGAATTGCAAAAGGGTTTTATTATTATCACTAAGGTGGAAGATCTGGGTGTCTATGAATGATTGGCACTTTTTAAATTTAGCACCAACAGGAAAATGAACATGGCTTTTAGTTTTTTAATGAGTCTTTTGCTTTTAGTCTTTTAATGAGTCTTTTCCTTTATTTTTAATTCAGGTTGCAATCCAGTCATCTACATAGGGTTCATAGGTATTAGCTCTCCTGACAGTTCACCCACCTCCACTCTGCCCTCTCTTGTAATTCTACTTAAAAGTTGATCATTCTCATGTTCAAAATACAAATGTATTTCTGTAGTTTCTAGAATTCCAGAAAGGAACAGTATTGATGAGCTCTATGACTCACTCCCCTTACTTTGCCCCGAGTTGCTTTATTAAAATGAGCTATGTGACATCACCCTGATTTATGTTGCCCCGCAATATTAGCTTACAGATATTAAATTAGCTCGTCTTGCCACCTGATTTAGAGCCAATTAAAATCATTTCAGTACCGTACCAAATGAGTGCTTTTAAAAATACTACTGATTAAAAAAATCCCACAAGTTTGGAAATAAATCTGGTTTTGTATTTTTCCATTTCCCATAAGATTTTAAAAAGATTAGGGAGAGAGAGAGAGAGAGAGAGAGAGAGAGAGAGAGAGAGAGAGAGAGAGAGAGAGAGAGAGAGAGAGAGAGAGAGAGATGATTCATCACAGACACATAGAATTATTGCGCAGATATTAAATCAACATTATTAATTGGAGAAAATGGCCCTTAATATGGTCCTTGAAGAGATTCTACTGCAAGGACCATATGCCTTGTTATATTTATCTGTTAATCTTGCTTGTATTGTTGTGCTCTGAAGTGGCACAAACAAAGCGGGTCTATGGCAGCCTGGCAGATGGAGAAGCTTGCTCCAGGAGAGCCTCGCACTGACTCTGCACTGACATCTCACCTCCTCCTGCTTTCATCCCCACTGGCTCCCACCGTGTGCACCTGCAGATGCTTGGCTCAGCTCTTTCTCCCACACCATGAGAGACACCCTGGCTGACAGGATAACCTTTACACTCTGTGCAAGTGTTCCCTTTGTGAACATTTTGATTATTTCCAAGCTTCTTCATTTGTATTTGGCTCTGCTTGTTGTTATAATTGTCTTTTACAAGTGTTTGTTCAGTGTGCTACCCTTTAAATTTTCCCGAATAGCTTGAGGACTCAAGCTCTACAGGGAGACTTTTCTAGCCACCCAGGGCTGCAAAACTGTATGTGACAACTTGAAGATAGTCAGGAGTGGATAGGAACCTGGTATTTTTCTGTTTACCTGCTGTTCTGAAATGATAAGATTTAGGAATAAATCTCAGAGAGCCTGTGTGATTTTGACACTTTACTAATGTGGAAACTGGAGTTTGGAGAAGATAAATGATCTCTTCAGATTCACAAGGTTAGTTTTACCTTCTCTAATGACTTCTTGGAAAGGAATGGTGACCCATAAGTAGAGTTAGTAGTAAGGAAGAGTGCTAGCCACCCACTCTTATCTACTCCCGCCAGAGCTCATTTGAAAATATATTATATGCATACTATTATTTTATTTTTACTGCTAATATTACTGCATTTCAATCTGGAGTTGTAATAGCACACTTAATACTATATTTTCTTCTAATTATAGGCTCCAGGGGCAGACTGTGACTTCTGACTCTTTAGTGCCTAAGATTGTAGGCACCTGATGAATATTGGTGAAATACATTACCACAACTAGTGTCTATTCAAATAAATGAATATGCAAATGATTCAGTGGATAAATGACGGAAAGAAGGACAACAGAGAAATAAGCTACCACCCTGTTTTTAAAGGAAGGAATGCTTGCAGACTGTTTCTGTTGTTGTTCTTACTTTTTATTTTGCTTGTTTATTTTGTGTAGGACTAAGGATTGAAACCAGATCCTTATTTTTTTGTCTACTAAAAATTGTTCTTCTTTAAAAGATGGTTAAAAACATGTCCTTTCGATTAGGATGGTATTATGAAATTGTTATTTCCAGTTCATGGACTTTGAATTATTTTATCCATTCATGAGTTAACTTACTTGAGGATAATTTCAACCTTTGCCAAAATACATAGAAAAGATTGTTTTGAGGAACTTCTTAATGTATGCTATTTCTACTGTTACTGACAGTATTTTTTAAAAAATGGTTTATTACCAATAGAATTTCTAAATTAAAAAATACTTAAATCTTCAGAAGTCTAAAGTTTCACATTTTCATCCTGGAGAGTATTCTATAAATTCATATTCCTCTTTGCCACAACTAAAACTAGTATTTCCTGGGGGATTCCTTTGTGCAGTTTTCCCAAGATTAAAACATATCTAAAACCTGCTTGCTCTTTTAAAAATGCACACATTTGTGTTACTATATTCATTGGAAAAGCCCAAGTACCTATATCTACTCAATATTATATTGTTTTAAATTTTTTACATTTATTACATGATGCTCATATACAGAAACATACACTTAGGTAAAATAACTGAGTCATTCTTATTTTACTTTGATAACTGATGAAAACACCATTGATTAATAAAAGAACTAAATAATTTTCTAAGTAAAAGATAATCCCTATGCTTAGAAATGTATTTAACCACTAAAATCTAGGTGCATAGAACTTGCAGACAACACAATTCAATATTCTCAAATATTTAAGGAAATATTAAGTGCTCCATAATTTAGATAATCAGAAAATAAATGCTAAACTCAGACATACAACTCAGGCCTTGAATTTAAAAGCACACACATACACACACACATATACACAAAATGAAGAAGATGGCTAATAACTTTGTCTCTCTCTATCATCAGCCTATCAGTTTGTCTGACTATTTATCTGTTTACCTATTTTGATTGAACTCTGGAATTCATTGGCAAGCTCATGTTCATGTTCATTAATTATCCCTGGAGACTATATATCTATATTTCCTTTTCTCCTCATTTAATAACGAATATTTTCTCATAGAGGTCCGGATTTTAATTTACTTATAGCTCTGATTTTGTTTTAAGTCTGGGAGAAGCAGGCAGGAGGAGACTGATGTGCAGTGTAATGCAGAATGGATCAGCCAGTCATGATGAAAAGGGAGCGACTGCCTTACATCACAGCAGTCAAGTTAGAAATACAAGAAGCAAGAATGGTAGCTTCTCTCTTTCTACCCAACTGCATCATCATTACTAATGCATGAGCTGGAGGTATGCCTCTGGCATTGTAATTGAAATGTAACATGTACTGGAAAAAGAGTGATTTTTCTATTCAGAAAACCTAAATTAATTGAGTCAAATGTAGCATAGAATAGACATTTTCCAAGCTCATCTTCTGATATATTAAATAATTATATATGTGTGTATAAAACCAATAATATATCATCATATTAATTATATTATGCATATTATCAAAATATGACTACTTGGTATGGTATATGAAAGACAAGAAATTGATTCCTTCAAAAAAAAACATAAGTTTGGCTGGGCTCCGGTGGCTCACACCTGTAATCCTAGCTACTCAGGAGGCTGAGATCTGAGGATCGCAGTTCAAAGCCACCCAGTCAGGAAAGTCCATGAGACTCTTATCTCCAATTAGCTACCAGAAAACTGGAAGTGGAGCTATGGCGCAAGTGGTAGAGCGCTCACCTTCAGCTGAGGAGCTGAGGGACAGCGCCTAGGCCCAAAACTGACAAAAACAAAGGAAAACAAAAAAGTAAAGTTGACAGACTCCTCAAAGGCAGTCATTTCCATTCATTGGAATGCGTTCAACTGATTTATTAAATGTGATTCCTTCCCTCCCCCCACCCCTGCCCCCAGTTTTCATAGCTTTATTAATACTTTTTCAGTTTTACTGGTGTCGGACAGCACAGTTCAATGGCCACAGCCGTGAAGCCTTGTAAATGTCTATCGACAGCAATCACGAGGCTTGCCACCAAACACACATGCACACAAATGAGCATACACCCACCCACAAGGTTTTGCATATTCCCACATGCAAACTATACTATGCTTTTCTTTTGTGCAAATATTTACACATAATAAAAATGTAATTAAAATGTATTTTAAAATAGTCATTTCAAGACACTGGAAATTGACCAAAGGTAGACAAAAATATTTCAAAAAATATTATTTTTTGAAAAACAGCAAGATCTTTGACTAAGAATAGTGGGCATATGTGGAGGTCTGTAGGGGCAAGAAAGACTGGGTCTTAAACTATAAGCCTTGTTCTCTCTCTGTCTTTCTCTCTCTCTCTGTCTTTCTCTGTCTGTCTGTCTGTCTGTCTGTCTCTCTGTCTCTCTCTCTCTTACACACACACACACACACACACACACACACATATTTACTCAAGACACATGTCTCTACTTCTGGCTTTTTGCTGGTTAATTGGAGATAAGAGTCTTGAGGTTTTGTCTGCCTGTGCTGACCTATAACCATGACTCTTAGATCTCAACCTCTTCAGTGGCTAGGATTTTAGGCAAGAGCCAAATGGCACACAGCTGGAGTTAATGATGGGAAGATTCACTTCCTATCTGTGAATTATGAAAAAGTTTTATGCATACATATGCAATATTTTTACATATAGATTTATAAATAAATATAATTATTAAGTACATTTTATTTACTTCAAGTAAATAAGTATATTTACATAAATTTATATGTATATAAAATTTACTTATATTTAACTGAATTCTGATTTTGAAGAAGTCTGAGAGCAGTTATTAGTTTTATTAATAAAACTAATGAAAACATTTGACAAAATTAGCAGATAAACATCATTCTTTTTGTGAGCAGTTACCAATAGAAGCAAAAACAAAAGATACCATTCACAGTAGAAATCAAATGTATACCCTGACTAGGGACAAAATCTAATAAAATATGCCCAAGCCCTCTGAACTAGCTATCCAAAATCAATGTCAAATCTTCAGGATCCACAGGTGCTGCCTTATTTGCAGAAGGAGCCTTTCTTCATGGCTGCAGGTGAGCATCTTAGGATGAGGGAATGGTCCTGTATTGATAGAAGTGTGTGTCCAGATTGGATGAATGCAGCCACAGGGCTAAAATCAAGGGATTCCTGCAGCAACCTAAAGCTAAGGGTCAAGGAAGTCAAAGACTTTCCCCTAGAACCATGATAGGTAGGGCAAACTTACAGATATTTTGACTCTGCACTTTTGACCTTCATTCAGAATGGTGAGATAATATAGTTTTAGTTCTGTCATTTTACGCTGTAGAGTTTGTCACCGTAGCCAAAGGATATCAGTCTGGTGGGAAAATTTAAACTTAAACAGCACATTTCTAGAACGACAAACCCTGTTTATTAATTCATTGATCAGTGACCTTTGATATGTTATTGTTCTATAGTTGTTCCATACGTGTAACACAACTATAATTTTTTATAAGCCTTCTAGTAAGGAGATAGAAAGATTGAAATAGTTTTTCTGGAAAAATCAGGGTTGTGTAAATTGGTGAAGAGATGTTACCCTTTCAAATACTGAGCAAAACTACTAAAATATAAGCTGCATGCACAAATGGAGAAATATAATCAATGATAAGACACTGAAACTTAAAAATAATCTTATCTACATCAATGTGGAGATAAATTAGTGTCTAAGAACCAGTAATAAATTTAATAAGTAGTGAAAAAAATGACTGGCTGCTTTTCCTCAGCTCTTTCCTTCTCAGCTCCTTCCCAGCTCTTTTAGCTCTTTTTCCCAGCTCTCTCTCTTTCCCAGCTTTCTTTCCCAGCTCTCTCTCTTTCCCACCTCTTTTCCCAGAACTCTCTCTTTCTCAGGTCTTTCCCAGGCCTTTCCCAGCCATGTGGAATGCCAACCTGGCCTGGTCCAAGCAGGTCTACTGAATAAACCTACAAAAGTTCTGTTTCTAGCCCAATATCATTTTTTTTTGCCAGTCCTTGAACTCAGGACCTGGGAATTGTCCCTGAGCTTCTTTTGCTTATGGCTAGTGTTCTACCACAGTGATACTTCCAGCTTTTTTGAGTAGTTTATTGGAGATAAGAGTCTCATAGAGTTTCCTATCTGGGCTGGTTTTAAACTATGATCCTCAGATCTCAGCCTCCTGAGTATCTAGGATTGCAGGTGTGAGCCACTGGTATCTGGCTAGCCAAATACCTTGTATATTATTTCACATATACAAAACGCATGTGTTCATGTTACTCTTGTTTATAATAGCAAAATATTAGAATCAGTATCAATATAATGGTCCCTAGAAGCATAATCAATAAATAAATACAACATATGTAAATGTTAAAATATCTATTTATTTTTAGTTTTTGACTTTTTGGCAGTTGTGGAACTTGAACTCAGGGCATATGCACTGGCCCTGAGCTTTTTTGCTCAAGGTTAGCACTTTATCACTTTGCTCCAAAGCCCCACTTCTGGCATTTTGGTGTTTAATTAGAGAAAAGAGTCTCATGGAGTTTCTTGCCTGGGCTGGCTTCGAACACAATCCTCAGATCTCAGCCTCCTGAGTAACTAGGATTGCAGATGTGAGCCACCAGCACTAGATTCAAAGCACCTATTTATTTATTGGAACATACATATACATATTCATTCCAACTTAGGGAGCCAGGCATTGCTCTAGATTTATTATCTATCTAGAATGAACCAAGATTTTTCCATGCTTCTTGGGATAAATTCCTGTGAGGATATCATCAACCAGTCAGACAAAACAAATCACTCATCAACATATAATTAGTAGAGCAAAATGCTATGGATCTGTTTAAAAGCATCCCATGCAAATTTTCGTTGATCTTGTACCACAGAAAAGAAAAGTGGTATCTCTGTAACATGGTGAAATGTTAGTTTGGTTCACAATATCCATCAGCTTACTATCACATGTCTACTATCACATGCCTTTTATACAAAAAAGTATGACAGAGAAGAGAATGAAAAAATATTACAGCCAAGAGGCTAACATAGCATCCCAGTGAGAAGGGAGGAAATACAAGGGAAGGAGACCAAAGAAGTAGCATTAAAAATGTCACACTGAGGCCTTTTATGTCCTGGCCTGCCCTGAGATCACAGCAGTGGAAACAACTCATTTTCTGTGAACATTTTCTTTTCTTTTTTAAAATTTTATCTTATTGTAAAGGTGCGGTACAAAGATGCATTTCTTGTCGACCATTGTTACCACCTCCTTTGATTTTTTTTCTTTTTTCCTACTATCCCTTCCTTCCATTGGCTAATTAGCCAATCATAATAGATTACACGAAAGTTATCATGATGCAGAAAATAATATCTTTGTATATGTGTGTAAAATTGTATATTTGAATGAATGATTGAAGAAATACATACCAGTTACGTTTTTGTGGTAAAGGTAGAAAATAGAGGTAAGGATAAAGGTCAAGAAGAGAGTGGAGAGGGTATATCTACTATTCTATAGCTGATAATAAGATTAAATAAATATATTTTATTCAGTTAATTATTCAGTTAATACTAAATGATTTTTAGTTTGTACACATTTCTGCTTGAGATATTTTAGTCATAATCACTAATATGATGAGTCAGCGTACAGATGCAGAAATGCAAGTCTTAACGTAAGGGCCTCAAAGGTAAGCATAGATACTCAGCCTCAGTGCTTAATAATCATCACTGCTAAATGGCAATACTGCCAAAGGCTACAAATTCAATGCAATACCTATCAGTATCCCAACCTCATTCTTCAAGGAAATAGAAGAAGCAATAAAAAAATTTATATGGGCGATACCTATCAATATCCCAACCTCATTCTTCAAGGAAATAGAAGAGGCAATCCAAAAATTCATATGGAACAATAAAAGACCCCAAATAGCAAAAATGATCCTCAACAGAAAGAACAGTGCCGGAGGAATATCAATACCAAATTTCAAACTCTACTACAAAGCCATAGTAATCAAAACAGCTTGGTACTGGCACAAGAACAGACCTCAGGACCAATGGAATAGAATTGAAAACCAGAAATGAACCCACAGACCTACAGCCATCTAATCTTCAAAAAGGGAGCTAAAAAAATAAAATGGAAGAAAGACAGCCTCTTCAGTAAGTGGTGCTGACAAAATTTGTTAATAACTTGTAGAAAACTAAAACTAGAACCTTATATATCACCCTGCACCAGAATCAACTCCAAATGGATCAAAGACCTCGGAGTCAAAGCAGACACTCTGAAAACATTACAGGATGCAATACGAGAAACCCTAGGTCTCCTTGGCACAATCCGAAATTTTCTTAATACAGACCCAGAAACAACAAATCAAAGAAAGGTTGGACAAATAGGATTGTATGAAATTGCAGAGCTTCTGCATGGCAAAGGACATAGCTAGCAAGATCAATAGAAAGCCTACGGATTGGGAGAAGATCTTCACTAGCCATACAATAGACAAGGGTCTCATATCTAAAATATACTTGGACCTCAAAAAATTAAATCCCCCAACAACAAATCTTAAAAAAAAAAACAACTGCCTAATAAATAAGTGGGCTAAAGACTTAAAGAGAAACTTCTCTGAAGAGGAAAGAAGGATGCCCAATAGACACATGAAGAAATGCTCAACCTCTCTAGCCATAAAAGAAATGCAAATCAAAACAACATTGAGATACCACCTCACCCTAGTTAGAATGGCTATAATCAAGAACTCTAATAACAACAGATGCTGGAGGGGATGTGGACAGAAGGGAACCCTACTGCACTGTGGGGGGAGTGTAAACTTGTTCAACCACTTTGGAAAGCAGTATGGAGGTTCCTCAAAAGACTCCACATAGAGCTCCCCTATGACCCAGCAATCCCACTTTTGGGCATTTACCCAAATGTTTACAAACAAGACCACACTAAAGCTACCAGCACAACTATGCTTATTACAGCATTATTTACCATAGCTAAGATATGGAACCAACCCAGATGCCCCTCAGTAGAGAAATGGATCAACAAAATGTGGTATATATGCACAACAGAATTTTATGCCTCCATCAGAAAGAATGACATTGTCCCATTTGTTAGGAAATTGAAAGGCTTGGAAAAAATTAAGTGAAGTAAGCCAGGTCCAAAGAAACATAGGTCCTATGGTTTCCCTTATTTGCAACAACTAGTATAATTCTGAGTCAAGCAGAAAAGGTCCGATAAGTTGATGTTAGGGAAATGAACCCTAAGATGTGTATTCAAATGTTTTTTTCTTTCATGCTATTGTTTCTAACACATTTACAAGATTATTTCTTTGTTGCTTTGTATGTCCCTCTCCCACGGTATAACCCCTACTTTCACTGTATTTGATGTTGGTATAATTTGTGGAGGAGAAGGGAAAAACAAATCGTTAAAACAGGGATACAGGTAGACCCATTGCAACCATGAGATGTACAAGTTGTTATGTCAAAAAACAGACTTTACAACTTTGGTGAGGGGGGAAGAGAGGGAAGAGGATTCGGTGGGGAGACTTCTGGGGGAGGATGGGAAGGGATGGGGAAACAATGCTTGATAAGAAATGTACTCATTATCTTGCCCATGTAATTGTAACCACTCTGTACAGTATTTTCACAATAAAAAAATCAAAAAAAATTCATATGGAACAATAAAAGACCCCAAATAGCAAAAACCATCCTTAGCAGAAAGAACAATGCTGGAGAACGATCAATACCAAACTTCAAACTCCAGTACAAAGGCATAGTAATCAAAACTCCTTGGTACTGGCACAAGAACAGACCTCAGGACCAATGGAATAGAATTGAAAACCCAGAAATGAACCCAAGACCTATAGCCATCTAAGCTTTGATAAGAGAGCTAAAACAATAGAATGGAAGAAAGACAGCCTCTTCAGTAAATGGTGCTAACAAAACTGGTTAAACACCTGTAGAAAACTAAAGCTAGATCACCATATATCATCCTGCATCAGAATCAACTCCAAATGAATCAAAGACCTCGAAGTAAAACCAGACACCCTGAAAACATTACAGGAAGGAATAGGGGAAACTCTAGGGCTCCTTGGCACAGGCTGAAATTTTCTTAACAAAGACCCAGAAACACAACAAATCAAAGAAAGGTTGGACAAATGGGATTGCATGAAACTGCAGAGCTTCTGCATGGCAAAGGACATAGCAAGCAAGATCAATAGAAAGCCCACAAATCTTCTAATCGGGAGAAGATCTTCATTAGCCATATAATGAACAAGGGTCTCATATCTAAAATACACTTGGAACTCAAAAATTAAATCCCCCAACAACAAATCCTTAAAGAAACAACTGTCTAAATAAATAAGTGGGCTAAAGACTTAAAGAGAAATTTCTCTGAAGAGAAAATAAGAATGGCCAATAGAAATGCTCAACTTCTCTAGCCATAAAAGAAATGCAAATCAAAACAATATTAAGATTCCACCTTACCCCAGTTAGAATAGCTATAATCAAGAATTCCAGTAACAACAGATGCTGGAGGGGATGTGGCCAAAAGAGAACCTTACTGCATTGTTGGTGGGAGTGTAAACTTGTTCAACCACTTTGGAAAGTAGTATGGAGGTTCCTCAAAAGACTCCACATAGGCTTCCCTATAACCCAGCAATCCCACTTTTGGGCATTTACCCATATAATCACAAACAAGACCATACTAATGCTACCAGCACAACTATGTTTATCGCAGTATTATTTACCATAGCTAAGATATGGAACCAACCCAGATGCCCCTCAGTAGAGAAATGGATCAACAAAATGTGGTATATATGCACAACAGAATTTTATGCCTCCATCAGAAAGAATGACACTGCCCCATTTGTTAGGAAATTGAAAGACCTGGAAAAAAATATATTAAGTAAGCCAGACTCGAAGAAATATAGGTCCCATGGTTTCCCTTATCTGCAATAACTAGTCTATGTCTAGGACAAGCAGAAGAGGTCAAAAGCTATGTACATATGACCATATAACCTGATGCTAAGTGACATGAACCCCAAGATAGGGACACGAGATTTTACCTTTCTTGTTCTTTTTAATGTACTTATAATGTACCATGTGATTTTCTTTTGTTTCTTTGTATGTTCCTCCCCAACAGTATAACCCCTGTTGTCACTGTATTTGATTCTGGTGCCCTGCATCTTGTATATACATTTTTCTAATTTGGGGAGGGGAAGGGAAATAACAAAATGCTAAAATAATGATATAGGATAACCCATTGTAACAATGAGATGTACAAGACACTGTGTTGAAAATGAACTTTATAACCTTGTGGGAGGGGGGAAGGGAGGAGCTGGGGAAGTGGGGGTGAGGTGGGGAGGGAAGGGTTTGTAGGGAAAAACAAAGGAGGGGGTAATGATGCTCAATAGGAAATGGACTCATTACCTTGCTCATGTAACTGTAATCCCTCTGTATAGTATATTTACAGTATATTTACAATAGAAAGCATATATTTAAAAAATAATCATTACAGCTATTTTATTGACCATCCAGGTAAAAGACAGTTTATATAAAGGCAGGAAGTAGCACCTACCAAAGCCACGGGGTAACAGGTTGGTTATGTTTGTTTACTTATTCTTTCATAGGCTCCTTTTAGGTTGTGCCACATCAATTGCCATTTTTAGTTGATCAGGATGGCACCATATCTGTGATTGCATTTGTTTCATTTTACTTGTTCTTGGGTGCTGGTTTTCTCTTCACATTTCCAAACAAGTGGGAGGTGAGGAAGATCATATTACTTTCAAAACTGGTGCTAGCTAACTGAGACTGATACTACAGGACACATAAGAAGCCTTTGTTATTCTAGCCACTTCATGCCTAAATCTGGCCTTATTACAGATACTAGATTTTTGGTGACTTATAATAGTTATTTTCTTAATTAAATGAATGTGCCAAATAAGGACACAATGTAAAATTACATTTGGTTGTCTGAAACGTCCACAAATTCTGATCCAACCACCTATCCCAAAGGTCCTATGTGGTAGCTACCCAATGCACCTTTTGATGGAAAGATAAAGTTCCAGGTGCTTTGAGCCATCAAGGAAGTACAGAATCAGTGAAAGGTCACCGGAGGCCAGGGAGAAAAAGCCTACAAACAGTTTGCTGAAAAAGAAGTTCATTTAAGCACAGTCATTTGAAAACAGACACAACAGGAGATGATCTATATTATCTTTTATTTGCTCAATCCTTTAGGTTATTCTACTGCCGGCTCCACCCCTGCAGTTCAGAGCCTGCAGCAAAGACTCTGCTACAAATCGTCCCAAGCTGATAAGGAACTGAACTTACAGAAAAGAACAGAGGCAGAGACACAGACACAGAGAGATAGACAGACAGACACAGAGCTATAGAGACAGAGGCAGAAACAGAGAGGAAGAAAGAAGATAGGAGGGAAGAAAAGGAAGAGGAGGGAGCAAGGGAGAAATGAACTAAAATAAAATCTTCAGCTTGTCTTTCCCTATGGGCATATTGTTCTTACAGCTTCATGTAGTTAGTACACAGTAAGTCTTGATGATCGAAATCTGGGCCTGACCTAGAAATGTCTCCATTTGTGACTTCCATAAACCTTCATCTTAATGGCTTTATGCATCCTTATGAGGCCTTTAGCAGTACTGTGTATATCTCAGAAACGTAATGACTGGTAGTCAATTCATCCGCATGTCTTGTGAAGGTGAACTCCTTTGATCTGTGGAGCTGCACCAGAAGAAATAACACTCCAACTATGATCTTCCATCATGCAATCATTTATTTAAATAAAGCCATCTGTCACATTTTGGATGGAAAATTACATACTTGAGATGGATTTTTTTCCAAAAAAATAAATGTACTGTTGCTATGCTTTGGCTGACAAGGACTTATTTTTCAGATTGGAGCAGTAATTCTTACTCATCTTCACTGTTACTTTTATAAAACTAAATCCCAATGAACTGCTGCGTGTTAAGTACCTCATTGTGATTCACACCAGTGGCGCTCAGGGCAGCTTCCTGAGCGTCAGTTCTGGAATAGATGATCAATATGTCTGTTTGGATCCAGTTCTTTATTGCAGCTGTTTCAGAATTGAAGAAGGAAGTACATTTCCCAAAGTTCATTAGTTTGCCAAATGAGGAAGTAACAATTCCTTCTCCTATTCTTTTTAATCATAGTTGTGTGAAATACCTTCTAATGGAACTTTGCAAAATCAGGTTTCCAAGTGTGTGTGTGTGTGTGTGTGTGTGTGTGTGTGTGTGTGTGTGTGTGTGTGTGTGTGTGTGTGTGTGTGTGTGTGTGTGTGTGCGTGTGTGTGTGTGTGTGTGTGTGTGTGTGTGCGTGTGTCTTTAATATGTGTCTTTATTGCATTTGGGTCTTTGCCAGTAGATTTTTACTTAGATGATGGTATTTCCCAGTTACATCTGCATTCCAATTTCTTTCTAAAAGAACAATATTTGTCTTCTGATGAGCAAGTTGCTCCTTGTTTTAACTAGCCTACTTTGTAGTCGGTCAATTCTGAGGGAACATTTTAAGGACCCTTGGGTCCCCTGCAGAGCAAAAGGGACATGACTCAATTTTCCAGGGTCAGACATTTCCCTCAAACTCCCCTGGATGGCATCAATATTATCAAATAGTCCAAAGCCAGCAAGACCCCCTGCTGGGCTGCTTGTTTCTAAGAGTTGAAGTCACTGCTGATGCCCCTGAGCGAGGTGCTGCTGACACCAAGGTTTACAAAGGCTCTTAGTTTTCTTCCCTACAAATAAGAGGGACAGAGATGAGAGAGGGAGGGAAGGGGAGAAAGAGAGAAGGGGGGATTTGGTTTGGTGTATATCATTCACTTTCCACTCAGATCAATAGCGTGAACTACAGCTTAAGGTATGCATTTCAGAGTAATTTGATAAAAACTCAGATTGTTTGGCATTAACACGATGACGCAAGTAGCCTGCAGAGATGGAGAGCTTAATAACTCTTCTGAAGAGATGACTTTTTCAGAGTTTATCTTACCAGTTTAAAATCATATTTTAAATGCAATATCATCTTCCCTTGGTAAAAACATGTTCTAAGGACTCACACAATACTCTAAATATTCCCAGAATAATTATGATCCTATGTGGTCACATTCTATAGCAGAGCATTGCCATTCTCCTCAGTAGCTCTAAGGTTACTTATATGTCAACTTCTCATATTCCTCACTAAAAAACACTTCAGGCTCAAAACTTTGAAAGTACAGGAGGAAAACTAAAAGACACAAGCACAGCAAGTGATGTGACTAGGACTCCAGTAGCTCAGAACTATCCGGAAGTAATAACGACAAATGAGATTGTGTCAAATTTGAAAACTTCTGTAGAGCAACATATTCAACAAAGACAAGAGGTAGCTTACAGAACTGGAGCTAGTCTTTGTTGGCTATTTTCAGACAACAAAATAATTTATATTCATATAAAAAGAATTGAACCACAAGAATAGCAAGTAATCTAATCAATTAGTAAATGAATGGAAAGTTTCCAAATGAAGAATGTACAAATGGACAGTAAACACATTGAAGGTGTTTAACATCTTTGGCTACCAGAGAAACAAATGCAAATGGAAGCATCATAAAAATTCCAAATTGTTTCAGTCAGAATGACTTTCAAACACAAAATGAGATGTACAAGATGCTATGTCAAAAATGAGCTTCACAATTCAGGCAGGGGTGGTGGGGAGGGGGCGTGTAGCTGAGGAGCTGGGAGGGAAGGGATGGTGGGGGAAAAACAAAGGAGGAGACCAGAGCCAAGGCTGTCAGGGCCCACTAGCCCCGCCCAGGCTGAGGGCTCGGCTCACCCTGAGGCTCTCGGGTCACTGTAGGATCCAGACACATCTGCACAGCACAAAGCAGACAAGCCCCAGTGACTGCTGGCAGAGCTCTAGAAGTTTCCCCATGGTGGAGGGAAGTGGTCCCAGCCAGGACTCCGGGACCAGCCCGGCTTCCAGCACCCTGGGGACCTCCTCTTCACTTGGTGTGGAGAGTGGAGTGTAAACTTGTTCAACCACTTTGGAAAGCAGTATGGAGGTTCCTCAAAAGACTCCACATAGAGCTCCCCTATGACCCAGCAATCCCACTTTTGGGCATTTACCCAAATGATCACAAACAAGACCACACTAAAGCTACCAGCACAACTATGTTTGTTGCAGCATTATTTACCATAGCTAAGATATGGAACCAACCCAGATGCCCCTCAGTAGATGAATGGATCAAGAAAATGTGGTATATATACACAATGGAATTCTATGCCTCCATCAGAAAGAATGGCATTGCCCCATTTGTTAGAAAATGGAAAGGCTTGGAAAAAATTATCTTAAGTGAAGTAAGCCCAAAGAAACTTAGGTCCCATGGTTTCCCTTATTTGCAATAACTAGTATATGTCTGAGACAAGCAGAAGCGGTCAGATAAGTTGATGTTAGGTGAAATTAACCCCAAGATAAGTATTCAAATGTTTTTTTTTCTTTCTTGCGATTGTTTCTAACATTTATAAAATGATTTCTTTGTTACTTTGTATGTCCCTCCCCCATGGTATAACCCCTGCTTTCACTGTATTTGATGTCGGTATAATTTGTGGAGGAGAAGGGGAAAAACAAATCATTTAAATAGGGATACAGGTGGATCCATTGCAAAAATGAGATGTACAAGTTGTTATGTCGAAAAACGAACTTAACAACTTTGGCCGGGGTGGAGGGGGGTGGGGACGGGGTGGAAGATGGGAAGGGATGGGAAGGGGAAACAAAGGAGGAGACAACAATGCTTGATAGGAAATGTACTTATTACCTTGCCCATGTAACTGTAACCCTCTGTACAGTATTTTCACGATAAAAAACTTAATTAAAAAAAAAACAAATGTTGGTGAGCCTGTGTGGAAACCAGAGCTCTTTAGATTATAGGAATGAGTGTCTACTATAGAAATCCTAAAATTGGAACTATTATGTCTATACATTTTACTAGAGCATTACAATTTATTTAACAATATGTTTATAGTAACTCTAATGGAATGTTATCTTTCATTTCATTTGTCTTGTGACTTTTAACCTCAGATTCAAATGATTTTAACTAGCATTGAACACTTAAATTTATTTTCCCTTTTTAAAGAGGAGTGTCTGTGGAGGTTGAGACCTCTTTGTTTCTGTGACCTGTTAAACTTCAAAAAGCATATTGGCCATTACCATTATATGCATACACATGCATATATACATGCTTTTTGCGGTATGAGTAATTGGACCTGTGCCAGACATAACTGCTCTATGACCTGAGGTATGCCCTAGGACTTCTGATTTTACTTTGGTTTTGAGATAGGTTATCCTAACGTTACCATACTAAGTAGCCGGGATTGCAGGTGAGTGACACGACACCTGGCTGAGTTATATTTTAATATTTTACTTTAGTAATTAAGAATTCTGTAGCAATGGCATTTATCATTTGAATTTATTTGGCTTGTGGTAAAAAAAAAATCAAATGGACATTCAATAGGGCAGACATTGCATACCTGCCCAGTATCTTTTTTATGATTAATAGTAGACCCATGAACAAAAAATATTAAGGCAGGATTTGGTATGAAAGTACCAAGGTTACAATTTATGGCTGTACCCAGAAGAGACATGAACTAAAAAACCGTGCTTCTCTTTTCCAGGTAAATCATAGAGTGTTACACAGTGAATGGAGTAATGACAAGGATAATGTAATAGTAATTCATAATAACTTAATTCACTGGGAGCAAAATCCTGGTAGTTTTCTTTAGCAATAGGTATTTCCTTCGTGTAGTAACATGAAATTTAATGACCCTTGTACAAAATGTGAACATGGTTTGACTAATTTATTTGAAGGCTGTAATTGCTCTGAGGCTGAGTTGAGTCACAGCCTTGGCCTGTCATTGAGCTAACTAAAAAAACTTCACACATCCAAAGAGAATGATTTATGATTGTATTAGTTTCATAGGGTTCTTGCAACTAAACACTACATACATGAAGGCTGAAACAAAGGCATTATTCTCTCATACTTCTTGAGGCTGGAAGTCTAGTATTGGCACCGATGGATCCTACTAGAGGATCCAACAGATAGTCAGATGCCTGTTAACTAGCTTTGGGTGGTTGCAGACAATCCTCGAATTTCCTTAGTTTGCCACTGCTTATCTTCTGTTCCATTTTCTCTTCTTTTTTTAAAATTTTTTATTCTTTTATTGTAAAGCCATCTTCTCTTCTTATAGGGAGTCAGTCATTAGATTTAAGACCTACCCTATTCCTGAAGGCTTCTGAAATTTTTATGTCCCAAAGTCCTGCTTTCTCAAAGCAATCCTTTTCATATAAACAGGTCACTTAACCACATCTCCAATTTCTAAATAAAGTCACCACTTTAATTCTCAGATGGAACAGTATTTAATCTATTAAAATGATTGTCTATGGAACATCAGTGACATATTTACAGATTCTTTTTTTCTATAATTATCTGATCATCTCTAACTCATGAGTAGTTTCTTGATTCACAAATTATGTATCAACTGCAGTGTGATCAGTTATACTCCAGATATGGGTAGAAAATTTTATAAAATCAAAATAATCACTATGCAATATGTTTTATCTTCAAGTTCCATTTGGAATTCAATTCTTTTGAATCTATAGAAACTGTGTCACAGTGGAAAGACGCATTGTAATAAACATACTAACCCAAAACTCCTAGATCAGGATTTGGAAATGAAATTAACAGTCACTAGAGATTCCTACTACTCTAGTAAAATGAACAAATAACATCCATTAGACCTTAAGCTTTTTATAGTTGTCTGCTTATCGAGATCATCTTTTTTAAATCTTTTTTTTCAATCTGGCATAACCAGTCATTTTTATTTTAGGATACAATTTCTTTCACCCCCATTATCGCCTACTATCTCTTCTCATGCTTTAATTACAAGCTAATTTGATTGCCTTTACATTTTTCAAGTATCTTTAATTTCTGGTTGGATGAGACTGATGCTCTCTCTTGGTTATGGGCTAAATAGTGGGTATCATGCCAATGAAACCATTAATAATTCTGTAACACTGTCCATTTACACTTTTATACTTAGAAGCAAAGAAAGGACAGGATACATTTCAGTATCAACAGCTTCTTCACAGTGGCATCTTTGACAGATTTGTGGAAGGTTTTTGGTTTTTTTTGACATTTCCTTACACACTATGAGAATTTAATTCTTCCTGTGACTCTTTACTTTGCAATATTCAAGGAACTTTTACAGATAGAGGCTTTGAATTAGTTGATTGAAAGACTCAAGTTGTGTTGATTTCTAACTGGTTCACTTTTTAAGACTTTCAGAAATCATCTACCGCAATCTGGATATCTTCCAGTTGGTAATTTTACATTTTAATTTTTTAACAGCTCCTCATTCAATTTTGAACTTACTCAGAGGATAAATCTACCTTTGCTTTAGCTGTTATTTGTATTCTACTTTACTCTTTATAAGTACCTAAAGCATATTTTTATCTTTCTTTGGTTTACAATTTTAAGTCCAAATTTAATTTGTATTACAAAACAGGATGAAGTTTTTATATCATTAATGTTTATTCCTATTACTTCCTCAGGGCATTGTTTGCATCTACCTGGGTCATTTAAATCTCTTTTTAATCTTGCCTCTTGTCAATAGTTTTCCTCATTTGAGGGAAGGAAAATTAAAAACATAGTAGTTTAGATACAGATCTGAAGTCAGGAAGTATAAAGGTCTAATAGAATTCTAAATTCAGCCACAAATTTTGACCTGTCTTTCTGTGGCTTCGTAACACTCATAATTTATCATCTTTACTTGGCTCTTCACTAGTGTTTTAACTTAGCTTTTATAAATCTATCTTTGGTACTGAAAATACAATTATTCTTTACCTTAAAAAATCTCTAATGTAAGAAGGTACTTATTTAAGGGATTAGGAACAGCTAAGGAGAAAGAGAAAGATGTAAACAGTTTTAAAAGTTATATATTGGCAAAAATTATCTTGGAATAATCATTTGTTACATATATTAAAGAAAAGGGATGAAGCTCATAATTAGCAGAAAAAAGATAAAATTAAAACTCAATTAAAATAGGCAAAAGGTATAACAGAATATTCACATTATCATATAGAAATCCAGTTATTTCAAGTGGCATTTGAACACAATAGAATCCCTTGAGATGATAGTATTGTAACAATAATCACCAATACTAACAAAACTTACATGGGTACCTTTAACTTCACTTACTATGATTATTGCTATTAGTGGTGTTAATACAGTAAATCTCAATTCATTCTGTTGGAATTATAGAGAAAAGCAAAGGATTAAAGACATTTGAGGAGACATAGGAAAACATAATGACTCTATTATGTTGGATTTGAATTGGGAGGAACTGAACAAAACCATGCATATTTAGCCATGGCTGCTGAAATTTTCCAGGTGCCTTGAGCTCAGCTTGCTTCCAAATTGTTTTTTAATATCTAATTTTAATGTATTGATTTAGTCATTTTTGGAGAAATATTGGTTTCTATATCTTGACTCAGCATCTACAAGATAAACTAGAGGAGATACGTTTTTCAGCTCAATGAAAGGAGGGTAAAGAATGCAGGGCAAAAGGGTAGAATCCACCATCAAGATTGAAAGACTCTCACCAGTCCATTGTTACATGGTTTGGACAACAAAATTATGATGATCTCAAGTATCAGAAAGATTTTTTTCAAACGGTATAAAGAATGTTTAAGATATGACAGCTAGCATCAATCTGAAGATAAATAACAAAACTTCATGGAGGAACAGTATAGATCAAAACAGAACAAAACCGGGTTGGTCCAGAGTTACATATCTTAGTAGCAAAAAGGTATCAATTAATCCTCTCAATATAGCGAAAGCTGACAAACTATGGAGAATTCAAACCTCTAATATGCCACTGGTGCAATTATAAATCAACTCAGACATATTTCGTAGCAACTGATGAATAAAACTATAACTTCTATTCCACTCACATAGCCAGGTTTTAATATATAAGAATATAATACCATCAAAACAGGAATATCTGTGTCTACCCATTGGAGAGTATGTAAAAGCTGTGGCCCATTATGTAATGTATAACTATGAAATGGAAAGGAAGTTCAATTTCATATTAATACAAATATTACTAACAACTTATTAAAAGAAAGAAGGACACTATACCATTTCTATAAAGTTTTAGAACATGTAAAAACTATGCTACAGAGAAATATAAAATGTAAAATAAATATGGAAATCAAAATATAATCTCAGAACAGTTTTCTCAGTTAATGAGGGTAAGAGGAATGTATACACAGTGAATCTCGTTTTATTTCCTAAGCTAGAAATTGTCACACTGCTGTTGGATTAGGATTTATTTTGTGGGGAGGGAGGTCGCTCATGGGCCTTGAACTCTGGGCCTGCATGCTGTCCCTGAGCTCTTCAGCTCAAGGCTAGCACTCTACCACTTGTGCCACAGTGCCACTTCCAGTTTTCTGATGGTTAATAGGAGTTAAGGGTTTCATGGATGTTCCTCCCCAGGGTGGCTTTGAACTGTGATCCTCAGATCTCAGCCTCTTGAGTAGCTAGGATTATAGGTGTGAGCCACCAGCGACAGCCTGGGATATTTTGTGTTGGTTTGTTTTTGTTTTTGTTTTTGTTTTTCAGTCATGAGGCTTGAAGTAAGGGCCTGAGCTCTGTCCCTGATCTCTTCTGCTAACAATCTACCACTTTGAGCCACAGCTACACTTCCAGGCTTTTTAAATTTTTTGATTGGTTAGTTGGAAATAAGAGTCTTATAGGGACTTTTCTGCCTGGGCTGGCTTGAAGCCATGATCCTCAGATCTCAGCCACCTGAGTAGCTAGGATTGCATGTATGAGCCACCGGCGCCCATCTGGATTGTTCTTTTTTTTATACTAGTTTTTTAAAATATACTAGGAAATACTTATATTTTCTCATAATAAAATTATTATAATTTGTTTTTGCTAATAGCAGGATTTGAACTCAGGGTCTCATGATTACTCTACCACTTGAGCCATGCCTACACTCTAGCTTTTTGTTGGTTACCTGGAAAATAAAGCATCACAGACTTTTCTGTCAAGGCTTCCTTAAGCTAACATAGTCTGGATCTCAGCCTCTTGAATAGCTAGGATTTTAAGTGTGAACTATTAATGACAAGCTACAAAAGTATTTGAAAAGGAGATTTTGATGAAGGTATATGAGTCTTGTACATGATTCTGCACAAACTACTGCACGTACTGAACATGAATTTCGGTTCTAACTACCAAACTACTACTTCATCTTAGAAATTGCTTTAGTGTAGGATCCTCTGTGGCATTTCACAGTCTAAACAGGAAGACCACTTCTCTATAAGAATAAATATGTATGTATGTATGTATGTATGTGTGTGTGTACATTATAGACTGCTCTATGGGAAACTTAAAGATTATTTTAAGGGTATTATCAAACTGTTCTTATGGAAAAATTTCCAGAAGAAAAAATGGATTATGCTGACTATCAAGATTACAAATATATCTGACAAATCTATGTGATAGCCACTTGGTTTTACATAGCTGAGGGTATGTGATATGGATGTGACACATATGTAAATCAAAGCCCCTATTACCCCAAACACAGGTTCCATGGGGACCAATCATAAGTCTTCCAAAAAAATCACAAAAATCCCAATTTGCACCTATCACTAATTGCCTACTGAGTTCCTAAGGAGGCTCTTTCCCTCCCCTCTTGTTTTAGAATAGCTTCAATACATCTGTAGTTGGCTCAGGATTGTCTTGTCTGGAGTGACACCTTCCAAAATCAGGTAGGATGTCTACAATGGTTATAACTGGACCAAGGCCTCCTAAAGTAGGTAGCATGGTTTCTTTTGGAGTTGTACTTGTATCTAACATGTTCTGATAGTGATCACAAAGTGTCATAAACACCCATGCGCCCATGAGGCCAAGTTGGCAGATTATCAAAGAAGTAATTACTTGGTTGACAGTCCCTTGCTCTAGGTTATTGGTATAAGGGAAGTGCTGTCTGCTGATGCTAAGACTAAAGACCTGCTCCAGAAGGCTTCATCTGTCCATAAAGACAAACAAGTGGGGCCCTTATGAAAAAGACTTGAAGCTCAACACAAAAAGAGCACTCTGAATTCCATTTAACAGTGACTAACAGCACTTAACAGTGTTTAACAGTGCTTAACCCGTCCCCATGCTCTAGGGAGAGTCTCTCTGTGAAGGAAGAACATTCTACCCCCAACTCCCACGTTTTGTGAACATATGGTCTGAGCAAAACCTAAATTGTTTCAAGTCACTAATTATTTATTATTAGAGCTATACAATCTAGCCATCCCTTACTGCTTGAGGGGAGTGTGAATTTTTCTTTGTATTTATCTTACTTGATGAGCGTTTTCTGTCTCTGCACTTTCGCTATTCTGCAAGCCAGCAAGAGATGTTTTTGTTACTGCCTTGAAGTTTCATTTCTTACTGTGTCTCCTTTGGAAAGCTTTACAAATATTTCTGTATCTATATTGGGGCGATGTGTTATGAAATAATTCCCTAGAAAAATCTTTTATCTCATTAGATTGGAATATTTTGTTGATTCTAATTAGGAATTCAAGCTTTCAAAATCATTTAATTAAATATTTTCAATTATACCAAATATTATTAGTTGCATTATGTAAGTAGTCAGATAGATGTTTATGTTTACATTTAGAAGTATGTGTATATATAGTTTCTTGACTCTTACTAAAGTTGTTCGTTATCTAAAAGTTATTCATTATATGCTTCATGTCTTAATCCTAGTATATTGGTTTTGTTTTATTTAGCTTGTGATTTCTCCTTTCTAGTGGTATCTTTTCCCTCGATGTTTTCCTTCTCTTTAATGTTCACAATCAAATATAGCACATTCTTTCTATTTTGTGATTATTCCTCAGGCTGCTTTCACATTCAATGGTTTTAAGATTTTTCTTAGCACTTGTTGATAGCTCATTTGTTTCTTATATTTCTTTTTTAAATTTTTCTGTAGATATTGGGGCTTGAACTAAAGTCCTCATACTCTAAAGTGTTTTCTACTTTACTACTTGAACCATGACTCCAGTTCCAGCTTTCTTTTTGGTTTCTTGGTGATAAGAGTCTGGCAGATTTTTCTGCTAGGGCCTGTTTTAAGCGACAATCTTCAGACCTCAACCTCCTGAGTTGTTAGTATTTATAGACCTGAACCATCAGTGCCTGGCATTTTTAGTTATAGAGTTTTAGTGATAGAGAAAGAGATACAGATAAGTATCAATAGTGATCAATATAAATATAGACAGATTGATTGATATCTATCAGTAGATAAAGATATAAATATAAATACAGATGAATACTGTACAAATCCACTGTCATTTTCATCAGCAATGGACAATTGTCTAATTTTAATTTTTTTTCAATAGATTTATTTTGTAATTTCAGGGAGAAGCCTAAAATATATTGGCAATCAGCAGGCCAAGTAAGATGCATTTCAATTTAAGAAATTGATGGAAGTAAAATAAATTTTGACTTTTCAAGTCAAAATAAGTCCTATTTCATCTAAAGGTTAAGTTCTGTTTATATTTGTTCTGTTTCTTTAAAAATATTTTATTGTTACTGTAAAGGTGACGTTCAGAGGGGTTATAGTTATGTGAGTCGGGTAATGAGTACTTTTCTTTTTGAACGGTGTCATCCACTTCCTCTCCACTTTTCCCTCCCATCTCCACTTACAAGTTGCATAGTACATTTTCTACATGGTGTCTATAGTACTGCTGCTATATTTGTTCACCCTTCTTCCCATATTTTCTGTGTCCTCCTTACCCTCCCAGAGACAAATGAACTAGGAAACCAGACAAAAGGAAAAGACCACATAAATAGCAACAGCAACAAAAATTGCTTGTTTCCATTTCCTGGTGTTCATTTCAATAAATATTATTTTATATGATCATATTACAAGTTTATTTCTTTCTCTCATCTCATGCTTAATTTGTTTTGAATTAAGAAACGGTATGTTACTGCCTCCCATTCCCCCAATAAATGTCTAGTTGTGATGTCTTGTCAGTCATTACATGTGGACACATAGTAAGGTCTTTCATGGGGGACATAATGCATAAACTACAGATCAGTAAGGGCTACTGTACAGCAGCTATTAGGCTATACTACTCATAGTCTCTTTGTTTTGATCAACATGCCTATGTTAAGGTAACACATATTCACGTACTTGAGTTTATCACTCCAAGTTCTCTCGTTATTTTGAACACCAAAATGACAATTTTGCCCTCTTCCTTCATCCAGATACAAATGACTCTTACACTACTAATTGTCTATATTCTTATGTGTTACCCTTGTCTAAGTGATTTATTTAAAGCTCCTTTTTTGTATCACAGCTGAGATTTATATTTGCAAGCGTCCGTGTTCTGGTTTGTGGGTTTTAAATTTTGGCTACACATGTGGAAAACATGATTAGGATTTGTTTTTGGTTTTGCTTGACTGCTTTTTTTTTTGGTGTTTGGGGTTGATATAACTTCATTGATTTTAATTATGTATGTTATTTTATCTCTACTCCATCTGGTAGAACTGAACTGTAAAATTGAGAGCAGAAGGTGGCAACTCTCAGTTAGGTCATGAAGCTTAATTGTCAGTGTTCATCCTGTGACCAACCATTGTTATATGTGTTTTGTTATGGAACCTTAAGAAGGCTTCAAACATATTGGCACATCTTTTAGTCAAAGTCAATCAATTATTCTACTTTGCAGATGCTTGATTTTCACACAAAGTAATTGCACTCTGGGCTGGATGTTGGGCAAACATGCCCATGAATATTTGAAAGTTTATTTTTCTTTTATTTTCAAGGGCACATCTGTTCGATGGCAGTTTCATAATATGTGTCTCCAAGATTGCTAAGATTCACACTTAACCATGTCTTTAAAAAGTATTTTTCCACCCATAGCTTACAGAGAAATCATTAGTAGCTATAAACATCCCCTCCATCCTCCCCCTATTCTACATAGAGGATTTGTTCTAATAATAGTCTATCAAGTTAATTTTCTACAACACTAAAATTATATTACAAATTCTAGTAAAATTGATTTAGAGTTTGCTATTATAGGAGAGATATCCTCCAAACACCAATAATTCTTTGATAGACTATTTGGCTGGATTTAAAATCCTAATTAATACAGAAGCTGATTGACAGAGAAAGGATAAACTTTTTTTGATTAATGTGCATGGGTATCTTTGCAATTGAATAAAGATGAGGGATGATGGTTTTATAATTCTTTTAGGCAGAAAAGAATAAATGTATGATGTAATGGCAGGGCAAATGGATATCTAGAATAGGGAAGTAAATTCTAGCGGCATCTCTAGATATATAGAGTGAAGGTGTACATGCTAGCAACAGAAAGACATGGATTATTTCTAACATCTTGTTTATTTGGGGTCATTCTGGCCCAATTAGCAGGATCCTGTGATCAAGGCTTGTTTTCAGCCTTGCCATATGAAGGATTGCCCCTCTGAAAACAATCTGAACAGCTTGCTATACGTTGGGAAATCCTAGCCAAATGGCCCTACTTGAAGGTGGAGGTCATCAATGTCACATATATCAAGAGAGGCATATCCTTTACTCATTTACCATGTTCTGGACATTATTTTTAATTTAAAAACACTATTTCAAGGGGGAACTAATGCAACAGCTATCTTCACAAGACAATCTATTGGAAATGATCTGTACAATTTGTGGGGGTTGGGAGGGAAGTAGGAGACAAGTTCAACAAGAAATGTACTTTTTACCTTAATTATGTAACTGTAAACCCTCTGTACATCACCTTGACAATTAAAAAAAAACACTATTTCAAGTAGTCATAGTGATGAATACATTTTGGAAGAGAGAAAGTAAACAAACTATCTGTTCCATATAATGACAGTTTCACCCTGTATGAACACTAGCCCTGAAAATTGTGTCAAACTGCAGGGTACATCTCCTGATAGTGGGTATTTGACTCATAATTTTTTTTGTATGTCTTGCAGCTTCAACGTAGGGCCTGGACACTGACTGGCCTTGGACAATTTTTACTCAAAGCTAGCGCACTACCACTAGAGCCACAGTTCCACTTCTGTTTTTTTTGGTGTTTAGATGGTGATAAGAATCTCATGGGGGCTGGGAAGGTTGCTCAGTGGTAGAGCACTTGCCTTGCATGCATGAGGCCCTGGGTTCAATTTCCCAGCACCACATAAGCAAAAAAAAAAAAAAAAAAAAAAAAAAGCCAGAAGTGGTGCTGTGGCTCAAGTGGTAGAGCGCTAGCCTTGAGCTGAAGAGCTGAGGGACAGCACCCAGGCCCAGAGTTCAGGCCCCACAACTGGACCACACCCCCCCCCAAAAAAAAAGAATCTCATGGACTTTCCTGCCTGGACAGGCTTTGAACCTTGATCATCAAATCTCAGATACCTGAGTAGCTGGGATTACAGATGTGATCCACCAGCACCTAGCCTTTGACTTACAATTTTTAACATGTAGATAGATGATATTACTTTTCATCTTTTTTCATAAAAGTAATGCTTGGGATCCATTCCAGCTTTATAAAGAAAACTTCATCTTCCTTTCGGTGATGTAAACTTCCTAATGAATGCATGAGTAAAAGAATGCATTTCTCCCCCATTCTACCTCGCTGTCAGCATTGCTCGGGTCGTATCTCTCTCCATGGAGCTTCAGCCAGGTACTTGACTTAGTGACTTTTATTCACCAGGATCTGGGCTCTCATAACCTCCGTCTTTGAGATTCTCCTAAGCCAGATGATTCAAGACATTTTGTTTTTCGTTAACAGCTTTCAGAGCCCTAGAGTCAAACTTACTTGACATTTAAAAACATCTCAACACCGTGAAAAAGTAAGATTGCATGGGTGTACCCAGGACAGATCTGAAGCAAAACTATTCCAGAGTTAGAGTCCCAGCTCTGCCAAGTCCTGGCTCTGTGGTTGGGGGAACATTGCTTCATAGTTCATTGCCTGTTTTAGGAAACAAAGATACCAATACTCTTTGCCTCACATCATTACTGAATTAAAATTTATTAGACACAATAAATTCTAAAACAGTGTGTAAAATTATTACATGTTCTTAATTAATTCTTGTGGTTACCATGACTTAAGCTATTCCTCTTCAATCAGCCTGTCATGTTTAATTTAATCCTGGGCTTTACAGTTTTCATATGAACTTGAATGATTAGCTAAACTCAAGACAGAGTCTCATCAAGTTCTGTTGAACCAATCAAGTTGGTTCCCCTAGAAATGAAACAGATTAACAAGGCAGTCACTGTTGGATCTCTGGAAAAGGGAGTCAGGGTGGTTTTGATGGGAGCCGCCATATTTGAGGAATGAGCAAGGGGAGGCTGAGTTAGATAACTGTGGAGGAAAAGGAGACAAGAGAAAAGGACAAGTCCAAGCTATCTAAATCTCATCTGAACTTCATACACGTTTCATAAGAGTGCCACAATTTTACAAAACATCTTTGCTTTATACAGCTTGAGTCAGTTATGTGCTACCAACCAATTTTGCCTTGTGTCACTGCCCTGGAGAAAATAGCCCAAAATGAACAAGAACCAAAGCCTCAAACTTCCTGATTTCTTTTCCAGAACAGTTTTAATTATCTTTAAGTAGTTGTGTGAAGGGGTTTTCATTCAACGCATCATTGTATGAGTACAACTCATCACTTCCCATCTTCCTAGATCTCCCAACCTCACACCATCCCTCAGGTTCTATTTTCACATTCTGGATCAAGCAAGTTAAGTTCTTAACTCTGGTGTTTGGGTTAACCTTTTTTTTTTTTGTCAGTTCTGGGACTTGAACTCTGGGCCTGGGTGCTGTCCCTCAGCTCTTCAGCCCATGGCGAGTGCTCTACCACTTGAGCCACAGCGCCACTTCTGGTTTTCTAGTGGTTTGTTGGAGATAAGAGTCTCAAGGACTTTCCTGACTGAGCTGGCTTTGAACCGCGATCATCAGAACTCAGCCTCCTGAGTAGCTAGGATTACAGGCGTGAGCCACCAGCACCCAGCTCCAATTTTGGGGGGGGCGGGGAGGTCCGGTCGTGGGGCCTGAACTCTGGGCCTGGGCACTGTCCCTCAACTCTTCAGCTCAAGGCTAACGCTCTACCACTTGAGCCACAGCACCACTTCCGGCTTTTTTCTTTTTGCTTATGTGGTGCCGAGGAATCAAACCCAGGGCCTCAGGCATGCCAGGCAACTGCTTTACCACTGACCACCTTCCCAGACCCTCCAATTTTTTAAAAATGTATACATACATACCATTTTTACCATAACATGAAATGATGATTATTTGATGACACGTTTGTATATGTATTAATTAACTAAGTGAAGTTGAACCATTCCAGAAGCACCATTCTGGAGAGATGCGGCTACTCCTTACCAGTATGTGGGACACCAAGGAAAGGAATGACTACTCACCCACGCTACTGCCCCTGGCTAGGTCAAGGCAATGTCCTGCATGCTTTGCTTGTGTTGTCTCATTTCATCTTCATAGAAGGCCTGTCAGTAGGCATTATTTATAGAGGATGGATGTGGAAGCCCAGAGAGGTTACATACATTGCCTACAGTCATGTAATTAAACCATAGGAGGCCAAGTCTAGTTGACTCTGTGTTGGTTTTCTTCTTTTTTTTTTTTTAATACATCCTTCAGTTAATAAATCACCCCCACCCCAATGTTATTTTCTGAACCTTTGCTATGTGCCAAGAAAAGTGTTGCTATGTAAAACTGGGCCAATAGAACTGAGTAAATTGTAAGCATGTTAAGAAGTTACACAAATGTTCCGTTTCTCATATGAGACATTATATCTATATTATACATATATATATAGTCATTCTAAATTATTCATGTCAAACAACAGAGGCAAATCTAATAGTAATTCTAAATTTAAACAATTGAAGATACATAAAAATCATATCCAGATGTCAATTTAAGATCATGACGCCAGCATCTTTACTGTTGTGCTTTAATGCGGTCAGCTGCACGCGCAAGTTGTCAGCTATCTCGTACAAGTGGGTTCGGCAGTAAAGTCTAAGCTACATGGAACATTGCATTGATTAATAATGATGATGAAAGATTCTGGAACCTTATAGTTTAATCAATTTTGGCTTGTTTACTGAACAAATAAAAATAAGAATGATATGACATAGAATAAATCTATGATAGTAAGAACATATAGGTGTTATTTTAAAGTTCATCTCAATGTTCATCTTAACGTTCATCTTTCTAAATTAAATGTAACTTATTTTTCACAGGAAGTGGTCATTGCCTTTTCTGATTGACAGTTCCTTCATTAGAAACATTCCATGATGTGGAAGTGTTCCTCCATCTCAGTAATATCCCTTTATTAGTCTAATTTAGAGCAATAATTGTATCTAATTGGAGTGCTCTTGTGTTTCCTTGGGGTATTATTTCAAAAATAAACACCAGAGTCTGATCACTTGCACGCACCTGTGTGTACACACTACCGTGACCTTTGCTTAGCAATGGGTCATTGTCTTCTTCTCTAATTTGACGTTAACAGATCTCAAATTCTGTCCTAACCACTTCTTTGCACTTCTTTGCACTTCTTTGTGTTCATGTAATTCTTCCATATAGAATTTTAAAGGTTGAGTTTTATACACAACAATAAGAATGTAATTCTTGGATTTTTGGTGACATGGTGACAAAAGTATCATTTTTACTTGAGTTAATGCCTTAAAAACTGGAACAACCAAAACATTACGCAGGTAGCTCAGTATGAAAATAGTGCACACACACACACATACAAAAGCAACCAAGCAGGAAGTACATGTAGACTGAGTGTTCAAAGAGGCAGGATTAGAATATCAGTTTTGAACGCACCTGGAGGATTACTTATCACTCTTTCATCTGAGTGTCAAATAGGCCCTCCGTGATTAAAGCAGTGATCCCTTTCAACCATGTAATATCCCCGTAATTAACAGCACATTTTAGTTTAACACTGAGGCCTGAAAATCAGGTTTTGCAAAAAGCACTAAATGCTAACGGATCAAAGTTTGATTTTTAACTTTAATTATATTTGGGCGGGTAGTCCAGCATTGGTAATTTATATGAAAGCCAAGTTCATCACAAAAGCTGCCACTAGAGAAATCTGAAAGTATACAGTCTTGGAATGCAGGTTGGCTTTATTTAGTCATGCAATTCTGTCATTAGAGCAGAGAGATAAAAGAACTGACTTTCTACCACTTGCTTTTTGCTTGCCCTAGCCAACTCTGATTAGATGCTTAGGGAATTAAATTGTTTCCCTTGGAGCCACCCTGTATATATCAGGTCAAAGAACTAATTGCGTAAGATAGAGAGGCAGTGCTACCAGATTCTCACCTGCCATAAATCTCCTATGCTGCATGTGGTTTTGGTCTCCGGGCCAGAAGGCGAGCCCAGACATCACTTGCTTCTTCAACCTCACCAATGCGATTTCTTCCTCTGAGATTAGTCTTTGACCTGTAGCATCCATACCATCAGAGCCTAGGACTATGAAAAACTGACTGTAAGTTTCATACACACATATATTTACCTGTGTGTATAATCTAATATAATGGACTCACATGATTGCATTCCTACAGTTTATATTGCTAATTTCATCTTCATGAGATCTAAGGATACAATAATAACTATCTTTTCTCTAATGATCAAAACAGTTTCTTGAATGATATCACACATATTTACCAGAACCTTATGCAGAAATGGAACTTGGCTATCAGCCAGGAATGAAGTTACATTTTGACTGTGGGTTTACAATCCAACAGTTAAAACTATGCCCTAATTCACAGCTTGATGGTTCTGTCCTAGTAACACTTCTGCTAATGTTAGATTCTATCAATTAAACTCCAATTTCTGCTTACTTTCATCTATCTTCAATATGACTAGTCTGTGTAGAATACTTAAAAGAATCAGACTGGGAAGACAACACTGTGCTTTTGAAATTCTGTAATTCTGTGGTATATTCAGAAATCAAAAAAGAAAATGGGAGAGTGCATTACTAACAAAAATTGAAAAGCTGTTGTTTTTTTAAACAGATGAGAAAATGGGCACTGATCAGTTATATATTGTCATGCAAAATGGCAAGAAATGAAGACAATAGCAATGGTCTCCTATGGAAACCTGTCACATTTCTGTGTGTTAGAAATGTCTAAGTAGATCAGTATGTTCTTGCTGCTTGGTGGCTGCCATAAATCTTAGCTAATCATCCTGTGAATGGGTTGGTGCATTAGCTCTGTAACCAATTAGTTATACTACTATTGAGCTCTGAAGAATCTACTGTAACACAGCTTAAGCTGTTAGATAAAAATGCCCATAAATAGTAGGTGTTGTTGTAAATGGGGCTGACTTTAGGCTATATCCTCTGTACTTAAAGCTTCATTTGGGTTTAAATATTTTACATGAAAATGGGCAGTAAATGTTAAAAATGACCACATTTAACACTCACCCTTGTGTGAATGTATTTTATTCTAATAAAAGAACACAAAATATGGTAAGCTAAACAATCTTGACATTTCTTTGGAAAGCAAATTAAATGTAAGAACACTGGATAAAAATATCCCAATCTTTCTTCTTAGATACCTTGCTGAGTTAGGAGACAGAATCATAGGGAGCATCTGAAACCCAAGGCTATCCCAAGGAGTCACAGCTGCCCCAGGGGATTGCTGAAGATTGCTGCTCTTGAGGTGAGGTTCCTAGCCAGGTGAACGGAGGAAACCTAGTCTCTGCTACAGTCAAAGTGGGAAGTTGTCATTGTTAACCACAGATATAAAACTGAGTTTCTCAGAAGCCTACCATCAACGAAAAGATAGACCAGTAAAAACCCTCCCCCATGGTATACCTTGTGGAGGGGAAGGGAAGAAACAAATCGCTTAAATAGGGATACAGGCGGACCCATTGCAACAATGAGATGTACAAGTCATTATGTCGAAAAACGAACTTTACAACTTTGGCTGGGGGGCTGGGGGAGATGGGAGATGGTAAGGGATGGGAAGGGGAAACAAAGGAGGAGGCAGCAATGCTTGATAAGAAATGTACTCATTACCTTGCCCATGTAATTGTAACTCCCTCTGTACGGTATTTTCACAATAAAAAATTAAAAAAGAAAAGAAATGTACTCATTATCTTGTCCATGTAATTGTAACCCCTCTATATGGTATTTTCACAATTAAAAAAAAATAGTTTTGCCTAGCCTAGGTAGAGAAGACATTCAAATACCCTTGTTTCTATTTTGATATGAAAGAGCTGAGTTGATTAGAAAAGTAGAATATGTCTTCAAGTGAGGTAAACACTTCAACAGTAAGAAAAGACTCAGAATTCAGATGTGAGGATAATAAGTGCAGTTATACAATATTTACTTCATTTGATGATGATGCAAATGCCTGTGAATATTTTAAAACTTACTGAACTATTATACCCAGGCTTATTGGTAAGACAATATTGTACCTTCTGGATTCTTGAAGTAAAATAGGTTTAATAGCAAGCAAAAGAGGAACATGCACATGCTTAGTATTTAGCAATAACATTATAATTAAAAAAAGAAGAAGAAATTGGGAATACTTTAGTAATAAGTCAATTTTTAGAATCAATAAGGTAATTTTTTTTGTCAGTCATGGGGCTTGAACTCTGGGCCTGAATGCTGTCCCTCAGCTCTTCAGCTCAAGGCGAGCGCTCTACTGCTTGAGCCACAGCATAACTTCCAGTTTTCGAGTGGTTTATATCAAAGCCTGGGCTGGCTTTGAACTGCGATCCTTAGATCTCAGCCTCCTGAGTAGCTAGGATTACAGGCATGAGCCACCAGCGCCCGGCAATAAGGTAAAAATTTAAAGTTTACATCAGTCTCAACAGAGTTGAAGAATTACAAAGACTTAATATCATGAAATAACCAGTGTAGCAACTCATTACAAATTTTACTCCAGTGTAAGGTAGTATACCCTAATTTTATTCTTTTTACTTTTTAAAAAAGATTTTTATTAATAAAAGAAAAATCATGAAGGCATTTGATACATTTCTGGAATCTTCCCTTGTTGTTCCTATCCCAATTTGCCAAGAAATATGAAAAACTGTATATCTGAATAATATTTATAAGTTTCTTGAAATTATTTTATAGTATTAATTACATAGTATTAATTACCCAAGTTTTTAAAAGATACCAAATAAGTTAATCTAGTATTTGTGGTAGTTAATCTTATTTTCTATTAATTTTATGAAAATTATTTTTAAGCCTTAGGATTATGATTCTATATTTTAATTGGTAATAAAACCTTCATATAAAAGAATATTGTGAGCAAATTCCCTGAACAGCTAAAAGTATTAGTTACAAATTCTCTCAAAACTGAGCTAAATAAATTAGATTCATTGACACTCATAGGCTAACAAATCAGGTCAGAACTTATTGCCTAATACTGTTGCCAAAATTTTGCCCAAAGCTTCTTTTATTGATGCATTCATTCAATCATATATTAACCTAACATTTGAATAATTTCCATGTAAAAGCACTCTGCAGACTTTGGGGAAAGTCTCTCTCTTTTTTAATGTGTTGGATCTTTTTCTTTCACAGCTACATGTTTCTGTATCCCATATTTTTCTTTTTGAAATGACTTTCTGTTTTTCACTGTGTAGGGAATTCCTACCCAATTTTCAGTGCTGTCTTGAAGTCTTCTTCTCTCCTCACCTTTTCCCTCATGACTAGACGGACTCAATTTTCCCTTTGTGCTTCTGCACAACTCTGATATATGCCTGTCTTATAGCATATAACATGCCATACACCATGCTGCATTTTATGGTGATTGTTCTTATGTTTATATGACCTTATTTTATTTGTGACATTACTCCTTTGTGGTAGCATGGTTATCTAATGACTCTTTGCCTTTCTAGTAGTTACATAATAAGTGAATGAGTCCACTGCTGATCAACAATAATTATTAGACCTCATTTTGAAACTGGTGTAAAGTATATTACCTTTTCAATGCATGTGCTCATTTCATTCTGAGTATTAGCCTCTAGTCCTGTGAGTTCCTTCTTCCTCTCAATTTATTCACTCAAGTTTCAAAGTCCTAAGTGAAAGATTCTGAGCTGGGTTTGCTTTGTTCACATGGCCACCACTGATGCCAACATGCGAAGAGGAAGGTTCTGATTGTTTTCACTTTCAAGGAGCCACACTTGGATCATTCAGATTCCCTCCCTTGGAGGAAGAGCTTTGTGTTGGCAGTCAGTGAAACAACAGTAAGTAGGTTGGTTGTTGTTTTTTTTTTAGGTTTTACAGTGTATTACCTTTGCAATTTTTTAAATTTTTATTTTAAAATTAATTTATTAAAATTTTTATGGTAAGGGTGATGTGCAGAGGGGTTACAGTTACAGAAGTCAGCACTGAGTATATTTCCTTTTGAACAGTGTCACCCCTTCCCTCATATTCTCCCAGTTTTTCCCTCCTGACCTCACTACCCCAAAGTTGTATAGTTCATTTTCCAACATAGTGTCTAGTAAGTATCACTGCTGGAAGAAAAAACAAAAGTAAAATTTAAAAAAAAACCTCTTCTTTCTATTTTGTAGAATTCATTTTATATGATCATGTGCACATAGCTATTGAGCCCTTGTGATCCTCTCCTAATATTCTCCTTTGGTCTCACTGTATGAATGTTTAGAATCCTGTTTAAGTTTTCATGTTCAAGTATAATTTTTTGTCTTTACTATACATTGGGTTTACTTGTAATTTATAAGCACATTCTAATTATTACAAATGAGGAAAAACATGGAGCCTATGCTTCTTGAGTTTGGCTTACTTTATTTAATATACTTTTCTCCACATCTTTCCATTTCCTTATGAATGGGGTAACGCCATTATTTCTGATGGAAGCATAGAATTCATTGTGTATATATACCACATTTTCTTGATCCATTAATCCAATGCAGGGCATCTAGGTTGATTCCATATCTTAGCTATGATAAATAGTGCTGCATTAAACATGGATGTGCTGGTGTCTTTATTGTGGCCAGGTTTGTGGTCAATTGGATAAATGCCCAGGAGTGGGATTTCTGAGTCATAAGGAAGCTCTATGTTTAGTCTTTTGAGGAACCTTCATACTGCTTTCCAGAGTGGATTGAACAAGTTTACATTCCCACCAACAGGGTAGTAGCATTCCCTTTTGGCCACATCCCTGCCAGCATCTGTTGTTATTACTTTTCTTGATAATGGCTCTTCTAACTGGAGTGAGGTAGAATCTCAATGCTGTTTGGATTTACATTTTTTTTTTTCTTTGTCAGTGTGGAGCCTGAACTCTGGGCCTGGGTGCTGTCCCTGAGCTCTTCAGCTCCAGGCTAGTATTCTACAGCTTGAGCCACAATGCCACTTCTGGCCTTTTCTGCTTATGTGGTGCTGAGGAATAGAACCCAGGACCTCATGCATGCAAGGCAAGCACTCTACCACTGAGCCACCTTCCCATCCCCTGATTTACATTTCTTTTATGGCCAAGATGTCGGACATCTCTTCAGGTGTCTATTGGCCATTCTTAACTTTTTCAGAGAAGTCTCTAAATCTTTAGCCCATTTTTAATGGGGTTATTGTTTCTTTGAGGTTTAATTTCAGAGGTTTACTTTTTTTAGCTCTAAGTATATTTAAGGCCCTGGTCAGATGCAAAGCTAGTAAAGATCTCCCATTATATGGGCTTTCTATTTACTTTGCTAGCTATGCCCTTTGCCATGCAGAAACTCTTCTGTTTGATATAGTTCCGTTTATCCAGATTTTCATTGATTTGTCGTGTTTCTGGATCTTTACTTAGAAAGTTTTGACTTGTGCCAAAGAACCCTAGAGTTTCCCCTATCCTTTCCTTTAATATTTTCAAGGTATCTGGTCTTACATTGAGGTCTTTGATCCATTTGGAATTGCTTCTGGTACAAGGTGATATATAAGGCTCTAGCTTCAGTTTTCTGCATGTGTATAGCCAATTCTGCGAGTACCATTTGTTGAAGAGGCTGTCTTTCTTCCATCCTGTGTTTTTGGCTCCTTTATCAAATCTTAGTTGACTGTAGGTCTGTGGGCTCATTTCCAGGTCTTCTATTCCATTCGTCCTCAGGCCTATTCTTGGCCCGGTACCAAGCTCTTTTTATAACTATGGCTCTATAATAGAATTTGAAGTTTGATATTGATATTCCTCCAGCTCTGTTCTTTCTCTTCCAAGGATTGTTTTTGCTATTCAGGGTACCTTTGTTTTTAATCACATTTTTCTTATAAATAACATAAGAAGGGGTTGGTGGAGGAATTCACTGGATAGAGTGTCTGACTAACAAATAACATAACAACTTTTGTTAAAATGCATATGAACTGTTTTTATCTAGGCTCATAGAGTAATCAAACTTTGTGGAAACCGTACTTTCTGTTTATATGACACTTATTTCAGTGCTAATTATGAATATAATAATAAGAATAATGACAACATTTAGTGAGTCTTTACAATGTTTGTATACTATGTGCAGTTAAAATGTACTAGAATCTCTGCTAGGAAAATTTTGTTTCTTGATCAATTTAATCTGGAGAATATGCCTCTGGGCTGAGGTGATTCATATCCCATTTATATTCTGAAGTAAGAACCCCTCTGAAGAAAGTTACATTTTTATTCCTTTATATATTATTTAAGATATGGAAAAAACATAAGTGGTAATATAACAAACATTCATGTTCATGTACTTACCTTCCAATTAAGAAAATAGTATTAATAGAGTTGGGACTTTTCAAGTATTTTACCCTAATTATATTCGTATTTTAAAAGTAGAGATAGACAATAATCTAAATTTAGGGTTTACACATATGTACATATCTTTAAAAATATATAAGGCTGATACTCATAATTTAATATTTATGCATCACATACTCTGTATCCTGCTGCAAAGAACATTTTGGCTCAGTATTACAGGTGATATTGATGTATTTTGATACATATAGCTATTAATTTTTTAGCAATTATATAGTACTCGGTTGGATGTATATGCCATAAGTTATTCATCTCTCCTAGATTTACATTAGAGCTTTCAAAGTTATAAAGAACCCTACTGTGTCCATTTTTAGTGTGTCCTTGTTTATCTATGTAAGCATATTCCTATATAAATGCCCAGTGAGATACATTTAAATACATATTTAAACTTGCTAACACTGGGCTGGGAAGGTGGCTCAGTGGTAGAGCGCTTGCCTTGCATGCATGAGGCCCTGGGTTTGATTCCTCAGCACCACATAAGCAAAAAGAAAAAAGCCAGAAGTGGTTCTGTGGCTCAAGTGGTAGAGCGCTAGCCTTGAGCTGAAGAGCTGAGAGACAGTGCCCAGGCCCATAGTTCAGGGCCCACGACTGGACCCAAAAAAAAATTTTTGCTAACATATACTGAAGTACAATACATATATATGTACTGTGTTTTAATTTGCTTTCCCTCTCTCCATACCTTCTGCTTTCTCTTCCCACCATTCCATTTTAGAGATGGTCCACATTTAACACTCATATGCTGTTATCATCATCATCATCATCATCATCATCATCATCATCATCAGTTTAAATTTCACATTTGACTTTAAGCATTTAATATTTTTGAACTTATCTCAATCAGCACTTATTTCAACATTATAATCTACAGTTCTATTCAGTTTTTTGCAAATTTCATAATTTAATTTTTCTTTGTGGTTGAATAATAAGCCAGTATGTATCTATGTGTTCATTCCTGCACTCATTCCACAGCTTGACTATTGTGAATAGTGTTGCAATAAACATGAATTTGCAAATATATCTCTTATATGTTGACTTATGCAATCCTTGGGATATATGCCCAAGAGTGGCATTGCAGGGAAATAAATGGTGTTCAATTTTTGTTTAACATCCATACTAAATTATATAGTGGTTGCACTAGTTTGCATTCCCACTAGTGGTGTTTAGCTTCATATCCTTATATCCTCTCCAACATTTGTTGTTGCTTTTTTTTTAATGGCTGCCATTCTTCCTGAGTTGATAGTGTTATCATATTGTAGTTTGGATTTATATTTTCCTTATGGCTAAAGATGTTGAACATATATTCATATTCTTAATATCCATTTGTACCTCTTCTTCTGAAACTGTAGAATTCATTTGTCAGTTTGTTAATAGAATGTTTGTTATTTTGGCTGTTAAACATTTGTGCTCTTCATACATGATTTTCATGATGAGAATTAATAAATTCTTCTATCTTTCATTTATTTAATTTTTTGGGGGGGAGGGGGTCCAATCGTGGGGCCGAACTCTGGGCCTGGGAGCTGTCCCTTAGCTCTTCAGCTCAAGGCTAGTGCTCTACCAGTTGAGCCACAGTGCCACTTCTGGCTTTTTTCTTTTCTTTTCTTTTCTTTGCTTATGTGTTGCTGAGGAATCGAACCTAGGGCCTCATGCATGCAAGGCAAGCGCTGTACCGCTGAGCCAACTCACATACTATTTGTATATTGTTTTACCGAACTGAAGAACATGCTAAGGAGATGAAAATCTTCAAGCTAGGTTCAACAACCCAGTCTACCCATTCACACCCCTTCCTTCTACTTCACTCCAGAATAACCACTGTTATGAGTGCATTAGATTGCCTTGAATAATCCTTTAATGAACATCAAAGGAAACATAGATATACTGGTCATCTCTCCCTTGGATTTTTATCTTTCCTTTATCTCTGTCAGGTATATTTTCACTGTCTTCTCATCTTTATACATAAACCTTCTTCTTTTAAATGTTACTCCATTAGAAAAGTACACCATATCTGATTAACCAGTCTTTTTTACTATTGTGATTTCTGGTTGTTTTATACTGTGGTGTAATTGTTAGATAATGGGCACTAGAACTAGAATCCTTGGTTATCAGTCTCAAGCAACCATTAATTAACCCTAAAACAAACTGACAATCTTTCTGTTTCTGTTGTAAAATGCAGTAGCAGAATCGACTTAATTTACAAGAAGTGATTGACTACATCTGAGGTATTTAGAAGGGTGCCATCACACAATGAGTAATGAAGAAGTGGGTTTTGCTTTTTCTCCCTTTTATGTTTTTCTTATATTTAGGTAGTTATACAAAACTGTTCCCATTGAACAAAGCAGTTTATGGATGCAATGTATCTTGATCAATGTCATCCTTTTCAACATTCTCACCCATCCCTCCCTTACCCACCTCTTCCTTTACTCTTTTTAAATTTGTAGGATAGACATCAGGTTCTTGTCTGGATTTCCCCCTCTTCTCCTCTTCCTTCGCTTACCTCTTTCCTCGAGACCCTCCTCTTGACCCTACTCCATCCTTTTTGAGAACCCACTTCCTCAAAGAAGTGTTAGTGGTTGTCAGTTTGAGTTGTTCACAGTGCCTGATTGATCATGTACATATTTCATGTCCCATGTGAAATTGTGGAAAAGAATCCTGAGAGGTAAGTACAATTGCCAAGGTATAGGGTGTGTATAAATTTTGATTTGTAATTCTGTTGTATTACAAATTACTTCCTATAGAATTGTATACACATTTTCTCTTACAAGGAAGTTGTAAACTCATACATCATACTTTCACTCATAGGCTGTTTTTCTTTTCTTTGGTGTAAACGAATGCTTCAATTAGAATCAAGTTTCAGTACATTAATAAGACAACTACAGTTTTTGTATTTTGCTTGAATATATTTTCAGTTGCTTACTCGTGATTCATTTTCTCTGAAATATCCTAAGATTATTTACTAAATATTTCCTAATAAGTTGCTTTTCTTAATGGTTTGTAAGATATGTTCTATATAAAGTAAAATAACATTTTTTCTGTGATGTGAGTTGTAAATATCTTTTCAAATGTGTTGATTTTCTTCTGGCTTTTTAATGATGTTTCTTCCTTACATAAGTTTTTGTTAATGTTTTAGGTAATGAAGTGAATCAATGACTTTTCAAAACTCTTAGATTTTTACATCAGATCATAAAATAAAATTTCCACATTTTCTTCTAGTATTTATGGTATAATAAACAATAATAACATTTTATATCCTTTTAGTAAGGTATAATTTCCATACAGTTAAATTCTCAAAGTTTGACTGAAATGCTATGAATTTTTGTACTACAAGAAGTTATAGTCCCCTCTATTTCTTACCTTCAAAACCTCTTACCTGTTTTCTGTCTTTATGGTTTAGTTCCCTAGTATTGTTCATAAGTAGAATCATAGGAAAAAGTCTTATGAACCTGACTTTGAAATGTGTCTGTACTGTAACATGTGATATAATTTGTCTCTCTTTGTTGTTACATAGTGCTTCATAGTATAGCCACATTACAGTTTGTTTATCCATTCACCAGTTGAAGGGCATTTTGGTGATTCCCACTTTGACTATAAATAAAACCAATATAGAAATTCATGGGTTTTTGTACAGACATATGTTTTCCTTCTCTTGAAAATAGAAATGGAATAGCTTGGTCATATGGTTAGTGCATGTTTATCTTTATAAGAAACTGCCAAACTGTTCCTAAAGAAATCATACCATTTTGCATTTCCATATTAGCATATGACAAATAGTTTTATTTGAAATTAATTTCTTCTAGCTTACAGATCAGGTCTGATCCAACTTTTGTCTTCCAGATGGTCACCCACTTGTTCTGTCCTTATTTCTTGATGCACATCTGCTCCCTGCTGATTTGAAATGCCATTGTTATCGTCTTCTAAAACTCTATATCTATTTGCATTGATTTCTTGAATGCTTATTCTGCTCCATTGATAGCAGAATATGATAAACGAAAAGTGAATTGTAGTTCACTACCATGCTTTGCAAATCATTGAAGCTTTCTATTTTAATCAAGAGAAGGGCTAGTTCTGGCATTAATCTTTTAATTTTATGCTTTCTATTTTCCCCTATCACTGGTAGAATTGCTTTATCAAATGATATAAAATGTATTTATTGGGGAGGAAGTATCATCTATATGATTTATTTGCCCAGTTATCTAAGAATATGACTGAGTCACTTTTAAATTTAGTCCGGTCTTCGTATATGCATGTGACCTCACATCACATGACCTGCCTCAACTTTCCTTTTCACTTGTCTGTCTGCCTGTTCCTGGGATATGTCATGCTGCTGCAGGCTCAGAAAGACAGGTGTCTTTTCCTTTGTCTTCTTTTTTTTCTTTTCACATGACAAGTTCCTTTTTATTATTTAAGGTCTTGTTCAAATGACACCTCATCAATGTGTTTTCCTACCACCTTCTTGTGTGCGGGACACGCTCCTGCTCCTTCTCATTCATTTCTATTAGATTGTTCTGGTGTATTGTCTGTGGAATGCCCATCCATTGCTTATTCATTTCTTGTTTACTGCTGATCTCCTCCCAGCCCGCTTAAGCTAACAAGAGGCTAGAGGCTTTGCCCGCTGGTTTCCTGCAGCTCACCAGGGTAGGCACCAGCCTGGTCCTCTGAAGCTGTGTAGAATAGGTTAGGTGAATGCACAGAAGGCCTTTGTTTCCATCTTCACACTCTTCCCACTGCTCTTACGCAGAACAGTTGGGTTGATTTTCTTCTTAAAATTACTTGCCTGAGAAAATCAGTGGAGTAATAACTTGTGACTTTTCCAACAGAGCATCAGATCAGGGGTCAGAGAAGTGAGCTCACTGCCTCTGCTGCTCAGCTCCCTCCCTCTCAGCTCCGCATCTCATCTTTGGCCACAGTAACACACATGACTGGCAGGACTGCCATCTGTGGTCCTCCAGGCAATCTTGAAGGAATGGAAGCAGAATACACTCCAAACAGCTCACGCCTGGCACACTTTGATCTCTGTAGCTCAGCTCTTTCCAATTAGAAACAACACGAATCAGAAACTGATCAGTCACCTTGGATCCATACTGGAGGGTGTTGCATCACCGAATCCCACCCAAATTAGAACTGCCAGAGTTCATTAAAACTAGCATATACCTGCCTGCACAACTCTGGAAGAACTCTTCCATATGTCAACATTGGGGGTTCTCTGCTAGGCTGAAACAGGCTGACAACGGTGGAGCTATGTATGACCAGTAAGACACAAAAATAATGGCCCATATATTTTAAACTTGTATGGAATGGTTAGATCAATAGTTAAGCAATAAGCTAAAATATCAAGTTTTATTTTATACTGTATAGTGATGGAAAATTCAGTGGAATCTGTTTAACAGCCACAAATAAAAATAGAGTTTCAAAGCACAACATAATGAAATACAGTCTACCACTTCCCTGGCCGACCTGTTTTGGGATCAGAAAATTGTATTGCTTAACTCAAGATCTAAATATGAGCTGCTAGTAAGAATAGATACTTCTGGGATTTGTTATAATGGTATTCAGTGAGATTTTTTTCATCATGGAGTCCAATAATTTGAATGTTTATACAACTTTTTTAGTGCTGATCTTGGGGCTTGAACTCAGGGCCTATACTCTGTCTCTGAGCTTTTTTGTTCCAGGCTAGTGTTCAACCACTTGAGACACAGCTCCATGTCTGGCATTTTTTGAGTAGTTTATAGGAGACAAAACTCTCATAGACTTTCCTGCCTGGGCTGGATTTGATCTGAAATCCTCAGATCTCAGTCTCCTGAGTAGTTATGATTGCAGGTGTGAGCCACTCTTGCCTGGCTTGGATATTTATAGAACATTAAATACACCTTTTTGCACACTCATATTTTAGAAGCATACAAGTGTGGCTTTGAGACCACTTTTGGACACAAACCAATTGATTTCAAATGGTTCTAATCACAACCTAAGACAAGTTATCTACCTTTTTTAATCCTTTCCTCCTTTATAGAATGGTAAAACAAGAGTGCTTCCTCAAAGCATGTTGTAGAGGTTATTTTGTGGATGTTAAATAATGCAACTAAAGTGTTCAGCAAAGTACTTGAAAATAAAAATTGCTCAGTAAATATTAGAGCTTGTTTTTACTAATCATTTGCCTCATAATTTATCCCTATGGGAAAATTTCCATTTGCCCAAAAGACATTCCTCAAATTGTGATTCTCAAAACATAAAGAAGAATAACCCTAGACTAGGATCATCAACCTCACCTAGAAACTTGTTGGAAATACAAAAGTTTGAATATAACCCAGACATATGTGTCAGAAACTGATTATAGGAGCCACAAATCCATTTTAAGAAGTTCCCTGTCTCTTCCTCTGTGGATGGTGAAACATTAAATAAAGAAAATGTCCCTAGATAATTGTGATGAGTCCTAAAGTTTGAGAATTACAGTTTTCTAAATGTTCATGAGTGTTCTCACACATATACTTACATACATCAGTCTCCACGCAATGCACATACATGCATTTACTTCAAACTATTAACAATGCAGCTTGTATTTTTCGAATACTCAGTTCCTCACGTATCTTTGTCTACTCCGACATTAGAATCTTTCATTTGTATACCCTGGTTCCATCTCATCTACCATTTCTCGTTGGAATTTCACTTACTTCCCTAGTTTACAGCATTGCTCCCTGGAAAAGTTCTCTTTCTGTGTCAGATTTTGGTGTAGAAATAGATTCTGAAGACTTTGTGAATAGGGACATGATGTGGCTGGGAGAATTCTAGGGTCTTCATCAGTTAAAAGGGCGAATGATACTTTGAATCTTTATTCTTATAAAGATTTATAGAACCATATGCAAATTATACATTACAGTCTTTGGCACATTATAGGACTCAACGAAAAGTTAGGAAATTCAAAAAAATCACAAAGAATCATCAATCTTGCTCCTAGAGGATACTGATTTAATATTTTATACAGAGAACATAATGTAGATCAAAAATGTAGACTTTGGGTCTGTGTCCCTCATTTGCACAAAATTCACACAGGGGTGGCATTCATATATTATGTATACCGTAAAGGTATCTATCGATACCTGATTCTCCCTGAGTGTGTTCTAGGAGGTAGAGATTCTTGCTTCCCATATGCTGTCTGTGAGATTTTACAGGACCAATGAACCATTACTTATTATAAGCTGCTTTCTGAGGTCATCCTCCTCTAACCATGTGATCAATAGAATTTGTAAGTCTCCCTAGCTGTAATGATGGCACTGAATTTGCCTGCGGTCAACATTGCTGTTTCCTTATGGATATGGCACAAGATTCAGAGCAGATTCTCCCTGTGTAGGCAGCCAGATGTCAAGTTGCAAGAACTTTATTAGAATTACTTCTGGTCTTCCTTATTTAAGGTGAGGCAGCTGCAGCACTGTGGAGCTGACCCGATCTGCATTCTGATACAAGCCCTGCACTCATTCTGACCTTGAGCCAATTGCTTTATTTCTCTAACTCTCAGATAATCAGGTCAAGTTTCCCAATTATGAACTGGCTAGATACATTTAGACTATGTTCATTTTGGTAAATATTTTATGACTACTTGAGAGTAGTATTTTCTATCTTATTTTGCATGCCATAATTGGCATTTAATTTGAATGTACAGTTGCTTGGATTAAAAACGATAACTTAATTTTGGTTTGCTTGTTTTATCCATCATAAGGAGAGATGTTAAAATAGCTCTTCTCAATATTCAAGCTGTTTGTTAGGAAGAATAGACATTTGTAGTTTTATCTTCTTAGTGAATTGGTTCCTTGACCTTTATGAAATGTCCTTCTTCATATCTAGTGTTGCCTTGTGTCTTGATGCCTTCTGTATAGGATATTATTATATTGACATAAACATTCTTTTAAGGAATCTTGGGCAGATTTATTTTATTCAGCCCTTTTACAATCAAGTCATTTTGTCCTTTCATTAGAAATATATATCTGTCTTATAAGCAACCTAGACCTGAGTTTTGTTTTTAAGAATTTAATAACAGTTTCCCAGGGGTGCTTTTCATTGTACTCATTCTGCTTGGAAATATGTAGACCAGAAAAAACAACCTCTTTCCTTCCTTCCTGTTTACCTTCCTTTCTTCAGTCCTTTTTCCTTCCTTCCTTCCTGCCTGCCTGCCTTCTTGCCTTTCTTCCCTCCCTCCCTCCCTCTTTTCCTTCCTTCGTTCCTTCCTTCCTGCCTTCCTTCCTTCCTTCCTTCCTGCCTGCCTTCCATCCTTCCTTCCTTCCTTCCTGCCTGCCTGCCTGCCTGCTTGCCTACCTTCTTGCCTTCCTGTTTTCCTGCCTTTCCTCCTTCCCTCCTTATTTCCTTTCCTCTCTCCTTCCTTCTCTCCTTCCTTCCCTGCCTCCTTCCTTACTTCCTTCTTCCCTCTTATTTTTACCATTATTATTAGTATACATTTTTAAGAATTTAAATTGAAGTGTAGAACTCCTAAAGAAAAATATACATACCATTAATGTGCAGAACATTTAACTTGGGCAAACTCAATATCCTTTTGTGTCCAGATAAAGCACCTGAATCAAGAAAGAGAACTTGACAAAACTCAACCTTCTTCATATTTTCCTTCAAGTAAACTCTCGACGAAAGCAATTCCTGTGTTCATTTCTAGAATTAGAGATTAATTGCAGTATTTTGTGTAAGTCTACATTAGCACCACTTAGGTCAATGTGTGTCTTTCATCAGTGTAAGGAAATTTTGTCGTTATCTCTCTACATATGGCTTCTTCCCTATTCTCTTTCCTAACTTCAACTGCATGCATGTGGTAAGCTTTTTACTGTGCTCTTTATGGATTATTTTTCTCAATGTTTGCTTTATGGCTTACTTTTTTCAACTTTGATTCAATTCCCCTTTTAATGGACCTGTCTTCTGTATCTGGTTCAACTAGTATCTGTTGCTAAACCCAACTACTAATTTTTCATTTAGGTTGTTAAATTTTTCACTTATCACATATGCATTTGATTCTTCTTGCCATTTCCAGTTCTCCAATAAAATAATTCCTTCAGGTTTTTTAAAAAATATTTTAGCATGCTGATAATAGTTATAGTTAAATTCATGTTTAATGACATGAATGTATTTTGTATATTTATGCTTGCTATTTGAATTCTTCTTGTCATTTTGTCTTCCCTTGTGACTCCATTGTGAATTTTTACTGAGTACTCCCTAAAATGTATGGAAAACCATATTGAGGTAGAGATGTTATATGTTTCTTGAGGCAAACTCACTGGAAAGGTTTTGGATTAAGAACAGATTTCATTAATTCAATAAAAAGATGATTTCAAACTGAATTGCTATATCTAGGAAGGCTTATCGAGTTATCTGAGGTCATGTTATTCCCTAAGTCAATCGAATGTAAGTATCTAAACAGTTGAGCAGAATCCTTCAGGTTTTTGTTTGTTGTTTTGTTTTGTTTTTCTTTGTGGTTTATTGGGGGTTAGTAATGGTTTTGAATTCAGAGCTCCATTTGTTAGGTCTGTGCTCTGTCATTTGAGCTATGCCTCTAGCCCTTTATTGCTCTAGTAATTTTTCATATTGGGTCTCATGCTTTTTGCCCAGAATCTTTTGCTGTGATTGTTGTGCCCTTGCCCCTGCTTCCTGGGTAGCTGGGATTATAGGTGTTCGCATGCACATCTGGCATGATTCTCTTGTGTTTGGTCAGGCCATATATTCAAACATTTGCTTGTTCCTGGTAACATGATACTGACAGAAGCTTTGTGTTGCTTCTCAAAGTCTGCTGTCTGTTAAGAATCAGCGAGTGATTCAGAGTAAACTGGTGATGGATATTAGATACATTTCTTTGGATACTTTTTTCCATAATTGGGGTGTGATTCTTAAGCTTTCTTTTACTACTTAGATTATTTCAGAGAAAGTATTTAAAATTCTAGACTTCCTGGTTTTCAGAAAGAGACTTATCTACAAACTCTACCTTTTGATTGCTGAAGCAGAAATCCCTGTGACCTGTTTGGACAATTTATTTTATAAGCATATAGGTTCCTTTTCTTCTGTCATTAGCTCAATTAGTACACTTTCAATGCTTGGAAATTAAACATTTTCCCTACCAGCACCCGTCAACATTAATTTTGGGTGTATACCTGACTCTCAAATAAGAGATATTTTCTTATAAAATTTTCAGAGTACCCAGAGTATTTATTTATAAAAATACCTTCAAAAACATGAAATTATCCATCTGACACTCTATAGAGATGCAGGTGTTAAGACAGCAATAATTTGAATTTAACTCAATGATCCATAAATTATGGAACAAAATCTGTTAATTGTGTGGAAGGAAGATATGATAGAAATTGTATTATTTTTCTCTTTAAAGCCCATGTTAAGATTGTATTCCATAAAAATGATTATTCTCATAATACTCAGAATGAAGATTCATACTTGGGGAGCTAGAAATTGCCTACATATTTTTCTTCTTTCTGTCATTAAAAAATAGTCTTAGACTATCTTACAAGCTGTGTCTCACAAATGCCTGAGAACATACTTTCATGATGTTTTCAAATCATTTTCTTTGGGGCCCTCAGAGATTGACAGCTCAGTAACAGAGGGAGAATGTAACATTCTTCATTTGAAATTAAATAGAACACCTTAGAATCTCTGAAATTGTCAGGAGGCCTTATGAAAAGACATTCTGCAACTGCAAGTCCATCTGTTGTTTTAATTTGTCTTTCTAATAATTCCCAGGAGTTTTGCTTGGTTTGAATATTGGAATAAACAGAACTGAGTCAGGTCATTTCTTTTAATACTAATCCAAAAATTCATTGTGCTATATTAACCATTACCTACATCCCTTCAAGGTTGTTTGATTTCATTAACCTTCACAGTATTCCAATTAAATACAAGTGTATTCATTTTATCATCTGTGCTTGATTTCTTTAGACAATCAAACTGTGCAATTTTCACTGATTTTTCTATGTGAAAAACATACCAATTTACAGAGTTAAAAAAAGCAGTAACAAATTTCAATAAGACAGTGGTCCAAAATATTTCTTCCTTATTATAAGTGAACAGAAAAAGTCTTCAACTTATCTTCATCATTTTAAAAGAGTAACTGTGCATCCTTAGTATTATTGTCATGTAAAAAATGACAGGCCATATTACCAAACTGTTAGGCATAGAATCTATAATGCTACTTTGATGTTATAGGTGTTAGAAATGTTATACTGTTTATCCTGCATAGTTTTTCCTGTTGAGATTTTTTAAATAAGTTTTTTATTGTAAAAACACTGTACAGAAGGGTTCCAGTTACATGAGCAAGGTAACTATCAAGCATTGTTGCCTCCTCCTTTGTTTTTCTCCTACCATCCCTTCACTCCCTCCTCCTCAACTACGCTCATCACCACCCACCTCCTAAATTGTAAAGTTCGTTTTCAACATAGTGTCTTGTATAACTCATTGTCACAAAGAGTCAGCCTGTATCCCTATTTAAATATTTTGTTTTTTTCCCCTTCCTCTCCCCAAATTATACTGACATCAAATACAGTGAAAACAGGAGTTACCCAGCGAGGGGGAGGAACATATAAAGCAACAACAACAACAACAAAAATCACATGGTACCTTATAACTATGTTAGAAACAATAGCAAAAAGAAAAATACCACTTGTGTCCCTATCTTGGGGTTCATTTCACTTCACATCATCTTATCTGTTCAGTACTCAGAGGCAAGTTTATAGCTCCTGTTGAGATTTTTTAAAGCATTTCATTAAAATGCATATGAATTTAAACTATGAAATACCATTTCTTATCCGGAGTATGATCATGCACCTGTGATCAGTTTTTTTTTAAAATTATACACAAATAATCCTCTGGTCTGGCTACAGTTTGGGGGAAAAAATCCCTCCCTGTGAGCTCCAAGATGGCCATCTTTGATCATACCTTCACACCTCTGTTTAGTAAACTGAAGTCATAATTTCCCTGCTCTCATAGGAAGACCTACTCTAGCTGTCAGAGGAGAGGAAAAGCATGTGAACAGGAAGAGTAACACAGGTCTGCATTTTCTTTTGGACTTCCTTCTCCTTTCCTTATTCCTTCTGTATGAACTCCACAATCAGGGCCATGAGAATTTCCCCTGTAAACTCCCTCTATAGAAGCAGAGGGAGCTAATCAGATTGTATAGGTGAGAACAGAGTCAAAAGTCAAGAGTCAGAGGATCCACGCCTGGGTTATTACAGAAGAAAATAAACTTTTTTAAACTTTTTACTTTTTGGCTGAAGGAGGGATTGAACCCAGAGGCTTGTATATTTAAGTACATGCTCTACCATAGAGCTGCACACTCAACCCCTGAACCTCTAAACTTCTGAGCTCCGCTCTGGCATTTCATTGCACCTCTTTCACGCAGACACTGAAAACTAAAATATTACAAAGAGAGAAAAGGATAAAGGAGTCATGATGACATAGAAAGACTGCAGATCACAAGCATGCAAGCATGGGTAAGGATTCCAAAACCAACGGCAATGCTTGACTGGGGGAAGACAGGCACTCATCGTGTGGCATGTGAATAAAAACTCCATCTGTGTATGGAGACACTTTTGTTTCATTTAGATCAATTCAAAGGTTTACTTTCAGTAAATTTTCACAGTCAGTCCGGAGACACACTGTTCTCTTTTAAAATATAGTGCTAAGTCCTCAGGTTCAGGACACCCTGACAGCGCGGCACTGTATTTTGGGTATAAGAGAGGTAGGAGATGTTTTGAACAACCTTGCACCAGAACCCTTCTGCAGAGACAGAGTGATAATAACTCCTAATGTGCCAATATTGGAATAGGGGAAGTTTAATTCAAAAGGAATTAAGTTAATGATGTATTGACTGAGGGAAATATTCAGTGTTAATTGGGTGGCATTCTGAATGAGCCTGCTAGGCAATTCAGCTGTTTGTTAAGGGAAGACTTTGGCTTAGACTTGTCCTTGTGCTGACTGCAATTTCCATGGTCTCTTCACGTGGATTTAAATGAAAACTTGGTTAAGCAAATGTCACCTTGGTATTGAATTTTGTGTGTCCATGTATGCATGTGAGTGTGTATGTGGCCAGAGGGTATATATAAATGTGTATATGAATTTGGTCTAATATCCTTTATAGTTTCTTTTAGTATGCCCATAGCAGGAAATATGATAATACATGGTGATTTGCATAAAATATTCTGAAGTGTAAATGAAAACAGGCAAAGCACAAAAACATAATGGTGAAATGAAAGTTGGGTGAATAGTGCTGAATGATAGATTTGTTGATTGATCTAAGCATGCATCCTTAAGAAATTACCATATTGTGGTAATCGAGATACAATTTAACAGCTACATAAAGGTATAATTTAGATACCATACAATATTTTAATTTTTAGTAATTCTAGTCATATGGTCATGGTATAAGAAAATTTAAAACATCCGAACACCCAAAATAATATAACAGATTTACTTATTAAAAAAACCCACCAGATTCCACTGAGGTTCCAGCTCAGTGGGAAAACTCCTGTATAGTATACACAGGACCTGAGTTTCATTTATAACAGCTAAAAAACAAACACACATCTGTGATTTCAAATGCAAAGTGCATTTCATGTGCATTTATTCATAGAAGAAGTAGAATTTCTAAATCTCTAAACAATTACATTAAACAAATGACTTTCAAAACACTCCATATTTAAAATTATATATTAATAGTATATAAGTCTAGTGAGCTATATACTTAGATAACAAAAATCTGTGAAGTGACTAGTCTTTCCATCCATTTGTGCCTGGAAATGCTTAGAATGTAAGTATTTAGCTAGATTTAGAAATGTTTAACATTAAAGTTCTTCTTTTGCCTGAGAATACAACGAAATCCCTGGTGTCAGAATTACTATATAATTCATGTACCACATAGAAAATTTAGAATACTCTGTAACGTGTGGTGAATATTTGCTGTTCATTGTGACTAATAGTGGTGCCATACGGCAAAGACGCTCACATAAGGAGCTCTCGTTTGCTGCTTTGTTAGGAAGGAAAAACTGATCAGAAGATGAAGGCTGTGGTTGGGTGTTGGAGACTGGGGGGAGTAAAACACAGAGGACCTGAAGAGCAAAACACCAAAGAGCTGACGCAGCAGAGTCCAGTAATACGGGCCAACAAGAAGGATGAGAAACTCTGTTCCCAGAAGAAAGGCTAATTTGATTGAATGGTGCCCTATCAAGAGGGCCTGGAGGCCATTTCCTTCTAGGTCATATGACTCCAGGAACAAGTCTGTGTATTTCCTGTGAGAGATGCAAAGGTCGTCTGCAGTTCTGAGTGAACCGAGGACTGGAATGTTGCTTAAACACTAATATGATGATGCATCCTTAGACTGACCGAAGAAGAAAAATTACAAGCAAACCGAACTCCTTATATGAGCATTTTGCAGAAGTCCGGGAGACAGATGTGGACTAATTAAAGTGACTTCTGTGAAACAGAGAGGAAAGGAAGAAAGGGTTTATGGAGGGGGTGGGGGAAGAGTCAGTAGACAGCAACTTAGGTAACTGGATATATCTGCATAGAAAGGTTAAACCAAATAAGCAGAATGTGCTGAACAGGAGGGAAAAGCATGCCAGTTGTGGGTGAAATGTATCAAGCTTGTTGCTGGGGTTCAGGGCGTCTGTGTGCCCACACCACTTATTATTCCTTTCATCTTAGGTCCATATATGCCGTGGAGGTTCAGAGTTGGCCCAGTGTGAGCTAAGGCTTCAAGTCTGGATGAGCAGAATGAAGTCTTGGACCCTTGCACTGAGAAAGGGGATCCTATAAAGTACAGACAAGTGGTGCCTTCAAATGTTGGGGGAAAAAAAATCTTTAAAAACCCATTTACTTCTCATCTTGTATCTTCTTGGGTCAATTCTGCCCTTTAATTATCTTGGTCAACAGAAATGGGTGATTATGTTTCATTTTGATTTCAAGTCAGTTTCACTTTTGTATTTTCATGCACAAACACGAAAAAGAGCAGTCTATTGATTTTTTTGGTCAAATAATTCGTACAACAGATCATAGTTTGTATTGTTGCATATTGCCCCTTTCTCCACAGCTCTCAGGCTCCTTGCAATTGATTCAGTTCAAGCAGAGGGCTCAGGCTCTAGATTGCACTGCTGTTAAAAATCACTACCTCAAACGATAAGGACCCTAATCTAGAATACATTACTTACATAGAAATATGAGCCTCCTGGCTGTGGGAGTTCTTTAAAAACCAAACTTCAGAGTTGCAAGTTAGCACTTTCATTTTCCTTCATAGTTGTTCTACCCTTTGACTCTGAGTCAGCAGTTTTTTCTTGCTTCTAGATCTACACAGGTTAATGTGTTTTGAGAATTCATTCACAGACTTAAATAAATCATAGCTTATCAGAGCTTTGAAAAAACTTCAAGACAACCTGAATGAAATCATTATCCTCATGTGAGCAAGCTGAGTCTCAGAGGAGATTCAGTGACTTCTCCAAGATACACACCATGAGCCCAGGAGTCAGAGCTCTTTGTTCTTCCTATAACGCCAACCAATTATAACTTTAAATAGTTATGAGGTTCATCCTAATCCCTTAGGAGTTTCTAATATAAATTTCTACAGAGCACCCAGTTCACTCATACAGCATTTCCCCGTAAGTTGGTGCAAACCAACTCAGCCCCATGAACTGAAGCCATTTTGCCAGAGGCATCTGCCTGAGATTGGCACACACTTTGGTTGCAGCTGCTGTAGGAGAAGATGTTGGGTCTGATACATTCCTGCTCCATGTGCTCATCTCCAAGGTAGAATGATGAATACTAATTCAAATATAGGAGAGAAAAGAGATGCTCACCAAGTGCTAATTTAGTTTAGAAATTATGGTCGAGGAGCACAGAGTCCAAGTACGTAGGACTGATTCACTGAGCTACTAGTCTTAACCTCCAGCCCTAATGTAGACACTTTCCATATACATTCTGCATTTCATCCTTTCAGCCTACTGCCTTCTGAAGCCTTTCTTCTGGGCTTATAGTCAGCTTCCTTCTGTCTTTGTCCCTACATGGCCTTTTGTTTGCATATACATGTAACAGGACTAAATGAATATGTAACAGGAGTCACATGTATGTTTTCCAGCATGCGACACATGCACACATGCCTGCCCCCATATGTAGCAGGAATCATACATGTAACAAGGACCTCACATCTATGTGCACTGTGTGATATGGACAACATGCATGTCTGTGTGTACAATATGTAGGTAAGGGACTATGTGCATGCACATTGGCATGTTGCATTGGCCATGTGCAGTGTATGTGTGTGCATGCAACAGGCTACACATTTGTGTGCATGTGTGTAACAGGATGTGCATGTGTGTGCAAGTGTGTGCAACATGATTGGCACATATGCACACAGAGAACATATGAAATGCATATTCACCCTTCCATGTAAACTAGGACAGTGCAATGCATGTTTGCATGAAACAGGATGACACCCATGCACACCATAAAAGGGATCACATGTGTGGGCACATGCATGTGACATGGACCTCATATGTGTGTGCATCCATATAATGGAATACTTGAAAACAAATCTATCAGTTGTAGCCAGCCTGCACTGCGAGTCAGTTCACTGTGTCTCTCATTCAGGGATTCAAACTGACATAATTTTTCCTATCTTTCTTCCTCTACTCATGCTGGGAAACCCAAGATTAACACTCCTTCAAACAAGCTGAGCAGTTGCCCCCTACTTTATCTCTTTCTGACCACAGGTAGGGGTAACCTCTGTCAAATAAGACACACAACTTCAGAGAAGTGGTGCCAGATAAGAAGCGAGCCGGCTGCCCTCTAGCCTTGGGGCACGCACCTGTCATGCTCCATCAGAGCAAACCCCCAGGATTTTCCTTCATGAATAAGATGACAGTTTTAAGATTGAATTGCACTGTCCTCCTCATTTTTCTAGTGAATAATAATAACAATAAACGTTATTTCCTTTTGTCCAAAATCCTTCTCTTATTATTTAGGAATTGTCCATTGGGAGTCCAGGGGAACCCAGTTTGGGTACCATATGTATCACTGGAGCCTCTTCCTCGCTGTAGGATACTGGTTGCTTTGAGTTGAGGACACCACCCTCAAAGCATACTTTGATTATTTTCCCATACTTAGATTTTAATTAACGTTTTTGTAGTACTAGTGAGGTTTGAACTCAGAATTTGCACTTGTTAGGTAGGAGCCACACCTATAGCACTTACTTCTCAGATTGCTCTTAAGAAGCTTATTTTTGGCTTGGCAAAGTGTGAACAGTAATCCTCCTATTTATACTTTTCACCGTAGCTGGGATGACAGATATGGCCATGTCAGCTTTTTCTAGGGAGATAGGTTCTTCAGGACATTTTTGCCCCGACTGACCTGAAACCATGATCCTTCCTATCTCGATTCCTGACCTAGCAGGAATGACAGGACTGCATCAGTCCACCCAGCTATTAGACCAAGTGGGCACTTGTGAACTTTTTGCCTGAGCTGGCCTTGAATCAGGATCTCTATTCTCCAGCTCCTAAATAGCAAGGCTTACAGGTGTAATCCTTGATCAGTACTCAGGTCAGTTAGTGATTGTAAAGTCCCAATTCCAAGTTCACTATGGATTGGAAGGGATATAATTCAATCCATGACAAATGTACCGAATTCCTTATTATTCAGATAGCTTATGCAAAATCATCTCTTGTCTTTGCAGATACTATTCACTCAGATAAGCCTTGTGCTTTTCTTCTGAATTTGTTGCAAATGATTACAATCCGCATCTACATTCCTATGCAAAATTATCCTGTTGTGGTGGCGCAGCTGAAGCTAGCACTTTGGCGAGCCAGGGTATGAGCCTTCAGGGGAAATAAAAAAGAACCACACACAATGTTGAAACATGTCAGGAAGGTGAAAATGATCAAATATTTGTAGCTATATTTGACTGTTTATCAATAGGACCCAATTTAAAATATCAAAATTAGTTATGATTTTGCAGACTAGAGAACAGTAGGAAATTTGGGAGCTATTTCTAATTCTATAACTCACTCCTGTGATCATTTGAAATCCCATTGCTTTCATACAGAATTATAATGCTAAGCAATTATATTAAATATTCCTTGTGATAATAATTAATATGATTATTCAGGTAACTGCTGTCAGATTTTAGAACTGTAGAGATTAAGAAGGAACAATGGGCACAAGGTAAGAGTTATGAAAATATGTCCAAGCTGACAAGAGTCCACTTTAATTTGCTTCAAAAGCTGCCCGACCATGAAAGATACTCTACAGTAGGCTGGAATTTGTTAATATATTCTCTTGCGAAAACCTGTTGAAGTATTGTATGTTCATTGTTAAAATGTGAAATATACATATGTAGAAATATTGAGAACCTGAATCATTACACTCTGGTGCTTTTGTTTCTAACACAATTTTATTTCATACCTCTGATGGATAATTTCGGTGTCCCTGACTTGATTTTAAGGGAAGCTTATCTAGGAGTTCCAAGAGTGTCTGGAGAGATATTAGTTCGATCTGGTTTAGGGTTTTATAAGCGAGGTTAAAGGGTCCTTTAGATTAATAGATAAAGGTTTGAGATGAACAGCTATTTCTGGAAATTTTGTGCCCCATCGATCAGGGAGAAATTGCTAAATAATGAAGTTTGGCAGCAGTAATTGGTAGGGAGGGTACAGGAAGGTAAGTTAGGTGGGAGATTTATTAGTCAGGGATGCATGGGAACCTAGTTTAGTCATAATGTCCTTACCCAGGCGACTGGGGAGTAAGCATAGGTAAAGACTTGTTCTCCTAGGGTGTAAATTAGTATGGGTGTTTAGAGAGCCTGTAGAAGATGTCTTCCCACACCAATTCTGGTAGAAAATAATGAGAAGAGAAGGCCTGTGAATTTAGAGAGGTCAGAGTAAGTAGATGTAGGTTTGATAGGATTCATTGTATTACCGGTAATTGAATTACCTAAGAGGTAGCCGTGTAAGTGGTGAAGTTTGGAACCTGGCACAGGTAGCCACGGGGGCGGGGGGAGGGTGCCTTCCTGCTTTGGTGGCCAGTTTGCTCCCAGTTGAAGCAGGTCTCACCACTGAGGCCCTACCGGAAGAATTAGGCTGTTTGTCTGGACTGTCTCTGCTCTGCCCCCTAATGGCATTGTTGATTACAGCAGCCCTCAAGTGGATAAACTCAGACAGTCCCTTTTTTTTTTTTAAAGTGTCTCTCTTTTGATTTCCACCTCCCTCTGGTTCTTATTCCTGTTTCTGAAAAATGTGAAAGGCTGTATCTACCAATTTTGAAATGGGAATAAACTTTTGGAGTCTATGCTGAATATCAGGGACCAACTGGGAGATCGAGTTTGTGGCTACAGTAGGTTTCCCTTCCACAGGGTGAAGTTCAAGATTAGTGAGGCGCAGGTTATCAGATAGGAAAGGATCGGAGCAATTTTATTTAGTTAAGGCCTTGAATCTTTTTCTTAATGTTACTGAAATTGGGAGGCCTACTGGTGGCTCTTTTCCTGCTGTCAGTAAGGGAGATGGGCAGGCTGATCTGCTGGAATAGTTGGAGCCGTTAAGGTATGGCTGTCCCCATTTCAGGGCTACTGTCCCAATATCAGGGGTGAGATCCGCCCTGGTCTATTTTCATCGGGCTGGTGTTGGTTTCAGTAGTCAGCATATTCCCTAAGCTTGATATGAATTTGATGTCTACCCATTTATAAAAGGCATTAAGAGGACATGATGCCTTATCATGAGAAATACAAGGAAAAGATTCCCACATTCCTTAGGGAGTCAAGAGGAGTCTTCAGAAAAATTAACTACTTTAGCTTCAGCTTGGGAGAGATCTGTTTAAAAGAAGGGGATGCAAACTCAAGTCGTTCTACACCTGCCAAATATCTAAGAGGACAAGTACAGGTGTCCCAGTCCAGCCAAAAGGGAAGTCCTGAGTGGGAACGAGAGGGGAAGGGAGAAGAGAGGATGGGTGAAGAGGGGAAGAAATGGGGTCTTGAGATACAGGTGTGGCTGAAGGTTTACACGGTAGGTCCAAGGGATTTCCAGGTGCTTTTGAAGGGAAGAGTAAAATGAAGATGGCAAAAGAGTGATTAAGGAAGAATTTGACTGGGAGAAATAGTTGGAAGGTCCAGATCCAGAGGGGCGTCCTCGTTTATGTAGAGTGGAGAAAAAGGAAGTGGGGAGGTGGTAAGAAGATACACTAAACAGGAGTGGAGTCAGAAGCCTGGAACATGTCAAGAAAGTGAGAGCACAAGGCATTTCTGACCAACGTCTAAGGTCCTAACAGTGAAGGTCAAGTTGAAGGATAGTATTGAAGTGGAGAGGCCAGATTTGCAGTCACCCAGTTTGTATTTGGCCAAGTGACTTTTTGGTAGATGGCCAGGGGCCTCTTGGTGTAGCTCATCCTGACCAGTTTTTCAACCCAAGAGGGGAGTCCTTCAGGAGCACCAGTTAATTCAGTGTTGTCTGTAATGATACCTAGAAGAAAAAGAGGGGAAGCAAATTTAGAAAAAGGAGAGATTTTGGCCCAGCGTTTAGAGGATACATCCTCATCTTAGTTTCTCAGTGGGACTGCTTGGGTTTTGGCATCCTGAGAACCGTGGAGAATGCCTGATCTGAAGCTAGAAAGGACTTGTTAAAGAAAGAGCATGTCTCCCCACCAGACCTCATCTAGAGGCCAATTAGTGGACTGACGTTGGTGGTTTCAAGTCTTAAGCCTTAAGAAATCTAAAATGAAAAATAAGGTACTGAATTATTGGGAGATTTACAGCCAAGAATTAGTGAACCTGAACAATAAGAGAAGTTCTCCCCATCTAGACCACCACAGGTGTTAGGTCTCGGAGACATTGGCCCATACTTGGTAATGTGAAAAATATTACTTCATTTTGTAAGAAAAGAAAGTGTGTGGGGGGGGGAGATACCATAGGTACTGTTGATCCCTTGGAATACTTGTAGTGAAGATTTTATGAGCTTCTATAAGGCAAGAGTTGTAAGATGTAGGTTGGAAGATATAGACGGGCGGTTTTTGACCTTTTAATCAGATGATAGCTACATATTCCCGACTAGACCAGACACTGACTAGGGTGCTATTTGACTTGAGTCATGCCAGTACTATTTCAGGGTACTGAAGTTTTCTCAGACTGGGACAGAGAAGTTACCAACTGGTTTGCAAAAAGATACGCAAGATTAGGCTGGAGCTTGCACAAAATGGAGTCTAGGCACAAAATGGAGGCTAGACCCAAAACGGTGTTACATAGACCTGTTTACTAAATTGTGTTCTCTCAATTGTATGTCAACTCTAGACCTCAGAAGTCAGCCTTCTTTAGGAATCAGGTTTTTACAGCATTATTAGTAAGACTATCAAGATGAACCCACCCTGAATTTGCAGTGATTGCTAAATCCCTATAAGACATGGAAAGGACACTGAAAATATGCAAAGAAGAAGGCCATGCAAAGATGGAGGCAGAGATGGGAATTCTACTGCCTGAAGCCACGGAACATCTGGAGCTGCTGACCCTGAAGCAATGCCCCCTGAGCCTTCAAAGGGAGCAGGATGTCTTAGTTTCAGGCTTTTAGCCCCTGGGACTCTGAGTGAATAAATTTCTGTTGTTTCCAGTCACACAGTTTATAGTGTGCTGTTGTTACAATCTGCAAAAATTAATACACATTGCATGATGTCTCACACAGAACTCTTTTCTCCCGTCCAACTTCCATTGAGAAAACAACTGCGCTATTAGGTCACAGGGACCCAGCAATGCCCAATTCTCATCTCAAACCAATGAACCTGAAATGCTTTTGCCTTGCACCTCCATTCCAAGGAACAAATCAAAGACTATGAACATATGCTTCCTAGGGGTCAGGGATGAGTAATTAGTGAAATAAATGGTAGGGTTTTTCCCCCTCTCTCATTTATTTATATTTGTACTTATATGTGCGCGTGTGTGTTCATATTTGTGTTTATCTCAAATGTGTGTTTACTGTAAATTGACCTGCAAAGAATGACTTCATTCTAAAGAAGCTCATAATTAAATGTCATTCATCATTCTCTTAAAAGTAGACTCAGATGCAAATAAAAGATTTACCAGGCGGAATTCTGGGATTCAGACCTGTGGATTCACCCAAGTGAATCAAAGGACAAAAAATATGACTGGAAAACAGGGCAACAGAAAGTTACTCTTGTCATAGCACTATCTTGGCCTGTTCTCAGAGGACCGAAGTAGAAAAGTAAGACTTTGTCTTGAGGATCTCAGTGGGCAATATTAGAATCATTGCAGTGTGTTGCTGAGAAACAGAAATTTCAGCCTCTGAATTAAAGCAGATCAGAAACCATTCTGTTGCATTTAAGTCATGGGATTTCTCACTTATGAAAAGGTTTAGCAATGATAATACGTTAGAGATCATATCTAAAAATTCTTAACAAATTCCGGTATGCAGTACCTAACATTCAAGTAAATTGTTTGCGTCAGTACAAATGAGTTAAGACTGACACAATTTTTATTTAGATATAACATAAGAATGTGGACAGCGTGGCTGGGAAGGTGGCTCAGTGGTAGAGCGCTCGCCTTGTGCGCATGAGGCCCTGGGTTCGATTCCTCAGCACCACATAAGCAGAAAAAAAAAAGCTGGCAGTGGCACTGTGGCTCAGTGGTAGAGTGCTAGCCTTGAGCTGAAGAGCTGAGGGACAGCACCCAGGCCCAGAGTTCAGGCCCCACGACTGTCCCCCCCCAAAAAAAAGAATGTTGACAACACTCTCTCAAAGTGCTCCAATTCAATGTAGGGTCAATGGAAATAATTGAAATGTTGAGGAAATGTGAGTACAACTTTCAGATGTATGCACAATTTTTAGTTCTTTCATAGGACCTCTGAATACATAAATTCTAGAGCAATTTGAACTAAGTTGAGAATTCACAAACTTCTAGATTCCATGCTGGTCTCTATGTCACAACTACCTGGGAGAAAAGACCAACTTTGACAATGGGATCACATTTTGTGTCAGTAAGAGAGATAGTGAACGTAGGTGAAGAACCATCAGATTGCCTCAACTTTAATACTATCTAATTTTAAAACCACTTATCATGACCTTGGCCATGAGAGTTAACCTCTGCCTCACTTTGCACTTATTATGTTTGGAAGATTACCAGCATTGATCATGTATGGTTGTGTTGTTAAGTTGTAAATAGGTTAATTACAACTACTATTGACAACAGTGTCTGGCACACTGTAAACCCTCAACAGATCTTAGAAATGTAGTTTTGGTCAAAACAGGGTAATATTCCCAAACCAAATTCATCCCCATTTACAACTATCTACAGAATGACAGGAATTTACCTCCTTCTGCATTTTAGTGTGACAGCTACATTTACCAACTGTTACTTTATGTCGCAATTTTTCTGAACTGTCCATCCTTTAGGGACTATAATTTAGGGAGGAAACGAACAAAGTCATCTTAAAGGAAATTTCTTGTTACAGAGCAAGAGACCTAGTACCTCTTTAGCTATTAATGCAAATTTCCTACACAATGTAATGGCCTCCTTCCATTTTAATATGATATTCATTAAGATGTTTTAATAGGTTATAGAAAAATTCTAAGAAGGCTTTAAATAGAAGTTAAATTTAGGGTGGATTTTTGGGGAGGATTCTAGTTAAGTCAATGTTGGCACTCCAGTGTCCTTTTCATTAGCAAGGTCCTTTACCTGAAAATGGGATCCTTGTGTGCTAATGGCTTATTTGTTCCCAATGCTTTTCTCCTGCCCCAAATTGCCTCCCTCCATATGCAAATGCACAATGGTCATGGAGAATATGACCCTATCTCTCCTGAGTTTTCTTACACCAAAGGAAACCACAAAAAAGGGAGAAGTAAATGAATAAAGTATATACATTATTCTTCTTTTACAAATACTTTGGGTACTACAAATAGACAATGTCATGTGAGTGTGTGTGTGTGTATGTGTGTGTGCACGTGTTTTCTACAGTTTAGAATTCTAATAATGAAACAGGATTATAAACCTCACAGGAATGAATATCCTTTGATTATATTAGTATTTTCTGAGTAATCCAATTCAGGTGATGCAGTAGTGAGCTTGCTTAAAAATTAAGACTGGAAGTACTTCAGACAATGACTGGAAGTATTGCAGACAAGGAGTAGCATTTGAATTGTCTTTCATTTTTTTAAAGTAAATGATGCTTCGTATCTTCTATTTCTTCCATTCTCTCACTGACTCCAGTAAATATACACAAAGAAAGCCTATCAAGTTGTTGTCGCTCTGAAGTAGCATAGTGACAATTGCAAGCCTCGTTACCTTTCTGAAACTCAGCTACAGAAATCTGTTGGCAGAAATGTGGAGGTAAGTGTCTGTTATCTGTCTCTCAAATGTGTGTTCAAATGTAGTAAGATTCCTGCGTAGCTTTGTTTTGTTTGTATGCAGAGTGACATAGACTAGCTTCCCCATCATATCTCTTCCTTTTCAATTTTACTCATGTCCCTAGACGACCTAAATGAGGCAGTCGATACACAGTTGTATCAGTCAAAATAAACTGCTGGTTTATCATTTTAAAAGGTGCCTTTTTACATAGAAACATACCAGAAACATACATAGCAGAGTGAACAAGCCGGGTTCACAATTTCAGGAATCAACTAAAAGAGACAGAGCCCTGGCTCCTTTTAGTATTACAGTTACATGCCTTGGTAACAAATTGGACTAGCTTTCCTACAGGTATTTATCATATCTAAATAAAGATAGATAGATCATACCACTCAACAACTGGTGGCCTTTAATATAGTAACAGCACTTCACTTTTCCAAAGGATATTACCTTTTAATAATAAATTCCTTGAAACTATCTTTCCATTTGACCTAACTTGCATGTTAGTAACCAGTCTTTCTAAACACAAGGGAAAATGAAATCAGGAGAACTGTGTATTAATGCAGCTTATTGTTTTCTTCATAAGATCACAACTTTAATTCATATACTATTGAAGAGTATAACTGCCATACAGGATAGCATAACCTCAATGTTTTGCTAGACTCAAATTATGTATTTCCCACACACCAGGTTTTGACTGCTTTTTTAAAGATAGAGTCTCACAGATTTTCTGCCTTGGCTTAGAACTGCAGTCCTCAGGATCTCAGCCTGGGTCAGGTTTTTTGAGGGATCTCAGATTTGTATTACCACTAATAGTTTAAAATTCAAATTCTAGCATAATGTATAAGAAAATAAGTATTCCTTTTTTACAGCAAGTAACATTACAGTGTATAATTTAATGAAAAGTATATTCTGGTTTAGATTTTTTAAAAATCATTTTAATTATAGTTAGGATTTCATTCCTAATGTCTCTCATATTTACCTTTACAATGATCACATCTGATTAGTTCAAACAGTTGTAGCTAAACAAGAAAAAAGTTTCTAACAATATCTGTCTCTACCACCAGAGAATCACCTAACTCCAACCCATGAGGGACATTCTTTTTCAGACTTCTGTCTCTTATATCTCTTCTGTCTACATTCTTTTCCCCCAAAATTTTCAGGATTGGGCCTATATGATATCAAATTTAAATAGCTACATCCTTCAGATATCTTAGCTATGCAGCGGCTTTTCATATACTATAATCCTCTCAGACTAGATCTTTTACCAGGATGATCAATAATGGTAAAATTGATGAGAGCAGGCTTCACAATGTATAGTTTCTTTGAGCTAACATCAGCCTTTATATCAGTAGCACTCATGCTGTAAACTTCCTTTAGTCGATCATTATCTCACAATTGTTCACTCCTCACAGCCAAATATGGTAATGTATTTATTACTCATGAATGAAGGTCTTCTGTCTTTCATGAGTTTGCATCTGTTTACTCAACCAGCTCCTCTTAGTAAAACTTCTAAGTATAGGATCGTTTGCTCAGGGAGTTTAGATCATGGAATAGTAGAAATAAAACATGTTCTGTTGACTTTTCCCTAAAATCAGTATTCTATGCTCTGGTGTCATCAAGTCTGTGATTTCATCCCTACCTCAAAATGCTTCTATACCTAATTATCAGTGTCACTGTCTTTAGTTTGTCATTACCACAGCTATCTTATCCAAAAATTAGCCATATCATGTCACTGTTACATTTTTAAAAAATGAATCAAAAATCATAATCAAAACCCACAAAATAACATGAAAAAAATCCTGAGATAATTTTCTCCCTAAACTGGCAAGTATTTCTCATAGCACTGATGGTTGCTCTGTTTCAAGGGAAAGAATGAGCAATTTTTTACCATGACTACTTAGAAGTCATAAACCCAAAGGAAAAACCGTGGTTTAGAACAATATCACTTTTGTTCTCTTTTCGTATTGTTTCTACATAATAGCCTTTCTGTAGACATGCTTAGCAATACATGCTGAGAATGGAGACCATCTGTAAGGCTCAATCATATTTTTAAAAAATCAAGATAGCAAAAAGATCCCTGTATTGAAAAATCATCCTGGACATTAACCTTGTTTTCAAGGACTTGAGAACGTTTTCTCAGAAAATCACCACTTGATAAGACAAAACAAAGACAAACCAAAAATTTCAATCTGTACACCAAGTAGACAGTATATTTGAACACAGTTTATTTTTCTCAATGATCTAGTGATGGTTTCTCTGCCTCCAGAACACTTTCTTGTCTTGGTGGGTCGCTTTATAAATTAGTTTGGGGTCTGTAATATTTGCAATGGTGATACAATTAATAAATACTTAATGGAGGCTTCATAGAACTAAAATTTACACCCTCTTTTTTAATCTATTTAAGTTGCAGATGTGCAAAAAAGTTCTTAACACTTAAAACAGTAATCAAATGCTAAGCCAGGGTCTATTTCATGTTCCCTGGAGGTCTGGTGACATGATACAAAAGATGGCTGCGCGAGAGAGTTCCTGCTGCACAATGCTAGAAATTGCTTCTTGCTGTTCACCATATTTCCTTTCCTTTCTCTTCGGGTTTTATAGCTGGAGGCAGGTGGCTCATTAAAACTTGAAAAGAGCTTCTTGGAATTCAATTTCTGGCTTCTCTGCAGGAATAGACTTTGTAGAATCTCATTGAGCATAGACACATTTGTTTGTTTGTTTGTTTTCCTTCATAGTCAACATGGAGCTCACACTGATTAAGCAGTTAGAGAAAGGGTCATTGTAAATTATTCTATTAGCAACGCTTTAATATCCAGGACCAATAGATTGCTTCTAATTCCTGCTCGTGAGCCCTAGCTTTTCACCTTTTATTTGCAACTCAGAAAACAGGAACCTCACTGTGAAGAGTCTGTAGAGTGAGTTTTTCTTATATTTAGAAGTCTTTTGAAGGAAGATTTGTTTAGCACAGTAAGATGACAAACTATATACCTTTTTACATTTCGTTATAAAATAAGTACATGTATATATGTGCACATATATACCATATATGTATATATGGGCTTTTTATGTATATTCAGGTAGATAAAGAATAAAAGCCTTTAACTATAAAGGTACTACTGGAAAAACAAATTCTAAATCAAAGGAATTGGGAGTAATTGTCCCATTATACAGATAATTTTAAAAAAATTTCAGTGAGATAGAATAAGTGCCCTGTTCAAAAACCATAGAACAAATGAATGATGTGTCTAAATAAAACCTTGGACACTTCCAGCTTCATTCTCTATGCTATAATCCCAAACTGTATTTTCTTTTTTTTTTTTTTTTACTTTTTTTTTTGGGGGGGGGGTCCGGTCGTGGGGCCTGATCTCTGGGCCTGGGTGCTGTCCCTCAGCTCTTCAGCTCAAGGCTTGTGCTCTACCACTTGAGCCCCAGTGCCACTTCTGGCTTTTTTTTTCTGCTTATGTGGTGCTGAGGAATTGAACCCAGGGCCTCATGCATGCAAGGCAAGTGCTCTACCACTGAACCACCTTCCCAGCCCCCAAACTGTATTTTCAACTTTATATTTGACTCACAATACTACTTTCCCTTTGGACGTGGCTTTTGTTACAGAGAAAGACAGCTTTCTCCCTCCTCTCATGATATCCCAACTTTTAGTAGCAATTGTCAGCAATTGTCAGGGAGAACATGCACATCTTTATCAGGTGAAGTCATTTATTGGATCAGACCAGGCTATGCTTTGTCCACCTTAACAAAGAAAGTTTGGGAAGAGACAATACTATTTGGAATTATTTTAAAGAGATAGATTGCCAGTTGATCTCAAGATGATCATGAATTTAAACCTTTAGTTTAATATTCTTTTTTTCCATTATCTTTGCAACTTTTTTTATTATTGTAAAAATACCATACAGAGGGGTTACAATTACATAGGCAAGATAGTGAGTACATTTCAAGCATTCTTGCATCCTCTTTATTTCCCCATACCATCCCTTACACTCTCCACCCCCCAACCCCAACCCCGCTACCTCCACCACACCTCCCCACCCACCACCCTGCCAAAGTTGTAAAATTTGTTTTTCAACATAATGTCTTGTACATCTCATTGTTGTAATGGGTCCACCTGTAACCCTATTGAAACAGTTTGTTTTTTCCTTTTCTCTTCACAAATTATATCAGCATCAAATACAGTGAAAGCAGGACTTATACCCTGGGGGATGTACATGCAAAGCAACAAAGAAATCATCTTATAAATATGTTGGAAACAATCACAAGAAAGAAAAAAAACATTTGAATCCTTATCTTGGGGTTCATTTCACCTTTGTCTCAGACATATACTAGTTATTGCAAATAAGGGAAACCATGGGACCTATGTTTCTTTGGGCCTGGCTTACTTCACTTAATATAATTTTTTCCAAGTCTTTCCATTTCCTAACAAATGGGACAATGTCATTCTTTCTGATGGAGGCATTTTCTTGATCCATTCATCTACAGAGGGGCATCTGGGTTGGTTCTATATCTTAGCTCTGGTAAATAATGCTGCAATAAACATAGTTGTGCTGGTAGCTTTAGTGTGGTCTTGTTTGTGATCATTTGGGTAAATGCCCAAAAGTGGGATAGATGGGTCATAGTTTAATATTCTATTAAAATAATGATGAAAATACAAAAACATAGAATCAGAAAGTGAAATAACACAACAAAAAAAATGACTATGAAGAAAATAATTGATTTCTATCCCTGTTCCAAGACCTTAAAGAAAACCTTTAATACTTCCTGGTTTGTTTCTTCTTTTAGTTACCTTTATATTTCTACATAAGATACTTTATTGTCATTCCTTAATTTATTTTCTTTTGTAAGTGCTTCAGAATAGATGAATGTGTATGGATTTATCTCCAAGTCTTCCTCAGCATGTCCCATCTATCTCTCCATCCATCCATTCATCACATTGAGAGAGCAACACAGTGAGGGAGCAACCAGTATTTCTTACATTATCAAGTTATTAGTTATTGTTATTGAATTGTATACCTGACCCTTCACATGTATGCATTGTCCTTTGTTCTGATTGTGATCTTATTTGAATTCAGGAATCAAAGTAAATGAGGTCCTAATCCTTTTTGATTCTAAAAACTGGAAATTGAATGCAGAGACAGAAACAGAAATATATAGTGATGTGAAGAGACAGAACTATCCACAAAGAAGACAAGACCCAGACAGGCTCTTTCCCCGTAGCCGTCAGAAGACAGGCTGTGAATGCCTGCATTGAAAACTTATAGCTTCTACAGCAGGCGGTAGTGCATTATCTTTTGGGAACCACTCGATTTGTGGTAGCTGTTTAAACTATTACACACACACTGCCAAGGGCTTCTTGACAGCACACTCCAACTCTAAGTATCGATGCTGCTAGGAAACGATTCATGGAGGCTACCAGTCAGTTGGTCTTGGAAACTCCACCAATCCTGCTTCAGTGGAATATTGTTTTGCTTTTATAGCAAGTCTCTAAAATATGTTCAAGGCAACAGATTTCATTTAAAATAGCTTAAAAGATTAGGACATCTAAGTACAATTTACATACAGATATACACACTTGCATTCACTAAGTGTGAGAGCACAGACAGTCATTCCCAATTTCATTTGTCACCACACCTAGCCCCACCTTCCACATATCAGGTCATGTGTTTCAGTCAGCCAAGGAGCAGCTGAGTGTGGTAGATCCTCACTCCCTCCTTAGAGACATTTCCTAGAGGAAGAATCACTCTTATTTCAAAGCAATTAAGATAATTACGGGAAGTGGTGCTGTAGCTCAAGTGGTAGAGCGCTCGCCTTGAGCTGAAGAGCTGAGGGACAGCACCCAGGTCCAGAGTTCAAGCCCCATGACCGACAAAAAAAAAAAAAAAAGATAATTATGGAAGAAGGATAGTGTGAAAAGATGGCTATAGAATTAAATTGTTGAAAAAGTTTACCCATTTTTGTCTATTTGGAAAAATTATGGAAAACTAATGAGCTATAATAGAATTTCTTTCCTTATTTCCTTACTTAGTTATTGATTACATTAGAATAATAGAATTTTCTGTCTCGAAACTTCCCAAGAGTAAACATTTGACATTTGAATAGTTTAATATCCACTATACATTTTTTGATAGATGAGTTTATTATTCATAAAAACATTAGATTTTTTTGGCTTGGAAGTAATCCCATTATTTGGAATTATTTTAAGTAGACATACAATTTTATCAAAAATAAATAATATTACTTGGTCAGATGTTAGTTCTATATGAATACTATAAACTTTGATGCTTATTACTTAGCAAACTATACTTCATGGTAAACAAAATTTTTATAAGTAGAACATTTTTAATTAATAGAACAATATTCACTTCAGAAATCCTATTCTGCCTATCAAAATATCCAATTTAAAAACGGGATTCTATAACAATAAAATTAATTCTTTTGTTGCTGTCTTTTCTCTTTTTGATTTGTTCCTGAGCCTCCTCTCACCTATTCAGAGTAGACAAGACATGTCAACTTCTTCCAATTTCATCCAATTCTTGAATATCTACAAAATAGTCTATGAAAGATATTAAAATGTACAGGAAACACAATATAACCCAATATGACTTGGGAAACATCTAAAAAAAGAATTAGACTTAAAAATTATAATTGGTGGGGTTCCAATAGCTCACACCTGTAATCTTATCTTCTCAAAAGGCTGAGATCTGAGGATCATGGTTTGAAGCCAGCCAAAGCAGAAAAGTCTCTGTGCAACGCTTGCCTTCAATTAACCACTCCAAAACCAGAAGTGGCACTGTGGCTCAAAGTGGTAGAGAGTACTAGCCTTGAGCAAAAGAGCCCAGGGACAGCTCCTATGCCCTGAGTTCAAACCTCACAGCCGACCCCCACTCCCAAATTTAAAAATCCACAAATAATTATGGTATTATCATAAAATCACCTAAATTGTCATTGAGTGTGTTAAACTAAAATTGTTCATTTATTCTAGCCTAGATCTAGAACACTTTGGTTTCAACATCCTGCTCTCCTAGTTCAAAAGTAAATCCAGATTACCCTGCATAGTCAGTCATTCTCTAGACTACATCTCAAGATCTGGTCTCTGATTCCCTCCAGATTCTGGCCCTACCTTTATTCCCTAATCCAATTATTTCTCCTTGGGAGTGAAAGAAGGACTAATCCCCTCTTGGAGAAGAAATCTCTCTCCACACACTGAGGAAGCACTGTTCTACTTCAAAACAAATTGGCTATTTCTATCTGATAGCATCTTTGCTCTTCCAGGACCTTAGTTATTTGACTTGAAGTTATGAATTTAGTTACTTGTATTTTTACTTTTATTTTCAATTTCTCCTACTCAAACTTCTCTACCTTTTCTATGAAGACACATGTTCAAACACCAACTTTAAATTGAGTAATTTGAACAGCAGAAAGAAACATCACTACACACATGTGCATTGCATATGTGCACATGTGCACAGGGACATACACACTCATTCAAGTTTCTGTCCTGTGCTACATCTTTTCTCTCACTACTTGCCACAAAGAGTTAACTGTTTCTTCAATTTTCTCATGGAGTTTGCTCTCTTTAAAATCTCTAAAATTGGCTGCCAGTTTTGCAACTGATCCTCTAATAGCCAAATTGGATATATATTTTCTCAATTCCCCTGCTCTTTAAAGTTTGGAGGATTTTGCAGTATTTGCCATGTTTTATTTCTTCTAACTTGTTATAAATAACACTCTCCAAGAACCACTTGAGTCACAATGATAGACACGAAAATAAGGAATTGTCTCAGCAAGGCAAAATGTACTTCTGCAGAAAGGTGCAGAAATCTGGCAAGTGAGCACCCAGAGCCCGCAGACTGCTCTGCTGTTTATCCCTAATGCAGCAGGCCCCGCCCTTCGACACAAATTGGTTGACGTCAGGCTCACAATCTGCTCAGGATTGGTTGAATAGGGTAAGATGTATTTAAGAAGGTAACTAATGAATGACTTTGAAATTAGATCAAAACAAGTAAGCTCAAAACATACCCAAACCTTCTGCTATTTCTCAATCTGTGGTGTGTCTTCAGAAGTATGTCTTCATTCCATCTCACAAACTTTTTTTCTCATAAACTTTACATACTTGGTATATATGGATGTCTTTATGTCTAGATGTATAAAGTCAAAACTCAGTACTTGCTCATAGAAAACCTGTTATAAAAATGAATTTTTTTACTGGCTGACATAACCCCTAAATATGCTTCTTTTTTCACATGTTTAAATATGTTTTGTTCTTAAAGCATATTTTAATGTGTGGGGGGATGAGAAAAGACTGAAGTTTTTTTGTTTTTAAAAGCTTTTAATGGTGCTTATTAAGTATTAAGTTCAATGGAATGAGTGTAGTAAATAAAATTTAATCAAATTCCACACTGAAAATTAGACTACAGCAGATTAATATCAGTCTCTTAATATCAGGTACTTTTAATGAGATGAAATTTATATCATAGTATTTTCTAGGGTGGTACAATTTTAAAACTTGATTCCAATTGGTATGAACTTGAGTGTCAAGATTTTTCAGTGCTCTCTCTTTAGTTTTACATTTATTATTGTTACATGTTCATATTACTTGCAACACCACTATCCTACTAAATTAAAAACGAAAGAAGCAAAATGATACAGGAAGGTCAACCTAAGCAAGTCTTGGCATTTTCATCATTCTTCCTGGCTAAATTTATCATACTTTTTAGAATTAATTGCTTATTTCCATGTATATAGTGAGTTGGATAAAGACTACTCTTAAACAAATAGAAATCTGAAACCCGTAGTGTCCATTAGACTCAGTTAATTCTTGATTATTAAGATCTTAAAATTGCATCTTCCATAAAAAGCATCTTTGAAGTCTGACATTCCTTTCTTCTATGCTGAATATTTAGATGTTCTACTCTATCCATTTAAATGGCACTCAAGCTCCTGCTTGTGTCCTGCGTATTACCAGGGCCTTATCCACAACCCAGTCAATTTGGGCACTTGGCTATCCCTGGTGGGATAACTCAAAGATGGGGGTTGATTGCAGTGTATCCCAAGCTGACTTTTTTGATACCTGAAAAGATATCATAGAGCTGAATGCTCCCTGTTCTTCCCTTGAATGTATTATCTTCCTTGCCAACCTCCACCAAATTGCTAGCCTGAGAAATAGAGCTTCATACTAAGTCTGAAAAGTGAATATAGGTCACTAACACAGCGGGACCATATACTGCAATTTGTCCACCAGCCCGGCTCATTTTGTGTTCTAATTTCAGTAAGAGGGTGCTGATTCTTTGCTAAGTGGTAATTGCACCTGCAGTACTAAAGCCCTTCTCCATGCCTGGAAAAGCGCACTCACCATCAACTTGCAATTATTTCCTACCATGCTCTTCAATAGCTCCTGTGAGCTTGCTGGCCTTGACCCTCACAATGAGTCCCTGGCTTCTTCTAAAGAGGTAGTCTTGCGGTTCCCAGAGGCATGCTGTGGCTGTCAGCAGGAGAGGAGGCATGATATGGCCCAAGACTGTGGATCCGTGTTCTCCATCGCTCTCTAGGGCTCTAGGAGAGTTTCCACACTCCTCCCGGGACAGTGGGAACTCACATCTACTGTTGAGTCTAAGTCCTAAAAGTACCAATGAAGAGATATTTTATGTGGAATTCTAAACTTAGGTCCAGCAAGCCTCTGTTAGTGTAAGATCCTGGATCTTACACTTTCTGTCCGCAGAAAATCCTATTTGTGGTTTTCTTTTGCTCCCTAGTATATATTAGTGATAGCAAGAGAACTAAAAAATAAGATTATATAGCAGTTTCCTGGTATCACGTCACTGATATGGAAAATGGCCAAATATCTGCATGCTTCTTTTAAGTTTAAAAACACAGTCTGTGTACTTGGAGTTAAACCAATCTCAAACCAAGCTGATGCTTACCTTCTCTTCTCTTCTGGTAATGCTCATGTTATCACCCTGCAGGATCATGCCTGGGTTCTGATACATCAATACCCAATGTTTATTCAGTAATTGAGTGAATGGAAAGAAATATTCAACTATTAAAAATAAACTAGACAGTCTAGTTTGAAGGACAGATAAGATGTGGATAAGTAGAAATTAAATAGAAATTAATAGACAGGTAACTAATGAACAGATTATAAGTAATGAATAGATTACATTTATTTTGAGCATAGAGTAGAAATAATTGAATAGAAAATTATAAATTTCTAACCCATTTCTAAAAAGAGAAAGGGTAAATTGCTTCTGTGGGACCCATGTGGATAAAGTAGAAAAAGGCTCTAAAGTTGTTACTTTTCACAAAATACTGGAGAGCAATTCATGGGGAGAAACACAGAAGGAGAGACGTTTTAGGGTCTTCCAGGTACATTGCTCAAACTCTTGATGAGGAGAGAGCAGCCCCCAGGCCCTGGGTACCTAGCTGGGTGAAAAAAAAAGTAAGTTGAATAAAATTGCCAGAGGAGTCTACAAGAAGGAAATACATCAAAGACAGACATCATCAGCCTTTGTTTTAAGGGCGCATGTCCCTAGAAGAACCAATCATGTCAGCATTGCACATAGATGGAGTATTATTAGCCCTCGCCTGTTAGGTGAGTCTCAAACCTCCAGGTCCCACACCTCTCTTCAAAATGGATGTACAACTTCTAGGAAAGGATGTTCTAACACAACATGAGTCACTAATGCTAATAAAACTGTGAGTTAATATCATGTTATATACCAGGAACATTCTGGTCTTTTCTCTCTGTCAGCACTGTAGACTCAATGACTTCCAGAAGCAGGTTGGAGACCACTACAGCTTGCAAACCATCAACAGAAAGAGTGAGTTCCTTACACCCTAAGGACATACACTTCTAATCTCTCCTCATCACCACTGAAGGTGATATCTAACCGGATGTGATAAGCCCTCGGTGAAACATATTTTGAAAGAAAGTAGAAGATGGCATATAATTAATGCTCGACATGTCTTTGTCACGCCCTTGGAATGACAAAATTTTGTTTGAAGCACTGGCAGCAGCCCTGTACATTACTAAGGTTGGTGCTTTTAACCTTTTTCAACCATGGTTGAATAGTAAATCACTGAAGGTGAAAAGAAAACTATAAATATTCTGGGAAAAAGCCAAAAATATTAAAGTAAGCTGAGCTTAGCCAGGAATCACAGCCAATTTCACTTGGCAAGGTTCCTTACATCAAAATGTGGAATTAGAGGCAAGGCATTTAGAATCACACCAATTACAGCTACCCAAGCACTTCAAGAGAACTGCTAACTAATTAATTAATCAGTATTTATTGAGTATCTACTTTATTTTCCATTTTTGCCTAGGTACCATTTAAGATTTGCCTGGAATTAATTTACATCCATTTGAAACAAACCATGTCTAGATTCAACAGATTCTGTGATGATTTGTGAGCTAACTTTGGTCTGTATACATAGACTTTATGCTATATAAAATTGTTGTAATTATTATCTAAACAAGAAGTAGTTCTTCATTACTACGAAGATAATCAAATCTAGCTAGATATGATGCTTATACTCTAATGTTTCAGATGAATAGCTACCCTTCTACTGCCTCCTCCTCTGTCTTCATCAGTGACTGCCTTTTTCTCTGCTTTTCATCTTTCCATCTTTCTCACTTTTTTTCTCTCTGTCCCAGTTTCTTATATTTGAAAACTTAAAAAAAATAGTATCTTCCTTACAGATTGGTTATGAAGATCAAATCAGTTAATGCTTAAGAAGAGACTGGAACCATGCATAGAATATATTAAAGCCCTGTTACTATCATTGCATTTTTATAGTTCTAAATCTAAATATCTTCCCATTATGTTGTATTTCTGCCTACCAATTGAAAAGACAGTTAATCAACCAGTATTTAAGAGCATCTGCTTCTTTCAATTGTAAGCTTGTATGAAAGCATGTCCATTTGTCCAATTATTCATTTACTCAATATTAACTAATAGCCTAAACATGGACATAGTGATAAGCATTAGAGGAATGAAGCCTGTGGTTATTAACACCATGAAAACTACAGCTAAGGAAAGAGAATAGCAAGGAGTATCTACTGTCAGTATGTCTGTTTCATAGCAAATACAAATTATCTCATGGACCAGGTGGGAAAAGCACCTATAAAATTATATTGAGAACTGGGCTTAGATATACTACCATAAAAATACCTCTTTAAAGAGAAGGGACAGAGAAAGCAAAGAGGGGATTAAGCATTTCTGGCTGGAAAGGACCTGTGGGCAACATCAGATAGGGAAATAAACAATCAAGGACAGAGAGAAATCTATGTAATGAGAGGATATTCATGCAATAAAGGCAGGAAAATATAAGCTGGTAATGGAGCCTTTGCTATATGCACCTGACATGCTTCTCACCACTTCTTACTGCCTTATTTGACCTTCACAACAAATATGTAAGAAAATTACTATAATTTTCTTCACTTTTACAAGTAGAAGCAACTGAAGTATAGAGAAAGGAAGTAACGTGTAGGCGTCAAAGTTGAAACATACCAGAGCTAGGCCTATTGAATGCAAGAGTTTCTGTGGTATAAACTATTGCACATGGGAGCCTACTGTATTACTTACCTGTCGGAGAGGGAGGCCTTACTAAAGATTGACATTTTACTAAGTTCCGTAAAAAGAAATGAATAGTTTTAGTAGACAAGGAGTGGCTACTTCTGCTGAAAGCTGGTGAGAATTTTAGTCTGAGAACTGAACCATTCCCATGGGGTAGCCTTTATAACAACAACTCGTCACCTTTTTGGGATGATTGAACTGGAATTGTGAGGGAAGATGTGCCATTATGATGAAGACTTGTTGAGAACCGGTGGTAGAGCATTTATAGACAATTTCCTCTATCCTAAAGTTTGACTGAAGCAAAAAAATAAAAAAGAAGTACAATTGAGTTATAATTGCAAGAGCGATATGAAAAAGGGAAGTGTTTTGTAGTTTTTTTCAATTTTCAAATAATGAGACTCACTAGGACATATGTGCACGTGAATGGAATAAGATGCTGTGCAGCATTTGATCTGATCTTTAGCTCCACACAAATTCACTCTTGCTGCTGTTGATGCAAGGCAATGAAATAAACAGAACTTCGTGCCTGCTGAGAATCAGGATCTCCCTCATAGCTTGCCACCTTGTCACAAAACACCTGTGTTTGGGGTCTGGGGTGTGGTTAGGTAGACTAATAGAGAGGGAAAATATAGCCAGAATACTTGGTTAAAAATGGAACAAGGAGACTTGATGAGATTGTTTTGGGAAAAGGAAGAGAGGAGGAGGGAGAAGAATGGAGGCATGGTGATGATCAGGATGCACTACATATTTTTTTGTAAATGGACACGTTAAAGTGAAACTCCTTGTGCAACAAATTGTTACAAACAAAAACTTATGTGTTTCTGCAGCTCTTTCTGAGGTCTCTTGTTATGGTTCATTACTACATTCTCTACCATCACATTTTTGTCCCTTACTTTCTTTGTAAGCTAACGTAGCTGCTTCCTGACATGACAGTAGGGCAATTTTCACTGCTGTACTATTTCAGAGTTTAGTTAGAGATCATAGAACATCCAGTGAGTGCTTCTGACTGGTAGAAACATCTTGTCTGAACAAATGGAGGAAGAGGCTCCATCTATCTGATGGTTCTCCCTTCTTAAAATGTGCTGTCAGTGATTGCCACTGATTTCTACATCCTATGAGCAGAAGGACGATGGGGGATGGGAATTATACTAAGAGATTTTTGAGATTGGACACATAGTTTGAAGCACACATTACTTTTATTTAGATTTTATTGGCTAGAGCCTAATCCCAAAGGTAAACCTAAATGCAAGAAAGTCTGGCAAATATAATCCGATTATGTTTTGAGGAGGAAGAGTCTCCGGTGAGTTACAACGCCTCACTGCCCACTCTTTTATATTGAATTTTCTGTACTTGGCCCTGTTGTACCTTACTGAATAGATAGGGGCTTCATCTTGTCCTGCAAATTTTCTGCTATTGCCCTGTTGTTCTCTTTAATGTCGTCAAAGTCGCAGACTGACATTGATGTTGTTTCGCCTTGTCTTCCCTGGAAAATGAGCAATGCTCCCTGTTAAAAAGAGCTCTTTCAGCAGCTCACCCCCTATTATAACTGAAAGAACAATGGCTATGCCTCTGAGCCACAGACCAACCCAATCTATTCACAGTTGCAGCTAGCTCGAACCAAGAAAAGATGATTCAAAAATCATCCCTATAGAAAGACAGTGCTTGAAAGCACTTTATTAATTCTTATAACAAATAGATGTGTTCATTCTTATATGGATGAGGAAATTGATAGGGAGATCTTTTTATTTAAATAATAATTAGTAGGTGTTAATTTTTTGTAAAGTTTTTGTTTCTAAAGACTGTATTGTATTCACTACACACTGATAGATGCTTCCCTTTTGGCTGGTCCAATGTATTTCTTTCTGTAGGGACTCTGGAAAAACTAATAAAAACGATAAAATAGTGGGTGAAAAAGAATCAGATTATTAGTGTCCCAAGGTAATAGGGTTGGGTAAATATTTCTTGCAGTGTATTTTCTATGGGAAAAAATTTGGAGAAAAACTAATATACAGCAAATTAAAGAGAAAAAGATTTATGCACCTATTATCCAATGTTTAAAAAAGGTGCCTGTCTCATATTTGATTCAGATCTCCTTTTTAATATATAAAATGTTATAAAGTTACTTGTGGGTTTTCTTTAAATTGATGATTTATGGATTTGTCAGCATTTCATGCACTTCTTATTAAATATTTGATCATAAAATTAACATATCCTTAAAATTAATCATACAGTGAGCACATTACCTAGTATCCTATTTCTGGATGTTTAAGAGGTCCTAGTACAATAGTACTATAACATATTTATTTGTGAAAAAATATTTTTTTCATGGTTTAAATGAGCTCTTCTTAGAGTATTTCTTACAAAAGGGACATAAAGATAACCTTGTTTCTACTATTTCTGTTTTCCTCAATTCTCAATTCTGATATCATTCTTATCCAAAATATAAGTTTATATCATTTCTTTCCAATATGACTAAGTAATGTTTTTGACCAATTTAGCTTATAAGACAATGTCTTTGTTGGTTTAGTGAATGAAAGACAATTCTGCTAGTTAAAAAATTTCTTTAGGTACAACCTTTTCCTTTAAAATCATTAACTTACACAGTGTAACAAATGCGACAAAGCTGGAAATCGAGGTGTTAGTGAGGGGCCAGGTGACATCTGGATGAGAGAGTAGACAGATGAAGAAAGGAAGGGTAGGAGGACGCAGTCATAATGTACAATGTATCTATACATACATACATACATACATACATACATACATACATACATACATACATACATTTATATGTAAATGGAAGTAGGAAAGTTGAGGGGATGGTTAGTTGAGCAAGATGGGGGAGAGTGAGGAAGGGGTGCCCTAGGTCAAGATGCATACACCCATAGATGATATTTTGTGTGGAAACCTCTTTGTACAACTTCTTAAAAGATGATCCAAAAATAAAAACATTGTAGACAATGTCATCTGGTACTTACTAATTTAAAGGAACTACTCAAATGCAGCCAGTTGGTTTTTTGTTTTTTTTTTTTGTCGGTCGTGGGGCTTGAACTCTGGGCCTGGGCGCTGTTCCTCAGCTCTTCAGCTCAAGGCGAGCGCTCTACCACTTGAGCTACAGCGCCACTTCCAAATGCAGCCAGTTCTTCTGAGTGTTCTTTCAATTTTTTTTTAATCATGAAATTTAAATTTCAGCAAGCATGTCTAGGTATGAGATGTTGCATTCATGTGTAACAGATAAGACTTTTCATTTGTCATTGTCAGGTTTTGTTTGTGTAGGTTTTCTTTTTAGATTTTAATTGCATTCAAATTATATTTCCTTCCAGATGCTTAAAATTATTCTTCCTCCATAACCTCCCAGCAATTTCCTTTATTCTTCCTCAATTTTCTCATCATTTTACCTCTTTCTCTTGCCTTCTTTTTAATCTATTGGGTATTTTATTATATTCTGGAAAAATCATTGAGGTTTTTATTTTACATTTCGATTTTTAATTGTTTTTACTCTCCATTGCTTCCAATATAACTCTGAATTTCACTCTATTTGTGTTTGTCTACCAGTCATTTTTTTTCTCTTCCACCTGTTGTGTTATTACATCTTGTGTCATGTTCACTTCAGCCTACGTGTAGGTGCAGAGATTTGTGTGTTCTTTTTACATTCTCTAAAAAGTCTGAACACAATCGTCATTTCCTTTTTTCATAAGAATTTATGCCCTTGGGTGTTATCTTCCCAACTTTTAAGATTTCCATCCTTTTTTATTCTGAATGTCTTTACATAGGTCCCTTGGCTGATTTGTTTTCTCATCTTTAAATGGTACTTTATTTTGTCAAGACTGAGCTATTGCCAGTGAACAAAGCAGGTGGTTGGACTATAATCTCATTGTCTACACATTTCAGTGCTGTTTGAAAAGTCCTTTGCACAAGTTTGACCAGCTATTCAAGTTAGGAGTCATCCAGGAGGGCAGCATCTCAAAACTCTTCCTACTGCCATCATCACCAACACTCGTTGTGTACATACCCTTCTTGGAATACAATGTGCCAATGCCCTGGCTAATATTCTCTCTATAGAAATTGATCTCTAGAAAGTATGGTCTTCAACTGACCATAGAAAGAAATGTCCAAGAAGATATAGAGAAATAGCTGTACCCACCTAGACCAAATCTGAGTCTTCATTTTTCTGCTGAGGTCTTGAAGGTCAGCAAGATTGGTGGCAACATGGGACAGTAGTTCCTGCAAAAGGAGTCACATGGGGAACACTGAACAAGCCCCAAAGTCTTGGCAGTAATAGAAAGGAGACGATCACTTCCATTGCTTTGCCGGTTGTTTTGTCTGGGTAATAATAGCTGAGCTGAGAAAATTTAGCAGGGAAGTTCTAAATGATAAGAAAAATAACAGTTTAGTGATACTATTTGCATTTATTATAAAGTACACAAAATACTCCCATTGTTCTTAGTTAAAATATTCCCTGCTAAGCCCAACTTTCTCTTTTAAACTGTCAGAAAGTGACCCATTTAAGCACAATTAAAAGAGCGGGGAGAAAGGGTTTCGAAAACATACATAGTTTTTCTTAGTGTATTTTGTCTGACTTTGTTAACCTTTTATTTTAAATAAATAGTCTTGGCAAAAAAGACTGTATTTATGAGATTTGAAGAAATTTCTCACTTTACGCTATGATTTTTTTCAGTACCTGGGAGACTTCTCTGAAATACTTGGGAAAACACACAAAATACTCTGGCATCCTTTCAGGGATGTTGTTTTCAGTGTAACAAATCTCTCAGTCAGGGAGCCTGTGAGCACTTTTATTTACAAACTGGATAGGTTTTATTTATTGACTAATACCTAGGGAAAGCTGATCATGGGGAGTTACATTTTCTTATATATTATTGGGATGTGGGACAATTGTCCTTTCTTTGCTGGCCTTGATACATGTTAAAGCAAATAGCTTAAGACTTATTTTTGTTAGAATAATAAAATATTGCTTAAAAGTAAAAATGAGATACATACGGAATTTCAAGAAATACCCTGCTTCAAATATATTTTAAGTTACACATATCATCACTTAAAATATTAAGTGACATTCAAAATATGAAAATTCTGAAAAACATTTATTTGAAACCCAGTATGAAATTGTTCTCAATTTTGTAAAAATGGTAGATCATTTTACTATGGCCTAGAAAGTTACACTAACAATAGACAAATTACTTCTAATTGAGTACTGCAGAGGTATATAACTCCTATTTTTATGTGTTAATAATATTCACTGGAAGATAATTGCCAATTTTGAAATTGAAATGAGGGGTCTGTGGTGTGGCTTAGTGATAGAGTGATTTCCTAGAATGTGTGAAGGCCAGGGTTCAATTCTTCAGTACCACACCAACAGAAAATGCTGGAAGTAGTGCTGTGTCTCAAGTGGCAGCGTGCTAGCCTTGAGCACAGGGAGCTCAGGGACAGTGACCAGGCCCTGGGGGGAAGGGGGGGTTGACACACATAAAATTGAAATTAGTGTTTGCTCTTTCTTAACTCAAAGGACTTCCCTTCAGGTAACAATTACTGACAGGAAAGAATGATTGCACTTTAAAGTTGGTTTCATGTAGCTACATTTATGTCATTTCTGCAGGGGTGCTGCAATAAAAGAGCATCCTGGGGGCTGCGTACTGTAACTTAAGCTGTGGGGAAAGGCAAAGGAAGAAGTCTGAACATTTGCTAGGCCTGTGTCCTGACATTCCCGTCGTCCTCTGAGCGGTGGGAGGTGTGGTCTGTGAGGGCTGTGAGAGCGCAGCTGCTCTGCGCGCTGAGGTTCCGAGCTGCAGCCCTCATGGGCCTTCACTCAGACAGACAACGCGTTCCATTAACAACCCTGGCCCGGTCTCCGGACTGACCGGCAGGTTCCCGTTGCCCTCTTGGCTCTGAAAGCCTATTACACAGAGCCGGAGGGCTTTGCTGGGACCCGAGACAGGCAACTCAAACAAAACGAGCTAAAGGGATCTGTGTTGCTGATAAAGAGCCATGAGCACAATCACATCGCAATTATACATGGAAAAGGATGTGGACGAGGCCCATTGTATCGTAAAGTGAGTGTTGAACCGGTTTGAACCCGATCGAGCCGGATTGAACCGATTTGAATGGGATAGAGCTGAACAGGTTTCAACCGGATTGAGCCGGACAGAGCCAGATTGAGCAAGATCCAACTGGATTGAACCCGTTTGAACCAGGTCAAGCAGAATTGAACCGTTTAATCCGGATTAAATCGTTTGAACCTGATGGAACCCGATTAAACCAGTTTTGAACCGGATTAAACCACTTTGAACCGGATTTAGCCAGATTAAACTGCTTTGGACCTGATCGAACTGAACCGGATTAAGCCAGTTTGAAACAGATCGAGCTAAATTGAACAGGATTGAGCTGGATTATACCGGTTTGAATCGGATTGAACTGGAACGAACAGATTTGAAATGAATCGAGCCGGTTTTAACCAGATTGAACCTTTTTGAACTGGATAAAACGGATTTGAACCAGATTAATCTGGTTTGAACTAGATCGAACCAGTTTGAGCCTGCTCAATCCTTTTCAGACCTGCTCTATCTGGCTCAAACCAGTTCCATCTGGTTCAAACTGGCTTGATCCAGAGCAAACTGGTTTGACCCTGTTCAGGGTTTGAACAGGATCAGTCAGGTTCAAACCAATTTAATTCGGTTCAAACCGGTTTGATCTTTTAAATCTGGTTAAAAGCAGTTTGATCAGGTCAGATTGAACCAGTATGAACCGGAAGCTGCTGGATCAATCCAGATCAAGTCAGATTGAGCAAGGTTGAACCTGATCGAACCAGATCGCGCCAGATTGAACCGGATCTAGCCAGATCGAACCGGTTTCTTTCATATTGAACCTGATGAAGCCAGATCAAAATGGCCGGATTGAACCAGATTGAGCTAGATCAAACCGGATAGATCCGGATTGAACTTGATTGAACCGGATCAAACAGGTTCGAGCTGGATTGAACTGGATCGAGCCGGACTGATCCACATTGAACCGGACTGAACTGGAATGAACCAGATTGAGCTGAATTGAGCCAGTTGGAACCGGATTGAGCCAGTTGGAACCGGATTGAGCCAGATAGAGCAGGATTAAACCGGATTGTGCGCAAACAAGCAGGATTGAGCCAGATGGAGTTGTGTTGACCCGGATTGAACCCGATTGAGCCAGATCAAGCCAGACTGAACCAGATTTAACCAGATGGAGCAGCATTAAGCCTATGGAGCATTGCTGCCTCCTCCGTTGTTTTCCCCTACCGTCCCCCTCCCAGCTCCCCAGCTCCTCCCCAGCCCCGAAGCTGTAAAGCTCGTTTCATCATGGTGTCTGCACATCTCATTGTTACAATGGTCAACCTGTATCCGTATTTCAGCTTTTTGTTTTTTTCTCCCCCGATAAGATGCAGGGCACCGGCATCCAATGCAGTGACAGCAGGGGTTGCACCATGGGGAAGAGCATACAAAAAAATAAAAACAATCGCATTTTAGATAAGTTAAAAACAATAGCAAGGAAGAACAAAAACACTGCGTCCTTGCCTTGGGGCTCATTTCACTTAGCATCATCTTATCTGGTCATATGTATATAGATAGCTTTTGACCTTTTCTGCTTGTCCTCGACTTATACTACTTATTGCAAATAAGGGAAACCATGGGACCTACCTTTCTTTGGTCCTGGGAAGATTCATGTGTTAGAACAGGAATAGTTAAGTATGCTAATCAACATTTAAATCAATGTATGTATAAATAAGTCTGACTTGTGAGCTTAGAATAGTGAAGGTTTATTCTCAGATTTGTTTCTCATTAAGATAGTAATAATCATCCGTTTCCATGCATGTTTTTATAAAAATTAATGTGTACAATGATTTCTGTTTTACACTGCAGAAGCACTAAGAATGTAATGAATTAACATTCTTGGCAGCTTGAACAACATATTCATAACTTAGTTTTATCACTTCCTGGATTCCTTATAGCTAATCTGCTAGTTATTATTTTGAATTGAATTTTTATTATTAGATACACATTTACTTTTGTTCCTATGTCATAACTTAAAGAGAAACTGACAGAAATAATTATGGTAAAAATGAAAGGTAAAGAAATGATTTAAATGAACTTTTTCCAATCACAGTGTACCACAGTAAGAAACTCTTCCATGTCAAAATAAAATATGATGAAATTTTTGTTGAATTTGAATTTTCTTTTATTGGAATTTACTTATTCACAATGTTATAGATATGCAAAGAACATTCACAAATTCATATCTGGACATTCAGAAACACAAAGTAAAAATCATAAAAATAAACCAGTGGATAACACAAAGAATATTTTTTAAGTACAAACCTCTAAAACATTAAACCGGTTCTTTTAATGCTATTTTAAATATTAACGTCTCCTTCTTAATAATACAGAGTTCAACCCAAAATAAAAGTATTTTCAGCCGTTGTGGGAGATCATTTTGGAGTAAAAGAAACTCTGTCCATTTGAGTTCCAGCTTCCTGGGAAGCAATCTCTGCTACATCTTTAGCTTCTTATAGAAAAATCCCTCCCTTCACCTGTACAGAAATCTTGCTCTTCCTTTGAAATAAGCTTCTTGCTGAGGCCTCTCAGATGGAGGAGCCTCATTTTCCCTTTCCTTGTGTCTTAGTCTACTCTGGCTGCCTTATAAAACGTCAAGGACTGAGTGGCTTCAATCACAGACATTTCTTTTCTCACAACTCTGCAGAATGGAAGTCCAAGATGCAGATCCAGGAGGGTCGGTCTGTAGTGAAGGTTCTCTCCTTCCATTAGAGAGAAGTAGTGAAGGAGTGAGCAGTCACTAGTATCTTTTCTTCTTCTCATAAGGACTTTGAGTTTATAGTAAGGGCCCCGTACCTTTGTGACTTCATTATACATTATTTATATCTGCCTTGGGAGTTAGTGCTTCAACATATGAATTTGTGAGAGAAGACTTCTTTCTAATGGGAGTAGTGGCATCATTTATGTGACTGCACACTGTCTTGGGGGTGGATGACAAGTTGTGCTGGGATGTTGAACTCGGGACTTTTCATTTTTCCAGGCAAAAATTCTGCTTTTTGAATCGTGTCTCCTAATTGGTTTTCCTTGTGATAGAGAACCTCACTTTTTGGATGATCTAGCCAGGACTGTGACCCTCCCATTTGTGCTTTCTGCCATGGGTGAGTGACAGACACATACTACCACACTGATATTATCTTGTTGAGATAGGGTCTCAAGAACTTATTACCCAGGCTGGACTTGAGCTGCTCCTCCCAATCTCCAGTTAGGGTAGCTAGGAATACAAGCATGAGCCATAGGTTCCCATCCCCTTGTAAACTTCATTGCCCATGGAGACTTTGTTCTTGTGGAGGCTATGTCATTCTGAAACCTCAATGCTAAGGAAGAACTGGATTTTAGTGTTGTTTGCAAGGGTTCTCTGGGGATGCTGAATCCAGCTTTAGAAAATAAAAAAAGAGAACTACTATAAAATCAAATGCTACCACCACATCGACTCTCTGTGTTTCTGAGTTCCTTCAGTTTTTCTTGAAAGTAGTTGGTTTTCCATTCTACACACACACACACTCTCTCTCTCTCTCTCTCTCTCTCTCTCTCTCTCTCTCTCTCTCTCTCTCTCTCTCTCTCTCTCTCTCTCCTATCTACCTTCCAATTTCAGAATCTGTTTTATCTTTTCATTGATAAGTTAATTGATTATTTGCATGGATTAATTGACTAATTGCTTGACCTGAGAATTCTACATCCTATCATCCAAATCTGACCTGAAAAAATCTTATTTTCTCTTTTAAAACTTACTTCTCCCAATAATGCTGCATAGATTGCTAATTTCTTTTAAGACTGCAACTAAATATATTATAAGCAAATTTTAAGAATAAATTATATAATGGAATAAACATTCATGTTAATGCATTAGTATGCATTGTACATAGGAACCTCTGAAGAGTAATAAGCAGAAAAAAAATTTGAGTTGAAAAATGGACCAAGCCTATTGTTACTCTTGTAAAGAGCATGTCACAAAGGACATTTTATCAAAGGTATAGTCCCAGGTTGGTGATATTGGAATGTGGTGGTGCCTTTAGAAGGTGAACATTATTCATCTTTAAAGTAAGGCAGCAATTTTTTGTTCAATTCCCAGTACCACAAAAACAACAAGAATTTTGATGCTTTACTTTTAAGAAAGAATAATATTCCACTGTATGAATGTGCCACATTCTCTTTATCAATGGACACAGGTTGTTTCCATAGCTTAGCTATTGTGAATAATAGTTTGATGAATAGGGAAATACACATATTTCTTCTATATGGTGATTTCAATTTGAGTATATTCTACAAAGTGGGATTGTTGGATCTTATGGTAGTTTTATTTTTAACTGTATGCTTCCACACAATTTTTATAGGTATGCCATCATTTTACATGCATACCAACAACATATAAAGCTTTCCACTTTCCCACATTCTTATCAACACTTGACAATTGTTGTTTCCATTAGTCTAAGAGGTTCAAGGTCATTATATCTTGTTGCATTGGTTTGGATTTCTCAGTTACTTTTCTATGATGAGCTAGCTTATTTTCATATATCATTGGACTTTTATACATTTTCTTGGAAAAGTGTCTAATGAAGTCCATTTGCCTAAGTTTTTTTCTATGAAATTGTAGGAGTTTCTTATAGTTTTCGGAAATAGACATCTTTATCAGTATATAGTTGGCAATTTTTTTTCTCCTATCCAATAGGTTTATTTCTTGCCTTAATGATTCTTTTCTTTGCTATGAGGGCTAGTTGTGTAAACACAGACGAGCCTAGGGCACATTGTGCTAAATGAAATCAGCCAGTCACAGAAGGCCAACTACTGTGCAATCGCTCTTATATAAGCTATCGAAAGTGGACAAACTCACCAAAGGAGAGAAGATAAGCTGGGTATAAGGAGTGAGTAACTTAGAGAGCTGTTGTATAATGGGCATGAGGTTTTAGTTATACAAGATTAGTTCTAGGGCTTTGCTGTACAGCACAGTGCCTGTAGTTAAAAAGAATGTCTTGTATGCTTCAAAATGTTAAGAGAATAGATTTCATGTTAAATCTTCTTAACACACAGGTAAAACAAAACACACACACACACAAAGGAGCATGAGAAAATTCTGGCAACTAATGGATATGTTTATCACCTTTGATTATGGTGGTGTTATTAATTATGGTGTTGGTATCAGTTGTTCAAACTTGCCAAATTGTTCTTTTTATATCAATTATACCTTAATGATGTATTGTAAACTTTTTTAAGTTAAAAGAATTACCATCCATCAGTCAAAAATAAGTTAAACAATACTGTACAGATGTGAGCAAGAATGTGAACTTTTAAACAATTGACACAATCACCCTATCAAGCAATTGGAAAATATCAAGAAAAGTTGAAGATGAGTAGTCTATACTGTTTTACTATATCTGTTTTACTCAGGAATACCTTAGAACTACTATTATTTGTTGACATAGCTAATCATCATCACCTTAATGATAAAATGAAATAACATAAATAATCCAAATAGCTATCAATACTAAATAAAAATATATTTTTGCAACAGAAAATAATGTAAAAATGAATTGATACCTTTGACATACCTATATCAGTCCTAAACATTTTTATTTATTTGATGACTTTTTATTGAAACTTTCTCTTCATTTAATATCCAGCAATTGCACTATATTTTCTTACTAAATTTCTGGCAAGTTCTATCTCCTTTGCTGGGTGCTAGTCTTCTATAGAAGCTCTTGTTTCTGTCTTAAACTTCTTATTTCTGTCCATATTTATTCCTTCATGGTATTTCCCATGTTTGTTATCCTCATTAGCATGAACTGATAACTATGAAGTTCCACCTCCAGCCTTCTTCTCTCCTACTCTGCTCCTCTCTAGCTCTACTCTAGACATCCTGACTTCTTGCCTACACATAGATAGATACTCCTACTTCAGTCATTAAACTTGTAGCTATTGGTTTCATCAACTAGCCAAAAGATGAGCTCCTTCATTTTCTTTTAACTCTTTTCTTAGGATTAGCTTATTGGTTAAGGCCTCAGTAAAAAATCCCATTTCAATGTCTAGTTTGACTTTATTGAATTCATTATTTCATCATCATTTTCTACTTTATTTTACTTGTCAGCACTTATCAACTATAAAGAAGCTACATGATTCTTCAGCTGTCATAACAAACTACCACAGACTGGGTGAATTAAAGAGCATAAATTTATTTCCTTATGTGAGAAAAATCATTTCTGTCAAATTAATATGTTCCATCTTCTAACCAATCACCATGTATACAGATATTTCTTCGTACTGATATTTCTTGGCTTCTATTGTGCCTGTCATCTTTGTTGTTTGTAACTAGTCAAGTATGTCAAGGGTATAAGTCCTGCCAGTGGAGTTAAATAATAGACCCCTAGTGAGTGGGAACTTCCCATTGACTTTACCAACTTCCTCCAACTGTAACCATCAGTGGACCAGTTCCCAGTCCTGTTCCCAGCCAGCTGTGATGAGATAGAGCCGTTTGGAGTGGGAACATCTGACTGACAGTTGGAATCCTTTCTAACTTCCTCATATTACCTCTTCATCATGGTAACTAACAAGAAGGGACAATATCACTCCTTTGGGTTAGGATAACACCAAGCCGAACACCCCAGCTACTGTACCTGCCTAGCTCTGGGGAGAGTCTAGCCACACATCCTTCCTTGCAGAAGTAAAATGCCTTGATGAAATCTCCTTTATCTCTTGTATGTCTTCTTTTTCTGACTCTGAAGGACTGTGTGTTTCCAAAAGGTGCAGTTCTGTAAAATGGGAATCCTTGCTTAAGGTAGGTTTGGTTTTAGGTGAAAGTTGTCTTCCTGGCTTACACATGGCCACCATCTTTGTATCTCCATTTGATCTCTCATTCCCAGAGAGTTAGGTAATATCTCTTCCTCTATATGTTAAAGGACACCATCCATAGGAGCTTAAAGCTCTATTCTCATGACCTAGAAAGACCTATCTCTAAATATGTCAAGTTGAGGGTTATGGTTTTAACAGCAGAATTTGAAAGCACAAACTTTGGTTCACAACACCAGCATAAGTTGTTTATTTGGATTTTTTATTTTCCATATACTCTACCAGGATACAAGGACAGAAATTTTTGAATGTTTGGTTCTAACAAAGTAGTGCTTGTGATAGTTTAAAATATGAGTTATATCAAAAGTAATGTATAAATAGGAGTATAGCAAAAGTAATGTATTTTAAAGTAAATTAACATTTTATTTAACATTATTTCTTTTTTATTTATGCTATGAATTTTCCATGAAAAACTATGTCTATGAATGGTAACGGAAGAATAACAGCTTCAGGAAAGCTCATTGTAAGATGAGTGGAAAGGAAATTATGTTGAAAATAATTCAAACCAGCTCTAACTATAGCTGAGATTGTATTTTAATAGAAGTTTTCAATAAATATATAAAATTGGATATATGTTATAGTTTCTATATTCCTTGTCTTAAAAAGAGATAAGTTGAATTTACACAAAGACGAAAACCATATCATCTTTGTTCCCAGTGTATGTCTCAAAACCTGAAAAGGTGAGAACCAGTAGTAGACTCTCAATGACCACAGGGTGGCTGGGTATATTTTCAGGATATGTGGGCCTATTTATCTTTGATTCTGAACAGAATTCTTGGTTCACATAAACACATATATAAGCTGCTAAGAAAAAAAACAAAAGTGAGCATTTGTAAGCAAAATAGGACTAGTGATAGTAATAGTCATGTTTTATATGTTTCGTAAAAACTAGAAAGAAGGATTTTGAAACTAAGGTAAAGGTAAAAGTTTGAGGAAATACTTATGTTTTCATAAATTTAAACATTACTTGTAAAAATGCATCAAAAAGCACATGGCAGCATCCAACTATATATAATTGTTGTATGTCAATTAAAGATTAATGTTTTCCTAGACAGAAATCTTGTCCTTCAACTGTCTGCCTTGGGATGGTATAGCACTGCACATGTCTTTCTCTTTTCTCAGTTCTTACTATTCTGTCACAAAATACAAGCAGATGCTTCCAGAGGAAGAGCTTAAGGGATTTAATATGGTTTATGGACAAGGGCACTGACAGGCCCCTAGCCTTTTTCCTATAACTCTAAATCATGTGAGACCATTTTCTATGTATACACTTTATATGCGTCTTCACTTATTAGTTATGATGGGTTGTTCTGCCTAAAACCATAATCTCCTCACTCTCCAAAGTGGAGGAATAGCAATGCCTTTTCTGTGGCTTGGCTTAGCTCACACTAAAACTCTTCTGGCCGAATCACTTACTGCTCTGTCTCACAAGCAGGGGCCCTAGACCCGTGCAGATACAGACCTTTCTCTCCGAACCTAGTCACAGTTTCCTTAAAACATCTCTGTATTTACAGTTTGTCTAATAATCTAAAAGTCAGATTTGTATGTGCATTTAATAGATTTACTTTATTATAAATATTTTAGGGATTTTTTTCTGATCTACCTAAGTCATTTCTGCATTACAATTAGATGCAAGCAAGCAAAATTATCAGCCAGGAAGTAAAGACATTCAAGGAATGTCAAAAATAGAAATTTCAAGCCCAATGCCAGTTCCTCACACCTGTAATCTTTTAGCTACTCAGGAGACTGAGGATTGCAATTTGAAGCTAGTCAGGGCAGAAAAGTCTCGGTAACACTCATATCTCCAATGAACTACTCAAAAAAGCCAGAAGTAGCTCTGACTCAAGTGGTAGAGCACTAGCCTTGAGCACTAAGAGACCCAGAGACAGTGACCATGCTCTGAGTTCAATCACCAGAACTGGAAATAAAGAAAAAAAGAAAGAGGGAAGGAAGGAAGGAAGGAAAGAAGGAAGGAAGGAAGGAAGGAAGGAAGGAAGGAAGGAAGGAAGGAAGGAAGGAAGGAAGGAAGGAAGGAAAGGAAGGAAGGGAAGGAAGGAAAGGAAGGAAGGAAAGGAAAGCAAGAAAGGGAGGGAGGAAGGAAGGAAGAAAAAATGAATTTCAAGTATATACTACACTTAAAATCGATTTCCAATACATTAAGGAGTCAAAAACTTAAACCATGAAGAACTTGAGTGATACATTAGTAAGTAAAAAATGTGTTAAATCTCTAGATAGTGGACGTCCTTAATTTAACAGAAGCTATAGGCATATAATGCAAATGAGGACAATTGGTCACAAACATTTCAAATTTATGTGTAATGTTGCTTCAAAAAGAGAAATATTCTTTATTGCATAAAAAAATAAATGACTGCTTAGGACAAATATGGTCTTTTAATATAAAAACAGTACACAAATAAGTAATCACTAAGATCCTACAAACTGATATAGAGTGGCATATGAACAAACAATTCACAAAAAAGAGATCACATTTCAAACCAAAGGAAATAAAAAATACTCATATTATAATGGGAAATATTAAAATTAAATGAAGAAAATGTTAAAAGTATTATTAAACAATCTAGACTAAATCTGACTACTATTTATATACTGATGGAACCCTAAGTTGTGTGACTACTTTAGAAAGCAATATTGAGTTAAAAATATTCTCCTAATTGTTGACCTACTAATGCCTTTCAGATAATTTAAATGCACCTTTATATTCCAATTTATTCAGTAATATACTAATAAGATATACATCATCACATAATAAAACTGAAATAACTTTGCTATTATCTTGTTTTACTCATTTTATGGCTACTGGCAAGCAAAGTGAAATTAAAAAAAAAAACAACCAGATCTTAAAGTATACCTAGAATCCTTGCCTGGTACATTCAAGACCCTAATTTTAATACTCAGCACCCCAAGCATGCACACACACACACACACACACAGAGAGAGAGAGAGAGAGAGAGAGAGAGAGAGAGAGAGAGAGAGAGAGAGAGAGAGAGAGAGAGAGAGAGAGAGAGAGAGAGAGAGAGAGTCAAAACATGGTCAGAATGAAACAAGAAAAATTAAAAATATAAACTGTCTTGATGAATATATGATTCCCTTTACTATGAGTTATACAGATTCCTGGGCCAATGAGTAGCTTTTGTATACACTGGCTGTGGCTAACCTGTGTCTCTTCCATGTGGTTGTACTCATGAACTCTAGGTCTCTGCTCTCTGCTGCTACACACACTAGCCTAGTTTGGATTCTTAAGTAGTTGTGCAGAGAAGTTGCCATTCAACAAAGCTCTTGATGCATACAGTGCATAGTTTGGACTCTTAACATTATTCTGGAATTAGTCCAGAATCTGTGTGTTCTGATCAGGATGAGACATCCATTCTTCTTAGGACAGTCTGAAGTCTTCCTTTGTATCTGATCCTCTGCCTAGAAAGACTACATAATCATTTTAAAACTTGTATGAGCTATGAAAGGGTTGTGCAATGACTGGCCCTCATTTTCATTGTTAGTCACATTTTCTTGTTTGACTTGAAAAGATACTTATTGATTTCTACCACTTACTGAGTTCTAGGAACCACGCTAAGTGTTTGACGTTTGTTACCTAATTCTCAACTAGAAACTTGTATTGAATATTTAATGTGTAATATCATTGTGCTATGTCAAGAAATATATTTTTCCATATTAGACATAGGAAGTAAAATGCTTGAATATTTAAAACTTATATGTTATTTTACCTTAAAAATGAAAATGAAAGAGATCTAGTCTCATTTACCTTTGTGTCTAAAATGCATAGCCCCGTATATTGGTGATTATAATGGTTAGTAGATCTCCTGTTACATGTAATGATTCTTATTCTCAGCATTTTTAATAGAAAGCTGATAGTAGAGAGCCTGGTGGTAGATACAGGAAATGCTATTTTTCAAGTAGAAAATTAGAGATAGGTAATGTGCCTGGCTCATATGTAAGGTAAATTTAAGAAACTGACTATAGCTCATTGGGTGCTGGTGTCTAATGTCTATAACTCTAGCTACTCAGAAGGTGAGATACAAGGATCTTGTTTGCAGGCCAGAATAGGCAGACAAATCCAAGAGACCTTTATTAACCAAGAAGGTGCCATACCTGGAGCCCTGGCTCACTTGGCAGAATGCAGCTATGAATGAAATAGTTGAGTTCCACCTGGCACCCACAGTGTTGAAATTTGGGTCCTGACTCCATAGCTTCATTTTCTAATAAGAAGCCAGCAAAGGATTGTTGTTAAATTTCCTAACTGTTATTGTAAAGCTTGTGTATACAGTCACCAAAGATTTTAACTCAAAAGTTCATAAGTATTCACTGGTGCCTAAAACTTAAAAGAATAATTAAAAATTGTACTGGCAAAATAAAGAAGGGTTTCTGGCTACATTTCACTCATTGTCTACAGGGATAGATCTGCTTATTTAATAAAGAGTAAGAAATAACTGGAGTCTTAAGACTCCTGCTGTACATACAGAAGTCATTTATATTTAAAATGGCCTCATGGCATGAAGATATTACATCAGAAACTTGTGCTTAAAAGGCCCTTTCTCTAATTTTTGTTTGGCAGATTCCTTCTTTCATTCAGTTTACAACTCCAAGTCTTTCTAACTTTTTCTATCAAATGTTGTGCCCAGCCATGTGAAGAAAGTGTTACTTACAGCTGTTGTAACTGGAATCAAAGACAATTATGATATGGGGCAAAAAAACTGAATTAAACTACACTGAAACAAAGATCACTCTACCTTATTTCCTTCCTACAAAGCAATTTCATGTGTCTGCTGTGATTCTATTATTTGGGTGTTGATTTATGGTCTGGATTACTGCTATGGATTATATTCAGTGATTCCCATGACAGGCAGACCTTTGTCCACTGTGTTTACCATTGTATACCTACTGAGTTCCTCAGTGCCAGTGTCATGTGCCTAGATTGTTCCACAAATACTTCTTTAAGCATATGAACACTTAAGAACAGCACACCTTCTGTGTGTCTGGATTCTCAAGTATCTGGAGCTACAGCACTGCAGTTATAATGGAGGTGTACCCTTTCCAGTGCTTTCAGAAGATCACCAGTTGTCATTTGTGAAATGGATGCTGAGTAAGTCACAAGTAACTCAGTTTCATTTAACATCTACTTAGCTTCCTAAATAGGCTTTGGTGGGTTTAATATCCATAGTATTGGAATGTATCAGCACATTATGTGCCACATTATTTCAGAAATTGCATATTTGATTTGATCATTGTTGCTAATAAAAATGACCTTTCACAAAGTGATTTGCATAACATTCTCATAGCACTCATTTGCTTTGTGAGGCAATTAATCCAGCATACTACCAAAAATTATGCATTTTATATATATTAATAAAAGTAATGTAGATGTTTCAGATATACTGCAAAGCTTTTGCAGATTGAACAAATACGACTTTTCATCCATACGTCGTCAAATGGCTTCTTAATAACACAATTATGTTTGGCTGATTGATTCTGGGAATGTGGCTAGCTTTTGCTTTTAACTTTACTGTGCTATTTTACATCTCATATTGTTTTAATTTTTAAGGAACAAAGTGTTTCTCACTTTTCTAAGTGTCATTTTATCTTTTTGTAATGCCATTTATGAGCTGCACAAGGCTAATCTTGGATTCCTAGAATTGATAGAAAATTATTTATGCATAATAAACTTCATGCATGACATCCTACTATAACTACATATTTAAAGAAAATAAATATCATAATCAGTTCTCCTAAAAGGAGTTTCAATAAAGTACTTTTATATGAAATCAGGAATTTGCTAATGAACTTGTGGATAATATCAGTTATCATTTGGCATAGAGCTTGCCTTTTAAAAGTTTTAATTGTATTGTCTTTAGAAAAAGAAGAGTTTGAGTTTGTTATCTCTCTTTATGCCTCTGCTTCCCAATATTTCTGAGGCATTGCATGTAGATTAACAAGCCTGTTAATTTATGGCTTTGAACCTTTGCTCTGAAAGTGAGTTCTGGGAAACTACAAATAATCCTGCTACAGACACAATCTCTGTGTGCTACTAACGTCTGATTAAACTGGTATGTCTGATGACATCAGATGAGTCCTAACTAAAAATCTTCCGACAACTGTAACAGAATTCCTATAGGAATACAGAAAAACACACTTTATAACTTGGTAAATTAAATGTGGAATAATCTGATCATGTAAGATGTATGGTTACTTATAAAGTTTTTTTCCCCCTAAATTTTTGCTAAAATAAAAGCACAGAAAGACAGTGACAATTGTACTTTTTATACTGACCATACCATAAATGGAGAAAGCCACCTATGGTCATAGGACAGTCTTCTAACTCCTTCTCCCACCAAAGCGCAAATCTTCATCACACTTGTTTGAGGAGAACATTGTGAGAAAGCAGGGAACCAAACACTATCATGTTATGGTCAACGTTTATTGTTTGTTTGTTTTTAACCTGGAAGCATATTAGAGAATTTTAGTCTTTGACTATGAGTCAATGCTCATATATTTGACCTAGTACAAAAGCCCGTCAGGATGTACACATTCCATTTGTTCTGTGAATACCCTTTGTTCATCTAGCCTGCACCCTCCCTGGCCATTACAGGAGATTAGAATGGAAACACGGAGTCAATGATTAGCTGAATATTCATGCACTAAGACCTACTTGCTGGCTGTATATGTTGACTGTTGTGGCAGGGGTGAGGGAATGATATCAGAATCTGGAGCCCAGGCCTTCCAAATCACGTGATACCTAAAGCCTCCATCCCCATGCACAGGGAGGTAAACAGTTGTAGGGTCTTAAAACACTGAGACTTGACCCTCGGAACTGCATCCTTCCATGTGTTTCTGCCCGTCTGACCTGAGCAGCCACTTCCAGCCTCTCTGGATCATGGAATGTCCACAGCCTCCACAGGGGAGGTAAATTGTCAGACAGGATCTGGAAACATTGAGGGTAGTGGGCAGAGTGAACAGCTTCCTCCGTTCTCATCAGCCAGGGCAGATCCCACGACCGCTTGCTCCTCCCACTCTGACACATTTAAGTTAACCCAAGACATGGATGCTTGCTGGCGCTGTGGACACAAACTGGGACGTGTGTGGAGTAAGTGGCAACCTACCGAGGCTGTTGGTTGGTTTTTAAGCTCCCTGAAGCCTAAAGCAGCAGCAAGTACACAAAGACAGGAAGCCTGTATAATACACACATCCCAGAAGTGGAGCATTTACTCCTCCATAAAAACTTATGTGAGCGGTGCTGATGATCAGGAATGGTGCTCTGACCACTGAATGAATGCTTGACTACTGAGCCATACACTCATTGTGCAGGGGTGAGAAATAATCACTCAACCAAGTCTCCACACTGCCCTACCTGAATAGTGAGAATATCTATGCTGAAAGAATACCGGCAATTAAAATTCCAAATAGTGACTTGATCTTAGATACATGAATATCAATTTAGAAACAAAGGTAATAGGAAAAACAAAAGTAATGTGTTTCCTCCAAAAAAAAATCCCTTAAAAGGAATTGAATGATAGTGAAGTAGATAAAATGTAAAACAATGGTCTCAGAAGAGTGTTAGGAATGATTAATTAAATTAAAGAGGGCATGTATAAGTATTTTAATGAATTCAAAGAGAATTCAAATAAGTAGCTGAATGGAACAAGGAATAAAATTCAGGATATGAGGGAAGAATTCAATAAAAATAGAAATAATGAAAAAATTTGTAATCTTGAAATGGAAATTTAAATCATCCAAGTGAAAAATAAAGTCAGAGGACTTATGAACAGAATGAGACAAGATGAAAATCCTTGGTTGAAGATAAAATAGAGAAATTAGATCAATCAGACAAAGATAAAGAGAAAATAGCAAATGTATAAAAGAAACATTTCACTACCATACCAGTGAAACATGGGTATGGAAGAAGAGGTACAGATTAAGGCATAGAAAAGTTTCAACAAAGTATTAACAGAAAACTTGTCAAATATTGAGAAAGAGTCCTCTAGATGAAAACCTTTAGAACACCAAATAGATTGAATTAGTAAAGAAATGTCACTATAAATTATATTTAAAGATTAAATATGCCTATTAATGAAAGAATATTGAAAACTGTAAGAGGGAAGTGAAAAGTTACATATGAAGGAAAACCATAAGAATAACAGCAGATTTTCAAGAAAAGCTGTAAAAGCAAGGAGGTCATAGAATTCTATATTCCATAATCTATAATTCTATAATCTAGATTAATGCACCCAGCAAAGCTATACTTTATAATTTTAAGAGAAATAAAAAAATTCCACAACAAACAAAAAAGATCATAAAAATGTAGGGCTACCAAACCAGGAATACAGAAATACTTAAAGGAATCTATACAGAGAAGGAAAGATCAAAGAAAATGCTGAAAAGAATTAAGTCCAACAAGAAAAATAAATGAAAAAAATGAAGATTAGAAAAGAAACAAACATTAGAGAACAACAATATGAAAAGGAATAATATACACTATACACCTTTCAATACTAAACTGAATGTTAATTGTCTCAACTTTCCAACACAAAGATAAGGATGGAGGCATGGCTAAACTGGTAGAGCACCAGTAAACAAGTCAAGAGTTTGGGAATCCTGTATTCAAACTTGTGTAGTTGCAAAAAGAATTGCTTATAAAGAATATTTGGAGGATAGTGACTCATGATGAAAATCCTAGCTGCTCAAAATCATCCTGGACAGAAAATACTATCATATTCCATCTTCATTTAACCAGCAAAGTACTGACTTGATGTGTGGCTTAAGTTGTAAAGCACATTTTTGATTTTTTAAAGATTTTCATCCCAAAGAAGAAATAATTTAAAATTACAAATAATTCTAATGTTAAGTTCTTTATGATAAGGAACATTATTGTTTGTAGTCAGGAAGAAATCTACCTTAACCTATGGAAATCTAAAAGGAAATTAAGGTACTTTGGGTCAAGTGTTCCTTATATCCTCTGCACAGCATCTTTACAATAAAAATTTAAAAAAATGTTTCTTATATTCTGTAAGCATTATTTGCTCCTTGTGCTGAATCAAATATTTATTTGTATTATGTTAATAGACCATTACAAGAATATTCACAAAAGTAATTTTTGCACAAATAAAGAGAAATAATATATATGACGTGCAACAGAGAATCTGTTCTGGTCTACTTCTCAGCTTTCAGTGGCTAAGAATGTGAGTAATTCAAAAAATGTCTGTTCCAAATTGTAGTCACAGACCAAGGTGGCAGTAGTTTTATTCCCATCATCATTCTATGCCAGTTTTACTTAGTTCAAATGTTTAATAATACATCTTTAAATCAGAGATCCACTCGGATTTAATAATACAGAGGATACTATTGAAGATGTTGTTGGTGGCCGTGGGAATAGAAGGCTACAGCGATCTGGATAGGCGTTATTACACTGGGTCCAGGATTACCCCTGGAAGGATTGACAGCATGGTGGACACTAACCAGAATTAGCATGAGAATAGCCAGAATTATGTGAATCTTTTTAGTGCCTCTGTGTGTGTGTGTGTGTGTGTGTGTGTGTGTGTGTGTGTGTGTGTGTGTGTGCGCGCGCGCATGTGTTATGCTGTGCTGGTATTGGGGCTTGAATTCAGCTCTTGCTTGTCAGTTTTTGCTCAAACTTAGCAGTCTATCACTTGAGCCAAACCTCCACTTCCAGTGTTTTGCTGGTTAATTGGAGATAAGAATCGCGTGCATTTTTTTTTTTTAATTTTTGGCCTGGGCTGACTTTGAATGAGTGGTGATCCTGAGAACTATGCATCCTAAATTGCTAGGTATGAGTCACTGGCACCTGACTCTATTGAGCCTTGTATCAGTTTATAAAAGGCAGTGCTGTTTTATTCCCATTTTACAGATATGAATGTGCCTACAGACATTAGCGTCACTCTGTGTCAGTAAACATGCCATGCCTACAATTCTATATTCCTCCACTTTTCATAATGAAACTCAAGCTTTCCTACTATAACAGATGTTTGAAAGATTGAAATAGTCTTCTAGCTAATGTAGCTAGTAGTATACAGTATTGACTACTAGAAAATTTCAAAAATGAAAACCCTATCTTGACTAGTAAAGGAAGAATTTACAAACAATTCAGGCAACTTGCTCTCAAAAGAGTCATATAAAGGCTCAATTAGGATTGGTGACTAAAATTTTCTCAACATATCATGAAAAAGATATTGGGTAAAATTCACCAAACAGTAGAGGAGAAAATCAGAACTCTAGAAAATTTGGTATGCAAAAGTTTAAGTAGCTGGAAATGCTGTTGGTGCAAAGAATAAAAGTTTTATATCCATTATGAAAGACAGGGTCAAAAACCAAAGAGATCATATTTTCTAAAATTGCCAGTAAGTATGACTGGAGAACAAAATGAAGTCAATATGTTTGCTCTCACAAACCTGGTAGAACTTGATCTGATCCCAGAGTGCCCAGGAAATTGGTGTGTGTATGTTTTCTAATGGTTTCAATAGCCTGCATGCAATTTTACTTGAAAAACATACAATCTTGTTAGTCTACTTGTAAACCCATATACATATACTATGGTTTCAATATGGCTTGTCTCCACTAGACTCATGCTGGGGCCTGATTGCAATGGAACAGTGTTGAGAAGAGAGGTAGGGTCTCTGAAAGATGATTGGGTCATGGAGAGGCACTACTTTCTTTTTTTTTATTGTGAAAATACTGTACAGAGGGGTTACAATTACATGGGCAAAGTAATGAGTACATTTCTTATCAAGCATTGTTGCCTCCTCCTTTGATTCCCCTTCCCATCCCTTCCCATCCTCCCCCGCCCCCCCCCACCTCCACCCCCACCCCCACCCCCCTGGCCAAAGTTGTAAAGTTCATTTTTCGACAGAACAACTTGTACATCTCATTGTTGCAATGGGTCCACCTGTATCCCTATTTAAACGATTTGTTTTTGCCCTTCCCCAGTCATTGTATTTGATGATGGTATAATTTGTGGAGAGGCACTGCTTTCATGAATAGATTAATGTTCTTCAGTATAGGTGGGGTCACTTCTCTCAAGTATGGGTTAATCTTTGTGGAATTGGTTCTCACAGGGATGTGTTATTATAAAGAAAGCATGATATCCCCCCAATACTTGACCTCCTTCCATTTGCATCCATTTCCCCTTCCTGCATCTCTGTAATTACATGGGAAAACATCGTGTCCTCCTTAGAAACCAAGAAAGTTTAGTGCTTTTGGACTTCTAGAATGGTGAGCCAAAAACACTTCTTTGGTAAGTATCCCATCCTTACTTCCTTCATGATAGCATTGTATAAGACACCAAGACAGTGTGCTAAAACAAACCAACCCCATCATTCTAATTACTAGTTTCTTTTAGTCATTTATTTCATACTCTTAAACCCCTCAGGCTATGAAGAAAGCATGTCATGTTTTAGAAGGAAGGAATGAAAATGTCTATGAACAACTCCATTAACTATAGATTTTATGATCACGCTTAAGAGGGCAAGATAACATAGCAAGTTTAAATTCCAGGTCTCTAATCCGTCTGAAAGATTTATTGTATTGGGGAAAATTCTGCTTGCTGATGTATTTTAATACAATTAATCTTTGTAAGTTGTAGATGGGCTTGTATATATGAGATCATATTTTGGATGCTGACAGAAGATGAAACTTTTAGTGGACAATAAATTACCTTTACTTTGATTTTATGCCCATATAAGGCGGAGTGTTGCTTAGGAGAAATGCTATAATGAAAGAGATGCTCTGCTGAGGAATTTTTAAATTCCACGTAACTAAAGGTAGGGAATATATCTACATGTAGGGAAAAGGCAAAAAAACAAAAACAAAAAACACCACAGCAAAACAAAAAAGACAGCAGACAAACAAAATCAAATTTAGCTCTTTTCTCTTTTTATACCTTTCTTTAGAAAGAAGCAAGTGTTCAATGGTTTCTTCTAAATTAAAACTTTCTTACCTCAATATTTTCCATGCTACGGAAGCCACGCTAATTTATTTCTTCCATTGGAAAGAATTTGAGAAATCTTATTTTCTTCCTCAGTATGTAGCTCCTTGTGTAACAAATAAAACTCACATATGTACTGAAGTATGAAGATGTTATGCAGTGCTTGAAACAGAAGTGAGCTTTTATTTTTAAAAAAAATCACTAAATAATCGTATTTCTTTGGCCATAAACTTATGAACACATTTCATTTTTAAAATATATATCATATAGGAAACTTGACCATCATTTAATAATGATAGCTTTCCACCATGTACTGGATTTTCCTTTTGAAATAAATACACAAAACATACTCCCTTCTCCCCCAATAGAAAACAAAGAACATTGTACTATTGCTGTTTGGCACAATAATTTTTATCTTAAAAAACATTGGTGGTTTGGGGGAAACTTGAAACTTTTGTTCTGTGAAGTTTAGATAATGAAATTTATCTTACCAGGGAAGCATAAATCAAATTTACTTTGCTTATTACCAGACCAAGTGTGTTTTGAAGGTGTCTGTCTGCCATCTCAAAATGTAATAGGCTGAACTGAAAGAACTTCAAGCCCTCTTGAACACATGAATCCCCACATCTGCATCAATTCCACCTTCAGTTCCATCCCTGCTGCTCTTTTTCTGAAAAGTCAGTGTTGCATCATATATAAAGGAGGCTCCCAGAAAAAGGCAAATGAAAGCATTGGTGGAAAATGTGGAGAAGGCCCCTCCCAATTTAAGGAGACTTGGATCCAGCAAAATACCGCAGACCAGGTGGAATGAGGAAGTAAGTGCCGTGCAAAGGAGATGTTCCTTCAGGAAACAGAAAACTGTGATCCAAAGAACAACAATCAAGAAAGCCCACAAAATGGAGACAGCGGATCCAGTATAGTTCACACCAAGGTAGGAAATGTGCAGGTCATTCTGTCTTGGGCATAATAACCCTTCTTTTAGCCTACCACTGTCTCCTTCAGTATCATCTTGATAATTCTCTGCTCATCCCCCTCTCCACTTTCAACTAATTATTTTACCAGTCCTCAGCTCTGAAATCTCCAAGGAAAGCCAGATAAAGCATCCAAGGAAATACAAACATCTTGGAGATGGCAATGGTTGTGGGGAAGGGGAGGGGAGATGGCTAACAACACAGAAATGCTAATCCCACCTGACCTCATCTCAACCCTATTTTCAAGAAAAGTCAGATTCTGAGATTCCAGACAACTTGGATTTGAGGGGTGTATGAATATTTTTCATCCCAAGACACCCAATATGAATTTGACTTTTATCTTCTGATGATGTACAAATACCCACTGAGCCTGCCCATGTTTCAGTCTCATCTTCCTTTTCTTCAGAAGATCCCTGGGCCTTGTACAGAAGTATTTTCTTCCTTTAAAGTAGATAGATAGGCATATACTATTTGAAAAAAGGTATGGGTCTTTTCTTTCTTACCCAATCCCTTGTGTGAGTTTGCCAGTGCAAACAATGAAAATACAGTGTGCATGGTTTAAAAGAAAAAAAAACTTTATCTTCTATTTAGTAACAGAGTTTACCTTATAAAGGCTAAGAATGAAATAACCCAGGTGTAGAATTAGACAACCCAGGTGTCAGCAGGCCCTAGCAACTCTGCCGTTGACATGCAGATCGCCAGTTCTGACTGAGTCCTGCTGTGGTCATTGCCTGCCCTGTGAGATTTTTGTGTTAAGTCTCTTGCCCATTGGAAGGATTAGGGCCTTACATCTGACCTCATTTTATCTTCTTTATGGCGTTGAAGGTCCCATTTCAATAGAAGATGGATCTGGGGTCACAGTTTAGCTTATAACACCTTATTTTAGCTCCTTGGGATTGTTTTTAATGAATCACTCTAAGCTAGATAGCTTAAAACAACATAGATTTATTCTCTCACAGATCTGGGGTCTACAAACCTGAAGCCAAGGATCGTGCTTCCTCTGAGGATGCACGGAGAAATCCTTCCATGATTCTTCCTGGCTTCTGCAGTCCTTGGCTTTCTGTTCTGTGTTAGTAACGAGTTCATTCTTGAGTGGCTTAAAAATACCTTAATCCAGCCTGACTTCAGATCAGCGAATTGTTTGAGAACACCAAACTAGGTGATAGTGATGAAGGGGGTGACATGGATTGAGATGCATTGTACTCACACACTGACATCTTCATTTAAAACTCTTTGTGCAACTTATTAAGGATAATAACAAATCAATATATTTCTAAAAGGAATTTATGTCCATATTAGGTCACATTCTGAGGTCCCAGGTGAACTTCGATATAGGGGTATTATTCAACCCGTAATATCCCAATATGAACTCAACCTTCAATACCCCCAATTAGATAACATGTCACAATTAATTTTTGTTTTTTTTTTAATTCTCCTTTTGGGAATAAGAAGACTGCATATAAAGAGAAGAAATGTGAATGATTAAGACCACAGGAACCTGAAGATTAATTTTTCCATACCTAATCCTCACTGTAATTATCAAACTTCCTTTGAGAGACCGCAAATATATTATTGGTACACTAAATTGCTTTTTCATACCTTTCCCAGCGTTATACATTTATGGCATGCCAATAGCAGTTTCTTATCCTTTCCACCGTGTCTGTCTCCATTATGTGAAGTTGTGCTGCTTTATTTCCATACAGGCTTTAGAATTAGAGAAAATTGAGCTTCAACAGACCATGCTTTTGAGCCACAGTTTTCCAAATCTTCAAAATTAATATAACCAAATTTGACTCTCAAGGTTGTTGCAAGATAATTACTGAGTATGGGATCTTCACTTAGGTGATGATACAATGTTGCTTTTGTAGCTTTTGCCCTGTGACTTGCCCCAGCCACCTATGTATGTGGCCTCTGGCCTCACTGGTTGTTGTGTAAGTATTTAGCCTAGTCTACTTGCCATTCAGATGAAAAATCACTGTGTGCTCTACACTGGCTCAGAGAGTCTCATGGAGTTAAATTCTTCTCTACATGGTCACTAGCTTGCTCAGAAACCTTTACTGGCTGACTTCTCTGTCCTATCTTATATCCCCATTCTTCTTTCTCTGAAGAGATTACCTCCCCCAGAAACTACTTGCATATGAATTTCTTCATTATTGTTAACTTTTTATTTTAATTTTATTGGCAAGGTCATGTACAGAGGGGTTAGAGTTACATAGGTATGGTAGTGAAGATTTTATTATCCATAAGTAGTTAGTTTCACGGAGGGGCTTCAATTCCGTATATTAATTGTGAGTACAATGTGTCTTGATCAGTCTCACACTCCTTTCATGCATTTGAATTCTTTACTCCAAATCTGCTTGGAAGAAACCAAACTGCAACAAAATAGTCACTTGAAGAACAGTGCTTTGCGTTCAGTGTGCTGTAAAGTGTTCTGTGTCCATATTCTAGAGGTGGCTCTTATCTCTGAGACCCCTAGCAAAAACATAGGCCTCAGAGCAGAGGCAGGCTAGAGCTGAGCATTCTGCCATGGGAACCTGCCAGGAAATAAGCATGTGTGTTATTACTGTAGTTCTCAGGGAGGAAAGAAACCACTGCGATGTTAAAAGTCCATTAATGCGTGAACTTCCTTAAGACTGAAAGATTCCATGTAGAAGGCAGGCTCACCACAGAGTACACAGGCTACAGGAGAAAAACCACATCAGCAGAGACAGCGGAATCTCAGTGAGCAGAGAAAGGGGACAGCATTTTTAACACCTAGCCTTGTGCACATCGGTGAGATTACAAGAATGACTAAAGCACATTTTGCTTTTAAGAATTGCTAAGGGCCTCTGAGGGGAAATGGAATGGCCCAAAATCCTGTTGAAGAGCCTGGAAAGAATACAGGAAGATATAACACTTACCATTATGTAGTAGAATATTTAAAACCTATTATTGTTTCTTTTTTGTTCATTAGGCTACTTATTAATTCAATGTGATCAAAACTTTTGCAGCAGAAGAGAGTCGTGTAGCCTGTAAGTTTCCAATTCCCTCATTTTATTTTGAGAGGAAGATGAAGTATGAGCTAAGGAAAGTATGATAATCCTCCAGAAAATGATCCCAAAAGATGATTTTATGCTTCAGGTATCTAGATAAAAGTGTTATGTGAAATTTCTATATAGTAGAAATTACCTGGTATATTTTATTTTCATCCAGTGATCATGCTACCTTTTTGACTGATAATGTTGCATCTCCCTGCTTTTGAATATTCTTAATTAATTAATAATGCTTTTTCCAATACATTGTTATTACAACACACTAAGTATATGAAATGTTACGTTTTCTCCCTCACCAAAACAATTCTTAATGGCATTCTTTTTTTTTTTTTTTTTTGTCCATCATCCAGCCTGAACTCTGGGCCTGGGCACTGTCTCTCAGCTCTTCAGCTCAAGGCAAGCACTCTACTACTTGAGCCACAGCGCCACTTCTGGCCTTTTCTGTTTATGTGGTGCTGAGGAATCGAACCCAGGGCCTCATGCATGCAAGGCAAGCACTCCACCACTGGGCCACCTTCCCAGCCCCATTGACAGCAAATTTTCAAATGCCATTGATAACAAAGGCAATTCAGAGGAATAAATGGAGCCACACATTATGTAATGCAATGGGGAAAAACATGATTGATAGAAAGAAAATGTATTACTCACCAATATATAATTTAAGACTGATCTGTGTACAATTTCTTTCATTATCTTAGCAGGCAAGATGAGAATAAGTCTGTAATTAGTGATACTTTTTTTTGAAACCATAGGTGTATTATGTTTATACAGAAGTGAAGTTAGGCAATTTTAGTAAGGAAGTTGAGCAATTATACACTTCATGATGCTAAGATTTCTGCAAGTAAGTAATCATTAAGAGAAATATTTTCTAAGTGCTTGGCTGTCATCTTTTTATTAAAGATTATAATACTAGTGAAGGAAAATGATTTTGAGGACTTAGCTGATTCAAACTCTTTCAGGTCCTGTTTTCAAGAAAATGGATCACAAATTGGCTGTGGAATCTGAATAGCATCATTTTCATCTGATATTAATTTGTCACTATATTTTCAAAACAGATGAACATATGTATGGCATATATATTTGTGTGTATACATACCATGTATATATACTATCATACTATTGGTTGCAATGATATATGTGACTTTTCACTTACATATACACTCTAAAATTTAGATTTTTCTAGCTAACAATGCTAGCACCTCAAATAATACTTTAATCTATTTACTTTTGGTTATAGAAGTCTATGCATGTGGTCAGTACTGCTTGATACTTAAAAGATGACATTCCCATTGTATTGTGAAATACGGTGATTCTAGATTTAGGTCATAGCAGGGTGATAGCATTGAACTTCCTGAAGGAAGGAATTCTATATTATTTATCAAGCACAGTGTTTGATGTAGAATTCAAGAAATATTTGTCATCAGTTTTTTTCCCTGAATAGAGTCTGTATTTGTCACACAGAAGGTTATTGCAACTGGACATTTTCCTTTATTTTTGTCTGTTTAGACGAATCTAGAAAACCTTTGAAACAAAACCAAAGCCTAAGGGAGACTTATTTAAATACGGGTATTTTCCAAGGTTTTTGCTGGACATCCATAGTTATCATCACATTGTGTGGCCAGTAGATGCTTCATTGATGCTTCATGGAGACTTCTCCTAGTGAAAGTGAGGGTTAACGCTCACCATTTCCCATAGATGGGAGGGAAAGTAATTTTCAGAAAGAGAACATCTACTAACAGAGAATAAAAAATTAATGTGAACCATTGAACTTTTCTGTAACCTTGGGTTTATTCTATTATACACCTGGATGTAGTGAATTGTATAATTAAAGAAATAACCTTCTAAGGATTTATTTATGACAACCATCATTTTCAAATGTCCACATTCTTCATTGGCTGAACTTCAATGATTATATTCCTAATGAGAAAATGTTGGTAATGCCAGGAGAAAGGTGAGCGAAACTGCAGCCCAGAACTAGTCCCCAGAACTCCCTGGTGTTTTCTGCTGATAGCAGACTTTTCTAAGATGTTGCTTCTACACTATTTTTAGCCCTGGCCTAAAAATTTTCATGAAAAGAGAAGAAAAAAGATGTGATATTATCTGAGTCACCAGTAATCATTTTTATAAGAGGTCAAAATATCATTTTACAGAAGTTTACACATTACCATCTTAAGTAGTAAAATTATTCTCTAATAAAATAAATGAAATTAATAGTTAGCCTGATGTAATAACATCAAATAATTATTTGCCAACCAGTCTACAGTCTAGCTTATGTGTCTGGGTTATGTTTAATTATAATTAGCAAGGGATCATATTTATGTTTAAGTCAGCATCAGTTCTCCATGGTTGGAGATTTAAGTATCAGCACATTTTCTCTACTCTGGACTCTATTTTTATTTTACTCTCATTTCAAAGTTCTTCATGGACATCATCTTTTCCAAAAATAATTTGAATTACTCCTCCTTACTATGAATGCTGCTTGTCTTCAGCTGTCCTTATATTTGGTTTGGGCCTCTTAATATGTCACTGATATTATTCAACAACTAGATACTATAATTATTACTATTATTATCATGCTATTTTAGTGTTATTGGGACTTGTACATTTTACTACTTGAGTCATGTCACTGCCTTTTTTACTCTGATTATTTCTGAGAAAGGTTCTCATGTTTTGCTTGAGACAGCCTAGACTATGATTCTCACAATTCTCACTCCCTCTAGCTAAGATAATAGACACATACTACCATATTTAGTTAAGCTCTTAGTAAACTAAGATTCTCCCAATCTTAGTCTCACATAGTGAGGATTACAGATATGAGCCACCATGACTGTTCTGTGTTTCATAGGTTTATAATTTCTTTCTATTGATTGAGTAGTTGATTGGCATCTAAGCTGACTACATTGTTTGTCTATTGTGAATAGTGCCACTATAAACATAGATTTTTAGTATATGTATTGTTGTATTGTATGAAGATTCACAATCCTTTGGCTATGTGCCCAGAAGTAGAATAGCATGATAATATGATGCTTCTATTTTTAGTATTTATTTTTCTTAAGAAAACTATTTATTTATTTCCATAGTGGCTGCACTAACATACATTACCACCAACTTAAAATTATATATTAAGGTACTAATTTTGTGAATGCTAGTTTGTATTCTCCCTTCTATTTTTTCCTTATCTGCATAACACAAAAATTAAAGTTCTCTCCATTTTAGTAATAGTTACACATTAAATAATGCTAATATACTTTAACCTAATAATTTTTGCAGGTATCTATCGATAGGTATCTATCTCACATGTATCCTCAAATTTGGAAGAGAGTTTACCTATAAAGTTTATCTGTTCCTGTTGAGGTCATCTTTGCCTGGGAAAATGTCCCATTGTGCCATTTATAGTTGTAAGTTTATTTGGAACAAAAAACAGACAGTATTAGTAATAAACTACATGTCATTGTTTCTAAGCAAAGGGGCTAAAGGAGAAGTGATTCTGAGTCCATCACTAGAATGCTAATGCCACGTGCTGCCTATGAACTTACATCTACTCAGCAACCAGTACAGTTTCATAGATATTTGCAATAGATTGGCCATGAAGAAGCTTTTTAGTTTGGTAGTTTGATTTGTCAATTCTTATTCCTATCAGCTGAGCTTATAGATGTTCTATTCAAGAAATACTACCTTTGTCATTATGGTTTTCCTTATTCTACTCTTCAGTAGTTTCAAAGTTTCAAGTCCCCTATTATAATCCTTGATTCATTTTTGAATTGAACTTCAATATACCTTGAGCTCCTTTGGCAAAAAAACCACATAGGTGTAGAAGTACTATTTTACTGCTTGGTTTTTTGTTCTGTCCTCTTGTTTCCATGTCTGTTTTTTTGTTTGTATTGTGGTTTTTTTCTTCTAGCATGAGATTTTTGTTTCTATGACTCTATAATATAATATGAAGTCCGGTATTGTGATTCGTACGGCATTAATTTTATTTGCTCAAGATTGCTTTGGCTACTCAAGGTATTTTGTGCTTCTATGTGAATTTGTGGGTTAATTATTCCATTTCTGTAAATAATGAAATTGGGATTTTGTTGGGAACTGCATTGATGCTTTTGGTAGTATAGACATTTTCAAAATGTTAATTCTGTTAATCCCTGATCATGGGAGGTATCTCAATAGTTTCAAGTATTCTTCAATTTCCTTATTCAAAGTTTATTTTAGCTTTCATATTATTTTGTAATCTTTGATAATATGTCTCCATAACATCTCTATTACACAATGCTATTCTGAGCACCTCCAACCTTCATACTCTTTCCCCTTCTTTCTATCTTCCTTCTTCCTCGTTTTTTTTCTGTCATACTCCTTATTCCTAATTACTTTTACATAAATTATATTTTTAGGTTTACTTCTTTATTCATTCTTAATGTTTTATTATCTTTAAGTAGTTGTATAAAGCAATTGCCATTTAACAAAGCAGTTTATGAATACAGTGCATCCTGATCAATGTTAACACTTTCAACATTCTCACTCATCCCTCAAACCGCCCCTTTACTTCTATTCTTCTATTCCCTTTACTATTTCAGAGCACTAATCCCTTGTGTATACAATGTGATCAGTTGTGTAGATAATGCCACCACAGATGTCATGCTTTTTGTAAATATTTGATATGGTTTTAAATTTGGTGAATTTGATATTTCTGAGATTATGTACCAGATAAGTAGTTTTAAAAAGCATATCATGTAACTGTAACTCTTCTGTACTGCACCTTTACAATAAAATAATTTTTAAAGCATATCAGCACAGTTAATGGCCTACCCTGTGAGACTATAGAAAATGATCCAATGGAGATACCTTGTACAAGTAACCTCTAAGCCACAAATAGAATCAAAATGATAAATCAGAACCCAGATATGAAAAAGAAAGGAAATAGGACCCCTCAAAAGTCAGCAATTATACAAGAAGGATCTGAATGGCAGTGAAATAAAGGAAATCCCAGATACTAAATTCAAAGTCATGGTAATCAGAATGGTCAGTGAAGTGAAAAAGGACATGCATAACACCTCAATAAAATCACAGAGAACACAAGCAAACAACTAAATGAATCCAAAGAAAATTCAAGTTGAAAGCAAAATGAAATCATAGTAAGTGGAAATAAACAGCTAAATGAACTAAAAGAATACAGTGAAATGATCTCAAAGGAGATACATATACACAGTTAAATGATGTAAGTCAACGTATTCTTTTAAATGAAATCAGTCAAAGTATTTTTCCCCCCCCCACCCCCCCTGTGTGTACTGATCCTGGGGCTTAAACTCAGAGCCTGGATGCTGTCCCTGAGCTTGGTTGCTAAAGATTAGCTCTCTACTGCTTGAACCACAGCTCAAAATGTAGAGATCCTTAAAAATGATCAAACTGAAGACCTAGAGATGAAAAATGCAGACATTAGAAAAAACCCCGCTAGCAGAGTAGAATGAATGAAAGACAGAATATTAGGGCTTAAAGATAAACTAGATATAGCAGCAAAAGTAGAGGAGGATAAAGTTAAAGAAATACAAGAGACATTTGCAAGAACTACAGGATTCTATCCTTTAAAAAATTAAACTTACAAGTCAGACGTAGAGGAAGAAGAGATACTAGCTAAAGACATAGGAAATACAAGAAAAATTCTCAATTCCTGACAAAGAGAAGCCCATACAAGTCTAGGAGGCTTTTAGAACATCCAACAGTCTAAACAAAAATAGAACTTCTTCATAATATTTTCTAGTTGAACATTCTGTAAAGACCACAGGAAAAATGCTGGAAGCTGGTCATGTCAGGTACAATGGAAAGCTCATTAGAATAAAGGCGTATTTTTCAATAGAAACTTCAAAAGCGAGGAGGACTTGGGATAATGTATTTCGAGCACTGAAAGTTAATAACTGACAACCCAGAAAACTCGAGTCAGCAAAACTAGCATTTGTAATAGAAGAACAGATCAAAACATTTTATGGTCAACAAAAACTAAAGCAATTTTTAAGGGCTAAATAAACACTACAAAATATATTCCAAGGAATTCTGCATACAAAAGATGATCATAAACATGAAAATAATGGAAAAATCAAAGGAGACATAGGAAAGATGCTAACACAATAGATGCATATGTGTGTGTCTATATATGTCTATATATAGACGTGTGTGTGCATGCATGTGTGTGATTGTGTATGTCTAACTACACTAGTGGTTCTGTGGAAATGGCAAGGTAATTTCTTCGCTAGGACCCCTGACTTTGTCAAAATAGACTTGGAGTGTCACTTCTGGCCATTTCCTAAATTGTTTCTCTCACTTTCTCCAGTTGTTTAGTTTCAGTTTACCAAATGATTTTTTCCTTCTGTTCCTTCTAAAACAGCAACTTTGCTACACTAATCTCTTTGCCCTTAATGTTGTTTTATTTTTTTTTGCTTCATAATACCATTATTTACTAATTATTACAGGATTAATTCTTTGTCCATTGCCTGTTGTATTTGTGTGTGTGTGTGTGTGTGTGTGTGTGTGTGTGTGTGTGTGTGTGTGTGTGTGTGTGTGTGTGTGTGTGTGTGTGTGTGTGTGTGTGTGTTGATCTAGGGTCTTGAATTTAGGGCCTGGATGCTATCCCTGAGTTTGTTTGCTGAAGAGCAGCTCTCTACTACTTGAGCCACAGCTCTTCTTCCAGCTTTTGGGGAGTTTCTTGCCTGGGCTGGTTTTGATCTTCCATCCTCAAATCTTAGCTTCCTGAGTAGCTAGGATTACAAGCATGAGCCACCAGCATATCTTTAGAGAAATTCTCTGTAGATACTACCTGCTCACTGTTGTATATTGAACAACTAGAAGACTGACTCTTGGTTAGATCAAGAAACATTTATTTAATGGATTGAACTTTTTGTGTGGGTTTTCACTAGATTAGGATCAAACCTAGAAAAATTACTTATGAAGGTGTATGCTAACATTCTCTGACATTTTTATGCTTTGTATTTGACTTCCTTCTCTCTTTAAGAAAAAAGTTTTTGCTGTTCCATACCAGACTTTGTGGAATATACCTTTTCATAGGCTTAAAAGTTAATAGCATAAAATATAACAGTCTGTTGTCATGCATATAGATAAATTTGGACTCAAGTACAGCAAAATATGTAGAATATACAGATATAATAAATCATCTTTGAGTCTTCTCTCATAGTAGACTAAGAAATTTTTATATAAACTAAAACTAATCCTAGAAAATGAATCTACTCAAACAGGTGCTGATGGCTCATGTCTGTAATCCTAGCTACAGGAGGCTGAGATCTGAAGATTGTGGTTCAAAGCCAGCCTGGACAGGAAACTCTGTGAGACTCTAATCTCCAATGAACTGCTCAGAAAACCAGAAGTGGCTCAGTGGCTCAAGTGGTAGAGCACTAGCCTTGGGCTGAAGAGCTGAGGGACAGCGCCCAGCCCCAGAGTTCAAGCCCCATGACTGACAAAAAAAAGAAAAAGAAAAAGAAAAAAAGAAGGGAGAAAGGCATTTTCTGCAATATTTCCTTTTTGTATTTCATATACTTCATTCAATTCATTCACATTCGGCAATACTAAGGATTGTTTATTAAGCTACTAATTTGTCATTTGAGTCATAGTTATATTTTAGACTTTCAGCTGGGGCCTTATGCTAACATTACTAGCCTTGAACTAGTATCTTCCTACTTCTACTTCCCAATTGTCTGAGATTACAAATGTGAAGTATTGTGTCTTGTACTCTTCTTTTTAAAATTATGTTTATGATAAAAAAAAAACTAGCTTCTTGATGATTTGACCTTTTTAGGTAATAATAAAAAAGAAAAATTTTGGTAGGTCATGGGGCTTGAACTCAGGGCCTGGGCAATGTCCCTGAGCTTTCATATTCTAGGCTACACATTTCCAGTTTTCTGGTGGCTCATTGGAGATAAGAGGCTCTCAGACGTTCTTGCCTAGGCTGGCTTTGAACTGTGATCCTCAGATCTCAGCCTCCTGAGTAGCTATGATTAAGGTGTAAACCACCAGCACCAGCCAAAAAAAGTAGTATTTTTAACAGAACAATTATTTAAGGAAGAGTTAAAATATTTTATAATATTAGTAATTATTCTTTCATATGATACTATATATAACACAATATAAACTATGCATATATTACTATAAATAATAGATATACCATACAAATGATAATTTCTTGAAGATTCTTGTTGTTTTTCTCTATTTGATGTCTTTGTGTTGTTTTTCTTTGAAAATAAAACATTTTTTAATAATTATGTCAATTGTATGTTTTTCTTAAACATATATACTTGTTCCTAGTAGTAATAATGTGTGCAGTGTAGAAACACCAATACATATTCCTTAAAAATATTGCAGTCCTCTTTTCTTTTTGGATCCAGATAAAGTTGAAATTCTGTTGAAATACACTGTCATACAGTGTATTTTGTTAGGTAATTTTGTGCTGTCTGACTTTCTGAATTCCAAACACTTTCAATGATTAAAACAATTTTGCATAATAAGAAGCTTTGAGGTGAATGTGATTGACTAGTTACTATCTGCAAACAGCAATTTATAACCAAAAGGGGCTGTAAGATCCTTAAAATAATTGGTAGCTCATTATTTGGATTAAATTGCTGAGTTTAGCTTTTCATTTAAATGTTAGCAAAACTACATTTACCAACTATTAGTGTAGACTTGGTAAATGAGTGTGCTCCCTCATATCACTCTTTCGGAGTGACAAAATGACAGTGGAACTATACATGGGGGAAGGCACAAGGGCTTAACAATGCACTTAACTAAAACAGCACTCCATAACAAGGAGGTTTGCTCCCACTTCCCAAAGGGTACCTTTTCATTAAATCTCCCGTACAAATAGCTCAAGAAGAAGTTAGGTGAGAAAATGCTGTTTGGAAATTGGTGCTGAATGAGCACAAGGAGTGAGCCCATTTATGGCCACTTAGCCCTTTACAATCCAATGGCCAGAATCACCCTATATATCACCCAGACTTTAACAACCAGAATGTGTAAGTTAAGTGTGGGAGGGACACATAACAGGAATAGGTCTGTGCCACTGCTCAGAACTTGGGCTTCTGCTGCTGGTTGGTTCTTTGTCATCTTGCATAAAGGACAATATCAGTAGCTGTGCCATAAAAGGCCTCCTAATTCCGATGTAATAGGGAATTCTCCATACATGTCTGATGCTATAGCACACTCTTTGTCTAAAGCAATTATGATCTTCATAATAGCCCTACTGGGCATTTTATTATTCCCAATTTAGATCAGGACACTGATGTTCACAGTTGATAAATTGGCTTGACTATTACCATTTCTATCTGGTACTATTGGCTCCAGTGTTGGATATCTACCAATTAAGCTATTCCAGCCTTTAAAAACTACTTAGGCTTTTCAACGAAACAGATCTATCTTCTCTATACTTCAAGGAAAACCTGTTAGTAGCTGAAGTGATGGTTCTGTGATTGCTCCAGTAGTTCCTAACTAAGTGCTGGGATTGCCACATGAATGAGCAGGTTGGCTTGCTAGGCCCAGTAGGAAGCTCCCTCCAAGCAGGTGTGCAGCCAGTGAGGAGTGCAGAGACAGGTTCCTGCTGTTGTTATGCAATGTGTTATTTCAGGACAAATTTATGCCTCTCCCAGGGAGCTCTCTAGAGTAATAATCTCTGACAAATGGTGATCCTGTTATACCTAGCTCTTCAAATAGCTCCTCCTGAATTTATTTTGCATGTTAATTACAGTGCTCATGTTAAAGAAGACTCCAATAGAGGTAGCTTCATTCTAGCTTATTAAGAGTGATGAGAGAAATGTCATGAATATCTTCTAAGCATTCTATACTTTTCTTCAAATGTTAATTTCCATGTAAGTCGATTTTAGAAACTTGACTTCCCCTACACTAAAAAAAATACTATGTCATTGTAAAAGTTTATATTGCTAGGTCCTATAAATAATCAAAGACAAATGAGAGTAGGCAAGTATATTAAATCAAAAAGTTTCAGCAAGGATTTATTTTACCATGACAGGGTTAGAGTAGAGACAAAAAGAAAATGAGAAATAGTTCCTACTCCCCATGCAGGAAATGGGAAATAAAGACTTAAAATATTGTATTTTTTTAAACATTAGAGACAAGTTTTAGTTTAATTTCCTGGGAAGTAAATGTAGCCACTGAATTTTAGGTGCAACCATGCTTACCTTCTCACTCCTTTTCCTTATTCATTATCTGTTTTCTCTTTGCCTTCACTTCTTCAGTGCAGGTTTTCAATGTTCAATTCAGAATTGACGGTCTTCCTTCTTCCCCTAACCAAACTGCTCCATAAAACTGTGAAATGGCCATTGTGATCCATCCATTTTTTTCTTGATTAAAGATAAACAGAAAAAAATGTACTTAGGAAGGAATAAAACTCTTTTTGCCTTCTCCCTGAATTGTCCACTGAGCACATTGTTGGAAGTCATTAAACATTTTATTAGTTCAATAACACAGGCTATCTCCCCAAGGCGGAGAAGTTATCTGTCATCATGTCCTATAGTTTGGATAATACCAGTAGCTTGTATATGTCATTATGTATATGGCTACCTATTGGTCTTGATAGTGAAAAATCAAAGGTAGTCAGTGAACCAGAAAGCTTTTTACACAGGCGTATCTAGGCTCTCCTCACCATGTGTTAGGAGACACAGTGCTGCCCAGGATTTGCCAGCCTGGTAGTCTTTATTTTTGAGAGAATGGATGGTGAGTCTTTTTAATTTTTTAGGCTTCTTTTCCTGATTTTGTAGGGAATAGGACAATTTCCACTATCTTTTTGGTTGCCATTTTATTGGCAAAACAAATGGATTCTTGTTTTATTATGAAGGAAAGTAAAATTATTTCAGTTGCTATTTAGTACTAGTTGGCTACCTTGCATTGCTGTTTCAGAAAGGCAAGAAAAGTACCTAGCAACTTTTTAAAACCATGATAAAGTTTTATATTTCTCATAAGCTTTCAATGTTATTGGAAGTTTTCTAGTCCCTGCCTAGAAACACAAATATTAACTCAAAGCTAAGATAGATAGATAGCTATTATTAATCTTCTTGAATATTGAAGAACAAATGCTGCCCTCTGGAGCCCACGAAGAGAATACAAATCTGTTGAGTCAATCTTTTAACCTTATGCCCGAAAAATAAACAGCAGTTAATACTAGAAAGTGTCATATGAGTTATGACAATCACCAGACAGGACTGAAGCCACGAGAAGGATGTCATGTACTGTCACGAAAGAATGAGTGGTACTTTCTTCTTTAGATTCCCAAGGAGCACAGAAAAGAATTCAGAAGACTCCCAGAACTTGGCGTTGGGAATCTTGATATCTGAAGTCTTCCTTCCTGGAAAAGTTTTTTTTTCTTCAAAATATTGATTTTTTTTTATCAAGTATAATCTTAAAATTTGAAGTCCAAGTAAATCCTTTCTATATTTCATTTTAAGAACTTACTCTTTGTCTTGCTCTCTTAACATCCCCACATAATTTGATGATACTTTAAATTACTATTCAGCACTGGGTGTATGGATGGGAACATCACAGCAAAAACCCCTCTTACTGCAAATGTATGCTAGTTCAAAAACAAAATGATATTAAAAGAAGAAGAAAACATGCCCTTTAGATCACAAATATATTTTTCTATACATGCACAATTAGATTCTCACAACACTCTTGTAAAATAGAATTATTTGCCTATTGGGGACCCTTCATGCTACTAAACAAATCAGCAAGAACATGGTGCAGTCTATATTAAATACAAAATGCAAAATTGACTTAGTATAACTTATTAGGAACAGACAACATGAAACATTTCAAAGTGGTGAGAGTACATAAATCAGTAGTATACAAAAATGCTAATAAAAATGCACAAACAACAACTGGTTGAACATTCTGATAATGAAAGAAGAGAAGAAAGGAGGGAAGAAGGGAGGGGCAAAAACTAGTTGGAAAGAAAGAAAATAAATTGTGCATATCTCTCTAGGTATTGGTTTTCATTTGGCAGAGGAAAAAGTATGAAGAGCCTTCATGTGTAAGGACTGAAATGTATTTCTAGAACAGCAAGCTCATGTGTAGAGAAAAGGATATGACTGGAGAGTGGAAGAACTCAGGTTGATAATGAGCCATGTGAACATACCTTGGTTGGTTAGAGGCGATGGTTGACTCCATGAAGTTATTTAATGAGGAAATAAAAATGGTGTACTCTATTAAAGGGCAATTTTAAAAATCCATTTCCCATCTGTATTACTGGAACTATGAGTTCAATCAATGAATAATTCATCCAAGGCAGATAAAGGAAAAATGCAGAGTAAATGTACTTAGCCAAAATATGCAAGACTGTCAACTGGTAACGGCTTCAGTTGCTCTAGAATCAAGATTTAATTGGGTTAAAAAAGCAATTATAAAATTTCCAAGGAAAATTATTTCTTTTATGAAATCTTAACTTTGGACAGAAGCTTTCGAAGACATAAAACTAAATTGAGGGTTAAATGGGCTTATGAATGCAAATCATGGAGGTTATCAATTTTATCTTTACCTCGTTTTGTTAAGTAGAAAGTCTTCATTTTCTTTTTACCCTACTTTGATTTCTTTGGTTTATATTCATATGTCACGAATTCAATATTCTGATGCTATTGCGGCTTGTAGAACATGAATAGAAATGCAATTTTTCCAACTCTAAGCCATGGTATTCTGGTACCATGTTCTTAGGAACACTTTATCCATTTGGTTTTCATTTATTATTTCTTTTCCTTTTTTGTGTGTGAAAATACCATACATGAGCAAGGTAATGAGTACATTTCTTATCAAGCATTGTTGCCTCCTCTTTTTCATTTATCATTTTAAAAAGCCAAAACAGCTGTAAACAATAGCCATATATGTAGTTCAGAACTTTATGAAACTCCACATTTGAGAGCTCTAGGAGAGGTACATCTTCTACCTGATTTCAGCTCCACTCACTTATGTACTTATGACCAGCTCCCTGATTGGCTAGAGACTAGTCAATCAAAGAAAGCATTTGCTGTGATGTCTTATTTACTCTATGGAGTTTCTGAGCTTCTGGTAGACCAGCTCAGTCATGAACACATTGCTTAGGATACCAACTTTGAAAAGAAGGTGGTACAAGCCCGGGCCCAGAATGTTCATGGTATCCACTGTTACTTTTTAACAGATACCATGATTTCATTTGGTCAAATGAAATCATGTGGGCTATTGAGGTTCAAGTCCTAGCATATACCTGCAATACTTGTGGGCATGTTTTGGCATCTAGTGCACTGCCTTTGAAAAACTCTTAACAATGAAAGCACAGAGAAGCGGATAAAATTTATATGTCATAAGTTTATGGCATGAATTGAATCTCCAAACATTATTGAGCTTATAGTTTATGCCGCTATTTTCGTCTCTCTGTTGTGACTTAGCTACTCAGTCAGAATATTTTAAAAATTCTAGGAAATGCCAAGTTGTGAAATTGATACCCCTTATGAACTTGCTTTCTGGTTTTACTTTTTTGTTGGTAAGTGGTAGTTGCTTTCATTTCTTTTGTGATTTTAATTTTTATTATTAGGAAGGTTACAAAGGGGTTGCAGGTACATAAGTCAGGTAAATGAATACAATTTCTTTTTGTCTGTCCTTTTCTTTCTATTAAGCAACATCTCATTAGGTTTGAATGAGATAGCTCCTTGACAAACAGTAACGCGTAAGTGTCTATCCTTTTTCTTTTTTGTTTTCTTTACTTTGTCAATATGGATTCAAGTGTACCATTGCCTCTTCCTTCATTATTAGAATTACTAATCAGCCAGCCACTGTGTACCACTGATTTCTGAACACCAGTTTTAACACAGTGACTGCTATTAAGAACCCAAATGCTTATAATGACCACAAGATAAAAAAAAGAAAACACTTCCAGGTTTTTTTTCTATAACATTCAGGATAGAGATCTCATTCTTGAAACACAAGGCTATTTATGCTCTAATCTATTTTGTTTTCTTTGTGGGCTTGTATTTTTTGCCAAACATGCATGTTTCATTATTTTTCCATTGCAGACCATTTTTTTCAATAGCCTTGGCTATCTTATAACTCACAGAAAACGTCCCTCTTCCTAGAAAGTTTTTGTATTATAGCTTTTTAAGCATGTTTTGTTTATATTCAACCTAATTCAAGATTCCTACATGTGTCATTCCATGAAGACAGTTTGATGCCTCATGCAGGCCGGTGCCCCTGTGTTTGATATAAAGCATCACCCTGTGTTCTAAAGCTCCTCCCTGCTTCCCTTCTGTTTGTGCCATTTGAAAGATGTGCCACTGACGTCATTTTTGTGTGTCTCAAAATAACTAATATCTTTGTCAGTACATCAGGAAGGTACCATAGAACCCAAAAGATGCTCAAAATAATTAGTTGGAAGAAATTGCATGCAAAAAAGGAAAAGAAAGTTACATATCAGTCATTTAATATCCTAACAGTCTGTGAAAGCAACAATACCTCAGCAATAGGACACACACATTTAATTTATCTTTACTCTGCTGACCCAGACAAGGATGTGTGATGGTAACTTTGGTGTACTGTGCTGACTGCTTGGGCGCTTGCTGAGGTGGGCTGCCCTCAGCTAAGCAAACGTCTCTCCTCAGTGGTGGAACTCTCAGCCTCTTTGGGCTGGACCAGGCTACTCTCTTAGATGATGTAGGCATCCACCAAAATTCCTAACTGTAGTACTAACAAATGCCTAGTAAAGCTTCATTCAGTTGGACAATGTAACTTGAATGTCCAATGCCATTTCAAACAGTATGGAAATAATTTCTGTTTCTTTTTACTTCTTGTTTTTATTAAAGCAGGGTATGACTGGGCCTTCATTTCTCTCTCTTGGCCCAATCTCAAATGCTGTGATTAAAGGCATAGACCTCCACATTGGAGGTAGCCACACCATCATGAGTATGTATGAATTGAGACTAAAAACTAGGTAATCAATGAAGGACACCCTACCTAAATGACATTATTTTATGTATTGATCACATTCAATAATATGCTACTAACTCACATACATGTATGTATATGAAAATATAATTTGAACCTTTATGTCAAATTTCTTCAAACTATTTTAGCATGAAATAAGTTTCTCATGAAAAGGATGCTCAAAAAAAAAAAAACAAACAATAATTTAAACACAAAGCACCACAGCTCAAACAATATAAGAAATTATAAAATAAAGATGCTAATGAAACAAAACGAAGTAAGGAGGAGGGAGGAGAAGATAATGACTCAAGAGAACCAAGCAGCTAAACTGCAACAATCAAAGCAAATAGCAAGAAAACAAAAGGCACTGATTAAATTCAACCTCTCTTGCTCCCGAAATAATATGCACGCTGCATCATTTTCTACAAACAGTTCGGAAAGACTTAAGTTGGAGCACAGCAAGCAAGTATTATCAATTCTATTTTCATTACCATTGAAGGAAAGATTCATTTCCTTGATGAATTAGAAAAATTATCACAATTCAAGTTCTGCGTGTACAATTGTAGCAAGCCTCTTGAAGCTATTTTGTCCTTCCTCTGGCCTTGACCTCATTAGAAGAAAATCATCTATTATCATGCACATCTGACTCACTTCTCTTAATCAAGGGGCATGTTCTCTGCTTGAGGACAGTTTCCCTAGGGTTATGGCAAAGCCAAGGCTCATAGCTGAATGCCAAAAACATGACATCATTAAGTAAAGTAGCGGTGACCCAGCAAGTCCTTCACATTCCTGGCCTGCACTATAAATAGGCTGCTTTGGCTCCTCCTCCTGGTTTGTCCCGGATGTCCTTTCTCCTTACAGCACCCAGTATTCAGCAAAACCAAACAGGAAGAAACTCAGAGAGGATCATGTTGTGAACCATCTCAATTAAACTTTGGGAACAAGAATAACACGTGAGAAAGATATTGTTCAAAATGGACAAAGATATTATGGACACAAATATCTTCATAGAAGTATTATTCGCCAGTAAATATTTATTAAAGATGTGTAAATTGGCTACCAGTGAAGTGAAAAACAGTGAAATAATACATTGTTTCTTATATGTATGGTAGGCAAAAATTTTAAAGTGTGACAATGACTGAGTAGAGAGTACAAGGAAATCATTGTTTTCAAATAATAAGAATGTCAAATGAAGCCACCACATTGAAAACGTATGTGATTAGTCACTTATATGACCCAAATTATTCTACTTATAAGAGCATTTTTTACACATGTTCTACAGGAGCAATATATCAGAGTGTGTTTTCTGTCCTTTATGGTACTAAGAAAACAGGAAACAATTAAAATGTCCAATGAAGAGGAAATAAATTGTCATATGTTCAAGTGATGAAGCACTTTGTAACAGTAGTAACAAATCAAATATAGCAGAATGTACCAAGACAAACTCTGCAACATTTCTGTAAAAATCATGCTGAATGACTTGCAGAATGACCATTATTTCTATAAAGTTCAAACACACTTCAAAACTGAAGTACATTTTAGTAACAGATGAGCCGGTCTACAAAACAAGTATAAGCTTCAATTCAAGAGGAAAGATAAGGTAATAATGGAAACATGAAGAACTCACACAAAACTCATAAATTATTCCTAATGTTCTACTTGTTAAGCTGAGTATATGTATATGAGTGTTTGTTTCATTCTTAGCCTTCAAAACTTAGATAAACCTCGTCTCTGCAATAGAAGAAATAAACATTTGGGCCAGGCTCTGTCTCTTGTATATTAGCCCAGCCATTAATCACTTCTTTCATTAATCACACATTAATTGTTTATTTCATGTAACACAAAAGGTGTTTTTCCTGAGCAAAAGAAAACATTTCATTGTTCCTTTGTTTCCTTTATTGTTATTGATGATGGTACTTGTAAAAATATTTTAAAGAATAGTGTGCAAAAGTTCCCCCTTACTTCCAGTACTGAAATAAAAACATACTTTTCTTTCTCACATGTAGAAATTAATTGCTCACACATCTTTCCAATCAGGTAGGCAGCAGATACAGTGCATGTCATTTATTATTTAGCACAAGTCTTAAATACATCTCTCCCTTGTGAGTGCTTGCAAATTAGGAAATGTTCAAAAAAATTTGCCAAGCAAATGAAATTCAGAACAATTTGAAATGTTTTCTATTTTCCTTTGTGGAGCCCAATTCCTCCATGCTCTGTCAATGTCATTTTTTCCAATGACAGGAAGATTAATAGTGAACATCATGTCTGCTTTTTGCAAGGCCATTGGTTATACAGGACACATTGTGACTTGGTTGTTTTTAAATAAAGAGAATACTTGACACCAGGAAGATTTATCTGGACATGTGCTTTCCAAGAAACCATTTGACCTGAATGATGATGGAGGGAGGGTGCATATTTTTGACTTAAGATTTGAGAGCTGAGATTTATGACAAGCTCAAGGCAGTTCATATCAACATCATCCAAAATCTTGCAAGGAGAAATTATATAATCTCCACAGGACCAATTTTCCTTTTTCTAATATTTATGTGAATTGACAACTCCTAAGAAACTTTCTCTGACAGATGTTGAAGATTTCACATCGGCTACTTTATTCACGTTAGCACAGAAACTCTGTGGTCATTATTGACAGCTGCAACTGTTGGAAAGATCCTCCTCTTGTTAGAGTTTGACAAGTTTTCTTGGCTTTAAAAGAAGTAATACTCCTATGCATTCACCAGGGGATAAAATTTAAAATAAAAAATATGAAAATGCTACTCCAAATAATTGAGTTAGGTATTTACTTAGTGTCAAATAGCACTGGAGCAGTATTTGTTAATCTATACTTAATATCTGACACTACTCGTGAAGAGAAAAAGGAAAGCCTATTAAAAATGGAGCTCTGCATTGGTCAATCACTTAACAAGGATAAATCAGTAATGTAAGTCATCTCTGTTTATATAATAGCATCAGAGATCAATGAAAATTTTATATACATTTTATATAGGAAAAATCTTAAGATATTCATAAAAAATGAGAAAAGCAACCTATAAGTGAAACTCATAGTGAATTTTGCAAGGTCGTGGTACATAAACTGAACACAAATCGTAGTTCTATACACAAGAGGCAAGTAATTAGAAAATGACTAAAAATATTCATTAATAACAAATATTAAGTATTTAAAGTGGAGCATAATAAAAGACATACAATTAAAAGTTTAAAAATGTTGTTGAGATGAATGAAACAAAATCTAAAAAAGTGATATTTTATGTTCATTGTCACAGAGAGTTGGTATTGAGATCAAGACATTAATTCTATCTAAATTGGCCTATACATATTAACTGAAATCCTAATCAAATTTTGATAAAATCTAATTCTATAAACAATATTAACATGTAAACAGAAAAATACCCCCCAAAATAGGTATGGACTAAAACCCACCAAAAAATGAGAAAATGTGAGAAACTAAATAATCTGATTCTACAAATTAATATAAATCAAAAGTGGTCAAAACTGCTTAAATATTGTCAATAGATACAGTCTAAGTAAAGCTTTATTTTGTAGATAACTAAAATCTATGTAACAAGGAGTACAAACATAGATGCACAAAGCACACATATCCAAACAATTGCCAGTTTCTCAATGCAAAGAGTTCAGTAGGAAAAAGAGTAATATTTTCAATGAATGTTTCTTGCAGAAACATATATATATGCATATATATGAGATCTGTGAATATTATTTCACAGTATATACAAAAATATTTAAGACCTCACAAGTTCAATATGAAAGGTGAGATTATAAAACTTCTGTAAAAGATATGTGAAAATATATTTGGTGCTAAGAAAAAGCAATAGTTTTTCAAATATTAGACATAATCTTATTCATTGAAGAAAAACAATACCTTGAACATTACCAAGTTTTAACACATTTGCTTTTCAAAAAAGGAGAATTTTTTTAAAGAAAATGAATAGGCAAACCACATACTGAGTAGCAAATTTTATAATACAGATATCTCCAAAAGGCCTTGAATCAAGAATACATAAAAGACCTTAACAATTCATTAGCAAATTGACAAATATAATTAAAATGGACAAAAATAACAGATAAATAAGAATGACCAAGACGCATATGAAAAGACAGTGTTATTTCCCTCTATAAAAAGAGTAGTTTAAAATAAAAGACAAAAGACTGGAACATTTGATGAGGGAAGATACCAGCAAGAACTGTTAAGCAATGGTTGTGTAAGTTAAAAAACAGGTAGAAGAAATAAACTCTACGAGTCTATTAACCAGCAGGCAGCTTAGATAACAATATTGTGAAAAAATGGGAAATTTCATTGTTTTCCCCATTAATAATGCACCGCAAGACTGCTAATCATGCATATTTTTATTTAAATGTATTATATCTCTAGCTGCAAAGCCAAGTACTTTCTATAGACGGGAAATTTTATATCTAAAATGTAGATGTTCTTCAAGCCAACCTATAATCTCTGGATATGTAACCAAATTATTGCTTATTTGAAATCATCTGGTAGTAAGTGACTGATCACATCTTAATGGAAAACAATGATATTTTTAAAGCTTTTTAATCTTCTCTTCTCACTGACAGGTGCTTTGGATAAGTCCAGTAGGTCAGAGACTTGACAATGAACAGTAAGTGCCACAGAAAGGATTCCAAAGAAAGCTGATTAACTATTTCTCAGTCTTGCTTTGGGTTGAATTTCCCTCTTCCCATAGTTGTATTATCTACTACCATAAGGATGATAAGGCATAGGTCTTCTTAGTACTCTGTACTGGCATAAAAACACCAACGAGGGAGCACCTGTAGTAAATATTGCCTGAGTACAAAGGACTAATCCAGGTCAGCCCAAGGCATGCTGTGAAGCCTCTGAAATGCTATCCGTGGTTTAAGAGGAACAAGAGCACTTAATGTTTCCCTTCCCTCTCCTTCTCAGCATGTGATTACTGCTAAATCTTTCCTGCTTGGTAGATTTTTTTTCTTCCAATAGGCTAAAATATGCAAATAATCTTTCTAATTGTTCATGAGAACCCATTAAATTTCCCTCTTATAATGAGATTTCATTCTTTTAATCAGCAGTTGTTCGGAACCTAATAGAAAAGGGAAATATCAGTATTAGCACATTGCAGATGGGTTTGGTTTTGGGGTTTTTTTTTCCCTTTCTTTTATAATTTGGCAGAAAGGGAAATTTCAAACTGAAGTGATTGCAGAATTTAATTTTGAAAACCATAATTCTATCTCACCTAATTAGAATTTTAAAATGGTCTCTTATATCAAAGATAAACTATCTGACCTCTTCTTTGTAATATTCAGTGAGAAATATCGTTCTGTAAAGTATCAGAAACGAATGGATGAAATTATACCATTATTCTTTCACTCCTTGGCAACTTCTATCTTCTTTCTAGTACAAATGTGACTTTTTGCTTCAAAAGAGGGAAAATAAGAGCAATGAATACAATCACAATAATCTACTGTTTTAGATGAAAGTCTGTCAGTCTCTCAGAGCAGGTGGTGGTGGATAGGTGCAATCCAGGATTGGATTTCGTGCAGTATATATCTTTCATTGAAAGATGTGCAGATTAATTAATCTGAAGGAATTATGTTGGTTGCCTCCTTTACCTGTGTTGATCTATAAAACGCTGGATTATTTGATCCACTGTCTATGTATAAACAGTAGGAAATTAGGGGGGATTATTACTGGATTAATGGAAAACTAACAGTCAAGTCTTAATCCACTGAAAGTGGCCAAAATGTCAATCCATTCTAGAGAATATGGATGCCCTGTAAGAGCAGAACAGTTTTTTAAAATCTCAATCTGATTCTTAGTCAATCTGATTTGGAGAGGAGTTTCCTGGAAAGACTTTTCTTCATTGTTAAGGCTGAAATTGTCTTTTAAAAAACTTTCTTCTTCATAATAAGAAAATGGTGTGTTTTAATATACCAAGGCTTGTCTTACTTGGATTTCATTAGGCTAAGAGGATCCCAAATAAGTAAAGCATGATACTTTCCCTGTCTATAAGTAAGTGAGTGTATAACTAAAATAAGTAAGGCAATGAGAATGTGAAACAAAATGTCAACATACTCTCATTCCGAAGATGTAATATGCAAGGTGGAGAGGGAGTTCCATACACCAGCAAGTGAAGGAGCAAGGCACTGTAATCCTACACTCAGGAGGCTGCCATCTCATGATCATGGTTTGAAGCCAGCTCAGGCAGGAAAACTGTGACTCCAATTAACTATCACCACCAAAAAATAACTAAATAATATGAAACAAACAAACAAAAAACTGGAAGTGGTACTGTGGCTTAAGTGGTAGAGCACTACTCTGAGTAACAAATCTCAGGGACAGGACCCAGACCCTGAGTTCAAGTTTCCAGGACTGGGACAAAGAAATAAAATAAAAAGTGAGAGAATAGCCAGGCACAGGTGACTCATGCCTGTAATCCTAGCAACTCAGGAGGCTGAGATCTGAGGATCGAGGTTCAAAGCCAGCCTGGACAGGAAAGTCTGTGAGACTCATCCAATAAACCACTCAGAAAACCAGAAGTGGTGTTGTGGCTCAAGTGGTAGAGTGCTAGCCTTGAGCTGAAGAGCTGAGGGACAGCGCCCAGGCCCAGAGTTCAAGTTCCATGACCAACCAAACAAGAAATAGTTTACAGGACAGAAATAACATCAGGAGGGTACTCAGAAACAATGGCAGTCATTAATTCTTTGAAGTAAAAGATTTAGTCTATAGCTGTAAACTTCCACAGTTTAATTTCATATACACAAGCCATACGCAAACACTATACCACGAAGAAGCTCTATTACTTAAGTAAGATCAGAACAGGGCTCCCTTTGTCTAGCAGGTTGTCACAGTTGATTGTGTGCTTTTCCATCAACATAGCAGGTTCATCCCAGCATCAAGACATTTTCACTTTCTGCTCCCTCAGGAATGAGTTTTCCTTTCTAAAACTCTAAGTTAGTATGAAAGGAATATGGAGCAAATTAAAATTAGCCTTCACATGTATAGTAGAAAAAACATTCAGTTTTTTTTTAGTATCACGGTTCCTAAAGAGCATAGACTGGTCAATATATCAGAAGTAGTGACATTGATCAAGATATACTTCATTCGAACACTGCTTTGTTAAATGTCAATTCATGCTGGGTGCTGGTGGCTCATGCCTGTGATCCTAGCTACTCAGGAGGCTGAGATCTAAGGATCTCGGTTCAAAGCCAGCCCAGGCAAGAAAAGTCCATGAGACTCTTATCTCCAATAAACCACTAGAAAACCGGAAGTGGCGCTGTGGCTCAAGCAGTAGAGCACTCGCCTTGAGCTGAAGAGTATAGGGACAGCCCCTAAGCCCAGAGTTCAAGACCCACGACCGAAAAAAAATGTCAATTCATTTCTACAACCACTTAAAGATAATAATAATTACAATAACAACAACAATAACAGTAGCATCATTCACTAGAGACATGATGTAGAAGTCTCATACAGAGCCGACACTATGTGAATGGCGTGAGAGTCCACTAGAGTCAAGGTAAATCTCTGTCATATGTGTCCCAGTGATCAATGAAATTACATTTGACACCGGCTGAACATAAAAACTATGAAAGAAGAAGGTTTTGTACCCACTTCAATGATGAAACAATTACCATCTTTGGAAGATAATTGACTTCTTTCCAATAAAAACATTCCTCAGAGAACAAATGACCATTGGTTAGGCATTTTAGAAGAAAGAGTTCATCTCTACTCTAATTAGTTGGTGAAGCAAATCCATTTCTAGAGAAATGAGGCATATTGATAGGAAGGTGTCATATTTTAATCACCGTGGATCTGAATCCCAGGTGTGTCCTACACAAGTTATCCATATCGTGACTATCTGCCATCTTTAATCTATTTTTATCTATGATGATTTCATGTTTAATATATTTTATGCTTTAGCACAAACATGTTAATTATATCAATAGTACCATGGTGACAGAGATGGTCTGAGGTGCTTAGGCAATAGTTTACAGGACAGAAATAACATCAGGAGGGTACTCAGAAACAATGACAGTCATTAATTCTTTGAAGTAAAAGATTTAGTCTATAGCTGTAAACTTCCACAGTTTAATTTCATATACACAAGCCATACGCAAACACTATACCACGAAGAAGCTCTATTACTTAAGTAAGATCAGAAGAATGACCATTGGGAGTATAAACTATCCTTTACTAAAACAGAGGAGGAAGGTAATGTGCCAGTAGGGATATATTCAACCAAAGTTTAACCAAATCATCTAATTTAAGGCATAAGAGTGGCCACTCTTGTTCACATGTGTGTGTGTGACTTTCATAGCTTATATTGTTATCTATGTGCAAAGACAGAGAAGCCTTCCAAGTCAACTATTAAGCCTTCTTACTTTGAGAGCTTAAAATAATAAAATACAAATTCTAATTACAAGCACATCTATTTTATTGCAATTTATGCTACTGATCTCCTCATTTTAAGGTTCCAGTTTTAGCCATTTCCTTTTATTTCCCTTCAACATAACCCTGCCATTACATAAGCATACTATTAGCTAGTAACCTCTGCTGCTCTCTACCAAGACTCCTCCTCAAGTCTGTGACCCAACTGTATGCCCTGTGCATGCCTTATTAAGATGCAGATCAAGCTATCAGGATACTTGGCAGCAGCTCATTTAAAAGAAAGTCAATTAAATCAGACAAAAGGCTAACAAAAACTGAAAAAAAATATAGCTTATGAAAGATCAATTAGGGAAAAGTTCACAATTTTCTCTAACACAGGGAAATCCAGATGAGTTGATAGTTTTCATAGCAAATTTAAATTTACCTATATATGTAGGTATAATATTTATAATATTACAAGGGTGTATGTATACTGAATTGAGTACTTATTAGACACTTACAAAACACTTTTCTTCTGGGTGGGTTATTCACAGATGGAAAGATTTGGCTGTTGCTTTTAGGAAGTTCGCAGCTAAACACGGGAGCAGGCCTATACAGCGATTAGAGCCAGGCATGACAAGCAATTCTAAAGGTAGGTCTAAACTTGAAGAGGATGGCAAAGGTGAAAGAAAACGCCCCATAACAATTGTCATATTTTGGTACAATACTTTAAAAAATTAAAGTAGGTACAAAACTTATGCAATGAAGAAAATAGCAGAATTTCACATAAAAACAGGATTGGTATAGCTGATTCTCCCTTTGTCTGCAGTGCTAACAGACCAGGCATGATGCATTGCTGAGGAAGACACAGGCACTACATAGGGTCCAAAAGAAAGAGCACTGAACTTTGCTTAGTAAGGGCCAGGTACAACCTCGAAAGTTCTCCCAGAGAAACACGAAAGCTTTGAGAAGGAGTTGGAGATGACATTGTACAGAACAGCAGAATTCAGTAGAGATGCTTCTAGAAACCCAATGATTCGGGGCTTTAGTGTGGTTGCTCTAGAAAGAAAGTCTTGAAATAGAAAAACAAATTTCAGTAAATGTGCCATGTCATATAAATGAGCTCTAAGGAAAGGTATAAAAACTATGGAAATACCAATTCACTCCCAGAACATATTTACAATCTCTTAACTGGAACCTCTGATTTTTCAACTGAAGCTCATGTTAGTTGGAAAAACAAAGAAGCAAAGCATGGCACAACGTTGATCAATGATCAACAGACACATAGGAGTGAGAAGCTCTGGCGCACACACCAGGAGGCTATTGATAAAAACAACAAACTGTGCTTTCCAAAAGTTAAGGAAAGGGCTCTTTAAAAAGCCTTTTACCATAAAGAAATGGCGAGTGTTGCATGAAGCACATATATTTGACCTGATTTAAATATTATATTATGTGCACATAAGTTCAAACATCATATGCTATCCCATATTAATATGTGCAATTTTTATGTGTTAAAATTCCAATTTCAATTAAAAGTCACCTGGACACATTCAGTTGTATCCTTATATTTCAATATCCAGATGACCTAAATTGCACAGCTTTTTATGAGTTTTTTAATGAGTTACAAGCTATGCAACTTGCCATCATGTGTGTGGGTCCATTTTAAACCTGGATAATAATGTTTTGCTCCATTTGTAACCACTTTATCCCAACAGACACCAAATTTCTTATTTCTGTTTCTCTGAGAAATGTGAGACATGTATGCATTGGGTTTATTTGTCTCTGGGATTTAACTTTATCCAAATTTTGGGCCTGTAAATACACGAACAAGTGCCTTCAGACTGAGTTGGTCATTCACTGTGATGTTAGAACACAGAAAGGAGGATTTAGCAGGGCTCATAGATTTTGCCATTTGTAGAGGAGATAAAATTGCGTAATTTATGTCATGTTGTTCTGAACTGCTCTGGCATATAATTACCGTTAATTGAGCTTTTAAAAATACTTATATTGTTTATCAATAAAATAATTGTGCTCTTCACTTTATGCTCCCTAAGAGCCTTGACAAACTCTGGATTCATTCATAGCAAAAGGACATTATTTTCCTTGTCTTCTTAGTGACCAATTAATAGTCAAAATGCTGCTTTTACAGAGTCTTGTCTGTCTTTTTATGTTTTCTGTTTAGCAAATAGGTCACAGGAGATGTTACTAAGTGGGAATAACAGGTCGATTTAACTGCTTACAGAATTGGAGGATAGTTTATTTTTTCAAAGGAGTAAAGCTAGATGTGGAAGCTGTAGGAAGAGGAACAAATCCGTATCTGTGATCTCCAAAGGAAATACAGATCCCTACAGAAGATCCTAACCTACCTACTAGGAAGTAGGAAGAATGTAGCTCACTTCCATTTCTGATTAATTCAATCTAAAATATGACAAACAATCTAAGATACTAATAAGTATTTTACTAATATTTATTATAGATAGTGATTTTCACGTCTTCCCATATGAAGTATGTACGAGCTCTTCAGGGAAAATCGTAAGTTCCACAATTGAGAGATAAAAAGAATAATGTCCTCATATACTTTCCAAGTTCTGCAAAGCATGCAATGTGTTTATTACCAGGCCAGGGGATTTGAGGATTTCATTGTCCAGTTTAATTAGAACAAAATATTCAGAATAAGAAATGGTTCGGAAAAATTACTGAAGGCATAAGAATTTCCTATAGTATTGATGGTGTGATTCCATTCTTATTCCAGTACAAATTCTCCTTCTTATCTATTATTAGATAATAATAATCAAGAAGGAATCAGATTTGAGGAAATTAGCCAAAGATTCAAAATATGAGAAATGTTATTTCCAGCACAGATTTATATCCCCTGCTGATAATATCAAACATGTCCCTAGAATATTTTCTATTTAATAATTGGAACCCTGAGATACACATTTGCAATGATAATTGTGTACCATACATCAAAATAAGGTGAGCTTCAAACAGGATTCTTGAAATACTATATCTCAAAGTGTTTAAACTGGATTTCCAAAGAAAACAGTTCAATTGTGTTGGTTTCACTAGATAGGATGAATCACACTTTGTATTTGATGTTGGTATACTTTGTGGAGAGGAAGGGAAAAAACAAATTGTTTAAAAAGGGATACAGGTGGACCCATTGCAACAATGAGATGTATAAGATGTTAGGTTGAAAATCGAACTTTACAACTTTGGCAGGGGGGTAGTGGTGGTGAGGGGGGTGGGATATGGGATGGGAAGGGGAAACAAAGGAAGAGGCAACAATGCTTGATAAGAAATGTATTCATTACCTTGCCCATGTAATTGTAACCCCTCTGTACAGTATTTTCACAATAAAAATATTTTTTTCTTTGTTGCTGTATTTGCTTTCCTTTTGTTTTGTTTATGTTTTGGGGAGAGTAAGGGGGGACAGAAATGGAGGGACAAAAGGTGAACAAAATGCAGCAGTGGAACTCACTACAATGAACTCTACAACTTGTGGTGGACATGGGAGGGAAAAAGCAGGAGAGAGTAAGGAAAGAGGTAACCTTGTTCAAAAAGAAATTTACTATTCATCTGACTTATGTAGGCATCACTCTTCTGTGCAACATCTTTAGTCATTTCATTGATCAAAATGAACTTTCTTGCAACAAAACATTATACCATTAATAGATGTATACTATATTAATTTTAGTCCTTATTTGTTTTAGTATTATTATACTGGCAAGCTAACACTGCTACTTATTTATAAATAAATTTTCATATATGAGATAAATAAAAACCTCAATAGTTTATAATGGTACATGACTAATTTTTTTAAAAAATAGCTAAAAACCTAACCAAACCAGTGCTTTTGTTTCAGTCAGATAATTTGGAGAAAAATGTCAGAAATAATACAGAGCAAACCCTGGTTAGCTATAATGTGTTAAATGTTTCCAACAGCTCTGTGGCTCAGCTAGTGCAGGACAAGACTGAAGATTGTATAGGACATGCTAGCAAAGCTATCAACTCTCACCTTTAAAAGTATGAACTGAATAGCCAATACGTTGACATTGATATATATGTGCCAAAATAAAAGCTAATAGTATTTTCCAAAAAGCTTTAATATTATCGGTGATATCTGGCTTATCAGTGGCATCTCTGTTTTATGAACCGGTTCTCAACATGTATCCCAGACTGCCTTTGAACTTGTCATCCTCCTCTGGCCTCAGCCTTGGCGTGGATTAGGTATATTTGACTCATGTATATTTGTATATTTGTTTGCTTTAGTGAAGGCAATGCTAAAGAATCTGAGTTTATCATTAGAGCAAAAGTTAAGCTAGTTTGTCTTTTACCCCACTGAAGGAACATTTGAAAATGTCTGGGAATATTATGCTATCACTACTCAGGGAGTAGGATGATTATAGAGGGCAGAGATTGGGTTCTGAGGAATGTCTTACAAAGTATGACACTATCTCCACATCAAAGCATTGTTCAGACAGATGTATCCATTATCAACACCATCCTGTTTATCCTTGTTTGTTCAGGAAATTCAGGGGAAAAACTTTTTTAAATGACCTTTCCAATTACTTTCTTACTTTACATTTTTCTGTATCTCTTATTGTGTCTGCTTATTCAAACACAGTGTATATAGGGTATCTATTGCCCTAATTGTATGACAATTTTATTGTTATTGTATTTGTTCTAATAAGTTTCTTCTCTCTTATTAACTATAGTATCTGAACAAGTGCTAGTATTTCTGTTTGAAACATACTTAACTTATCAATGTGAGAAAATGTTGAATGTCATGGAGTTAAGAGGAAGTGAAATATATTTTGAATTGAAATTCAATACATAAACTTCTATCTGAATGACTAAGTTTTTCCTTACATGTTTCCTCCTTGGTTCAAGTGCATCAATGCACTATCTTATTTGATTAGTTTTCATCTTTTCCTGCAATGTTAAGCTCTCATCTATACACTTTTGTGAGACTCCAGCTACTTCAATGGTCTCCTTGCTTTTCTTCTATTCCTCCAAATAATTAACTTTCTATGCAAGAATCCTTTCTCTACTTCATATTGGTAATTTGATAAAAGTTGGGTAACTCTGGTAAAAATGTTCTTTGAAATGTTCAAAAATTCATCTTCAATATGAAGTTTTGACTAGAGTTGAAATTATAGAGCAAAATAGACTCTCTTAGATGCTGAAAGAATTAATTTCATAGGACAATCAGCTAGTATTAACAGAAGATATTTGTATTGTGATATTTGAGGGAAATACTACAAAAATTGAATTTGGAATAGATTAAACTCCAATAAGAACAAATCATCTATGAACATAGATGCCAATATAAGACTATATTAAAAATAATTTTGAAACTAGTAGGCAGATAAAAACCAGGTTTGAAATGAAAATAACTGTAAAATTTGAAGGAACATATATGCACGTTTTTCTTATAGGAAAAAATTAAAAACACACTCCCTTAACCTCAGGGAGCTATTTATCTCATTATACCATCTTCAATGATACACAGCCTTCCTTGCTAGTTGGTGAAGTATAAAGTTTGCTGTTACAGATACTTGGCCTTCAGAATAAGCTCCCCATGAATTAGGTCCTGGAGGCTGTGATGATGGAAATATTGCTAAAACCCATTCATGAAAGTCCAAGTAAACTCATTGAATGCCAGGTAATACAGAAGAGAAAATGTTGCATTTAGTGTATGAACAGGAGAAGTAGAAACAAAATGGTGAGCAAAAGAAAATACGAGACAAGGTACATAAAAATAGTAAGAAATGAGAAAGTGTTTGAATATTTAGAGCCAACAACTGAATCATACTATTGGCATTGCTACCTACTCATCTGAGCCCTTAATTCCTCAGTAGAATCTCTTATTGTCAGGATTTATGGCTTCAAAGATTCTGTGATTCATTGTACATTTGCATGGCTGTGGAAAACAATTCCTCCCTTTTCTAGGCATGTGGCCGGTTTCTTACCAATTGGCTAATATTGACTATATCAAACTTATTCTTTTCCCTTCCCCAGACCCTCCAAGAACATCTTATAAAGGAATATTTCCAAAGATTTCCTAATTTTATTATAAAGAAAGTTTAACAATCATGATGATAATAAAATATACTCTGTATGTATGTATTCTGTACTTACCAGAAATATCCTTAGAGCTTTCGACAAGTTTTTCTTAGGTTCATCACAAAAATGATAAATCAGGAAGGGAGAAGTTGAGGTCAAATATAAACCCGGTGGGTTTCTGAATTAAAAGACCATACTTTAGCTGCTTCAATTAATATAGTAACACTATTTTGCACATTAGTTGAGTCAAATGTGTTTCTCACATTCAATTTAAATTGAAATCATTTTGTCCTTGACATTATATTGTGAACAAGTAGGTCTAGTTGTGGGATAACAAAAAAATAAAAGACATGTAAGATAACCACATTTTTTTTTGTTTTGATTTGTCGGTCATGGGTCCTGAACTCTGGGCCTGGGCGCTGTCCCTCAGCTCTTCACCTCAAGGCTAATGCTCTACCACTTGAGCCATAGCACCACTTCCAGCTTTTTTCTGCTTATGTGGTGCTGAGGAATTGAACCCAGGGCCTCATGCATGCGAGGCAAGCACTCTACCACTGAGCCACCTTCCCAGCCCAGATAATCACATTTCTTAAACAAAGATTCTGAAACTCAAAGGTATCCTTTTATCTTTTTAAACTATAGAAACATATTTTACTTGAAAAGTAGAAGGTCAATCCATTAGTATTTTTGGCATCTAATTCTTCAGATAAATTCAAAAATTAAGCCATATTGAAAGTGAGCTACCAAGGTGAAGTTTCATCCATTAGTCTGAATTATTCTCTTAATTAAACTTGCATTTGAAAGAGTGAACTATGATTTTTACTTTACTTTAATATTGCATTTGCATTATTTCATTTCCACATTTAGCCTCCACTCACACCATAAATGTTAATGGTTATGTTGATATAACTCATATTCTGGGTCAAAACTGCAAGAATAAAACTGTCACCCATCTTAGGCGTTATAAAGGAATTTAGAGGTCCTTAAAATCTATTTTTCAAATTTCATACAACTCCCTCAAGTTGCTAGTTACTTTGTATCTCTAGCACAAATTATTGGAATTAGACTAGTCAAAGCCAGTCTATCATTCCTCCAGCATTTTGTGTTTTTGGCAAACATTCTGCATCATCAAGAAGTCTAGGTCTTTTATTGACCTCTGGCTGTTTTGTTTCTTTAGAGTCCAATTCAGGAAGTTTAGAAATTGAATTATTCTCAGATTGGAATTTATGATGATTTAATTATGTGAAATGAGAACTTTTTTATTATTTTGAGTTTTTATAATTTCACCAGCTTTTCAATAAAGATATCCCTTGAAAATTTCAGATTTAAATTGTTCTTGCCTTCTAATCCAGTAAGGCCATTCATTCTTTCTTTAAACCTTGATTATAGTATATATGTTAGATGCTGTGCCAGGTCTTTTAAAAATGTGAGTAGTTGATATTTATATGGCATTATACAAAATGTCATTCCAGAATTAAAACTAATATGAGTTAACGTCATGAAAATGTTAAAATCTTTCTTTTATAAAGAAATTATAGGCTTTAATGAAGGGCAGGGAAGCTCTTTGCCACTTTAGTTCATAAGCAAAAAAATAGAGGATACATTTTCAGCTCCAAATTTCAGAATCAGAAATATGTCATCTCTGATCATCTATGGTGCTAAATACCTTTATTTGGCTTAAAAGTTTGGCTCAGAAAGATGCTTAGGATATATTTCAACTGAACTAAAAAACTAAAGTAAAATAAGTAATTGAGGCATTCACTGGACAAATAAATGAATAACTGAATGAATGAGCTAAAACACCTACAGCTGCCTCATGTATCAATAATAAAACAAAGCACCATGTAAGCCTAGTGGTTACTCTTTAACTTCCAATGTGTTTCAACACAATGCTTCATACAATCAGGCAAACATGACATGGGATAATTTGTTACTCCCAACAGATGTGGGAATTCATGTACCACTATATTTTTGAAGACCTAAATAACAAGAAAGAACTAGCAAATTCACCATTGAGCTTCAGCATCAATGGGATGGATAAGGTAAATTTATTTTGAATCTACCATTATTACGTGGAAGAGTTTCTAGTTCATGATAATAATAAAAACAGGTCATAAAATACTGACAAATACCCTCTTGGATGTGCACATGAAAGGTTAAAAGAGAAAAAGATACAGTAGTGGTGTGGGCCTTCAAGGTTTTCATTCTTGTGCCTACCAGAGGCTCTGTGTCTTTAAAGAATGGTTTCCATGATGGTAGAGAATAAAATGTTGCTCTACAAAACATGTAGGCATGTTTTACTAGAAGACAATGTAACTGTCACCTGGAGTCATGTTCCTTATTTTAAGAACCTTTCTTATCAACTATCTGGGAAAATGTTCAAGCTAACAAAGGAATTGCTCTTTGGTTATCTTGCTGTGAAGAATATCAAGTTTCATTAATTCTTTTTTTTTTGTATTTAGAAAACACTTTGAATTTCCACAGTAAAGCTCAATGTCTATGTATTTGAAATACTCAAATCCTGCTAACAAGATAAACCACTTCATATTATTTCTCCTGAAAAGTTTATTTTATTTTGAATACAGGTTATTATTCCATTTTGAAGATAACCTTATTTTAGTTTGTCTCTTGTCCTTCATATTTAATATTTTCCAATTCTTTTCATTTTTATATTATTTTGCTTTCTGTCTAATATATTGCTTCCTAGCTACAGCAAATACATTAAAATATTTTAGCTACATTTATTTTCATAACCTATAAATACTTTGGTGTTAGCGACTTCCCTTTCCCGATTCTCTATCACCTTTGAAGAAGTGGCTTTCTGTTTTTCAGTGAGTGTTCTCTAAAACAAGGAAGTCATTTTCAGCTTTGACTGTCAAATGAGATGTTTGGTTTGTTGGTTGGTTTAAATTGGCAATAAGAAATAAGCTTGAAACGCTGGCTTTGTCAAGAGAGTACAGATTTTCTAAATTCTTTAACATATTGGAGCTAAGCCTAGCCATCTCAGATAAGACAAGTATATCCACAAATACACATGAGATTATCTTTCCTCATGACAACAAGTATTTGAGGATTGTATAAGGTAGGAAGAATGGCAACTTAGAAAACAGCCAAGTTCAAAACTATTCCATCTTGATTTCAGAGGCGCACAGATGGTTTGACTCTTTCTAACTTAATAAGGCAATATATTAAATTCTATGTAAAGTTTAAAAAAGTACCTTAAATGACATGATAATTACAGGCCCAGAATCATGTACTTATTAAAAATGAGTACAGTCATTGTGTAGATTTGTAAGAAATAAGCTGAATTAAAACTTTATTTAAAATAAATATGTAAGAAAGATCAGGCACCAGTAGCTCACACCTATAATCCTTGTTGCTCAGAAGGCTGAGATCTGAGGGTTGTCATTCAAAGCCAACCCACACAAACCAATCCAATATTCTTGTCTCCAGTGAATTAGCAAAAAGCCAAAATAGAAGTATGGCTCAGCCTCAGAGAGCTACCATTGTACCAAAACAAAACAAAACAAAACTGAGGGAGAGTGTGAAGATCTGAGTTCAAGACCCAATACCAGTAATCTAAGGGGGGAAAATAAACCTTAAGTGTAGTAGCAAGCTGAGAAGTGTTAATCCATGTAGCACCTCTCTCTTCCAATAGTCAATTCTCCCTTTTACTTTGCTTGTCATCATGCATCTGCCTTTTATTCACACTTTCTAATAAGATTTTTCAGTCATTGACCTATTTGTATGCTGATCATGGCTTTGCTTTGGTGTCAAAGTTATTTGGCATCATTTTTTTAAATTCACAAATGAGTGCCTAAGAATGATTCCTAATATCTTTGAACATTAATAGATTTGCCCATCTTAGATCAGAAGTCTATACGGAGTGCAAATAAACATGGGCTGCAGGAAATAAGGCGCCAATGGAACAACAGATTGCCTATTTTAAGGTCATTGGTAGGAAGAGAATTTTATTACAGGAATGTGAGAATGTAGCTGATGATTGATATTTACAGGAAAAGCTTATTTTCCAAAAAGATATTCTGTGGTTAAATAACATTGGGAAATTCAGAATTCATGAGTAAGCAGGTTTCCTTCATATAGAACTTCTTAGAATATTTGATATGTGAATTGGAAATATTAGATTGATGAAGTAATATTTTGAATAAATTTATCTGAAGACCTATTTGTTATTTGTTTTTAAAAGCATCTCACTGTATATTTTTGATATCAATTTAAATCTATTGATTCATTTTGTTGAGAAATGTGTGGATTTGTTTGTTCACATATTCAAAATATATTCAAGCCCTATAAAGTGAAAAACCTGATACTGACCAAAGAAGAAAAGCACCTAAAGTTTACACAAATAATAGTTAATAATGATCTTTTATTTGGCAGTACTTGAGTTTGGTCTCAGGGTCTTGCACTTGTAAGGTAGCATGCTACCATTTAAGCCACACTTATTTTTAAATAGGATCTTGAATCACTGTCCCAGGCCTATCTTAGGTCACAATCCTCCTATCTATGCTTCCCATTTAGCCATGTCATTTTTGTCGAGATGGCTTCCTGCTGACTCTTGGTTTGGGGTAGCCTTAACCACAATCCTTCTGATTTCTATCTCCCAAATAGGTGGCATTTTAATTATGAGCCATTGTACCTATATAATTATGATATTTTTCTTCTGGTTTAAAAAGTATTAATATTACTTCCTCAGTGGAATATATTACTTGAATAAAAGAATGCATTTTAATTAAATCATCTTATATAAAATCACATAAGGAAAGACCTCTTTTAAATCACTAGATATGATACTGATATATCAGAGGCCACCAAAAAGGGACCAGGAAAATGGTGAGAAGCAGCAATTAGGATAATACATTTGTGGAAATAAATGAAGGCCACCCAAAACTGGAACAGTGGAGCTTACTTGGTCCATGAGGAAGAATGATGAAGGGGATAAGTATGATCAGAGTACACCCTATGTGCATACAGATTTGTGTGAATGAAACCTCATATATCACTAATTGATGCTAATAAAAATATGGGTGAAAGTACGCTAGAAAATCTATTCATCGAAGTTTGCTACGGTTATATTAGATTTCACATTGCTGCAACACAATCCTAGACACAAATAACTTAAGGGAGGAAAGATTAATTTTTGCTCAGAGTTTCAGAGGTTCCATAGTTCTTGGATGTGTCCATGGCAGTGGGAGTGTATGGCAGAGTCTTCTCACTTCATGGCAGACAGGAAGCAGAGAAACAGGAAGAAACAGGGAAACAGGAGTAACCTTCAAAAGCACACTGTCAGTGACCCACTTCCTTTTGCTAGATCCCACCTCCTCTAGGTTCCAACACCTAAAATAAGACTACTGTGGAGACCAAACTGTCAACACATGAGCCTTTGGGGGCACATTTCATGTTCAAACCATTACAGGTGCATAGTATTTTGTAGCAGCAGAAGAAGAATTTAGGCATGTCCTTGCACATGGTGAACGCAAGAAAGCTGCATGTAGGCTAATAAGAAGTGAGGATCCCATGTGATTAAGTATTGAATTTGGCCTTGTCAGGTTGGTATTTGTTTGGAAGCAGAGGTAAGAATTATAGAAGCTGTAGGTTATTATATCCTGACTCTGGTCAAGTGCTACAGAGGTTCTGGTTTGCTTTCCTGGGCTAGTTGCTGCAGTTGTAGGTGAGGCTGCTAGTTTAACATGCAACCTGCCCATTGGCTTTTGGGTATTGGATCTCTCACATGGGACCTTAACTTTATAAATTATTTTGTGCTGCATGTTACTGAAATAAAATAAAGTATCTGTTATTATCACGAGTCCTGTATTCTAAAATATTATTAATAATGCATTCTGATATTAGATAATTCTGCTTATTTACAGACATTTAGCAACACACACACACATATACATATGCAATCATTATGGTATCAACAAAATCTTATGAATTAAAATAAGAATATTCCAAGTAGAAGGAAAGAAGAAGGTAAGTTACTTTCTTTCTAAATACCAGTTTGCCTTTAAATGGGGTTTTTATCTTCCTGGAAATAATAGATGATGTTTGAAATTGGAAGTGAAGGAGCTAAATTAAATAAATCTATTTCTGATTTAAAAAAAACTAGTACATTTTTAAAGCAAAAGAACAAGGAGTAATGTTAGAGGGAAATTTGAGTGAGTCTGAGGGACACAGACATCCTTGGTGTGACAGCAGAACCTACAATAACAACAATCTTTCAGAAAAAAAATTAAACTATTTCCAGAATCGCATTTAAGCTTTCAGTTAAATCCGAATGTAAACACACCAAGGGTGGGATATGGTAAATACTCTGACGCTACCATATTTCACATATGTCCAGGTTATTTTGTATCAGCTTAAACTTTTTCAAAACAAAACTTTGTAGGTCTTGAAGTGTATTTTTTTTTACCATTTCTCAAATGTACTCAGTTTATGAGAGTCAAGAAAGATGCAATCATTAATCAGGATGTAACATTAATCTGTACATGTTGAATAGTTTAAAATAAGTTCAAATATTCAAATAAATATGTGATATCATAAAAATTTACATTGATAGTAAAAGGCAACGGATATTTCACAAGCGACAATGTAATTTGCTTCAGCTTTATTAAGATAAAATTGGTCAATAAAATTGTTTGTTAGAATATACATTGGGTTCTTTTGATACATGTATACATTGTGAAATGATTACCACAATCGCACTAAATAGCATGCTTTACCGCACACAATTTCCTTTGTGTGTATGTGCATGTGATAAGAATGCTTAAGCAGTTTTCAAGCACACAGTATATTTTTATTAACTATGGTAATGCTACCTAGTAGATATCCAGAACTTACTCATTTTGTAGAATTTTTTTTCTTTGTCTGTTGTGGGGCTTGAACTCAGGATCTGGGCACTCTCCCTAAGCTTTTTTTTGTTCAAGGCGAGCACTCTACCACTTTGAGCTACCATTCCACTTCCAGTTTTCTGGTGATTAGATGGAGATAGGTAAAAGTCTCATGGACTTTCCTGCCCCAGCTGGCTTTGAAGCACAATACCCAAATCTCATCATCTTGAGTAGCTAGAATTACAGATATGAGCCACCAGCACTTGGATCATTTTGTAGAAAGTTTAAACTTTCTTTCCACCTCTTCCCTGACCAAAAAGAAAAATTCTCCTTTTTCCCATGTCTTCAATATTTTGCTTTCTAGATATAAAAGAAATCAATTAGTGAGACTGGGAATACTTAAGGGAGATCTGGACTGATTTGTTTAATAGACTCAACCACATTGTCACAATAGCAAGATTTCCTTCTTTTTTCCCTGCATCTTGGCTATTACTGTGAATAATGCCCCAAGGAAGAGAGGAAAGCTATCCCTTCAACAGACAGGTTTATGTTCCTTTGGATATATAAGCTGAGTTAGGTTTATTTGGATCATAAGATGGTTCTATTTTTAATTTTTGAGGAATTATCACAGCTTTCTATCAGTTGAACTAATTTACTTTCATACCAGTCAATAATGTGCAGGGTTACCTTTCTCCACATGCTCACCAGAACTTTTATTTGTATTAAAAAATGATATCCATTGTTACTTGTGTGAGGGGATAAATATCTCTTTGTGGTTTTTATTTGAATTCCCTATTGATTATTGATGCTGAAATTCTTTTATCTAGCTGTTGGCTATATGTATGTATGTTTGTTTTCCTTTAAGAAAGATCTGCTTAGCAAGAAAATGTGATATATATATATATATATATATATATATATATATATATATATATATATATATAGTAAAGGAGGAGGCAACAATGCTGGATAGGAAATGTACTCATTATCTTTCTCATATAACTGTAACCCCTCTCTTCAGCATTTTTACAATAAAAAATGAACAAAAAAAAAGAATGACACCACTCCATTTGTTAGGAAATGGAAAGACTTGGAAAAAATTATATTAAGTGATGTAAGTCAGATCCAAAGAAATAGATCCCATGGTTTCCCTTATTTGCATTAACTAGTTTAAGCCTAAGACAAGCAGAAAAGGTCAAAAGCTGTGTACATATGACCATAAAAGATGATGCTAAGCGAAATGAACCCCAAGCTAGGGACACAAGAGGTTTTATCTTTCTTGTGGTTGTTCTTAATGTACTTATAATGCACTATGTGATTTTATGTTTCTTTGTATGTTCTTCCCCCATGGTATAACCCCTGTTTTCACCATATTTGATTCCAGTGCTCTGCATCTTGTATATACATTTTTCTAATTTGGGGAGAGGAAGGGAAATAACAAAATGCTGAAACAAGAATATTGGTTGACCCATTGTAACAATGAGTTGTACAAGACACTATGTTGAAAATGAACTTTACAACTTCTGGAGGGTGGGGAGGGAGGAGTTGGGAAGATGGGGAGGTAAGGGATGGTAGGGGAAAAACAAAGGAGGGTGTAGCAATGCTCAATAGGAAATGGACTCATTACCTTACTCATGTAACTGTAACCCCTCTGTACAGTATCTTTACAATAAAAAAGTAAAAAAGGAAAGATATGCTTAGATGTGTTGCCTATCTTAAATTAGGTGACTTGATTTTTTTTGCTATTGAGATTTTAGAGTAGGCTATGTCTTCTTGACAATGATGCCTTGTCAAATATGCAGTTTGTAGATATTTCCTCCCTCTCTATATTCTGAATGCCTCTTGATCTTTACCTTTGTTGTAGAGAAGTTTTTGGTTTTCTATAATCCCATTGTTTATATTTGTTTTTGTTCCGGCGTCATAAGGATCTTGTCTAAAACAACATCAACTCATTCCGATGGCCTCAAACAGTGCCTTGTGTGTTCTTCAGTAGCTTAGAGTCTTGCAGTTTAATTTTCATTACATTTTGGAGTTTTGTGGCTATAATAAATTAGAATGGAATTTTATCCCAACCTACATTTTTTTCTTTGAGTGATTCTGGTATAATGATGCTACTGGCCTCATAGAAAGAGTGCAGAATTCTCTCCTTCATTAATTGGAGAAGTTTAACTATTTCAATTTTTACACCTCAAATTAGGGTTGCTCAATTATTCTGTCTTTTGAATCAATCTCTATAAGGGATTTTGACAATTCCTTCTAGGTTATCAATTTTTGGTATATTATTGCTTCTAGCATTTTCTAATGGCCTTTTGTATTCCATGGCATTGGTTGTAATTTCTTATTCTCTTCTTCGCCTTTATTTAGTTGACTCATTTCTTTCCTAATCTATCTAAACCTCTGTTACTTGTACCTTTTTCTAGACTTTCATACCATTTTAAAATTGTTCTTAATGTTTTGTTTCATTTATTTATACTAAAATTTTTCTTGTTTTGTTTCTTCTAATTTTAAATTACAGTTGGTCATGCTTTTCTAGTTCCTCAAAATACAGTGAATGATTCTTTTTTTTTTAATTGTGAAAATACTGTACAGAGGGGTTACAATTACATGGGCAAGATAATGAGTACATTTCTTATCAAGCATTGTAGCCTCTCCTTTGTTTCCCCTTCCCTCCCTTCCCATCCTCCCCCGGCTCCCACCCCCTTCCCCCCACCAAAGTTGTAAAGTCCGCTTTTGACCTAATGACTTGTACATCTCATTGTTGCAATGGGTCCACCTGTATCCCTATTTAAATGATTTGTTTTTCCCCTTCCCCTCCACAAATCATACCGACATCAAATACAGTGAAAGCAGGGGTTATACTGTGGGGGAGGGACATACAAAGCAACAAAGAAATAATCTTATAAATGTGTTAGAAACAATCACATGAAAGAAAAAAAATTTGAATACATATCTTAGGGTTCATTTCCCTAACATTAACTTATCTGACCTTTTCTGCTTGACTCAGACATATACTAGATATTGCAAATAAGGGAAGCCATGGGCAGTGAATGATTCTTTATTTGGAAACTTTCTACTTTTTTAATGCAAGCACTCATTGTTATACATGTTTTTTCTTAGAAAAAATTTTTGGATAAACCTTGTTCCCATTTTCATTTGTTTCAAGATATTTTAAAAATTACTCATTGAGTTATTCTTTGATATACTGGTTGTTCCAGATCAGTTATTTCATTTCCATGTATTTTTAGTTTTCAATGGTGTTGCTAGTGGCTTCTAATTCTATTGTATTGTGGCCAAAACTACTCAATATGATTTCACTTTATAAAAAATTTGAAGAAGCTGATTTTGTGTCTTATGGTATGGTCCATTTCAGGTGCTACTAAGAAGAATGTACATTCTGCAGATGTTGGTAGACAAATGTTTAGCCCATGTTGTCTGAGGTGCAATTTAACTCTGCTGTTTATTTTTTATTTTTCTGTCTGCCTGATTAAAATGGAGTGCTGAAGTGCTCTGCTCCTATTGTATGCAAACTGGTTTCTCCTTTTGTGTCTGTTAATATTTTCCTCATATATTTTGGTGCTCTGACATTAGGTACATTTATATTTGGCACTACCATTTGTTCTTGTTGTAATTAGCTTACTAATGACATTCTTGTCTCATCCTGTTTTTCATTTTAAAATCTCCTTATCTAATATAAATAGTAAGTATTAGGTCTCTTGCTTCTCTCTCTATCCCACCTGCTCATTTACTTTCACTCTCCTTTGATTCCATTTGGCAGACTATCTTATATTCTTTCAGTTTCAGGCAATTCATATGCCTACAGATTAACTAGCTTTATGTGTAAGCAAATATAATTGGATCCTCACACACAGGTCTTGATCTCAGGACCTAAGTGCTGTCCCTTAGCTTTTTCTTTCAAGGCTGGTGCTATACGACCTGAGTCATACCTCTATTTCTGCCTTTTTAGTGGCTAATTGGAAATGAGTCTCACAGGATATTTTCTGTCTGGATTGGCTTTGAACCCTGATCCTCACTTCTCAGACTTCTCAGGAGCTAGGATTACAAGCATGAACCACCAATGCTCAACTAGTTGGGTCTTTTTGTAATTTTTTAAAATGTATTCTTTCTTTTATTCACTTTAGATCATTCAAATATTTTCTTTATTTGTTTGTTTATTTGTTTATTTATTTTTGTCAGTCGTGGGGCTTGAACTCTGGGCCTGGGTACTGTCCCTCAGCTCTTCAGCTCAAGCCTAGTGCTCTACCACTTGAGCCACAGCACCATATCTGGCTTTTTCTGCTTATGTGGTGCTGAAGAATCAAACCCAGGGCCTCATATATGCAAGGGAAGCACTCTACTACTGAGCCACTTTCCCAGCCTAGATCATTCATATATTTTTAAGCTCTGAGTTCAGTTCTCTCTTTCCTGTCATAGTATTCTGCAACTAATATAACTCAGTGATCCACTTAATTGTTTTTTATTCATTTCTTTTATATTGTTCATTTTAAAACTTGTGTTGTTTATTCCCCAGTACTAAATGTCTATTTAGTTTTTGTTTACATCGTCTATTCCTTTTCTGTAATTTTTTGATTTTTCATTTGTGTTTCAAGATTGTTTATAGTTGTTTATTATAGCATTCTTCTAAAAGCTGTTTTAGAATCCTTGTTTGGAAATTCAAAATTTATATGATTTTACCTTTGGCCATCTTTAATTACAGTCGCTTTCTCATTTATCTGGAATTTTCTTGTTCATATCTGATGAGTAGTTTTGAACAGTACCATGCACATTTGGGTTATAATATTGAAAGTCCGGTTCCTATATAAATGTTGTTTTATCAAATAATCAACTTTCTATTGAGAAGCTGGTTCATTTGTGTGGACTTACTATTCACTTGTTGAGTTCGTTTACAAAAAGCTGTTTCCTGCTCTTACAATCTGCTCAATTGTGTGTCTCAGTCAGCAGGATTTCATTCTGCAGTCTCCTCCACAATGAACTTTGGATGTGGCGATTTTTTTCAGAGGTTCCACTAGTAAGTAATGCCTGTGTTACAGAAGAAAGTGAAATTGATCCTTCAGTCTACAGATCCTAGAGGAAAGAGGCACCTATCTTGTTATATAAAGGGAATGGACATCAAAGTTCCATGATCTTGTGACTTGACCACTAAATCGGGATAGGAAAGCAGAAAACAATTCCATTAATTCAGTTCATTCAGGATGGAAGACAGATCTAATTTGTGTATGGTGTTTCTCACATGAATAGACAGAAGAGGAGAAGGTATCTACTGAGCAACTTCCCTGCTCCTTTGTGTATAGTGCTTTCATTTTATTTTATGCTTTTTAAATTTTGTTTTGTCTTGTTCTTTTTCTCTTGGTCAATGCTAATTACTAGATGAGGATGTAGAGGAAACAAGTAATAATCTCATAGAGCTCTCTAAATTACAATTAAAGGTCTGAGGTAATTGTCAATCTCTCTTGACTAATTTCAGAATCCAATCCCTTAATAGGTCTTTTATGTATATCCTATTGGACTTCTTTTTTCTGACTAGCAGTATAAGTAAAATAAAATATCATATTCCATCTTATTTTGCTCATCATATACTTTTTATGTGTTATCTCAGCATACAAATGTATGTGTTTGCTTCTGGAATAAAAGTGTACTTTATTCTACCTAGAAACTGCATTAATCTTCCCCCAGTTTCTTTTGACAAGTTATGGAGAAGAAAGTGAGAATTTGCTCATTCATAAAGAAAAAAGAGCTGGCAACAGCTTTAAATCAAAAAGCTCTGAGAAGCCTGGGCACTTTGACTATCATTCAGGGCTTCCTTGTTAAATATCTTAAATTAGATTCCATAGATTTCTCAATCCTATTCTCTGAAATCAAATAACCATTGAAATGACAAACTATATACTTGGGGTGAAGAGCCTCCTGCTGAAATGTTATTTAGCATGCAATTCCACAGACTAGAGTCAAGCATCAATATATTTAGGTCATACAATCTGAGCTGCAATTCACTTTACAGGCAAATTGAAAGGTAATGATAATGTTTTGATACTGGTTGATGGACAATCAGATTGTTAGGTAAAAAAGGAGAAACTGAATAAATGATACATCTGAACACTTTGTTACAGAATAGTAAATAGTTCTTCCCAAACCATATCTGAATTCGCTGTAGCCATAGAATTAATTCTACATAATGCTGTAGAAGCAAAGAATCACAATTGTTTTTTGTGTTTTTTTTTTTGCTCTCCAGGAAAATGCAAGTGCTTTAATTGCTGGACAAGATGCCATTTAAATATGTTTGATACTGCATGGATGGATAGATGACCTATTGGAAGATGATCTTTACAGTGATAATAATCAAATAATAACCAAGCCTGGTACATTCTAGAAGAATTCACTTATAACATGTTTCCAGTTGTAATAAAGACAAATTAAGGGGATCAGGTTTTAGGAGTATGGAATCTTGAGCTTTGAGTACCTCATAAAATTCAAATGACTAACACCAGGTGTGTCAGATGTTTCTATGACATCTTTTGTCCAACCATACCAACAAATGCATATTAGCCGCTTTCACTTTGGCAGTTTTTCCTCTGAATGCTCATTTTTCATATGGCTCCATAATAGAACTTGCATGAGACCATCAACTGGAAATCCAATAGGACAACCATGATTGACAGTCTCGAGAATCTAGGATGGTATGTTATGATATATTAGCAAACCCATTTAAATACATAAAACAAGAATTGATACAAAGCTCTTCTTACAAAGGCTCTTTACTATGTTAATGAATAAAAATAAAAAACATACTATAACAGCTCAGGTAATTACATCATGTTATATATAATTCCATTTTGATGTTCTCTTCAGCTTTGTATTGTTTGTACTGAACAGCTTTAGAGAGCTGAGAATCCTCTGTGATTTCAGTAGGGCTATAACATACAAGCATGTCTTCTACCGAATCTACTTTATGCTGTACCAGGATGGCTGAAGTGATAAACGATATTCAATTTCAGCTGGTGCTTTATAACTGGGAGCCTCAGTAGGCTGAGTCTTCGCAGTGGAGGCATATATTTCTTTTTTACTTTTTCTTTTTCTGTCAGCTGTGGGCTTTGAACTCAGCCTGGGCACTATCCCTGAGCGCTTCAGCTCAAGGCTAGCGCTCTACCACTTGAGCCACAGCACCACTTCCATCTTTTTCTTCTGCTTATGTGGTGCTGAAGAATCGAACCCAGGGCTTCATGCATGCAAGGCAAGCACTGTCCCACTGTCCCACTGTCCCACTGTCCCACCTTCCCAACCGAGGCATGCCCACACAGGCCCTATCAACCAATGGTGAGTTTGGATATAGTGTAGAACAGTTTTATTTTCTAGATTCAGTATGAACCACTATCTTTCCAGTTACATTCTTTCTTCTGTTACTTCTTTTATAGGTGTTTCTGTGGTTTCAAAGACACACTTTTAGTTTGTTTATCTGTTTGTTTGTTGTTTTTTTTGTATTACTGTGGATTAATCCAGAGCCTCTTGCTTCCTGGACAGATGCCCTATGACTCAAGATGCATTTCCAGCTGCTCCTAAATTGGTTATTTACGAGGCGGGGGTTTTGTTTTACATCCAGACCAACCTGGCTGCAATCCTGTTTGTGTTTTCCTTTGTCACTGGGGATAACAAATGTGTGCCACCGTGCCCGGATTAGCCTTGAACTGTGATCTCCCAATCTCTGCCTCCCAAGTAGCTAGGATTATAGGCTTTAGTCAACATACCAGACAATAACTTTACTTTTTATTTGAGACTCTAAGACTTTCCTGAAATCCTTTACAATAATACTTACACTCTTTCTAACAAATATCCAATGTGAGAAATTGTCTCAGCAAAGTGTCTCTGGATGATAAAGTGGATGCTTACTTTGTAGCCTGGGTTTTTTCGTTGCCATCCATACTTTGAGTACTACTAGATTAGCCTTTTAATTAAAGATAAAATAAAAGGCTTTTTTTTCTGTGTACAAGTAATAGAAAGAACTCTGGGAAGTAGGAAGTATGACTCAGGGATACGACTTTTGATGTGTGCAAATTAGTCAAATTGTCAGCAGGACATCAAGCTCTTATTGCTGATACTTTTAAATCTGTTTAATGGGTATTATCTTTACCAAATGGTAAGCATTTTATAGGTAGAATAGGAAAAAGAGTTAGCATAGCAGTTCTGAGAACTGACATACTTTGTCGCTTCTGAGAGCTAAATAATCCTGAGACAGAGCATCTTTTTATGATTATGATGCACCATATTGTGGTCAGTGAAAACAACAGAGGTATGCACCCCAGGAAATACATAATTTAGGAAGAAAAGACTATATATCAGTTACAATAACTTTTTCAAGGCAAACATCTGACTGCATAGTGCGTACTTTCTGTGATTGAAACTCAAAGACATTGTATTAAAACTCTGACAAAATTCAACCAGTTCTCTACCTTGTAAGAATTTCCATAAAATCACCTATATTGGACCTATAATCTGGAGAATATCTTCTCCTACTCTTCCCTTCTGGAAGTGACTAAAGTTCTGCCCAACTGTTTCTGTGTTGATTTCTTCTAATCTCTGCTTTCTCTTCAAGAAAATAAAAGAACCAATTTAAGAAAAATATGTGATTATACTTATATCACAGTATCGTCTATAAATATTACCTAACTAAAAATTTGAGAGATTTACTTAAAATATGAGTTTAAAAAAGGAACTAATATTATTTGATAGAAAAGATTTTAAAGCTCTTTTACTAGATGAAAATTACTTTCTTAAAGCTTCATGAAAATATAAGAATTCTAGTTGGTATGAGTTGTTTTGTTTGTTTATCATTTTTCATCAAAAGTAGGATGTAAATTAAGTTAACCAACTCTACCATCCAGATTAAGGTTGTAATTGCCAAGTTTCACCTCACAAATCTGATAAAGGTTATTTGTTTTGGGGAAAAGAACAGTTTTGAAAGCAACAGTTTTGAAATCCTAAGATATAGGACAGTGATTACAAGGTTTACATTTTGACTATGGAAAGACAGGAGTAAATGAAAATGGAATAACTTAGAAATGTGGAGTTTAACCTCCTATTTGGTAGGAACAACATGATAATAAGACAGAGAGAAAGAAACAGAAGAGCCTCCTATGGTACCTTTCCAGTAAGATTCTGCTGGCTTTTACTGTCTGTTATGTAGGAAGAAGAAGCTATGTGAATAAGTGAACTAGGGAAATTATCGAAAGGAGGAGGTATAATTGCATGGTAGTTTATGGAATGCTATCCAAATGCTCCAAAACATGGAGTTGCCCGATTATTAAGTTGTAGCATTTTGAAAGCTGGAAGCACAGAGCTTCCTGTTAGCATGCAACTTGAATGCATAGATATATATTTTTTCTGCGGGAGTGGGGGGGGGGTCTGGTCGTGGGGCTTGAACTCAGCCTGGGCACTGTCCCTCAGCTCTTCAGCTCAAGGCTAGCACTCTACCACTGGAGCCACAACGCCACTTACAGCTTTTTTCTTTTTGCTTTTGTGGTGCTGAGGAATCAAACCCAGGGCCTCATGCATGCAAGGCAAGCGCTCTATCACTGAGCCATCTTCCCAGCCCCTGCATAGATAATTTTTAAAGCCACAAATGTTTTGTCCTCAGAGAGACATGGAATATAAAATAAATGATTCCATATTACTTTTGTCTGGGCTGCCGGCATCAAGATACAGATACACGTGGCTAGGAATGTGGCTGAATGGTAGAGTGTTCGCCTAGCATGCATGAAGCCCTGGGTTTGAATCCTTAGTACCACATGCACAGAGGAAAGCCAGAAGTGGCATTGTGGCTCAAGTGGTAGAGTGCTAGCCTTGAGCAAAAGTAGTGCAGGGACAGTGCCCAGACCCTGAGTTCAAGCCCCAGAACTGACACAAACACACACATACACACATAAAAAGATACAGATACAAGGCCAGGCCAAGTCAGCTTTGTCTATTGTCATGTCCTCTGAACACTAAAGGACACAGCTCAGAAACGTGCTGAGAGGAGCTGTCAGGTGGTCATGATTTGCCATATTCTTTTGGAATGGAAGAATCTGTGCCTCCAATTTCTTTAATGGGTTATTAATATTTGTTCTCAAGGAGGGTAAGACAGGAAAAGGAAATAGTTTATGTTTTAGTTCAAATGAGAAGCAAAGTCTGAAGGGGAATATTTGTCCATGATTTGATGGTGTATAATTTATTACTGATCTTGCTTCCTATGGTCGATTAATCTTGACTATTTATACTCATCAAAAATATGTTCTCCAAATAATTCTTGTGAAAGTCACAAAGAACTCATTTCGGGAGTGAAACAAAACCAAGGATAAGGTCATGAAGGCTTCTGCTTCTTTTGTCCTCATATGATAATGATTTGTTAGTGTAAAAAATATTTAATTCATTCACTTGGTAAGTATGCAAAATATAATCCTTATGCTTTAATACTGCACAACAGCCTCAAAAAACTTGTTGTTAACCAATTTTAGTAGCAGATTATTGTATTTGCTAGTAAATACCAGGTTAGAAAACTAAGCTAGTCAAATAGTGCTTACATATCATTGTTATTGATTGTACAGATTTTTAAATGAACCATGTATCTGGCAGTAATACCAAAGGGGTGTGTGTGTGTATGTGTATGTGTATGTGTGTGTGTATATTTTATATATGGCATATATATATATACATATATATATATATATATATATATATATATATATATATATATATATGTCAGAGCATTAAATTGATGGCATAAAAATCCCAGTGATGCAGCGTGCTGGTGGTTCATGCCTGGAATCCTAGTTACTCAAGAGGCTGAGATCTAAGGATTGTAGTTCAAAGCCAGCCTGGGCAGGAAAGTCCATGAGTTCTTTATCTCCTATTGATCACCAAAAGCCACAGGTGGAGCTGTGGCTCAAGTGGTAGGGCACTGGGCTTGAACACAAAAGCTGAAAGGCAGTGCCCAGGTCTGAATTCAAGCCTCCAGACTGGCAAAAAAAAGAAATCCTAGTGACTCAAAGACCATTCATTTGGAAATATATCAATTTAGGAACAAGAAAAACAATTAAAAACAATTAAAAGACCTTGGAAAAGGGATTTCTGCTTTCTCGTCCTGATTCTACTCAAGGCTGAGAGAGTGAGCTGCGCAGGCTGCTTCTCTTCTACTTCTAGGCTCTCTTCAATTTTGTTTTCTTGACTGCTGGTTTGAAAACATCTATGTTTATGATCAGTAACTTTGGGTGATCCAATATGGTTCTTTCTTCTAATTAGATGACTTTTCTCTGCTGATTTGGAGGGCTTGGCATTTTCCTGCTGTCTTTGAGGACTGTCAGCAGTGATCTCAATGCAGAATACATTAACGTGACAATGGCTTACACGGGAATATATACACTTGACCTTCATTATTGCAGATTCGGTATCTATGAATGTGCCAACTTGCCAAAACTTATTTGTACCCCCTCATTAACCCACATGCTATTTGTCCTGACCAAGCTTGAAGCAACCAAAGTGAGTTTCCTGATCCCCGTGTTCCCGGCTGAATCAAATACGGTAACATTCGGCTTTCTTATTCTAACTCTCACACTCTGAATAAGCATTTTATTCATGTTCCATATAGTGTGGCCAATTTCCCCTCGTTTTGTACCTTTGTTTCTTCTGTTGCTGATGAAAGTAACTTTAGAGCAAAAAACAAAAATGGTGTCTACTATTCCTCAGTTCCAAATGCCATGGTGTGTCTTAAGCTTCATTCAGGCAGAAGTACAGTGCTGTTAGTCACAAGCTCCATGTTATCATTATGTATTGTATAAACTACCTTTAAGCAGAAACAAACATGAAAAATGTGTTTTCATTAACTGAAGAAGACCATGGAAACTCTCAGGAACTTAAAGCTTAGGAGCTATGGTTTAGTATTGATTAACTTATACGATGACTTTCTAAAAACACAGTTGTCATGAATGATGGAATCATTTCTACATACAGATCACAGGCACTAAGGGGTGTGTGTGTGTGTGTGTGTGTGTGTGTGTGTGTGTGTGTGTGTGTGTGTGTGTATGTGTGTGTGTGTGTTTCTCTGAAGGAGGTCCCTAACCTATTAAGAACTTTTCTAAAGGTACACATTTCCACTCATATGCGGAAGCTAGATCTAATATACACTAGAATCTGATAAATTATGCAGGACTCTAGGCATTCACACACAGTGAGAGACCACAGAAGATATTTTTAGGAGAGGAACACAAAGGTTCAAATATTTATTGAAATAAACTCCAGGAAATGGAAATTGCTGGGTTTTTTTCCTTTTCGTTTTGTCTTCTTTTTTCATTTATCTGTCTTTGGGATATGGGGGGGGGGGAAGGGTGGGAAGAAATGGAGGGATAAATGGTGAACAAATGCAGCAGTTGTACTCACTAGACACTATGTTGAAAATAAATTATACAACTTATGTGTGGGGATGGGAGGGAAAAACTGGAAGAGAGCAAGGGAAGGGATAACATTGTCAAAAAAGAAATGTACTCTTTACCTGAATTGTGTAATTGTAACTCATAAGTCTATCACTGTTATTATAACAATTTTTAAAAATAAAAAAAGAACTTTTCTTTAGGTTTGGGACACAATATGAAAGGAACTCAGGGAATTTCATGTATAATATCTATGTCATAATATCAAGAAAGGACTTGATGCTTACCCCACCCTGATTATGAATTCATGATTTATTCACCATTTACTTTTAGCATATGGAATATGTAACATATGCATACATTAAAGGCACGTGTGTGGTCATGGCTGATGTTCTTCATTATACATGAACACTAAGTGGTATTAGACAGCATGATAGAGAGCATGCTAATTGATACTGAATAATGTATATCTGACAGTCTGGTGACAGTTTTCTTGATTTTACACTATAAAACCTTTACCCACAAGAGCTTCTGTGCTAGTACTATGTGCTGGTTTGCACCTGTTTACAGCCTTTACATATATTTAAATCCATAAACTGGGAATCAAGGTGGTATTTCATTTCATTTTTTATCTAAGATTCCTAAAACTTAGAACACATGTATAATTATTAAAGTCATTATTTAATAAAACTTACTGAACATCATGAAATTTGAGATAAAGATTTGGGATTTGAAGTGCACTTACCCTAACCTGCAAATAGTGGAGAATATCAGCCTAGAGATAGAGGAAGTAGATATCAGATAGAAAGATAGTACCCACAATTTCATTCCCCTATATAGATCAGAAATTTACACAATTATACTTTTGGCCCTTGCTCACATTCCCATATTCTTTATAGTCTTTCAGAGTTCATAAATGTTACTTTTATCAATGTATTTGTTTAGTGACTTGATTGTATAATCTTAAATTATCTTATTATTATTTCATGCCATTCCCTCACATTGGTATAGCTCTTACTTAATTGAAAATAGCAAAGAAGAATGTGGCTTAACCATAAAGGACCTGCCCAGTAACCACAAGGTCCTAAGTTCAAACCTCAGTACTTCCAAAGAGAGTCTTTAAAAAAGAAAATGGTGCAAGAAACTTCACTAGTAAAAGTCCTAGTACTTTAGACAGTATAGAAATGTCTAATATAATATATGCATAATGTTATAGGTTTTGTACTTAAAAGTCAGATATCAGAGGTATATTTCACTGGAAATCTCCTGCATGAGTTATTTGCTTTTATCAACTCTGTTTATGGAAGTATGGGTGGGTGCTGATTTTCCCATGATAAAATTGACATCGCATTTCATCACAAAGGTAAATAGATGATCTTAATTCTGAAATGTTTAAGAGGTTTACCCTGCTGGTAACTTACACGTGCATTTTATATATAGATGAACCTTAATTTGAAATGTGGAGCAATTTAAAATAAAAACATTTTAAAGAACATAAAGATTCTGAAGATAGTTATGTGATTGTTATAAGATTGAACATTTACACCTGAAATGCCAAAAATACAGACATGAAGGAGACTGTTCAGTAATGAGGTCACCCCTGTCCATTCTCTGCAATTAACACTTACGTCCTAGGTCTTTGGCAGGCATCACAGTAACCCCGGATCCTATATGATGGGACAGTCATAGCTCCACATAAAACTTAAAGAGGAAACCATGGTCATCTCCAGCAGTTGTTAGCATTAGATGGCAAATTCATATTGAGGTTATGGGCTTCTAATATTTCAAAAACTCTGGTGTCATCAAAACATAAGCTTGTGATAAATAATGGTCCTCCTGCAATTATTTTCAGAAGATCATTTTGTTTTTACATCAGAGGAAAAAATGTGATAAGAATGAGACTGGAGTCATCCGGGTTCCATCTGAATGATGTCAGACGGTTGGCTTCACATCTGTGAACTTTGGGTTCCTCCTTTCTCTAGTTTGAATGATGGCGCTCCCTCCTTAATTCATGATGGCATTTAATCTTCAATACAGCATATTAGCAGGTGTGGCCAGAGATGGGGTGTAGCTCAAGTGGTACAGCACTTTTGTCGTAAGCACAAGGGCCTGAGTTCAATTCCCAGTACCACGTGTGTATATGCACACACATTTGAATATACATATGCATATGCATGTACATAAACATGTATAGTGTGGTCCTTGGTAGTGATTAAATCATAAGAGTGCTGCCTTTCATAGAGCTCCCCTACAACCCAGCAATCCCACTTTGGGACATTTACCCAAAAAATCACAAACAAGGCCATACTAAAGCTACCAGCACAACTGTATTTATCGCAGCATTATTTACCATAGCTAAGATATGGAACCAACCCATATGCCCCTCAGTAGATGAATGGATCAAGAAAATGTAGTGTGTGTGTGTGTGTGTGTGTGTGTGTGTGTGTGTGTGTGTGTGTGTGTGTGTGTGTGTGTGTGTGAATTCTATGCCTCCATGAGAAAGAATGACACCGCCCCATTTGTTAGGAAATGGAAAGACTTGGAAAAAATTATATTAAGTGAAGTAAGCCAGGCCCAAAGAAACATAGGTCCCATGGTTTCCCTTATTTTCAACAACTAGTATAAGTCTAGGACAAGCAGAAAAGGTCAAAAGCTATACACAAATGACCATACAAGATGATGCTAAGTGAAATGAACCCCAAGATAGGGACACAAGAGGTTTTATCTTTCTTGCTGTTGTTTTTAATGTATTTATAATATACCATATGATATTTTTTGTTTCTTTTGTATGTTCTTCCCCCTGGTGTAACCCCTGTTGTCACTGTATTTGATTCAGGTCCCCTGCATCTTGTATGTACATTCTTCTAATTTGGGGAGGGGAAAGGAAATAACAAAATGCTGAAATAAGGATACAGGCTGACCTATTGTAACAATGAGATGTACAGACACTATGTTGAAAATGAACTTTACAACTTTGGGAGGGGGGGAGGGAGAAGTTGGGGAGGTGGGGAGGGAAGGGATGGTAGGGGAAAACAAAGGAGGAGGCAACAATGCTCCATAGGAAATGCACTCATTACCTTACTCATGTAGCTGTAACCCCTCTGTACAGTATCTTTACAATAAAAATTTTTTAAGGAAAAAAGAAAACCATTTCATAAAAGCAAAAAAAAAAAAAAAAAGAGTGCTGCCTTTAAGAACGAGAGCAGCATTGTCATCAAAGAGCTCAAGGCTGAAGGGAACCTTTACTCCATCTTCTCCATGTGAGGACACAGCATAGCTCTCTGTGGGATGCAGCAACCAGACTCCATCTCCTGTACACAGGTCCTGAAAGCCATTTGATATTACACTCCCGAACTCCAGAACTGAAAGATAAGTCTTTGTTTTCTATGAATTCTCAATCATTTTATAGCAGTTAATTAGACTAAGACTGCCATTTATTTATTTAAGATGATGCTTAATAAACCTGCTGAAATATGGAGTAAATAATAAGTGCTGGGCTGGGAAGGTGGCTCAGTGGTAGAGCGCTTGCCTTGCATGCCAGAGGCCCTGGGTTCGATTCCTCAGCCCCATATAAGCAAAAAGATAAAAGCCGGAAATGGCGCTGTGGCTCAAGTGGTAGAGCCCTAGCCTTGAGCTGAAGAGCTGAGGGACAGCACCCAGGCCCAGAGTTCAGGCCCCATGACCGGACCCAAAATAATAATAATAATAATAAGTGCTAAACACAATAACTGATCAGTGTGTGCAATCACACACTGAAAAGAACCTAACATACATGGTAATGTTCAATAGATGATACCACTAATGAAATATTTCATATTTTATAACCTTATTTATGACAGAATTATGCAGAAGATAGCTGCATAATATATTTTAGCTATCCAGTAGTCTTTTTTCTTACATATGTAATACAATGAAGAAATTTACAAAATATATATAACTTCATTTTCATGTCAAATTAAATTTTAAAAGCTCTCATTTTCATAATTTTTATGGTCTGAGATTAAATAAAATAAGGTCTGCCATAATGTATTGTAAAATCAAAAATATTTTTGGATGCCAGATGTTTTAATGTTGGTTTCTCTGAAAAATGTTTATAAAGATATTTTGTGTCCACATATATTGCTGTCTTTCTAAACAAAGCTACTAAGTTTGGGGATTTGTTTTTGGTTTTATTTTGGCTCCCTCCCTCTGTGGCATTTTGAAATTTTCCTCAGTGGTTAATTTATTTTCACCTAATGTTTTGAAACTGGCAATGCCTTTTTTAGATTGTGCAGGTCAGACGCAGCAATGGACAAAAATCAAAGGAACTGGTAGGAAGACACAAGCCTGCATTGTTGGACTCTTCCATTACATGTCCATATTCACAGAAGGCACAGCTCTAAAACTTCATGCTACCTATCAACTGGAAGCTAATTTGGAATTTCACCATCATTTAATAACTACATCAAGAAAATGTATGCTGTTCCGTAGCTAAGTTCCTAAACACTTATTTTAAAACACATAATATATAGATAGGTTTCTTTTTGTTTTGCTTGAACTCAGGGCCTGGGCACTGTGCCTGAGCTCTTTTTGCTCAAATCTAGCACCCTACCAACCTGAGCCATAGAGCTATTCTTGTGTTCTAGTGACTAATTGGACATAAGAATCTTGCTGGGGCTGGCTTTGAATCGGGATCCTCAGAACTTAGCATCCTGAATAGTTAGGATTGCAGCCGTGAGCCACAGACACCCGGCTAGAGATAAGTTTTTATGACACATTCATTTAAGATTCTGAGATGTTAAAACTTAGCTTTGAACATCATTTACATTTTGCCTTATAGGGTAAAAACGGACATAACTGAAAAGAGAAATAGACCAACCCACAATAACTGAATGTCTTAATATCCAACTCTCGAAGTTGAGAGAACACATAGACATAAAATAATAATGAAGTAGGAAATCTAAAACCACTGAAAACCAAGTTTATCTATATGAAATGTGTATAAAACTAAACCAAACCATAGAGAATCACAGTATTTTCAACTGTACATGAACTATTTATCAAAATAGACTGCATCAATGCTTCCCTGTCCCTACACAAGCACATTATACCTGGAAAGAAAAATTGCAGACCACATCTTTCACTACCATTGTCACAAACCCTGTCAGAGCAGTTTAGAAACTGAAAAGTATAAAATATATAGTGAGTTCAGAATTCAAAATTTGAGGATGTAACCTACCATAGCTACAGCTAAGGGAAAAAAGTGGCCATTTCAATATATAATTAAAAGTTATCTACTCATAGATATAAGTAGAAATAAACCTCTTTAACTACAGTGTCCATAAAAATGGCATTTTCTATCATACTTCTTGTTAATAGACTGAATGCTTTCCAATAACATTTGGGAAAAGATACAGAAACCTACCAGTCCTATTTGATATTACTCTCTCTGCAAAAGAGCAAGACAGACAAGTAAGATGCATTCAGGTGGGGAGTGAAGAATGGCAGTTACTATTTGCAGATGATCTGATTAGGTGGGAGATTCCAGAACTTCTGCAAAAGAGCCCCCTGCTGTCACAAACAATAAAGTTGATCAAGGTTGTAGGGTATACAATCAGTATGCAAAATATACTAGTAACATTGAACTCAAAATTGAAACAAATAGATTAGTACAGTTTTAATGTGTACCAAAATTAAAAATGACCCCCAAAGGCAGAAAATGCAATAGTAGGATATGTAGGATAAATGCTACAAAACTCGAGTAATTAATTATAGATTAAATAAATGAAGATACACCATCATTTTAATGGGTTGGAAGATGCATTATTATTATGGTGTCAATTCTTCTAAAATTGTTCTATATGTATTTATCTTATTCTTAAAATCCTAGCATGAATTTTCTTGAAAAAATAAACATACTGTCTCTAAATTTATACTGAAAGATCAGACAACCAGAAAAGCTAAAATGATTGAGAAAAAAAGTAAATCAATTATATGTTTGAAGATTAATGTCTCAGAAGTATTCCTAATGCTCTCATAGTATAAAAGAAGCCAAAGACAATGTATAAACAAACAGGTATGGGTTTGTTCGGAAAAAGCTTTATTTGTACTGAGAAGATTGTAGCTTCTTAACATGTGACCTCAGGTTTGCCTTTTACCATGCATCTTGACAAAACAATTCCAAATTGAAATGCAATTTTCATTTCTCTTTTAAAATACAGCCCAAGAATTTCAATTAGGAACTGTTCGTCTATGTATTGTTAACACATGATGAAGTGTCTTTCACTGTGATGGTTTAATTAGTATACAATTCATGCCTGGTTAAATGTAAATGGAGTACTTACTTCATAATAATTTCAGATGCTGTGTTGTATCATGAACAGTTATTAAAAGCATCATTGGCATGCTTGCGTATTTGCTTCTAAAATTTATTGTCATGATGACAGTTGTCAGGTTTTATCTATTCTTTTTCCAAGTGCTAAACAATTCCATGACATGGCACAAAGATGTTCACTAGCACACTTTGATGCTTTTTTATAAAAATTGGTCCAATAATTTCAGTGCATTCGTTTATGTATTCATTTAGCAATATACCCGAATACCCAGATAGCAGCTTTCAGCTCTATAGTTGCTTAGTCCTTTTAGTGGGCAGGGAAAAGAGTTAAGAGGAGGGATTTAGTGATCTCTACTGTATCCTTTTCCTCCTTGCAGAATAATTTGGTTTTTGGCATAAAGATAATGGTTGCACGTTGTACATGTATGAGAACGGGGGTTCTGTTAGCCTCCCTATATTTTTTTCATGGAATAACTATAGCAAATATCTATAGGTAGGCTTTACTAGGGAACACTCACACAATGATTCCATCTAAATAAATGTTTTTCAGTATGTCTTTTACTTAAAAGTCTTATGGAATTTTTGTTTGGCTTTGTTATTATCACATTTTTAAGGGGGATTCCTGGGAGTCCATTAATTAAGCTTATGATTCAATATGTGAGTGATAAAGTCAGGGAACTGTATGTTAAATAAGAAGTCAGTGATTCAAATCTAAATTTTAAAATCAGACAAATAATAAAACAGGCTACAGGGGGAAGGAACCCACTGTAGTTTAGGGTGAATTAATAATATGATGCTAAAGTAATAAAGCTGGCATAAAAAGTTACATGTTGTTTGATTCCATCCATAGACAATGCACGGTAGAGGCAAAAAGAGGGAGAGTGGTTGCAGAGAGCTGAAGAGTGATTGCCTAATGGATACTGGACGTTTAGGTCTGCATGATTTTAAAATAGAAGCAGTGATTGCACAATGTCTTCAATATATTAAACACAAATCGTTCACCTTAAAGTGGTTCAGTTCACCTTCAAGTAGTTAACTTAATTTTGGCAACTAATTGAACCTAAGTTACCATTTTGATTATGACAAACATTTAGGGAGAAATGTTTAAAACTGGTTTATGTGCAGAAGCAATTACTCCTTCAGAAATTGAAACCTGAGTGAGGACATTATCATTGCTTGGAAGCCCAAGGCACACCATGAATGGAGTGTGGGTGCCATTAACTTTCTACAATGCCTAAAGGCAAATACTGTCCAAGAAAATGTCTGTGATCTCTGTTCTCTGTTTCTATTAAAACATTTCTTATTAAAATTTTTTAATATTTAAAGTTGAAAAGAATAATAAAAATATCTCTGAACATTGCCCTTTGAATTTGTCATTTCCTTCTGATGTCTTAAATTCACATCAAAATGATGTGATGTGAATTTAAGATACCAAAAGTATCTTTCCTTAAAAGTAAACAAATATTAGGTGAAAAACATAGCATCCAGGAAAAGACAATGACACAAACTTCTATAGATGAACAAATTAAAAAGTAGGAGCTATGATTATTGTCCCAGTAGTGACAAATACTAGATGAAAAACATAGCATCTAGGAAAAGACAATAATACAAACTTATAAAGATAAATAAAGAAACAAACAAATAAATAAATAGGACCTGAGATTATTGTCACAGTAGTAGCTACTGTTATCAGACAGTGTTTCCTAAAGAAAGACAATGACAGACTAAACAATACGATGCTATCACAAGTAAAATAAGAAACAGTTTATGGTCACACAAATATTCATTTTTTTTACACCAAAACAGAAATTTAAAGTCTAGAACAGCCTAGTCTAGGTCAGTCAAGTAAAAGTGTTTTCTTGTTCTTTTTATCCCAGTAGTTTCTTTCTTTCTTTCTTTCTTTCTTTCTTTTTTTTTTTTTTTTTTTTTTTTGGTCAGTTGTGGGGCTTTGGACTCCGCCTGGGCGCTGTCCCTCTGCTCTTCAGCTCAAGGTTAGGGCTCTACTACTTGAGCCATAGAGCCACTTCCCATTTTCTGGTGGTTAATGTCTCATGGACTTTCCTGCCTGGGCTTGCTTTGAACCATGATCCTCAGATCTCAGCTTCCTGAGTAGCTAGGATTACAGGCATGAGCCACCGGAGGGCTTTCCCAATATTTTCTAAGCTATATTTGTATATACTTGCTTACCATCCGACACATTTACTTATAAATTTAGGAGCTAAATTCAGCTTCTGTATATAAGGGAAAACATTCATCCTTGCAATAAGGCAAGACTAAGACATAAAGTAGATTCAAACAGGAAAGGAAGAAAACTATCCCGATTTACAGATCCTTTGTTAAAGGACTCTATAGACTCCTTTCCCAAGCTGCTAAATGGATTGAACCATTTGGTAAAATAGCAAGGTATAAAAATCGACCCACAAAAATCAGTCATTTTCCTGTACACCAACAATGAGAATACTGTGACTGAAATCAGGAAAGCAACTCCATCTGCAAAAGTCTTAAAAGAAATAAAGTACCTAGGAATTAACCTAACCAAGGATATGAAGGCCTTGTACAGTGAAAACTATAAAAACTTAAAGAAGGAAATAAAGACAACGTAAGAAAGTGGAAAGATCTGCCTTACTCCTGGACTGTCAAAATTAAAATTATGAAAATGGCAATGCTGCCAGAAACTCATACCTGTAATCTTAGCTACTCAGCTATGAACTAAGGATCACAGTTTGAAATCAGTCCAGCAAAAGACTGGCAGCAGCATGGGTCAAGTAGTAGAGTACCAACAAAGCAAGCAAGTTGTGCAAACAAAATTTCTAAGTTCAAACCTCAGTATCTCCACAAAAAGAAGCAAAGAAAACAAAATGAGAATAATTAGCTGCTTATATGTTTTAAGTTATAGGAAATAATTGATATTTAAATATTTAATAATATTTAATAATAATATTTTCAAAGGTTCTATATTTTTAAATGGTGGAAAAATATGAAAATATATTCAAATTTTATATTTTACAACTTTAAAAGTATGCTAAAGTTAAACTCTAAATTAAATCTTTACTTAAAACTCAAGATGGCTTTAGGGAGATATTTTATTAAAGCAATTAATCTGGCTGTTTTACTTGTACATTGAATGTTTGGCAATTGAGTAGTTACTATAATTATGTAGTTGCAATAATTATGCAATTACTCTATGTAATTATATCATTTAATTATATAAGTATGCTTAAAGGAATTAGTTGTATAATTAGAACATGTAATTACATAGTAAAATGAAAAACTATATTTTAAAATACACTAAGTTGGATATATTGGCCTATTTAAAATTATAATATTCAATTTACAAGGTTTATTTGTCCTGTGTAAAATATAAAGTTCTTAGAATTTAAAAAAGTTTTGAAATTATTAAAACCTTTCATAAATTCTAAATTCCTTTCATTCACATACTTCATTCAAATCTGCCATTTTAACAAATTGATCAGTCTTGGATCCTGCAGTGCACTTATTGAGACGCTGGCATGTCTCTTTAGACCCTTTCTGTATCTATCACTCTGTCGTGTGTGGCCCATGGTCTACCTCCTGAGCACAGTTTCTCTCTCTCTCTCTCTCTCTCTCTCTCTCTCTCTCTCTCTCTCTCTCTCTCTCTCTCTCTCTCTCTCTCTCTCTCTCTCTCTCTCTCTCTCTCTCTGTCACTCTCTCTCGCTTCCCCTCTCTCTCTCTTCCACATTTACCTTTATTTTTGCACACCCTCTATCTTTTCTTCTCTCCCATCTATCATCTAGCTATCTTTTTCATCATCATCTTTATACAGAGAGTCATTCATTATCTATCATTTTCCTATCTATACCCATCTACTTATCTACTGTGGTCATCTATCTATTATATCTATATCTATATCTATCCTAGGATTTATCCTTTTCTTCATCATGATCATCTATCTATCTATCCTCCCTCTATCCAGCATTCATTCATCCAACCATCCATATGTAACTAAATAGCCAACTATCTTATCTATCGATCGATCGATCGATCGATCTCTATTTCATCACAAGAAAGTAAGAAAATATAGATTTATACATAGTCAAACGATGAGGTTGAAACTTTCTTAATAGTATTCCCATCCCTTTAGGGTTGGGCACAGAAGCTGGTCCTAAGGGGCGTCTGTGTGCTTATTGGAAGCATGGTTGTTAAAGCAGCTTTGTGTGTGCCTCAAAAGATTGCTGTAGAGCTGCACGGGCTGTCACTCACAATCTTACTCACCTTGAGCCATGGCCCAACAAATCGATTGCTGTGTGTTAGAGCCTCAGAGGCTTGGGTAAAGGTGTTCTGAGCTGCTCTGTGGTGAGTGGCACCAGCTTGTCTATCACCTTCAGCATCAAGACTGATCTCAGCAAAGACAACTCGATGTCAGGATTCCAAGTTTTCTTTGTAGGTCATCGATTTCCCTGCTGTACCTCAGATTATCCCATCTTTCCTTCCTTTCACCAGTTCTACTGACTACTGGCCAAATACTAGAGGGCAACACAACTGCTGGACATTGGCCCCTGAACATGTTTCTGCTATTGCATAAAATACAGTCATTATTACAGTATCAGTAATAATGGCTTTCTGACCCTCATGAATGGAAAAAACTGAAATGATACAATATAGAGGGTAAGGATGATGATGGCAAAAAACTTGTATGTATTGTTTTCTACTCAGTTTTCCAGTGATATCAAATTATTGTACATAACTTGACTCTCAATGAATGCATATAGTGAGCAGAGGGTGACCTCATTGTTCAGGACTGGGAGGAAACAGATTCAAGTTGACACCAGGGTTCAAAACCTTTGATGAAAAACGTACAATGTCAAAATAATTTGTATATCACTACTCACTGATGAGAGCATACTTTTAATGTATTAAATTAAGTAAGAATATGCAAAGTTAATTTCTTCAGTTTCCTGCTTCCCAATGTATTAGGATATTTGAAATGAAATATTTTGCTGTTATTTCCTACTGCATAGTACTTAATGAAGCAGTTCTTTTGAAGAGTTTTTTTAAAACGTTGCAATGTAAGAGTGATTGTATTTTAACAACAGATAAGGTTTGATGTCTTATGAACATAATTTCATTTAACCTGTTTATTATATCCTGATGAAAAGTTAGGTCTAAAACATGCTTTTTACCTACATACATGATATGGAAAAACCTTCTTGGAACCAGAAGTCTTAAACACTTTTACAGTGGAGTTTGTCATGCAAAAATAGTATCTTTTCTTTAAAACAGCAAGAACAAAATAGACTTTCAAGAGCTTCATGAAGTGTTCTATGTGATTCTTTAAGTAAGCAAAGTATCTTCAAATTTACTTTTGACTATAATGATTTATTTCTCTCTCTATTTTTATAGTTCACATTTTATAACTTCACAATATGCACACCTCATTTTGACAACTCCCTGGATGACTTTAGAATTACGTTATCAATATAAATTTGATCATATGAACAAGAGAACAATGAAAGTTTTACAGTTTTATTTTGTTAGACAAAAGCTGAGTCTATTGGTGATTAATAGTTTTTTCATAGGTCGCACTTCAATTTTCTCCTGCACCTTTAGAGTTCTTATTTTTCTTAGATCTTGTTTGATTTTTTTTTAAAAATGACAAGCTTCAAATTCACTTTTTTGAGAAAAATTTGCAAATGTTTGAATTACATTTTCAAAGCTTATTCTCCAAATCTAAGTATGTCATTTTCTCTGAAGTAGGTATTGCCAGAGAATTTTTAAAACTCGTCTTCCCATAAGACATAAATAATTGATTCTTCTATAAATAGCATTTTATATAAATGTTGCTTGCCAAAACTACAGAATTAAAGATGAATAAAACTTATCTCAGATATTTTGTTCACTTAACCTTACTCCACTTTTATTTATTCATAAAATACTTTTAAGCTCTATTTGAAAAGGTTTTTTTTTTAATTCACTTAGTATGCCTCCTATCTAAGGATCTCACTGGTTCAACTCAATAGTATAATTTACATTTACATATTTATACTTCAAGTGACATATTATCATGGTCTACTATACAATTTCAATAACTGTGTTGGTTTATTTGCACTGGAATTACCAACAGTAATGTATAGCTTTACTTATTATTTATGGCTCTCAATTATTATTTCAGCCATTGTTGTGTTATTATAATTAGATTCTGATGATAAAGCATTTAGTGTAGTCTGTTGGAACAAACACACTCTTGCTTGTTATATTCCACTTTGGTAATAAATTATAGTGGAATCCTTCATATTCATACTAAAAAGCATAAAGCAAAACTTTGTGTAATAGATGTTCTTACTTAGTACTAATCAAGCCCATAATTAGCCAATTAACTCAACAATCTTCTATAATATATGCATGTCCGACTGCTGCAAGCCTTTGGTTAATTTCCAGGGCTTTGTAAAAGTATATTTTGATAATTTTACCCAGAGCTCTCATTATTGTCATTAAAACGTGGAATTTTTCAAGGCCTTTCTTTTTCCTCCCTTTCAATAATACTTTTACAATGATCTGCATGTTTTTGCATCTCAAGAAATTTATCCATTTTGCCTAATTTTGCATGAAGTCATTTACAGTATGTACTATTGTTATTTTGGTATCCAAGAATTTATAGTGATTTTTACCTCTCTCCATGCCAATTTGGGTATAGAATTAACATAAGGAAAATTATTTGTACTATGAATATATTCAAATAAAGAAGAAAATAGGAGAAAGAAAAGTTTCTCAATTGTAATGACCTTTTCAATCAATTCAATAATATTTTCAACCAACTTCTTTCATGATGGTTTTTGGCACACTAAATGTTTACTGTCTCCTTTATTCAGGTTGTGTGACATTTTCCTTCTTGACACTCTTTTTCCTAATATCCTAAAGGTCCAATAGAAGAAGGTTATTTTAGACCCTATTTCTCTTGAATATAAGCGTTATATGCTTTGAAATTCTCTCTGACTAGTGGCATCCCACAAATTTTGACGTGGTATATTTTCATTTTCTTCCAATTTAAGTGTCAGACTTCTTTTCTGAGTTCTTCATGTTTGCATGAAGCAGGCTAGGTAGCTGCCAAATATGCAATTGTTTGCTAGATATATAACTGATTTCTAACTTAATTCTTTTTAAATAGAGAACAGGCTTTGTATTATTTGAATCAATTTATGCTTATTGAGCCTTGTTTTATTCGCAGCATATGGCAAATCTTTGTAAACATTTCTTGTGTACTTGAAAGGAATGTGCATTCTGCTGTCAGTGGGGAATGCTCAGTAATTGTCATTTAGGGTGCTTTGGCCTTCAGGACTGTTCAAAGTCTTTGCATGCTGATTGATTTTGTGTCTAATTGTTCTGAGAACTTTAGAAAGAGGAGTATTGGAATCTTTATGAGTCATTTGTTTCATTCTGTGACTCTGTAAGTATATGATCAAGTGTTTTTCACTGTGATATTCGCTTAAATTTAACTATTATTTATCATATCATATTATTGTTAATCATTGTAAAATGGTTCCTTTATATTCCTATGAAATTCTTCTCTAAGATCTCTTTTATCTGGGAATGATGTAGTTACCCTAGATTTTGATTAACTTTACCATGGAATATCCTTCCCCACCATTCATATTTAATCTATTTTTTACATATATAGGAAGATTTCTGAAGATAGCACAGTCTTCTGAAGAAGATTTGAAAATTTTAACATTGAAATTGAACCAGTGAGAATTTGTATTTCATGTAATTAGTAACGTGATTAAGTTTTATACTGCCTTGTTGCTATTTGTTTAATCTCTGTTCTATTTTCTTTGATGTTTTGCTCCTTTTCTGCCTCATTTTCAGATTGGTATTGAAAGAAATGGTAGTAGAACCATAATAAAATGAATATTCTTTTCAAAAGTAAGAGGAAATCAAAGACTTTTGGTAAATTAAATGTTGAGAGAATTTATTGCAGAACTGCATTATAAAAATGTCAAAGTCTTCCAGGCTGACAGGAAATAACACATGATAAAAACATGTGTCTGTAAGAATAAATTAAAAGCATTAAAAATGTTGAAGACATGAATAAATATGCTAGTTTTCATCTTTAAATTCCCTAAAAGGCAATTCTTTCTTTAATGTCAAAAATAGGTAAATTTCTACTCAGGCTCAGGCCTGTAATCCTAACTACTCAGAAGGCTGAGATCTGAGGGTAGAGATTTGAAGCCAGCCCAGGCAGAAAAGTCCCCATGAGACTCTTATCTCAATTAACCACCAGAAAACCAGAAGTGCACTGTGGCTCAGGTGGTAGAACACTAGCTTTGAGCACAAAGAGGCTCAGGGACAGCGCCCAGGCCCTGAGTTCAAGCCCTACAACCAACAACAAAATTGCCATAGGATTCAATGCCATGCCCTCTATAAAGTTTACATTTAAAATGATTGACAGGAACTTCTTCCATAGTCTATATTGAAGTGATTGGAAATGTGTATGCAAATCCATGCACAACAAATATATAAGACAAAGTATTTTAAAATGGTATTTCAAAACAGTGAAGTCTGCAGAGCAAAAGGCAGTGAACAATGAGGAAAAAAGAGACAAGTAAAATGAGCCTCATCATTACTAGAGTTTCCTAACTGGAAATTGCTTTCAGCTTTAGAGTCAGGAATAAATCAGAGGATCCTGGATATTACCCTCAGCTGAGGAGATAATGAAGAGGACCAGCCCAGATGTATCTTTCACAATCACTAAGGGTGTTGGGCACAGTAGCTCCCACCTATTTGGGAGACAAAAAGTAGGAGGATTATGCAAATCAAAACAACATTGAGATACCACCTCACTCCAGTTAGAATGGCTAAAATCAAGAATTCTAATAACAGATGCTGGAGAGGATGTGGACAGAAGGGAACCTTACTGCATTGTTGATGGGAGTGTAAACTTGTTCAACCTCTTTGGAAAGTAGTATGGAGGTTCCTCAAGAGACTCCACATAGAGCTCCCCTATGACCCAGCAATCCCACTTTTGGGCATTTACCCAAATGTTTACAAACAAGACCACACTAAAGCTACCAGCACAACTATGTTTATTGCAGCATTATTTACCATAGCTAAGATATGGAACCAACCCAGATGCCCCTCAGTAGATGAATGGATCGAGAAAATGTGGTATATATACACAATGGAATTCTATGCCTCCATCAGAAAGAATGACATTGCCCCATTTGTTAGGAAATGGAAAGGCTTGGAAAAAATTATATTAAGTGAAGTAAGCCACGCCCCCCCCAAAATAGGTCCCATCGTTTCCCTTATTTGCAATATCTATTATATGTCTGAGTCAAGCAGAAAAGGTCAGATAAGGTGATGTCAGGGAAATGAACCCTAAGATATGTATTCAAATGTTTTTTTCTTTCATGCGATTGTTTCTAACATATTTATAAGATTATTTCTTTGTTGCTTTGTATGTCCTTCCCCCACAGTATAACCCCTGCTTTCACTGTATTTGATGTCGATAAAATTTGTGGAGGGGAAGGGGAAAAACAAATCGTTGAAATAGGGATACAGGTGGACCCATTGCAACAATGAGATGTACAAGTCATTATGTCCAAAATGAACTTTACAACTTTCGTGGGTGGGGGGGCCGGGAGGATTGGGTGGGGGTGGGGAGAGGATGGGAAGGGGAAACAAAGGAGGAGGCTTCAATGCTTGATAAGAAAGGTACTCATTATCTTGCCCTTGTAATTGTAACTCCTCTGTACAGCATTTTCACAATAAAAATAAGTAAATAAATAAATAAAAATAATTTTTTAAAAAGTAGGAGGATTATAGTTAAAAGCCAGTGTGAGCAAAAAGTTATCTAGATGAATGATACTATATATTAAAAAAGCTCTTGTACAATTGCACCAAAATAGCTTAGAATGAAATCAGATTTTTTGTATCCTAACCTCATCTTTAAGTTGGATAAAATATTATATCTGTACATCAGATTTCTTCTCATTTCAGCAGTTTCACAAAGTGTACAAAATAAAATGCAAAAAAAGAAATATGCTTACAGTTTTAAATGTGCTTCATAACTGATAAATTAGATACAAAATTCCAAGGTGATTGCCAATAATTTTGCATATAACCATATCAGGAAATTTAAATGGCAATGACATCAATATAAAATATTTGATTATGTTTTCTATTATTTTTTCATATTTAAAACGTATTCTTATCTCATTGCCATGAATAATTGTTTGAGTGCAAATGGGAAAAGCAGTAAAGATAATTAATATCTTTGCTTGACTCTTCAGAGAAGAAACCTATATCTAAATGAATTCCAAGCATCATTTGTTATTATTTGATCTGCAAAATTTCCCTGAAATGTTGATTATCATATAATGCTATTTAATTGAAAGCTTCTAGCCATTGCAGAAAAATGAAAATGAAAAGGGAATTAGATAATAAATTATTCCTAAGATGAGGAAGTCAAGTAGCAACCTTTCATATTTGTGCAATGAGAGGTTTTCTCTTGGTTTATATTGTTCTTTCCTTTTTCCCCTTTGATTTATTTTATATTACTGAATCCTTATGAATAGAAAGATGAGAAATTAAAGATGTGTATCTGTGTGGTGCACACTTAATGTATGTAACCTAGATGAACAAATGCCTAAATGTATTTGTACAATAAAAGATTAACCCAGCCTAAAGAAAGATCGCGTATGTGACCCATGTCCTGGGAGTAACTGGAAGCCCATGAAATACACATCAGAAGGGAAAGTCTGTGCACCTGGAGTGGTGGGCTATTCTGGGATGGAGCCTAAGGTCCTGTGGCTTCAGCTAGGCCTTTAGAGGGGCTAAAACTGAGGTCATTCCTGTTACATGCAGCCATCTGACCAAAACCCATTAGAGATCTCTGGACAAGAAGAATCAGGTGAATTTCCCCAATCACCATTACTCCAGACAATAGGGTCAACATCATACAATGTGTCATCAAACATACATACATACATACATATATTATAAATATAAAGATATTTATTGTATATATTTCAGATGCGTGAAACAATCACCAGAATAAAAGAGACACTTCATAAAAGGGAGAAAATTGTCACTAGCTACTCAGCAAATAAAGGATGAATTTTCAGAATATCCAGAGAAATTGAAAAACAACCAAATCAAACAGCAGTCTTATGGACAAATGCACAGGCAAACTGAACAGATAGTTCTCACAGAAAGAAATACAAATGGCTAATTTGATATGTGGGAAAATATTTAACATTCTTAGCCATAAAGGAAATGCAAAGCAAAACCACACAAAAGATTCCATCTCACTCCAGCCAGAGTTGTTTGTGTATTCTCTCCATTCAGACATCAAACAAGAACAAATGCGGGCAAGGTTATGAGGAAAGAGGATCTTCCTACATTGTGCTTGGAGTGGCAACTAGCCTTTTTGGAAATTAGTATGGAGACTGATCAAATCTTTGTTGTATGTCGATTCAACATAATGTAAATTCAAATAATGTAAATTCAAATAAAATAAATCTTACTTATATATTGGACTTCAAACAAAGATTTCTTTTGTTGTCTCCAAACAAACACAAACACTACCACACCTCTGGTATATCTCTACTGTGAGTACATTCATGCTCCACATTCTTTTCTTGTCTTTCTATTGAATGCATAGAGATTCTAAAAATAAGATGAAAAGAAATTAAAAGCTGAAGCAGTAGATCTGTGAGTGAAGGATCTGTAAAGCTCTTTTCCAGAGTGCTAAGTACTTGTCTCCTGTATTTTCATTATAAAAGTAACTATAAATATGAACAATCATTGAGAAAAAAAACTGCTTTGGATCTTTATGTTCATCTTCTGTCTTTTGTTGACAAATGAGGATGTGCTTATTACAAATACTCCTCTGTATTTGGCATTTTAGAATTAGCAGAAAATTGTAAACATCTTTTAATATCAGTGAATATTAATCTAACTCACTGCTATTTGTCTGTGTAATAGTCCAATTAAAAAAGTACCAAAATGTTCAGACTAAAGTTGCTTCCCATTCTAAAATTTTACAAATAATAGTTCATAAGTACTATTTACACATATCTTTGGACATCTGCATGATAATTTCTTTAGAAAAGATTCTAGTGTGTTATTACTAGGTCAGAAAAGACTTCATTTTTTTTGGATTTTGAATTATTTTGCCCAATTTTCTGGGAGGGGGCTTCATGCATGGGTAACAGCAGTGGTTGAGAACTGTTTGCCACTGACTGGCCACCACAGAGCAAAATAAAAGAATGTAATAGGTATAAACAGTGTCATGTTGTTGACATTTATATTTGCCATGATGTGAGTGCTTAACATCTATTTTAGAAGAAAACAAAGGTCTCAAATTAAGTAGCTCAGTTTGTGCAAAAAAAAATCCTGGGGAAATAGCAACACAACAACAATTAAACACACACACACACACAATCTAAGAGGCTCAGTTTGGAAGCATAGGCCAATTTCTGGTGTAGCCAGTTTTTATACATCCTGCCATTATGGTTTGTACCCCAAAAGCTCATGTGTCCTCCACTGATGGTGCTATAGGAAGCGGGTAGAACCTTTGAGAGGTGGGAACCAGGGGAAGGAAGTTTTGCATTGGGGGAATTCCCTTGAAGGGGTAGTAGAGTTCCAGCCCTTTACTCCATATCTGCTTCCGGGTCACCGGGCGACAGGCATCTTTTCTCCACCAGCCATCACCCTCATGAGGCTCTGCTGCACCACAGAGCAACGTGGCCCTGAGAACCATGCACTGGAACCTCAAAAACCAGGGACAAAGTAGGCCTTTTCTGTGTTGACTCTGATTTTTCTCAAGTATTTTGTCAGAAGGATGGGAATAAACTGATAAACACACCTGCTGATAGGAAACTTTCCAGTCGACTCAAAATATGTGAAGTTAATGGTGAACTGAATCAAAATGATGTTAATGGTGAACTGAATCAAGATGATGGTCCGTGCATTCAAGACTGAGCAAATCATAAGGAGAATTAAAGAAAAAGAAAAACACCGTGCCATATTACAGCTAAACTGATGGAAATCAAAGATAGATAGCAGGTATTTAAGTCAGCCAAAAATACATTACAGAGATGAATTTGAATTGATTGGAATCAGGAGTTGATTTGGGTTTGAATTTCGTTGCTGTCTTCAGGAATTCGTGGTCCCTGCCTCCAGGCTCTTATTTACTTGCTTGTTGTGCTGATAGGAAATAGTGAAGAAAACTAACAGGCAAAAGAAAGCCCCACCCACTGTCCACTTTCCTTATTTCTGGCATTACAACTTCCATGCGGGACTGGTGCTCATTCCTTCTGTTTCCCCATGAGGCATCTGGACACACACAGTATTTGCCCTTCTGTCTTCAGCTAATAGCACTCTCTGGAAAGTTTAAAATGACCATATTCACTTTCGCCTTGACAAAGGTTACAAATAGGTGTGGTTTTACACTCTTTATACTTACTCATAATTATAGATATACTATATTTATTATAATTGTTCATTGGGATCCACACATCTTTATATTAATGAATTTCTCTCCTGGCCTCAAATATTAGTGGCAGCTAATTGTTACTCTTAGATTTATATAAATCTTTATTCGTTTTCCTTTGTTGTTTCTTTAGTGGGGAGTTGGAAAAAGTTACATTAGGAATCCTTATCTTGGTGTATTTTAGGTATCTCAACTATTCCGTTTGTTAACTCAAAATTACAGTTAATTATGCATTCTGGACCTATTTCAAGGGTTTTGCATTTAGTTATTTTCCTATAACCTGTGAATACATAGATGTTTTCTATGATTCACAAAATATGTACTCTTACTCCAATGCCTCTTTAGCTTCTTTTTACAGGATCAAATGAGATTGTAAATACAAAACTTTTTACTCACTCCTTAACTCTGTACATCTTCATTCTGTATCTGACTCTCTCTCTTTCTCTAAATTGTGGGCTTCTGTGGACCCCATCAGCTTTTTTTTTGTCGGTGGTGGTGGGGCTTGAACTCTGGGCCTGGGCGCTGTTCCTCAGCTCTTCAGCTCAAGGCTAGCGCTCTACCACTTGAGCTACAGCGCCACTTCCAGTTTTCTGTGGTTTTATTGGAGATAAGAGTTTCATGGACTTTCCTGCCTGAGCTGGCTTTGAACCTCGATCCTCAGATCTCAGCCTCCTGAGTAGCTAGGATTACAGGCGTGAGCCACCCGCACCCAGCCCCATCAGCTTTTAGGTTACTTTGTATATGTAGTAGATACTTTCTAATTGTTGATAAAAAAGGAAGCTAAATATTTGTAATACAAGGTCTAAACTAAAAATAAATAGAATAATAGAGTAATATATTTGTAAGCAATTACTAATGCTCTACCACTCATTCTCCAATTTCTTATCAAACAATACAAAGCCATACACGTAGTGAAAATTCATGTGTGGAGATTAGCATTTAAATAGAAGTGGATAATTGCTCTTCATTTTCTTGAGTCTATGTACTTGAGCCAATTTCTTGCTACATATGATATATGAAAAGTGATTTGAATTTCCTTGTTCTCATAAAATGGGAGGAATATTTGTGTCACCTATTGTATTCTAAATTTATAATTGGTATAATATTATAATATAGAACTTAAGATCTATATCATGATACATAAATATATTCTATGTGCATGCATGTTCATAATAGTAATGATTTTAGTTATTGTGCTATTTTATCTAGATGTTTATGGATCTAGCACAGGCTTCAGTAGTATTAATACACTTAAATATTTTGATATCTTGACCGGTCTCTCTGACTACTTGTAGTATTTGAGAATTTGTGGCAATATACATTTTATTTAGAATATCAAATGTCAGATACTAAGGCCATTTAATCACATGAATTTAAATTACTCAAGCGATTAGATTCATACTAGTAATAAGCTGAATGGTAATTTAATGGAAATATCAAGTAACACATTTTTAAACCAAGGAGAGCAAGAATACAACAAAAATCTTTCTTAAACTCTTATTTACCCTTCAGGTTTTAGCTTATATTTAACATCCTCATGGAAAATTCAGCAGCCCTCGATAAGCCCTGCTCATTCTATAGCTAGATCAGGAAACCTCTTGTCTCCCAGAGTGAAAGGTAAGTGAACTTTTGATCTCCCTCGGCCTTGTTAAAACGTAAGCTTTTTGAGCAAAGTGACCTTTTTTTCTTACTTGTCTGTTCTTAGCACAGTATTTGAAATACAGTATGACAGTGTAAATGCATTTCCCGTCTAGTTATTGATCTTAAACATAATTGTTAAATAGAATTAAGTCCACAATTCTGATTATAATTCTTCTAAATGCCAAAAAAATCTCATTTATTATAAGCAAACTGTTTAGTTTGTTTTCATATCATTTGAAAGCTATTACTTAAATTGATGTTGGTGGCATTAATTGTGTTTAAAAATAGCATTTATCTGTGTCTGTTACCAGACAAAAAGTAAAGGATTTATATTTGTATATGTAATATTTTCATTTTAAAACATTTTGTTAATTGCAGGGTATTATTTATGAGATCCATTTTAAATTTATTTGTTTTTTAAAGTATTTTTAAGTTTTATCAAGGATTTATCTTTTTTTTTCTTTTTGGTCAGTCGTGGGGCTTGAACTCTGAGCCTGGGAGCTGTCCCTCAGCTCTTCAGCTCAAGATGAGCGCTCTACCACTTGAGCCACAGCACCACTTCCAGTTTTCTAGTGGTTTATTGGAGATAAGAGTCTCATGGACCTTTCTGCCCAGGCTGGCTTTGAACCACGATCCTCAGATCTGAGCCTACTGAGTAGCTAGGATTACAGGTGTGAGCTACCAGTGCCTGGCAAGGATTTGTCTTTATATAACTGAGTTAAAGTAGAGATGACAGAAAAGGAGAGAAATATTTCCTGTTTTCCATATAGAATAAAAGAGTTAAGGACTCATAAGCATTTATCCATAAGCATTAGAATCATAATAATTATAATAAAGGATCCATAGATAAGGTAGCTTATTTTCTCTGAAAGCAGATTGTGCTTTGCTGTAAAAACATGACAACCTTATGAATGTAATTACCTCTTACATTTCAGGGAATGGAAGGTAGCCAATGGCCTGTTTTTCTTTCTCCTGAAAGTATGTAATCAAATAAATAGTAGATGAAGCTTTTGTTGGATATGTAAATTAAGTGTGCTATTTAACAAGTTAGTTTGTCATCCTGATGAGTGGAAACATTGATTTGAAAGACTAATGATACTTAACTATTTTTAGAACAAACATGTTTTGTATTGTGTAGTGTCTGTAAGGCATTCCAATTCAACAGGTAAGTTCCTGCAGGCCAAGCTTTCTCAGAAGATGACTGGACTGTTTATGTAAGATTCAAGTTGGTGGAAATATGAGATTTATAATTCAGTAATTCACTGTGGGGCCATTTTGCATGACCAATGCAATTGGAGCTTTCCATTTACATACATCTTTCCAAATGTTAGTTAACATCTATAAACAGACTACTGACTACTCCTCTATTATTGTAGTTAAATAAATTCAGACCACCATAATTCTCCACTAAGCACATCATATAAAATATTCTTTTGTTGACCTAGGAAAGTGTCTTGTTGGCCAATTGAGAAACATTGAGCAAATCTGTTTTATGCTCTAAACGCTTCAAATAAAATCCCAAGAGAGGAGTTAGCACTTAAATTTGGGGGTTACCAAAGAAATATAAGAAATAATGGTCCCTTCCAAGGGACAAAGTATACAACTTTTTTTTAAATGTTTAGCTTTGTGATTAGATTTGCACTATAGCAAAATTTAGGTTAATCATGGAATGTAGGAGTATAGAAGTATTATTTTCAGAAATGGTACAGCTTAATTTAGTGGCAAGAAGGACCAAAAACTTCCATGGACCTAGAAATAAGTGTCCAAGTCTCTTGCTTGTGGGCATTAGATCACTGAGATATACTTTGAGTATTAGTTGTATTCTATAACAATAAATGAAGACCGTTTCACTAAGAAATTAGGAAACATTTTAGAAAAAAATATAGTGAAAGAAATTACCTTGCTAAGAGATTTGCCTTCTCCCCTCAAAAAAAATATTTTTTTGGAGTAAATGGAAAAACCAAACAAGACTATCCTTCTTGGATTAATTCTAGCTATGGATTATATATGATCTTGGTGTGAACTCCTTTTCTTTCTAGAATTCAGTTTGTTTCTGTAATAATTACCAGATTATTACTAAAAAAGGAGCCCAAGTCACGCAAGGAGCTGCCTGTCCGCTTCCACTTGTGCACATGTCTTTAGAGACTCACGCTCGTCGAACATTTTGAAGTTGATGGCAAAGTTTTTCCTCAGATGCTGGCAGCAATAGTTATGTTTGCAAGGTTTACATATTTCAATCTAGAATGCTCCATGCTTTCCTCTGTTTTCTTGTCTGATGTAGGGATGATTGGGCAGTAGTCACCAAGTAGTCACGTTTGGAGAAATAGTGTCTAATTTACAGCACCATAGCTGCCTTCATTTTACTTCAATTTTTAGTTTTTCCTATTTGACTTGTACTTTTCAAAAGATGCCTCAACCATGGCCTCAATTCCATGTCATACAACTCTAGAGAGAGGTGATTTGACTCTTTCCTGGTGAAGAAAGATAGAGTAGGAGGTACTATGTTTTGAGCTTCATGGATATTGGGGTTTTTTTCAGCTCACACAGTAATCCTGTGAGGCTGGAATCAAGTAATGGATAAGAACGATTTAGGCAGGACTTCAGTTCCTAGTATTGTGAGCATGTAATAATTATTTTCATATTTCTCAGGCTTAAGTGCTCATAAATGTATTGTTTTGATTTTGTATTCTTTTGTGGAATTTTGAAATATTGATACAACCAAAAATGTTAAGTGACGATGAAAGTTTTATTTTTATTATTTCTGAAATTACCCATCTTTTAATACCAAAAGACAGAACTATTGAATGACTGTGGAGGGCCTTTCCGCAGTTTTAGATAATCACCATTTTTGAACGATTGTTCTCCTAAAGTAAGTATTGTTTGCAATGCATTCACTATGCTTTCCTTTAAAATGCTGCTTTGAAATAACTTCTCAGGATGTGAATGTTCTTAAACAAATAAAGCTAAGGAAGCACAAGAAAGGGACATTTTTGACCCCATATCTTACCTGAAACTTTTGCATTTAGCAATGTGATGCAATTTGGACAACCCATAATAATGAGCATCCTGGTACTCACATAGCCTGGGAATAAAAGGCTGCAATGACTGGCATCCAAACATGTCTGCACGGCTTCCCTGTCCATGGTGCCATGAAATGCCTTTCTCTCTCCAAAAGAAAAAGAACTTTCCACTTTCTTGCAAATGGTAAGCCAGAGCCAAAGAAACATACGACTGTGTGGTTTCCCTCATTGTGGCCGCTAGAATATGCTTATAAATCTACAAGTAAACACACTGAATGACTAAAAGAAATAAGTAACACTGGGACATGATAAAAAATATGTAGGACCCTTGCACTTAACATACAGAGGCCAAAGAAGGCTATGTGTAAGAGGACAAAGGATCAGAGGATCCCAGAAAGTAACATTTTATGAAATGAACTCCAAGATAAGGAAACAAGAGACATTCTTTCGTTGCCATTGTTGTTGTTTTATTTTCTTTCCCTTTTGTCTTGTTCCTTAGTTTGTATTTGGAGGGGAAGAGAGGGCACAGAAAAGGTAAAACAAGGAGGAACAAACCCAACAGTGATACTCACTAGGCACTATGTAGAAAAATGAACTGGAAATCTTGTGGGTGGAGATGGGGAGGGAAAGACTGGGAGAGTGAGGGAAGGGGAGACAGGTTCAGAAAGAATTGTACTCATTACTCATGACCTGATTCATGTAACCGTGACCCTCTGTCCATCAACTCTACAATAACCATTTTAAAAATGGCTCCAGAGAGCTAGCATTTCCAGAAAGAAAAAAAAAAGAACAATTACCCAATTACATTGAGGCCCAGATGGGAGGAGATACGAAACTACACAGGCCGCTTCTTGCATTTGGTTAAGCCACAGAGGGGATTTATATTGCCTTGATGGAACTGAGTGTCAAGCAGAAATGGGAAGAGAAAATGCCCATTTTTTTCAGTGGCACAACAAGAATGATCTAATTAACCCAGGATCAAATCTGGACTATGATATCTTACCCATCTGTCTAATTAGTTGTTTATGTAATCCAATTACATCTTAGAATGACGTATTAGAATATGGATATTTCCCTAGTCAGTATGTGTATGAAACCTAAATTCTGCTTATATACAACAAGAATGACTAAGCAGAGCATGGAGCTATCATTTCTAAAGGTATCATACAAATACATTGTTTCTAGATATATCTAACTACAACATCTGAGGGCCAATTGGACTGGAAACAACATTGAGCTTTTGTCCAGGCCCTCCCAGAGTTCCCACTCCGGCACACATAAGACATGTTAGTAAAGGCTCAATACTTTCTTTTGGATAGCCCCAAGACATACAGGTGCTAGCTCAGAGTAGACAAATACATGCGTAAGATCTCACACAGGGCCTTCTACCAGCTGTTGTTCTTTAGGGTCATCTGGATAGATAAAATTTCCAAAAGAGCCATTATACACGGCAGATATTTCGCTTTTGTGCCTGACATTTTTGTTTCATTAAAAATAGTGGCATATTTGTGTGTGTTGTCGATTGGAGTATACTTAGAAAATTACCTGTGCCTACATCTTCCATAAGTTTCTCTCTGTTTTCGTACAGTAACGTCAAAGGTTACAGTCTGACATTTAGCTCTTTGATTCATTTGGAGGTGATTTTTGTACGTGGTGAAAGAGAGAGATTCGGTTTGTCTCCAACATGTAGATAGACTGTTTCCCCAGCACCATTTGCTGAAAAAGCTGTCTTTTCTCCCGGGTATTTTTTGACTCTTTTGCAAAAAAAATAAATAAATAAAAATAAAAATTAGATGACTATAGTCATGTGGTTTGATTTCTGAGTCTTTTGTTCCATTGGTGTCCATGTGTGTTTATTTGACAACATCATGTTTTTGTGCAGTTTTATTATTTTTGTTACTATGTGTGTAGTATAATTTAAAGTCTATATTGTTATGCTTCCCACATAGCTTGTTTTGATCAGGATGACTTTTGCTATATACACTTTTTCATGAATATGAATTTTTTATTCAATTTCTATTTCTGCAAAGAATGATACTGAGATTTTGATAGGCTTGCATTCATTGAATCTGTAGTATGAACATTCTCAATATATACTAATTCTGCCAATCTATAAGTATGGGGGGAAAAGAAGAAGAATTGGCAGGATAGGACTACACCACAGCAACAAACTGAAAAGTTGGGAAAAGAAACAATAACCATAACCAACACATAGGAGAGCAGGGAAGAAATGCTTTTTATCAGCTACTTAACAAGAAAAGGAATACTAATAGAATATATACAGAGAAGAAAAATATTCCAATTAATAAATAGACAAATGAATTGAAAAGATAGTTCAGAGAGAGAGAGAGAGAATGGGCATTGTTAATTGTGGGATCATTTGTGAGAACAGCAGGGAGGGAACGAAGAAAAGAAAATACATGATTAAGAATGAATTACATTGAAATACATAGTGCTTGCTGTCCCACGTGCCACTGGAAATACCCTCAGACACTCAGAAACGTTCTTCACTAATTACCTAGGCATCTTCAATTTACCTAATTTCACAATCAAGATTAATTTTCCTAAGTGCTTTTCTTGAAAATGGCATACATGTGTTCTTTCCCTTGTGCAGAATAATAGGAAGTTGTAAAATCAGTTGGGCATTGGACAAGCCATAAGAAGAAAGAGTAAAGCATCAACAACAGAAAATAGGGATGTACTGAAAAATACTGGTATTTATCTAGGCCCCAAACTGCAATTATTCTGTGATATTCTTTTAAAGTTCGAAATTAACCCTATTTTAAGAGCTCACTTATAATGAAATCATTACTTTTATGGTAGTCTGGAGGAATTAGAAAGTCCCTTAGATTTGAACACCTTTAATGTCCTTGACATTTTCTAGGAATTCCACACATCTCCATAATAATACTTCACCTCACAGCTTCTGCCTAATACCTGAAAAAACACATTTCTGCTTCTCTGTAAAATTTCCCTCCACCCTCTGGCAATCCATCAACAATTAACTACCAGAGATAGGTGGTTGATAGGGCATTTCTAAAACACCCATTCACTTTATCTTTTTGCACACTGTGTATTTTGATAAGTATGCAGAGAGTGCAATATTATGAATATCTGTTCAATAGGTCAGATATTGACCTCCAGTCATGGCAAGCTAGTGCTAAATCCATCCCAGTAATTTTCTCTGCTCAAATCAATAGGCATGGCTTTAAAACAGAAATCAATAAAGTGACAGATTTCAATGCTATTGCTAGGAAATTATATTAATACAAATAGCATCCACATTATACTTGACCCTATGGCATAGCTGGCAGATTGTCAATACCTTTAGATCCATGCTTGGATTAAATTCTCTTATTGGAATATGCTAATTAGAAGTCAACCATAGTGTTAACATATTCTGCATAATTGAGATAATTTGATAAGGCAAAGTAAATTTTGATGTAGCAAGCACTTTTGTTAGAAAATTAGTACCAAATTGAAGTATAGTCAAAAAACACAATTGCCTGTAGCATTCCTAGTCAGAAAAATTGCTTATTGTAACCTAAGACAGCAAAGCTACAGTCACAATTACGCTCTTCTTTTTGCTGTTTTTTTATTAATAATAAAGTGGGCTCCGATATGGGGGCATGTATGTGTGTACCTTGGGGAACTAGCTCAAAATGTGAAAATTCTGAGATGTTTTTGTACATGGATAATGTGTCATTAGAAAAGCAATTTAAAGCCATAGAATGCATTACTTAATGTCAGTACACCTTTCAATGTGACTCAAATTTAATGATTTTTTTTTGGAAAGGAGAAATAAATGAGTTGAGTTCCATCAGATGTCTACTCAATTTCACACTATAGATAGTGTTTTCAAAGAAAATTTACTGTGGAACTTGGAGAAGTAATTACACCGCAGCCCAAGAAGTATTGTCTTTTTAAAAGGGCACTTACGGTTTGAACGACTGTGAAGGGATTGGAGCAAAGATCCACTGGAATAAGAATATCCAAATTCACAAGAAATGAAAAAAAAAACCCACAGACACTGGGGATAAATTGAATGAAGAATGAAATACTGAGCATGAAGGGCCAAGTCGGCCTATGGGTGCCAGCTACTTTTCTTTTCCCCCAAGAGGCAACACCAGGCATACACTTTAAAAGAAAGGCTAGTCTATGCAGAAAGCCAGGGAAAGTGTAGCTATAGAGATAGGGACTAAGGGGAAACCAATTTTTAGTTTTCACATCTGTATGTGAAACAAGCAAGAGATTGCTTGCAGCCAGAAGTAGCCCGGAGGGGAAATACTGTCTCCCTGGAGGATCCGCTGGGCCTTCGACCCACGTGCTCAACCTGAGTGACCCACTTGAGCAGGGGGATGAGGTATCCAGCCCCTGCGATCCTACAAAAGGGAGTCCCCTGTGTCCAAATGAAGCCGTGTCAGGCGGGAGCTCATCACCAGTGAATCCCCGGTGGGGACTCCTCCTGGTCCAGCCCAGTGAACCTCCTGAGCTCGCAGCTACAGGACGTGTGGCTGCACCTTTCATTCCTGCTGAAGCTGGTTCAAGAACCAACTTGCTAGTTGCTTCCTCTACCACAGAGTAAAGCAGATTGTATTGGCTATTTTTATTGCAATTAAAAAATATTATTCTCTTTCCCTCTGGGTGTTCCTCTTGCAGTCCACTGCATTTCCTATACTTCTACCTGCCTCTCTCTCTGTGCTACCACACTTTGCTGTCTGGCTGCCAACTTCTGACAGCTACTTCCTCCACCCCATCTGAATTATGTGTCAGGGTATTATGGAACTCTGAGGATCACATAGCACTCTGCTTTCCCTCGTCCTCCATACTCTACAGACTTTCCCACTCATTCTCTTGGTCACTCAAGAGCTAAATTCTAACCTCTACACATCCTATTATTAGCCTCCTAACCTGCCAACAGTATCACACAAATGCCCTCTATCCTGGAAAAAAATACAAGACTGGTTATGTAGCCATTGTCAGCAACTATATTTTCTGTTCAGTGAAATCATGTTGCGGTTTAAGTTGGTAAATCTACTATTGTTGAGATACACCCCACAATAAATAAGCAGCCCAGCAAGCCACAGTCCTGTGAGAAGATAGACTAGCATTGGGAGCTCAGAATATTTCTAATGGCCTAACACCCAAAATGGCATCAAATGAGCAAATCCCATTCCAGAAATGTGAGAAATATGGGGGGAAACTGTAAGACATGCATCCCCTCTAAATAAAAATGACATCAAAGTAGAGTAAAGTCTACACACTGACTAAGATGTAATGATAACAATATTGACTGGACCAGGCACCAGTGGTTCACGCCTGTAATTCTAGCTACTGAGGAGGCTGCGATCGGAGGATCACGGTTCAAAGCCAGCCAAGGAAGAAAAGTCCATGAGACTCATCTCCAATTAACCACTAGAAAACTGGAAGTGGTACTGTGGCTCAAGCAGTAGAGCGCTTGCCTTGAGCTAAAGAGTGCAGAGATAGCGCCCAAGCCCAGAGTTCAAGCCCCGTGACCGAGAAAAATAAATAAATAAATATAAATAAATAAAAAAAAATTCACTGGAGTGAAAGAAAGCATTTACAAACTATTCTCTGAAATCCAAGAAGACACAAACCAAAAGGTGTCCAATGAGAAAATATATAAAAAACAATGCTCAGCAAGAAACGTACTCGTTGCCTTACTCATGTAACCATAATTCCTCTGTACAGCATCTTTACAATAAAATAATTTTTAAAAAAAAACTAAATGAATACCAAGCAAATGCAAATTCCCAAATGAGCTGAAAAAGAATACAGCTACACAGCTAAAATAATTCAAAGGCAGACAAACCCCTCTGTACAGCACTTTTACAATAAAAAACATACAAAATAATAATATATAATAAAATATAAAAAATAAGACAGACATTAAAAAGTAAAATAAAGAAGTCAGTGCAAGAATGGAAAAGGACATACACACACACACACACACACACACACACACACACACACACACACAAGATGCGCATACTTTGCTTCTGAGTAACCATGGGTTAATCAGATTTGGGGTTTCTAGCTCTAATTCTGGCCTCACCATACTTCATACAAGACAATGTCATTAAAACCAGCTGACATATTGGAGTTTTCACTCACATTTTATTTGAGAATGGATAAAGGATTATCAGGAAACATAAGAACATGCCACCTTACTTACCTGCAGGTTTAAACTATTCCGTTTTGCAAGATTCCAAGTGTATCTGACAGCCTGTGGGCTCATGATGCCATCTGCTGGACATGATTAGAAAATGCAAGCAGGCTTTTAAGTATGTGGGGGTGTATGTGTTTTGCATTTAAGAAAGATATAATTACAAGGATCATGGTAAATCTTCTTGTGTCAAGTCACAGTAAAGTAATGTACAGTAGAACCTATACAAAATACCATTTCATCAGAGCCATGCTACACATCTTCCCACACACATCCAACAGGGTCTGCTTATAATTATAATACTAGGTCCCTCCTCTGTCCTATATTCAGGATAAATGTAAGAAAACTGCTTAATTTCTCTGAGCCTCAACGAATTTGAAAATGCAATAACAGTTAATTTTCACAAGAAAACACTGCAGGAATATGCTAAAATTCTTAGATAGCAAATCCTTTGTCTGGAAACAAACAGGTCACTTTGTGCTTGTTATACCTTCAGTTTATCAATCAACCTTTCGAATACTATTTCATTGATTAGAATTTGTCTAAACACCATTGTCTTCTGTTTCTTGTGAAATACTCACTTAAATATGAAAATGTATCTATTTCAATGGCTTTTTAGAATTTTGATTCGTATTAGTGTTTCTATCTTAGTGTTTCTTAAACCTCCCACTCCTGTAGCACTTTTTTTTGGGGGGTGGGTCCGGTCGTGGGGCCTGAACTCTGGGCCTGGGCACTGTCCCTCAGCTCTTCAGCTCAAGGCTAGCGCTCTACCACTTGAGCCACAGCACCACTTCCGGATTTTTTTCTTTTTGCTTATATGGTGCTGAGGAATCGAACCCAGGGCCTCATGCATGCAAGGCAAGCGCTCTACCACTGAGCCACCTTCCCAGCCCCCGGTAGCACTTTTTAATGGGGTTCGTTACGCTATTTTCAATTTCCATAAAGCTGTCATCGATCAGCAGTCTGATCTTCCTTTGGGAAGTGGGAAGTACTGGGACTTGAACTCAGGGCCTTTAGGAAGGCTCTACCACTGGAGCATTCTCCCAGACCTTTTGGTTTTCATTTGTTTTTGACAGGGTCTTGTGCTTTTGCTGTGGCTGCCCTCAAACCATGATCCTAACTCTACCTCCTTTGTAGTTCTTTTTTTTTTTTTTGGTCCGGTTGTGGGCCCCGAACTCTGGGCCTGGGCGCTGTCCCTCAGCTCTTCAGCTCAAGGCTAGTGCTCTACCACTTGAGCCACAACGGCACTTCCGGCTTTTGTCTTTTTTCTTATGTGGTGCTGAGGAATCGAACTCAGGGCCTCATGCATGCAAGGCAAGCGCTCTACCACGGAGCCACCTTCCCAGCCCTGTAGTTCTTTTATTTCATCACAATTCCCCAAAGCTTTTTATATCTTCAATCTCATGTATATCTAAATATTGTGCTTACAGAATATATATTTTTTGGAGAAACATCATTTATATGCTCTGTAGTTCCATGCAAATTGTTTAAAAATATTTATGGCAGTGTGCTACAAACATGAATCTTCTCAGATCTTTAAACCATTTTTCAAAAAGCAGTTAATAAAATATAAATTAAATATCCTTATGATAGTCCCTTTAGATAGCCTAAATAAATTTTTTCATATAAATAATTGATACTCTCTACTTTCATTGCTTGGAAGGAAAAGCAACTCAAGCCAAATAGATTTTTGTCATTACAATATAAAGACATGATTAAGAGTGTAATGTTATATTATTTTTACCAAGAATAAACAACTAAAACACTTTATATCTTTAGCTATAATTTAATATAATGAAAGGAGAACACAAGGATTACAGTATTGAGCAGTGTGATTTAAATAAGGCAAATAGAGTATAAATAATATGAAGCGTGAAATAGCTAAACAGTTGGAAAGAAATAATTAACCTTTTTTGTTGGTTGTAGGGCTTGAACTCAAGGCCTGTACACTTTCCCTGAACTTTGTTTGCTCAAGTGTAGCTCTCTACCACTTTGAGCCACACCGCCACTTCCAGTTTTCTGGTTGTTAATTGGAGATAAGACTCTCAGGAACTTTCGTGCCTGGGCTGGCTTTGAACTGTGATGCACAGATTTCAGCCTCCTGAGAAGCCAGGATTACAGACATGAGCCACTGGCACGGCTTCATTTTTAAAACATTTAAAATCATCAAGTGTGATAGTTTACTAGTAAGAGCCCCTGGGTATAGGGGAGGAATGTTCATACCACATTGGGACAACTCTAAAAATCTGTTACTCTCATGGTATATCCTGCCCTAAGTCCTAGGCATTCGATAACCCTTGGCCCAAACTCAGCTTTCAATCTTTTGCCAAGATGGTTTTACTAGAAAATAACCATCCTATTGTTTATACATTGCATGTAGTTTTTTCCTTATTGCATGTGTATTTATTTATTTTTATTGTGAAAATACTGTACAGAGGCAAGATAATGAGTGCATTTCTTATCAAGCATTGTAGCTTCTTCTTTTGTTTCCCCTTCCCATCCCTTCCCATCCTCCCCCCACCTTCCATCCAATCCTCACATAGTGGGGTACTTAATACAGCTATCTTAGAATTCTGGAAGCCTAAAATATTTATTGTCTAGCTTTTATCAAAAACTGTTTACTGACCTTTGGTTTAGAATCCTAGAATATAAGATGGTTCCAATTGCAAGCAGTAAAGATTTTATTAACAGATTGCTTGCCTGTATATCCTGTGACATCTATGGTTTTAATTTAGGAAAAAAATGTATTTTATTTTAAAAATCTGATCTTAAATTAAGACAATACCTGCAAAACTAGTCCATAGGATTCCTACATATTTTCTCAAACTTCAAAGTAAACATTATGTAATTAACATGGATGTGAAAATTATTGATTAAAATCTTTTTTATTTCTATATTTTATTTTATTCTATTTTCTTATAGTTATATTTTTATGGTCAAGGTAATGCACAGAGGGGTTACTGTTGCATAAGCAAGGTAATAAGTACTTTTCTTGTCAATCTTGTTACCTGTTTAGCACTCTCTTTCAATGTCCTGTTCATGGGCAGTCCAGTTTTGTGCAGTGCCTTTGGTGCCATGTGTCTTTGGTCTCCAGCAACCCTGACAGCAGCTCTGTCTTCCTATTTCCATGCCCTTTCCACTGACACATCTGAAGAATACTTCTCAGCTATTCTCCTCTTCAATCTGGCATCTTTAATGTTTTCTCCTAATGAGAAAACATTAGTATTTGACAAGAATATTGCAGAAAGATGATGTGTCTCTCCATGTGGCATAGTATGTTTTTGATATGTCAGATGATTTGGGTCTTAGGTTTCTTCACTGTAAAGTATCAGGTGGAAAAATGGTTGAGGTGATAGAAGTCTTCTACCTGTCATCATACGTTCGTCCACTGATTTGAGTATCCACTGATGTCTTCTGCAACTACTATTAATAAGGTTTCTGGTTAATGCTGACTTAATGATAAAATAATGTACATGTCAATTACCATAAGGTGATCACTACCCAATACATACATAAATATTTGAGGTTCAAATATTATATACAAATATTATTTGTCAACAAAATTAAAAAAACATTTTCAGCTCAAAAGGAGCAGAAATATAATTTACATGTTTCTTGAAGTAATCCAAGAAAAAGAAGGTCAGGTGAAAGACAAGAAGGTGTAGTCAATCTAAGGCCATCTGACCTTGGTCAGATCCTTTTCAAGGTGGGACTAAGAAAACCAGTGGTGGACTTGGCGCTCTCTGACCTCATGGGGCCACCTTAGTGGTGTGAAGTCTATCACTGGCCCTAGAAAATGGGGTTCCCCTTCTTACCTCCAGCGATCCACCCCCAAAAGGGAGTTTCAGGTAGAATCATTACACTGAGAAAATGATGGTGTTTGAACTCTGACCAGTGATTAGTTAACATCCTTATACACATCTATCATTACTTCCTTGCCCTTTGCTGACATCTGCTGGTGTCTTCATGAACACATGCTGAAAATGAAGCTACTGCCCATGGCTCTGGAGAGGTGCTCATGCATCCACTCTCAGAAAGAGTAATTGACACTGTGTTTTCCCTACAGTCATAAGAGACTGTAGACAATAACATGTGAAGCATGAGGGCTGTGCAGCCCTCAGTGTTCCCTGAGGGCTGGTGCTGCTCGAGCCTCATCTGTCTGTGCCCGGCCTATGGATTGTTCAGGAAGCAGTGCCAGATTATTCGGCCCAGCGGGACAGGCGCTTGTTACTCGGAGAAGTCTCAGGATAGGAGTTTTCTAGTGGTGCATCCCAGAAGCCAAGCTGTGTAGAGAGAGGCTCTGGCCTCAGGACGGACCGCTGGGGAGGTTGCGTGTGCACAGGAGGAGACCCTGGAAGGTTTGGTGGAGGGCAGGAATAAGGCTGAATGGGATTTCCATTCTGGACAGCATGGAGAAGCTTCTGGGCACCTGGGGCACACCTTTAAGATGAAGGATCAAAGGCTGACCTCTTAAAAGTTGGAGGTCAAGAATGCCCTAGGGTTGATGTTATGCCTAGGATTAAGTTATGTCTGATACCAACCACTTACAACCCAAGTGACATTATCCATCTCCTTATGCCCCAAGGTATAGAAGCCCCTTGAAGTTTCAAATGCATTCTGGAGGATTGTGTCTCAAATAAGAAAAACTCTAGCCAGAACTGATTATATCCTCACATTTAAAGCAACAGGATCTGTGGAAGACTGTGAATCCATGATCAGCTAGCTCATCCAATGTTCAACTGGTGAAGGTCCAAACAGTTTCGGTGAAAAGACCAGAGAATGATATCCAGACTACTAGTTCTGCCAAGAATGGGGGTCAAGCAGTGGTGTTCTTTGGGAAATTATGATGGAGTTCAGCTCTGATAGGAAATAACGATGCTGAATTCAATGATTAAGGTGAAGGTGGGAAGTATGACTTAGGCGGTGAGCTGGAAGTCTTGGCTTCTTGGCTAAAATGCAAGACTGAGATGAATGTAGCAAAGAATGACTATGTTGTCTTTATGTCTTTACAGGATATTGACTTAGATGGTCTTCTCCCAAATTTTAATTGAGCAGGCTAAATGACAACTTTTAAAATTGCCTGGAGAGCCGCAAGAGGGAATTATTCTTTTAAAAAATGGTTGAAATGGGAATCTCTTTGAACTGTCCTGTCTGGTCAGTGGGTACAGCAGACATTCTGGATGCTAAGAGCAGGCTGACCCAAGAGGGCAATACAAGATAATGTCTGACTACATCAGTGTAGAGGTTAGAGGTGTGGCTCAGGGGTAGAAACTCTTCCTAGCAAGTAGAAGGCCCTGAGTTCAAACACTAATGCCACTTATATGAATAAAGTAAAATACTCTGATTACATCTGCTTCATCTGTACAGAAAGTGTGAGAGCTTAGTTGGGCATCGGCATGGCTTCGGACCTAACTAACCCAAAATGGAGTTCAGCCAGACTCTAGGTGCGTTCTTTGGTCAGAGCCCGGGGTGTACCTACCATGTTACGGCAGGAGCACTTGAATTCATGGACATAACACCATAATTAAGTGAGGATGGGCTTGCAAATTGGTAACCAGGAAGGACCACTTAATGTATTATACTCATGACATCAACATTATCGTCTGCTCCTCAGGGGAATAAACAAGAGGATTTAGAAGTCTAGTAACTTATTTGACAAACAAAGACTGACTGATGAATTAAGCTAAACTTCAAAGCACATTGAAATTCTTTGGAAGTATATGAGTGAAAGATTTGTCAGCTAAGGATACAATACAGCTTGTCTTCATTTCATACATGAGAAATGCGATAGTTTAGACAGTTACGTTAGAGATCCTTAAAGGCTGAAGTACTTTTTACTGGTCAGTAAATCAAAATGAGCATTCACTTATTTTATGTTGTGAAGCATTTTTTAATCATAAAGAAGATAGTTTGACAAGTAACCCATTCACCCACCATTCAGGTAAGCTTCAATATTTTCTCATATTATCTTAATATTACTAAAGCACAACATTGTACCTTCTGTTGAAAAGCCATATGAATTATTTACCATCTCATTATGCTTTCTCCTTCCAGGAATGAGACTGTTAATGTTGAAAGTAGTACACATAGAGTCTCCTACTTGGGATGCTTTGGCTTACAATTTACTCACTTCATAATGATGTGAAAATGATACACTGTCAGGAGGAAATGCCTTGAATTTTGTGTTTTGGTCTTTCCAGGCTACTACCAGGCAGTGTGAAACTCCCTTGAGATACAGAGCAGCAGTCATCCACCTGCGATATTCAACACAATGTGAAAACAGGCTTTATGTTGGATATTTCTTATTAATAAAGAAATTGATTTTATTAACAAATGTTTACTAACTTAAGAATGTATTGATGTACCTGCTTATTCGCACAACTATAAGCCATGGAAGATGGAAAGATGAGGAGCTTTAAGGTTAACAAGTAAATAGTGAAAATTTAATCAAATGAAAGTATTTACATTAGGATGTTGTATTTCTTTTGACTCAAAGTATTTAGAAAATGAAATTCATTTACATGGATTAAAATAGGCATTAATAAGTAATCTAATTTCCTGAAAGAGCTGTTACTCCCACCTTCTCACATCTACCTAGTTAGTAGATAAAATATGTCCATAAGTACAAAGCTGCTCTTGTTTGTAAGAAGAGCAATGGGGGTGAGAACCATTAAAGAAAAGTCTTAATTAAAATAGCAGCTGCTGTGGGTAATGATTACATGTTTTCTGTAGCTAATTCCAGGAAATCCCACACCATTTTCTCAACTATTCATGACAAGAAACTGCTTTCCTCGACTCTGATCCACTAACTTTGGTTTTATTTTTCTTTTGGTGACACTTGTTTGGACTCAGGGTGTTATGCTTGCTAGGCAAGTGTTATACCACTAGAACCACACTCCTCCAGCCTCATCCCCCCAGCCCCCCTCTCTCAGTTGTTGTTATTTTTGAAATGTGGTCTACTCTTTGTCTATGGTGGCCTGGGCCATGACTCTTCTAAGATGACAAGTGTGTGCACACCACCATATCAGCAGTGGAGATGGGGTCTGGGGAGCTATTTGGCCACAGTCCTCTCTATTTCTGCCTCCTGAGTAGCTAAGATTAAAGACATGAGCTACCCACACCTGACCAGATCATTAATTCTTTAATGATTCACCTGGTCCAAGAAAAGGGAGTTAACCTCACCTGATGACTAGAGAAAAGGAGGAGGTTTCTGCTAACTTTCTTTTCTGTGCACTCAAATTAATCAGTGTGCATTTATGGCTTTTACATGACTGATTTTAAGTTTTTTTTCAACTTAGTTGATACCATTAGTAGATTATGGAGAGATAAAATACACTCTGTAATCCTTTTAGCTGAAATAGAAGTCATTTACATTCGATTTTTAGGAATTCTTAAAATGATTTTTGTTTCCATTTACAGTTTCAAATTACATGAATCTTTTTCACTAGGGAATGATAGGATTAAAATAGATTCTGCTAGTTCTAGTTCAGGTTGAATAATTACTTCTTTTGACATCTCATGTCCTGCAATGGTATACATTTTTCTACTTAGACCTATATCCAAACACCATAGATCATAATGAGCTTTTGGGGTCACTTGAATGTGTTATTTTGGGATGAGTAAATAATTCTTCAGCGAATGTTGTGATAGAGCAAAATGGTGAACACGGTAAACTTAAATTATGATGACCATTTTTGACCTAACCTACGTTGTATGAAAATATTTAGCTGTTATCTAGTATGCATTAACATTTTCATCTCTGAGTTATATCTATGTCCAACTAGTTTAGTTTGTATTCATTCATGTACAAAAGGTAACAGGGAATTGTTGAGATAGCTTAAAATTTATCTCTAAATATTTCAGTCTTTATAAAACTTAATAGAGAGCAGACTTATTTAAAACATATATTAAGTCAAGCATACTAAATACTTAAAGATTTCTACTTATTTACATCTAAATGACTACATTTATCCTCTCCAAAATACCAGCCAATTTTTCATGGCTACTGTGGGGATATAACAGTGAGGCCAGGCTTTTTTAGGTAACTGAAATAACACATAAGCCAGCGATTTATCTTTATGTGCATTTGTCAGTTAAAAACAACTAGGAATATTTTTAAGTAATTTATTCTAACTATGCTATTGAGATGTTGGTTTAATTTGTCTTGGATAAGTCCATATTCTTTTTCACAAACCTTGTACCAAAACAAAGCAAAAACATTCAATTAGAGCAACATAAAAGAGTTCTAAAGGAAACAAGGTCTGAATCCCTCCAAAACCAACTCAGCCAAGTACTCTTTCTGTAACAGAGTATGGAGGAAAGCATATGATGACAGAGAATGCCATAAAAACTAGATAAGATAATGTGTTAAAAGTAATTAAACACAGCATTATAAATTTCTGCTTTTGCTTCTGAATATGATTGCCACCTTGGAATTCATTTTATCTCCTGACTTGCTTCGTGTCGTTTCCAATTATGAAAAGAACAACTTCCTGCTGGTTGTCAGTAATTTTATACAAGTATATTTTTACTGTATATGTTTTTTTGTATTTGGCTACTTTATATTTCTTTTCTCTTCCTTTGCTATGAACAAGCAATAGGAAATGTTATATAAAGATAGGTAGTGAATAATTCTAAATTGTAGTTATCAAAACCTTGAAGCGGCAAATAAAATATATATTTGAAAAACCTTGAAGCCTTACCGTTATAGATCTGTGTGATGATACAGGCTAGTCATCACTGCAATGCCATTATTTGTGAGAAATAGCATTAGATGTCATCCTTGGCCCAGATGAGGTTACCATCTAATGAGAAAGCCAGATTCCCAAACACATCATTTCAGTGTAATGTATTCACTACTATCAACTAGTAGACACATATTGATTATGTTTTCAACACATGTCATTGGTCCCATTTGAAAAATGGAATTCCTGAGAAAAGTCTCATCGTTGAAAAAACTCCTCATTAAGCTAAATATAAAAAAGTAACATTGTTAAAAGGATAATATCATTTGGGGAAAAAGTTTTCTAGATAAAAGTCATCAGAACCAACATTAGGAACAACAAATATGATAGATCCCCCTCCCATGAATGACCAGTAATTTGAAATTAGGAGAGAAGGATATGATTTTTTTTCCTACTATTTCTGATCTGAGAAGAATCAGTCCATAAAATGGAATCCTGTTAGACAGCGATATATCCCAAATTTTTGTGACTCATTTTTATTTCAGAAACTTCAAATGATGTATTTGTCTCCATATATCTTAGCATTGATAATTTTATGATGGCTGTAATAATAAACAAATAATTATATATAATAAATATCTTCATTATTGATACACACACAAGGAATGGAGTCATAACTCAGACTATTATTTCCATAAGTCTGTTACTCATGAATTTTCTCATATGGTGCAGAACATCATGCTTTGGGAAAATTATGAAATACTTATGTTTTGGACACCATTGTAGCTTCACCAAAACACAACATTGTAGGAATTGATGTTATTTGAAGAAATGCCACCCTATTATGATCCTTAAATCAAGGGCAAAGTATTCTCAAGAGCTTGATGCAATAGTTGGGAAAACAACTGAAATAGTATCTTACAGATGAATATACTGCATCATTGTTTTTGTTATCAATACCGTACTATTGAATATGAATGGGGTTTCTAATATAGTTTCTAACGTAGTTAATACTTTATTTCCACTTCTTGGTTGGCTTTCTTCTGCATTTTTGTCAAGGCAACAAATGTAGAAGCTCCTTTAAATAACCAGTTCTATGAAATTAGGGAGAAAAGCTTACTTTTTCTGTCCTGAAAAGGATTAGTTGCAAGCTCTTAAAATAGAATCTTATTAATTAATTATAATCCAGATTTTGTGTTGCACTATTTCAGTAACATTTCTGTCTCCCTATACCTAGCATTAATAATTTACCAATACATTAACCGAAACAGCCATAAAATTTATTTTTAAGCAACATAATTACAGAAAATGTTGTCTTCAACACAATGAAGATGACTTCTAATTTGACCTTGGAGTGCCTCTAGACAATGGCTATCCATGGAGGCTTATAGCAAGCTGTTCCTAGGACCTCTTTGTTCTGGTGGGTGGCCTGATGTCTAGGAGTCAAATTCATAACTAAGCATTCCTCTCACAGAAAACATATCTATAGGGCTGGGAAGGTGGCTCAGTGGTAGAGTGCATGCCTTGCATGCCAGAGGCCCTGGGTTCGATTCCTCAGCACCATATAAGCAAAAAGAAAAAAAAGCCGGAAATGGTGCTATGGCTCAAGTGGTAGAGCGCTAGCCTTGAGCTGAAGAGTTGAGGGACAGTGCCCAGGCCCAGAGTTCAGACCCCATAACCGGACCCAAAAAAAAAAAAAAAAAAAAAAAAAAAGAAAACATATCTATAGTGGGAGACCCTATGTGGTTCTCATTTGGCCTGTATCCACTTGATTCCTACCAAGATGACCAGTGTGTAGAAGAGGCCCTAAGTAGGAGGGAAATTCAGTCCTGATTGATCAGAAGTCACAGAAGCAGCAGCTCAAAAAGACAAATGAAATAACAGAAGTGAGGTATTACATCTAGACCCCAGAACAGAAAGACAAGCATGCCTCATAGGGGTTGGGGGTGGGAGTGGGGAGTCAGCCAGGACCAAACATTGCAGTTTATTTATTGAAGGTTAAGAAACCAGGGAAGAGCCAGGCACCGGTGGCTCACACCTGTAATCCTAGCTACTCAGGAAGCTGAGATCTGAGTATTACAGTTCAAAGCCAGCCTGAGCAGGAAAGTCTGTGACTCTCTTCTCCAATTAAACCACCAAAATCCAGAATTGGAGCTATGGCTCAAATGGTAGATCACTAGCCTTGAGCAAAACATGCTCAGGAGTAGCTATCAGACCCTGAGTTCAAGACCCAATGCTGACATAACAAAATCAGGGAAAAGTGCTGGCATTTGTATTTGAGCTCTAGACTGATTTCTGAAATCTGAAAATTCAGATTTCAGGAGGTAAATCCAGACAAACTCCGAAGTTTCTCAAAGAAAAACAATGCAGCTAAAGCTATTATCTCTGGGTTCCACCAACATTAGGAGCCCAGGAAAGATCAGCCAAGAGAAGCTGGAAGGGAAGTTACTATTACCAACGGAACAGAAGTTGATAAAGAGTTGATAGTTCCAGTCTGAAAGGTTATGGAAACCTGGCCAAGGTTCAGACAGAATAAAGATGGTCCTTGAACCAGACACGAAGTAGCCATTAAAAATAAAAATAAGGCAGAAGTGCGAGTTCGGTCTGTTAATAGTAACTCAACTTATACTTAATTCTAAACCTTTCCAGATGTTTATGAACAAGCATAGTGCTCCCATAGTGATAAGTGAAATACAATAGTCAAGTGGAACTTTATAATTTTATTTCTTGTTGGAGAAGATCATGAACTTCACTCTTTATGTAATATCATATTTACTTTGATAATCATACATATGAACATATAAAGCAGAAAGTATTTCATGTCACCAATACATTTGTATTGTTTATACAATACAAATCAACACTTAGAATGAGTCTTGCTTTTGATGAGTTGTCAGGTGTTCTGCAGATTTCCATAGATCTCATGCCAGGTTGATCCCCACATTGACCTGTCAACTTTACTTATTTGATTTTGTGGCACTTCAATTACCCAGTGGCTGCTGCCCACACATCAAAAGAGGAGGAGCAATTTTCCTTTGTAGAGAAAATCATGTTTAATATGTGAATCCATAACCTGTATGCAGAAATCCACCCGTGAATTACATTTCAAGTAAAAGAATCATGCAGTCATCAGCTAGATAGATTATACAAGTTAAAAAACTTCTTCAATGCAGGAAACACTTAAATTTAGTATGCTCTAATTTGTCCCTCAAGTAGTTTCACTTTAAAAGACATCTTGAATTCCATTGTTTTGTGAAGTAAATAAGGATGCCTTTCCACCAGAAGTAATTTTTAAATCCACCTCCATCCCCTCAACACAAATATAATACCACTTGGAACAACAAATAACTACTTGTGAGAGAATACATTTTCTGCGGAACAAAGAAAGCTATAGATAATGTTTAGTAGAACATGAAAGAGGCACACAAAGCCTTTTCTAGAAATTGGTAAACATTCTCTACTTTAAGATTGTACTTTGTGACACTATATCTGAAAAGGACTATGAACTATTATTTTCTTAGTCTATAAAGGGAAAGATGGAAAGCAAGACAATGGCATAAGCCAAACCAACAGGCAACTCATAGAAGACAATTCAGATCACAATGAGAATGAACTCACAATGTGACACTGGAGTCAGCTCCTCTGAAAGAAAATATGGTGATTGAAAAGATGATGTCTTCTCTGTAGGTACTATGTACAGGAAACAATGAAGTATTTAGAATAGGTACTAAAATCTATTGGGGGAGGAGGTACAGTTATTTTCTATATAATAAAGCATGACATACAACATGGGGGCCGTAGTTTATTAGGATATATTGTATTCAAGAGTTGGCTTGACACATAGACCTCAGCTGCTCTTGCTATGTAGGGAACAGGCAAACATGTAAGATGAGAGATTAATTTGTTCTGTAGTAGTAGACATTTTGCTGCATAGATGTATCCTGTAATACCATGGTTTATGCCTTGAATACACAATTTTTAACATAAAAGAATCTTTCCTTGTCCTTGAACATTTAACAACATATTCTCAGATGCGATGTTAGGCGCCCTCTCTGTGCTGCTTCAGAAACTCTCACCTTGCTTGGCTTTTAAGTTTTGACATTATCCAGGCCAAATGCGGCTGTGGACTCTCTCACTCAGACACATGTGTCATCCAGCACAGAGTGGCTTTCCCACAGGGCCGCTTACCCCCTCCCAGGTGACAAAACAGGAAGTTGGCTAGGGACTCCGGGAAGGCCCAGCCATTGGGCCTGGGGAAGCAGATAGGTCATTGTGCTATCCTTTGGTTGTAGGAATTAATCCTCCTTGCTCCCTACAGATGTATTGTTCTGGGAACCTTCATGTATGGAGGGCACTGCACTAAGGAACAAGCACTTACTCGTACAAATATCAAGTGGCAACCACATCTACAATACCCCAACATGTCCCTGTTCCCTTTCTGACTCCCACCTCTCCCACCCAACTTGTTCCCCCACATAGCCCTACCTAAAAACATTGCTTCCAGCTCTGAGACATAGACTACAAAAAGCTGTTGATGATCGAAATTAGAGGAGCAAAGCAAGAAGCAAGCCTTACACTCTTCAGCTTCAAGGGGATTGATGTCTGCTAGATGTTCAGAATCTACTGCTTCCACTCAAATTCTATTTTGAATCCTATTGCAAGCCTATGGAATAGGTATTACTATTTTCACACAATGGAGTCTCACTAAATTTTACCGCACCATAGAGTGGTAGAAATAAGAATGGAATGTAGATCTATTAATTGCGTCTCATAGATTCTCCCACTGTCTTCAAATTATGATGAGAAATAATTCATTACCGAATACAAAACCTTGGAAAGTAAAAAAGATCTCTAGATGTAGTGCAGTGGGTTCTGCTTGTAATCCTAACTGCTTGAGAGGTGGGGATTGGAAAGGCTTGGGGTTCAAACTCCATCACAACCAATAGCTGGGTGTGGTGGTTTCTACTTGTCATTTCTCCCTCCATGGAAAGCTTACTTTTAAGCTGTGGTTTAGTCCTGCTCTGTGAGACCTTATTTGAAATATAACTGAAGCAAAAAAAAAAAAAGCTGGACAGAGCACCTGCTTATCAAGCACAAGGTCCTGAGTTCAAGCCTCAGTACTACCCTCCATCAAAAACAAATCTCAAGGGCTGGGAAGGTGGCTCCATGGTAGAGTGCTTGCCTCACATGCATGAAGCCTTGGGTTCTATTCCTCAGCAACACATAAGCAAAAAAGCCAGAAGTGGTACTGTGGCTCAAGTGGTAGGGCATTAACCTTGAGCTGAAGAGCTCAGGGACAGCACTCAGGCCCAATGTTCAGCCCCCATGACTGACAAAAAAAAAAAAATCTCAAGGTTCTTCTGCTCTTGGAATCCTTCACCTGTCCTTTCCACTGATTCCCACGTTAAACCAAGAATCTTTATTTTCTTCATATAGGGCATGATTGCTTCATAAGACTTGAACTCCAAGCAATGCAATATTTTAATAAACTACTTTATATAATAATTGGCATAACGAAGTAGATCATATTTTCTGAAAAGACCACTTTTAAGCATTGGTCTGCACAGATTAATAAAATACCACTTTCAAGCAGTAAAAATTAAAAATAGCAATAAGCTATCTAGGCCTTTTTTGATTTTATTTGATATCTATAAAATGCTAATTTGCCGTCTTCATTAAAATCTCAACAATAACTGAGCAGTTAAACTAAGCCTCAGTTTTTCCACTAGCAAAATCGTCTATCCTCATAAATGTTTAGTTATTGGTTTTAAAGTTTGAATTTCTACCAGCTATTTCCTCTGATAGATGGTTAAATTCTATTACCATCAGACACGGACTGTTCTTTCCAATTTGGTTTCCAATCACTTCCCTATTGCTTTTGACATTGAAAAATAATTGCCCTAAAATCAACTGCACTTCAAAACTCTGCAGCAACACATGTCATTTTCTTAGGGCCAAAAATTTTTGCTATGGCAATGGCCAGTATTTTAGAGGAATCACATTGAAGTTGAATTTCAGGGTTTTTTTTAAAAGTTTACTTTGTTTACCTTCAAGTAGGATCAAGGTTTTGAGTTTTGTGCAGGTAACTTTTTGCATGCACGTGTATGCCAGACTTCCATGTGCTGAGCACTGTTTGAGGGTAGTGTTGGCACAATACCAGTTTTAGCATTAGACTTTCAGTCTGCACACTCAAAAAGTAGGCTGAGTATACTGAGCTTTGCCAATTACCAGGAAATTCAGGTTGTAGAAATACTAGAAACACCACCACGGGCACAAGAATCTTGAGCGTAGACATCCAGGTAATTGCCTTTGCTCTGTGTTTTTCAACATAGGTGTTGGTTGTTTCTTAAATATTTCCTTCATCTATTTTTGCTGAAATCAATAAGAAAAATATTTTCAAAAGAATGAAAACTTACTTCCGTGGAAGAAGCAAGCAGTAAATTTCAAGCAACTCAGATGAGAATGAAAAGAGAAAAGAGGATACAAACAAACACAAGAGCAGGCATTTCCCCTTACATGGTATTGGGCTACAAGTAACAGATCATATGCAATAATAATCCTTTCAACAAAGAAGAGTTTACTTGCTGTACAATGGCATAAGTCTAGTAAAAAGTCTTGCAGGGTTGGTACTGCCTCTTATTAATGAACTCTCATACCCAGAAACATTAAAAATTTAGTTTTCTACCTTCATTATCATAATCAAAGGGAAGCAAGCAGACAGTTTGGGAACAGATCACAATCCAGCACAAATAATGTCCCAAACAGAAAGGACATTAACAAGCAGAGGCTTGTTATCAGAGAAAACCTACTACGTCTCCTGTTCCTTGCCACCTCCATCCAGGAGATCAACTTTTCTTGTGTTGGGATACACAGTTAAAGCATGACTTCATGTTGCATTACCTAAAACAAAAGGAGACAATGAGTCAGAATAGGGTTGTGGATATTGGGTTTTGAGCTAGATCAGTGTCTTACAGATTTGAAAATGTCATACAAAAGAGCAGGAAACATTAGAGATATGCTTTTAAATAGGTTTAACAGTTCTGTGCAAAGTTATTTATACTGTTGGCGGGGGGAACAGTACTTCACATTGTAGATAATCACTTAAGAGTTTATCAGTTGATAGAAAGAAGTGAACAGTATATGGTAAGCTGGTATCTGAAAGATACCACAAGTATCTGAAAGAAGAAATATCTTAAGGAACTTAACCTCAAGCTTTATATGACCACGAGGCTGCTGGTAGACAAGAGCGTAGGCTTAAAATGTGTATGAGTGGTGTGTTCTCAAATGCCAGGCTAGGATGGGGATAGGCCATAATAATCAACAGAAAAGACATTTGGAGCCTAATGCCTTGCTTTCTGACTAGCAACCCAAAGCACAGCTACTCAGATACAACACAATTGGCCATCTATTAATAAGGGGGAATATCTGAATGATCCCTTGTAATACTGATGGAAGAATCATTTATGTCTTTCTACTGGCAGAATCACTCATGTTCTTTGTAAACAATGTATCTTAAATCCCCCAATAAAATTAAATTTTACATTACTTCTCCATAGATTTATGGATAAAATGTGTAGATAATATATATATTTATTTATATACACTTATATACATATAAATGCATCTGTAAACATACACATATATTCATTTATACATAATATATATATAACAAAGTGTGTGTGTGTATGGAGAGCATATTTTTAATGTGTGAACATCATTTTAAATTAGCATTTCAAATGCAACATACAGATTGGTTATATAGTTAGAACACCAAAGATCACATTTAAATTTTTGGAAAACATAGTAAGCAAAAGATGAAACAATACACACATATAGGCTTGAATGTCATCGTTAAGACCATAGAGCACCTGTCTTTTCCAGCCATATATTGGTCTCTGGGAAACTTCAGACTGCAACATGGGCCAGTCAAGTTTAATATGGAATATAATGTCCATTAAAATTATATTTCATACATCACTTGTTCATACAGCTTTAAATTCTATGCTGAAAATGCATCCTTGAATTTTTATATTATTCAAGAAAAATAACCACAATTTTTTGAAAAAAAACTATTAAAATACATGTGTTTTCCAACTAAGAAGCTGCTTTGAACCAGATTTTCTTCAGATGGATTTTTCAATCAAAATGACATTTTGACATCGTGACTGCAGTAGCAGCTATGAGAATCCAGCTGATTTTTATGAAGCTAAATCTACCAAACAGAAATCTATTAAGCCATAGATATGACAATGTAAGTCATATTACCCTTCTCAAAATTTTAATTTGGGTTTTAGATTTAATTTTGGAAACAATCTTAAGTTTATATGTACAGTACTTATAATCATCAGCCCATGACATACTTCTAATTGCTATTTTTAAATTTTATAATATAGCCTAGATTTTCTTAGATACAATTCACATAAATATATATATATATATATAGAGAGAGAGAGAGATCTGCCTCTCTCTCTCTCTCTCTCTCTCTCTCTCTCTCTCTCTCTCTCTCTCTATATATATATATATATATATATATATATATATATAATTGGGAAGGGGTACTGGGATTTGAACTCAGGGCCTCATGCTCATTTGGCTTACATACAACACGATGATGTACATCTTCAGTTTTGCTTTTTCCTGGTAATTTTACACACTATGCCCTAAGGTCTTTTATGTTCATGCTGGCCTCAAAAAACAATCTTTTGGATCTCAGCTTCCTGAATAACTAGTATTATAAGCCTGAACCATGGACACCCATCTCTTCAATAACTTTTAAGTACATGGATTCTAAAACTAAAAAGATTTTAAACCCACTGCATTACTAATAGCTTCCTTCATACAATAAGTATAGAAGATATAAAATTCTAATAGAGCAATTAGGAATCCTAGAGAAATCCTGTCTTCACAGGAGAGGATAAGTTAAATGCTTTTCCTGAGTGAGTTTATAATTCACTTTTTAGTGATATACGGACACAACAAGGCCTTATGTTTACATTTGGTTCTCTTATAGAATACAGAGAGAAGAAAAATAACATATGGATATCAAGATATAAACCAATAGCACAAATTGGTCCATGAATATTTAATTTGAACATTAATTTCCCTACTTGCAAGACTTGTAAAATAAATGAATAAACTCATAAATATTCCTGAAATTATGTTTTGTCTTTTGAAGATGATAGAAGGGGTATTATGCACAAAAAACTATATACATAAGTGACAAATAGTTTTTAATCCCATTTCTTCATAATTACTGAGCATTTCTATGTTAATTAATATAAATGAGTGCTGATTTGCATAATGACACTATTTAAAGCAGTATATGAGTCTTGTTTATCTACTGGGAAATGTCAAAATTGTCAAAGATGATGATTAGAGAAAAGAGAATGACATATTTATCTCTTGTCCTTCTAGCTTTTATGAGGGAACTTTCATTCACTTAGATTCCTATATAATCTACACATGCAACATGGTAAGCTTACATCCTCAAAAGACATTTCTTTGTGAAAGTTTACTTGAGTAAACTAAAACAAATTAGTTTACATTTGTTTTCCCATTTGTTTAGTTGTACATGACTCCTGAAAATTCTCTTTATTGTTTAAATTCTATTCACTGCCATAGGATTTCCTTACAATCTTCCTAATCCATCAGGTAAAACAATGACCTTCTATGAAAAGATGATCCGTTCTCTACAGACTTGGCTGTGGAGAAGCAGAGTATGCCACACTTGAACCACCTTCTGCATAGACAAGAAGTGTCCTCTATCTTGTAGGTGAACTCCACTGAAGACCAAGGGAATAAGAAATGAAATGTATCAGTATCTGCATCATGCATCTGACAAGTGGTCACAGAATTCCTTCCTGATCTTATGTTTCTCCTAATTCTACAATACACAAAGAAGTGATTATCCACTTTCATACACTGATTTTTTGATGACTATTTATTGGTACCTAGGGTGTGTCAAACAGATAGATCCCAGAGCAACTAATCCAGTCCTGCCCAATAATAGGCCCTGTTGCCATGGTCATTCAGCCAAGGTAAGGTATGTAACTCAATCTGGAGCAGGCAGAGAACTGCTCTGGGAATTTTTAGTTAGAACAAGTACTGAACACCTTCGTGCTTCACTGAGCTGTGTGTTGCCACAGATGCTGGGTCTCTGGGTGACCTGCCTCATGATCAGCCAAATGACTGAGGCTGATGATGAGAGAAAATCAAGAGAAGCAGAGAGCAAGTTCTAGATCCAGCCAACACCTGGGTATGGTTCTTGTGGGACTCCACAATAACTTACTTTTAGGCATGCTTTAGGCTGCATTGCAGAATCCCTGAAGATGAATCAAACAGTACACCTGCAGAGGATACTGGGCAACCTTCTAAGATTGTCTAAGTGCCCATTGTGGTTTTTTACACTGTAGCAGGCTTATAACTTTCTCCTCTTTGTTATCCCTGAAGATCATTGTATTGAAATTTTTTTTAATTTAATTTTGTTTTATCTGGTGAACATACTGTACAGAGGAGTTACAATTACATGGGCAGGATAATGCTTACACTGTAGCAGGCTTATAACTTTCTCCTCTTTGTTATCCCTGAAGATCATTGTACTGAAATTTTTTTTAATTTAATTTTGTTTTATTTGGTGAACATACTGTACAGAGGAGTTACAATTACATGGGCAGGATAATGCTTACATTTCTTACCAAGCATTGCACCCTCCTCATTTGTTTACCCTTCACATCCCTTCCCAGCCTCCCCCCTCCCACCCAATCCCAATCCTTCTCCTTCCCCCTCCCCCCCCGCCCCCGCACTGACGTTGTAAAGCTCGCACAACTATGTTTATTGCAGCATTATTTACCATAGCTAAGATATGGAACCAACCCAGATGCCCCTCAGTAGATGAATGGATCAAGAAAATGTGGTATATATACACAATGGAATTCTATGCCTCCATCAGAAAGAATGACATTGCCCCATTTGTTAGGAAATGGAAAAACTTGGAAAAAATTATATTAAGTGAAGTAAGCCAGGCCCAAGGAAACATACGTCCCATGGTTTCCCTTATTTGTAATATCTAGTATATGTATGAGTCAAGCGGAAAAGGTCAGATAATGTGATGTCAGGAAAATGAACCCTTAGATGTGTATTTTAATGTTTTTTTCTTTCATGCATGTGTTTCTAACGCATTTATAAGATTATCTCTTTGTTGCTTTGTATGTCCCTCCCGCACAGTATAACCCCTGCTTTCACTATATTTGATGTCAGTATAACTTGTGGAGGAGATGGGGAAAAACCAGTTGTTTAAGGATACAGGTGGACCTGTTGCAACAATGAGAAGTACAAGTTGTCATGTACTGAAATTTTTGTATACTTACTTGTATATCATCTGTCCTCAACCAACATGTAAATCTTTTCATTGTTGTGGTCATTCCATTAAAAATTCCTGAATGGCTGATAACAGGTTGTGTGGACAGTCTGGTACATGCAAGTATGTATTTGGCATACAAAGGGAATATATAATAGGATATTTAAATATTTTGTACAGAATAGAATAGAAGATATAATTATTTATGAAATGAATCAATGCACACCAAAAATCTAATAAAATGAAAGTCATTTTAATGTTTGTAAAAGTAATATAAGCCATCACCAGTGGCTCATGCCTCTCTTCCTAGCTATTCAGGATGCTGAGATCTGAGGAGTGGGGTTCAAAGCCAGCCCAGTCAGGAAAATCTGTGAGACTCTTACCTCCAATGAACTAGCAAAAAGCCAGAAGTGGAACTGTGGCTAAAGTGGTAAAGCACTAACCTTGAGGAAAAAAAGTTAAGAGACAGCACCCACACCCTAAATTCAAGCCCCCAGGACCAGCACAAAAGCTATATAGAAGCAAAGGTATACATATTTTTACTTACTTCAGCAAACTGTGAACATTATTTAATAAGTTAGCCTACAAAATAATTCTGTGCTATTTACTTTTATGTTCTGGATAAAAGGCAATCATGATTAATTATAGTTTCTTCTCCTAGAAAATTTAATTTCCTTAATAATGAGAAAATGATTTGAAAATGTGGCAGTAATTTGAAAGTTCATTCATGTAGAGAGATTATGGACTCAGTAATATAGAATGAAAATGAGATGTAAAAGAAAACTGAAAAGTGGTCAAATAGAATATTTTGACTATATTACAAACCTCTGTTCTTTGATGTAAAAGAAAAAAGTTTCAATTAGTTGCTTTAAAAGATAGGCAAGAGAGAAGGAGGGGAGAAGCAACAGAAAGAAGCAAAATGCTAATTTTATCTACTGACTATATCTATGGATGTTTACTTCCACTTATCAGAGGCTTTCCTATCTATGAAGTATTTCCTTCTTCTTAGTGTTGTTGTGCCTCATATGTAATAATGGAATTTTTTCTGGTTACTGAGGATGATATTATGTTAACCTGAGATGATCTACAATAATAAAATTAAACAGAAAAAAGTCTTCAATTATCAGGTATATTACAGGATGGGAAGACAAGAAATTCATGGAGGTAATAATTTGTAAGTCCACTGTCAAGAATGTGTTAAAGGAAATAAAATATGGACAAATGAGTTATTTTCTTCTGTAAGTTTTTGAAGAATTATTTATCATTATTCTTAAAATTTTAAGATGGAAATAATTTTCCTGTTTCTTTCATTCCATCTTGAAGCTCTCCTGAGAACTCTCTGATTATACCATAATTGCTAGTAGGAAGATTTGTTAGGTACCAAAATACACATTTTATTTTTTTAACCACTCTTTGTGGTTTCCATCTTTTAGACGGAGGGTTTCCACATTACTAATGGAAAGGATTCCTAGCCTGACAAATCTGTCAGACTTCCTGTACCAATTTCCACTTTCTTCGAAAGTAGCAATTGTCATTTCAAAAGAGAAATCAAGCTCGCTTTTATTCCTCCTGACAAGTTGCAGATTTACAAAATGTGTGTAATTTATTTTTCAAAATCTTAAAGTACATAACACAGAATATGTAGGATTCCTTGCTGCAGTTGCTATAAACCAGTAACACTGCCATCAGTGAAATGGAAAAGTTTTCATTTACTCTGCTTTTCCTTTGATTATTTTGTTGTGCACCTATCTAATCTAGAAGTACATCCCAAGCATTGCCTTTAGATCAATTGTGACTTTTTGTAGCCAGCTTTATTTTAAAATATACACATTTTAAAACATGCAATTAAAATAAATATATTTGGGGGTGACTGTGCTATGCTATAAATGAATTAGAAAACATTTCCCATTCTTTTTAGAAGAGGGAAATTTCCATGTATAGATTGTATTTTATACACATGTAGAATAAAAATAATAACTCTTTCCAGCAGAAAAGTCATCAATTCGATTTTTTTGGTGGCACTGGCTTTTGAACTCACCGTCTGTGCCTGCTAGGCAGTACACTTCAGACACACATGAAGCTCGTGCTTTGGCTCTTCTAATCTAGTGGAGTCCCTATCAGATTTTCTTCCTGCTCTTTAATACTTTAATACAGAGCCATTTTTAGGACATCTTTCAATTTGTGAAAAAAAAAATGCCACCTAATGTTAGTTATTTCTTTTGAATGAAAAACCATGAGCTCTAACCTTCCCTATGCAGAAGAGAGGTGAATCATACTTAAACAATTAAACATCTCCATGGATGTCTTGGTTCATCTTATTCTGTCTCAAGTACTTTTTCCTCCTCTTCATAACTAGACAGTTCAGTTGTTGCTCAAAATCACCTATAACTTCATATTTTAAAAGTTTTCTTACTCCTCCATAGCAACCTTTCAACAATTATATTCATGACTCTGGTTGTCAATAAGTAGAAATCAAGTAATGACTTCTACAGCCAGAAAATTACATTTTTTAGGATTAAGAACAGCAATTATTTTGTTTTGTATCCGCAGCCTAAGAAGATGCCTGTCAAATAATATATGTTAAGTCTTTAAAAATAAATAGAATAATTATTTTAGTCTTAGAATTGAAATCCTAACATAAAGATCTCTGCTATCTAAACAAGTAGTTGGAGAGATTATTATGTCATTCTATTTTTATTCAGATGAGTTTTCTTTGACCATCTTTCTACTTCCCCTCTGCTCAAAGTGGTAACCCATAAGGCAAAGGTGAAAGGATCAAGACTGATTTGGATTCAAATCTTATACACACTTTTGAAAATCCATAGATGAACACTGAAGATTAACACTGTAGCTCAGGTTTCTCCTGTGTCCATTTAGAACAATTATATATATATATATATATATATATATATATATATATATATATATATATATATATATAAAACCTTTATTTATTTATTTATTGGTTAGTCATGGGGCTTGAACTCTGGGCCTGGGTGCTGTCCCTCAGTTCTTCAGCTCAAGGTGAGCGCTCTACCACTTGAGACACAGTGCCACTTCCAGTTTTCTGGTGGTTTATTGGAGATAAGAGTCTCATGGACTTTCCTGCCTGAGCTGGCTGTGAACCGTGATCCTCAGATCTCAGCTCCTGAGTAGCTAGGATTATAGGCATGAGCCACCAGTGTCCAGCCTAGAACAATAATATTTTGTAGAATAATTATTATAAAAGATAATAAATGCAAAAGTGCATTGGAAAAGTCTTAGACAATTTTCAGGCATATAATACATTAACATGTCCATCAAACTTCCAGTCTACACTTTTGTCTCATTTGTTGTTCCTTCTCATAATCTTTTCAGGGTCTTTAAATACTAAATAATTCAAACTAATTGAATTAGTCTGGATGTGAATAAAGGTCAACCTAATTTATCAAAAACTACGCTGCAACTTAGAGACAGGTGCAAATAATAAATCATTTTTTGCAACCCAGAACTCATTGTTGATATGAGTTTTGGTAAATGCAAAAAGAAATATGATTCCTACAATAGTTTGAATTGATGAGGGAATTGTTATTCATGTAGGTTTGCTCTGGAAATAAAGTTGATATAAAAGCATATATATGCATATATATACACACATATATACATATACATATATATATATATATATATAGTTTCTTCACTTGGAAAGGAGGGAAGATTATAATTTGTTTTTAACCCAAACACAGGGTTTTACCAAATTCTTTCTTTTTACAAAAATCTTTTGTAATAAATTTCCATAGGTAATCAAAATAATCAGAGAGATTTTCTAAACTGTAACATAAAAATTTACTTGTAATCTCCAGAAAGTACTATTCTTGTTTTAAAAGTCAGTCTCTCTATCTTAAACTAATTTCTGTCTTAAGTGTCACCTCTTAGTCATATTTCAAATTTTATTGTGACTAAAAGCTTGAAGAAAATTGATAGAAAATAATAATAATAATTGAAAAGTTAAAGTATAGGAAAGCTAAAGAAAACATGGTGGTTTGTCTGTAACAGTACGATTGCACCGTGTGTCCCATAAGTGGGAAGAACTTAGAACTTGGTTAACCATGGTAGTGTTCAGCTGCAACCAACTGGATCCACCTGTTCCTTCCAAGCACAATTTGTTCTTTGAGTATGGAGTGGAGAAGACTTTTTTTCTTTTATTTACAAACACTTCATCCCTTTTTGTATCTTCAGAATTCGATCTACCTTACACAAATACAACTCCTCAAATTATCAATGATTTTCTTTCAGGATTATTTTCCTCTTCTAATTAAGTGCAGTTGGTTGGTCTCTGGGTTCAGCTGAGGATATCTTGTTGGGTTGGTTTTTGGCAATCACATAACAAGAATCCAATTCTTCCAATATCTTGCCTCAAAGTTAAGTGCCTTGTGTATTTGACTAAAAAATCATGAAGCATTTCTGGAAATCCATCCAACAGGTGCAGAAACTAATTCACAGATACTGAGTTCCAAGGAGAAAATATATTGAGTTTCATGGAAAGGTAATTATGAGTTGTATTATTGAATGGTATAATGCTAACTTTACAAGATACAATGTAAGAGAAGTTTCTGTCTGTTGAAATGTTGAAGCTATTGCTGTAATGAATATTAACTTACTTAGAAGTTGGTCATACATTAAAGATAAAATATTAGAAATATTAAATCTTACAAACTATTTTATTTTTTAAGTTATGAATTACTTTACCTAGAAATATGCTTTTGACAGCCCCTTTTCTATCTTAAATTTGTTTATCAGTAACTTTTTTTTTTTTGGGGTCCAGTCGTGAGGCCTGAACTCTGGGCCTAAGCGCTGTCCCTCAGCTGTTCAGCTCAAGGCTAGCGCTCTACCACTTGAGCCACAGCGCCACTTCCGGCTTTTTTTTTCTTTTTGCTTATGTGGTGCTGAGGAATCGAACCCAGGGCCTCATGCATGCAAGGCAAGCGCTCTACCACTGAGCCACCTTCCCAGCCCTATCAGTAACTTTTTAAGGGACTGATTATCCCTTGTAAGTTGCCAGCACATACATTAGTGAAGCCTTAATTCTGATTTTTCTCTTTTCCACCAAAGTTTGAGACTCCAGAGTCATTTCCTGAGTGGTATCAGGAAGAAAACAGTGTTTTCCTGACTCCTTTGCTCATGACAATGAATGGTGAAACAAGATCTAATATAGAAACAAGATGCCAGGCACTAGTGGCTCATCCCAGTAATCCTAGCTCCTCAGGAAACTGAGATCTGAGGATTGCCATTCAAAGCCAGGAAAATCTGAGAATCTTATCTCCAATTAACCACCAAAAAAACAAAAGTAGAGCTGTGGCTAGCCTTAAGAGAAAAAAAAAAAAAAGCTCAGGGACAATGCACCAGCCCTGAGTTCAAGTCCCAGAAGTATCACACACACATCACACACACACACACACACACACACACACACACACACACACACACACACACACACACACACACACACACACACACACACACACCATGTCAATTCAGAAATGATAGTCGTCGTCTGTTCACCTCAGAGTTAATTTGTAAGATTTTAAAACACTACTTCAGTTTTTACTTTTAAAGATGTGTCTTCAGAAGAGAAGATAGTACTCCATATTAGCTTTCTGATAAGAAGCTACCCAAAGGCTCTCTCCTTTCTCATCCAACTTTTGCCCACAATGGTGGTCCAATTAGTGTGTGTGTGTGTGTGTGTGTGTGTGTGTGTGTGCGCGCGCGCGTGCACATATTTGCCTCCTTGTTTGTAGAACACGTGTTCCCTCCTTAGTCCCTCACCTGATGCCTCTCAAAAGACAGTGTCTGGGTTCCCATGTGTGTCTCCTAACAGCCAGTCTTCCCAAGGCTGCCAGCAAAGCACATTATCCCATCACATTACAAGGCTGATTTGTGCTATGAAGCTGTCTGCTGTAACTGCACATGTGCACCTTTCTTGCCCTTTCCTAATGATGAATTCAAGGCAGGCAGCAAATCTTTTCACCCATTATTACTATTTCCATTTTTAATTTTTATTTCTGGTTCAGCACAGTATTAAATTCATAAAAGTATTAGAATAAGTAATTAATTTACAGCTGTTAAATCTTGTGCCTTTTTTCTTTTATGTCTCATATCTTTCTTTACAGAATTAATTGAAGAACTCCAAAAAATGGAGGATTGTTCTATCAGTAAAATGTTTGCAGGCAATCTTTGAGATACAGTCTTCAAAATTGTTTCCTTTAATTTAGTAAATTAATGCAAGTTTAATACAGTCTTTAAAAGACAGCTTTTATTTTACAAAACTAGTTAAGACAAATAACTCTTTAATATCCAATTAGAATAGCAATTTTGTGATTGAGTACCATTTTCTTAGTATCCATTCATGTTGCTTTCATCTTAAATGAAAGTTTTAAATTTTTATTCCTAAGTGTCTTTTTTTTTTGTTCTGTACTGGGACTTGAAATCAGAGCTTCCTGTTCTTACCAGCCCTACCACCTGAACCACACTTCCACTTCCGGCTTTTTTTTTTACAAGCTAATTAGAGATGAGAGTCTCAATGACGTTTCTGCACAGGCTGGCTTCAAACCATCATACTCAGACTTCAGCTGCCTGAGTAGCTAGGATTATAGGCGTGAGCCACCAGTGCCCAGCTTCCCATAAAGCTCATTTTTCTTGATTTTCAATGTGTTTTAAGGAGGTAGAATTGAAGATACTAAACTTTTGAAACAGTGCTGTGTAAGTTGGTATTTGGTACATCTTCATACAAAATTTTCTTTGACATCCTTGAAATCAATAATAAAGATACTTTCAAGAAATATGTATGGTTGATAAATTTTCTACTTTTGAAAGATTTTCTTGTGGAATAATTTAGACATACAGAAAAGTTCAGAACCATTATGAATACTTCCCTATACCTTCCATCCTGATTTCCTAAATGTTACTTTGTATTTAATGTGTTTGGCTTGGTATAAAATGCTCACATACCAGGCTGAATATATATGTATATGATAAATCATTTTACACATATTATTCATATTAGTATTTTATGGACCATTTGAAATAAAGTTGCAGGCATCATTCCCTTGTAGCCCCAGATTCTCAGGTCTCTCTAAAATCCTTCGATCTAGGACATTTCTTTTTAAATTTGGTCTTGATGTGCATTAGCTTATGAGTGATTACATGTTACTTTTTCAAATCTTGGTCACTGTGTTTTTGTTCCCTTCTAGGTCTGGTGGAGTCCTAGGACCACATCTGTTCATATGTACGTCCACAGATTTCAGCTTGACAATATTGGTTTTTAGTCTTTAGCAGCTGCTGCTGTCAATAGCTAGAGGGTGCATTTTGAACTCTAATATTCTTAGACATTACCATGGTGACTTATTTCAAGCTTCATACTCTGAGCTGTAAATGAATTTTTCTGCAGCCAATAGAAGTTTGAAATGACAGGGTATAGAATCTTTATCCTATAGAAATAGATATATAAAGAATAAGAAATACTTTAGATTAAAAGAAAAAGTACTACAGATAAATGTAGGCACTCCTTTCATATATCCTGACATTTACATTTTGGTTATTTGTTGTTTTTTTCTGAAATAAAAGGAATTTTCCAGCAGAAATCAGTTGACGTGGATATGGCCTTTAAGCTTGGGTTTTGGATACATTGTGAATGGTTTATTATTTATTATTTGTTGAGAAATCTACACTGAAATAAATATATGGCCATGCAAAGACACATCATGGGTTCAAAATACAATCAATATATACTGATTAAAGAATGTAATTAGAATTTTAAAAAAGACTGTAATCAGATACTTCATGAGAGGAAATTGGGATCCTCCCAAATGAGAAATACACGACAGCTATTTCAACTAATTATTGTACTAATGCAGTGAATTTAAGAAATGATGGATAGGCTAAATAGATAGATGATAGAGCTCTAGGTAAAAAGATTACGTGGGGGGGGTCTAAAAGAATTCTATTGCTCAGGATTCCATTTACTACAATGTATAAAATTTCTTATGACATCATTTTGAAAGAGATATATTTTATGAAGTTTATCGCTACATACCTTCTCTTTTAGCTTACGTCTTCATGTTCTTTCTCTAAAAACCACAAAAATGGGAAAATAAATTAGTCAACATTCATCTAAATAATAACCAAATGATATGTCTTTACATTGTAGATCACTTGTAATGTTATTAAAGAGATAAGACTTTGCAGCTGGAAATCTCTCACCCTCATAATGTAGCTCTAGCATAAGAGAGAAGGTGCAGATAGTAAAGTTAGTCTTGGTGGTTTTGTTGCTCCTCAGTAGCTTTCTAAGCATTATTAAAGTCCTTTGGAAGGATCCTAGAATACATCAAGGCAAAATGCATACCGAGATATTGTCCTTTTATTTTAAAAAAAGGGGGGGAAGAAAACTATCATGGTGATTGGCAGTGGAGGGAGAAGGGTGGCTCTAACAGATTAGAGCCTCTGAACCATTTCAAGCAGTGGCAGCTCCTTGGCCAGGAAAACATTCCAAGCTCTCAGTGATGAGACTGAGCAAAGCACCCAACCCCCATACTTTCCCTGAAGGACACAAATCAGAGCGCAGAAATTGTCCTGTTGAAGGATAGCAATGAGCTTCCACGGAGAGTGTGTTCAATAATAGCTGAAAACCAAGTTACACCTGCAGTGGAGGAACTGGATAAATGCTTACAATTCTTTTATTTATGTTTATACTTATCTATTCATTCATTCACGTTTGCGATAGGGTTTAACTATGTATCCCCTGACACCCATGACACCCCTGAAACCCATGATCATCTGCCCCCCCCCCACTCTGGGTGTTGAAATGGTGAACATATCATGACTTCCTCTTGCCATCCTGTTTTGTAGGTCTTGTCTGTGAACACTGTTACAATTTGCCTCAATTTCCATCATCTCTGAAAAGGAATTCTCTCCTAATAATAAGTAACAGATCAACAATGTGTGTACTTGCTGCTATACTTAAATGTACTAAAATTCTAATTGAAAAACCAGGAAAAAATAAATGTGAAGTTTTGATAAATTTCCTTAGTTGAAATGTCTGTCTTTTCCCCAAAATGATTAGACGATAAAAATAAACCTCAGGATATAGCATTCACTTTAATAATGTTTTGAAACATTTATATTGTGTTCTCCTCATAATTTTCAAAAACTCTTTGACCTCAAAAATCTTTTCTTCTTAAACAGAGGTATATTCATTACAAAAGTGGGATTTTCAAAGGTAACAAAGGTAGCTACCTTTAAAAATATTAAAAGAATTCAGAGCTACAGAAAGTCAGTGATATCTGTGAGAAAATATTTTACAAAGCAAAGGACACCAAATAAAATAAATACATTTACTTAGCCAAAGGTGTTTAAGAACAGCAAAACACACACCAAAGATAAATATCATAGGCATAGTAGCAAAATATTCCCAACTGCTGAGGGAGAGAATATCAAGACAGAATGATAAATCTGGGCCAAAAGCATTCAACAGAGTAACATAAATGCTGCATAATTGTAAGGTTATGTGGATACATGGAGAATTTAAACTACTAAGACTTGGTTTTTGTTTGTTTCAAGGTTTTTTTGTTTGTTTTTTGCAAACTCTTTGAGAGTTCAGAGAGTAAATTTAAAATCTTGTTTTTATTTTTTTATTTATAGAAAGGTCAATGTATCTTATATACACAGCTAATTCAGACAAATTGTTTGTATGAGAATATATTTCTTTTTTAAACTATCTCAATATGAGTTTTGTATTTCCAAGGCAAATATTTGGCTGCACCAATTCAACAGGAAAGGAATGCTTTATTCAGGCTACTGCATTAGCAGAGATCAGAACTCTCAACTCTATCCCAAGAGTATAAGACATTTTCACCAATTGGGATAAGAGGGAGAGAATCACAGGCTTCCTGTGTGCAATAATTGGCTTTACTAAACTTAGCCTCTTATGCTCTTACAGAGACAGGAGCTCTGTCTTCCTTCAACTCCCAAGTGTGGCTCTCAAGACCTTAAGAGACACTCCTGGGCTCTAATCTGAGAAGATTTACATCTCAAGAGACAGAAAAGTTTCTAAGGTAAATGCTCCAAGAAGAGGCAAGTTAGGACCTTAAATCATAAAGAGTTCTAAATTGAGGGGAATACTAGAGCCATCTTGGTCATAATACCATTAGTTTGGTAAACAAAAGAGAAAACAATTATAAAAGTTGGATTTCCCATATCTATACATCTGGTTTTCATATTTTTAACATTCTTGAGGTGTGGTTGGCATTTAAATATGTGGATGTGTGTTTTTATGTGTACTTAAGGTTTTCAGATTGATTTGATATACATCCGCTGTGAAATACTTACTTCAATAAATCTATGACATCACACTGCCCTTTTCTTACTCTTTTTTTTTGAACTATTACTTCTCTTGCTAATATTTGCCTTTTTAGCCAATTACAAATACATCATAGATATTGGTAACTCTAGAGACATTGTTGTAAATTCAGTCTCCAGGATTTATCTTGCATAGTAAATTTTGTGCCCATTGACCAACATCTTCCTATCCGGCCTTTCCCCCTGATAGCCATCATTATTACTACCTTTCTATGACTGCTTCACATTTCCTAAGTGACTGCAATCATCCAGTATGTCTACCTGCATTTGCTTACTTCACTTAGTGCCATACGCACACCAGTTGGTTGCATGTTGCTTACAAATAGAGCCATGCTATATAGGTAGACCTCATTGCAAGCAAGAACCAAATCTGTAGACATACAGAGGTCATTGAGTCTGAAGCTCAACACTTATTTGTCTTCATATTGTGAAGCACAAATAAAGGTTTAGAAATCCAACTGCTATTAAGAAATAATAATAAACTAGACACTGGTAACTCCTGCCTGTAATCTAAGCTACTCAGGAGGCTAAGATCTGGATGACTGACATTGTAATCCAACCATGAAGAAAGTCTGTAAGACTTTTTCTTCAAAATAATCAATCCAAAGCAGGGATGGTGATGTGGCTCAAGTTGTAGTGTGCAGCCAAGTAAGCTGGGTATATGGGCCTGAGTTCCAACTCTAGTACCCCCCCTCCCCCAAAGTATGCATATAAATATATATAAATATATGTATACTTTCACTGATATATATATATATACTTTCACTGATATATATATCAAACACAAACACAAAGTAGAAAGACCAAAAATGGGGTCTGGGAAGGTGGCTCAGTGGTGGAGTACTTGCCTTGCATGCATGAGGCCCTGGGTTCGAATCCTCAGCACCACATAAACAGAAAAAGCCAGAAGTGGTGCTGTGGCTCAAGTGGTAGAGCACTAGCATTGAGCTGAATAGCTGAGGGACAGCGCCCAGGCCCAGAGTTCAGGCCCCATTACTGACAAAAATAATAATAATATATATATTTCTATTACTGGCTATTTCTGGAAAAAATGAAGGAAATAGGCTGAAATAACCTATCATGGTGCTTAATATTTTACATTTGAATAATATTTGAATAAACCTCCAGGAATCAGCCCCAAATTACAATTCTTTCAACAGTTCACTTTTTAGTCAGTAATACCGCTTTCCTCTCCTTTATTCAGAAAAGCACACAGCTTTGTGAATGTCAAATTAAATAACAGATGTGAAAATACGTCTTAAAATGCTACTGCAATGAACAAACACTGTCTACTGTGGATCAAGTAAAGAGTGCTGGCACAGGAACTAAGAGACCAAACTACCAGATTGCTCAAAGCAGGAATGCACTTCAGTCAGGCAGTAGGGAGATGAGTCAATAATGAAACAAAATTTGTTGAGATAGCCAAAGTATGAGGTAAGAGATAAACATGGGAGCTCAGAGAGGGAATGATAACTCTTACTTGTTAGGAGAGCTTTCCTAAGTATGAATATTATTTATGTAGATGTTAAAGGTAACTTGTGAGGAAGAGTGGAAATGTTTCCCAAGTGAAGGAGACTGTAGTTCTACAAGTGGCCATGCTGGCTGGTGGTCTGAGGAAAGGAAGATGGGGCCGCTGGAGATGTGTGTTGGCGATGAGCTAGTGTAGATGTGTTTCAGAGCGCTCTGCATTCATCTTACCTAAACAAATGCATTGTGCCCGGAGTCTTACAGATATTTAGATAGAGACCTTAAGGTGAGCAGAAGGAAGGTCATTCATAAGGCCCCTTTGGGCCACAGACATTTCATCCATTCCATCTTATTTGCACAGATCTAGCCTCAGTCCTGGTTAATGCATTCCACATCCTGAGTCTTTACTTCCCTCTGTGTGTGTGTGTGTCTGTGTGTGTGTGTCTGTGTGTGTGTGTGTCTGTGTGTGTGTGTGTGACAAAGAAAGAGAGAAAGAGAGAGAAATACACAGAAAGAGGGGAGAGAGAGGGGAGAGAGAGTGAGAGAGGTATAGAGCTCGAATTCAGGACCCCAGGTTCTCCCTTGGCTACCCTGTGAGGCATACCCTTACCTCTGGCTTTGTGGCAGATAATGAGAGACCAGAGTCTCATGGACTTTCCTGCCTGGGCTAGCTTTGAGTCTGTCTTCCATCTCAGCCTCCTACAATTGTAGGCTGAGCCCCCAGTGCCAGGATGTACCTTCCACTTTGACTTGCTTCTTCCTGTTGTTGCCTGGGATCACATAGCACGCTGTTCCATCAGAGCTTAGGTAGTCACTTCCCTACTAGGGGGACAATAGGAGAAGACAATTAAGTATGACATGGCCTACACATGCGCACACAGGTGGAGAAGGGAGAGGAAGAGGAAAAGCTGGAAGATCAAGAGTTGAACTGAAACAATAATACCTTACCAATATGTGACTGTTGTTGCTAGAAATATGTGTTCACTTGTGGAGGATGTGTTAGGAAGGGCTGTCATTCCACCAGCGATGTTTGTTAGATGGAACATCTGAAGGTTTTTTTTTTTTTTTTTTTTTTTTACATTCACACTTAGTGTATTCTGAAGGCAGTATTCTTACTACACTGCTGGTGGCAATTTCAATTAGTGCAGCTATTATGGTAATCAGTGTTGTTGTTCCTCAAAAAAAAAAAACTAGAATTAAAGCTGGGTACAGGGGCTTACACTTTCTAGCTACCCAGACTTAAGATGAGGATCAGTTTGAAGCCAGCCTAGGTAGATAAATAAGTGGAGCTGTGGCTCAAGTGGTAGAGAACAGCCTTGAACAAAAAAACTAACAGGCAACACCTAGACACTGAGTTCAAACCCAGTATCCACACAAAACAAAAATAAAACCCTACAATTACCACTAGATTCTACTATACTACTCTTGAGCACACTTGAAGGAATGCTAAGTCAGCACTCAACCAAGAATTCCACACTTTTGTGAATTGTTCATATTGAAACCTATTTAAGTAAATGTACAAGACTAAGTAAAAAGGAGAGTGGAGTGATGGAGAGTAAAAGGTAATAGAGGAGGCAATATGACCAAAGTATATGCCATGTAAACTGATGGGCAAATGTAGATGACCATTTGATTTTCAACAGTTTCAGTTTCTAGAATCAAGGTACTGGAGGGCACTACACTAAAGGGCGGCCTGCTCAAAATATATGCCAACTTCCTCTTCCAGATCCAATGACAGTTAAGCCACTGAAAAGCACCAACATCCCAAAACACCATATATACAACAAACGATATTCATTTAAGAAGTTTTTTTTTTAAATCAAAAGTTGTATATAAGATTATTTTACTCCTGCATCTTCTCAATTGTTTCTTCCTTGTATTTGCCCTTTTCCTTTCCTACTTGGCGGGATTTGGCTTTCCGTTCCAGGATCTTTTTGCGGTCTTTGTCCAGTTTCAGCCTGGTGATTACCACCTTGCTGGGGTGAATGCCCACGTGGACAGTGGTGCCATTGGCCTTTTCCCGCTGTACCCGTTCAATGTAGATGACATACTTCTTTCTGTAAACCTGGACCACTTTGCCAATCTGCTGGCCTTTATAGTTCCTCGTACAACCTGCACCTCATCATCCTTCCGGATGGGCATAGACCGCACATTGTACTTTTGTCTCAGCTCTTTGGAAAGAGGAGAAGACATAATCTTCCTGCGAATGTGGGAAGGTGCATTGAAATGCCTTTTCCGGTTCTTGCTTCGGTCAGAAGTGACAAAGGGATTGAACTTCATTTTGGCCGCTGCTGCTCCAGCAATGGCCGAAAAGGGGGAAGAGCACATCCGAAGGTTTGCTTATTTGAAAAGTATTTGTTCTCATTCAGGGTTTTCAAGCTGAGACATTATTTTATGTTGAATATAATTTTTAAAAATCCATGTTTTGTGTTCTGTGACAGTAATTGGGAGTATTCTTAAACTTGACTAGCTGATGGTGCATGAAATGCAATTACTGTTCTTTGATGTGTTGTTTGTTCTTTTGAAAAGTGTAACAAATTAAAGGAGAGTAGAGTGTGTCTTCTAGTTAAAGATATAATTGGCATAGTTCTTCTCTAATTATAATCATCCTTATACTAGGTTATTACTTTATAATATCCTTAGAAGTTGGTCTCCAAAAAGAAAAAATCATAGAAAGGCAAAAAAAAAAAAAAAAAAAAAAAAAAGGAATGAACTTAAACAATAGTTTGAATGAGTTACTTATACCAAATTAGCATGTTTATTTATGTAAACTGTATATGATCACCTTTAATATACAGTTAGGGAAAATGTTGTAATATTGAATCTCTTTAATTATTCTTTCAAAGTTAGAGCACCTTCTTTAAAATATTGACATCAAATAATAGCTCAATCTTTCACCAAAGAAAAATCTCCTTTTCCTTAGTTTCTCTTGTATCCAAGTAACATTACTGTCTCTGTAGAAATGAAAATGCTTGGTTTGTGATTATTTTTGGAAGTAGCTACATGTCATTAGTAGCTTAGAAAAATATAAAATTACTATAAAATATATATAATATATAAATATAAAATTATTATAAAAATATAAATTATTATTTAGCTAAAAAAAGATTGCAAATTTATCTTGTAAGCCTTCAATTTCTCTACATATAAACAATGTTGGGGTTTAATGTAAAAAAAACATATTGTACTAGAAGTTTAGAGATTTAAGTTAGGAAAATGTCATTTTCCTTCACTTAGAATCCTTGCTAACATCAAACATCAAACTATATATGGCAACAGAATCTTCACGGTCATACACCTAGTACCTGTGGTACTATATATTATCTCCACTTGTTTCTTTACTGTCAAACACTAATTTTAAGAGCATCAGTACTTTACAGTTAAGCATAAATATTAGGTTCTCATCAAGATGAGTACATATTACAAATTCTGCTTTTAACTTAGATTATCTAAATTTACCTAGCTTTATCTACACTGTACTGTCAAATTTTACTTAACTAATTGAATACTAATCAAAGAATTCAATGTTAATCATTCCAATAGTCTAGTTAGGAATTTACTTCATTTACACCAAAGTTATAACTAGAATGCTGTTAAAATACTGTATTCTAATTCCAATCTTCAAAATACATTGTTTGGATAGAGAACTTTAAATTCTTTGTGCACACATATTTACTTAGTTCTTACAGATAAATCATCAATAAAATTTTAATGTTTTAATTTACACACCCACACACTTTTATTTGCTGGTCATGGGGCTTGAATTCAATGCCGAGGCACTGTCTCTGAGCAATTTTTGCTCAAGACTAGCACTCTATCACTTTAAGTCACAGCACCACTTCCCATTTTTTAATATTTTGAACCTGGTCATGACTTTCATTCATACAACGTGAGATTCATCCTTCTTGCTATGTCTGTAAGTAGATATATTTTATGATGGAATGGTGATTCATTGTATCAATTAAATAACCTTCCTTTCCCCTTCCTAAGGGAGCTTATTCACATGTACACACAGTATCGAGAGAGGCTGACATGGATTAACTACCTGGAATAATCAATTATTTGTTTTATTCTTAAAACATTACATTCTTGCAGTGCTCCTGTTGGATTCACTGGTTTGCTAATGAAACCAGGGCCTCTATGCTCATCTGAAGGCAACTTTGTTCCTATCGCCACAATGAAATGCAGCAAATCCAAAACAAATTGCATGGGTCTTACTTAACATCTCCCTTTATCATATATTAAGTGCTTAAAAATGAAAATGAGAGCTAAGCACCCATAGGTCACACCTGTTATCCTAGCTACCCAGAGGGGGTAGCTGAACTCTGAGCTGGGCACTGTCCCTCAGCTCTTCAGCTCAAGACTAGCACTCTAACACTTGAGTCACAGCGCCACTTCCAGCTTTTTTCTGCTTATGTGGTGCTGAGGAATAGAACCCAGGGCCTCATGCACGTGAGGCAAGCACTCTACCACTGAGCCAACTTCCCAGCCCTTGAGACTAAGTTTCTTATCTCCAATTAACCAATAAAAAGCAGAAGTAGAACAATGGTTCCAGTGGATGAGTTCAAGCCTTGAACAAAAACGCTGAACAACAGCTTCCACGTCCTGAGTTCAAGCCCCATTACTGGCACAAAAAGAATATATATATATATATATATATATATATATATATATATATATATATATATATAGCTGCATTCATATATATGTATATATTTCTATATGACAATAAAAATGATTATAAAATGAAAATGAAAAATTATTTACACAGGGTGTTATCTCTATATACATAAAGATAGTAAATAAAAAAATAGTACAGTTAACACTTGGCGATAGAAAGTTAATTGATCTGAAATACAAACTCTTAAAAAGACTTTCAAGTGGACGCTGTGGCTCCAGTGGACAGCGCTAGCCTTGAGCTAAAGAGCTGAAGGACAGTGCCCAGGCCCAGAGTTCAAGCCTTTCAAAAAGGAACAACCACTTAATTTCACTGATACCAGGAAGTGACACATTTAAGAGATTATATTCTTTTTTTTGGGGGGGGGGTCTGGTTGTGGGGCTGAACTCTGGGTCTGGGTGCTGTTCCTCAGCTCTTCAGCTCAAGGCTAGCGCTCTACCACTTGAGCCACAGCGCCACTTCTGGCTTTTTTCTTTTTACTTATGTGGTGCTGAGGAATCGAATCCAGGGCCTTGAGCATGCAAGGCAAGCGCTCTACCACTGAGCCACCTTCCCAGCCCCGAGATTATATTCTTTAAAAATTGGATATACTTTTTCAGAAAAGAATCCCAGATTTTCTGATAATTCAAATGTAGCTTTTGATAGATTATGATCAATATTTTAAAACTATGTATAAACTTTAAATTCTTCCTTAGAGGTCTATTTCCCAATGCTACTTGACTAGAAAACTAGAAGATATAGCTATTTTTAAAGTAGAGAATATTCAAAATTATGTGTCTTTCAATTACAATATATGTGACATAGATTTTTCTCAGTACAACTTCCTTAAAGGACATCAGTTGTAAATCTGAGAACATTTCCTCTTTTCTTGTTTTGATTTTTTTGTTATTCTTATCTGTTGTACAGATGGGGCTACTGTTTCATAAGTCAGGTAATGAATGAGTACATTTCTTTTTGGACAATATCTCCTTTTTAAACACAAATTCCTTTGCCACACAGAATGAGGCATAGAGGGCAGCATTGCACCTATAATCTGAGCCAGGAAGCTTGTGGATGATAAAATCATGAAACTCAAGGAATTAACAGGTTCTGTGTCTCCGTATAATAGACAAGAAAAGAAAATATTTCATATTTAAAAAGTCTTTTCTGTGACAGTATGTTGTAGTTTAGTATGCTAGTATTGTATTCATATATTACCTTTATATTAAAAACAATTTAATATGTCACTTATATAGGGATTTTTAACAGTGAAATCATTTATAGAATTACTTTGCTGAAATAAAACTCAAAATATACTTTCATCATTTTAAAGAATATAACATTCCCCTACGGTATAACCCATGCTTTCACTGTATTTGATGTTGGTATAGTTTGTGGAGGGGAAGGGAAAAACAAATTGTTTAACTAGGGATACAGGTGGACCCATTGCAGCAATGAGATGTACAAGTCGTTATGTTGAAAAATGAACTTTACAACTTTGGTGGGGGGTGAGGGGAGGATCGGGTGGGGGAGGGGGAGTATGGGAAGGGATGGGAAGGAGAAACAAAGAGGAGGCAACAATGCTTGTTAAGAAATGTACTCGTTATCTTGCCCATGTAATTGTAACTCCTCTGTAGTATTATCACAATAAAAAAAGAATATAACACATTTTATTAGCTATAGTTAAAATACTGCATAATAACTATTTTAAATTCATTTTCCTGTCTAATGTCTAATAGAATTTCTAATTGAGCCACACCTCTACTTCCAGCTTTTTGCTGGTTAATTGGACTTAGGAGTATCAGGTATTTGTCTATCCAGGCTGGCTTCGAACCACAGTCCTCAGATCTGACTCTCAAGAATAACTAGGATTACAGTCATGAGCCACTGGCACCCAGGCCATAACACTGAGTTTTGATGCAGTTATTTAAACCACCATTGTCCACTTTGAATGAAATGAGTGTTTCTAATCCTATCCTTTCTTTTAAATAAAAAAGTTTGTGTGACAGTACTCACAACAAATTCCCATTCAAATATTTTGGTGTCTGTTATTTAAAAATTCTCTTTCTTCAGTGAAATCCCATCTCTTTCTTCTATTTCTCTTGACTACCATGGTGATTTGTGAGCATGTCACCCTATTGCCAGCTTCTGCTAGCCTTAGATGTGCCACCTCAGTCCCAAAGACAAAGAACCTTTATCTCACGGTCAGGTCAAAGTCCTTTTCCAGCCTAAGGCCTAAGCAAGGCACATTTACAAAGCAGAATCCCATTTGTGCATCTATTTTCTGTACTCCTT